>NC_140023.1:22069477-23518764 GCF_964263955.1 Coregonus lavaretus
CTTCAAGATTGTTTTGATCACGCGGACTGGGATATGTTCCGGGTAGATTCAAAGAATAATATCGACGTATATACTGATACGGTGACTGAGTTTATCAGGAAGTGTGTAGGAGATGTTGTACCCACTGTGACTATTAAAACATACCCTAACCAGAAACCGTGGATAGATGGCAGCATTCGCGCAAAACTGAAAGCGGGAACCACCGCAATTAACCATGGCAAGGTGACTGGGAATATGGCAGAATGCAAACAGTGTAGTTATTCCCTCCGCAAGGCAATCAAACAGGCAAAACGTCAGTATAAGGACGAAATGGAGTCGCAATTCAACAGCTCAGACACGAGACGTATGTGGCAGGGTCTACAGACAATCACGGACTACAAAAAGAAAACCAGCCACGTTGCGGACACCGACGTCTTGCTTCCGGACATGCTAAACACCTTCTTTGAGGATAATTCAGTGCCACCGATGCTGCCCGCTACCAAGGAATGTGGGCTCTACTTCTCCGTGGTATTTAAGCGTGTTAACCCTTGCAGTGCTGCCGTCCCAGATGGCAACCCTAGTTGCGTCCTCAGAGCATGTGCAGACCAGCTGGCTGGTGTGTTTACGGACATATTCAATCTCTCCCTATCCCAGTCTGCTGTCCCCACATGCTTCAAGATGGCCACCATTGTCCATGTACCCAAGAAAGCAAAGGTAACTGAACTTAAGGACTATCATCCCGTAGCACTCACTTCTGTCATCATGAAGTGCTTTGAGAGTCAAGGATCATATCACCTCTACCTTACCTAACACCCTAGACCCACTTCAAATTGCTTACTGCCCCAATAGATCCACAGACGATGCAATCGCCATCACACTGCCCTATCCCATCTGGACAAGAGGAATACCTATGTAAGAATGCTGTTCATTGACTATAGCTCAGCATTCAACACCATAGTACCCTCCAAGCTCATCATTAAGCTCGAGGCCCTGGGTCTGAACCCCACCCTGTGCAACTGGTCCTGGACTTCCCAACACCTCCACTTCGCTGATCCTCAACACTGGGGCCCCACAAGGGTGCATGCTCGGGCCCCACAAGGGTGCATGCTCAGCCCCCTCCTGTACTCCCTGTTCACCCATGACTGCGTGACCAAGCATGCCTCCAACTCAATCATCAAGTTTGCAGACGACACAACAGTAGTAGGCTTGATTACCAACAATGATGAGACAGCCTACAGGGAGGAAGTGAGGGCTCTGGGAGTATGGTGCCAGGAAAATAACCTCTCACTCAACGTCAACAAAATCAAAGGAGATGATTGTGGACTTCAGGAAACAGCAGAGGGAACAGCCCCCTATCCACATCGACGGGACTGTGGTGGAGAAGTTGGAAAGCTTCAAGTTCCTCGGCGTACACATCCGTGATAAACTGAAATGGTCCACCCACACAGACACAACAGCGCCTCTTCAACCTCAGGAGGCTGAAGAAATTTGGCTTGGCACTTAAAACCTTCACAGATGCACAATTGAGAGCATCTTGTCTGGCTGTATCACCGCCTGGTACGGCAACTGCACCACTCGCAAACGCAGGGCTCCAGAGGGTGGTGCGGTCTGCCCAACGCTTCACCGGGGGCAAACTACCAGCCCTCCAGGACACCTACAGCACCCGATGTCACAGGAAGGCCAAAAAGATAATCAAGGACAACAACCACCCGAGCCACTGCCTGTTCACCCTGCTATCATCCATCTGCTAAACACGTATATGTGACCAATACAATTTGATTTGATATGATTTAAAAGTTAATTTGTGGATTTTCTTTCCTTCTTAATGCGTTTGAGCCAATCAGTTGTGTTGTGACAAGGTAGTGGTGGTATACAGAAGGTAGCCCTATTTGTTAAAAGACCAAGTCCATATTATGGCAAGAACAGCTAAAATAAGCAAAGAGAAACGACAGTCCATCATTACTTTAAGACATGAAGGTCAGTCAATCTGGAAAATTTTAAGAACTTTGAAAGTTTCTTCAAGTGCAGTCGCAAAAACCATCAAGCGCTATGATGAAACTGGCTCTCATGAGGACCGCCACAGGAAAGGAAGACCCAGAGTTACCTCTGCTGCAGAGGATAAGTTCATTCGAGTTACCAGTCTCAGAAATTGCAGCCCAAATAAATGCTTCACAGAGTTCAAGTAACAGACACATCTCAACATCAACTGTTCAGAGGAGACTGCGTGAATCAGGCCTTGATGGTCAAATTTCTGCAAAGAAACCACTACTAATGGACACCAATAATAAGAAGAGACTTGCTTGGGCCAAGATACATGAGCAATGGACATTAGACTGGTGGAAATCTGTCCTTTAGTCTGCTGAGTCCAAATTTGAGATTTTTGGTTCCAACCGCCGTGTCTTTGTGAGAAGCAGAGTAGGTGAACGGATGTTCTCCGCATGTGTGGTTCCCACCGTGAAGCATGGAGGAGGAGGTGGTGTGATGGTGTGGGGGTGCTTTGCTGGTGACACGGTCAGTGATTTATTTAGAATTCAAGGCACACTTAACCAGCATGGCTACCACAGCATTCTGTAGCGATACACCATCTGTGACACTCTGGCTCTATGGACTTTATAATTGAGCCAGGGTTGTTCATTTTCATGTGTTTGGGTGTATTTCATTTGGTGGTGTTGGGGATGGGTGAGTTTCATTTTGTTTGTGTCTATGGTGATTGGTCTATGACTCCCAATCGGAGGTAACGAGTGTCAGCTGTCGGCTCGTTATCTCTGATTGGGAGCCATATATATTCTGTGTGTTTTCTCCTTTGTTTTGTGGGTTATTGTTTCCGTGTTGCTGTTAGTCTGTATCAGTATTTGAACTTCACGTATCGTCATTTGTTGTTTTCTTCGTGGTTGCTTTAAATAATAAAGTCATCATGTTCACTCCACGCGCTGCGTATTGGTCCGCTCCTTCAGACGACCGTGACAGAATAACCCACCACAAAAGGACCAAGCAGCGTAACAAGCGGCAACAGGACCTACCTACACAGGAGTTATGGACGCCTCCTAAGGATTTTTGGACATGGGAGGAGATTCGGGCTGGAAAGGGTCCTTGGGCACAACCGGAGGAATATCACCGCCCTCGTGAAGAGCTGGAGGCAGCCAAAGCCGAGAGGAGGTGGTACGAGGAGGCAGCGCGAAGGCGAGGCTGGAAGCCCGTGGAAGAGAGGCAACCCCAAGAAATTTTTTTGGGGGGGCACATGGCTTGGGCAGCTGGGCAGCAGGAGGCTGCCACAGGGAGAAAAGGAGAGAAGGCTAACGGAGTACGGGAGCCATTGGCGAGTAGAAGGAGGGAGGTTGTTGTGGCACGGCATGAGAGACTGAAGTGTGTTACCAGTCCGGTCCGGCCCGTTCCTGATCCCCAGTTAAGGCCAGTGGTGTGTGTTCCCGGTATGGACCGGCCTGTTCCTACTCCACGCACCAGGTCCACGATGTGCGTCGCCAGCCGGCCAGAGTCTGCCGTCTGCCCAACGGCGCCTGAACTGGCCGTCTGCCCAACGGCGCCGGAACTGCCCGTCTGCCCTAGGGCGTCTGAACTGCCCGTCTGCCAAGCGCTGCATAAGCCGCCCGTCTGTACTGAGCCTGCAAAGCCACCCGTCTGCCATGAGCCTTCAGAGCCGTCCGCCAGATCGGAGCCGCTAGAGCCTTCCGCCAGCCAGGATCCGCCAGAGCCGTCCAGCCAGGATCCGCCAGAGCCGTCCAGCCAGGATCCGCCAGAGCCGTCCAGCCAGGATCCGCCAGAGCCGTCCAGCAAGGATCCGCCAGAGCCGTCCAGCAAGGATCCGCCAGAGCTGTCCAGCCAGGATCCGCCAGAGCCGTCCAGCCAGGATCCGCCAGAGCCGTCCAGCCAGGATCCGCCAGAGCCGTCCAGCCAGGATCCGCCAGAGCCGTCCAGCCTGGATCCGCCAGAGCCGTCCCGCCAGGATCCGCCAGAGCCGTCCAGCCTGGATCCGCCAGAGCCGTCCCGCCGGGATCCGCCAGAGCCATCCAGCCGGGATCCGCCAGAGCCGTCCAGCCGGGATCCGCCAGAGCCGTCCAGCCGGGATCCGCCAGAGCCGTCCAGCCGGGATCCGCCAGAGCCGTCCAGCCGGGATCCGCCAGAGCCGACCAGCCGGGATCCGCCATTCAGCCTGGTACTGCCCCTTAGTCCGGTGCTGCCCCTTAGTCAGGTACTGTCCCTTAGCCCGGTGCTGCCCCGTAGTCCGGTGCTGCCCCTTAGTCCGGTGCTGCCCCTTAGCCCGGTGCTGCCCCTTGTCCCGGTGCTGCCCCTTATCCCGGTGCTGCCCCTTATCCCGGTGCTGCCCCTTAGGCCGATGCTGCCCCTTAGTCCGGTGTTGCCCCTTAGTCCAGGTGGGGTTAGTTGGAGGGTGGTCATTGGGAGGAGGCTACCGAAGCAGGTTGTGACTGTGGTGGGGTGGGGATCACGACCGGGGCCAGAGCCGCCACCGTGGACAGACGCCCACCCAGACCCTCCCCTAGTCCTGATGTTGGTGCGCCCGGAGTTCGCACCTTTAGGGGGGGGTACTGTGACACTCTGGCTCTATGGACTTTATAATTGAGCCAGGGTTGTTCATTTTCATGTGTTTGGGTGTATTTCATTTGGTGGTGTTGGGGATGGGTGAGTTTCATTTTGTTTGTGTCTATGGTGATTGGTCTTTGACTCCCAATCGGAGGTAACGAGTGTCAGCTGTCGGCTCGTTATCTCTGATTGGGAGCCATATATATTCTGTGTGTTTTCTCCTTTGTTTTGTGGGTTATTGTTTCCGTGTTGCTGTTAGTCTGTATCAGTATTTGAACTTCACGTATCGTCATTTGTTGTTTTCTTCGTGGTTGCTTTAAATAATAAAGTCATCATGTTCACTCCACGCGCTGCGTATTGGTCCGCTCCTTCAGACGACCGTGACACCATCCCATCTGGTTTGCACTTAGTGGGACTATCATTTGTTTTTCAACAGGACAATGATCCAACACACCTCCAGGCTGTGTATTGGGTATTTGACCAAGAAGGAGAGTGATGGAGTGCTGCATCAGATGACCTGGCCTCCACAATCACCAGACCTCAATCCAATTGAGATGGTTTGGAATGAGTTGGACCGCAGAGTGAAGGAAAAGCAGCCAACAAGTGCTCAGCATATGTGGGAACTCCTTCAAGACTGTTGGAAAAGCATTCCAGGTGAAGCTGGCTAAGAGAATGCCAAGAGTGAGCAAAGCTGTCATCAAGTCAAAGGGTGGCTACTTTGAAGAATCTGAAATCTAAAATATATTTGTTTAACACTTTTTTGTTTACTACATGATTCCATGTGTGTTATTTCATATTTTTGATGTCTTCACTATTATTATACAATGTAGAAAATAGTAAAAAATTAAGAAAAACCCTTGAATGAGTAGGTGTGTCCAAACTTTTGACTGGTACTGTATATATCAGTCTGTACCAGCCATTCCACAGTGCTGCTGTTGGAGCCGGGTTGGCCATGGGACACATATTGATCAGGAGGGGAGGGGTAAGGGCAGGAGGAGTGAGGATGAATGACCAGAGGCCATGGTAATGCTTCACCTGATTGATTAAAGAGATGGGCATTTGCACCATATGAGCACTCCAATAAATCCCCCATCCCAACTGCTCCCTATATACACTTTTTTTTGGGGGGTTGTACTTTTTAACCCTTTTCCTCCCCAATTTTGTGATATCCAATTGGTAGTTACAGTTTTGTCCTATGCTGCAACTACAGTACGGACTCGGGAGAGGCGAAGGTCGAGAGCCATGCGTCCTCCGAAACACGACCCCGCCAAGCCGCACTGCTTCTTGACACACTGCTCGCTTAACCTGGAATCCAGCCGCACCAATGTGTCGGAGGAAACACCGTACAGCTGGCGACCGGCCCGCCACAAGGAGTCGCTAGAGCGCTATGGGACAAAGACATCCCGGCCGGCCAAACCCTCCCCTAACTCGGACGATGCTGGGCCAATTGTGCGCCGTCTCATGGGTCTCCCAGTCGCGGCCGCCTGCGACACAGTCTGGGATCTGTAGTGACGCCTCTAGAACTGTGATGCAGTGCCTTAGACCGCTGCGCCACTCGGGAGCCTATCAACCTTTTTAATGGCTTTTTGAGGGGGAGCGGAAGTGAACCCTGGAACCCCAAATAACTTCTGGTGCATTTGTAAACAACAGCTTTTCTATCGCGTCTGCAAACAGCTAGCTAGCTAACGTAGTGTAGTTGTTTTAGTATTCACGGTGGGATGGTCCTAACGATCGGGGACAAATCTATTTTTGAAAAGTTGATAGATTTCCCAAAGAAGCATCGCAGCGGGCTGCATTGCCTGCATGGATAGTAACGTTCGTTAGCAGCAGGAGGTGGCGGCGCCAGGATCATGTGTAGCACACGGGTAAGTTGTTTATCAAGTTAACCAGCTAATCTAGGTAACGTCAGCTGGCTAGCTAACTACATATAAATAGGATAGACAGCCATCCAATAATTGCTTTTTTAATGACACTAACATTAAATTGATCTGCTAAAAACAACAATGTTAGCTACCTAGCTAGTAGCTTAGCTAGCTATCTAATGAACAGATTTCCAGACCCAAAGAGAGAATTATGGCAATACAAAAATATAATTGCAATTAAATATCAAATGTCATATCACTTAAGAATAAGTCCTGTTGTAATTTATTTGTTTCCTAACCTCAGATACAGAGACCTGTGAAAGCTGCTAAACCCTGTCTGCGGATGAAGGTCCCAAAGAAAGTCCTGGAGGGACTGAAGGATATATATAGAATAATAATAATAATAATAATATGCCATTTAGCAGATGCTTTTATCCAAAGCGACTTACAGTCATACGTGCATACATTTTTTGTGTATGGGTGGTCCCGGGGATCGAACCCACTACCTTGGCGTTACAAGCACCGTGCTCTACCAGCTGAGCTACAGAGGACCACTTCATATATATATCTCCAATGGGTTATAGGTGGCCTATATGCTATTGGTTTACTTTTAGAATTGGTTGTAGGACTACAAAAATACTGTTAAAAGTAACAATGCATACACCTAGAACATGCATGCTCAACCTTGCCCTTAGAGCTACTGGGTTTGTAGGTTTCTCTTCCAGCCCAGCCCTCACATTCTGCTTATTATTTGTATTAGACACTATTCAATTAACTATTCAGTCGTCTCTTGTATGATATGAAATAAAGTGTTGATTCTTTTAATTAAGGACAGTGTATTTTTTGGTCATTGAACATTCCCTGTTTGTCTGTTTTATTTGGTTGTCACTCACTCTCATATCTCTCCGTAGACACTTGAAACCCTACCTCTTTAAGGAATACCTGGAATAGTATAACAGTAATCCTTCTACCCCACCCCCCCATAAAAAAGTGGTTGTCCCACTGGCTATCCTAAGTTGAATGCACCAATTTGTAAGTCGTTCTGGATAAGAGCATCTGCTAAATGACTTAAATGTAAATGTATATTGTCTTATGCTGTTGCACAGATTTGCAGTTGAAGCTGATGTCCTTGATCATTATTATTCATGTAACATCCCTGTATGGCTGACCTAGGATGCAACCCCTGTCCACAACAGCACTTCATACCCACAAAGCAGCATCCATTATCCTACCATGCACAGGAGAGCGACATTATTAGCAAATATTACTGTCATGAGGGTGTGCAGAAAGTAATATTTTAAGGTTCATTTGATTTAATTTAAAAACATGTTGCTTGAAATAAAGTACCAATTTGTTTGCTTAATGTTATGTATCATCCTGGTGTAATTATATGCAGTTCAACATTATCACCACAATGTGTCGTCGCTAGCATTTGTATAGTCTAGCTTTACTACATATAAACAAACCACTAGCTAGGTCTTGTAATGTGAGGTCAATACATGCCTAACATAAGCTAGCGGTTCATTAAAACTACAGTATGTTCCTTAATTTAAACTAAGTGAGCAACACACCTGGGTAAAATATAGTTGCGGTTTGGATGAAGCAGAGGAAGTGCTAGGAGAGACCAATTGATGATGGGGGAAAGGGGTTGGTAGTGGGGTAATAACTGCTGCTAGCTAACTTTTGAAGTAAACAATGTGGCCATCAAACAATGGACTCATATGCTAGCTACAGTACATTTAGTTTAGTTATATTGTTGGCTGCCGTGAGAGAAATCCATCTATCTAGCCAGCTAACAAGGTCAACTGATCTTTCTCTACCTTCACATCATGCTAGCTCTGTGGTTATTTGCTGTGCGAAGTTAGCCAAATGTAGCTAACACCACCAGAGCAAACGGGAAATAAATGTTGTCTGATGATTTTGTTTAGTGGATCTGGTAGCAATACGTCAATTTGTGTATATAACTAGTTTGTTCAGTTTTTTGGTTGGATCAAGAAATATAAACTTGTCATTTTGTGCTAGCTAGCCAACTAGCTAGCTAGCTACCAATTATGGCATGCTGTAGCGCCAGATCTGATATCTGACTGACGGTTGTGCCGATCTGCATCACAAACAAACATTTTTGAAGCTGATTCGCTGCTTCTCTCCCATAACTCCACCTCATAGTTACTGTTGCCATGACGAATCTGCACTTGAGAAGGTGTCCCGGGAGAAGGGTCAGATCGGGCAAGGTGCTGCAAGGTTGCTGATGGCAAGTACACACAGCTAGGTTAGATAACTAGCTAGCTGGATATGGTGAGAGGCAACAGTGTGCTCTCCTAACTAGCTAGCAACCAGTTTTTAATGTATAAATTAGCTTGATTTGGTTTGTATTTATTTTACTTTTCCATTTTGAATAAAGAAGACTTAGTGGCTACTGGCTAGCTAGCTAGGCTCCTAGCCTAGCTAGCTACATTAACAACAAAGAAGACATCAACAAACACTCCTAGGTAAGTGTCTTTTTTGTCTTGTAATTTCACATTTGGGAGGTGCATTGAAACAATTAGCTAGTTAACTAGATAGCATGGTTATATGTTTTTTATCACAGCCAGCTAGTAAGTTATGATGCACTGAAGTTACTAGGTAGGGTATCCAATCAAAAACAAAACATTTGACCAATAGGTAAAATAATGTTAATTATTTACATTTACGTTTTAGTCATTTAGCAGACGCTCTTATCCAGAGCGACTTACAGTTAGTGAATACATTTGTATTTTTATTTTTTTTCATACTGGCCCCCCGTGGGAATAGAACCCACAACCCTGGCGTTGCAAAAGCCATGCTCTATCAACTGAGCTACATCCCTGCCGGCCATTCCCTCCCCTACCCTGGACGACGCTGGACCAATTGTGCGCCGCCCATGAGTCTCCCGGTCGCGGCCGGCTGCGACAGAGGCTGGATTCGAACCAGGATCTCTAGTGGCACAGCTGGCATTATGTAGATAATCCTCTAAAAAATCCAATGGTCCAAACCTCCCTCTATCATAATCCTTTCCAAATTTATTGGAGTTTTTACCCTTGTAGGATGGTCAAAATTAGGACGAATAAATCAATAGAGGCCAGAGAAAAATAGCATCACGTCAGCTAGGCTGGATGCTGACTGTGCGAGAATTAAGGCTACCGGACAGGTTTACCATTGAACTCGTCGTCTTTCTTTTAAAATCCGGAGGACATAAAACAATTAGAAGTATGATAGATATCGCTTTTGAGACATGAAATGTAGTGTTTTCATATTGTAGTATATGGTGCTCATATTAATGAGAGTTCCTGTTCTTTTTCGAAGACTTTTCACAAAAACAAGATAATCGCTGAAATTTTAACGGAGCACTGAGCGTACTCCAAGCTTTTTATTTTCAAAGCCTTTTACATTAATTCAGCTTGTGTCATGCTAATTTTGCTAGTTGCGACCTGCAGAAACAACTTGGATGACACGACCACAAATGTAAAATCCTCAGAGCTCGGTGCTTAATTAACGGATGTACAGTATTAGGTTACGAAATCCGACTTTTTGGATATAATGTTATTGATATGTTAGAAAAAGACCCCGCTAAGATTCAGAACATGAAGAATCATATTTGTCTTGGTAAAATTTATTTTATGACATAAGGAAGTGAAATGTCATCACCAAAGCGCGTTTTCATCAACTCTGGGCAGAGTGGGTGGACACCCTACTAGAGGGGATAACTATGGTATGTGGGAATTCAAGAACAAGGCAAGGGCATTGTTTGAAATGTCATCATGCTATATATTGTACATCTACAATAGAAAATGTTGTTTTACATTTGTTGATTAATTTTTTTTCCCAGCTTTCACAGTGTGTGTGTGTGTGTGTGTGTGTCTGTCTGTCTTTCTGTCTGTATGTCTCTTAAGGAGTTTCAAATGTGGATGGAGAAGAGTGGTGGTGGCCAACACTTCAAATCAAATTTTATTTTGTCACATGCGCCGAATACAACAGGTGACCTTACAGTGAAATGCAAATAGTCTGGGTAGCCATTTGATGAGATGTTCAGGAGTCTTATGGCTTGGGGGTAGAAGCTGTTTAGAAGCCTCTTGGACCTAGACTTGGCGCTCCGGTACCGCTTGCCGTGCGGTAGCAGAGAGAACAGTCTATGACTAGGGTGGCTGGAGTCTTTGACAATTTGTAGGGCCTTCCTCTGACACCGCCTGGTATAGAGATCCTGGATGGCAGGAAGCTTGGCCCCAGTGATGTACTGGGCCGTACGCAGTACCCTCTGTAGTGCCTTGCGGTCGGAGGCCGAGCAGCTGCAATACCAGGCAGTGATGCAACCAGTCAGGATGCTCTCGATGGTGCAGCTGTAGAACCTTTTGAAAATCTGAGGACCCATGCCAAATCTTTTCAGTCTCCTGAGGGGGAATAGGTTTTGTCGTGCCCTCTTCACGACTGTCTTGGAGTGTTTGGACCATGATAGTTTGTTGGTGATGTGGACACCAAGGAACTTGAAGCTCTCAACCTGCCCCACTACAGCCCCGTCGATGAGAATGGGGGCGTGCTCAGTCCTCTTCTTTTTCCTGTAGTCCACAATCATCTCCTTTGTCTTGATCACGTTGAGGGAGAGGTTGTCCTGGCACCACAAGGCCAGGTCTCTGACCTCGTTGTCCTGGCACCACAAGGCCAGGTCTCTGACCTCCTCCCTATAGGCTGTCTCGTCGTTGTAGGTGGTCAGGCCTACCACTGTTGTGTCATCGGCAAACTTAATGATGGTGTTGGAGTCGTGCCTGGCCATGCAGTCATGAGTGAACAGGGAGTACATGAGGGGACTGAGCACGGACCCCTGAGGGGCCCCCGTGTTGAGGATCAGCGTGGCGGATGTGTTGTTACCTACCCTTACCTAATATGCATTGGTGGAAAAAGTACCCAATTGTCATACTTGAGTAAAAGTGTAGATACCTTAATAGAAAGTGAGGGCATGTTCACTGAGCAATGAGCACATGTAGGAGCTCATCCTCATGAAGTTAATCTACAGTATAACAGCTGATACACTGTAGGTATCCCATATTAGCAGTGGTGTAAAGTACTTAAGTAAAAATACTTTAAAGTACTACTTAAGTATCTGTACTTTACTATTTATATTTTTGACTACTTTTCCTTTACTACATTCCTAAAGAAAATGATGTACTTTTTACTCCATACATTTTCCCTGACACCCAAAAGTACTTACATTTGGAATGCTTAGCAGGACATTAAAATGGTCAAATTCACACACTTAACAAGAGAATACGTGGTTATCCCTACTGCCTCTGATCTAGCGAACTCACTAAACACAAATGCATCTTTTGCAAATGATGTTGGAGTGTGCCCCTGGCTATTCGTACATTTTTAAAACAAGAAAATGGTGCTGTCTGCTTTGCTTAATATAACAAATTTGAAATGATTTATACTTTTACTTTTGATACTTAAGTATATTTTAGCAATTACATTTACTTTTGATACTTAAGTATTAGGGGTGTAACGATCCATCTACTACATCGATGTATCGATTTATATTCCTATGATCCAACTACATCGATCTGTGCTCGGCGAGTTGGCCTTTTGGACAACATATATCAATCTAACATCGTTTTAAAATGTAATAAATCGATTGTATCGATACTAGGAAATAACCCATTGGATTTAAGCACGTCAGACTTTATATGGATGTTTTTTCTTAGCACTTTTAATGATAAAGGCTTTAAACATTACTCGATTCAGTCTGCCTATCCGTGACGTCATCGCCCCGCGCCAGCAGCAGCGCAAAGGCGCAAAGACAACAAAACATAGCATGGCGGACGACAGAGGAGAAGCCGACGAGCGAGAAATTATCAAGCCACCATTGCGGTCCTTACAAGAAACAGGAATCTAGGAAACTTCACCTGCACTGTCCAGTATCCAGGTATTTATTTCAGTCACACTGGTTGAATTTTTGGCTAAAAGGTTACTGAATCGATTTCAAGTCACTGAATCGTTTCGGATCGTATCGTTCTAAATGAACCAATATCGTCCTTGAATCGTATCGACAACCACGAATCGTGATACAAATCGAATCGTTGTTAAAACGAATCGTTACACCCCTATTAAGTATATTTAAAACCAAATACTTTTAGACTTTTACTCAAGTAGTATTTTACTGGATGACTTTCACTTTTACTTGAGTAACTTTCTATTAAGGTATCTAAACTTTTACTCAAGTATGACAGTTGGGTACTTTTTCCACCACTGCATATTAGATACTACTGCTTGGATGGATAGATAGGAGGTGGAGGGTTTGCAAGCATACAGGTACATACTGTACTGTATCTAACTATATGGTTCCAAGTCATTGCAAGTCATTACTTGGCACCGATTGTGCAACCCAAAGACACATCATGTGTCACACACTGTGAATAGACCGTGTTTGAAGTACCATTTCTCCTCATAAGCAGTACTCAAATGAGTCTCTCAACCACCTCTACGGCTAGTCCTATACTGAAGACTACAGCAATATTACAAGATAAGGGCTATCTACGGCATGAATTAAAATGGTATTATATTCATATTGTAGTCCCATCCTCCCCCACTGAGTTCTTCTATGTGACATTTTGGTTGTTGCAAGTCAAGCTTTTGTTGTCCCCCACGATGAAATCAGAGAGGGGACTGTGTATCTGGCTCCGTCTGTTCATACATTCGTCACACGCAATATCTCAGACAGCACTGGCCCAATTGAATGATGCGTCTTGCCATAGAGATCGGGCATTTACAAAATTACACTGATTGACCCATGGCAGGAGCTATAGTAATTAACTGACATTTGTTAGTCACACACAAAATCTCAATTGGCGGAGGGGGGGCTGCATCATTCGTGGGGGATGACATGTTTTACGGTTGCCTTCTTACATACCACTAAATATTGTCAATTGTCAACAGTGGGGACAGTACCAGAGACTCTGAAAAGTGGCTGATCTATGATATGGACTGGAATTAGTTTCATTCAGTCTCATTTTCCTATTGTGATATTTGAAGGCTACAAAAGTTATTTTTGGAAGAAAAGCCTTTTCTATAGAAGTTGTGTGGACAACCCCAGGAGCTCCTCCAGCAGATGCCGCCCCCTCCTGTCTTCCAGATGCTGCTGACCAAGCTGCCCACCATCAAACAGGTGATGATGCTCTCCCATAGGAAGCAAGGGCTTGTGTGGCAATAAAATGGCTGAAGAATACATTGTAACCCTGATTCACCCC
This sequence comes from Coregonus lavaretus, assembly GCF_964263955.1. Classification (NCBI taxonomy): domain Eukaryota; kingdom Metazoa; phylum Chordata; class Actinopteri; order Salmoniformes; family Salmonidae; genus Coregonus; species Coregonus lavaretus. The sequence goes on from NC_140023.1 coordinate 22,083,126, forward strand.
CCTTCTAATGGTCTGCACTGTTACTCCCCTTCATGGACTTAAGAGCAATGGATTGGTACAACCATGGTTGGAGGCAGTTCCACCATATTCCTTACACCACCAGTCCATTCCTTTTAAGCTCATGAGGGTGATTGTATGAGTGCTTACTTCGATTTAGGGGTAAAGGGTAGGCTTGTGTCCTGTTTGTCCACCCTGTCATGTATTTTACAACAATGGAAACTCCATCTATAGCCAATGATTACACCAATCCAATGTTTATAAATCTATGGTGGGGGAGAAGGGTGGTGAATCGGGATGCAGATAGTCTCATTCACTCTTCATTTGCCTTTGACCACCTTAGTGCATTAGACTGATCTCTTCTGGAATAGCTGTGACAATAGTGTTTAGTCTAGTTCAGTTTACCTTATTCTTGGTCCTAATGGGCAACAGTTTGTTAATTGTCATCCCTACCTGTGCTATAACTACTCAATAAGACCATACTTGGGTAAATTTAGTGAATTAATGGTTGGAGCGTACAGTTATCGTGAACAATAAAAAAAAGTAGGGTATTTAAATTGTGACTAGTGCAATTGCCATGAGTTGTACATTGGTCATCTGTTTTAGGTTTCAACACATGCTAACCATTGCATAATTTGTGCTCCTTTTTCACAGGTGGTTCCGGCTGATGACCTGTCTCCATAGCTGAGAGAAACCATTATCAAGAAAACCTAGTTGAACACTTTGTGTAAATTGTAACATGTTTCTTGAACACCAGTGATTTGAAGGACAATAATAACTGTTACCTGTAGGACCATGTCTCTATCACCTAATTTGTTAGTTGTGCGGACTAATTGTTACGGCATGGGCATGACAAATCAATCAACTAATTAAACAGTGTTAAAGGCTATTATGCCACTCAATTTCCAGTCGACATTGCCAAGGAAAAAGTCAATATGCATTATAGCTATACCGATGACTAGCAGCTTTGACAGTATTTAGTCAAGAAACAGCTTTACTGTTTCAGAAAATATGGTGTCACAGTGCTGGAGATGCATAGCAGGCAGGTGGGCTTCCTATCTCCTGATACCCTGAGGATGCACACTGGCAGAGATGACAACCAGCAGTATTTGTAAAGACTCTCACCAAGGATGAACTCAAAGACTGTAAAGGCCAAAGGGGTCCTTCTCCCACAGTCACTGTGTTCCAAAACGTGTTAGACCAGAATGATTGCATTAGGTTATGTCCATCTACTTAAAATGTTGAGAAATACACACAACTTGATACTTGCCATATATGCATAGCCATTGATGTGTTTAAACGGTTGTAAATGGCTTTGGTTATGTTGCATTGCCGCTATCTAGCTAAATTACCACACAACTTGCTAGCTAGCTTATTAGCCTGGTAGCTAACAGAGCAAGGTACTGGAGCTATTAGTTTAGAGGATACAATTAACTAGTATTTTATACAGTAACAAACGAGTTGCTAGCTACATATATAGCCACGGAATTAGCTGCTAGCCTGTTAGCTAACGTTAACTTGCAGCACCTTTCCCAATCTGTGTCTCTTTTTCCAGCGAACTGCTCACACCCGTTGACTGGTCATAGCAACAGTAAATATGGGGCGGAGTTATGGGAGAGAATCAGCAAATCAGCTTCCAAAATGTTTGTTTGTGACGCAGATCGGCGCGACGGTCAGTCAGATTCAGTAGGCAGTCAGATCTAGCACTGACACCGAATGTTTACTGGACACCGGATGTTTACTGGGGAATCTCTTGCCTGTGCATATAGAACGTGTTGTTTTGACAGTTGAAAATATTATGAATGTGGCCAAGACACTGAGGGGTGCCTAACAGCATGCCAAACAGCTGCTCTGGATCTAGGGTGGCCTAAAAGTGGAAGAAATGGGATGCGACTAAGTACAGCTGAACCCAGTGCTTGACTTGGCAGGAGCTTACCGGAGCTAAGTACCAGCATCTCAAATGTTCTGCTGCTTGAGCTCCTGTTCCTCTTATAGAATATTAGCTCAAAAGGATTGTGGAGCTCCTGCACCTAAATATAAACAGTACCTATTTCAGTCCAAGTCAAGCACTGGCTGAACCTATTCAGTGTCTGAGGATGGCTATAAGAGTCTACATCCTTTGAAGAATCACGCCCATTTCATTTAGCACAAGTATTAGCTAATTCAAATCTAAAAATATTTTCATTTTTTTCTCATTTGACTTTTCTTTCCTACTGGTTGGAAATGTGTATCTTCCCTATCTCTTCCTCCCAATGCTGCTCTCACATTAATAATCTGCATGTGGTTCAAGGCAGAGCATAATTCACTGACGCACTCTCCGACTGTGGGAACGCATGATGAATACCCCCCTGGGCTGCTAAGGAAGTTAGTTTGTCATTGTTGCCAGTTAGTTCATCATCAGAGTGATAAAGATGGCCAACAAGCCATTACAGTTGTATTTGGTGCAGCCAAAGCATTAGTGGGAAGGAATTCATATATGGTAACAGGAGGCTGTAAATATAAAGCACTTTTATCTCGCTCCAAGTCTCTTTAATTCTCTAGATCTGTTCAATTCAACCTGGCAAACCCCCAGACGTTTAGGAGCATGAGGTAAATACACATTAAATGGCACACCATTAGACACAACAGCAGTGTGAAGGTAATGTTTATGGTAACTTTGCTTTCAGTTTATCTGCGACTACTCTGAAACATTGGTAGGGAGAGATACTACTGTTTTTTTTTCTTGATATTCATTGGTTAATGTTGACTATTCATTGGCTGCCTAACAAATCATTAACTTCATCTGGTTAACAAAATCAATATTCTATGATGGGATGGCCATTATGAGTTTACATTTGCGTCCGTTAATTTCACAGTGGACACCACAGCCATATTTCACCCGTATAGGCTGGTGTGACAGTGCTGTGTGTGTGTGTGTGTGTGTCAATGTGTATGTGTGTACTTACGTTTGGGTGTGTGTGTGCCTATGTGTATGTCCATACTTGTGTGTGTTTGTGTGGGTCTCAATGCACGTGCGTGCCTGTGTGTGGACTCATTCCTCCTCTCTGCAGACGGGCTGACTGCTGCAGGCCAGGGTTCAGCTGGAATCAGTCAGCTTGTCGCATCATCAAACACCGTGATGAAATCGCAGAACCCCCATTATGCCGTTTAGATGTGCGATGGGAGATGATTCATCTCGGAAGCTTTGTTCTGGGGCCTCATTATTATGTTTCTTTGCTATGCAGACAGCCGTATTCCTCTGCTTTTCTGACATCTCATTTATTGGCATATGTTCTAGGTGTGTAGGTGGAAAGTGAGGGATTTAGGACTTTGTATGTGTCCCAAATGGAACCCTATTTATTTACATATATTATGGGTGTGTAGGTGCAAAAGTAATATATAGGGAATAGGGTCCCATTTGGGATGCCTCCCTTGGTCTCCTGCTTAAAGGCACAACATCGGAGAGCCCCATGTGACATTATATGCATTATATGTGCATAATAACCACCTCTTACCACCCCTATACACTGTATACCCTGCGTTATAAACTTGCGTTATAAACTTGACTTCAAAACACATCCCCACTTTGACTTTGTTGTAATTCTACCCTCACATTATAATGATGATTGCTATAAAACTGTATACTTCAAATGATTACATAATTTGACTTCTACTGCAGGTATAAAAGTGTCCTCTTACACTGGCCCTCGCGGAGGTCCACTGTCAACCAGTATGCTATTGAATTAGACTTTCATTTAGTTGATGAATGATCAAACCCCCAGTCTCCAACATGAATATTCATGTTTCTACACTTTGATGTAATGGTACTTTGTCAGTTATGAGACCAGTTGCTCCCATAACTCCCGCTCCGAAGCTCGGTGACCTGCAATGAAATTGTTAAATCACCCAGCTTCATAACCAGGTTACCATGGATACACTTGAAAGGGTGTAGCTATACCTTCTCTTTGCTGCTGCGTCATAAATTGGGAAAGGCACTATGGGCCAACATCTCTCAATGGTTATTAATATAAACGAATACGGCCCATACATCATGAAAAAGTGAGAAAGGTGGATGATATTGATCTGTAAAGAGGTGTGTCTGGGTGAGTGTGAGTGTGTGTGCCTGTGCATGTCCTCTTCTAACCTCCTGAGATGTGTTTCTTACCTTTAGAGAAGTGGAGTCACAATCTATGATATATGTGCTGTGCTGATAATTACAACGCAATACATTTGTCAATTTCAGGCTGTTGTGAATTCAGTGTATGCAATTGAATGGTATTTAAACTCACTGAAATTATAGCCCTTTCAGTGGCTTAAATTTACTTAAATTTTAATCAATGGACTGACCACAATTGAGGGGATTGTCATAAAGATCACACACACAAAATCTAAATTTGATAGTAGCTGGAAAGGTAATTGAATGAGTCGATCTGTAGCGTACATGTCACGTTCGTTTACACACGGGTCAGACCAAGGCGCAGCGTGATATGCATGTTTATTTAAATGAATAAACAACCAACAAACCAACGAAACGTGAAGTCCAAGGCAGCACAACACAACATACCTTAACCGGATGGGCATTCCGCCTCGGAGGTGGATCCGGCTTAGGGCGTGACCACCACTTACTCTACACCTCCCTGTTGCGCCCCTGGTCTGGTCTGGACCTCGGCGCGCTGCTTCCCCTCTCCTTCCACCCACGATGTACCAAGCCCTGTCTGGACCCTGGTGTGGGAGACCCCGAACCTGGAAAGGGGCTGACGTCTGGGTCTGGACTGGAACCGCTGACTGGAGCTGGACCCGACGACGGTGGATCGAACTGCTCTGGCGCCGGAGTGGAGCCGCTGACCGGAGCTGGATCTGGCACCGGTGGAGCGGACTGCTCTGGCTCCGGAGTGGAGCCGCTGACCGGAGCTGGACTGGACCCCGGTGGAGCGGATTGCTCTGGCTCCGGAGTGGAGCAGCTGACCGGAGCTGAACTGGGCACCGGTGGAGCGGACTGCTCTGTCTCCGGAGTGGATCCGCTGACCGGAGTTGGACCGGACCCCGGTGGAGCGGATAACTCTGACTCCGGAGTGGAGCCGCTGACCGGAGCTGGACTGGACCCCGGTGGAGCGGATTGCTCTGGCTCCGGAGTGGAGCAGCTGACCGGTGCCGGACCAGGCACCGGTGGAACAGGCACGGGCCGTGCCGGACTGGACACACGCACCACTGGCTTGGCTCGGGGAGCAGGAACGGGCTGATGACGCGCACCACTGGCTTGGTGCGGGGAGCAGGAACGGGCCGTACCGGACTGGCGACGCGCACCACTGGCCTGGTGCGGGGAGCAGGTACAGGCCGGGCCGGGCTGGCGACGCGCACCACTGGCTTGGTGCGAGGGGCAGGAACAGGCCGTGCCGGGCTGGCGACGCACACCACTGGCTTGGTGCTAGTGTCAGGAACAGGCCGGACCGGGCTGGCGACGCGCACCACTGGCTTGGTGCGAGGGACAGGAACAGGCCGGACCGGGCTGGCGACGCACACCACTGGCTTGGTGCGAGGGACAGGAACAGGCCGAACCGGGCTGGCGATGCGCACCACTGGTTTGGTGCGAGGGGCAGGAACAGGCCAGGCCGGGCTGGCGACGTGCACCACTGGTTTGGTGCGAGGAGCAGGAACAGGCCGGGCCGGGCTGGCGACGCGCACCACCGGTTTGGTGCGAGGGGCAGGAACAGGCCGGGCCGGGCTGGCGACGCGCACCACTGGCTTGATGCGAGGAGCAGGAACGGGCCGGACCGTACTGGGAACACACACCACTGGCTTAGTGCGGGGAGCAGGAACGGGTCGGGCCGTACTGGGAACATGCACCACTGGCTTAGTGCGGGGAGCAGGAACGGGCCGGACCGGACTGGCGACACGCACCACTGCCTTCTGCTGCCTAACCAGCTCCTCTCGCCGTGCCTCTACACTCTCCTTCTCCCTTATCGCCTCCTGTAGCGCCTCCCTCTGACCGAATAACTTCTGCTCCCTCTGAACCAATAGTCCCCTTAACCTGGTGGCCTCCTCTCCTAACCTGCAGATCCGCCCTGTCGCTGCCTCCTGCTGCCTCGTCGTCCACACCGTGTCCCCCCCCAAAAAATGTTATTGGGGTTGCCTCTCGGGTCTCCGTCGTCGGCACTGTTGGCGCCGTTTCTCCTCTCCTACCTGGGCATCCTCCTTCATCGCCTTCCGGTAGCGGACGGCCTCCTCCTCCGTGATTCTCCCCCAACCGAGGAGGACATCTACTAATGTAACCTCCTGTTTAATTCCCGACGTATGCTCCTGAACACGCTGCTTGGTCCTATTTTGGTGGGATCTTCTGTCACGGTCGTTTACGAACGAGAAGGACCAAGGCGCAGCGTGATATGCATACATGTTTATTTAAATGAATAAACAACCGACAAAACAACAAACCAACGAAACGTGAAGTCCAAGGCAGCACAACACAACATACCTTAACCGGAACAAGATCCCACAACTAACTAGTGCCAAAAGGCTGCCTAAGTATGGTCCCCAATCAGAGACAACGAGCGACAGCTGCCCCTGATTGGGAACCACACCGGCCAACATAGACCTATACATACTAGATCCAACATAGAAAATCAACCTAACAAAACACAACACAGAAAATACACACCCTGACTCAACAAATATGAGTCCCTTGAATCAGGGCGTGACAGTACACCTCAGGTTACACACTCATTCCACCTCTGAGCCAAATGTTAAATTACAATCTGCACGGCCACAAAGCATCGACTATTGTTTTAGGTTAAATCACATTGTTCGAGAACAATATGCTATCGGGTAGTAATATTATCGCAATATTATTGAGGACCTCTATGTAGTTGAATGTGATAGCTTTTATTAAATATGTTTATTTTGTTATTGTGTGCTGAATTACATTGTTTTATACACATATATGTATGTGGTTTTATTATTCTGTTTTTATTGTAATGTATACAGGGCTCTCTTGTAAAATAGATTTTGAATCTCAGTGTGTTCTCCCTGTTTAAATAAAGGTGAAATAAAATTAAGATTAGCTAGTGCTAGTAGACTGTACCTGTGCCAAAACTCCGGTATTTCTTCTTCTATAGCTTGTTCTCCGTCTTGTTTCAGCACTTTTATTTACATGACTAATCAAAACTCATTTTATCATGGCTCTCTCTTGCCCCTCTGCAGCAGACATATTGTGATCAATATGTTTGGAACATCGAATCGCAGTAAAATCACAGTATCGGTTAGGGATGTGACAAATGGACCATTTAAAAAAAACGTTTCAACTGAAAACAAATAATCGGTTTTAAAATGGAGTTGCGCTACTGCCAACAACGGTTTGGGTCTCACTGTGCGTCACTTTCAGATGGTTAATCATTGCACCTGTACTATCATTACTGTACCTCAATTCCACCTCGCAAAGTTTGTATTTCCTTCTAATTTACCTTCTCTAAGTATTGCCATACAGGGCTTTGCTGCTATCGCTTGCCTCTGCCATCTTTCCAACTGTTAAAGACGATGACGTAGTGGTGGAGAGTCAACTCCAAAATAATTGATTCCTCGATTCCCTGCACGTCGACTCCCATTTCTGAGTGTCAAGATTTGATTCGGCTTGGAACAGAGGCGACTGATTAGTTGCGGTACTTCCGAGAACACGAACACTCACATCTTTCATAGCGAGCTAACGAGGGAAAGAGAGAGAGGGGAGGGGCACAGCATGAGGGGAGGGGCACAGCGTAGGCAGATCGGCAGACCGTGCACTTTTTATTTATTTATTTATTTATTTTACCTTTATTTAACTAGGCAAGTCAGTTAAGAACAGATTCTTATTTACAATGACGGCCTACACCGGCCAAACCCGGACGACGCTGGGCCAATTGTGCCCCGCCCTATGGGACTCCCAATCACAGCGGGTTGTGATACAGCCTGGAATCGAACCAGGGGGTCTGTAGTGACGCCTCAAACACTAAGATGCAGTGCCTTAGACCGCTGCGCCACTAGGGAGCCCAACTAGGCCTATCTATCGGCAATCAAAAGCTGTATCTAGCAATGAAATTATGTATTTCGCAATTTATTGTCTCGCAATGTCTCGCAACTTCAGTAAAGCAGGGCCTATCATCAATGAATACGCTAGGATATTGATATGAGCGAGATGTAACGCTTTGCTCTCACACAGTCACATACAGTATCTGCGCATGTGCACAGGTTAGCGTCACACTGTTCACAGCGTGGTAGCCAGGGCACCAAAACAGCAGAGAAGTTGAGCCTTGCGCTTCAATGCTCTAAATTGCGGAAATTGACCCACTATGCTGTTTACTTTCTGCATCTACTTTATATCACTGAGTCTACCTTTAAATTGCACAACTTTCTCCAGGCCTTTTTAGTCTATTGTCTAGTTAGGCTATAACACAGAAAATAATATGATTTGTGATATCTGCACTGTGATTTACATTTTGTGAAAAAACATCATTGTTTTTGTGTTAGGGATTTTTCTTTACGTTAAGGATCCCAATTTTGTTGAAACATTTTAACGTTGAAACGTTCACACCCCTAGTATCTATTTGCAATACATATAGAATAGTGATACATATAGAATCGCAATACATATCGGCACCTAAGTATCGTTATAATATCGCATCGTGAGATCCCTGGCATTTCCCAGCCCTGTAATCTAGGGGGAGATTACTATTTAGTATTAACTCTGACAGATGCTGCTAAAGATGCACAAGTTGGTAGTAGTAACAAATATTTAATGCCCCCTGTTCTATTATTTCTGGCAACAGAGACCCTCTTTATGTCTGAAACAATACCGTTTCTTATTCCGCTGTCAGAAAAATGAGGATCCGTAACTGAATCAGGGACCAGTAGCATATGGGCTTTATTGTACTGTTATCTTGTCTTTTTGCCCCACAGCCTCCTCGACTAAAGTTCTGAAGGTTAAAGCCAATCGTAGAGTAATGGAATGCAGAGATCGGACTGAATGGAAAAAAGGGGGTGCTTTTATGATTAATTTTCTCTGGAGTGGGCCAAATGGAGACACACCCCTATGGCAGCCGAATCCAAAATTATGACTTTATTTCACCTTTATGGCAAGTCTAGCGGTAGCACTCCCACTTTATCAAAGTGATGGCCAACTGTTATTACAGCACCAAGTGACCAATCATCCATCGTTTCTCTGAGCTTTACAGCTGATTCAGACTTGAAATGTGTGGGAGGAATATATGGTGCCGATATTTCAGGAACTTTGGAATAATTCCATACCGGCCATGTATGTGGGCAAAATCCTCATGTGAGCCACCAAAAAATTTTCATGCTGTGGGTGTGATGAGGTGTGAATGAAGGAGTCAAGCGCAGGAGGTTAAACACCGAAGTCCAGAGTTTATTCCGTTTACATAAATAAAACGCACCAAGCGTCAAAACGAAACTATCACAAGGGAAATATTCCACCTTGGCAATAACAAATGGAAGAGTAGCTCAACCGAGCTACTTGCTCTCACAATGAAACAATCACTCACAAAGACAAGGGGAACCGAGGGAACACTTATACACATACTAATTAGGGGAATGAGCACCAGGTGTGTGTGATTGACAAGACATGACAAGTGGAGTGATGAGAATGGGATCGGCATTAGCTAGTAAGCCGATGACGACGAACGCCGAAACCTGCCCGAACCGAACAAGGAGGGGAGGCAGCCTCGGCGGAAGTCGTGACAGTACCCCCCCCTTGACGTGCGGCTCCAGAAGTGCGCAGACCCCGGCCTCGGGGATGGCCAGGAGGACGCGGAGCAGGACGAGTCGAATGACGACGGTGGAAATCCCTCAACAGGGAGGGATCGAGGATATCCCTCCTTGGGACCCAGCACCGTTCCTCCGGACCGTACCCCTCCCACTCCACAAGATACTGAAGGCCCCCCACCCGGCGCCTCGAATCCAGTATGGAACGGACCGAGTATGCCGGAGCCCCCTCGATGTCCAGAGGAGGTGGAGGAACATCCCACACCTCAGACTCCTGGAGCGGACCAGCTACCACCGGCCTGAGGAGAGACACATTAAACGAGGGGTTAATACCGTAATCAGGGGGGAGTAACAACCTGTATGTATCCTCGTTTATCCTCCTCAGGACTTTAAACGGCCCCACAAACCGCGGCCTCAGCTTCCAGCAGGGCAGGCGGAGGGGTAGATTCCGGGTCGAGAGCCAGACCCGATCCCCCGTATGAAAACCGGGGCTTCCCTGCGGTGGCGGTCGGTATTCATAATGCCCCGATGTTGTGCTGAATGCTGTTTTCCACTCATCCCCTTCCCGAATACGCACCAGGTTGTAGGCACTCCTGAGGTCTAATTTGGTGAAAAAACAGGCCCCATGCATTGACTCAATCACTGAAGGAATGAGGGGAAGAGGATAACTAAATCGTACCGTCACCTTATTCAGTGGTCGATAATCAATACACGGACGTAAACCGCCATCTTTCTTCTTCACAAAGAAGAAACTTGAGGAAGCAGGTGAAGTGGAGGGACGTATATACCCCTGGCACAGGGACTCAGTGACGTATGTTTCCATAGCCTCCGTCTCAGCCTGCGACAGGGGATATGCATGACTCCTGGGAGGTACAGCGTCTACCCAAAGGTTTATCGTGCAATCCCCCTCCCGATGAGGTGGTAATTTAGTCGCTTGCGTCTTGGAAAACGCGAGCGCCAGATCATGGTATTCGGGGGGAATGCGCACGGTGGGGTTACCGTCTGGACTTTCCACCGTGGTCGCACCAACGGAAACACCTAGACACCTACCCGGACACTCACGCGACCACCCCGTAAGAACCCTCTGCGGCCATGAAAAATTGGGGTTGTGAAGGGCTAACCACGGAATACCTAAGACTACAGGGTAAGCAGGAGACTCAATAATCAAAAAAGTGATCTGCTCAACATGCGTCTCCTGTGTAATCATGGTGACTGGTACAGTAACCTCCTTAACCAACCCGGACCCTAATGGTTGACTATCAAGTGCTCTGATGGGGAGTGGAATGGATAGGGGAACCAATGAAATGCCTTGACGGCCTGCAAATACCCTGTCCATAAAGTTCCCAGCTGCGCCTGAATCGACTAGCACCTTACACTGGGAAACTACCAGGTGATCGGGAAAGGAGATAGATAAGGTACAGTGCGCCGCAAAGGGCTCTGAACAAGTTTGGGTGTTCGTTACCTGGGGTGATGCATGAGTACCCTGCCTACTGCCTCCAGACCCAAAGGAACATTGACTGCGACGTGAGGTGGTTTGTCCCTTCGTGCCACCAGAGTGGCACTGTCGCTGTCCTCCTGCGCTCTCTCGACCGGCGGCTCCCCCCAGCTCCATCTGCTCGGGGTCAGAGTCGTCTGGAGTGGGAACGGGCAGACCCCTACCAGGACGTCCTCTGGCTGCTAGCAGATTGTCCAGCCGGATGGCCATGTCCACCAGTTGGGAGAACGATAGCATGGCATCACGGCAGGCTAGCTCCCGTCGGACGTCCTCCCTTAGGTGGCACCGGAAATGGTCGATCAGGGCCCGCTCGTTCCACCCGGACCCCGTTGCCAGCATCCGGAACTCCAACGCATAGTCCTGTGTGGTCCTCATCCCCTGCCTCAGATGGACCAGTCGTTCGCCCGCCTCTCGACCCTCAGGCGGGTGATCGAAAACGGCCCGAAAGAGGCGAGCAAACTCCCGTAGTCCTCCAATGCGGCACCTCCCTTGTTCCACACCGCATTGGCCCACTCCCTTACATCGCGCTGCCGTCCCATCAAACGCCGGTGGCCGGTATATCTGGATCCCTCCAGGGGCTGGGGTGTAGGTGGCTGGTTCCGGTTGACCAGCTGGTCTCGATAGATCGGGTCCTCTCTTCTCCAGGCGTTGTACTACCTGAAGAACCTGATCCATCGCTTCCCCCAAGCTGGCCAGCATCGAGGAATGATCCTGGACCCTTGCCACAACTCCAGGCATGCGGTCTTCTCCTGCTGACTCTATTCAGCGGGTGAGTGATTCTGTGATGAGGTGTGAATGAAGGAGTCAGGTGCAGGAGGTAAAACACCGAAGTCCAGAGTTTATTCCGTTTACATAAATAAAACGCACCAAGCGTCAAAACGAAACTCTCACAAGGGAAATATTCCACCTTGGCAATAACAAATGGAATAGTAGCTCAACCGAGCTACTCGCTCTCACAATGAAACAATCACTCACAAAGACAAGGGGAACAGAGGGAACACTTATACACATACTAATTAGGGGAATGAGCACCAGGTGTGTGTGATTGACAAGACAAGACATGACAAGTGGAGTGATGAGAATGGGATCGGCAGTAGCTAGTAAGCCGGTGACGACGAACGCCGAAACCTGCCCGAACAAGGAGGGGAGGCAGCCTCGGCGGAAGTCGTGACAGTGGGCTGGATCCTGGCTTCATGGTAACCATTCATATAGAGTGGTTCAGAAAAATATGGATTGCAAGTCATTCAGTTTAATAAGGTGGACTGCCACTCAAGTCATTCAGTTTAATAAGGTGGACTGCCACTCAAGTCATTCAGCTCTATCGTGAGTGAATGCACCATATACTGAATGAACAGGTATTGTCATTCTCTCAGGCACTCAATAAGCCTTTCACTCCCTTTGCCTTAAAATGAATATGGAGTGTTTTAATGCATCACAGCATTTACAGTACTAGTACAGCTTCTTCTCCCTTGCGACATTCAAGAAGCATATCTTTGTTCTGCTAAGATCTATCTCAGTACTGCAGTGCAGTCTATAAGATAAATGCTCCCAGGGCAAACAGCCCTGTCACCCCAGCTGTTTTATTTACTAGGAAGAATTATCTAAATACAGGCACAGCATATTCTATGTACATTTGACATTTTAGTCATTTAGCAGACGCTCTTATCCAGAGTGACTTACAGTTAGTGAGTGCATACATTTTTCATACTGGCCCCCCGTGGGAAACGAACCCACAACCCTGGCGTTGCAAGCGCCATGCTCTACCAACTGAGCCTTCTGTACCTACAGAAGGCTTAATTTCATTTCTAACAGTTTGTCTTTGGATGAACCAAACAAATTACATGTTTATTGATTAGGAATGATAATGTCAATCCAGGCACAGCATATTCCTATGTACTTAGGCTCTTAATAATTTATAACAGTTTGTCTTTGCTCCTTTGTAGCTCAGTTGGTAGAGCATGGCACTTGTAACGCCAGGTTAGTGGGTTTAATTCCCGGGACCAACCATAAGTAAAATGTATGCACGCATGACTGTAAGGCCCTTTGTATAAAAGTGTCTGCTAAATGGCATCATATATTATTATTATTAATCAAACAATATGATATTTACCTCATATTTCAATATGTAGAAAGGTCATTTCATAGTGTATTTCTCTCAAAAGTGAAAGAAAAATAGTGGAAGACAGTTCAGAATTGGGTAAGACTGTAAGAAGAGAAATCTGTTTCCAATACCTAGCAGTCACAGTGTTCTGTCTCCACAGAGCCTGTTGTATTTCCTGCCTCACTCCAATCTGCTCTCAATCCAAACCTTGTCTGGGGGAAGCAGCTCGTTGGCATAGCAACCATGTAGCCTGTTTAAATTTCTCTCACTATGGGAGTGTGTAATGCTAACAACACACCACTGAACAGAACTATAATGCTCAAGAGAGATGGGCCATTTAAGCTTCAAACATGGCAATCATTTTGAGAGAATTATGACTTTTTGATGTGGAGTCATCATATTAAATTGCGCTACAGCCTAACAATTGCTAGAAAGAACTTCGAAAAAGGAATTCCCATGTTCTCATTATGCTTAGTGTAAGCAAATTATGTTACTTATCACTAAACATAGAGCGTGACAGTAGTCTTTCAGAAACACATGCGTGCGCACACGCGCACACACACACAAACAAATAAATACACGAATAAACACAATTATTCATTTTCTCTGACTCACATTTGCCTCAGATTTGGCTCGAAAAAAGATGTCCTGTTCATTTTTTGAGCTGGGAGATATTAATTTTCATGGCACTTTAGCTTGACATTAATTTGAGTGATCTGATTACATGGCAATAGAGCTCAAACAGACAGACTGGCTCTCTCCTATTGCTCTTCCCTTGACATCAACACAACCGAGTCGTGTTTTGCTCAACATTTTTTTACGGGAGTAATTGTTTGTTGGGCCTCTCGGTGTAAACGTCTCCTGTCTGCCGGTTATCAGAGATGGCCCATAATCCCTTGTGGACCTGAGGGTGGAGCCAGTGTTAAGCGTGGGCACACTCTGAGCTTCTGATTCACTGTTTGCCCTGGGGCAGGTCTATGGCTGAGTTTGCCCTGTAGGCTCAGGCGAGATGACCGTCTGCCTAGCTGATAGCATGTATGGCCTTGCAAGAAGGGGGAGTAGAGTGAGTTAGTGTGTGTATGTATGTGTGTGTGCGTGTGTGCGCGCATGTACATGTGTGTTGTCTACGTATGTGTGTATGTGTGTGTATCACCTATATCCATGTAGGCAGCTCACCACCGACAGCCAACCTTGAGGGAAATGAGAAGTGACTCCTGGCATTCGCCTGGATGACCTCTGTGTGAAATGCGAAAACAACAAGCACTAAAAGAAGCATGTGCTCTCTGAGGTATAGGCTATAGAGAGGCTACAGCATGCCACGTTTCAGTAAGGGGTGGGGATCTGGGATGGTCACACGGTGGTGCCGCTCCCAGTTAAATAACTCTGAAGTGTGAAGTCCCCAGCGAGTTCCTCAGGCGAATGTAGCCTAACTACCTTCTTAGGCCGTTCCGGAAGGACTTAGAGCGTTTGTTAAAGCAAGGCCTTGTGCATGCCATAGACAGCACATCCCCAGGGCTATAAATACCTTTGAAATGTCTGGTAAAAAGGATGAAAAGATGCAGAGAGAGGATGGGCTTGTGAGATAACATTTCTGTGCAGTGTTGTGGTATTTGAAACTATCTGTGTTATGAGGTGAGGGCACCGTTTGAGATCTGGGCCCATCACAAAACGTCTCGGAGTATGACTGCTGATCTAGGATCAATTTAGTATTTTAGATTATAATGAATAAGAATATATATGGACAGGGAGGAACTGATCGTAGATCACCACTCCTACTCTGAGACCCTTTGTGAATATGAGCCCACATCCTTGAGCCACTCCTTCAAGGATTCCACTGTATCCTTCACCTGTCCCTGATGACGTCACAGATCAAATCCACTTTGACGTGGTCTGGGATGCCTCTATCCCAGAGCTTTTTAGAAATAGACTGCTTGCTTAAGCCTTTCTGGAGGAAAACCATATAACATAAATGGTATCTCTCTCTGCAGGATGAACATTTTAAAATGAATCTCTGCAGGATTAGAATCAATAGCCTTTCAAGTGTGAGTCAATGTAGAAATGAATAGCTAACAAACCCTTAAAAGAGCAGGGGCTTCCTGCACACATTGGTTTTAAAGAGACGAGATGGTGCTTAAAGGACCCCTGTAATAACCTGTCCTAGAGATGAAATACACATTTAGGTTCCACCTCCGAAAAATGACGAAGGCTACTTATACATATTCACGAATTGGGTGTGGGAATTTCCACGTGGAGTTGATACACATCAATGAATAGGGCACTGACAGCTGTCAGTGTAGCTACATAGCTAGCTAGCTATCTTGCTTACCTTAGTTAGCTAGTTAATGTTATCTGTTGTTGCTGGGTTTGTTTTTACTACACCGTATTCAAAAGATTAGCCAGCTGGATGGTTCTGGAGATAGATTTGTCATAAGCATTGATTTAGGGAAAACTTCACCAAAGATGGAAACCACTGGCCTATCTTTGACTTCGCCATCTATTGTTATCTCCAAAGTTTTGGGATCTTCCATATATTGCGGGCGCGAATCCGCCATAGAAATAGTTAGTCCCCTGTAGTTAGTCTCCTGTAGCTCAGTTGGTATAGCATGGCACTTGCAACGTCAGGGTTGTGGGTTCGTTTCCCACGGGGGGGCAGTATGAAAATGTATGCACTCACTAACTGTAAGTCGCTCTGGATAAGAGTGTCTGCTAAATGACTAAAATGTAAAATGTAATGACGCTCCGGTAATATGGATAACTATTGAAAGATAGCTCATATGCGTTTTTCTACATTGTAATGGACACAGTGCAACCTTTGGTAGGCTGCTGGCAGGCTTCGGCTGCAGTAAAGCCATGCTTATGGTTCTCACAGGGGAAGTGAAATGATAGGCTACAATGACTTTGCTCATGACAATTCTTTCGCAGGTGCCTTTTCATTATCTGGATAGACACTTATGGTTTCTAGCCAATCAAAGCAGTGGAGTGTGTAGTGAATCAAAACTTTAGTTGTCAAAACCATTCATCTTGGGGCCAACGGGGGAGTGGGTTTGTAAAATGTCACGCAATTATACCATTTATAAAATGGTCATATATACAGTATATATATATATATATATATATATATATATATATATATATATATATATATATATATATATATATACACATACATACATACATATACACTACGGGTCAAAAGTTTTAGAACACCTACTCATTCAAGCGTTTTTCTTTAGTTTTACTATTTTCTACATTGTAGAGAAATTGTGAAGATATCAAAACTATTAAATTACACATATGGAATCATGTAGTAACCAAAAAATGTGTTAAACAAATGAAAATATATTTAAAATTTGAGATTCTTCAAATATCCACCCTTTGCCTTGATGACAGCTTTGCACACTCTTGGCATTCTCTCAACCAGCTTCATGAGGTAGTCACCTGGAATTTATTTCAAGTAACAGGTGTGTCTTCTTAAAAGTTAATTTGTGGAATTTCTTTCCTTCTTAATGCGTTTGAGCCAATCAATTGTGTTGTAACAAGGTAGGGGTGGTATACAGAAGATAGCCCTATTTGGTGAAAGACCAAATCCATATTATGGCAAGAACAGCTCAAATAAGCAAAGAGAAATGACAGTCCATCATTCCTTTAAGACATGAAGGTCAGTCAATACGGAACATTTCAAGAACGTTGAAAGTTTCTTCAAGTGCAGTCGCAAAAAACATCAAGCGCTATGATGAACCTGGCTCTCATGAGGACCGCCACAGGAATGGAAGACCCAGAATTACCTCTGCTGCAGAGGAAAAGTTCATTAGAGTTACCAGCCTCAGAAATTGCAGCTTCACAGAGTTCAAGTAACAGACAAATCTCAACATCAACTGTTCAGAGGGGACTGTGTGAGTCAGGCCTTCATTGTCGAATTGCTGCAAAGAAACCACTACTAAAGGACACCAATAATAAGAAGAGGCTTGCTTGGGCCAAGAAACACGAGCAATTGACATTAGACCAGTGGAAATGTGTCCTTTGGTCTGTAGTCCAAATTTGAGATTTTTAGTTCCAACCGCCGTGTCTTTGTGAGACGCGGTGTGGGTGAACGGATGATCTCTGCATGTGTATTTCCCACCGTAAAGCATGGAGGAGGAGGTGTTGTGCTGTGGGGGTGCTCTGCTGGTGACACTGTCTGTGATTTATTTAGAATTCAAGGCACACTTAATCAGCATGGCTACCACAGCATTCTGCAGTGATACACCATCCCATCTGGTTTGGGCTTAGTGGGACAATCATTTGTTTTTCAACAGGGCAATGACCCAACACACCTTCAGGCTGTGTAAGGGCTATTTTACCAAGAAGGAGAGTGATGGAGTGCTGCATCAGATGACCTGGCCTCCACAATCCCCCGACCTCAACCAAATTGAGATAGTTTGGGATGAGTCAGACCACAGAGTGAAGGAAAAGCAGCCAAGACATGCTCAGCATATGTGGAAACTCCTTCAACACTGTTGGAAATGCTTCCAGGTGAAGCTGGTTGAGAGAATGCCATAAATGCAAATAAAAAAAGGAAATATCACATTTATATAAGTATTCAGACCCTTTACTCAGTACTTTGTTGAAGCACCTTTGGCAGTGATTACAACCTCGAGTCTTCTTGGGTATGACGCTACAAGCTTGGCACACCTGTATTTGGGGATTTTCGATCGGGTTCGAGTCCGGGCTCTGACTGGGCCACTCAAGGACATTCAGAGACTTGTCCCGAAGCCATTCCTGTGTTGTCTTGGCTGTGTGCTTAGGGTCGTTGTCCTGTTGGAAGGTGAACCTTTGTCCCAGTCTGAGGTCCTGAGTGCTCTTGAGCAGGTTTTCGTCAAGTATCTCTCTGTGCTTTGCTCCGTTCAGCTTTCCCTCGATCCTGACTAGTCTCCCAGTACCTGCTGCTGAAAAACATCCTCACAGCGTGATGCTGCCATCACTATGCTTCACCGTAGGGATGGTATTGGCCAGGTGTTGAGCGGTGCTGGTTTCCTCTAGACCTGACTCTTGTCATTCAGGCCAAAGAGTTCAATCTTGGTTTCATCAGACCAGAGAATCTTGTTTCTCATGGTCTGAGAGTACTTTAGGTGCCTTTTGGCAAACTCCAAGCAGGGTGTAATGTGCCTTTTACTGAGGAGTGGCTTCCGTCTGGCCACTCTACCATAAAGGCCTGATTGGTGGAGTGCTGTAGAGATGGTTGTCCTTCTGGAAGGTTCTCCCATCTCCACAGAGGAACTCTGGAGCTCTGTCAGAGTGACCATCGGGTTCTTGGTTACCTCCCTGACCAAGGCCCTTCTCCCCCGATTGCTCAGTTTGGCCGGGCGGCCAGCTCTAGGAAGAGTCTTGGTGGTTCCAAACTTCTTCCATTTAAAAATGATGGAGGCCACTGTGTTCTTGGGGACCTTCAATGCTGCAGAAATGTTTTGGTACCCTTCCCCAGATCTGTGCTTCGACACAATCCTGTCTCGGAGCTCTACGGACAATTCCTTCGACCTCATGGCTTGGTTTTTGCTCTGACATGCACTGTCAACTGTGGGACCTTATATAGAAAGGGGTGTGCCTTTCCAAATCATGTCCAATCAATATAATTTACCACAGGTGGACTCCAATCAAGTTGTAGAAACATCTCAAGGATGAACAATGGAAACAGGATGCACCAGAGCTCAATTTTGAGTCTCATAGCAAAGGGTCTTAATACTTATGTAAATAAGGTATTTCTGTTTTTTATTTGTAATACATTTGAAAACATTTCTAAAAACCTGTTTTCGCTTCGTCATTGTGAGGTGTTCTGTGTGGATTGCTGAGGATCTTTATTTAGTCAATCCATTTTAGAATAAGGCTGTAACGTAACAAAATGTGGAAAAGGTCAAGGGGTCTGAATACTTTCCTAAGGCACTGTATATATTTATTATTATTATTATTTGTATTTATTTTTTACAGACTAGGTCAAAAATAAGTGAACATTTACAAATTACCCAATGGATCAAGTTTGCTCCCCCTTTTTTTTATTTGCTCCATGGCATCAGGCGGCCAAGTGGACACAAGGCTCTTTGGCTCATCCCAGTCACAAAGAGGAATAACTTTGCAGCTGTTTCTGATTAATTAACAATGCCATGCTGGTGGGTGGTAACATTCAAATAAAACCCAGCCCTGAAATGAAACGGTGGCTGAAAATAAGTTGTATGTCATATCATAGGAAAAGACACCGCATTCACATGGATTTGCACAAAGTGGGCAGTTCTGATGTCATTTAAAGGCCAAATATATCATACTTTGACTAAAACAATGCATCATCATGGGTAAGCTCTGACCATCGTCTTTCAACTCAAAAAAGTGAATTTCTACTGGTGTGGGTGTTTAAGTATTCTGTTGGCCCATGTTACTTTACAGGATTGGCCTGCTCCGGGGTAATGTAATGGATAGAGGGCTTGTCACGATCGTCATAATGAGTGGACCAAGGCGCAGCGTGATACGAGTACATACTTTAATAGTACTTTTACAATACAACAAAACAACAAAACGAAACGTGAAGTCCTCGGTTATGAACAAACCAACACGGAACAAGATCCCACCAATCACAAGTGCACAAAAGGCTGCCTAAGTATGGTTCCCAATCAGAGACAACAAGCAACAGCTGATTCTCGTTGCCTCTGATTGAGAACCACCCCGGCCAACATAGAAACACATAACCTAGAACAGAACATAGAAAACGAAATATAGACACTACACAAAGAAACTAACACCCTGGCTCAAAATACAAGAGTCCCCAGAGCCAGGGCATGACAGGGCTGAAGAACTTTGACTCTTGTAAGGGTGTCACACTGGCTGAGGAGAGCCATTCATTGCCAGAGAATTGGATGATAGACCCATGAATATTATATCCATTAACCATAATATCTGTGAATCTGGGAGGGAAATAGCAACAATATATTTCATTTAGCAGCCACTTTTATCCAAAGTGATTTACAGTCATGCCTGCATACACTTTTTATGTATGGGTGGTCCCAGGAATTGAGCCCACTATCCTGGCATTGCAAGTGGGATGCTATACCAACTGAGCTACAGAGGACCACAATAACAATGGGAATGGGATGGGAATAGACAATAAGGAGGAAAAGGTTAATCTCTCGCCATGTTTCAGCACCACGGACAGTTCCAGTCCTTCCCTTGCCTCACCCAACTCTCCCCCTTCCCTTGGTACTAGCTGCTGTCAGACTTCTTTGACTTCACATACATCCATAACCATAACAGACCTCATGCACCTATAGAAGTTTGAATGCTTTTTATTATGTTGTTGAATCATGGTTTCACCCAACAGTGTTTCTCTGTTGGTTATTCCCCCTGAATATCCTCAATGTCCAAGTACATGGATGGATAAAAACACATAACTAGTTGGGCATATCTTGCTGTACTGGAGTGGAAACACATTTGCGTTGCAAGAATATGCAATTATATCGTCATAATAATGTATAATATATTCATTAAACATTTATCAGCAAAATATTTATCAGAGCACATTCACTATGTGTAGGTTGCGTTCTCATATGCCCCTAAGCTGCTGACTGTATCACTTTGTGACCCTTTTATAGGATTAGACTTGAACTTGAACAATGTAATGCCAGCCTCTACTCTTTTTTAGAAAATGTATATCCCTCCCAGAGCGCACAAAGGGTAATGTTAGGGGGTTCCATGGTGTTTAAAGGCTGTGAGGGGAAGATAAAGTGAGTCCGGTTGTCTCTTTAAATCAACGCTGCAGAGCTGAGATGGTAAAGCCTTGATCACACCTACAGTGTCAAGCGCTATAATGGAACGCAGCATTATCTGGATATGTGTGCAACAAAAATTCAGCATTCACCTTTTGCTACTATTTCTGTCAAGCTGTCTAAGCATATCATTTGATGCATATGTTCGATAAATCCAATGTATGCACCACACAGAAAACACTGCAACTGCCTCTGCGAGGTAATGCTGCACGGCAAACGCAGCGTTCCATTGGAAATGAATGTACTTCTGCTGTACCAAAATGCAAAAATCACTGTCGGTGTGATCGAGGCGTAAGAACCATTTCCACCTCTGCGGCAGAGAGCCTGACCAAATAGGCGCACGAGAGCGCTTCAGACATAGCCTACTGAGTGAAACCCATTCCCATGGGTACTTGTGCTCTTTGGTCGCTTCCAATCTTGGAGAGGGAAGCAATTTGTCAATCATACTATACTGGAGTGATCATTTTCAGTGCATCTCTGGCGAATGGCATTTTTTAATTTTAATGTTGTCCTTTTTTATTCCATCCGCAGAACTCTCTGGCAGTCGCCTCAATCCATTTACAGCTGGCTGGTACGCCTAACCCCTCTGCGTTGCAATCTGTTGATAACTCGACTTGCAAGCTGCAGTTTATTGTCTTTCGAAATGGGAAACTCTTTCCTTGCACAGGGAATTCGTCAAATCTTGCAGATGATGGAAAACGTAGGAGCGTTTCGACACCAGTTGCTTTCACCAAATTAGGTAAGAGGAAATGCATGCATGTTATCATCATGTCTCTGATGTCAACGCTGTCTACAACTATGATCTGACTGTCGACAAACACAGGGACACGCGCATGCATACAAAATGGAAAAAGTGCGCAGCTTGTAGAGATTTTATCCATATTTCATATTTTTTGTTAAACACAACTATATCTACATGTTTGTGAGTTAAACGCATAGCTTAATTCACACCACATTTTAATGATTTTTTATATGCATGTAATTTCCGTTACCATCCCTTTGATGATTTCTGTGCCAGATGTTTAATACCTTTTAAACTTTTAACATAAACATGTAAATGAAAGATAAATAAAAAAAATAATGAAAGAAAGCAGAATGAATCATAATTGATGGATGTCTGACAACAGTAACATTACTGTGAGTGTGTGTTTGTGTGTGTATGAGTGTGTTTGTGTTTTCGTTTGTGTCCATGCGTCTTGGATGTTGCACTTAAAGACTTTCCACTTGGTTTCCCTAATTTAATGTTTTGCTTTCTTGCAGATAGGTGCACCCTCGGGAGCGCGGTGCACTCGGTTACCATCGCTCTCAGGCACTTCGCGCTCGGTGTAGACCCAACCGCAGCCTATTGGGATTTTGACCTGCTAGATGGGCACGGTGGCTGGCGGGCAGAGGGGTGCCACATAACAGACTCCGTGGGCAGCACGACCACAATTCATTGCACTCATCACAATAACTTTGCGGTGCTAATGGTGAGTACAGAAGTCCTCTCACAGGACACCTTGTCCCCGGCTCTCCCGGCTTGTTGCTTATGATGAATCAAACACATAATTTTGCATGAAGGAGTAGAGCGACGTGCTTTACCAAGCACTTCGTGATATTAAGGGCCCTTTCAAAATATTGCTTTATTGTTTGTTGTAGCTTACTCCTGCGGAGGAAAATGTAATGGGGAACCATGGCTGAGGATGGTATTACTCTTTTTTTTCTACAATTTGGAAACACGAAGTTGGTTGTCTTGTCTGCCACCTCTGCTAAACGGAGTAGGGCAGCTCAAATCGAAACGATGCTCAATAGAACGAGCGCCTTGTCAGTATTCGCCTGCAAGCGCAAGTGGTGTAGCCTACTAATTGTTTGCAACCTCCTTCCACCGAAATGTTCGATTGTAAAGCAAGCCATCTTTAAATCTATCTCGCTCAAGTTGGTCATGGTGTCGTCGCTGTGTGTATTTCTGAATACCTTCTCCTGTCGACGTCTCCTATTAAAATAGATTTCATGAGGATAAAACCGACAGCGCAATGGCATCGCATCGCTCAGTTGTTCCATAGTACCTCTGCGCCTAGTCGGCGTTTGGACGGACAGGAATTCTCCGGATGTTTACCGAAGAGTGGGATTCGCTAGATTGGGAGGTTAGTCCTTATAGTGCATGAAAGTGGTGTTGTGTGGAATGTCGGTGTTTTCCCAAGTTGCTTTAATCTGCATATTTTATTAGGCTGTTCAATTTCGTTCTTATTCCTATGAAATAAGCCGGGTTGAAAAGCAGAAATGGAGGAGTTGGTGTGTGAGACAGGGGAGAAAAAGCAGCATATTGAGAGTAAGGGATGGTGTGCATGGAATACCAAGCTGTTGTCAAGTAGAGCGCAGATGTCAGATTGTCATTGCGTGGGGCTGTGGCATTGTAGGCTGTGAATTTAATATACAACCTGGGCTAGGGGAGATGCTTTTCGCTGCACTTGACGGCACGCCTTTATTGGGTATGTAGTGGCTGTCAGCGCACGAGCAAAGTGAGATCGCAAGACAATTGAGTGAATAGACCTGACAGCAGATTAAGGATTTGAACGTCAGGGCACGTCAAATGGAAGTGCTAGTCGTGGTGGGTGGGGGTAGCTGTTGCAGTCTGGTCTCTCTAAGGAGAGGAGATTATGGTTTTTATTCGGGTGTTAGTGCCAGAGACCCTGCGCGCTTTACTAATGCAGTCACCACACCCGCAGTAGTCTCTGCAGTGCCCGAGAAAATGACCCTTATTTACAGACTCGTGACATCACTCTCTTTTCGGCATTATCTCTGTTGCAGTATGATTTCTCTCTCCTGTTTGGCTCTGGAGTACTGAACCTGTTGCATGATCTCCTCATGTCAAGCTGAAACTGTTCTGGTAATGTGTTTGCTATATCACCATATAATATATTGTTACCTGTTTGTTAACTGGTGTTAAGGACTATGGTCATTGACACAGGTTTGGGCCTCCCAAATAAACCTGAACACAGCTGCCTTGATGCAGAATGACAACAACTGTGTTATTGCAAATCTAGTGATCTCAACAGGTTGTAAACTCTACCCAAACTTTTAGTATGGTCTTTGAACATTATAGTAATGCTGAATAGATGCACTGTTACTATCAGAAATAACAAGCATTTATTTCAGAAATGAGTCTTAGTGTATGTAGCTGTGGTATTATCATCCTGGGCAGTTCTGTAGCACAGTGTGATTGGATGATACAGTATTTACCTCTGAGGTCAACCACTGCCAGGACTGCAAAAAAGTAGAGCAAACATGACACGTCTGTTCTCAAATGTCCTCAAATGAGTGGGCCACAGTCAAATCTCTGCTAGGTACAATACAAGAAACCATTAGAGGATAAAACTTTTAACAGAATGACAGAGGGTCAAACATAGAAAGACAGCTCTGGGAGATGGCAAAGCGAGAAAACCATCATCTCGTCTGAAAGGCACACTAGCAATCTCCAGCTTTAATAATGTAGGCAGTTCTCATTCAGCACTTTGGGGCTTGTGTGGCGATGATTCGTCTACAAATAGCATGACAGACCAATACAATTGTCCCTGGGGATTGGTATCCAGTTATGGTTTGTTATTTAAAAGCAATTTAATGAGATGCTTTTGACTTGGTTTAGGATAATTAAATGCTAGTCTCTCGAGTTGACCTGTGATCAGAATGCTAAATGAAAGGAAGAAGGATAATTTTATTGCAGGTGCTCTTTGTTGTCCTTGTGTTTCTGTTTGGATTAGCCCCTGGATATGAAGAGGATTAGCCCCTGGGTATGAATATTAATATAGATGTGAATAACTTTGGGTCATGGAATAGGCAGCAGGTAGATTGCTAATAGCACCTGTTTCATTATAGTTTGTGAATACCAAATTCTATTATAAGATAGTAGTTGGTACTGGGCTCATTAAAGAAGAGATGTTGAGCTCTCTTGCTGTGTTGACTGTTGAGTCATAAGTTGGCAAATCAAAGAGACTGGAGAAATAGCATGATGCCGTTCAGGTTTCAGCACCATGGACTGTTCATACACCCTGCCTTCTGTAGCTTCCTGCTGAATCCCATGCTATAGAAGACACCTACATGTTTGTATTTGAGTAAATCCGAGAGATAGAAGACACATAGCATGCTGTTCTCCTGGTTTCAGCACCATGGATAGTCTCCCCCCCCCCCCCCCCCCCCCAGCCAGGCATCCTTATGAGTCCCACATTTCTATGTAAGATATGTTTGTTTTTGGACCTAAATTAAATTGGAAATATATGTTGTTGCATGCTGGGCCCCATGTTTCAGCATCTTGGACAGTTCCAGTTATTCCGTTGTCTTGCTAAGTATTAGTCTACTCCTCTACGTAATGTTCTATTGTATGATATATATATATATTTTTTGTAACTGAAAGAGATGGTGTTGCTTGACTCCCCAGGTTTCAGAACCATGGACAGATCCAGACACCCCTGCACACTGTAGCCTTCTTTGGGAATGCCAAATTATATAGTCAAATAAATTAGCATTTTAGTTAGATTGAAAATGCATGCATGCTCTAGGTTTCAGAACCATGGACAGCTCCAGCTGTAGTCCTTCCCTAGCCCCTCCTCTCTGTGTGTGTGGACTGTAGCCCACTAGGCCTGTGTCTGTAGGGAGGGCAAGGCTGATTCATTCATTTATAGCATTGCAGCCTGATCATTCATCTTCATCAGTGACAGTCTTTTTTTCTTCTTAAACTGTGTGTATGTTTTTCACCGTCAAACATGCTGCCATTTTTAGATTGGTCTAAACATAAGGTATAGTCTGGGAGGCATGTTTTCTCCATGTGATTGCTCCAGTGCTCCAGCCTGTTTAATATGCAAGGACAGACCTTTACAGAGAGCAGAATGCAGGGAAAAGCTGGATTTATGAGTATCCAATCATTATAAAGGCTCAAAACTCATAAGCCAATGGAAGAGGGTCTTTTCAGAGATGTATTTCTATAGTCTGTAGGGCAGGCTGACTGTGTAATGCTGAGCGGACACACAGGGGAAAAAATACTTGGTTCAGCATTGCAATTAATACTAACTGGTTTCTGTGTGAGAATGAAGCGAAGCAGATGAGCCGTCCGCTTTTACACCCTAGAATACACTTTTTACCATGTAGAGCACAACACCCATATAAGAACTAAAACAAGGAAATGAAAAAATGATGCGTACTGTAAATAAATACAATATTTTGGGAGTGAGTAGTAATCTGTATTGAGAGTATACCAATGGCAAGCAGGAGAGACAGTGTACATGTACTCTCTTTGTCTCATCCTTCTTATCTGTTGGCATCATTGTGGTGTAATTATGCATGCGCACGCACACACATGCACTGCACACACAATCCCCTGTGTGATAACGATGAGGGTTAGGGCAGCGCTAACGATTTGTGAGCCACTTATCCGTACTTACCTCTGACCCCTAGCTCTCACCCACTCTTGTTTTAAAGATGGGTGCGTATGGAGAGAACATTTCCATACATTTCCATGTATGCGTAGGTGATCAGAATCACTACGCCTTCTGGTTTCTGACAGCGAGTCTAGGCTCATTCAGTCTGCTGCGCGGGAACATAGAATCAATTCCCCTTTCATATTGTCTGAGAGGAGATTTCCAAAGAGTTTTTGAGCTGCTAAAGGACACCTGGGGATAAATTATCCTTTTAATTTGTAAAGTGCCTCAGTTGCTCACTCAGTTGAACACTATTATAACGTTTAGACTATTACAAAAATTAATACGAATTAATACACAGGTTCATTGTTTTCCTTTTCTCACATAATCAGATGCCATTCTGTTGGTATGATAGGCAGTAGGGTGTTTTTCACACGAAGCTGTTGGGTGGATGAAGAATCAGGCCATCTGTGTTATCTGCGGTTGTATGACAGTACCACTGAAGTGTTGACCACTGAAGTGTGTGTTGAAAGGGTGTCATTTCTTGCTCTGTGATACACCAGGGCCAGGAGTGTTTCCTTACCATGCAACCTGATCAAGAACATTTAGTGCACAGAGTTTTTCCTGGTCAGGTCAAATAGTCAGGAAAAACTCCTGGCCCCATAGGGATCCTGATAAACGATGAGGTCACTTTTCTGATCTGGGACCTGTTTTAATAGTCACCATACGTCTAGGCAGGTCTAGCAGAGTCGGTATTCCTCACTTCCATAACAGATTCCAACTTGCCAATAATTTTGCATGTGATGCAGATTGTTTTCACCCTGAATAATGAGTTCCGACTGCACAGCATGCCATTAATTTGAACGTCAACAGTTTTGCTGGGGCTTTGCTGTAGTCAGCCAATAGTCAGTGTTGGGGCTTCTTTTTCCCTGACACAACATATTGGATGGGATGGGAAAACCTCCCTCGTACTTGATCCTCCCCTTCTTTTGGTTACAAATGGCATTACTTTAACTTATTGTTATTCAAATGACTGTTGCTGTCCTCGGCTAAGTATATGAAATATTATAATAGTTCTGCTTCTAGCAAGAAGGAGGTTTCGAATTAATATGTCTGTGTACACAATCATAGTCGGAGCAATCCAAATAAAGTTAATGGGCTATTCAATGGTTTCACAGTTTTAATGTTGTTTATAGAAAGCGACTGATTAATTGGCAGCTAAGCAGCGACGGGCTTTTATGGACTGCACCATTGCGTTCACTTCTATTGTAAAACTGTCCATGCTGATGAACGCTATTGTTGTTGGATTACATTTTTATTCTGATGTGATGTGTTAGGCATAACTTTAACAGTGCTACATTTCAGTTGGCTAGGAAATATGTTTTTACATGGGAAAGGGTTGAATAAAAGGAACCATTTAGCATATATTTCTCATATGGAACCACACACACACACACACACACACACACACACACACACACACACACACACACACATTTACATTGAGTGTGCAAAACATTAAGAACGTCTTCCTAATTTTGAGTTGCACCACCAACCCTTTTTGCCCTCATAACCATTCTTGATACACACAGGAAACTGTTATGCATGAAAAACCCAGCAGCGTTGCAGTTCTTGACACAAACCGATGCACTTGGCACCTACTACCAAACACGTTCAAAGGCACTTAAATCTTTTGTCTTGCCAATTCACCCTCTGAATGGCACACATACACAATCCATGTCTCAGTTAAAAATCCTTCTTTATGGTGTCACTTCCCCTTCATCTACACTGATTGAAGTGGATTTAACAAGTGACATCAATAAGGGATCATAGCCTTCACCTGGATTCACCTGGTCAGTTTATGTCATGGAAAGAGCAGATGTTCTTAATGTTTTGTACTCTCAGTGTATATATAAGTTATCATTTTGATAAAAGTTACCTGTAACCTTCAGACACAATTAATATAATCTACAATAGCAGTGAAGAGTATAAGTACTACATACAATAATCCCATATTAGCGGATTCTAGCCAGGTTAAGAGGAGGAATAGGGACTGTCTCCCAACAACTGTTCCCCACCAGCAGCCCTCCAAGCCATGGCCACTTCACATTTTTTCCACCCCAAGAACCGCCCCTGTCGAAATGAGGACATTATTTTTTTTTTTTCTATTGGGATGCCAATGGCGACGGCTAGTCTTCCTTGTGTCCGACACATAACAAAAAAGACATTACAGACAAAATATTTTACAATTTACATACATTTAAAAACATTAACATGGACATTACAACTAGGTCAGATAGGGGAGAGGCGTTGTGAGGTGTTGTTTTATTTGTTTTTTAAAGCTAATTTTGGTGTTTGCTTGAGTAATTTGAGAGGGAAGGGAGTTCCATGTGATCATAGCTCTATGTAATACTGTGCATTTCCTTGAATTCGTTTTGGATTTGGGGAGTGTAAAGAGACCCCTGGTGGCATGTCTGGTGAGGTAACTATGTCTGTCAGAGCTATATGCAAGTTGATAATACAGACAATTTGAAATGTTTCAACACAATAATATTTCTCACAAAAACAAGAATTGATGCAGCTAATCTCTCATCAACCCTCAACCAGAAAAGACTGGCATGCATGTTGTTGATGTTAGTTCTGTATGTGCTGTTAAGGGCAAGGCGTGCTGCTCTGTTTTGAGCCAGCTGCAGCTTTGCTAGGTCTTTCTTTGCGGCACTTGACCATATTATTGGACAGTAATCAAAATGGGACAAAACCAGAGCCTGAACAGCTAGTACAGTTGATTTTTGTGTCAACAACACAGAACACATTTTTATAACAGACATACCCATCCTCAGCTTAACAACAACTTTGTCAATATGACTTGACCATGATTTAAAAAAATAACATTACATGTTATACCTAGGAGTTTAGCTTCCTCGACTTGCTCAATGGTCACACCCTTCATACACAGCTCCAGTTAAGGTTTATGTCTTAGATAATGTTTTGAACCAAATACAATGCTTTTAGTTTTAGCTTTATTTAAGACCAGTTTAAGACCAGTTTATTATTAATCACTGACTGTAGCTCCTTATTTAGAATTTCAGTGAGCTCACTGGCTTTGGGTGCTGACATGTAGAGTGTGGAATCATCTGCATACATAGTCATTCTAGCTTTGTGTAAGACAAGTGGCAAATCATTTGTAAAAATAGAGAAGAGTAATGGCCCAAGACTCTAACAGTTATCACAGTTCATTTCTTAACAGGTGCATGCTTGTCAACAATTGGCATGAATAATTTTACAAACTTCCAGTGCTGCATCTGGATTTACTTCCTTATACACATCAGACCAACATACATTTCTTCTTCAACAAAAGAGTCCTGAGAAAACATTTAGTATGTTCTCTTATAAATTACTTTAGGCCCAACCATTGGCACTTTGGCTTTCCTTGTTATTGCCACAATGTTATGGTCATTACAGCCAATGGGAACTGATATTGCTTTGGAGCAAAGCTCTGCAGCATTCGTGAAGATATGATCAATACATGTGGATGTTACTGATCCAACACTATTGATATACACTCTAGTTGGTTGAGTGATAACCTGGGTCATATTACAGGCATTAGTCACAGTTAGAAGCTTCCTCTTGAGAGGACCGCTAGTTGCTAACCAGTCATTGTTCCGGTCACCCAGAAAACTATCAAGCATTTCACACACATTATCTAGATACTGACTGTTAGCACTTGGTGGGCTATAGCAACACCCCAAAATAATAGGCTTTAGATTAGGCAGGTGAACTTGCAATGACAACACTTCAATAACACTTGACATGAGATCTTCTCTAAGCATTACAGGGAATATATACAGCACCACCTTCCCCATAGGCATTCCTGTTTCTTCTGTAGATGTTATATCCTTGTATTGCTACTGCTGTATCATCAAAATAATTATCTAAGTGAGTCTCAGAAATGGCTAATATATTAATGTTATCTGATGTTAGCAAGTTATTGATTTCATTAAGCTTATTTCTAAGGCTACATATAATTTATTAATATAGGCTAAGTTTAGTCCTTTCCTGGGTAGCTTATCAGAGATAGACATAATATGGAACAGAATAAACAAAGCAAGAGAAAAATTAAAAAGTATTCAGCAGTCCATCAACCAGTTGGTGTGTGTGTGTGCTGCGTGGTTGAAGCTACAAACTCACGGGCTTGGCTCTCTCATCCCTTCCAGGCTTTTGGGAGGGAGGGTGGACAATGAGCCCATCATTGCGGATGTAAGCAATGTCCCCACGCACTCTGGCAGCTTTCATGGCTGGGATAAGTTCTCTCCTATTCTGGTGCACATCTTCAGGATGGTCCTCATTGAGGAAGATGTATGTTCCTCTCAAGTTCTTGGCTCTGTCCAGAACAACTACCTTGTCCTTGAACCTCAGGAACTTGACCAGTATCGGCCTGGGCCTGTCACCTGGGCCGGTGTTGGGTTTTCCAGTCCTGTGGGCGCGCTCCACCTCAATCTTCCAGTGGTCCATCTTCATTTTCTCAATGATCATTTCCCTCACTTTGTCCTCAGACTCCATCCAGATATCATGTGGGGATTCTGCAATTCTGCCCACAGCCATGTTGTTCCGCCTTGATTGGCCTGTTTAAACTCACCAAGATGAACCTTGGAGTACTGAAAACTGTTCTTCAGGTCCTGGACTTTTCTGGTCAGATCGTCCATTATTTTATTAGTTGACTCAACAAGTATTTGGACACAACACTTGAAGCTATTTTATTGATGTTGTAACAGCTGCTTGTAGAATTTTTTGGAGGGTCTAAAATAATTTTGACCTGTGATAGAGAGACACCACTGTCCTCAATGGTACTCCCACCGGCTTTGGTCTTTGTCATGGTAGCATCGTAGGCTAACACTGGTACTCCACGCAATTCCAGCCAGCACAGTTTGCAGGACCGATGGAAACAGCAACAAACAGCAGGGATTTAAACAGCCACAAGCCCGGGACTATCCGCGGTCCCAGCCACAAGGGCTAACCGCGTCGTGGGCTGTGTTCAAACTGTCAAGGAAATCTGGCTAGCCGCCAAGCAGCAGCTCTTCAGACTTTAGGGTTTGGCAGTATCCCGGGACAGATAGTAGCGTCCCCAGCAACTGAGGCTAACCACATCGCGGGATCCAAATTAAACAGGTAGGCTAGTAAACCATTTTCTTTCAAGAAAACACTTTTACAGCAACTTTCAAAAACAACAAACTAAGCTCTCTCCAGTTCCGATTGGAGGAGGGCTTGGGCATGGCTGTTGTTATTGTGTATCGCATTAACCGAAACAGACAGCACCTTATTTGCACATGCTGGCTGGTCTATACAAACATATGTATAGCTTATTTTGCATCTATTAGGGCCATGTACAGTGTGATCCAGCTCAGCGCTGGCTGGCTTCAGGTCTGCCTCAAGGGGCCAGGGTTCTGGTCAAGAAGCACAGTTTTGACTGCTCCTACAGTCTTGCTTCGGTACTACAGTTTAACTGACGCCCGGCCCAGAAAGACAATTTCCATAGTCAGCCACATAGATAAGTCAGATTATAAAAATTCCTAATAAGACAGTCATCACCTTCGTGGACAAAACATGCACTGAATTATTCAAATAATTGTCGCTGAGACTGATTTTTTTCCATCACTCACAGCCAAAGATATTAACAATTTATATTCATCCAATGTCTGCCATGTTTTTGGATGACGTGATGACGTTGACGCTGCTCGCGCTGCTCCCTGTGCGCACTAAGTGCTTGTGCGCATGTGAAGTTGGGCCTTGTAAACCGGATGCAACCTGGTTATAGACGGTTCATGAATTGGCGTTTGCGAACGTGAGTGGATTACATTGAAAACAAAGGTCAGACACATTCTAGAAGGGTCGGGGGTGGGGGGGGATTTGTTGCTTGGCTACCCAGACTAATTACTCCAGCCAAACGTTAGTTTTTTCTCCTCAATGAGTCTGGATTTGACTCCCTCCCCGACCCTTCTAGAATGTGAACACGTTCGGACCGTCTGATTGGTCCCAGAAACCGATGGGTTGGGCCAGAGCCAGAACAAACGTGGTTAGAGTGACGTTTTGAAAATTCGCCATTGGCATTCATACTCTGGTCCAATCGCTGATGACTTTGTTTTGTACAACTCCCGTTGTCACCACAAACAACTTCAATGATGGCAGATTCAGGCTAATGTATGTAGCGCTCGATAGAGTAGTGGAATAATTCAGTGTGAGTCGTCAGCAAGGTTATTAGAGTCAACGAAAACTGAAACCAAAATATAAAAAAGATTGGCAAAATATTTTTGGTAAACAGATTAATTTTTTTCAAATGAAAAACATTTGAAAAGACTCCTTGTGGCAGGCCGGGCGTTTCCTCCAACACAGCAGTGTGTCAAGAAGGAGTGCGGCTTGGCAGGGTCGTGTTTCGGACGACGCATGGCTCTCGACCATCGCCTCTCCCGAGTCCATAGGGGAGTTGCAACGATGGGACAAGACTGTAACTATCAATTGGATATCACGAAATTGGGAAGAAAAAGGGGTAAAATATTTGAAAAACTAAGACTATGCTGAAACTATTTTTGACTGCAAAACTAACCATTTTTTAAATAAAAACCATCATAAATGATGATCAGTTTTTTTCTTCTAAACTTTTAGCAAAAATCTAATGGGGTTTACAAGCTTTTTTTCCTAAATGTATTTTTTGAGCTTCTGAATCGGGTCGGTAAATGCTGCCAGTAGATGCCGATGTTTCGAATAGGCCTAGCTTGTGCATCATTATCACTAGCTATCACAAGCTAGCAGGGAAGAAATACGAGGGTAAGCACGGCGCGTGACTGTGCCAAGCTAGAACAGCTTGTGAAGTTGCTGGAGCTGTTCGCAATCCACACCGACCAAATTCAAACTGACAGCCAGTCGCTGTTTGATGTGGTGCCATGCCTTCTCAAACTTGAGGCACACTTGCAGTCAATTACTGTTGCAAAACAGTTGGCACAGATCCTCCTGAAGTCACTGTGCGAGCGCTTCGCATGCATACTGAATCCTCTGGCAGCCAACTTTGATCCAACCCCTACAGCAGCTTGCCTGATGGACCCAAGTGTGTCTCTGTCACTTCGCTAAACAGAGATGGACCCATTTGCTTTACTTCACCAAATCAGAGAGTACAGCAGTGGAGCAGCAGGACCCCAGGAAGATGCAAGCACGATGAATCCAGCAAGCATCTCGACCACAGTGCTTCAGAAATATAGCTTCCTCGCATCGAAGATTGTGCCTGAGGTCACTGTCCAGCTGGAGGGTATTAATCTGGCAGGGGGCTGCGGAAATACATGGAAGAGGTAAAGGGGGGCATGTTTACAGAGTCACCTCTCCAGCTCTGGCAGGCAAGGATGACTGTTTATCCAAAGCTTCGCCCTGTGGCACTGGATCTGGTTTCTGCCCATGTATCCCAAGCGTTCATGAGAGAATATTCTCTGTCTGTGGACAACTGTCATCAGGCTTGAGAAACTGAACGACCACCTCTCTGGAATGCAGTGTCTTGAAGATAAACCAGAAAATCTTGTTTGAACAGAAACACTGCTGTTTTTATTAACCCTATTTGAAGGGGTTAGTCAGTGATATATGTTTAATATTACATAAACATAACATGTCAAATGTGCCATGACTTCATTTTTTTCTCTCTCTCTTTCTGACAGATAAAGGTAAAGGTACTTGATTCTTCTTACATCTACTACTACAATTTTAAAAGTATTGGATTGGTGTAAACATGGGCAAGAGAGTTTCCTTCCTCCATATTTCTTGCACCAGTCTAGGCGCTTATCCTTTAAATCCAAGTCACATTAGGATTGATTTATAATTGAACCTAACCAAACCTATGTCCTGGTCATGGATTTGTATGGAGTCCTGTAGTGGCCAAAAACCTGTGTTAGCATGGGCAGCACCATTGAGGACTTTCCCCGCTTTGATTTAGTCAACTGGGCAGGACTTCCAACTTGATTTGCTAAATTATCCTGATGACCCGGTTGGCATGACCTGATGACTCAGTTGGAGTCGTGACAGCCGGGTCATCAGGAGGGATCCGGCAATTAATTTTATTTGTGAAGAAGAAAAATTGACTTTCAAGATGGAGATGGCCTCAATGGGGCAGCCCATGCTCTCACAGACGCCATTATGGCACAGACACAGAGATGTTATGTCTATCTAAGTCTATGATCCTGGCCCATCACCTTATGTATTACTGCCTCCCAGTGGCAATAAGTGACATCCCAAAAGTGCTAACTATAGGCCTACAACACATACATGGCTCCTAGCCTCCCTAACACTACAACTAAAACTGAAACTAAATAATATAACATTTTAATGTTTTTATCAAACTGAAACTAAATAAAACTAGTCAATCAAGTCAGAAAACTAACTGAAACTAAACTGAATTTCAAATGAAAATCTAAAAACTAATAGAAATAACATCTAATATTAAATCACAAAACTATAATAACCTTGGTAATCAGGCAAGGGGATTTGAGTTCCTGAGCGCCTGTATGTGATGTGAAATAGTGAATATCTAAGAGTAGGTCTACAGCACAACCCCCAACTCCTCTCCAGGGTACATGAATCCGATTGATCCAGAAATCACAATACCATTTACAGAGCAGTGGGACTAAACAGTTCCACAGCAACCACATCAGCGTGACCTGTGCTCTTTGTGAATGCCTTCTGTGCAGCAGGCAAGGCCAAGACTATGCTCTGTGCTAATTAATATATAATAATATATATAATATAATAATACACTTTTATCCAAAACAACTTATAGGCATGCGTGCATACGTTTTACATGTGGGTGGCCCCAGGAATCGAACCCACAATCCTGGCATTTCAAGCACCATTATCTACCAACTGAGCCATACAGGACCACAATGGAACACTTGGATAACGTTGGGCCAATGCTTGGACAACGCTGGGACGAGGCATGGGCAGCTGGATGCTGCCTTGTAATTAGAGCCTGTGTATTGATGTGACGTCGCCCCACGCACTCTTCTTAATGCTGATAAGGACAGTAGGAAATGAGACTTGTGTAATTTGAAGGGGGAGAGATAAGGGGAGGGATGTATCTGTGGCTAGGTCCATTAAGCACCCTTTGAATGTCTTATCACTCAGCAAGAATTCAAATATTTTTAATAAAATCATTGTAGCGTGTTTGTGTGTCTGCCTGTATGTACAGGTTGTGTGTGTCTCATCGTACTTCAGAAGTGTCTTAGGTGAGGCTTGCTCTGGAGCTATCATTTGCCCTGACTGTTTTTAAATAATTAAAGCCGTTCAAAACAATGAATGGATGTGAACTAATGATGTTTGCTCTCAGATAATGTATGTACAGTATTTTTTTATGAGAAGGGTTGCCGAGGCAAGGTATAGTTATTTGAGTTCATGTGGGTAGCTCTTCAAGGGTCAAACACAGCCAGTGATGGGATATGGGTAAAGAAGCCAGACAGACTTATTATCTTAATATGCATTGACTTACGTTTCATATGGTCATAATTATGGCAATACCTTTTTATGTTCATTGACCTGACAGTAATAGTTTAAAAGTGGCTCATAATAATATACATTTTTCATGAATATTTTAGTAAAATGCTGAGAGATTATGTTTCTTTGATTTTAACAGCTCTCTTACCATTTTTTCGGTGTGCGTGCATGTGTGTTTGTTCTTGTTTCTAGCTGAGAGAGGGGGCCGTTTGTGTGTGAGAAGTACAGATGTGTGTGTAGGGGCTGTGCTCGCCGGTGTGTGTGAGTCATGTTTCACATTAGTATTTCTCTGGAGGTCAGGCTAGGCATTGCACCTCTACGGTTTAACTTCAAAGCTCACTCAATTCTCCCCCCACCCCGAATCCCATTCCACTGGGTAAGTGATACGCTCCCATATCAAAGGTGAAAATGAATCTGCCCAGTGAAATGCCCCTTTGCGCATCTAGACACTGTGTGGCGGCCTGCCTGCCTTATGTCATAATGAGACCCGAACATGTAAATGGCTCCAGGATGAGATGGAGCTGCCACTTAGGCCTAAATGGCTGCAGGTAGCAGAGCTTTCAGTGTGTGAAATGGGATTGGCCTTGTTGTCATGCAATCCATAATAAAAAAATGGAAGAGAAGATTTCAGAGGCAGGAAGGGAGGGTGGGAAATGGGAATGCATAGGGGGTCGGAGGGTGTGAGACAGACATTTCACAGCCCATGAATGTACATGCACATAGCCTACGCACACTGTAAATACACACAGACATACCTCACATTGGCATATGCGATAGGACACAGTTCAGCACAGAAACACTTTTTGTCTTTCCCTGCTATCTTTTCTCTTCCAGACCTATCAAGTTGTGCATTGCTGCCACACATCATCGTAGGCCAGTTATGGTCTGGACCTGATGGGGATTCAGCAGTGTCTAGTCTTTGACAAGCCCTTCATCCGCACTAGCAAAATTCAGTCTGAAGTGCTTTGGAAACAATATGTTTTTTATGATGATCATAATAGAGTCATCAGAGCTCTAACATTACATTACACTGCTTTTTTATGGGCCGGCGGCACTCGGATGCCATTGGAGGCCTCTGTTGGTTCAGGAGACAGATAAACAAATGTGTTGAACAGGAATAGATGCTTTTTACTTTTTAACATCATATTCATTATCTCCAGCAGCATACCAGTCTTCAAATGTCTCCAGTCTCCCCCTGGCTGGAAACTCATTGTAGGTTTTGGAAATCGAAGTAAAAAAAATAAATAGTATTACTCCCAATGTCGATTTTCTAAATAACTTTTCTTCATATCCTTTTCACTGTAGAACATAGAAATGTGCAGTTATCACATGATATATGGGCATGGTAAACATTGGTTGCACCTCCGTCACTCGGTCGCGTTGTTGCCATTGTTATCAACGTTCTACAGAAGCCGCAGCATATTGATGTCTGACTGATGGTTAACGCCAAGTCTTTCTAAACGGGGGCTAATGACTGTTTCGTCAAATTTACACTAGTGGCCTGGAAATACAATTACATTGTTAAAGTAGACACATCATTCGTAGAAAACAACTTTGACATCATTATGATGTTGTCAAGTTTACTTTAGAGACATGGCAATGTTGCTAGCAAAGTTTGTCATAAATAGCTAGCAATGTTAACGTTAGCTAGCTAAAATGTTGGTGCTCTGCCCTCAATCTTAGCTAGCTAGCTAAAGTTATACTGCATCTAAAGTCAATTTGGAGAGGTCAAAATGATGACAAAAGCTTTGTCCTAATAATTATTTGCCTCTTTTTTAAATGTCATCGTGTTTCCAAGCTACAGTAATGCACATTAGATGAAATCTTTATCAGCACCAATTGAGACTGTATTGATTAGAATGCTTAGCTGGGCATCAGTCCTAAAACAAACGTTCAAAACAATATTGTGAAGAAACAAGCACCCCATTAATATACAATGTTAAAAAGTGCCCCTTTAAGCACAATACAGTCAAACACAGGTGCTATTATCTACAAGGCTCTTGATAGGCTGATGGTGTGGTGTGCATTTGTGCGTAAATGCATACATCGATGCGTGCTTGTGTGTGTTATCATGTTCTTAGAAAAGCACTGCATTGTTCAAGTAGACCTATAGATATTCTAATAGTCTGACAGGGGTATTCATCAGATAATAGGTGTTCTATGTATGTAGGTTGAGAGCTTGGTTAGTGAAGTGTGGAAGTCAGTAAATAGCCCTTAGCCACCCCTCCCCCTTCCCCCTTCCATACATGTATTTCTATGGATATATTCAGATTAGTTAAATCGACATGATACATAAAGAAGTCTCATTTCATACAGTAGTCTTAGTATCTTTTTCACTGCAGAACATAGAAATGTGCCGTTATCACATTTCTCATGAAACTACCTCTAACTCAGGGATGGGCAACTCCAGTCCTCGGGGGCCGGAGTGGTGTCACACTTTTTCCCCATCCCTAGCAAACACAGCTGATTAAACTAATTGCATTCTAAACTGAAGATCATGATTAGTTGATTATTGTTGGAGTCAGGTGTGTTAGCTGGGACAAAAGTGTGAAACCAATCAGGCCCCCGGGGACTGGAGTTGCCCATCCCTGCTCTAACTTCCTTCATATTGCACGCAGAGACATACAAATGGTATCCACAAGTTCATCTAACTCTGGGTAAGTAGAAAAATGGAATTAGTTGCCAGAATCTTGCAGTATCCCTTTAACCTGTGGAATGTTATTGTTATTCTTTGTTGGGCACTTTAGAAGAAAATTGCAGTTTTGTGTACAGTGTATCGACCAGTGAGGGAGGAGATTGATGTTGTCCATATTCTCTCTTAGTGTTGAGCAGCATGTGGTCTCAGGAGGCGTAAGGAACGTGTGTGCATGCATTTGGGTGTGTGCGTATGCAGAGAGCATACAGAGCTCCATTGAGACTGCTGTGTAGTAAAGAGGAGATGAGTCACCCTCCTCTCACTCTCAGCCCCAGACAGTGCCCACCAGCCAGCTCTCCACCAGGCAGGTCACCAATAGATTATCCTCTTAGAAAAGCACTGCATTTTCAAGTATACACTACCAGTCAAAAGTTTTAGAACACCTACTCATTCAAGACATCAAAACTATGAAATAACACATATGGAATCATATAGTAACCAAAAAAGTGTTAAACAAATGAAAATATATTCAAATAGCCACACTTTGCCTTGATGACAGCTTTGCACACTCTTGGCATTCTCTCAACCAGCTTCACCTGGAATGCTTTTCCAACAGTCTTGAAGGAGTTCCCACATATGCTGAGCACTTGTTGGCTGCTTTTCCTTCACTCTGCGGTCCGACTCATCCCAAACCATCTCAATTTGGTTGAGGTCGGAGGATTGTGGAGTCCAGGTCATCTGATGCAGAACTCCATCACTCTCCTTCTTGATAAAATAGCCCTTACACAGCCTGAAGGTGTGTTGGGTCATTGTCCTGTTGAAAAACAAATAATAGTCCCACTAAGCCCAAACCAGATGGGATGGCGTATCGCTGCAGAATGTTGTGGTAGCCATGCTGGTTAAGTGTGCCTTGAATTCTAAATAAATCACAGACAGTGTCACCAGCAAAGCACTCCCACACCATAACACCTCCTCCTCCATGCTTTATGGTGGGAAATGCACATGCAGAGATAATCCGTTCACCCACACCGCGTCTCACAAAGACACTGTGGTTTGAACCAAAAATCTCAAATTTGACTCCAGAACAAAGGACACATTTCCACCGGTCTAATGTCCATTGCTCGTGTTTCTTGGCCCAAGCAAGTCTCTTCTTCTTATTGGTGTCCTTTAGGAGTGGTTTCTTTGCAGCAATTCGACCATGAAGGCCTGATTCACACAGTCTCCTCTGAACAGTTGATGTTGAGATGTGTCTGTACTGTGAAATCTGTGAAGCATTTATTTGGGCTGCAATTTCTGAGGCTGGTAACTCTAATGAACTTATCCTCTGCAGCAGAGATACAGTGTCTTGCAAAATTATTCACCCCCTTTGGCATTTTTCCTATTTTGTTGCATTACAACCTGTAATTTAAATTGAATTTTATTTGTATTTCATGTAACGGACATACACAAAATAGTCCAAATTGGTGAAGTGAAATGAAAAAAATAATTTTTTTCAAAAAATAAATAATGGAAAAGTGGTGCGTGCATATGTATTCACCCCCTTTGCTATGAAGCCCCTAAATAAGATCTGGTGCAACCAATTACCTTCAGAAGTCACATAATTAGTTAAATAAAGTCCACCTGTGTGCAATCTAAGTGTCACATGATCTCAGTATATTTACACCTGTTCTGAAAGGCCCCAGAGTCTGCAACACCACTAAGCAAGGGGCACCACCAAGCAAGCGGCACCATGAAGACCAAGGAGCTCTCCAAACAGGTCAGGGACAAAGTTGTGGAGAAGTACAGATCAGGGTTGGGTTATAAAAAAATATCAGAAACGTTGAACATCCCACGGAGCACCATTAAATCCATTATTTAAAAAATTGAAAGAATATGGCACCACAACAAACCTGCCAAGAGAGGGCCGCCCACCAAAACTCACAGACCAAGCAAGGAGGGCATTAATCAGAGAGGCAACAAAGAGACCAAAGATAACCCTGAAGGAGCTGCAAAGCTCCACAGTGGAGATTGGAGTATCTGTCCATAGGACTACTTTAAACCATACACTTCACAGAGCTGGGCTTTACGGAAGGGTGGCCAGAAAAAATTGTTATGCACGCTCAAGTTTCCAGTTTTTTTGTGTGTCTTATTTCTTGTTTGTTTCACATATTTTGCCTCTTCAAAGTGGTAGGCATGTTGTGTAAATCAAATGATACAAAACCCCCCAAAATCCATTTTAATTCCAGGTTTTAAGGCAAAAAAAATTGGAAAAATGCCAAGGGGGGTGAATACTTTCGCAAGCTGCTGTAACTCTGGGTCTTCCATTCCTGTGGCGGTCCTCATTAGAGCCAGTTTCATCATAGCGCATGATGGTTTTTGCGACTGCACTTGAAGAAACTTTCAAAGTTCTTGACATTATCCGTATTAACTGACCTTCATGTCTTAAAGTAATGATGGACTGTCGTTTCTCTTTGCTTATTTGAGCTGTCCTTGCATTAAGAAGGAAAGAAATTCCACAAATTAACTTTTAAGAAGGCACACCTGTTAATTGAAATGCATTCCAGGTGACTACCTCATGAAGCTGGTTGTGAGAATGCCAAGAGTGTGCAAAGCTGTCATCAAGGCAAAGGGTGGCTATTTGAAGAATCTCAAATATAAAATATATTTTGATTTGTTTAACACTTTTTTGGTTACTACATGATTCCATAATTGTTATTTCATAATTTTGATGTCTTCACTATTATTCTACAATGTAGAAAATAGTACAAATGAAGAAAAACCCTTGAATGAGTAGGTGTTCTAAAACTTTTGACCGGTAGTGTAGATGTTATCATAGTATGACAAGGTATTCAACAGATAATGGATGTTCTAGCGGTGTTCTAAAGGTTGAGAGCCTAGCTTGGTTAGTAAAATGTGGAAGTCATTAGTCATCTTATCTCGTCATTCAGACGTGGTTCAGGTTGTTTCATTTGTTCATTTAGATAAGGAACTCTCAGCCTACAGTCATTCCTTCAAAATCCTTTAGTTGTAATCATGGTTGAGTAACATTATGTAATGCTGAACAGTGAGTGGGCTGTGCCACACACACACACGGGTGCCAAGGTCACTCCACAGAGCACTTAGTATAGGTCTCTTAAGCTTATAGCTTCAAGTCTATTAAGACAAGAGACAGAAGTAACTAGAGTGATATACTCATTTTACATTTAAGTCATTTAGCAGGCGCTCTTATCCAGAGCGACTTACAAATTGGTGCATTCAATTTAGGATATCCAGTGGGACAACCCCTCCTTTTTTTATGGGGGGTCAGTGACTCCGCTGTCCTGGCGTCGTTGGGGAGCTTGTTCCACCATTGGGGTGCCAGAGCAGCGAATAGCTTTGACTGGGCTGAGCGGGAACTGTGCTTCCGTAGAGGTAGGGGGACTAGCAGGCCAGAGGTGGATGAACGTAGTGCCCTTGTTTGGGTGTAGGGTCTGATCAGAGCCTGAAGGTAAGGAGGTGCCATTCCCCTCACAGCTCCGTAGGCAAGCACCATGGTTTTGTAGTAGATGCGAGCTTCAACTGGAAGCCAGTGGAGTGTGCAGAGGAGCGGGGTGTCATGAGAGAACTTGGGAAGGTTGAACACCAGACGGCCTGCAGTGTTCTGGATAAGTTGTAGGGGTTTAATGGCACAGGCAGGGAGCCCAGCCAACAGCGAGTTGCAGTAATCCAGACGGGAGATGACAAGTGCCTGGATTAGGACCTGTGCCGCTTTCTGTGTAAGGTAGGGTCGTACTCTGCGAATGTTGTAGAGCATGAACCCGCAGGATCGGGTCACCGCTTTGATGTTAGCGGAGAACGACAGGGTGTTGTCCAGGGTCACGCCAAGGTTCCTTGCACTCTGTGAGGAGGACACAATGGAGTTGTCAACCGTGATGGCGAGATCATGGAGCGGGCAATCCTTCCCCGGGAGGAAGAGCAGCTCCGTTTTGCCGAGGTTCAGCTTGAGGTGGTGATCCGACATCCACACTGATATGTCCGCCAGACATGCAGAGATGCGATTCGCCACCTGGTTATCAGAAGGGGGAAAGGAGAAAATGTATTGTGTGTCATCTGCGTAGCAATGATAGGAGAGACCATGTGAGGATATGACAGAGCTAAGTGACTTGGTGTATAGAGAGAATAGGAGAGGGCCTAGAACTGAGCCCTGGGGGACACCAGTTGTGAGAGCACGTGGTGCGGAGACAGATTCTCGCCACGCCACCTGGTAGGAGCGACCTGTCAGGTAGGACGCAATCCAAGAGTGAGCAGCGCCGGAGATGCCCAACTCGGAGAGGGTGGAGAGGAGGATCTGATGGTTCACAGTATCAAAGGCAGCAGATAGGTCTAGAAGGATAAGAGCAGTGGAGAGAGAGTTAGCTTTAACAGTGCGGAGAGCCTCCGTGACACAGTGTAGAGCAGTCTCAGTTGAATGACCAGTCTTGAAACCTGACTGGTTTGGATCAAGAAGGTCATTCTGAGAGATAGCAGGAGAGTTGGCTAGAGACGGCATGCTCAAGAGTTTTGGAGAGAAAATAAAGAAGGGATACTGGTCTGTAGTTGTTGACATCGGAGGGATCGAGTGTAGGTTTTTTGAGGAGGGGTGCAACTCTCGCTCTCTTGAAGACGGAAGGGACATAGCCAGCGGTCAAGGATGAGTTGATGAGCGAGGTAAGGTAAGGGAGAAGGTCTCCGGAAATGGTCTGGAGAAGAGAGGAGGGGATAGGGTCAAGCGGGCAGGTTGTTGGGCGGCCGGCTGTCACAAGTCGAAAGATTTAATCTGGAGAGAGAGGGGAGAAAGAAGTCAAAGCATAGGGTAGGGCAGTGTGAGCAGCGGTGTCATTTTACTTAATAAATGAGGATCGGATGTCGTCAACCTTCTTTTCAAAATGGTTGACGAAGTCATCCACAGAGAGGGAGGGGGAGGAGGAGGATTCAGCAGGGAGGAGAAGGTGGCAAAGAGCTTCCTCTTAGTGTACAAAACATTCCTAATACCTTCCTAATATTGAGTTGCACCTCCTTTTGCCCTCAGAACAGCCTCAATTCGTCAGGGCATGGACTCCACAAGGTGTCAAAAGCATTCCACA
Organism: Coregonus lavaretus; assembly: GCF_964263955.1. Lineage (NCBI taxonomy): Eukaryota > Metazoa > Chordata > Actinopteri > Salmoniformes > Salmonidae > Coregonus > Coregonus lavaretus. Next base: position 22,126,845 of record NC_140023.1, read on the forward strand.
GGTACGCTGGCCCATGTTGACTCCAATGCTTCCTACAGTTGTGTCAAGTTGGCTGGTTGTACTTTGGGTGATGGACCATTCTTGATACACACGGGAAACTGTTGATCGTGAAAAACCCAGCAGCATTGCAGTTCTTGACACACTCAAACCGGTGCCCCTGGCACCTACTACCATACCCCGTTCAAAGGCACTTGCATCTTTTGTTTTTCCCATTCACCCTCTGAATGGCACACACACAATCCATGTCTTAATTGTCTCAATGCTTAAAAAACCTTCTTTAACTGGTCTCCTCCCCTTCATCTACACTGATTGAAGTGGATTTAACAAGTGACATCAATAAGGGATCATAGCTTTCACCTGGTCAGTGTATGTCTAAGAGCAGGTGTTCGTAATGTTTTGTACACTCAGTGTAATTCAGATAGACAGCAAATGTTACTTCATTTTAATCTAAGGCAGAGGAAGAGACTCTGGGGACATGATGTTAACTGTATCCTTTGATGTGTAAGTAGATGAATAAAGCACAAATTATACACAGGACCCTTAAATAACGATGTTTGTCTGGAGGGATGTTTCACTATTCCAAATGAGATTCATCATCTCATAATGGTCCAAACTACCCACCCTCCAAGACACCTACAGCACCCGATGTCACAGGAAGGCAAAAAGATAATCAAGGACCTTAACCACCCAAACCACTGCCTGTTCACCCCGCTATCATCCAGAAGGCGAGGTCAGTACAGGTGCATCAAAGCTGGGACTGAGATAATGAAAAATAGCTTATATCTCAAGGCCATCAGACTGTTAAATCACTGTCCACTTTAAGAAATGGAACACTAGTCACTTTAATGTTTACATATCTTGCACTACTCATCTCATATGTATATACTGTATTATATTCTATATTATTCTACTGTATATTAGTCCATGCCGCTCTGTCATTGCTTGTCCATATATGTATATATTCTTAAATTCCATTCCTTACTAGATTACTGGTGTGAACTTGTTAGATATTACTGCACTGTCGGAGCTAGAAGCACAAGCATTACGCTACACCCACAATAACATCTGCTAAACACGTGTGTGTGACAAATACAATTTAATTTGATTTGATTTTATGATGTGTTTGTATTTGATTGAACTTGATTTCATTACACGCATAAATAACAGTGTGCTTATGTGCATGTCTATGTCAACAGCTTGTTCTTATCTGTCTTATTTCGTCTCCAAGGTGATAAGAGCATTCAGCTCACAGCCTTAGTGAAATGTTGTAGAAATGAATGTTGCATAATGGTTTTCTGAACATCGCCTGTTATTCACCTTTCACTGTTAGTCTACACCTGTTGTTTACGAAGCATGTGACAAATAAAATGTGATTTGTCCAGGGAGGGAGTTTGACTGGCCTATTCCCCTGAGTGCACACTCCAGAATGGCTGCTCAAGGATGATAAAGCATGGTGCTGGATGGAGCCGGGAGCCCTTCGGGCAGTCCACCAAGGGACTTTAATGTGTGTGTGTGTGTGTGTGTGTGTGTGTGTATGTGTGTGTGTTCCTGTGAGTCGCAGTTTTTTTGTCGTATACATGTGTGAGGGAAAAAGAACAAGGGAGAGATATTGAGCGCATGCGTTTCAGTTTGACCATAATCCTTAAATCTTTATGAAAATAAATATTGGTAAACAGATGTGAGTCATTCCACCAACATCAGATGTCATCATAGCACAGCACCTCCCAGACCCCACTGACTCCATGATCTCTCAATGCTCAATGTAACTGGAATCTTTTGAGATTATGGATTGAATTGGGCCTGGTTTAATTAACACTAGTAATCTGATTTCAGGGATGGTGGGGGAGAGCGCATGTCGTGTGGATTAAATGGGTAGCGACAACTCAGACACGGGATAAAGAGGCTGTTTGGCTGCAGAGGGGAAAGGGATAATGGAGTGTGCTTAGACGGAACATGGCAGCTAATCCAGAATAGGTTTAGCCGGCCTGGGCACGGTAATACTGCGTCTCAGCCTGTAGTGAATTGTGCTGTCAGGGCCAGGACAGGGGCCCCCGCTAAACACACTACTATTGTCCACACAGGCAGCCAGGCAGCACTCACTGTGATGTAATACGATAGTAATAATGATAATAATAACTGTGAATGGTCTGGATGGAAGAATCATATTGGAAACTGGAGGATGGGAATAGTTCAGAGCCTAGTGCTACAAGGTATTGCAAGGAGACATCACTCAATATCACTGCTATATAAACGAATAGGGATATACTGTCTTTTTTAAATGTCCCTACAGGCAAACTATGATGGTTATGGATATTGCATTATGTGTCTGTTATGCAACTACACTCTTAGAAAAAAAGGTTCCAAAAGGGTTCTTCGGCTATCCCCATAGGAGAACCCTTTTTGGTTCCAGGTAGAACCCTTTTGGGTTCCAGGTAGAACTCTCTGTAGAAAGGGTTCTACCTGGAACCAAAAAGGGTTCTTCAAAAGGTTATCCTATGGGGACAGCCAAATATCTATTTTAGGTTCTAGATAGCACCTTTTTTCTAAGAGATAACACAAGCGATGATAATGATAAAAGGATGTTTTGCGATTGGGAGAATATGCAGGTTATTTTCTCAATTTCCTGGGACTTAGATTTTCCACCAATGGGAGCATTCGGTTGTGAGATCAAGTTGATGCGCCAGAGACAGTCTGTCAGTATTTGGCATCAATCACCCAGCAGTCTTTGTTCTCCTGTCCTCTGTATGAGAGGTCTGTCTTTCCCTGCATCTCCCCAGGAGTTTTAACACTGGGACTGGCAACGCTAAGAACTATTTGTTCAAGGCAGGCAGTCATGCACCCTGCAGTGTGATTCGCAATTTTTCTCGGTCTGGTGAAAGTGACATCTCCCTCCTCCCCCACTCCTCCTCCATCTTCCCCTTCTTCTTTACTTCTCACCCTCCCACATTGCACCTTTTTCCTCTCCTCTCTTCCACCTCTCCGTGCTCTTTTCTCTCCTCTTCGTCACCCTCCTCCTTCTCCCCCTCCCTCTCCTCCTCTCCCTCCTCTCTCCCCTCCATTCCCTTTCCTCCCCTCCCCTCCCCTTTCCCCTCCTCTCCTCTGAGCCCCTTCCTACTCTTTGACCCGAGCCAGTCCGATGGCTGGTGTGTTAATGTTCCTCCAGTGACCTCACCCTACAGCAGTAAATCCAGCCCTGGGCAGCCCCGTGAGCTAAAGTCCCCTCCTGCAGCACCATTTCTCAGATACTAGGACTGCTCCTGGAGTTATGGGGATACTCTCAATAGGCTATATATGGATAGGGTATAAAGATTTAGTTGGGTATATATGGGTTTTTCTTAGCAGGAGGCTCCTTGAATCCAATATGAGGGCATTTGACGAGTAGTTTTGATTGGTTCAGTCAATCAAGTGGTCAGTCAAGTGGTAAATGGTTGAATATGGTGTAAAGGATCAGAGGCCAAGAGGCAGAGCTACAGTAGTCTCAGTTATCATTATAGCCTCAGTGATAATGATCTAGTGATGCTGATATGTCCCATGAGACACTTTGACCCCGAGAACTTGCTCTTCTCTGTAATTTGAACCCCTCTGGACGGATAAATAAAGGTCCTGTCGTTTCAGATTGTCATTACGATAGCTGAGAATTGTAGTGGTACTTGCAACCAGCCCTCCCTCTCCTTTTGCCTCGTTCCCTCTCTTTTCATTTCCCTCTCACGCTCTCTTCCCCTCCTTCCACATACAAATTCTCTATCTCTCTCTCTATTTCACCCTCTTCTTCTCTCTCCCTCTCTTCAGCTTCCTCTCCATCTTTCTCTCCCTCACTCTCTTTCCCTGCTATCCCTCTGCCTCTCTCAGTTAAGGCTCCATTGAATTGACTGGTGATGTTCTGAGTGTTTGTCTCTCCCTGTCACACTGTTTTATATCTGTAAGAGATCCAGATCAGCCACTGGCCACAACCCTCTTACCCTCCAGCCCTGACTGGGCCTATTAGTGCCCAGCACACAGGACAGCAGGGTCACGGGCCCCCACAGCCCATACCGGTCCCTGTGTGAGCCTGTGGGTTAGCTGGTCAGGGAAGTGGTGATAGAGAAGGACAGCTGTGTAGAATACACTCACAGCCATGAACACACACGGGGTATCATAGAGATACAGAGCTATGGAGCCAACCCTGTTCACTCCCTTCACTACCATCTCTCCTATCTGTACCTCAGTAGTGGGGCCCATTCAGTTCTACGGATGTGTTGATCACAGTGCAGCCAAATCAATGGAGCAAGCTTTCATGTGTCTTGATGGAAGGGATGTGAAAATATTGGTCCTAACCTCCTATTCACCTCACTAATGGTTCTCAACTGCCCATGCAGTTTTACTAATGGTCACAGTGCAGCCAAATCAATGAAGCTTGGCTAGCTTTCATATTTCTTGATGGATATGACGTGGAAGAACATATGTTTACCCAACCCTGAAAGAGGAGTAAACCATTCCCAGTGAATGATGTACAGTTGAAGTCGGAAGTTTACATACACTTAGGTTGGAGTCATTAAAACTCGTTTTTCAACCACTCCACAAATTTCTTGTTAACAAATTATAGTTTTGGCAAGTCGGTTAGGACATCTACTTTGTGTATGACACAAGTAATTTTTCCAACAATTGTTTACAGACTAAGTTGACTGTGCCTTTAAACAGCTTGGAAAATTCCAGAAAATGATGTCATGGCTTTAGAAGCTTCTGATAGGCTAATTGACATCATTTGAGTCAATTGGAGGTGTACCTGTGGATGTACTTCAAGGCCTACCTTCAAACTCAGTGCCTCTTTGCTTGACATCATGGGAAAATCATCCAAGACCTCAGAAAGAAAATTGTAGACCTCCACAAGTCTGGTTCATCCTTGGGAGCAATTTCCAGACGCCTGAAGGTACCACGTTCATCTGTACAAACAATAGTACGCAAGTATAAACACCACGGGACCACGCAGCCGCCATACCGCTCAGGAAGGAGACGCGTTCTGTCTCCTAGAGATGAACGTACTTTGGTGTGAAAAGTGCAAATCAATCCCAGAACAACAGCAAAGTACCTTGTGAAGATGCTGGAGGAAACAGGTCCAAAAGTATCTATATCCACAGTTAAACAAGTCCTATATCGACATAACCTGAAAGGCCGCTCAGCAAGGAAGAAGCCACTGCTCCAAAACCGCCATAGAAAAGCCAGACTACGGTTTGCAACTTCACATGTGGACAAAGATCGTACTTTTTGGAGAAATGTCCTCTGGTCTGATGAAACAAAAATAGAACTGTTTGGCCATAATGACCATCGTTATTTTTGTAGGAAAAAGGGGGACGCTTGCAAGCCGAAGAACCCCATCCCAACCGTGAAGCACGGGGGTGGCAGCATCATGCTGTCGGGGTGCTTTGCTGCAGGAGGGACTGGTGCACTTTACAAAATAGATGGCATCATGAGGAAGGAAAATTATGTGGATATATTGAAGCAACATCTCAAGACATCAGTCAGGAAGTTAAATCTTGGTCGCAAATGGGTCTTCCAAATGGACAATGACCCCAAGCATACTTCCAAAGTTGTGGCAAAATGGCTTAAGGACAACAAAGTCAAGGTATTGGAGTGGCCATCCCGCCCTGACCTCAATCCTATAGAAAATGTGTGGGCAGAACTGAAAAAGCGTGTGCGTGCAAGGAGGCCTACAAACCTGACTCAGTTACACCAACTCTGTCAGGAGGAATGGGACAAAATCCACCCAACTTATTGTGGGAAGCTTGTGGAAGGCTACCCAAAACGTTTGACCCAAGTTAAACAATTTAAAGGCAATGCTACCAAATACTAATTGAGTGTATGTAAACTTCTGACCCACTGGGAATGTGATGAAAGAAATAAAAGCTGAAGTAAATAATATTCTCTACTATTATTCTGACTTTTCACATTCTTAAAATAATTTGGTGATCCTAACTGACCTAAAACAGGGCATTTTTACTAGGATTAAATGTCAGGAATTGTGAAAAACTGAGTTTAAATGTATTTGGCTAAGGTGTATGTAAACGTCCGACTTCAACTGTACATAGTTGTCACGATGATGTGTGATGTGTGTGTTCTCAGTGTAACGTGACAGCGTAGTAATGCTTCTCTGTGAGTCCTGTAAAGGGCAACATATGCTTCCAGATGTGTAGCACAGATGCAGCGTGATGTTGAAGTGTTCCAATTGAGCATCTGCTACTCTAGTTGTATGACATAAAGAGAGATAGTCATGCTGATTCTCCCCGGGAGCGCTACATATGTTTAGCTAATTCTGAGAATTGTTTGTGTGACATACATTTTTTGTGGATCATTGTTCATCTAGTAATGAGCATTGTGCGAGTGTGTTTTTTCTTCGGTTGCCCAGATACAGCATACACATGAGGTCCACTTAGTTTTCTTTGAACTTAGACTGTCATATACAGTACATTGCTTGTTTGTCTACATAGTATGTGAAATATGATACCATATGTTGTGTCTGACCCTGGTCTCTCTCTCACTCTCTCCCCCCCTTCTCTCTATCTCTCTCTTCACCCCCCTATCTCTCTCTGCCCCCCCTCCACCACTCTCTCCCCCGCTGTCTCTTTCTCTCTCTCTCTCCATGTCCATCTCTCTCTCAATTCAAATCACTTTTTTGACATGAAAATATTGCCAAAGCATTGAGGACAATTGCATAGTCTTATACATTGTTTCTAAAAAAAGAATGTTTCTTTCTCTCGCTCTCTTTCTCCTATAGGATCTGAAGAAGGTGCTTTCTTTCCCCCCATACCCTGGGGAGTTTCTGCACCCGGTCGTGTATGCCTGCACGGCCGTCATGTTGCTCTGCCTCTTCGCCTCCATCATCACCTATATCGTCCACCACAGGTAAAAACCCTTGGAATAATGTGTGTGGCGGGCCTGACTCAGACCCACCGATGCCTGACTCAGACATCTAAAGTGGAGGATTGATGTGTGTGTGTGTCTCTGTGCAGTTTAGTGGGATGTGTGCCAAACTACCCCACCACCACCTGACTCAAAGAGATGGCTCAATCTGATGTCTAGAATATCCAGACCACCTCAGTCACCTCTCTCCATATGGTCTTTCAATCCCTGAGGGCTGTGCTATATATCAGTTAATCTAGTCTTCCTCTACTGATGATCCAGTGTGGGCTCCAGGCAACTTGGATACATTTACATTTACATTTATGTCATTTAGCAGACGCTCTTATCCAGAGCGACTTACAGGAGCAATTAGGGTTAAGTGCCTTGCTCAAGGGCACATCGACAGATTTTTCACCTACTTGGCTCGGGGATTAGAACCAGCGACCTTTCGGTTACTGGCACGCTCTTAACCACTAAGCTACCTGCCACCCGACAAGGTTGGATGGCTAGATATTTGTTTGGGCCTCATTTTCCCTTTGAGTCTTTGTTAGTCACTCACGAGCAATGGAGTAAGTGACTGAAACTGAATGTGATCGATCATTCAGTCCTTTTATACTTTCACGATGCTGAGAATAAAATACCAAAAAGAAAGTTGTGCCATGTCTCTGAAATGACAGATGAAAAGAATGATACCTTTTTGATACTGCCTTTGGTTCTGATAGAAAGGAGATGAATAGATTAGATAGGGTGTAATGGGGCATGAATATCTATGAACAAATGTTAAGGTTTGAATCAGTATGAGGCAACTCTAACAAAGAGAGGAAAAAGAGATATTGACAAAATGAAGGGCTATAGACGGGTTGGTTGTTTAGCAACAAAACGCAACTATCGGGCAAAACAGACAAGGTTGGCTTAGATTGTTGACAACATGTAAACTATATTTAGTGTCCAATGTTTATTGAAAACATAAATACATTTGGACAATGAGCACTTGTTGTCTCTCAAATACATTGTTACAGTTGTTGGTTAGCTAGCTAGCAATTTTGTCATATTAGCATTGACATGAAATCAGCGATAACACCTCAAAACAAGACATGGTATCAAGAACAAGATTAAACTAGCTGAAACGAGTCACTTACAATTCCCCACATGGCAGTTTCTTGTCATTGTTGGAAGCTATCTGGCCATCCAGAATCACAACAACTCATGGACTTCTTCCCCATTGAAGCGTGCGCATCGTTTTCATGACATTGTCAGCTAACCCCATCTATAGGGATAGATGGATGATGAAGACAGATAACTGCAGTATGGGAGGAGTGATGTCGTCGGTGGCTCCACGACTGCAGTCGGGAGATACCCTGTTGTCAGAGGAAACAAGCCGTCGTCGCACAGCTGCAGCTGGAGTACAACAATCCAACATTTCACCTCCCTCCATCCCCAAAGGCATCACAACATAGCCAAGCCTTGTCTTCCTTATTGTAGAAATGCTCTAAGGGCGACATTCTGAATTGAGATCCGTGCACACCAGTCTCCCATTGATATCAATGAATGATTTACGCGAAAGTCAGAGTTGTGAACGCAGATCTCAGATCAGAAAAATTTCCTAAATGTGTAGAAATAACTTCACTGACTGTCATAACGTTAGTGTATTCCAAGAAAGAGGAGGGTGTAATGTAGCATCACTGAATAGTGTAGCTGGTGAGCTTACACAAGTACTAATTCCACTGGGGCGAAGTTCACCCTTCGAAACGTTCCGTCCCCTTGGCCAAGGAGAACAAGTAAGGGGTCAGTTTTGCCACACATATAGAAGTCATTTCAGCGCTTCACTGACTCTCATAACGTTAGTGTATTTCAAGCAAAGGGAGTGTGTATTCACTGAATAGTGACGCTGGTGAGCCTATTATCAAGGGTCCATTCCATTCGGACTCCAAGTTCACCCTTCAGAATATCCCCTCGGCCAAGGAGAACAAGCGGGAGATCAGTTTAGCCACATGCTCTCCCAGGGGAACAAGGAAGTGGAGAGGTTCCAGGTTAATACACTTGACCCAATAAGAGCCCATAGCCAAGCCCATGAAAAGCACTGGGAGGCAGGCAGAGGCTGCAGTGATTTATAGCCCTCTCCTGGAGCCTCCTGGTTGTAGTTTAGCACCTAAAAAGCAGCTCTTCCTCTCCTCTCTGGCACATAACACTGCACACTAACTCAGACACGCCTCATAGATTACTGCAGCTCTCTATCTTTCTTTTTCTCTCTCCTTCTCTATCTCCCTCTCTCTCTGTCTGTATGACTCGCTTTCATTATGACTTGTTTTCACTAATTCTCTCTCTCTGGTCTCTCGCTCTCTGGTCTCCCTCTCCCTGGCCTCTCTCTCTCTGGTCTCCCTCGCCCTGGTCTTTCTTACTCTCTCTCTCTCTTTCTCTCGCTCTCTGCAAGTTTCTCGCATACAACAGAGGTTCTTTCCTATACATGTTTTTCCCCTGGTGTTTAATGGCACTGGTGAAAATGATGAGGATAATGCTGATTTTGGATACTGTATAGATAGTTCATGTGCCCTGGATACTGCATCTGGATTGGCTAACCCACATAGCCTCAGTATCTTTTCCAACAGCTGGACACAGAGTGGCAATATAGGTTAAGTGCCATGCCCAAGGGTGTGTGTGTGTGTGTGTGTGTGTGTGTGTGTGTGTCTGTGTGTCTGTCTGTCTGTCTGTCTGTCTGTCTGTCTGTCTGTCTGTCTGTCTGTCTGTCTGTCTGTCTGTCTCTCTCTGTGTGTGAAATGGTTGTGTAGTGTACTGTACATTACTGTAATCAAAGAATACTCTAAAATCTCTGGCTATAAAATGTGGAAAATGTGGAAAAAATGAAATAATGGCAATAGGAAAAATACAAATAATAACTCATGATCTACAGCAATCCTTTAAGTGGACCACAAAAAATATAAAATATTTAGGATGCTTAATAAGTGACAACAAACAACAAATGCATATAGAAGATAACTTTATCCCATTACTCAACAATATGAAAGCAGATCTAATCACATGGAACAATCTTTCCATAAATCTTACAGGTAGAATAAACCTCTTCAGAATGGCATGGCTCCCAAAGTGTTTATATTTCTTCTCGGTAATACCAATTACCTCTCCCGAAGACATTCTTTAAAAAAGTATACTCGGTCATAACAGACTTTATATGGGCAAATAAAACTCTTAGAATAAAAAGGAAGGGTTTACATCTTCCTGAGTCTGAGGGTGGTTTTAACCTTATTTCAACTCGCCACCCAGGGCTTTTAATTGCGACGTATAGTTAAATGCACTAAAGAGGAACAATGGGTACATATTGAAGCTGCGCATGCTCATCCCCAGAATCTTTTCACGTGTCTATTTTCAAAGGATAAAGCTAAGAACATGAACAACTTCATAGTTAAAAACACTATAACAATATGGAAGAAAATGAAATGTACAGTATTATGCAAGAACCAATATCACTCCCCTAAAACACAAACCTATGGAACAATACTTGGATAGTTTTTCAGAATTCACCGATAAATTGGTCCACATGGAAAACTAAAGGCATAGAAACCGTGAATGACTTACTAATAGGAAATACATTTATTTCCATGACAGAATTAAAAAAGCAAAGTTTTGAGAATGACAGAAATATTAATTTTCACAAAGTCTGCTGCCTCAGTTTTTATGATGGCAATTTGCATATACTCCAGAATGTTATGAAGAGTGATCAGATGAATTGCAATTAATTGGAAAGTCCCTCTTTGCCATGAAAATGAATTTAATCCCAAAAAAACATTTCCACTGCATTTCAGCCCTGCCACAAAAGGACCAGCTGACATCATGTCAGTGATTCTCTCGTTAACACAGGTGAGAGTGTTGACGAGGACAAGGCTGGAGATCACTCTGTCATGCTGATTGAGTTAGAATAACAGACTGGAAGCTTTAAAAGGAGGGTGGTGCTTGAAATCATTGTTCTTCCTCTGTTAACCATGGTTACCTGCAAGGAAAAATGTGCCGTCATCATTGGTTTGCATAAAAAGGGCTTCACAGGCAAGGATATTGCTGCTAGTAAGATTGCACCTAAATCAACCATTTATCGGATCATCAAGAACTTCAAGGAGAGAGGTTCAATTGTTGTGAAGAAGGCTTCAGGGCGCCCAAGAAAGTCCAGCAAGCGCCAGGACCGTCTCCTAAAGTTGATTCAGCTGCAGGATCGGGGCACCACCAGTGCAGAGCTTGCTCAGGAATGGCAGCAGGCAGGTGTGAGTGCATCTGCACGCACAGTGAGGCGAAGACTTTTAGAGGATGGCCTGGTGTCAAGAAGGGCAGCGAGGAAGCCACTTCTCTCCAGGAAAAACATCAGGGACAGACTGATATTCTGCAAAAGGTACAGGGATTGGACTGCTGAGAACTGGGGTAAAGTCATTTTCTCTGATGAATCCCCTTTCCGATTGTTTGGGGCATCCGGAAAAAAGCTTGTCCGGAGAAGACAAGGTGAGCGCTACCATCAGTCCTGTGTCATGCCAACAGTAAAGCATCCTGAGACCATTCATGTGTGGTGTTGCTTCTCACCCAAGGGAGTGGGCTCACTCACAATTTTGCCTAAGAACACAGCCATGAATAAAGAATGGTACCAACACATCCTCTGTGAGCAACTTCTCCCAACCATCCAAGAACAGTTTGGTGACGAACAATGCCTTTTCCAGCATGATGGAGCACCTTGCCATAAGGCAAAAGTGATAACTAAGTGGCTCGGGGAACAAAACATTGACATTTTGGGTCCATGGCCAGGAAACTCCCCAGACCTTAATCCCATTGAGAACTTGTGGTCAATCCTCAAGAGGCGGGTGGACAAACAAAAACCCACAAATTCTGACAAACTCCAAGCATTGATTATGCAAGAATGGGCTGCCATCAGTCAGGATGTGGCCCAGAAGTTAATTGACAGCATGCCAGGGCAGATTGCTGAGGTCTTGAAAAAGAAGGGTCAACACTGCAAATATTGACTCTTTACATGAACTTAATGTAATTGTCAATAAAAGCCTTTGACACTTACAGTGAGGGAAAAAAAGTATTTGATCCCCTGCTGATTTTGTACGTTTGCCCACTGACAAAGACATGTCAAAAATGTTATAAATTGATTTGCATTTTAATTAGGGAAATAAGTATTTGACCCCTCTGCAAAACATGACTTAGTACTTGGTGGCAAAACCCTTGTTGGCAATCACAGAGGTCAGACATTTCTTGTAGTTGGCCACCAGGTTTGCACACATCTCAGGAGGGATTTTGTCCCACTCCTCTTTGCAGATCTTCTCCAAGTCATTAAGGTTTTGAGCCTGACGTTTGGCAACTCCAACCTTCAGCTCCCTCCACAGATTTTCTATGGGATTAAGGTCTGGAGACTGGCTAGGCCACTCCAGGACCTTAATGTGCTTCTTCTTGAGCCACTCCTTTGTTGCCTTGGCCGTGTATTTTGGGTCATTGTCGTGCTGGAATACCCATCCACGACCCATTTTCAATGCCCTGGCTGAGGGAAGGAGGTTCTCACCCAAGATTTGACGGTACATGGCCCCGTCCATCGTCCCTTTGATCCTGTGAAGTTGTCCTGTCCCCTTAGCAGAAAAACACCCCCAAAGCATAATGTTTCCACCTCCATGTTTGACTTTGGCGATGGTGTTCTTGGGGTCATAGGCAGCATTCCTCCTCCTCCAAACACGGCGAGTGGAGTTGATGCCAAAGAGCTCGATTTTGGTCTCATCTGACCACAACACTTTCACCCAGTTCTCCTCTGAATCATTCAGATGTTCATTGGCAAACTGCAGACGGCCCTGTATATGTGCTTTCTTGAGCAGGGGGACCTTGCGAGCGCTGCAGGATTTCAGTCCTTCACGGCATAGTGTGTTACCAATTGTTTTCTTGGTGACTATGGTCCCAGCTGCCTTGAGATAATTGACAAGATCCTCCCGTGTAGTTCTGGGCTGATTCCTCACCGTTCTCATGATCATTGCAACTCCACGAGGTGAGATCTTGGATGGAGCCCCAGGCCGAGGGAGATTGACAGTTCTTTTGTGTTTCTTCCATTTGCGAATAATCGCACCAACTGTTGTCACCTTCTCACCAAGCTGCTTGGCGATGGTCTTGTAGCCCATTCCAGCCTTGTGTAGGTCTACAATCTTGTCCCTGACATCCTTGGAGAGCTCTTTGGTCTTGGCCATGGTGGAGAGTTTGGAATCTGATTGATTGATTGTTTCTGTGGACAGGTGTCTTTTATACAGGTAACAAACTGAGATTAGGAGCACTGCCTTTAAGAGTGTGCTCCTAACTCAGCTCGTTACCTGTATAAAAGACACCTGGGTGCCAGAAATCTTTCTGATTGAGAGGGGGTCAAATACTTATTTCCCTCATTAAAATGCAAATCAATTTATAACATTTTTGACATGCGTTTCTCTGGATTATTTTTGTTGTTATTCTGTCCCTCACTGTTCAAATAAACCTACCATTAAAATATTTTTTTTGTATTTTGTATTTATTTTTCTTTTTTTTCTGGGGGGAATGGATCAGCTTAATATTGCAGATAGATTGTATATTCTATCAATGCAATTGTCTGCATCACTTCCAATCCCCCATGTTTTTTTTTTGTTTGTTTTTTTTGTTATATATATACTCCCCTTTATTACTTTTCAACCCCACCATCCTTTCCCTACTTGGAGTAAATTAGTGAACAACAATGCCCAGGCCTCTACTTCCGGTCTATACTTACTATCTACACCTTATGGACAGAGTTAATTTTACAATAATTATATTATATATATATATATATATATATTTTTTTTTTTTATTGCTCCTGAACTTCTTCTACTCTCAATCTCTCCGATCATTTTCATGATGTCCATCCGGTTTGCTTCTATATGCCATATCTTTCTAACTGTGCTCTTTCCCAAAAGCTCCCAACATACAACCTATATACTTATTATGGACATAGTATGCTTACATTATTAGCTATCTTTGTTATTATTTGTTGTTATTTGTTATTAGTCCCATCCTTCAACTCTATTCAATACCTCCCATTTATCTCTTAACACCATCCATATAGGATTTCTATTTGCCATATATATTTCAACCGTACTGTGATGTTTTACAAAAGTTCTGAACCTTTCTATTCTCATTGCTTCTACAGATTGTGAATTAAAAATAAACATTTTTGCAAAAAGTATTATTATATTATTGATTGATTGACTATGACTTTTCAGATCACCCAGTAATGCTATCTGCAAGGTTAGTTCCAGGTAAATATTGCAATCCTTTAGCCATTCCTGGACCTGTGTCCAAAAACAAGCTACAAATGGACAGAACCAAAACAAATGATCTAATGATTCTGTCTCTTCACAGCAAAATCTGCAGAGCTGGGAAGATTGTATCCCCCATATAAATAACATTCTATTGGTAGCAAGAATTTTATATAATAATTTAAATTGAAAGATTCTAATTTTTGAATCCGGTGTCGTTTTGCGTATCAGTTCATAAACACTATGCCATGGGATCGGTACGTCAAAGATCTCTTCCCAACTATTTTGCTATATGGGACGGCTGTCAATCCTTTGGTCCTTAAGTGAAACTGATATACTTTTTTATTTATCACAGTTTTCCTTAACCAATTATGTTCTTTAATGCAAGGCCGACAGACAAGTAGACTGATAATTTCTTTGTCAGTGGGCAAACGTACAAAATCAGCAGGGGATCAAATACTTCTTTCCCTCACTGTATGGAATGCTTGTAATTATACTTCAGTATACCATAGTAACATCTGACAAAAATATCTAAAAACACTGAAGCAGCAAACTTTGTGAAGACCAATACTTGTGTCATTCTCAAAACTTTTGACCATGACTGTACACTTGAAGTCGGAAGTATACATACATCTTAGCCAAATACATTTAAAGTCAGTTTTTCACAATTCCTGACATTTAATCCTAGTAAAAATTCCCTGTCTTAGGTCAGTTAGGATCACCACTTTATTTTAAGAATGTGAAATGTCAGAATAATAGTAGAGAATTATTTATTTCAGCTTTTATTTCTTTCATCACATTCCCAGTGGGTCAGAAGTTTACATACACTCAATTAGTATTTGGTAGCATTGCCTTTAAATTGTTTAACTTAGGTGAAACATTTTGGGTAGCCTTCCACAAGCTTCCCACAATAAGTTGGGTGAATTTTGGCCCATTCCTCCTGACAGAGCTGGTGTAACTGAGTCAGGTTTGTAGGCCTCCTTGCTCGCACACGCCTTTTCAGTTCTGCCCACACATTTTCTATAGGATTGGGGTCAGGGCTTTGTGATGGCCCCTCCAATACCTTGACTTTGTTGTCCTTAAGCCATTTTGCCACAACTTTGGAAGTATGCTTGTGGCCATTGTCCATTTGGAAGACCCATTTGCGACCAAGCTTTAACTTCCAGACTGATGTCTTGAGATGTTGCTTCAATATATCCACATCATATTCCTTCTTCATGATGCCATCTATTTTGTGAAGTGCACCAGTCCCTCCTGCAGCAAAGCACCCCCACAGCATGATGCTGCCACCCCCGTGCTTCACGGTTGGGATGGTGTTTTTCGGCTTGCAAGCAACCCCCTTTTTCCTCCAAACATAACGATAGTCATTATGGCCAAACAGTTCTATTTTTGTTTCATCAGACCAGAGGACATTTCTCCAAAAAGTAAGATCTTTGTCCCCATGTGCAGTTGCAAACCGTAGTCTGGCTTTTTTATGGCGGTTTTGGAGCAGTGGCTTCTTCCTTGCTGAGCGGCCTTTCAGGTTATGACGATATAGGACTTGTTTTACTGTGGATATAGATACTTTTGTACCTGTTTCCTCCAGCATCTTCACATGGTCCTTTGCTGTTGTTCTGGGATTGATTTGCACTTTTCACAACAAAGTAGGTTCATCTCTAGGAGACAGAACACGTCTCCTTCCTGAGTGGTATGACAGCTGCGTGGTCCCATGTTGTTTATACTTGCGTACTATTGTTTTTACAGATGAACGTGATACCTTCAGGCATTTGGAAATTGCTCCCAATGATGAACCAGACTTGTGGAGGTCTACAATCTTTTCTGATTTCTTTTGATTTACCCATGATGTCAAGCAAAGAGGCACTGAGTTTGAAGGTAGGCCTTGAAATACATCCACAGGTACACCTCCAATTGACTTAAATTATGTCAATTAGCCTATCAGAAGCTTCTTGCTATGACATCATTTTCCGGAATATTCCAAGCTTTTTAAAGGCACAGTCAATTAGTGTATGCAAACTTCTGACCAGCTGGAATTGTGATACAGTGAAATAATCTGTCTGTAAACAATTGTTGGAAAAATTACTTGTGTCATGCACAAAGTAGATGTCCTAACCGACTTGCCAAAACTATAGTTTGTTAACAAGAAATGTGTGGAGTGGCTCAGACCTAAGTGTATGTAAACCTCCGACTTCAACTGTAGATTTTCAAATACATGCAACTTTCATATGTAGAAATGTATATTTGAAATCTTTTGGACATCAGAGTAATCTTGAGGGAATCCTATTTGAGTCAGAAAATGATGTTCATATGATAGGTAAGATATACAAAACATTGCAGAGAGCATATCCAACTGACAATCTCTTAGAAAAAAATATAAACTATTGGAACCAAGACTTAAATAACTGATATTGGCACAAGATTGGCACAAGAATGTTGGAACATAACTAACGTAATTACAGTTAATAAAAATGTACGCTTAATCCAGTGTAAACTAATGTATAGAATTTATTACACGAGACAAAATTCACAAATTCTACAGCACAGAGTCTTGTCTTAAGTGTAAAACTAACAATGACTCAATAATCCATGCATTCTGGGAATGCTATAAAGTCCTAAAGTCATGGGCGGAGTTAGAAAGTTGGCTGTCAGTAGTATTACAATGTAAATGTACTTTTAATCCGTCTGTCTGCATATTTATTTCAAGACATGGCATATGAGTGTGCAATGAGATACCCGACAGGTTGGACGATATTTTTCTCGTCAATCAACTTAAAAGAACGTATAGTTACTGTAAATCAACCAATCCTCCATCATTAACACAATGGAAAGGTCAAGTGCTTTATTATCTAAATGTTCAAAGAGAAACAAAATGGTGCAGTTTGAGACAATGTGGCCTGAGATGCGGGTGTGGGCAGGGGTGATGTTGTGGATGTTTATGTGCGTCTGTATGTTGTGCTTTTATATGTGCAGGTGTTTTGTATTGTTGGAAAACAATTATAAATAAAATATTACCAAAAAATTATGCAATACATTTGACTGACTTTCACCTCATCCTGTTATTTCTAATTTCTCATCCATCTATTTTCTCTTCATCCCTGTATATGTTCTGAACTATGAATTGTATGACATGGCTGTGCTTTAAAGTCTGTATATTAATGTAGGGGATATGTAGATTATTATTATTATTTACAAAATGTAATTTGCAAATGATGCATTGCATTTCACCAGATTTTTCCCTCACCCCTTATTTCTCACCCCCTTGTATCCTAATAAAGTATCTGAATGATGAAATGGGTATTTTTTTAAACTCTAAAATGTTCAACATCCTCTGCATCAATGTGTAATCCATTCCCCTGATTTTCTGTGCTATTCATATTTATGTGACTGACTGTGTGGGTTTCTTTTCTTTTGGCAGCACAATCCGCATTAGTCGGAAGGGATGGCACATGCTCCTCAACTTCTGTTTCCACACGGCTCTGACCTTCACTGTGTTTGCTGGAGGCATCAATCGAATCAAATACCCCATCATCTGTCAAGCAGTAAGTGCACTGCCTTTTCATTTCCGCCCTCTCTAAGCTCTCCGGTGGAAATGATTATGAATGTCTATGGAGGTGCTCTGAGTGCACAGTGCACACGTATAGCTCTCTCTCTCTCTCTCTCTCTCTCTCTCTCTCTCTCTCTCTCTCTCTCTCTCTCTCTCTCTCTCTCTCTCTCTCTCTCTCTCTCTCTCTCTCTCTCTCTCTCTCTCTCTCTCTCTCTCTCTCTCTCTCTCTCTCTCTCTCTCGATGCTCTGATGAATAGGCTACACCAACGCTCCGTCACGACTCTCTCCACACAGTGTGAGACAATACAGTCCATACAGCTTAATTTTCGCACCCTACAGCAGATGAATGCATTTATCTAGCTAGCTATCTTCCTGTGTGTTTCCTATTGATATAATGGCTGGCAGTACATATCCTGTGATGAAAGCCATGTTGCCTGTCCCTCCAGGGGTTTCCCGCCCCGGCCCCCAGGGGCTTTTTACCCAGCAGTTTGTTGTCCTAATGAGGGTGTTGTTTTGGGGGGAGTAGGAGTATAGCTGCCGTTACTGATGTTGCCGACCGCTTGACTCTCTCTTCCTCCGTAGGTGGCACCTCCGTCTCTTAGCCTGAGGCTGTGCGCAAGAAAGAGAAATAGAGAGAGAGAAAGGAAAAGAGAAAGAGAGAGCGAGGGAGATAGAAAGGTGGAGAGAGCGCCAGTCAGCGCTGCGGGACGTGGCTGGTTACGAGGCCTGTATGCCGGTGTGGGTTAGCTAATGGGTCACAGGAGTGCTTTCTCTCCTGTTGGGAGCATTAACACTTAGCTCTTAGATGTTATAAAGCAGAAGAGATCAAGGGAAATGTGTCAATGTGAGAGGATCCTGCCATACATACTGTTTTTAGGTCAGAGCCTGGAGGCAGCTAGGGGAAGGATAGTGTTGGGGTGGCTAATTGGTGGTGCATGTCATGACCTGAGGGGTATCCTGAGTCCTTATTTAAAGATAAAGCAGCTGATTGGAGACATCAGGTAAGAGATGTTACAGCTTTTAAATAGAGATGCTTACCTCTTAGTCAATAATTGGCTTAACTGATGTCTTGTGTGAAAGGGTTATTATGGTTGTTAGGGAGTTTTGATTTCAGGGTTAGCAATAGACTCAAGCTTGTCTTGACAAAATAAGGAGTAAGAAAACCAGACTCTGGTATGCATGCCCATTGTTGTTTTGGGGAGATTGATAGGAAGATTTTAGGAAAATGGATGATGATTGGTGTGGAGTTAAAATGTCAGAGTTAGCGATAGACTCAATCGTGTCTTGACAAAATAAGGAGTAAGAAGACCAGGCACATTGTTCAGTTTTGGGAGATTGATAGCTAGATGATACTGTAGGTTTTCAAGAGAGTTTGATACATCCGTTTGAACATGTCATCTTCCCTCTGCTATCTCTCCTCAGCATGTGGGTATTTAGCTGGCGAGAGATTTATGTTTTTTCTCTCTTTCTACCTTTCAGTTGAGGTTTCAAAGGCTTCAAACTCATCCTCTATTTATATCAACAAGGCTCTTCTTCTCTGTTCAGAACCTAGTCCGTCAGTGCACCTGGGACACTGCTGAGTCTGCTGCCTTACCCTCCTGTCACAAACAGTTTAGACATCTTCTTGTTCTTAAACATAATGAGTCCACCTCAATATGGAGCTGCACACATTGATCGTTGTAGCTCACTGTAGCTCACTGAAGCTCACTGTAGCTCATGGAAGCCATCCCTTGGATGCCTGTCAGGAGGCTTGGCTTCAGAGAGACAACTAGCTAGGCTAGGCGCCTCTGGTTCATGTCACGCCCGTCAAGCAAGAGTCGAAAACTACTGGTGACACATTTCAGCCGGTGTCACGGCATGAAACGCTGCCCCCCTATCGACCCACCTGCTCCCCCGCTGCGTAATGGCACATTATTACGACACAATTAGCATATCCCCCATCAGATTTGCTGTCCACATGCATGCATTAGCAACATGTGTTCTGAGTGACATGCAGACATCTTGCCGAGATGCCACAGCTTGAGAGATGCCTGTAAAGCAACGGAAATCTTGATTGTACTCACACATATGTAGATATTACCCCTCTCTCAATGTCATTATCACCGCAGGTGTGTTTTGCACAGTGCCTCTGGTGCTCCTCACCACTGGCTATTTATCTGATTTAATCATGTTGCCTAATGTAGAAGCACTGCATTTTTAATGGGTAACTCGGCATTGCTGTGGGATTATTTGGGCCCGGTTTGTCTCCCCTCCTCTCAATGGGTTTGAGGCTGTTCCCCTGTTCCCAGCAGTGGTGAAATTATCTGGGATGATTACATGACTGATTGCTAGAGGAGCTGGCTGTAAGGATATGTGTGATCACAAACACCTCTCCACCCTCCTCCACCCTCCGCCCTGCCAGGCAAACTTCAAGGAGCTCTGGAACTGCCTTTGGCAGTCTCTCTCAGCACTTCAAGCACTTGCAAACCCCCTTCCTCTACAAACCTCCCTCCCTCCCTCTCTCTCTCTCTCTCCCTCTCGTCTCATCCTCCTCTCTCGTTTCCTTCCTCCAACCCACTCCTCATTCTCTAATGTTAGTCATCTCTTACTTATAAGCCACACTGCGACAGTAATACTGACCCTAACCCAGACTCACTAAATTATACTCCACACTGACAGACCCTATCATTCCTCTGTGATTCAACCATACCACACTTTCATACCACTCCTTGTGACAGTGACATACAGTAGCTGAAGACTATACTATTCCACGCTGTGTACATCAGTCTACTCTGTGTGTGTGTGTGTGTGTGTGTGTGTGTGTGTGTGTGTGTGTGCGTTTGTATGTGCGTGCGTGTGTGGATGTGTGTGTGTCAATGGAGGCTCCTCAGAGGAGAAAGGGGAGGACCATCCTACTCAGTGAATTTCATTAAAAGAAATATAGTGAAACATTAAAAGTATCTATTTATATATGATCTGAACATGATCTAGTTATATATTCACATATCACCAAATAACTGATTAAAACACATTGTTTTGTGTGTGTGTATGTACATTGTGTGTGCAAGAGATTGATTTGATCCCTTTTGAGTTTTCTGTAGCTGATATTGCTTGTTGTGAATGTGCTGTTCATATCTTCTTGAGGTCAAGGACTAGTTCAGTGTGTGGCAATAAAACCTTTTTACTTGGGTTCTATTCCATCCTACATTAGTGGTTGTTTGTCCATTCAGCCAGCGTTCCTTTCAGTCCAAAGGATGTGGGTTATAGCTATACTCTTCGAAAAAAGGTGCTATCTAGAACCTAAAAGGGTTATTCAGCTGTCCCCATAAGATAACCCTTTTTGGTTCCAGGTAGAACCCTTTTGGGTTGTATGTAGAACTCCTTTCACAAAGGGTTCTACATGGAACCAAAAAGGGTTCTACATGGAACCAAAAAGGGTTCTACCTGGAACCAAAAATGTTTTCCTACAGGGACAGTTGAATAACCCTTTTTTCTAAGAGTGTAATTATTGATTGGTTGAATCATAGACCACCACCTACTCACTGTGAGCTTTTTCCACCGTTAACCAGTCTCAAGGTTATTTCAAATCAGTATCATGTCTGACTCCTGTATGGTTCCTTCAGTCCCTGTAGAGTTGGCGAAGCCTAGCAGACTGGAGCGAGTTATTTGATTGGATGCCTCTTAGTTTTGGGTCCGCTGAGTGAACTGAGGAGTGTGTTTGTGGAAAGAAGGACACAATGCATTTCTAATTCTCTCTCTCTTTCCTCTATTCTTGCTCTCCTTCTCTCTCGTAGCTGTCTTTCTGTCTCCTGATAAAGGCTTAAAACAATGTCAAATTCCCATTCAAGCATAATTCATGAATATTAGAACAAGAGAGGATGGGATACAATATCTGTTAGAAAACAAGTTGTATTTTATTTTTATGAAGCATTGTAGACGTGACAGACATTTATATTGTGGTTTATTGTTGACTGCTCAAGGTTACTGTCCTGAGTCCTCTAATGCTATTGGTGGAAGATGTGGGTGTGTGTGTGTGTGCGCACGTACATGTGTGCTTGCGTGGACTAATAGAAAGGTCACAGTCTTCCACTCCCGCTGCAATTGTTCTTTGGAAAAAACACTTGATGCTAGTGACGTTGTGAATAGTGACTTTGATGACATGCTTGTTGTGTCTGGAAAATAACTCTCTGTGAGTCCAACTGGGTGTGAAGAAGTGGAAGTGAGAGGGACATGAAGAATACGAAGACAAGAGTGGGAAATGATGTGAAGATAGATACAGTGAGTGACCCATGTCTGTCTGTCTGTCCCCTGGTGCAGGTTGGCGTGGCGTTACACTACTCATCCCTCTCCACCATGCTGTGGCTGGCAGTGATGGCCCGGAACATTCACAAGCAGGTGATCAAAAAGCCCCTGCAGCCCCGGGACGGTGACCCCCCTGCCCACCCCAAACAGCCCATGCTAAGGTAAGCACAATCCCCCTCTGTGTGTGTGCTCGTGCGTGTGTGTGTGTGCGCACATATGGGTATGCATGCCTGCGTGTCTAATCGTGCATCTGTGTGTGTATTTGAGTTTTATGCCGTTTCATTTCACTCCCTACTATACTGTATCCCTTGTGTGGACTAGAGATGCTTGTAGGAATCTGTACACAATAGCATTGGCCTGCTGTCCTGCCAGTACTTATTAAATCCTCATTCCCGCTAAATCCAAGCCTTGTATCCTGCTTCTCTGTTATTGGAGGCTGTGGATCTGTGCCTTTGGTCTTAACTTTTATGTAATGTACTGTTTCTGAAACGCTGTCAGCTACAGAGAGAAAGATGATTGGGCTCGTAGTTTAGTAGGTTACTTGAAAGAAAGGATATTATAAGCAAGTCATGCTTGGTGGATTCTGTATAAACCTTAGTTGTGTGTGTCTGTTTTTTTTTTTCTCTAAAAGTATGAATATCATGGGTTTCACTTGGGAGAGTTATCGTATCATTTATCAAAAGAAGTGTATATAGCGAGATTACATTCCTCACTCTCTGGCTTTGTTCACTCCAAGCCCTCTATTGTAATATTGCTGTCACTGCTCCGAATGTATACAGTTTGGCTCCTCAGTAGCTAGTGCTTCTCTTACCCTTATTAATGTCAAGAAATTACATTTTGAACTTGAGTCGCTCTCTGCCATCAGGGAATAACTTTTAGTTTGAATAATTTGACTCACATAATTTGGAATTTACTCAGATAAATACCCTAGATTGCTGGGAGCCGAGGATATTATTTTTAATCAAACACATTTCAGAAATGGGGCCTGTTCAATTTAGAGACACCTATTAGGGTGGTAGAGGTGACATTCAACGAGGTACAGTGCCTTCAGAAAGTATACCCCATTATGACGAAGTGAAAACATGTTTTTAGAAATTGTCAACTGTGGGACCTTATATAGACAGGTGTGTTTCTTCCTAAATCATTTCCAAACAATTGAATTGGCCAGAGGTGGACTCCAATCAAGCTGTAGTGACATCTCAAGGATGATCAAAGGACATTGGATGCACCTGAGCTCAATTTGAAGTGTCATAGCAAAGGGGTGTGAAGACTTATGTAAATATGATATTTCTGTATTTCATTTTCAATACATTTGCAAATATTTCTAAAAAACATGTTTTCACTTTTTCATTATGAGGTATTGTGTGTAGATGGGTGAGAAGCCATCTACACAAAATGTGGAATAAGTCAAGGGGTATGAATAGTTTCTGAAGGCACTGTAGGGATGGAGAAGATATCTACTGACATCTGTCCAGGGAGCATGTGTTTATTAATATCATCATCGGCATCATCATGGTCATTATTGCCTTCATAATTATTCAGCAACTTGTCATAAATATTACCTTAGAAAATGAAGGAGAAGCCATGGTGGAGATTTTATCTCACAGAACTTGTTGGTTCATTGGCAGGATAACAAATCATGGTGACTGTGTGAGGCTGGTTTGCAAACTGACACGTTACACATTTTACAATATTGATTTATTTATATTCAAAACTCAACTATAGGGAGATAGTCTGAGAGTCTGAGCCAAGTCGTAGGTGGCTGGTGCATTAGAGTAAAAACTAAAGCGGTACTCATACTCTGCATGACCCAGCTGCGCTTCAGCTTCAGCTCACAGACGGATGGCAGCAAAGCATCCCCAAACCATTACACTACCACCACCATGCTTGACTGTTGGTTTGGGGATGCTTTGCTGCCTCAGGACCTGGACGACTTGCCTTAATAGAAGGAACCATTAATTCTGCTCTGTATCAGAGAATTCTTCGGGAGAATGTCAGGCCATCCATCTGTGAGCTGAAGCTAAAGCGCAGCTGGGTCATGCAGCAAGACAATGATCCAAAACACACAATCAAGTCTACATGAAAATGGCTAAAAAGCAACATATTTGAAGTTTTGGAATGGCCTAGTCAAAGTCCAGACCTAATCCCAATTGAGGTGTTGTGGCAGGACTTGAAACGAGCAGTTCATGCTTGAACACCCACAAAGTTCGGAGAGTTAAAACAGTTCTGCATGCATGAGTGGGCCAAAATTCCTCCACAGCGATGTAAGAGACTGATCAACAACTACAGGAAGCATTTTGTTGCAGTCATTGCAGCTAAAGGTGGCACAACCAGTTATTGTTTCTAAGGGGGCAATTACTTTTTCACACAGGGGAATTGGGTGTTGCATAACTTTTTAATTAAATAAATAAAATAATTATAAAATTGTTGTTATTTGTAAACTCTGGTTCCCTTTATCTAATATTAGGTTTTGGCTGAAGATCTGATAACATTCAGTATGAAAAATATGCAAAAAATTGAGAATCTACGGATGTTTAGCGAAGTCCAGCCAACCTTTTGATACAGAATGCAGTGATGAGTATCAAAACTGTCACCAGTAACAAAACGAACAGCTCTATGATAGACGGCATCCAAACGTTTAAGAGTAGTAGCAGCTGCACTTTGATAAATAATATCACCATAATCAAGAACAGATAAAAAGGTTGACTGAATAATTGTCTACCTACTGCTTAGAGAAAGGCACAATCTGTTTCTGTAGACAAAGCCAACTTTAAATCTTAGCTTCTTAACCAGCTCATCTATGTTTTTTAAACGTCAAATCCATATCAATCCAAATGCCTAGGTATTTATATGCGGGAATACGTTCAATTGGAGAACCATTTAATGAGTGAACATGTAGTTAATCTGAAACATTCTTACGAGAGTTTAAAAACAACATGTATATTGTTTTGCCCATATTTAGTTTTAAATCAGCAAGAGATTCCTGCATAGCTATAAAATTGGACTGTAGTTTTGACACCGCCAGATCAACAGTCGGGGCAATAGCATACATAATAGTATCATCCGCATATAGATGAAGTTTCCAATTTTTAACAGATTGACCAATGGCGCTTATATAAAGTGATGAGAACAGGTCTCAAAATCGACCCCTGTGGTACACCTTTATGCACTTCAAGAAATTCTGACTTAACCCCATCAATCACGATGGCCTGAGTTCTGTCACTAAGATAATCATGAAACCATGAACGGGTAGTCAGAGCTCAGGCCTATCGAGGACAACTTATTCAATAAAATAGCATGATCAACAGTATCAAAAGCTTTTGACAGGTCCACAAACAAAGCAGCACATTTAATTTTAGTGTCTAAAGCATTGACAAGATCATTAACAACTAAAGTGGTGGCTGTAATAGTGCTATGCCCAGGCCTAACCCCTAATTGGTTTACATTCAAAATACATTTCCCAGATAAAAAAAGAGCAAAGTTGTACATTTACCAAGGATTCAAGTAGCTTAGCTAGACAAGGAAGCCTTGAAATGGGCCGATAATTACTAAGATCACTACTATCCCTGCCCTTATGGAGTGGCAGCACAATAGCAGATTTCCATACTTTTTGAATATTTCTGGTTAACAATGTTAAATAAAAAATGTGGGTTATTGAGCCAACAATGATGGTCACTGCACACTTAAGCAGACCGGGATCACAATTCCTGACATTTAATCCTAGTAAAAATTCCTTTCTTAGGTCAGTTAGGATCACCACTTTATTTTAAGAATGTGAAATATCAGAATAATATTAGAGAGAATAATTTATTTCCGCTTTTATTTATTTCATCACATTCCCAATGGGTCAGAAGTTTACATACACTCAATTAGTATTTGGTAGCATTGACTTTAAATTGTTTAACTTGGGTCAAACGTTTCGGGTAGCCTTCCACAAGCTTCCCACATAAATTGGGTGAATTTTGGCCCATTCCTCATGACAGAGCTGGTGTAACTGAATCAGGTTTGTAGGCCTCCTTGCTCGCACACGCTTTTTCAGTTCTGCCCACATATTTTCTATAGGATTGAGGTCAGGGCTTTGTGATGGCCACTCCAATACCTTGACTTTGTTGTCCTTAAGCTATTTTGCCACAACTTTGGAAGTATGCTTGTGGTCATTGTCCATTTGGAAGTCCCATTTGCGACCAAGCTTTAACTTCCGGACTGATGTCTTGAGATGTTGCTTCAGTATATCCACATAATTTTTCTTCCTCATGATGCCATCTATTTTGTGAAGTGCACCTGCAGCAAAGCACCCCACAGCATGATGCTGCCACCCGTGCTTCACGGTTGGGATGGTGTTCTTCGGCTTGCAAGCCAGCCCCGTTTTCCTCCAAACATAACGATGGTCATTATGGCCAAACAGTTCTATTTTTGTTTCATCAGACCAGAGGACATTTCTCCAAAAAGTACGATCTTTGTCCCCATGTGCAGTTGCAAACCATAGTCTGGCTTCTTTATGGCGGTTTTGGAGCAGTGGCTTCTTCCTTGCTGAGCGGCCTTTCAGGTTATGTCGATATAGGACTCGTTTTACTGTGGATATAGATACTTTTGTACCTGTTTCCTCCAGCATCTTCACAAGGTCCTTTGCTGTTGTTCTGGGATTGAGATTGATTTGCACTTTTCGCACCAAATTACGTTCATCTCTAGGAGACAGAACACGTCTCCTTCCTGAGCGGTATGACAGCTGCGTGGTCCCATGGTGTTTATACTTGCGTACTATTGTTTATACAGATGAACGTGGTACCTTCAGGCGTTTGGAAATTGCTCCCAAGGATGAACCAGACTTGTGGAGGTCTACCATTTTTTATTGCTGAGGTATTGTCTGATTTCTTTTGATTTTCCCATGATGTCAAGCAAAGAGGCACTATGTTTGAAGGTAGGCCTTGAAATACATCCACAGGTACACCTCCAATTGACTCAAATTATGTCAATTAGCCTATCAGAAGCTTCTAAAGCCATGACATAATTTTCTGGAATTTTCCAAGCTATTTAAAGGCACAGTCAACTTAGTGTATGTTAACTTCTGACCCACTGGAATTGTGATACAGTGAATTATAAGTGAAATAATCTGTATGTAAACAATAGTTGGAAAAATTACTTGTGTCATGCATAAAGTAGATGTCCTAACTGACTTGACAAAACTATAGTTTGTTAACAAGAAATTTGTGGAGTGGTTGAAAAACTGGTTTTAATGACTCCGACCTAAGTGTATGTAAACTTCAGACTTCAACTGTACATATAAATACATATACAGTCGTGGTCAAAAGTTTTGAGAATGACACAAATATTAATTTTCACAAAGTCTGCTGCCTCAGTTTTTATGATGGAAATTTGCATATACTCCAGAATGTTATGAAGAGTGATCAGATGTCCCTTTGCCATGAAAATGAATTGAATCCCCCAAAAACATTTCCACTGCATTTCAGCCCTGCCACAATAGGACCAGCTGACATCATGTCAGTGATTCTCTCGTTAACACAGGTGAGAGTGTTGACGAGGACAAGGCAGGAGATCACTCTGTCATGCTGATTGAGTTAGAATAACAGACTGGAAGCTTTAAAAGGAGGGTGGTGCTTGAAATCATTGTTCTTCCTCTGTTAACCATGGTTACCTGCAAGGAAAAATGTGCCGTCATCATTGCTTTGCACAAAAAGGGCTTCACAGGCAAGGATATTGCTGCTAGTAAGATTGCACTTAAATCAACCATTTATCGGATCATCAAGAACTTCAAGGAGAAAGGTTAAATTGTTGTGAAGAAGGCTTCATGGTGCCCAAGAAAGTCCAGCAAGCGCCAGGACCGTCTCCTAAAGTTGATTCAGTTGTGGGATCGGTGCACCACCAGTGCAGAGCTTGCTCAGGAATGGTAGCAGGCAGGTGTGAGTGCATTTGTACGCACAGTGAGGCCAAGACTTTTGGAGGATGGCCTTGTGTCAAGAAGGGTAGCGAGGAAGCCACTTCTCTCCAGGAAAAACATCAGGGACAGACGGATATTCTGCAAAAGGTACAGGGATTGGACTGCTGAGGACTGGGGTAAAGTCATTTGCTCTGATGAATCCCCTTTCAGATTGTTTGGGGCATCCGGAAAAAAGCTTGTCCGGAGAAGACAAGGTGAGCGCTACCATCAGTCCTGTGTCATGCCAACAGTAAAGCATCCTGAGACCATTCATGTGTGGGGTTGCTTCTCACCCAAGGGAGTGGGCTCACTCACAATTTTGCCTAAGAACACAGCCATGAATAAAGAATGGTACCAACACATCCTCTGTGAGCAACTTCTCCCAACCATCCAAGAACAGTTTGGTGACGAACAATGCCTTTTCCAGCATGATGGAGCACCTTGCCATAAGGCAAAAGTGATAACTAAGTGGCTCAGGGAACAAAACATAGACATTTTGAGTCCATGGCCAGGAAACTCCCCAGACCTTAATCCCATTGAGAACTTGTGGTCAATCCTCAAGAGGCGGGTGGACAAACAAAAACCCACAAATTCTGACAAACTCCAAGCATTGATTATGTAAGAATGGGCTGCCATCAGTCAGGATGTGGCCCAGAATTTAATTGACAGCATGCCAGTGCGGATTGCAGAGGTCTTGAAAAAGAAGGGTCAACACTGCAAATATTTACTCGTTGCATAAACTTAATGTAATTGTCAATAAAATCCTTTGACACTTATGGAATGCTTGTAATTATATTTCAGTATACCATAGTAACATCTGACAAAAATATCTAAAAACACTGAAACAGCAAACTTTGTGAAGACCAATACTTGTCATTTTCAAAACGTTTGACCACGATTGTACATTCAGTGGGGAGAATAAGTATTTGATACACTGCCGATTTTGCAGGTTTTCCTACTTACAAAGCATGTAGTGGTCTATAGTTTTTATCATAGGTACACTTCAACTGTGAGAGACATAATCTAAAATCCAGAAAATCACATTGTATGATTTTTAAGTAATTAATTTGCATTTTATTGCATGACATAAGTATTTGATCATCTACCAACCAGTAAGAATTTCGGCTCTCACAGACCTGTTCGTTTTTCTTTAAGAAGCCCTCCTGTTCTCCACTCATTACCTGTATTAACTGCACCTGTTTGAACTCGTTACCTGTATAAAAGACACCTGTCCACACACTCAATCTAACAGACTCCAACCTCTCCACAATGGCCAAGACCAGAGAGCTGTGTAAGGACATCAGGGATAAAATTGTAGACCTGCACAAGGCTGGGATGGGCTACAGGACAATAGGCAAGCAGCTTGGTGAGAAGGCAACAACTGTTGGCACAATTATTAGAAAATGGAAGAAGTTCAAGATGACGGTCAATCACCCTCGGTCTGGGGCTCCATACAAAATCTCACCTCGTGGGGCATCAATAATCATGAGGAAGGTGAGGGATCAGCCCAGAACTACACGGCAGAACCTGGTCAATGACCTGAAGAGAGCTGGGACCACAGTCTCAAAGAAAACCATTAGTAACACACTACGCCGTCATGGATTAAAATCCTGCAGCGCACGCAAGGTCCCCCTGCTCAAGCCAGCGCATGACCAGGCCCGTCTGAAGTTTGCCAATGACCATCTGGATGATCCAGAGGAGGAATGGGAGAAGGTCATGTGGTCTGATGAGACAAAAATAGAGCTTTTTGGTCTAAACTCCACTCGCCGTGTTTGGAGGAAGAAGAAGGATGAGTACAACCCCAAGAACACCATCCCAACCGTGAAGCATGGAGGTGGAAACATCATTCTTTGGGGATGCTTTTCTGCAAAGGGGACAGGACGACTGCACCGTATTGAGGGGAGGATGGATGGGGCCATGTATCGCGAGATCTTGGCCAACGACCTCCTTCCCTCAGTAAGAGTATTGAAGATGGGTCGTGGCTGGGTCTTCCAGCATGACAACGACCCGAAACACACAGCCAGGGCAACTAAGGAGTGGCTCCGTAAGAAGCATCTCAAGGTCCTGGAGTGGCCTAGCCACTCTCCAGACCTGAACCCAATAGAACATCTTTGGAGGGAGCTGAAAGTCCGTATTGCCCAGCGACAGCCCCGAAACCTGAAGGATCTGGAGAAGGTCTGTATGGAGGAGTGGGCCAAAATCCCTGCTGCAGTGTGTGCAAACCTGGTCAAGACCTACAGGAAACGTATGATCTCTGTAATTGCAAACAAAGGTTTCTGTACCAAATATTAAGTTCTGCTTTTCTGATGTATCAAATACTTATGTCATGCAATAAAATGCAAATTAATTACTTAAAAATCATACAATGTGACTTTCTAGATTTTTGTTTTAGATTCCGTCTCTCACAGTTGAAGTGTACCTTTGATAAAAATTACAGACCTCTACATCCTTTGTAAGTACGAAAACCTGCAAAATCGGCAGTGTATCAAATACTTGTTCTCCCCACTGTATATATACATATCCTTTTTAAAAATATATTTCCCTTTATTACTTTCCAACCCCACCACCCCTTCCCTAATTGGAGTAATCTAGTGAACAACAACGCTTAGGCCTCTACTTCCAGCTTATACATACTATATACATTTTATGGACACAGTCAATTTTACAATAATTCTGTTTTGTTTGTTTTTACTCCTGAACATCCTCAACCTCTCCAATCATGTTCATGATGTCCATCCGGTTTGCTCTGTTGTGGCAGAGAGGAGGAAGTAGAACCCTTTAGGGATTTGACAATTTTCCATAATTTAGCCGGGTTCTCACTACAATCCGAAAGACTGGTTACATAATAATCAGATTAAGCCATTCTAGTTTGTTTTACACAATGATTCCTCAGTTGCTTAAAGCTTGCCAGTCTAAGCCTGTGTTCCTAGCCTTGACCCAAGCATTATCTCTTTTATGAATTACTTATAATTCCATAGTGTACCAGGCATTCAACATACATTTAACCCTTAGTTTTTTGAAGGGAGCATGATTATCTTCAATAGTATTGAGGACATCTGCATAAAGTTTGAAAGCTAAATTAGGTTCAGGGATAGCTGAAATACAATCAAGGTCACTAAAATAAAGACCATGTAAAAAAGCCTGTTCACTGAAGTTTTTAAAGTTTCTCTTTGTGATGACACAAAGCTTAGATTTTTGTATTCTCACATCTCTAACACAAACAACTGGGCAATGGTCACTAATATATTGGGCGAACACATCAGTAGAAACATATTTGTGTTGTGTATTCGTTAGAATAAGATCAATCAGAGTTGACCTTGAAGGATCTTTAGGGTTGGCCCGTGTAGGCTCAGTCACCAGCTGTGTTAGGTTTAGATCAAAATGTCTTTTAGATCGTCCGAAGCCTGCATTTCCCAATCATAATTTAGGTCACCCAGGATAATAACGTCTGATTTTAGTAAAAGAAGACAACAAACTAGTTAACTCCTCGAGTGCATAAAGGTTAGCTGAGGGAGGACCGTAGACCACTATAACAGTTATGGATACATTTTTCCCCAGACAAAGGCTTAAAGATAGTAGCTCAAATTTTTGGGCAAGGGAAATGGATTTCAATAAAGAGACAAAGAAATATCTATAAGAATGGCCACTCCACCACCTCTACCCTGTCTGTCAGCTCTGAACACATTATAACCCTCAATATTAATATCAGAGTCTAGAATGTCCCCAGAGATCCAAATTTAAGTCAATACCAGAATGTCCTGATTCATCTGCATAGCCCATGTCTTGATGTAATCCAGTTTAGGAAGTAAATTCCTAATGTTCAGATGCATCAACCCAAGTCCTTTACAATTTTTTAAGTCACATGGAGTCTCCAACTCAAACAAGCTATGTTCAATAGGCGGTTGCAGGCCCTGTCTGATGGTTGATATTGACATAGTTGGTATGGCAATAAGATTGCATAGAACTGCACCATTTGGTCTATCCCTATTTGTAATAGAGTAGAGAGTAGAAATTGGAATTACTTTTCCAAGGTTGACACCATAGGGCCTGAGGCCGCAGCCAATGTCAGTATGAGGAACTCTAAGAGTAACCAATGATGGAATGTTATAAACTGACCTATATGGGCTTTGGTTGCCCAAGCCCTCTATGTGATTTGAAAACCAAGGGGGTATTCAAGTTTATGGAATTCACATTTGTACTAATAGTACTGGGTGAGCAGACCACAATGGGTTTCTCTTTTGAGCTAACAATAGCAGATCTAAGAGTGGAGTTCAAACGAATGGGTACAAGATTACAACTGACAACACCCCAATATATTAATGCAGCCTTGAAATATGAAGAGAGGGTCCAGGCTTCTATATAGTTTGGGTGGAGTCCATCATCTCTGTAGAGCATCTTTTGTTTCCAAAAAGTGTCGAGATTGTCAATAACACTTATGCCAACAGAGTGGTAGTATTCCTTAAGCCAGATATGAAGTGCTAAGAGCCTGCTGAACCTTTCGCAGCTGCGACCCAGCGACGGCACAGGGCCAGAGATATGGATTTTTGGGGGGGTTGTATCATTTGATTTACACAACATGCCTACCACTTTGAAGATGCAAAATATTTTTTATTGTGAAACAAACAAGAAATAAGACAAAAAAACAGAAAACTTGAGTGTGCAGAACTATTCACCCCCCCCCCCCCCCCCCCAAATTCAATACTTTGTAGAGCCACCTTTTGCAGAACTTACAGCTGCAAGTCTCTTGGGGTATGTCTCTATAAGCTTGGCACATCTAGCCACTGGGATTTTTGCCCATTTTCAAGGCAAAACTGCTCCAGCTCCTTCAAGTTGGATGGGTTCCGCTGGTGTACAGCAATCTTTAAGTCATACCACAGATTCTCAATTGGATTGAGGTCTGGGCTTTGACTAGGCCATTCCAAGACATTTAAATGTTTCCACTTAAACCACTCGAGTGTTGCTTTAGCAGTATGCTTAGGATCATTGTCCTGCTGGAAGGTGAACCTCCGTCCCAGTCTCAAATCTCTGGAAGACTGAAACAGGTTTCCCTCAATACTTTCCCTGTATTTAGCGCCATCCATCATTCCTTCAATTCTGACCAGTTTCCCAGTCCCTGCCGATGGTGTTCTCGGTGTGATGAGAGGTGTTGGGTTTGCGCCAGACATAGCGTTTTCCTTGATGGCCAAAAAGCTCAATTTTAGTCTCATCTGTCCAGAGTACTTCTTCCATATGTTTGGGGAGTCTCCCACATGCCTTTTGGCAAACACCCAAATGTGTTTGCTTATTTTGTTCTTAAAGCAATGGCTTTTTTCTGGCCACTCTTCGGTAAAGCCCAGCTCTGTGGAGTGTACGGCATAAAGTGGTCCTATGGACAGATACTCCAATCTCTGCTGTGGAGCTTTACAGCTCCTTCAGGGTTATCTTTGGTCTCTTTGTTGGCTCTCTGATTAATGCCCTCCTTGCCTGGTCCGTGAGTTTAGGTGGGCGGCCCTCTCTTGGCAGGTTTGTTGTGGTGCCATATTTTTTTATAACCCAACCCTGATCTGTACTTCTCTACAACTATGTCCCTGACCTGTTTGGAGAGCTCCTTGGCCTTCATGGTGCCGCTTGCTTGGTGGTGCGGCTTGCTTGGTGGTGCCCCTTGCTTAGTGGTGTTGCAGACTCTGGGGCCTTTCAGAACAGGTGTGTGTATATATACTGAGATCATGTGACAGATCAGGTGACACTTAGATTGCACACAGGTGGACTTTATTTAACTAATTATGTGACTTCTGAAGGTAATTGGTTTTACCAGATCTTATATAGGGGCTTCATAGCAAAGGGGGTGAATACATATGCAGGCACCAGTTTTCCGTTATTTATACATGTTTTTATTTATTTTTTACTTCACCAATTTGGACTATTTTGTGTATGTCCATTACATGAAATCCAAATAAAAATATATTTAATTACAGGTTGTAATGCAACAAAATAGGAAAAACACCAAGGGGGATGAATACTTTTGCAAGGCACTGTAAGTCAAATAGGGGCGATACGTTGTGCCGTGAGGTGTTGCTTTATCAGTTTTTTTTTTTTACAGATTTGCTGTTCACTTGAGCAATCTGAGATGGGAGATCCAGGCAATCATGGCTCTATTAATACTGTATGTTTTCTTGAATTTGTTCTGGATTTGGGGACTTTGAAAAGACCCCTGGTGGCATGTCTGGTGGGGTAAGTGTGTGTGTCAGAGATGTGTGTAAGTGGACTATGTAAACAATTTTGAATTTTCAACACAATGTTTCTTATTAAAAGAAGTAGTGATGCAGTCAGTCTCTCCTCTACTTTTAGCCAAGAGAGACTGGCATGCATAGCATCGATATTAGCCCTCTGATTACAGTGAAGAGTGATTACGTGCTGATCTGTTCTGCTTTGTGGATTGTGGTGTAAAACAAATCTCGGACAGACCTCTCCCAATCTTTACAACCATTGAATCAATATGTTTTGACCATGACTTTACAATCCAAGTTAACACCAAGTAATTTAGTCTCCTCAACTTGTTCAACAGCCACACCATCCATTACCAGATTCAGCTGAGGTCTAGAACTTAGGGAATGATTTGTACCAAATACAATGCTCTTAGTTTTAGAGATGTTCAGGACTAGTTTATTACTGGCCACCCATTCTAAAATGGACTGCAAGTCTTTGTTTAGGGTTGCAGTGATTTCACTAGCTGTGGTTGCTGACACATTTAGAGTTGAATCATCAGCATACAGTGCTGTGAAAAAGTATTTGCCCCCTTTCTAATTTTCTCTACTTTTGCATATTTTTTATACTGAATGTTATCAGATCTTCAACCAAAACCTAATATTAGATAAAGTGAACAAATAACACAAAAATGACACCACAACAAAGTAATTTCCCCCCTTACACTCAATAACTGGTTGTGCCACCTTTAGCTGCAATGACTCCAACCAAATGCTTCCTGTAGTTGTTGATCAGTCTCTCATGTCGCTGTGGAAGAATTTTGGCCCACTCTTCCATGCAGAACTGCTTTAACTCAGCGACCTTTGTGGGTTTTCAAGCATGAACTGCTCGTTTCAAGTCCTGCCACAACATCTCAATTGGGATTAGGTCGGGACTTTGACTAGGCCATTCCAAAACTTCAAGTTTGTTGCCATTCTCATGTAGACTTGATTGTGTGTTTTGGATCATTGTCTTGCTGCATGACCCAGTTGCACTTAAGCTTCAGCTCACAGACGGATGGCCTGACATTCTCCTGTAGAATTCTCTGATACACAGCAGAATTCATGGTTCCTTCTATTAAGGCAAGTCATCCAGCTCCTGAGGCAGCAAAGCATCCCCAAACCATCACACTAGCACCACCATGCTTGACCGTTGGTATAAGGTTTTTAATGTGGATTGCAGTGTTTGGTTTTCACCAAGGCATAATGGGACCTATGTCCCATTTTTTTTACAGTGCTTTACAGCGATGTATGGGTTTCAACTGACGGCTGTTCTAAATGTGTGTACCATGTGTAACAAAAAGATGCCCTTATCCAGCCCGCTAATTGGGCTACGTTTGCTAATGGTTTGTTGTCTGATTGGGGGGAATGATGTAAATCGAGAGGAGTCGATGTGCTCTGAAAGGTGAGACGTTGAGGATTATAATGAATACCGCTTTGATATCATACAGAGGGTGGTCCTCTGTAGCTCAGCTGGTAGAGCACAGCGCTTGTAACGCCAGGGTAGTGGGTTCGATCCCCGGGACCACCCATACACAAAAATGTATGCACGCATGACTGTAAGTCGCTTTGGATAAAAGCGTCTGCTTAATGGCATATTATTATTATTATTATTATTACAAGCAAACCAAATGTGCACTTCACATTTCCATATATTTACAGAATCAATGTTTATGATCGCTATGTTTGGTGTATAGTTACCAGGATGACATGCATCTTACCCTGGGTTGTCCTGAACAGAATGAGAATATATGTCGTATTGTGAAGAAATTTAGTCGTGGAACATGCACTTGAAGGCACTAATGACCCCATTCTATGTGCACCGAAATTACAATCTGTTATTTTATTTTTCATACTGCCCCCCCGTGGGAATCAAACCCACAACCCTGGCGTTGCAAACGCCATACTCTACCAACTGAGCTACATCCCTGCCGGCCATTCCCTCCCCTACCCTGGGCCAATTGTGCGCCGCCCCATGGGTCTCCCGGTCGCGGCCGGCTACGACAGAGCCTGGATTCGAACCAGGATCTCTAGTGGCACAGCTAGCACTGCGATGCAGTGCCTTAGACCACTGCGCCACTCGGGAGATTGCCAGATTGTGATTTATAATTGAACGTTTGTGGATTGCGTAAACAACAACCGTAATTGTGTGATGGTGGGGACGCAGGGCTGTGTTCCAAACAAAAAACTAAGTGTGCTTGCTTCCGTTCCTCAACGGCAACCTTATAGTTGAAGGTGCTTTCCTTGACTCATTAAAGTGCATTGAAATTACTTGGGAGCTGTGCACAGTTTGAAAGGTGTGTGGCCACTTGGAGACCCCAGTTAGACCTATTTAAAAAAAAAAATATATATATATATATATATACAGTATATTGCACCTACCCCAACATTTCCATGAATATTCTTCTTATGTTACTGATTGCATCCAAAGTATTTTCAGATGTTGTTATTGACAAATGTTGTGAAAAGTA
This sequence comes from Coregonus lavaretus, assembly GCF_964263955.1. Taxonomy (NCBI): domain Eukaryota; kingdom Metazoa; phylum Chordata; class Actinopteri; order Salmoniformes; family Salmonidae; genus Coregonus; species Coregonus lavaretus. The sequence continues at coordinate 22,163,459 of NC_140023.1, forward strand.
CAGTAAATGTAAAATACACATAAAATCAACAGTATAATGTTTGGATTCAGTCTTATGTCAGGTGAACTGTCCTCACCTTTGGTCTGATCATTTCCTGATATTCTCCAAAGTGTTATCTTTTAATTGCTACCATGATCATGCATATGCTTTTTATATTTCTTCTGTTGGGCCCTATCCATATAAGCCCATTTCCACGAATTTAAAGGGTTAATTCATATTCGGTTAGCTGCACACATCAGGTTTAACATTGCTTCCGGTGTTCTTTTTATTTATTTATTTATATTTCTGCTTACTCACTGTGTTTGGCACATTTAAGAGGATCAGCTTTGGGACAGAGAGAGACAGACACTCTTTGCTCGCTGGAGGAAGGTGCTGTGTATGCGCTTTGGCTTTTGCAACCATGCTGTGTAACTCAATTTTAGCAAATCCCACAGGAAAGCCTGTTAGACTAAGAGAGGTTGACACACGTGGTGATGGAGACAGACAGACAGATAGCACACCAACACCAGGTTTACCATAGAATCTCAATGTAATTGTATGTTTAAGATATGTTACCTCAGGCTCTGACACTTTACTCAAGACACTTTGCTCAAGAGCACTTTTGAATATTCAAAGTCACAATAGCTGTAAAATAATTAATAAACATAAACAAAGAATACATGGCAAGTGCTGAAGTAACTTCCCAGCTAGCACATTAAGTTCCCTGGATGTTCTTGGTGCATCTGTTTAGTGTTGGGAACCTTCCTCTTGAATCGTTCTTACTTTGTAGAAGCATAATGGAAAAGGATGGAACATTTTGAATAAAAAGTGGATTACACCCTCCTGTGAGGTATTGTATAGTACAGTATAGTAATTACAGGTAGCCTGTAATATAAACATTCGGTATTCAGTGTACATTCCTCCATGAACCATAGCAGCTGGATGCCAGTGAAAGTCATTGAGGGCAAAGACCTTGATGGATAAGGACCCTCAGCCTCTCTTCACACTCTCCACACAGGCAGATCCTCGACCACCTGCACTGCACAGGGAGGGGGCTTTATGGAATATTCTGGAGGCTGCTGTCTCCAGAACAAACATAAACGAATTGCAAAGACAGGCAAATCCAGCTCATAAAGTTATACAAGCATAGCTAGTAGCTACCGAATGTCATTTTCGGTGAGTGTGGACATTTTACGAGCGAAAGTGAACAAGAGAAATTGTGAAAATGAACAAAGTTGTGATGCATGCCTTTCTGAAGGAAGGGCAGCAGAGGGGAGAACGGAGGAGAAAAATAACGCTAGTAGGAAGCACAGGGAAAAAATGGCAGCTATACAGATAACTCATCCAGAGCTCTTTGACTTCTGGCAGAAAGCCGTTATAAGATATCTGATGGCATACATTTAGTGCAAATCTTCACCTAATTTGCGCCGCACAACAGAGACTCGCCGATAGATATAGAACGCTATGGATCCCGCTTTCTCCCATTGTGCTATTTAGAAACAAACATGGGACTGGCTCAGCTGTTCTGGGGAACTACAGGAAGCTTCATCATGTAAAATAATGTGACAGGTGAAATGAAGAACGCGATCTGCTTTATCTCATAACTTATTGCACAAGTTGACTGCAGGTTTTAACTTAAGTAGCTACAAATATTCAAATGTATTGAAAACCAAGGACAGAAGATTTTTACGCACTACTCGTTTCAGCACTCGGTGGTCCCGTTCTGTGAGCTTGTGTGGCCTACCACTTCGCGGCTGAGCCATTGTTGCTCCTAGACGTTTCCACTTCACAATAACAGCACTTACATTTCACTGGGGCAGCTCTAGCAGGGCAGACATTTTTTGACGAACTGACTTCTTGGAAAGGTGGCTTCCTATGAGTGGCGCAGTGGTCTAAGGCACTGCATCTCAGTGCTAGAGGCATCACTACAGACCCTGGTTCGATTCCGGGCTGTATCAAATCCGGCCTTGATCGGAAGTCCCATAGGGCGGCGCACAATTGGCCCAGCATCCTCCGGGTTAGGGGAGGGTTTGACCGGTGTAGGCCGTCATTGTAAATAAGAATTTGTTCTTAATTGACTTGCCTAGTTAAATAAAGGTTAAATAAACAAATAAAAAATGGCGGTGACACGTTGAAAATCACTGAACTCTTTAGTAAGGCCATTCTACTGTCAATGTTTGTCTATGGAGATTGCATGGCTGTGTGCTCGATTTTATACACCTGTCAACAACGGGTGTGGCTGAAATAGCCGAATCCACTAATTTGAAGGGGTGTCCACATACTTTTGTATATACAGTTGAAGTCGGAAGCTTACATACACTTAGGTTGGAGTCATTAAAACTCGTTTTTCAACCACTCCACAAATGTCTTGTTAACAAACTATAGATTTGGCAAGTCGGTTAGGACAGCTACTTTGTGAATGACACAAGTAATTTTTCCAACAATTGTTTACAGACAGATTATTCCACTTATAATTCACTGTATCACAATTCCAGTTGGTCAGAAGTTTACATACACTAAATTGACTGTGCCTTTAAACAGCTTGGAAAATTCCAGAAAATGATGTTATGGCTTTAGAAGCTTCTGATAGGCTAATTGACATAATTTGAGTCAATTGGAGGTGTACCGGGGGATGTATTTCAAGGCATACCTTCAAACTCAGTGCCTCTTTGCTTGACATCATGGGAAAATCTAAAGAAATCAGCCAAGACCTCAGGAAAAAAAATGTTTGACAGTCTGGTTCATCCTTGGGAGCAATTTCCAAATGCCTGAAGGTACCACGTTCATCTGTACAAACAATAGTACGCAAGTATAAACACCATGGGACCACGCAGCCGTCATACCGCTCAGGAAGGAGATGCGTTCTGTCTCCTAGAGATGAACGTACTTTCGTGTGAAAAGTGCAAATCAATCCCAGAACATCAGAAAAGTATCTATATCCACAGTAAAACGAGTCCTATATCAACATAACCTGAAAGGCCGCTCAGCAAGGAAGAAGCCACTGCTCCAAAACCGCCATAAAAAAGCCAGACTATGGTTTGCAACTGCACATGGGGACAAAGATCGTACTTTTTGGAGAAATGTCCTCTGGTCTGATGAAACAAAAATAGAACTGTCAAGGTCTATCAAGGGTCTATCAACAAAGTCAAGGTATTGGAGTGGCCATCACAAAGCCCTGACCTCAATCCTCTAGAAAATGTGTGGGCAGAACTGAAAAAGCGTGTGCGAGCAAGGAGGCCTACAAACCTGACTCAGTTACACCAGCTCTGTCAGGAGGAATGGGCCAAAATTCACCCAACTTATTGTGGGAAGCTTGTGGAAGGCTACCCGAAACGTTTGACCCAAGTTAAACAATTTAAAGGCAATGCTACCAAATAATAATTGAGTGTATGTAAACGTACATTTTACATTTTACATTTAGCAGACCCTCTTATCCAGAGCGACTTACAGTTAGTGAGTGCATACATTTTCATACTGGTCCCCTGTGGGAACTTATGTGATGAAATAAATAACAGCTGAAATAAATCATTTTCTCTACTATTATTTGACATTTCACATTCTTAAAATAAAGTGGTGATCCTAACTGACCTAAGACAGGGAATTTTTACTAGGATTAAATGTCAGGAATTGTGAAAAACTGAGTTTAAATGTATTTGGCTAAGGTGTATGTAAACTTCTGACTTCAACTGTATCGTGTACTTTTAGTGGTGCACGCTTTCACCAGATTGGGTGAAAACGCACTTTGGTGATGAAATGTCACTTCCTTATGTTATAAAATACATTTTACCAAGACAAATATGATTATTCATTTTCTGAATTGTTCAGTGGGGTCTTTCTCTAACATACTGTATCATTAACGTTATATCCAAAAAGTCGGATTCTGTAACCTAATACATCCGATTATAAGCACCGAGCTCAGTTGACATAGCGGTGCAGGTTTCTCGTAACAACTTTTGAGGATTTTACATTTTGTGGTCGTAGTCTTCAAAGTTGTTTCCGCGGGTCGCAAAAAGTAAAATTATCATTACACGAACTGAATTAAATGTAAAAGGCTTTGAAAATAAAAAGCTTGGTACAGGCTCAGTACTCCGTTGACATTTCACAGAGATACGCTTGTTTTTGTGAGAAATCTTAGAAAAATAACAGGAATTTCGAATGAATATGAAAAGCGTACATTAAAATATGAAAATACTATGTCATGTCTCAAAATTGATATCCATCTTACCTCTGTATTGTTTTATGTCCTGCGGATTCAAGAAGAAAGATGACGAGTTCAACGGGAAAGTGAGCCTGTCAGCTAGCCAGTTGCTTTTCTTTTTTTTTGTGATCCAATTGACATTTTAGTCATTTAGCAGACGCTCTTACCCAGAGCGACTTACATTTTTCGTACTGGCCCCCCGTGGGAATTAATTATTTAATTCTTGCACAGAATCCAGCCTAGCTGACGCGATGCGATTTTCCTCAGTTTTGACCCCTTTTTTAATCTGGTCTCCATTTGATTTAGTCACCCTAATTCCAGCCATCCTACAAGGGTAAAAACTCCAATAAATTTTGAACGGATTATGATAGAGACATGAGGGTTGGACAACTGGTTTTCTTGGAGGATTATCTAGACAATTAACATTATTTTATCCATTGGTCAAAATGTGTTTTTGATTGGACACCCTACAGTATACAGTGCATGCATCAGTATTCTGTCCCCAAAAATAGAACGAGTTACAGTAAGCAGCACAACAACCACACAATGCAGTTTTATTCACCCGTTTTTGCACCAGTCTACTCCATCAGCAGCAAATGTCACAACATGTGGACAGGCCTGAGTACTCCACTGCCCGTAGTATATCCAGGGCCAGACAAAGAGAGAGAGGACAGTACATAGTCAGAGGAGAGGAGGCACTTCTCGCTCCGGGGGCTTTGGCTGTCTATTTATATCAGTTGATGATTGCTGCTGCTCCCCAAAACTTAACTCAAAAATGCCCGCCGTCTGCACTGTCTGCCATTTTGTGAGTCCGCAGTAGGGAAAACAGAACCACTGTCTGCCCCACGGCCATTATTGTTTTTGTTTTGTTGAGAAAGCGGAGGTGAGGAGCGTCGCCCAACATGGTACATTTTTTCGGGGTGTTTGTTTGTTGTTTCTAGTAACTTCTTTGTTGTTTTAATATCACAAACGGATGTGGCAGTTTTACAGAGTGAGTGAATGCTTTCGCGTGTATGTGAGAGAGAGAGAGACCTACCTGGGAATGTATTCCTCTGTGTACCAGCATGGTTAGCCTGGCTGGGTTCTAGATAGAGAGGGGAATAGGGATCACAAAGCACTAGGCTTTAACATCCACTAGTCCTCTCGTCTTTATGCTTATCTCCTTGACATGTGTGTAAATTACTTTCTGTTGGAGAAGTGTCCTGAGGGAATCACTCCACCCAGACACTGACAGCCCCGGTAATGCCCCCACTTCCACCTGCCCACACACACACATATATTAATTGTAATTGAATTTTGGGATGGGTGCAGTGTAAGGAGAGAGGGAGGGAGGTGGGGAGAGAAGGGGTGGGGTAAAGGGTAGAGATGGAGAGAGAGCAAGACAGACAGAGGGAAAGAGGATGAGGACTACATGTTCCTGCCATTGTGTTTTATCCAGAGCTGAAGCAGTGAAAGGAAAATATCTCAAGCAGTAATAGAGTACAGTTCTCATCGGGCCTGAAAATCCGAGCCCGGTCGGACCCAAGCCTGGTGAGCTGAAGCCCAGGCCCGGTCCAACATCACAGAAATTAAATGAACCCCAAAAACAAGCCTGATTTCTAGAAAACTGTATATTGATTTAAACTGGTGTTGAGAACAATGCGGCGGAGTGAGGAGACGAGGAAACAGCCATTGGGCTGAGAGAAAGTACAGAGAGAGGAACATTTACCTTAGTTATCATCAACTGAATGACGAAAATATGGGAATAAAGAAGGCTAATGCAATTGAAAGCATGTATGAAATTCTTTCTTATAATGAAACTCCCGAAGTCTTATCCAACCGTTATACTAATTGAAAGCAATAGTCGTGTGTGGTCACCTAGATGGTCATTTCAGCACTGTTTTGATTGAGATAGCGCCATTGCGCTGCTTTGAGACAAGCATGGGAGATGCGTCTTGATAAATCAATCAATTTCAGATTTATGTTTGGATATTTGGTAACTATTAGGCTGGGCAAATTGTAGCTAAGTTGAGGTGAGTGCTCACGATCATATTTATTCAACACTGAACAAAAATATAAACAAAACATGTCAAGTGTTGGTCCCATGTTTCATGAGCTGAAATAAAAGATCACAGAAATGTTACATACGCACAAAAAGCGTATTTCTCTAAAATGTTGTGCACAAATTTGTTTACATTCCTGTTAGTGAGCATTTCTCCTTTGCCAATATAATCCATCCACCTGACAGGTGTGGCATATCAAGAAGCTGATTAAACAGCATGATCATTACACAGGTGCACCTTGTGCTGGGGACAATAAAAGGCCCCTCTAAAATGTTTTGTCACACAACACAATGCCACAGATGTCTCAAGTTTTGAGGGAGCATGCAATTTGCATGCTGACTGCAGGAATGTCCACCAGAGCTGTTGCCAGAGAATTTCTCTACCATAAGCAGCCTCCAACATCGTTTTTGAGAATTTGGTAGTACGTCCAACCGACCACACAACCGTAGACCACATGTATGGCGTCGTGTGGGCGAGCGGTTTGCTGATGTCAACGTTGTGAACAGAGTGCCCCATTGTGGCGGTGGGGTTATGGTATGGGAAGGCATAAGCTATGGACAATGAACACAATTGCATTTTATCGATGGCAATTTGAATGCACAGAGATACCGTGACGAGATCCTGAGGCCCATTGTCGTGCCATTCATCCGCCGCCATCACCTCATGTTTCAGCATGATAATGCACGGCCGCATGTCGCAAGGATCTGTACACAATTCCTGGCAGCTGAAAATGTCCCAGTTCTTCCATGGCCTGCATACTCACCAGACATGTCATCCATTGAGCATGTTTGGGATGCTCTGTATCAACGTATACGACAGTGTGTTCCAGTTCTTGCCAATATCCAGCAACTTCACACAGCCATTGAAGAGGAGTGGGACAACATTCCACAAGCCTCAATCAACAGCCTGATCAACTCTATGCGAAGGAGATGTGTCGCGCTGAATGAGGCAAATGGTGGTCACACCAGATACTGACTGGTTTTCTGATCCACACCCCTACTTTTTTTTAAAGGTATCTGTGACCAACAGATGCATATCTGTATTCCCAGTCATGTGAAATCCATAGATTAGGGCCTAATTTATGTATTTAAATTGACTGATTTCCTTATGAACTGTAAATCAGTATAATCTTTTAAATTGTTGCATGTTGCGTTTACATTTTTGTTCAGTATAGTTTGCTCATATATTAGCTGATCAGAAACTTTTGCCAGGATGTTATGTAGCTTAACAAGTGGATTTTGCTCTTCACTCGCATAATAGCCTGTCCTACTCCCGACCAAAAGTCTGTGATAATTAATCAATGTGATTTTGTTTCACTGAATCTCTGTCTGTATATTTGGTTAATTGATCTCTGGCTGGACAAGTGGAAGTGGAAGTGGTGGCTCATTTATTCGTTTGCTCATCTATCACTGATCAGAAACATTTAGCATGCAATAATGTTGCCTAAATCAAGAGTATTATTTATCTATTGACTCACATAGTAGCCTTATATAATCTATCCATCACTGAGCTGTGAGAGCCAATCCTGTTTTATGTCTTAATGTAACCTACTTCAATATAACAAATAAATCATTCATTCATGTCATTACAAAGTCATCCATGCCTTTAAATACGATCAAGCATAAACAAATAATTAAATAACAAAGGAGCCTTGAATAATTAAACAATAAATAAATAACTAGATTTTCTGCCAAACATACATTTGAATAATCGCTTAAAAGCCCGTGTTTTGAATGCATATTTGACTAGGAAATATTTGGATCAGTTATAGGTGTACTTTCGATAGTTGCAAGGTCCAGCAAGGCACATTAGCAGGGCAGTCATAGGCTGTATTTTGTTAGGATGTATCTGCGTTAAGATGCCATTGGAATATGGGCTTCTCCTGATACTGAGATGCGCTGCCTGTCATAGTCTTGTGGATCATCAATCTCCCGAGGGCACTCCAGCCTATTTGTATCGCAATTTGAAACATTTCAATCATCAAAAAACTAAGTTTAATCATGGACACAAATTTCTCTGGCCCAGCCAATATTAGAATCCTGGCGGCGCTAGTTTCTGCAGCTGCTGCGGCTGAGAGAGCGCTTTATTAGGCTAAAAGGTGCGCAGACACGCACAGTTTTTATTTCTTAACGCAGCACAGCAAGCCCAAAACCCGCCCGCACAGAGTCAATTCACTGAATTTGAGGCTCGGCCCGGTATAAGACCGGGCCGCGTCGGGTTCGGGCTAAGAATGAGAACTCTATAATAGAGACATCTCCTATTTGAGAAGAAGTGGATGCACCAAGCTGTGTGAAGATGCTCCAGCACAAATGAAACTGTTTGCCTACTTATACTGTGCCTCAGAGCTGTTTTCATGTTGAAGAGCGGTAGAGATTTTTTATGCTGCACAGAGGAAAAAAGAGGAGAGGAGGAGGTCCATTTGACCTTTCTCTCACGCTGTCTCTCATTTTCTCTCCCTCTCCTTTTCTCTTTCTCTCCTTTTCTCTCCCCTCCTTTTCTCTCTATCTCCCTTTCTCTCTATCTCCAGTCTACAACCCAGGCCGGCACACAGAGAGAAGCACATCCTCAGGTCTCACTCCCTTTCTTTTTCCTCTTCTTTTTGTCTCTCGCTCTCATTCTCTCTCTCTGACTCTCTCTCTCTCTCTTATCTCTCTCTCTCACTCAATACTATTGATTACTAAAGTACAGCCCAGAAAATAGAGGATATTGGTGTTGTAAAGTTTATTTTTATGTCACACATTTTATAATCTCTCTTTCTCTCTTTCGCTCTCCCCTCAGGTTTTATTTAGTCAGTGGCGGAGTGCCCTTCATCATCTGTGGAATCACAGCAGCCGTCAATATTGAGAACTATGGCAGTGGGGAGACGGCACCCTAGTAAGTCACCCAGCAGTCTCCTATTCTCAAGGTCACAGTTTTAAACTGTTCTAGTCAACCCTGTCTGCTACATTGGGCCACAAGTTCTCATCCACATCACACCGTATGGCCTCTCGCGCAATACACCTGGGAAAGAATCTCTTTGCATGCCTGATCCATCCCTGGCAATCTTCTGCAGAGATATCCAGGCATCCTGCATTCATTGCATCCAAGAGTGACATTTGATCATGTGGATGATAGTCATAAACTTTCCACCTCCATGAGGAAAATAATTATTCTATGGGGTTGAGGAAGGGAGAGTAAGGGGGGAGGAAAAGTAATACCATCCCGGGATGGGCTGCAAACCACTCTGTGACTGTATGGGAGTGGTGAAATGCCACATTGTCCCATACAATCACCCAGGTTTCCATATTTCTTCTGACTTGCCCTCTGTCTTCACCTGGCAAAAGCCTTCCATAGAGGTCATCCATGAATGAAATGAGGATCTCTCTGTGTTGTATGGCCCAATTAGAGGATATTGCGGCACACATTGTGATGCTGGCACCCCTCTGGCCCGGGACATTCACTGTTGCTCTTTTCCCAATCACATTCCTTCCACGTCGGCGTGTTTTGGCCATGTTAAAACCAGCCTCATCCACAAAGATGAACATGTGGGGTGTTGGCCTGGCTTCAAGCTCCATGCCACTCTAAAATATTGTAAATCCACAGGGCAACATAACTGTTATTCTATAACAGTAGTTTACATTACAGTATACTGTAACTGAAATCACTGCTGAGTGTGCAGTGCTCTGGTGGGTTTTGTTTACAGTAAAAACAGTACTGTAGTACAGGATATAGACATCTTACCTGGACATATTGGTACCGGAATTCGTTGACACGATCAGAGTTCCTCTCAAAGGGAACAGTTTACACCTGCTTCATGTTGATATAATGCTTTGTCAAGATTCTAGCAATGGTTGTCGTGCTTACACTTTCAACATTTTGAAATGTATTATTGTCTGCCAACACTCTCTCTTGAATTTCTCTGAGTTTTATGGCATTGTTGCTAATGACCGTGTCAACAATTACAGCTTCCTGCTGAACAGAGAAAATCCTACCTCTCCCCCCTCCATTTGGTAACCGTTTGGTCCTAAAACAGAAATAAAATTACACACAAATGGAGAGCTTTTGCTCGATTTACTACTCTACAGTAAAATTCAGTTATTTTATTTTAGAATTTCTATTTTGCTTTTACTGTAGCAATGTAAAAAATTGCAGTCTAATTCAATTTTCAGTAACTTTTGAACTTGAGTTTAACAGTTTTGATAAGGGTATCTTAACATTTGCAAAATGGTCTGTAGATAAATAGAGTTTTGTTGGTAAATGTGTTTTTGTGAGACAAGTATTTTTGTAATTTGAAAGATGTCATTGAATGCATTTTTTATCAAAGCAATGACAAATGATCCACTGGTTACCACAGAGTGTTGTTGTGATAACTGTATTTAGAGTTTTGCACATGTATCCGCAGTATTGAACAATGCTTGTTAGCAATCTAAAAAAAACTGTAACACTCCAAAATGAGATGCAGATAGATCTGATGATATGAGTCACACTTCAGTGTATGTTGCTCACCCCCCACCCCCAAGGTAATTTATCACTTCAAGAGGCCTATGTCTCTTCTCTGTGTGTGTTTTTCAGTGTTTATTAAGGAAACACACCCTCATACTGTAATACTAATGTAGCCTACTGTGTGTGTGTGCGTGTGTGTGTGTGTGTGTGTGCGTGCGTGTGTGTGTGTGTGTATGTGTGTGTGTTGCAGCTGCTGGATGGCATGGGAGCCCAGCCTTGGAGCCTTCTATGGCCCCGTGGCGTTCATCGTCCTGGTCACCTGCATCTACTTCCTGTGTACCTTCATTCAGCTGAGGCGCCACCCCGAGAGAAAGTACGAGCTGAAAGCCCTGACTGAGGAGCAGCAGAGGCTGGCATCCGTCACCGACGTGGGTGGGCATTGCCATCAGGGAGGGGAAGGGGAGCCCGGAGCCCTGCCACCACCGCCCAATGGAGGGCACTGCCCTGCGGGCTGCCACTCGTCCACTGCCATCAACCCCTCTATGCTGGCCAACGAGCATTCGTTCAAGGCCCAGCTGAGGACGGCAGCCTTCACCCTCTTCTTGTTCGTGGCCACGTGGGCCTTCGGGGCGCTGGCTGTGTCACAGGGCCACTTTCTGGACATGATCTTCAGCTGCCTGTATGGTGCCTTCTCCGTCACGCTGGGCCTCTTCGTGCTCATCCACCACTGTGCCAAGCGGGACGACGTGTGGCACTGCTGGTGCGCCTGTTGCCCCGGGAGACGCGCCAACCATGGTTGCCACGGCCATGGTCACGGCCACACTCGTCCAAAGATTAATGTCAATGGGGATGCCTTAGGGCATGGGCACGGGCATGGGCACTGCCACCTGGATTCGCCTTGCCCGGGTAAGGCCCTGTTAGGAGGACACACCCACAGTGGCACCTTGGGTCACTGTAAGCATGGCAGCCTGGCGTCATCGCAGAACCATGTGACGTGCCTGCCCCCTGTGGTGCCCTGCTGCCAGCAGCTGATGGAGGAGGAGCCTCCCGCACACGTGCTGCTACACGCCGACCCCGAGGGCTACCGGCCAGACATCCACCTGCATCGATGCCTGAAGGGCAGCACTAGGACTAAGCCTCGCCACTTCAGCCGTCACCGGCAGGCTGGCACAGGAGGGGGAGGAGGGGTGGGAGAGAGGGAGTACGCCTACCACATCCCCTCCAGTGTAGACGGAGGCTCTATCCACAGCTCCCACACAGACAGCCCTCACAGCACGCACGAGCGCCACGGACACATCTGCCACCTGGCTGCTGCCCCCCACGAAGTAGGCCACCACACGTGCCAAGCTGCGACGGCTCACGAGGCGGCGCTGGCATGCCACGCCCCCTGCCACCGGCACGTGCCTTGCTGTGCTAAGGCGGACCTGTTCCCCACTCTGTGCCAGGTGGAGGCAGGCGACACGGGTACCTTTCTGTGCGGCTGTGGCAAAATAGCCAATGAGGAGGACCTGATCGTGCCTCATCACCAGCTGGAGATGCACCCACGTAGACAGTCCTACCCCCAGAACCCACCGCCCAATCAGAATGGCATCCTTAAAGGCGGCCTGCACGAGGGTTTCCTGTACGCATCAGACAGCACAGGGAATATACGCACTGGACCCTGGAGAAATGAAACTACTGTGTAGTGTAAAGATATAGGCAATCATTCCCATACCAGCCTCCCTCCCTCCCTCCCTCCCTCCCTCCCTCCAATCCTCAACTCACTCCTCCTTTCCTTTCTAGGAACTACAACAACAACAACAACAAAAATCTAACATCACGACTTTTACTTGTATTCTTTTTTTGTTTGAATGTGTTCCATTTCACTGTACAGATGATCTGACATTGTCATATAAGCTCCCCAATGACCAGCCATACAATACACAGCAGAACTGATTTTTCTCCTTCATAGAGGAATGTGAGTCACACGCCACAAGATATAGTACCTTTTGTTGAAGGTATTTTTACCACTATAGTATGTTATTATTATTACAGATCTATCGAAGATAGAGAATATGGATGTGTGTGTGGATGTGTGTGAACCGAACACTTGTGTTTATTCTCGCTCAAAGCAAATGAGATTGCGTTCTCTTTTGTGAGTCACTAAATCCACCGACTACTCTCTGATTTGTGTACCTGCAGTACTTCAATAAGCTCAGTACCAGTGTTTTAAACAAACACACCAGCAATTTAGAGTCATTGGTATTTTCGCCATTTTGAACAAGCATACTTACTATAATATACTGTGAATATCAGTTAGAGATTTCTTAGTAATATACAAAGATGTCTGCTCTTGTCAGATTTCTGTGGATGCCGATACGTTGTGAAAATAAAAAAAAACAATCGAAAAGAAAAACCGAAACCACATTGAGTATTCTGTTACAGGTTGATATTGAATGTTCTTGTCTGTATGATGTCTTACTGTTGTTGTTTTTAGAGCGAAGTGTACAACAATAACAACAATCACATTGTCATTGTGTATATTTGTGGTGTTGGAGCAATAGTGACATTCATGTCCAAGCAGCAGCAGTTCCAGGCTCAACCATTTCCTCTTGTCCCATTTGATATACAGTAAAACCCAAGCCAACATTTTCCATCTCTGGCAAGGCGTCACAAAATGGTTGGAGGTTCATTCAATGGGTCATGTCCAAAATCAATGCTTAAACACTATTTTATTTATTTATAGGAAACAGAGCATGCAAGCCTTGTATATAGCTATGTGCTGTGTGTTTTGCTTTGTATATCAATGCACATTTCTTGAAAACACCATCACTTTTGTCTATGGAGCAGATCAAGCTACGTTCGCTATAATATGACGTGAAACAAACAATTATATTTTTACACAATTTTAGTATCATTATGCCATTATTATGGATGCTCCTGAAACCATGTTCTGTTGAGGGACAGAGGACAGGGCAGAGATTCAGTGTTGAATATTTAACCTTATACAGCTGGTATTATGTACGGTGGCCCTAAGAGACAATTTATGCTTGATTCGAAAATGTGGTCAGAGGCGCTGTATGGATGGTGTGACGCAATTGCGGAGCCTCTGGAGGCACGCAGAGGCCAAATTGAACTCTGTTCCGCATCGCCGTGCGCCTCTCAAATGTAACAATGTGGAGGGCACCCTATAGCTCCGCATTGACATGATTGGTTGACGGTAGGTGAGGGCGGGAGGTCCTGTATAAACACAAACTCACTTCCTTGACAAGGTCCTTCACAACAGCTCTGCTTTGCGAAGCGCAGGAGTATGAATGCCCTGACTTCTGCAGAGGCCATATCACCATAAATGCTGCACAGCCAATGCAGACGTCAGATTGATGTTGTAGAGCCTTTATGTGGCAAAGTAATTTTAAAAAATCAAATTTTCCCCTTAGGGCCACCGAGTTATGTTCGGTATGGAAACAAGTCATTCCCGAGTGAGAGAACTGACCAGGTTAATAGAGAAACAAATCACTACCTACAAGAATACAGCAACTCCTGCCTGGCCAAAACCACCTTGGCATGCCACACCATCCATTCATCTTGTGCACTCTTGTCTATGTACATAGAATTGGTTCTGATTAATTATTTTATATAAGATTTAAAATATTTAAGAGCAAATAAATATATATGTAATGAAAATGTATTGGAAAGACCTCTTAATGTTAATGCTCAGTATCTGAGTTTAGAAATGTTATTTGTTTTTGGTGCATTTTTCTGTTTGCTTGTACTTTTGTTCTGATCTTTCTTAAAGTATGCGGACTGGCCATATATTTTGTTATATTTGACACACAAATGCACTAACAGCTATGGGATACCAGGACTTAATGTCAACTGTGATTGAATTGTGATCTGAATTCAACAAGGGACCTGATTTTAGAAAGAAATGTTTGAATAAGAAAGATGTTAGAATTTCTGAAAAGAGAGCATTTTTAGATGTACATACATAAAAGGAATATTTCTGATTTTGGAAGGCAAAGACTGACCAGTAGCAAAATGAGCCCCCATGAGACTTCAAGAATATGTCAGATGAAGCAAGATGCTATGTTATCTATGGATCAATGAGCTTTGTAACAGTTTCACTAAAAACACCTAACATCCTTGGTATTTCCTTCTTAAATCATCCTGCATTAAACATGTCTATGCGAGAGTATATTGCTTTGGTCTAATTCCTGTACCTCGTGGACATCGACATATCTTAAAAGCAAAAAGAGCTTTCCAAGTGTGTGAACCTCAGCGTTTGTTACCATAGGCCTCTATCTACCACCTGTCTCCTCATTCAGCAGTAGTACTGCCAATTCAGCCAGCTGGATTCGCTTGTCAGATCTCTGCCAGTATACACTTGTGGTACTGTAACAAAACCCAAAGTCAGTCTTCACCTTTTTCTACATCGACAACACGGATACCAATTGTTTTTGTGCGTGCGTGCGCATGTTTTGTTTCCCTTAGTTATTTTGCAGTATTCATATCTTCTGACAGCAGTGATGGAGATGTCTTAAGGACTCACCACAGGGGGAGGAGTTCAAATGATAGCAGGCTTGACTGGCAGTGTGTGTGGTGTGCGTGCTTGCATGTGTGTGTGTGCTCACATGCCTGCCTGCGGGGGTGTGTGTTTGTGTGTGCATGCGTGCCTGATCGCATGCATTTGTTCGTGATTGAGTGTGTGCGTTAGTGTGTTAGCATGCATGAGTGAATGTGTACAGTAATGTGAGTGAGTGTGAGTAAATGAGACTGTGTGTGTTTTTTGTGCATCACAAATCAGGCCAGGGCTGACAGGCCATGAAATGAGCACATTTAATATGCAGTTGGCCACACGACACTCAGCCCCCTCCCTGCCATCAGATTATTCCTGTAACTTCGAGCAAATAAAAACCCAGGCCCTGCCTTTAAATTGAGCCCTGAAGACAGACTCTGACAGAGATCTCTGTTTGACCTTCTGGGATGCTTTCAAGGTCAGTCACTGGTGTATATGGTATCTTATCTAGAGAGGTGATCTGATTTACCCAAGAGAGGACATACTGTACTGTAAATATTTGTTGTGCGATGTTGATGACGGTTGTGTGTGTGTGTGTGTGTGTGTTGATGACAGGGTGGTAAGAGGTTCACTGCCAGATGAGTCAAGTGTTGATGATCATGGTGATAATGAATGCAGGGTATGAGGGGGAGGGATTCATTAGATATGGTGTTTC
The DNA here is from genome assembly GCF_964263955.1 of Coregonus lavaretus. Lineage (NCBI taxonomy): Eukaryota > Metazoa > Chordata > Actinopteri > Salmoniformes > Salmonidae > Coregonus > Coregonus lavaretus. The sequence continues at coordinate 22,179,310 of NC_140023.1, forward strand.
TGAGCCAATAAATATTATCCTGGATCTGCTTTTGGTGGAACCTCAGATTGTAGTACCCTATTCCCTCAGTCTAAGATGGAGAACAACAGGCAGAGAGGATGGAGGATGCATTTCCACCCACAGGAAAGCATGGAGGTCAGAAGCAGTGGTGCCCCTCCACTCCAAGACATTTGCTTCTGTTTAATAAAAATTGATCTGGATTAAGCAAGACAAATGTAATGTTTATGGTACAATTAGGCATGTTGTATTTTCCTGGTTTGGCATCGGCTCCCGATGAATGCTGACAAGTGCTCACCAACAATAGCCAGGTTTTCTGTGGATACTATTCAGGTTGTATGTACTGTACCTTCATATCTCACTGTAACTGCGAAGGAGGGACTGATTACACGTAATCAGTTAAATGTAATCTGACTACAAAGAACTGTGGTCAGTTATGTTACCAGCAAAAACATTGTAATCAGATTACAGATTATTTTGAAAAACTAGATCATTACTTTTTGTATTACTTTTAAATTCAGAAACGATGTTTGCGAAAAAAAAATACATTGACACCTTTCCGGTTTCTCAATGACATTCAATTCAGCATTAAATAAAAGGCGCAAGTTTATTATGTTTGATCCACCTGAGTGGGTCTGACCACACGTCAGAGACCACTATGATGACACACCAAATGTGTTTTATGGATCCCTTTTGTCTTGTCTTAAGGGGAAAGTAATCCAAAACTAACGGAAAGTAATCCAAAAGTTACATTACTGGTTAAAATTGTGGACAGGTACAGTGGGGGAAAAAAGTATTTAGTCAGCCACCAATTGTGCAAGTTCTCCCACTTAAAAAGATGAGAGAGGCCTGTAATTTTCATCATAGGTACACGTCAACTATGACAGACAAAATGAGGGGAAAAAATCCAGAAAATTACATTGTAGGATTTTTTATGAATTTATTTGCAAATTATGGTGGAAAATAAGTATTTGGTCAATAACAAAAGTTTCTCAATACTTTGTTATATACCCTTTGTTGGCAATGACACAGGTCAAACATTTTCTGTAAGTCTTCACAAGGTTTTCACACACTGTTGCTGGTATTTTGGCCCATTCCTTCATGCTGATCTCCTCTAGAGCAGTGATGTTTTGGGGCTGTCGCTGGGCAACACGGACTTTCAACTCCCTCCAAAGATTTTCTATGGGGTTGAGATCTGGAGACTGGCTAGGCCACTCCAGGACCTTGAAATGCTTCTTACGAAGCCACACCTTCGTTGCCCGGGTGATGTGTTTGGGATCATTGTCATGCTGAAAGACCCAGCCACGTTTCATCTTCAATGCCCTTGCTGATGGAAGGAGGTTTTCACTCAAAATCTCACGATACATGGCCCCATTCATTCTTTCCTTTACACGGATCAGTCGTCCTGGTCCCTTTGCAGAAAAACAGCCTCAAAGCATGATGTTTCCACCCCCATGCTTCACAGTAGGTATGGTGTTCTTTGGATGCAACTCAGCATTCTTTGTCCTCCAAACACGACGAGTTGAGTTTTTACCAAAAAGTTATATTTTGGTTTCATCTGACCATATGACATTCTCACAATCCTCTTCTGGATCATCCAAATGCACTCTAGCAAACTTCAGACGGGCCTGGACATGTACTGGCTTAGGCAGGGGGACACGTCTGGCACTGCAGGATATGAGTCCCTGGCGGCGTAGTGTGTTACTGATGGTAGGCTTTGTTACTTTGGTCCCAGCTCTCTGCAGGTCATTCACTAGGTCCCCCCGTGTGGTTCTGGGATTTTTGCTCACCGTTCTTGTGATCATTTTGACCCCACGGGGTGAGATCTTGCGTGGAGCCCCAGATCGAGGGAGATTATCAGTGGTCTTGTATGTCTTCCATTTCCTAATAATTGCTCCCACAGTTGATTTCTTCAAACCAAGCTGCTTACCTATTGCAGATTCAGTCTTGCCAGCCTGGTGCAGGTCTACAATTTTGTTTCTGGTGTCCTTTGACAGCTCTTTGGTCTTGGCCATAGTGGAGTTTGGAGTGTGACTGTTTGAGGTTGTGGACAGGTGTCTTTTATACTGATAACAAGTTCAAACAGGTGCCATTAATACAGATAACGAGTGGAGGACAGAGGAGCCTTTTAAAGAAGAAGTTACAGGTCTGTGAGAGCCAGAAATCTTGCTTGTTTGTAGGTGACCAAATACTTATTTTCCACCATAATTTGCAAATAAATTCATTAAAAATCCTACAATGTGATTTTCTGGATTTTTTTCTCTCATTTTGTCTGTCATAGTTGACGTGTACCTATGATGAAAAGTACAGGCCTCTCTCATCTTTTTAACTGGGAGAACTTGCACAATTGGTGGCTGACTAAATACTTCCCCCCCCCCACTGTAACTGGTAACTGTAACGGATTACATTTAGAAAGTAACCTACCCAACCCTGAAACTGCTGCATTACTTCTCACATATCCATCCACAGTGATTTGGCATCATGTACACTCAAAGCATAATTTTTGAGTCTCTTTGTAGGTATATGTCTTGATACCGCAGACATGTTTCTGAAAGACTGTTGACAGTACACTGCTAATGTCATCCTTGACTCAAATAACGTACACACACCTCAAAGGGAGGGAGGCAGAGTGGCAGGCAATATGTTTGAGAGAGGTGGGAAATGCAGGAGTATTTTGAAGTAGGATGAGAGAGAGAATAGTGATGGAAAGACTTCATTCTGTTGACGAGAGAGCGAGAGAGAAAGAAAGAGAGAGAGAGAGGGAGGGAATGACTTTGCTCACAACAGCTCATCAGCTCGACAGAGCAACAAAGAAGTTTGGGAGAAAACCCAGCATGTGTGACTGCCTTTTTTGTGTGTAGCATCTCTCACAGTATCTGCATGTGTGTGCATATGAATGATCATTAATGCTGGGGTCTGACTGTGTTTGTACTGCTCTGCTAATGATGATGATGATGGTAATAAGCAGGAGGCACATTTCTGTGTCATGCTATTTCATGCTTTCGTGCTTCCTACAGATTTGAGAGGAATGGGTTGTTTATTTTCTCCACTGAGCTGTACAGTACAGTAGCTATCTGCCTGCGGGGGGTTGGAGGATTGGAGACTGTGTTGTGTGTTAATGCAACACACAGGGGCCCGACCATGAAAACAAAAGAGAAATGTATTGGTTTATTTTCTTGTCATTGTTCTACTTCTCCCCCAGTATTTCTTCTTTCGCAGCTGTTGCCTCCCAGCTAGTCTCTCTCCCTGCTTCCCCTGAGAAGACCTTAGTAGAGAGAGATACTCCCTCATTGAACACAAGGAACAAACCAAATTCGGAATTCTACCCGACCTATTTTACATTACTGGCTCACCCTTCACTGTTGTGCCAGATTTGACTTCATTACTGTGTCTGTATTATTCTATGGCATAACAATGTGACTTTTGTTAGTACTTTTGTTGAAGTGGAGTTTGGTGTCTCAATAAGTAACAAGTTCAAACGTTCTCTCATTGTAGTCCTGACAGAGCACTTGGTGCCTCCTACCGTGCTGTTGTATTGCCTTAGACAGACAGTTAGTACTTCGAATCCTCTGTGAATACTGATATAGAAATGCTATGTAAGCCAAAGCTTATATGCACATGTGAAAAATACTGCTATGTAACCCTATGCAAATGCATGCACAATACTGCATACATAATAATACCGCTATCTAACCCAAAGCCTGTGTACATGTGAGCAGAGTTACCGCTGAGCCAATCGTCTGCCTCAACCCCCCCCCGCCACACACCCCTCATCTCTACCCATGTTATTTATAGCTGTGTGGTGATGCAACACATGGTACAACTGGAATGGAGAAAGGAATCATGCGGTGAGTGTTAATACGCAATAATATAAAGTGGATTATAGAGCCTAAGAGGCTGCTGTCTGTGACATCAGGACCAGCCATGGCCAGCCAGGGCCACCTCACTGAGGGGACAGCTGGGGAGCTGGTGACCGTGTGGTGGGGTTGGGGGGGGTGGGGTGGGGGGACGGCATGATTACTACTCTAGTGTGTTAGCAGTGCTGAGAAAATCTGGCAGCATTGCCATGGACAGGTGTCCATCCTCTGTCTCTCTCTAACCATTTCTCTCTGACTCTCACTCTCTCATTCTCTCTACCCATTCTCTCTTCTCGCTCTCATTCTCTCTGACTGACTGTCAATCTGTCTCTCTCTCTCTTTGTTCTTTATCTCTTTTTCCTTCACTCACTCTTACTGGTTATAAAGGTTGTACATATTGTAGTCATGTCAACACATGAGTCAGTCTCATTGAGTTTCATACAGAAGTATTATTTTACTCTTTAATTAAGTACATTTATGGAGACGAGGATGGGCGAAGAAACGAATATCCTTTTGGTCTGTTCCTTCATAATAACCATAGTACAAACACAGACTCTGATTCATATTATCAGTACAAACGTGATGAAATTACAGACAATGATGATTCAACGTGATGTAACTAAGCAAATATTGGTTTTGAATGGTTCCAAAATCAAACACATTGCAGATTAATCCTGCCTATTGGGTAAAGCATCATTTAGAGTAAATGCTGTGAAGTGCTGCCCTCTGCTGGTTAAGATGCACAATAATACACCGGTATAGTACAGTATTGAGGCTGCTCTCAAGGGGGATGTCATTGGATACTGCATCTGTGGTCACTTTTTATGTTTTACAGAATCTGTGGTCGCTTATCCAATTCATCAACAGCAGTATGTTTGACTTGAGGTTAACCGGCTCGGCACCAGACTAGGGTTGGGTATAACTTGTGGTGGGACTCGGGAGAACAGCATACTGTAATATATGACCAGCCACAGCTAAAAAATATGTTTGTTTTCTTGTTTTTTATATAACTGTATGGAATAGTAATATATATCAGAACAATTTCTATTTACCTTTTGCACTGTTAATTTTAAAAAGGCTTCATGTGAACACTGGTCATAATACACAATAGCAAATGCAGCAGCTACTAGAATGCATGAAATATGTCTTGGCCAAGCGTGGCAGAAACACCAGGGCAGTGCTCCAGCTCTCTAAATTATTGCCCACTTACGACCCTGACAGCCTAATTTAATTGATTTTATTAAGTGAAAGATTAGCTAGCTGAAGTAATTAAGTGTTCAGATGAAAGTGAAAAATGGGGGACCAGAGTGAACTCCAGGGGCTGCTGCTCACTCCTCTTCCCTCCCTCTACCCCTCTCCTCCATCTCCAAGGGGCATTCTAGGGCATTCCACAAAACAACATGTTTGTCCCCATGTTTGTCCCCCAGTAAAATATCCCCAGTACGAGGCAGTATGTTGTTGGTTGTTGCATCTCATTGCATGTACATTGTTTTGACTGGGACTTGTCTGGAAGGCCTGATGAATATGTAGCCTTGTTCTCTGGCTTTTCTGCCGGCATGCTCAATTTGTGTTCTAGCATGACATGAAAGACGTAAGAACTCTCTAGAGGAAAATGCACACACACACACACAGACACATACACATTCACACACATCTTTAACATCAGCACATCTTATCTAAACAGAGCAAAACATCAGTAGTACTCAATGTGACAGAGAAGCTATCATGCTCATACAGTATGTGTTGTTTAATAGAGGGTATATGTTATTGGGAATATGCCATCAACAGTTCATTTTTCATTTTAATTTATTTAGCCAGGATGGTCCACTCAGTAACAATTGCCATTGTTTTCCAGGGAGTCCTGGGTTCCATAGAATCAATAAAAACAGCTAAAATCACAGCATACAAAGAAGTACACACATCATACATACAAAACCACGCTCACATTACAGCTATCTAGATACAGTGGGGAGAACAAGTATTTGATACACTGCCGATTTTGCAGGTTTTCCTACTTACAAAGCATGTAGAGGTCTGTCATTTTTATCATAGGTACACTTCAACTGTGAGAGACGGAATCTAAAACAAAAATCCATAAAATCACATTGTATGATTTTTAAGTAATTCATTTGCATGACATAAGTATTTGATACATCAGAAAAGCAGAACTTAATATTTGGTACAAAAACCTTTGTTTGCAATTACAGAGATCATACGTTTCCTGTAGGTCTTGACCAGGTTTGCACACACTTCAGCAGGGATTTTGGCCCACTTCCCCATACAGACCTTCTCCAGATCCTTCAGGTTTCGGGGCTGTCGCTGGGCAATACGGACTTTCAGCTCCCTCCAAAGATTTTCTATTGGGTTCAGGTCTGGAGATTGGCTAGGCCACTCCAGGACCTTGAGATGCTTCTTACGGAGCCACTCCTTAGTTGCCCTGGCTGTGTGTTTCGGGTCGTTGTCATGCTGGAAGACCCAGCCATGACCCATCTTCAATGCTCTTACTGAGGGAAGGAGGTTGTTGGCCAAGATCTCGCGATACATGGCCCCATCCATCCTCCCCTCAATACAGTGCAGTCGTCCTGTCCCCTTTGCAGAAAAGCATCCCCAAAGAATGATGTTTCCACCTCCATGCTTCACGGTTGGGATGGTGTTCTTGGGGTTGTCCTCATCCTTCTTCTTCCTCCAAACACGGCGAGTGGAGTTTAGACCAAAAAGCTAAATTTCTGTCTCATCAGACCACATGACCTTCTCCCATTCCTCCTCTGGATCATCCAGATGGTCATTGGCAAACTTCAGATGGGCCTGGACATGCGCTGGCTTGAGCAGGGGGACCTTGCGTGCGCTGCAGGATTTTATTCCATGACGGAGTAGTGTGTTACTAATGGTTTTCTTTGAGACTGTGGTCCCAGCTCTCTTCAGGTCATTGACCAGGTCCTGCCGTGTAGTTCTGGGCTGATCCCTCACCTTCCTCATGATCATTGATGCCCCACGAGGTGAGATCTTGCATGGAGCCCCAGACTGAGGGTGATTGACCGTCATCTTGAACTTCTTCCATTTTCTAATAATTGTGCCAACAGTTGTTGCCTTCTCACCAAGCTGCTTGCCTATTGTCCTGTAGCCCATCCCAGCCTTGTGCAGGTCTACAATTTTATCCCTGATGTCCTTACACAGCTCTCTGGTCTTGGCCATTGTGGAGAGGTTGGAGTCTGTTTGATTGAGTGTGTGGACAGGTGTCTTTTATACAGGTAACAAGTTCAAACAGGTTCAGTTAATACAGGTAATGAGTGGAGAACAGGAGGGCTTCTTAAAGAAAAACTAACAGGTCTGTGAGAGCTGGAATTCTTACTGGTTGGTAGGTGATCAAATATTTATGTCATATAATAAAATGCAAATTATTTACTTAAAAATCATACAATGTGATTTTCTGGATATTTGTTTTAGATTCCAATTCTCACAGTTGAAGTGTACCTATGATAAAAATTACAGACCTCTACATGCTTTGTAAGTAGGAAAACCTGCAAAATCGGCAGTGTATCAAATACTTGTTCTCCCCACTGTATATATAGCTCTTTTGAAGGTGGACATACTAGCTAGCTGTTGTGTGGATAAGTCCAGCTTGTTCCAGAGCAATGGCCCAAAGAACTGCAGACTGCCTTGGAAGGCCACGTTTTTCCACTGATGGTTGTGCCAGTACGTGTGTGTCCTATTGGTCATAGGCTTTGGCTGCTGCTCTGGTGCCCCCCCCCCCCCCCTCCCCCAGAGGATGGGTGGAGTCTCCCACCTGAACAGGTCTGACGTATTCAGGCAGTTTGTGCTATGTCACCTTGAAAACAGTCACTAGGGTGTTGTAATGGATCCTGACCGTCAGTGGTTAGATTCCAGCTTTTTGCAGAAGAACCTCTGTCTTTATGTGTTCCCTCCATGAATGCCCGGTCATGATACAAGCAGCCCTGTTGATGATCCACTGTAGCTGGTTAAGACCTGTCTGATGTAGGGTGGGAAGCCATACTGTGGCGCAGTAGTCCAGGTGAGTTGTTATCAGGGTGTGGTAGACTGTCAGGAGGATGTCCTTGGAGACGAAGTCCCTTGCCCTTTTTAGAGCGCTACTACAATAGTAACAGTTACTACTATGGTCTGATATGATGAATATACAGATAGAGGGGCTGTGTTAATTGATCTTCACCATCTTATGTCAACCAGAAGCAAGATAGGAATTGACCTGAATTTCACATTTGACAGCAAACTCCCAGGAGTGATGCTCTACTCAAGAACGATCAAGTCTGGCAGATGTAATTTGTTTAATTAGTTTCAACAGTTTTAATTCTGTAATACCCAAGATGTTACCCAGAGCTATCTCATCACGGTGAGTAAAAGTTGGAGCAATACAAGCTCGTGTCTGTGTATGTCACGTGTTGCCATCACTTGTTTTCCCCCAATTGGAGACCAGTCCTTTTTGTGTATATTTATTACTTATATTGAGTTTGCAGTTATCTTTTATTTAACTTATTTTACGTGCCCTTTTCTAATTCTGCATGATTTACCTTGGTTTGTTGTGTTTCTCTTCCTTCTTAATTGATTTATTGTAGACCCCTCCACTTTGTCTGGTCTCCTTGGAGACTAAGTGGGCCCAAGTCTGCCACACCTGGGCCTGATTGACATAACGAGCTACCACGCAGCTCCAGTTCAGGGCCTGCTGCTAGAGGGATAATACCACCACCACTAATGCGTGCTGTCGCTGCCAGCCACGATTGATACCTGGAGCCAAAGGGGGACCAGTGTCGACAATGCTCTCTACCACGCAGATATGGCACGGGCGACCCCCTAAACGTGTGGTTGAATACTCCCTCTCTCGGGCATTAGCTGTGTGTCTAGGTCCATGCAAACATGTATGGCTATATGCATGGAAGAATATGGCAGGCACATATTTTCTTCCTTGCCCTGCTCTGGAAGAAACTTTACTAGTTAGATATTTATCAGGGCACACAGCACTGCTCTCACATCCCAATATAGTGTGTAAAACTTTATGGTGCTTCAAGCCTTTTGCTGCAGTGCAAGATCCGAACACAGGGCTACCTGTTTACATAAACCAGATGTTTAATTTGTGGACTAGATTACTTGTCCTAACTCATAGCACATATTTTCAAGGAGAGGAAATGGTGTTAGTTCTGGTCTGGATGCCGCGAGCAGTCAATGGTTTTAATACTAAACTGGAGTTATGTTCAGCTAAAGGCATATCTTTCCTACTTCAATGTTGAACTCTTCTTCTAGTTCAATAGATGTCTGTTTCAATATTCCAAAGCCTTAACTTTCCCACTGCCTATATAACAATCGTCTCAAAGGAGGGTGTGATTTGTTACACTAGGTAGCGACGGATCCAAATCCTCTCAGTTCAACCTGAACTTTGGGTCGACGTAATATAGTAAATGCACATTTGTGTCCCTCTGCTTAGATATGTTACATTTTGTAGGTTATGTATTAATTTGTGGATGTTTATCATCCATTTTGCATGTTATGTCCAATTTGTATGATATGTTACGAATATGTTGGAATGTCCTCCTTTCTCTGGGACAGAGCCAAATTTAAGTTTACCATGTTATGTCTAGTTGGAGCGGCCAGGCTGCTCAGTTACAGCATCATCTTTGGCTTGTCCACTCTGGGGACTTTGACATCTCAAAACTGCTGGTTGTCACAATCCCCTCAGGGCGGATGACTGTCTGCATCCCTGACAGGCCTCATGCCAGGGTTGCATAACAATACTGTCCAGATTGCCCAGGTCAACCCGACTGCGAAGTGCACATGAATGCATGCCCGTGTATTACCCTGTGCCTATGCATAACCAGAAAAACAGAACAATTTCCCTTGTTCATCTCAGATATGCTTTTGCGTTTGGATTAGGTGTATACAGTGGCTTGCGAAAGTATTCACCCCCCTTGGCATTTTTCCTATTTTGTTGCCTTACAACCTGGAATTAAAATTGATTTTGGGGGGGTTTGTTTCATTTTTGGGGGTTTGAACATCCATTCTGCAAAATGTAAGGGTCGTCGTCGTCGGGTGAGGTTGTGTCTCTCTCTGGCGGGAGGTAAGCTTGGCTTATATGGTGTAGAGTAAAGCTTAAACTATGTATTTAGATTGTAGTTAGGTATTGTAGGTAGTTATCGTGGGTTGTTGTATGTAATTATTGTAGGTAAGTATTGTATTCGGCTGAGCCCGGTGAAGCACGAAGCTAGCTAACCCACTACCTGGACTAGCTAGCGGGTAGCTACTGGTAACTATTAGCAACTGTGGATAGTTGTTTCACGCCTGAGAGTACCTTTAATTACGCCAGCTAGCTGCCTACAATAATTACATACAATGCCTACCATTCAGCTGTTTTTCTAACCTCATTGTCTGAAGCATTAACGTTAGGTAGTAAGTAGCTACTGTGCTCGAAATGTAGCTAGCTTGTTGCTACCTGAATAGCTACTAAACAATAGCTGGAACGACCTAGCGAACAGACGCGAACTGGCTGAATCAATTCAGTGGCTAGTTTTGCACTTGGCTAGTTAACAGTAGCTGTTAGGGGTAAGTTATAACCTACATTTGTGTTTATAATTTTACATACTGGTAGAGTCGTTCAAGGGAATTCGGGACATGGGTGACTAGTTAACGTTAGCTTGGCTCTCTCTGTGTGTTCGTGCCGTGGGAGGACAGGTTTCTTCGTTGGCAGAAAGCAATGGCTAGCTAGTATGCTAACTATTCTAGCTAACTAACTGGCTGAATAAGTTGACGACGGACTCGCTCAAGCTGTCAGGACTAACCCACAACGTTAAACACAGACACGAATGATCTGCTTGGCATGTTGACACACTGGTGGTTTGTTGTGGCCGAGTATTGATGCTAAACCGTGTTGTTGGATGCCAGCATGCTAGTTGGCTGTGGCGTCATATGACTAGGTGCCCTGGACGGTTTTCACGGAAGAATACTGTACGAAGTTAGCTAGCTGAATAAACTAAGTTAGTCTATTCATAGAAAACATTGAATTATAGTTTCGGAGGTGGAAGTTGGGAGAGTTATATTTGGGTGTTTCAGTGAAACGTAAGTGAGGGAGGCCCCGCTCTCTCGCTTTCCCAGATGTTTAGTTCATTTCATTCCGATCTCCTTTGCATTATTGTAGCCATTTTCTGTAGCCTGTCAACTATGCCTCTGTCTATCCCTGTTCTCTCCTCTCCGCACAGGCTATACAAAAGCCTCACACCACGTGGCTGCTGCCTCTCTAACCTGGTGGTCCCTGCACGCACGACCCACGTGGAGTTCCAGGTCTCCGGCAGCCTCGAACTGCCGTTCTGCGGCCAACAAGGCAGAGTTAATCTCAGCCTATGCTACCCTCCAGTCCCTCGACTTCTTGGCGCTGACGGAAACATGGATTACCACTGAAAACACTGCTACTCCTACTGCTCTCTCCTCGTCTGACCATGTGTTCTCGCATACCCCGAGAGCATCTGGTCAGCGGGGTGGTGGCACAGGAATCCTCATCTCTCCCAAGTGGACATTCTCTCTTTTTCCCCTGACCCATCTGTCTATCTCCTCATTTGAATTCCATGCTGTCACAGTCACTAGCCCATTCAAGCTTAACATCCTTGTCATTTATCGCCCTCCCGGTTCCCTTGGAGAGTTCATCAATGAGCTTGACGCCTTGATAAGTTCCTTTCCTGAGAATGGCTCACCCCTCACAGTTCTGGGTGACTTCAACCTCCCTACGTCTACCTTTGACTCATTTCTCTCTGCCTCCTTCTTTCCACTCCTCTCCTCTTTTGACCTCACCCTCTCACCGTCCCCCCCCTACTCACAAGGCAGGCAATACGCTTGACCTCATCTTTACTAGATGCTGTTCTTCTACTAATCTCACTGCAACTCCCCTCCATGTCTCCGACCACTACTTTGTATCCTTTTCTCTCTCGCTCTCCTCCAACACTACTCACTCTGCCCCTACTCAGATGGTAATGCACCGTCGTAACCTTCGCTCTCTCTCTCCCGCTACTCTCTCCTCTTCCATCCTATCATCTCTTCCCTCTGCTCAATCCTTCTCCCTCCAATCTCCTGATTCTGCCTCCTCAACCCTTCTCTCCTCCCTTTCTGCATCCTTTGACTCTCTATGTCCCCTATCCTCCCGGCCGGCTCGGTCCTCCCCTCCTGCTCCGTGGCTTGACAACTCATTGCGAGCTCACAGAACAGGGCTCCGGGCAGCCGAGCGGAAATGGAGGAAAACTAGACTCCCTGCGGACCTGGCATCTTTTCACTCCCTCCTCTCTACATTTTCTTCATCTGTTTCTGCTGATAAAGCCACTTTCTACCACTATAAATTCCAAGCATCTGCCTCTAACCCTAGGAAGCTCTTTGCCACCTTCTCCTCCCTGCTGAATCCTCCTCCCCCTCCCCCCTCCTCCCTCTCTGTGGATGACTTCGCCAACCATTTTGAAAAGAAGGTTGACGACATCCGATCCTCGTTTGTTAAGTCAAATGACACTGCTGGTCCTGCTCACACTGCCCTACCCTATGCTTTGACTTCTTTCTCCCCTCTCTCTCCAGATGAAATCTTGCGACTTGTGACGGCCGGCCGCCCAACAACCTGCCCGCTTGACCCTATCCCCTCCTCTCTTCTCCAGACCATCTCCGGTGACCTTCTCCCTTACCTCACCTCGCTCATCAACTCATCCTTGACCGCTGGCTATGTCCCTTCCGTCTTCAAGAGAGCGAGAGTTGCACCCCTTCTCAAAAAACCAACACTCGATCCCTCCGATGTCAACAACTACAGAACAGTATCCCTTCTTTCTTTTCTCTCCAAAACTCTTGAGCGAGCCGTCTTTAGCCAACTCTCTTGCTATCTCTCTCAGAATGACCTTCTTGATCCAAACCAGTCAGGTTTCAAGACTGGTCATTCAACTGAGACTGCTCTTCTCTGTGTCACGGAGGCTCTCCACACTGCTAAAGCTAACTCTCTCTCCTCTGCTCTTGTCCTTCTAGACCTGTCTGCTGCCTTTGATACTGTGAACCATCAGATCCTCCTCTCCACCCTCTCCGAGTTGGGCATCTCCGGCGCGGCTCACTCTTGGATTGCGTCCTACCTGACAGGTCGCTCCTACCAAGTGGCGTGGCGAGAATATGTCTCGCACCACGTGCTCTCACCACTGGTGTCCCCCAGGGCTCAGTTCTAGGCCCTCTCCTATTCTCGCTATACACCAAGTCACTTGGCTCTGTCATATCCTCACATGGCCTCTCCTATCATTGCTATGCAGACGACACAACTAATCTTCTCCTTTCCGCCTTCTGATAACCAGGTGGCGAATCGCATCTCTGCATGTCTGGCAGACATATCAGTGTGGATGACGGATCACCACCTCAAGCTGAACCTCGGCAAGACGGAGCTGCTCTTCCTCCCGGGGAAGGTCTGCCCGTTCCATGATCTCGCCATCACGGTTAACAACTCCGTTGTGTCCTCCTCCCAGAGTGCGAAGAGCCTTGGCGTGACCCTGGACAACACCCTGTCGTTCTCCGCTAACATCAAGGCGGTGACCCGATCCTGTAGGTTCATGCTCTACAACATTCGGAGAGTACGACCCTGCCTTACACAGGAAGAGGCACAGGTCCTAATCCAGGCACTTGTCATCTCCCGTCTGGATTACTGCAACTCGCTGTTGGCTGGGCTCCCTGCCTGTGCCATTAAACCCCTACAACTCATCCAGAATGCCGCAGCCCGTCTGGTGTTCAACCTTCCCAAGTTCTCTCACGTCACCCCGCTCCTCCGCACACTCCACTGGCTTCCAGTTGAAGCTCGCATCTGCTACAAGACCATGGTGCTTGCCTACGGAGCTGTGAGGGGAACGGCACCTCTGTACCTTCAGGCTCTGATCAGTCCCTACACCCAAACGAGGGCATTGCGTTTATCCACCTCTGGCCTGCTGGCCCCCCTACCTCTGCGGAAGCACAGTTCCCGGCCAGCCCAGTCAAAACTGTTCGCTGCTCTGGCACCCCAATGGTGGAACAAGCTCCCTCACGACGCCAGGACAGCGGAGTCACTCACCACCTTCCGGAGACACTTGAAACCCCACCTCTTTAAGGAATACCTGGGATAGGATAAAGTAATCCTTCTACACCCCCTTACCCCACCCCAAAGAAAGAAAGAAAAAAAATATATATATATATATATATTCTAAAGTGCTTATCCCACTGGCTATAAGGTGATTGCACCAATTTGTAAGTCGCTCTGGATAAGAGCGTCTGCTAAATGATGTAAATGTAAATGTAATTTGATTTACACAACATGCCTACCGCCTTGAAGATGCAAAATACTGCACGTCTCTTGGAGTATGTCTCTATAAGCTTGGCACATCTAGCTACTGGGATTTTTGCCCATTCTTAAGTCATACCACAGATTGTATTTTTTAGTGTACGGCTTAAAGTGGTCCTATGGACAGATACTCCAATCTCCGCTGTGGAGCTCCTTCAGGGTTATCTTTGATCTCTTTGTTGCCTCTCTGATTAATGCCCTCCTTGCCTGGTCCATGAGTTTTGTTGTGGTGCCATATTCTTTCCATTTTTTAATAATGGATTTAATGGTGCTCCGTGGGTTGTTCAAAGATTCTGATATTTTTTTATAACCCAACCCTGATCTGTACTTCTCCACAACTTTGTCCATGATCTGTTTGGAGAGCTCCTTGGTCTTCATGGTGCCGCTTGCTTGGTGGTGCCCCTTGCTTAGTGGTGTTGCAGACTCTAGGGCCTTTCAGAACAGGTGTATATATACTGAGATGATGTGACACTTAGATTGCACACAGGTGGACTTTATTTAACTAATTATGTGACTTCTGAAGGTAATTGGTTGCACCAGATCTTATTTAGGGGCTTCTTAGCAAAGGGGGTGAATACATATGCATGCACCACTTTTCCGTTATTTATTTTTAGAATTCTTTGAAACAAGTTATTTTTTTCATTTCACTTCACCAATTTGGACTATTTTGTGTATGTCCATTACATGAAATCCAAATAAAAATCAATTTAAATTACAGGTTGTAATTCAACAAAATAGGAAAAACGCCAAGGGGGATGAATACTTTTGCAAGGCACTGTATGGGTGATTCTACAGAAGTGGTTTAAATTGCTGTCCAAAATCTAAGAAGTCTCAATTTAGGACATTTAATTACATCATGATTCAAGGCAATAACAAATATATCGTTAAATTAATATAGTACAAAGTCATTAACTCCTAAACGTCATGTTTGAAAATAAAGCAATTAATGATTAAAACATGTTTTTAAACATTATTTCAGTAGAACATCTTGAGTTGTTATATTACATTGAAAGATACTGATCTAATTAGTCGTTGTTGTTTTTAAAAACATATTTCAACAACAAAAGCATCTCCCTTTTGATGTCCTTACTGAAATGCTCACATTAAGACTGTAGAACGAACTTGCCTTAAGCCACACCCCTACAAATATCACCAGGTGATGGGATTGCACCCCTCTCCAGCATGGCCACACAACGAGTAGTCTGTCTGCAAACGTTTTGAAGAAAATGAGTGAGCAACTTGGTAAATGGGCGGCGCACAATTGGCCCAGCGTCGTCCAGGGTAGGGGAGGGAATGGCCGGCAGGGATGTAGCTCAGTTGATAGAGCATGGCGTTTGCAACGCCAGGGTTGTGGGTTCGATTCCCACAGGGGCCAGTATAATAATAATAATATGTATTCACTAACTGTAAGTCGCTCTGGATAAGAGCGTCTGCTAAATGATTAAAATGTAAATGTAATGTAAAATGTAAATCTTCATGTATTTTTAAAAAGTGTCACTACCGAACATCTAATATTTGATGAAATATATAAAGTGTAGTTTTGGGACTAAAATATGTTTTCTGGGATGTACATCTGTCCAAATGAAAGCTAGCCAGTGATATGCTAGCTAAGGGGATTCATTAGTCCAAAATAAGTCTAAATTGTGCAAACCGAAACGTCACAACCGAAACAATTTACACCATAGAGACAGAGGTCTCATCTTTGTATCTGTGCCATTATGGCATCTGTGACAGCACAGGCAGGGCCATTGAGGCAATCTCTATTATAAAGTTGCAAGTGCCATGGTCTATCAACTGAGCTACAGAGGATGACCATGTGGGTAGTGGACAAGTGCACACTTCAGGGAAAAGTGTGGAGTTCAGATGCATAGCCAGTAGGGAGCTCCAACCCTCCAAGAGCCTAAACATTGACATCTATTTGGCCCAAACATAGAAGTCTATAATGTGCTGTACTAAACTGTATTGTATTGTACTGTAAAAAAAAAAAAAGGGAACGGAAAGGGGATACCTAGTCAGTTACACAATTCACAATTCATGGCAATATTTCAAATATGCAAGACAAACTGTGTGTGAGACATAGATATGTCTATGTAACATACTGTACGTTGTAAGAGATGTGTGCTGAAAGTTTGGTAAAAATAGGATACAAATGTGAATTTTTTTCCAACCCCCAATTTGCACCACTTTTGTAGAATCACCCATACACACTGAGTATACAAAATATTAAGAACACCTGCTATTTCCATGACATAGACTGACCAGGTGAAAGCTATGATCCCTTATTTATGTCACTTGGTAAGTCCACTTCAATCAGTGTAGATGAAGGGGAGGAGACAGGTTAAAGAAGGATTTTTAAGCCTTCAGACAATTGAGACATGGATTGTGTATGTGTGCCATTCAGAGGGTGAATGAGCCAGACAAAATATTTTAAGTGCCTTTGTTGAACGGGGTATGGTAGTAGCTGCCAGGCGCACCGGTTTGAGTGTATCAAGAACTGCAACACTGCTGGGTTTTTCACACTCAACAGTTTCCTGTGTGTATCAAGAATGGTCCACCACCCAAAGGACATCCAGCCAACTTGACACAACTGTGGGAAGCATTGGAGTCAACATGGGCCAGAATCCCTGTGGAATGCTTTCGACACCTTGTGTTGTCCATGCCCCAGTGAATTGAGGGTGCAACTCAATATTAGGAAGGTGTTCCTAATGTTTGGTATACTCAGTGTATGACTGGTTATGATATCAGAAAGGTCACCATACACTGCCTTAGTGTTATCAGATGACTCCAGCTGCCATTGTTGAGCGCCTGCCTGCCAAATAAGGGCTCATTTGTATACTGTGGATGCATCTCACAAAGGGCAGCAGAGCAGCTGAATCATTACCTGGGTTCGCAGCCATAATCCGATTGTCACTAGTTACCACAGCAACAAATATATATATGGCTACATCGTAAAAATTCATTAAAACAAAAATGTGCTTTTTGGTCTTAATTTGAGGCTAGGGTTAGACATAAAGTTAGCAGGGTGGTTAGGGTTAGGTCTAAAATCTGATGTTAAGAACATCAATTGTAAAAATAGGCGGGGTTTAGCCATAATTATGACTTTGTGGCGGTGGTAACTAGTGACGGCCCCATATTCCCTTTGAGGAAATATCCTGTGAATATGAGACTGTGTTTTTCTGCTACGGGGGTGCCAGCTATGCTAAAATATGAATTACTCAGTTAGTGTAATGCTATAGCCATTTTGCGGATGTGTGTGTTCCCCAATAATTGTCTGGCTAACCTCGTAAAAAGTGTTGCCCCAATATCTCAATACCACAGAGTGCTGAACAGTCAACAAATTAATAGTTTTGTTCCAAAACGCCATATATTCACATTTTTCACATTTGTGTTTATTCATTGGAAATCATTGCTTATGGGTACCTTCGTGTGTGTAAAATGTTAATGTTCTCAGATAGTTAATTCATAGATTTTAGATCTATATATTAAAATGGGTTTTGTTGCAAAACGCTATATATCAATTGTTTAGCTGGAATGGAATGCTAATATCCTGTATATTTGACTGTGATATGTGCTTGTCTCACCTACCAATCCTAATCCTAAAATGAATGCACTCTGGATAAAACTCTGCTAAATGACTAAAATGTCAAATGTAAATATTTTACATACAGATCTCATATTACTGTATAGATTAAAAAACAATGTTGATGTCACATGTACAGTTCTTTATAAAAAATGTGTCTGTGTAAAACCTAGCAGTACTACTATTTATCTGAGAGTGAGACGGATGTATAGCATTTTCAAACAAAACTTTTATTTGTCTCTGAAATGAAACCATCAGGTGATAGATTTCAAACAAATACATGTCTGTCATTTAACAATCCCATGCCATGATTAGATGGTCTATTTCATAAGTTCTTTAAATAATAATAGCTAATTTAAATGGAAGAAAATGGATATATAGCGTTTTGGAATGAATCTCTTCATATCTAATAGTATTTTCCCCAGTCCAGCCAGGGCAGACCTCTACATCACTGCTGAGTAGCCACAGGGCACTGCCCACATAAAAGCAATCACATTCCCTGCCACCCTCCCTGCCACCTACATCTCGGCAGGCACCCAAACAGGCTCGACTTCAACCCACTAGAACAGGCATGGGATTATGCTCAAATGGACTTTGTAATGATGTTGGCAATCATGTTCTGCAAATGGCATTGTACATCTACAATGTATGCCAGGCAGATCGATGACCACCTCAATGGATTGGGCAACAATGCACCAGTGGTTAGATATGGGGGACGAATAATGGCAAGCTTTGTCATATCAGCTGATGGCTGATATGAGAGAGCTTCACCCCAAGCTGGGTAGTGGTACCGTGAGACTAGGATATAAGTAATAAACCCACACAACCAGGATCAGATCTGCCTCAGAGCCATGACCCATATTTAAAAGGCAGGGGGGGTCCAAAATAGGGGAGGGTTGTGTGTGTTTTTTATTGGGCACAGGGAAGGGTAGTGCGTTCTTTCCCTGGTTTACATTCACAGTTTTTCAGGTTTTACTAAATAATTTCTTCCATCCTAGCCAAATTTCCTCATCTGCTTGCATGCGCCTCCCCTATCACGCTTTTCCGTGCTCTTACTATACCACCAGTCAATATAGTCTACCAGTCTAACTGTCTATCCTGCCCTCTATCCACCATTCATAGTCGCAATAGTGGTAGGTGGATCGTTTGTCCCATGACTATGTACCACACATAAAATCATTAAAAGCTGTACCAATTTTCTATATTAATCCACAAGAACAAAGAGGAATAGCTGATAGGTAGCAAAGTGGAAAGAACAGTGAAGGCATGAGACACGCAGCTCCCCTATTGATCTTGTTTAGGGACAATATAATTATCCTACCTAGACTAGCCTACAACACCACAATGCAATGAATAAGTGCATTATTGTTTTCAAGTGAGTACAAAATTATAGTCTAGGCTGTAAACTGCAGTGAAAATGTAATTTGAATAACGACGCAAAAGTTTGGTGATTTGAACGTCACATTCCATTCAATCCATTTGGATCAGTTGTGCGTCTACTCTCGACAGTTTATAAGGTCTAGAAAGGCAGAGTAGCAGGCCAGTCTGGCTGTATTTGTACATCTGATACTGAATGTGCTGTCTGTTGCAGATCATCATTCTCCCAAGTCATCCTATAATAATGTGGCCACGTGCTCCCAGCAGGCCCAGTTATTCAGGAAAGCTCTGCCTCCTCTCCGATCCAAGTGAAAATATTTGTCATTTAACTTTTCAAATGTATTACCTTGTGTGTGGCATAAACACAATCAGTCACAATCTTTAATCTGATTAGGCTACTTCAAAAGTCTCCTGTATGCCACCTGCACACATTCGTCCACTCTACTCTAATATAATTCCAGCATTCAAACAGTGCACCTGCCATCTAATGAATGGAAAGAGACATTTGACTACAAAACACCCAAATGTTTAATGACATTCGAAGACTGTCAAGCCAAGCCTTCCATACTGAGTAGGGAGGGATGTATTTTCTGTTTGTCGAGATTGACATAGCCCTCGTCTATTTGATTGTGGTGAAAACGCAAACCATGATGTTGAAGCGCCCAAAGTCAGTAATTGGTATGCAGTTACGCTTTGCTTATTGTTTGTGTGGTGCATTGGCACAGAAAACTGTTGGAGGGAGGGAGGGAGGGAGGGAGAGAGAGAGAGAATCAATCAAATGTTAAGAATGTCAGCGCATGAGTCACCAGTGCAGGTGAGACTTTGCCCTTGGTAATACATGAGTGACACAAGCAATTCAGCTTGCAATTGATGTCACGAGAAGGAGTGCAAAATATGTGTAGGACAGACTTTGCAGCAAAGTCCCCATGACTCATGTCACACTATTCCAGAATTGCTTTGATGCAGAGGCGCCATGGAGCGAACAGTAGCGGTGCGTGTGTAAAATCACCTGGGAAGCCAAGCCAGAAAAAAAACATATTACAACCTGTGTTGTGATAATTGAGTTGTTTGCTCTATAACCTGTTAGTTCATATAGCTTGCCACCGTTATATATAGGCCTAAGGCCAAGACAATAAGACGATACAGTGGCAGAATAAATTCAACCACACCTTTGTTTCATCACAATACCGGAGAGCAACATCTGTCCGGTGAAGTCCACAAAGCATATTGCATGTAACAAACAGTTACATTACTTTCAGCATGGTCCAGCAAGTTAATGTTTATGACATTTTCAGACTACTAAATAACAATTGATTTAGAACCCCGGTGTTACCGCAAGTCGCAAAGAAAACAGGAGCTGCCGCCACTATTCCAGGACCATTTCAACTTCAACATTTCAACATCATCAAATCACCTATGCTTAGTCCAGTGACAACTAAGATACCAAAAACTATTTAGTCCAATCAACGTAAGCTAAATATGATGTGGCTGTCCATGGTACTGATTTCTCTCTGTGTGTGTGTGTGTGTGTGTGTGTGTGTGTGTGCAAGGAGAAAAAACATGTTGACTCACTCTGCTTGTAGAGAAACAATGCCATCCTCCTCTCTTTCATTTTGCCGAAACGGTCTGTGACTGTCATACAGTACACGTTTTTATTTTTTGTTTTATGCTTGCTTCCTAGCCTAACTTCCTTTCATGGGCAATGATGAGCCAGGCCAGCTAGTTAACATTAGCCTATTACATGTAGCTACATATTGAATTTTCATCCTCTCAGGCCAGGGGCACAATGTATGAATTTATGGTTGGATCAGAATCGCCATTATAATCATTGGCCAGTACGGATAATTAAGTAAAACCACAAGTCCAAATCCCTATCTCCATCCATGGCAAATTAAGGAAAGGGCCAATTTTAGCTAGCTAGCCACTGGAGGACAAAGACACAATGAGATGCAACAGTTCAAGGTTTTTCTGTAAATTACCTTTTGCTTTTGATGTGATTGGTGTGAAGCCAAATCCAAACTGGCTTCCCTTGACACTTATTTTTGGTGCACCAGCACCATTCACAGTTGACCTCACTCAACAGCTGATTGGCTGTTGTTTTATATTTATTTATGTTTATGAAGGGAGGCCAATCCCTTGCATTCAATGCTACACGGGGCAACAATGTCATACTATTTTTGACCAGACAGCATCAGATAGATGGGCTACACATACTGAGACAGAGGGCGCTGTTTCGCTCGCTCGATTGCTTTCTCCTGTGAGATACACAGCCTCTTGCGAATTGAAGGAGAAGTATGAAACACAGAGAGACGAAAGATACATGATAAAAAAAATAAAAAAAATGGGAAGCCTAGCTTCCCTTGGCATCCATGAATACACGCCACTGCGGAGCGAATCTTGTATGTAGGGCAGCGCAGGCTACGCCTCTTCAAAACAAATTGTATATAGGCTGTAGTGTAGTGCGTAGTGTATTCCTTGCTAGGAGGACTTGAGAACTGCAGTACATTATCGCAATGTCAGTTGTTTCTGTGGAGGTGCGGCAGTTGTTGCCATGACAGCATATAGTTGGCAAACTCTCCTGTTGCCATCAATTATTAGCAATAGGCTACACATTCAAACCCATTGCTCTGGTCATTTTTCAGCTGTCTTTCGCCTGTTTTGGAATTAAAAGAACCGCAGTCACACCGAACGTTTTGTGGAACGCTGCATCATGTTGCAACTTGCTGGTAGGACGGGAAACACTCTAAAAAGTAGCCAGCGCTGTCCGTGTTTGGAAAACGTATTTATGTAATCTTTCATTCATGTAATCTTTCCTGACCTGATACAGTGTTGCCAGGACAGTAAGGGAAAGGGGAAACGCTTTACAGTAGGCTTAAGGCAATGGGAGTGACACTGCACTCACCCAATTCTACAAATATCCACAGTCTTGATTAAAACTAAATACAATGGGGACATCTGGAACTGATGCAGTCGCATTCTCAGGGGAAGAGGAGGAAGAAGAGGAGGAATACTATGAAGTTGAGCATCTGCCTCCACTCCTTGAAGATGAGGTGAGAGTAAATATTTATGTTTAGCCTACATTATTATCATCATAATTAAGGTTCTCTCAATGACATATATTACATCAGCCAGAATTATGTACCACCAATATTGTGGACTGAGGTCCCCAGGGGACTGACTTTATTGGCTGTGACATATGCACCTGTGTTACATCACTTGTGCAGTCCCAATAAATACACTATTGGGGGGTAAAAAGGTGCTATTTAACCTAAAGGGGTTCTTCGGCTGTCCCCATAGGAGAACCCTTTGAAGAACCCTTTTTGATTCCAAGTAGAACCCTTTTGGTTCCAGGTAGAACCCTTTTGGGTTCCATGTAAAACCCTTTCCACAGAGGGTTCTACATGGAACCAAAAAGGGTTCTACCTGGGACCAAAAACGGTTCTACATGGAACCAAAAAGGTTTCTCCTATTGGGACAGCCGCTATACGGCTAACATACAGTGAGGTGAAAAAAGTATTTGATCCCCTGCTGATTTTGTACGTTTGCCCACTGACAAAGAAATGATCAGTCTATAATTTTAATGGTAGGTTTATTTGAACAGTAAGAGACAGAATAACAACAACAAAATCCAGAAAAACGCATGTCAAAAATGTTATAAATTGATTTGCATTTTAATGAGGGAAATAAGTATTTGACCCCCTCTCAATCAGAAAGATTTCTGGCTTCCAGGTATCTTTTATACAGGTAACAAGCTGAGATTAGGAGCACACTCTTAAAGGGAGTGCTCCTAATCTCAGCTTGTTACCTGTATAAAAGACACCTGTCCACAGAAGCAATCAATCAATCAGATTCCAAACTCTCCACCATGTCCAAGACCAAAGAGCTCTCCAAGGATGTCAGGGACAATGATCATGAGAATGGTGAGGAATCAGCCCAGAACTACACGGGAGGATCTTGTCAATGATCTCAAGGCAGCTGGGACCATAGTCACCAAGAAAACAACTGGTAACGCACTACACCATGAAGGACTGCAATCCTACAGCGCCCGCAAGGTCCCCCTGCTCAAGAAAGCACATATACAGGCCCGTCTGAAGTTTGCCAATGAACATCTGAATGATTCAGAGGAGAACTGGGTGAAAGTGTTGTGGTCAGATCAGACCAAAATCGAGCTCTTTGGCATCAACTCAACTCGCCGTGTTTGGAGGAGGAGGAATGCTGCCTTAGCTCCTGAGTGGCGCAGTGGTCTAAGGCACTGCATCGCAGTGCTAACTGTGCCACTAGAGATCCTGGTTCGAATCCAGGCTCTGTCGCAGCCGGCCGCGACCGGGAGACTCATGGGCGGCGCACAATTGGCCCAGCGTCGTCCAGGGTAGGGGAGGGAATGGCCGGCAGGGATGTAGCTCAGTTGATAGAGCATGGCGTTTGCAACGCCAGGGTTGCGGGTTCGATTCCCACGGGGGGGCAGTATAAAAAAAAAATGTATTCACTAACTGTAAGTCGCTCTGGATAAGAGCGTCTGCTAAATGACTAAAATGTAAATGTAATGACCCCAAGAACACCATCCCCAAAGTCAAACATGGAGGTGAAAACATTACGCTTTGGGGGTGTTTTTCTGCTAAGGGGACAGGACAACTTCACCGCATCAAAGGGACAATGGACAGGGCCATGTATCGTCAAATCTTGGGTGAGAACCTCCTTCCCTCAGCCAGGGCATTGAAAATGGGTCGTGGATGGGTATTCCAGCATGACAATGATCCAAAACACACGGCCAAGGCAACAAAGGAGTGGCTCAAGGAGAAGCACATTAAGGTCCTGGAGTGGCCTAGCCAGTCTCCAGACCTTAATCCCATAGAAAATCTGTGGAGGGAGCTGAAAGTTCGAGTTACCAAACGTCAGCCTCGAAACCTTAATGACTTGGAGAAGATCTGCAAAGAGGAGTGGGACAAAATCCCTCCTGAGATGTGTGCAAAGCTGGTGGCCAACTACAAGAAACGTCTGACCTCTGTGATTGCCAACAAGGGTTTTGCCACCAAGTACTAAGTCATGTTTTGCAGAGGGGTCAAATACTTATTTCCCTCATTAAAATGCAAATCAATGTATAACATTTTTGACATGCGTTTTACTGGATTTTTTTGTTGTTATTCTGTCTCTCACTGTTCAAATAAACCTACCATTAAAATTATAGACTGATCATGTCTTTGTCAGTGGGCAAACGTGCAAAATCAGCAGGGGATCAAATACTTTTTTTCTCTCACTGTATGCTCTTGACCGAGTGATTGAATGATTGAAAAAGACTGTTTTCTAAGGTCTAATTTAATCAACAACATTCTCTCTCTCTCTCTCTCTCTCTCTCTCTCTCTCTCTCAGGACACCAATATAAGATTAATGTGTCTGTGGCCTTTCCTTATAACTCTCATGGTGATCTGGGACCATATTAATTGTACTGTGGGATGTACAGTAATACCCACCACAGCTTACTGTACAGATGTATTGACCCCTGCTGTGTCCTCTCTTGACTTAATGTGGATAATAAGGGTATTCATTAAAACACTACCCCATCCCCCAGTTTGAGTGTTAAAGTTCCAATGTGAAACAATGTACAGTGAGCAATATGATTCAGTGCAGAACAGTTGTTCAGTCCAGACGTTTTGAGCTGCAGGTGCCTTTGCAAGTGTGGAGACTCCAGAGACACTGCAGGGTAATCTTGAGTGGAGGGCGGTATGTGTGAGGTCAGCCTGACAGATGCATTCAGCTGTAGCCTACACACAAGGGGAACAAGTGTAAATGTAATCACTTTTTACCTTTGAATACTAAGGGATTAATTAAACCACTAACAGCTCACCATGATTTCCCTCAATTACTTAGTCACCCACTTAGTAGCCCACCCAGAAAAAAGTCCCTAACTACTTCACTCTTCTTTTCTTTCCTCTATCTCATTCTATTTCCTTCTCTAAACCTTGGAGGTGCTCCACCAGTGTATAGTTGGTCTTATTAGAGCTCTTATGGTGAGAGGGAAAGTTATGTAGGCCAGCATATTTAACTTGAGGAGGGAGGGAGAGACTCAATGTTTCTCTGCACTGTTCTCAAGGGAAACATTCTATTTATAGGCTTACTGTATGCTGCTGCTTAAAGTGACATCTTTTTGACCTATTATTGTGCCATATTATACAGCATTTTAGGTGTGCTTTATTCACCTTCTGCCAAAAATATTTTGTAACAAACAATAATCTCTTAGATCTCTCTCAGATCAATCGAAGAAGGATATTCTGTATTCACTCCAGTTCTAACTTTTTTAAATGTATGACAAAGACACAAAACCAGGGCCTGCAAAGTATCTCAGAGTAGGAGTGCTGATCTAGGATCAGGTCCCCCCCTGTCCATGTAATCTCATTCATTATGGTCTAAAAGACGAAACTGATCCTAGATCAGAACTCCGTCTCTGAAATGCTTTGTGTGTACGGACCCAGATGTTTTACAGAGAAAAGAATAATGGAACGTTATTGAGAATGGGACGTCCTAGTGATGAGCTCATCGTTCCACTCAGAAAGACAACTTGACTCCAATTCTGAAAAACAATGACAACAACTGAATGCCCATGTCCCATGAGACTAGGCTATTGTGAAAAGACAGTGGTCTGTTACACTGTCCAGTCACATGCACATAATGGAAATGCAGAGTATTGGACACCACATCACAATGGAGTCTCTTTATCTCAGTGGCATCAAATACTTTATTTTGTGCTCATGTGCCAAGCCAACAAAAGATCCTGTCTTCTTCACACACTGAAAATGTCAAACATGCCATGAGATGTTTTCTATTTATGGATGCAATTAGGCTTCTTCATAACACGAAATGTGCCCACTTGGCTTTCCACTGTTTGCAGCATGACATACAAGGATGTGGGTGTAAGTGGGTGTATTGCTGCATGACACTTACTGTATTAATTTTGCGTGTGCATGCTTGTTACTGCTGTGTGTGTATGTGTGTGTGCCCACAGGAGAACGTGTCCCTGGCAGATATCCTGTCGTTGCGGGACATCTGTCTGACGGAGCAGGAGGTGTGGGCGGTGTGTGTGGAGTGTGTCCTGGCTCTGCAGAGTATCGCCCCATCGCCCCTGTTCCACACCTTGTGCATCACGCCCGACACCCTGGCCTTCAACGCCCATGGCAACGTGTGCTTTATGGAGCAGCTCAGTGGTGAGTCAACACAGTTCAACAAAGCCCAACACAACCCTCCATAGCTCAACACAGCCCAACACAGCCCAACACAGTCCAACACAGCCCAACATGGCCCTCTCTACCTCACAGACGATGAAGTCTCCCTGTCTATTCAGGGTCACATTCATTAGGGCACACACAAACATTTAAAATGATTTGCAACGGGAAACTAAAATCAGTGTGTCCTATTGGACAAGTCCAGGTAGTCCCTCCCTGTTTCAGTTAATGTTCTACCATTTGGTGCCTAATGAACACGACCCAGGTCTATCAGTTATTCAGTGGATTATCTGGTGTTTCGTCCCATACAGTACATCTGTTAGTCAGTGGTGTCTTCTATTGTAAAAGGCTGAAGCAGCACTCTCTCCACTGATTAATCTGTCTGATCTGATCCACCATGGTATCCTGAGGTCATAGATCAATATGTCCTTCCTATGGGAAGTCAAAGGATCATGAAGATCAGGGCCTGTATTCAGGTCCCCCCTTCTATTTATTATGATTTAAAAGTTCAAACTGATCCTAGATCAGTACTCATACTCTGAAATGCTTTATGAATAGGGGCCCAGACTCTCCTCCCCATGAAAAGTTTGTTTCCATATTCTCTTTTGGTCAGCAGTATATGTCTCAAACTAGAAAGTTACACCTGATCCCAAAAGTATTGAAATGTAAAATGGCTGCATTTGGGCTGTCTCTTAATAAAAAAATGCTGAGCCTTTGTGTGATTACATCTGTGTGATGTGATTTTGCAGTCGTCTGCAGTGCCTGGTCTCATTTGGATGGAGAGGGTTGGTGAAACTGAGTCACATCTTTCATGTTCAGGATACTCTGCCGCTTTCTCACTATGGCTTGTCCCTCAGACATTGTGATAAATCCTCTCCGCTAACAGACTAGCTTCTTCTCCTCTCAGCGAACCGCAATCATCTGTCTTTTACCAAACAGGGTTACGTCACCGCCTGTCACACTCAGCCCCGTTGTCCGTTCCACACAAACGTACACAGGCACGTAAACACACACACACGTAAGCATGGACGCACAGACATACATGCGCACCGGATGCTCACACACACACGCACAAACCCATGCACACACATAACCATTCAGGGATAGCCTCCCATTTTCCCCATGGCAACATCAGTAATTGATAAGCATTGATGAGCTCAACAGTGTCCACATTGCCAAGGGGATTGTTGCCCTGGTAACAGATATTCTGGCAGTCAGCTGCCTATCAGTGCCTTTGACTCACCCTGGATTCACATTAGAATCTATTGCTGATCACTAATTGGGTTGATTTGTTTTAGCCACAATGAAATACTAACCAGCACTTATATGCCAATACTACTTTTCTCCCCTGCATTGATTAGGTTTAATTGAGCTTAGGAGCTTTTTCTTGAATACTGATGCATGTGTGAGATCATCACGAGTCCCCTCAGGAATTGAGCCTACAGAGTGACCTTAAGTGACCAGTTAATGACCAGCATGCAGCAGTGTATAAGTCATGGCGCAGTATCCATTCATTGGTAGAAAATAGCATTACACTTTTATGACACCTCGACCACATTGTAATAAATGTTCATATAAGCACTCTCCAGTCTCATCTGGGAGAATATGGGAGCCTTAATTTAGGTCGTTTTTCTCAATCATAGTGTTAGGGAGCACATTCCTTCACTCATTGAGTTCACTGCAGTCTCCTTCCTATGTGTTTGCCCCTCCTGTCATATCATAGAGCCAGCTTACCTTTGATCTGGCCGTAGCCTTTTACTGTTGAACCTCCTGAAATAGCCGAATATTCTGTATTCAGAATGAGCGAATTTGCAATTGCCCTTTTTCAATTAAACATTTTGTATAACCAAATAAACCCAAACCTCTTATTAACAGCACTTTATACAGGTATTTCCCTGTTTACCGATGGATTTCTCATTTTGCAGTATTACAATCCACTTACAATACCTATCGTTCCTTTCTCTTACCACCTCCGTTTCTCAGTCTTTCGACCTCTCCTCTCTTCTCTCCCTCTGTGTTTTTGTCTCTACCCAATAGTACTCACTTCTCCTTGGCCGTTCGTTCTGACCCTCTGGAGTGTCTGGCCTCCTCCTGTCTTGGAGCCCATCAAAACTCCAGTAGTCAGAGACAGCCCCAAATCTAGACCTGACCTACTTAACTGTGGTTAGAGGAGGCTGAGGGCGGGAGGCTTTATCCCTGCTTCCACCCCAGCACAAACACTGGCCTACTTAAGACTGCAGATGCTCCGCATCGCAACACCAAGGCTCTGTTCAGGAGATAGCTGCAGTCTCATTTGTCTGGGATTGTCTCTGAGCTAATTAATGATATACAGTATGAGTGGGTAGTTTCATTGGCTTAGCACCCCATATTGTCAATTAGGACTGATACCAACACTACATGTAATCAAACATTTATTACACATTTTATTAACAAGTTGGATTGTTGTGTGCTTATTCTGCTGGACTGAATTATGTAGATGACTGGTTACAAGTGGTTTCATTGGCTTAGCACCTGGTCTTATAATTGGCCACATATTGTCAATTAAGATGGAATAATGTGATCAAATGTTGTGTGGAAAAATAGGCCTACCAACACCACATATAATAAAACATTTATTATACATAACTAGATGTACTTTTGTATGCTTGTCTTGCAGATGACCCTGAGGGCTCGTTTATACCTCCAGAGTTTGACAAGACTGGCAGTACATTTGAGGTAAGTGGATCCTTTCACTACAAATGGCTACTTCACAGTATGTATTGCCACTCACTGTAGCAGATGTTACAATACATTCTTGAAATGAAGGGTTGAGAACAAGAAAGAAAACAACAGTTTTGAGGTGCCTTTCGTTTTTCCAGGCCTTTTTCTAATATTTTCTTATATATTCAAGTAAGTGGAATTTGGCATTTAAAAGAAGACTTGCACTCTGAAATATGTCCGCTAGAAAGGAAGTGATAAGATTGCTTCTCAAGACATTCTCTTCCGTTTATTGTTTTTACTGGACTTAATAAAATACACAATACGGCAACAACCTTTCACTGTTGAAGTTTGTTGGAAGAACACTGTGCATACACATTAGTCCACCATACTTAATTTACTAGAAATCAATATTACATAAACGCTATTTCAAAACAAACATGATGGAAATCAAAGGAATCATAATTAGCTTTATGTATAGCAGCAAATACAGAGGATAACAATACGTCTCACTAAGAAAGTATTTCACTCTCTCTCATTACATCTATCTTTCTGTCTGATTCACTTATTTTCCCTCCCTCCACCACTTTCTCGTCTTTTGTTCACTTATTCTCTATCAGATCTCCCTCTCTCTAATTTCTTCCTCTGCGTTGTGTAGCCCCATGAATTGATTTCCTGTCTTGACCACATTTATCAGTTGCTCAATTTCAGGTTTAATGTGTGTGTCTATGTTTGTCTAATGTAACTAGTCTTCCAATGTACATAAGTGCTCCAAGTGGAGCGACTGGGGCCATAGAAATACAATTGATTCTAGTAATTCTATTTCTATGGCTGGGACCTGCTTGTGCACACAACGGGAACTCGACATGACCTTTCAGCAGCTGGTGGATTTAACATGTTCTGGCTCTTTACATGTTTATGTGTTATGTCTCACACATTGAGATCTGTATCTTCCACCTTTCCCATATCCACCACATAAGTATGGGTTGCATTCCTTTTAATTGTTTGCAATCCGTATCTTGTCCGAGATTTGACCTAAAAAACACCTGGTTCAGATTCATTCAAGAGCCAACATGTCAACCATAATTGCAACGGAGAGCACAATTCCCCCAAGTAAAGCACAAGAGAAGACTGTCAAATATCTGCAAGTTACAATGATAGTTCACTGGGGTAAAAGTGTCTGACTTTTCAGCTATCAGTCTCTTGAGGCTTACAAAGAGACAGGCTCTCATGAAATTCCCACTTATGCGCTGTAATTTCATCTCCACTGACTCCTGGTATTGTAGCCAATGATCCAATGAGATCCAAGGCAAATATGGAGAGATCATTATGCGTTTGTTGGATGAGGCCCCAGAATGCATTGCCTGCCATGCATAATGGCTCGATTACAACGAACAGGCAGAACTTAACGCACTCGTGCATGTTACCGCTGGATTTCTTAAAACACTACTAACGGGAGATTACACGCACCTGCGGGCTAAACTTTGCTTAGTTGCAACAACAAAACCAATAAGGATAAACCAGCAGATCAGTTGATCTCTCGTTGTTACCGTGTCAAGCAATTATGATACCAGACAGCTGGTCTAGATTCTCTAATCCCGCTCCCAATTAAATATTGACCTATCAGGAGCATCGAAAACCATAAGGCTGATGAATGTAAAGAATATAGAAGTAGTAGGCCTGTATTTCATTCAAACGTTTCACTTTAAATGGCAAAATAATAAATGCCATTTGAATTAACTTTAGTTTAAGTTTAATTTATTTAAACCAAAGAAAACAAGTGATAAACAACAATAAAGATGAAAACAAATAATTTTCAAAAAACGGTGTGCATGTGTGGTTGGAAGCCCAAGGGCTTATATGAAAACCACACCACAAAAAAATTACCAACAATACATAAGTACAAAAATAAAGGTTTGTTAAAACAGATAACAAAACCTACTAATTATAAATGTATAAATTAATACTAATTACAAATGAATTGATCAGTAATCACGAAAAAAAATGAACAGTATTTGTTTTGTTTAAATGTGTGCGTTCATGTGAGTGTGTGAGAGTTAGGCTATATGGAGGAGATTACTGAGTAGTTTGGTTCATCAGGCTGACCCCCAGTCTTCGCTTGAAGTTATTGAGCGATGATGATGTTTTGGCAATGTGAAGATAAGAATTCCAGAGTATGGTACCTCTTTATCTGATAGAGAATTTACTATGTGAGGTGCGGCAGTGGGTAGGGTGAAGGTTATCGCAGTGTCTTGTGCTATATAGATGGATTTCAGAATTAACCTGGAAGAATCCATTGAAATGTAAACTGTCTGGGAGGTATGAGTATTTGTAGATATACAGTGGGGCAAAAAAGTATTTAGTCAGCCACCAATTGTGCAAGTTCTCCCACTTAAAAAGATGAGAGAGGCCTGTAATTTTCATCATAGGTACACGTCAACTATGAAAGACAAAATGAGAAAAAAAAATCCAGAAAATCACATTATAGGATTTTTTATGAATTTATTTGCAAATTATGGTGGAAAATAAGTATTTGGTCAATAACAAAAGTTTTGTCAATACTTTGTTATATACCCTTTGTTGGCAATGACACAGGTCAAACGTTTTCTGTAAGTCTTCACAAGGTTTTCACACACTGTTGCTGGTATTTTGGCCCATTCCTCCATGCAGATCTCCTCTAGAGCAGTGATGTTTTGGGGCTGTCGCTGGGCAACACGGACTTTCAACTCCCTCCAAAGATTTTCTATGGGGTTGAGATCTGGAGACTGGCTAGGCCACTCCAGGACCTTGAAATGCTTCTTACGAAGCCACTCCTTCGTTGCCCGGGCGGTGTGTTTGGGATCATTGTAATGCTGAAAGATCCAGCCACGTTTCATCTTCAATGCCCTTGCTGATGGAAGGAGGTTTTCACTCAAAATCTCACGATACATGGCCCCATTCATTCTTTCCTTTACACGGATCAGTCGTCCTGGTCCCTTTGCAGAAAAACAGCCCCAAAGCATGATGTTTCCACCCCCATGCTTCACAGTAGGTATGGTGTTCTTTGGATGCAACTCAGCATTCTTTGTCCTCCAAACACGACGAGTTGAGTTTTTACCAAAAAGTTATATTTTGGTTTCATCTGACCATATGACATTCTCCCAATCCTCTTCTGGATCATCCAAATGCACTCTAGCAAACTTCAGACGGGCCTGGACATGTACTGGCTTAAGCAGGGGGACACGTCTCGCACTGCAGGATTTGAGTCCCTGGCGGCGTAGTGTGTTACTGATGGTAGGCTTTGTTACTTTGGTCCCAGCTCTCTGCAGGTCATTCACTAGGTCCCCCCGTGTGGTTCTGGGATTTTTGCTCACCGTTCTTGTGATCAATTTGACCCCACGGGGTGAGATCTTGCGTGGAGCCCCAGATCGAGGGAGATTATCAGTGGTCTTGTATGTCTTCCATTTCCTAATAATTGCTCCCACAGTTGATTTCTTCAAACCAAGCTGCTTACCTATTGCAGATTCAGTCTTCCCAGCCTGGTGCAGGTCTACAATTTTGTTTCTGGTGTCCTTTGACAGCGCTTTGGTCTTGGCCATAGTGGAGTTTGGAGTGTGACTGTTTGAGGTTGTGGACAGGTGTCTTTTATACTGATAACAAGTTCAAACAAGTGCCATTAATATAGGTAACGAGTGGAGGACAGAGGAGCCTCTTAAAGAAGAAGTTACAGGTCTGTGAGAGCCAGAAATGTTGCTTGTTTGTAGGTGACCAAATACTTATTTTCCACCATAATTTGCAAATAAATTCATTAAAAATCCTACAATGTGATTTTCTGGATTTTTTTTTCTCAATTTGTCTGTCATAGTTGACGTGTACCTATGATGAAAATTACAGGCCTCTCTCATCTTTTTAAGTGGGAGAACTTGCACAATTGGTTTCTGACTAAATACTTTTTTTCCCCACTGTAAGTGCATAATTGGCGTACATTAATGTCGTAAATAGACAAGATATTGAGTTTCTTAAACAAAGGTGTAGATGGAGCCAGGTAATTAGAGGAGTTGACTAGGATTGCAAATGTAGTTTGTATGATGAGTCATTTGTGTAGGTAGGAGGCATATGTACTGGCCTAGACAATATTACAGTAAATGAGATATGGGTAAATTAAGCTATAGTATAGAGTTAGGAAGCAAGCCTGATGAACCAAACCACTTATCGGTCTTATGATACTAACAGATTTCATCACTTTGCTGCAGACAAATTGAATATGATCTGTCCAGGATAACTTTTCATCAATTAGAACTCCAAGGAATCTAATGGATGTGACTTGTTCCATTTCATTCCCACTAATTGAGATTCTGGCTCTTTCCTTTTTTTTTTTTTTTTTTTCTTATTCTGAATAGTGAATAGAATAAAGTTAGATTTTTTTACATTTAAAGATTATTTGTTTATCTGGAACCATTCAGAAAATTTGACCATGCCTGAGTTGACTTCATTAATTAGTGAATCCACATTTTTGTGGGATAAAATCTAATCTAAAATCTAAATCTAAAATCTAATTGGTATCATCAGCAAAAATCTAATTGGTATCATCACTCTCCTGAGTGGCGCAGTGGTCTAAGGCACTGCATCGCACTGTGCCACTAGAGATCCTGGTTCGAATCCAGGCTCTGTCGCAGCCGGCCGCGACCGGGAGACTCATGGGCGGCGCACAATTGGCCCAGCGTCGTCCAGGGTAGGGGAGGGAATGGCCGGCAGGGATGTAGCTCAGTTGATAGAGCATGGCGTTTGCAACGCCAGGGTTGTGGGTTCGATTCCCACGGGGGGCCAGTATTAAAAATAAATAAAAAATATATATGTATTCACTAACTGTAAGTCGCTCTGGATAAGAGCGTCTGCTAAATGACTAAAATGTAAATGGAAGTATGGTAGAAGACACGGCAGCAAGGTCATTGTTATTGATTAGGAATAACAAAGGACCAATTATCAAACCCTGTGGCACGCCACAGGATATCTTGGCCCTGGTAGATGCAAAGCCGTTTGCATAAACAAATTGTTCTCTATCATAAACATAACTATATAACCAATTATATGTATAAACATGAATAATAATGCAATTTAGAAAGTAATATTTCAGCCATGTCAAACGATTTGGATAAATCTAAAAAGGTGCCTAGAGCGTATTCATTGTTGTCAAGTGCTGTAAAGATTTTATCCACCAGTTGCAAAAGAGCCATGTCTGTGGAGTAGTTTTTACGAAAAACGTATTGGTGCTCATATGGAAAACAGGGTTGATTTAAATGTTTCAACATTCTGTTATAAACCATTTTTGGGGGATTATAGGAAAACATGGTAGTTCAGATATTGGGCGATAATATTGAAAAGATCTTGGATCCATAGATTTATGGAGGGGGATAACTTTCAATTTTCAAGTCTTTAGGAACAATACCAGTTTGCATATATTTATCTATTTGACAATTACCACAGTAGATATGCCGTGGTAAATTAGGAAATACTTTAATACTGTAAGGAATGATTATCAAATAGATAAATCGCCATTAGTCTGCCCATAAAGTAGGAATAAGTTGTTCCCTTGATAATACCAACCAGAAGGTGAAATAGTCTTGAAAAATGTTGGCTGTAATCAAGACTAAAAGATAACCTCAACATCCACGTTAGGGAGTGGTAATGCTGGTTGCAATTGAGATCAGCTGTGCGGGTTATTTTAGTGCGTATTGATTGTTTAACGAGAGATCAGCTGGCGATATTCTAGTGGCTTTCGATGGTTGCTATTGGCCTAATGGATCTGAAGGGGCTCATATTAGGGAGGAACATGGCCCTGGCCTTGGCCTGGCCTACTGCAGCTTTATTGACTTCATAAAGGCCTGATGAATTACTTCCTCAACCAAAAGCATGCCAACTAGGCCTAGTTTCCAGCAAGACCCCACAGAGATGCCCAAAGGACTTGTGCTGCATATACTAATAAATTGAGGTTGTCATGGGACAGTAGTGATTTATGGCTTCTTTTTTAGTACATGAGCTGCTGACATTAGATAAATGACACATATTTGAGGTTTTAATTCCCATATGGTTTAAGGTGAACATGTCCAGGCAGTGTAAACGTGTCTAAGCAGTCTTATTGTTTTTTATATGATAAACAATTGTAGTGTGGTGGATGTTATGGGTCAGTTTGAGGTCAATGACACTCTGTATCTCCTCCAGGGACATGTGTACTCTCTGGGCTCCACCCTCTCTGCCGCATTGGACTTTGTCATTGAGCCAGAGCTGGAGGCAGAGCTGGGGGAGGAGATTCAGAGACTGCTGGAGCAGATGCAGGAGGAGGGGCCAGAGGACAGACCACTCCCCCAGGTAATATCACCATCATGGATGAACTTTAATGGAGTGCTGTCTTTACGCTCTTATTATACAAATTAAGTGGCTGCGATTCCGAATTCTCTGCAAGCCTCTTCCCAATAGCAAAAAGTCCAAAGCTTCTGTGCATGTGCGGAATTCGCTACTTTACGCACAGTCTCTGATCTACTCGTTTGGCTGCCCAGAGAACAGGCTACCAACAGGCTACCAACAGGCTACCAACAGGCTACTCTGGCGAATTTCAGTGATGAATGGAGAATGGTGCTCATTTAATAAAGTTAGATCAAAGCTCAATCAATGTCTGTAAGATCACAAAATGATAGTATTCTACATAACATAAGTATTCAAACCCATTGACTTATTCCACATGGTGTTGTGTTACAGCCCGAATTCAAAATGGATTACAATTATAATTTTTCTCACCCATCTACACACTATACCCTGTAGTGACAAAGTGGAAAAATGTTTTCAGAAATGTTTGCAAATGTATTGAAAATGAAATACAGGTATCTCATTTACATAAGGATTCACACCCCTGAGTCAATACTTTGTAGAAGCACCTTTGGCAAAATGATACAAGAGACATGACATACTGATATGCAACTGTAATGGATGTGCACAGACAGTGAACATGAGCAGCACCGTGTGGAGGAGCAATGACAGTGCAATGCAGATAGGTAGTGGTGGGAAGTTCGGCTATTTTTACTGACTCTGATCTTTTCGACTCGTTCAGTGAAAAGAACATATCTTTCGACTAATTTTGTTCATTTGAGTCAGTAATGCCCAGAGCACGCAGGACCCCCCTACCGGTGAACGATGAACTGAAAACTCAAAAGATGATTCTACAAGCCTGCCGTTCACATCTCGTTCACCATAGTGGGCTTATTGGAGCTGTCATTTGTGACTGCTTTAAACAATGTACATTTGCTGATTGCTAGGCATACAAATACGATTATTTCTTGATACATTTGAAACAAGGTCTAGTTGTGGCCGCAACCGGACTAGATTGTGAACGACTCTTGGCAGAATGCATTGCTTGACTGCTGTGAGGGTGATAAGCACAATATCATTTGTGAACTGCAGTCCCCCCAAACGATTCGTTCTCAAGTTCGAGATTGTTGAGCAGAGGTGGTGTATGTTTTGGTTCTATAAAGCTGTGTCCATCATAACATTCAATAATCAATTAATTGAATTCATTCTTGCACTATGCGATCCATTATTAGTTCTAAACATTCTCTATGTTGCCTGCTGCATGATCTATTGTCCTGTGCGCATATATGACAGACAGTTATTGGTCGGAGCAGAGCACGTCTCTAGATCCTCTGAGCAGGAGGAGAGTGAATCAATCCTGCAGTAGGACTTATTGGGGCCAGCAGGTCAAACGAACGACTAAAATCACTAGTCATGCATGAAACCAGAATTCTGCCCAGGGGATAAAACTCAAATATGAAGTTTACACCAGTTACAGGATGTATTTTCTTTTTTACAGGATGTATTTTCTTTTTTACAGGATGTATTTTCTTTTTTACAGGATGTATTTTCTTTTGTCCTCAACAATTAGTCATCAACAATGAAATGGCAAAAACTTATTAAACCCCCTAAAGTGCATAGTTTATATTTATATTAATATCATCTGAACGGTACATGTTAGAAACGTACCGTTTCGATATAAACCTAAACTTACCATTGCGTCATAAAGTATGTACTTTATGTCTATGTTAGCTGATATATTATGTATCTTCCCCTCAGGACATCCTCTCCCTTGCAGAGGAAAAGCTAGTAGATACCTCTTCCACAGCCCTGTGCCGGAAACTCTCTTCTATAGGAAGAAGAGTTCTGTCAATCGAATCCGTCGCAACATTTCAAGGTTAGCCTTTAGACATGAGATATGTCTGTGGATATCGATGTAAACATACATTTCTATTGTAGTCCACTGTGGCCATAACCATACTACCTGTGTATCCATCCACAGATGGGTGGGATGGCTCTTGGGAGGCTCGATGGCAGCAGCCCAAACCCAACTGGCAGCTCCACAAGAGCATCAGCTCTGAGGACAGTAGCTCCAAAGACCAGGGCATTGTCTCAGACACCACGGCAGAGAACCCAGACCTAAACGACCCCAACGGCCTTCACCGGCATCACATATGTGGAGCCTGGGACTCCACCCTTTGGGCTGACGGTATGGGGGATGTGGAAGAGAATGGATGTGTCAGAGAGGAGGACATGTTTGGTTCTCAGCTGGATAGCAGATCTCAGAACAGTTCTCCTGTACACCGGAGGGCTCAGGAGAGGGCTGGGAGGGTGAGGGGGGTTCTGAATCGTTCCTGCTCCATCCCAGACTCCAATAATCCCCCTGCACTCCCCCCCGCGCCGCACGGGGATATCAGTGTCAATGTATCGGACCTCACAGAGATAGGAGCTGAGGAATGCATGGGGCACGGGTCTGTTTGGAGCAAGAGAGGGGACAGAGAGAAGGCCCCTTATGAGTGCAATGACTCCGAGCAATGGGACTCAGTGAGAGACAGTGAGACATTAGAAGGGGAAAGAGATTCTCCCCTGCCCATATGTGGTGGTGAAACAGATTCAGACAGTCAAAGTGGAACACGAGATGATCCCTCTTTGTCCCGCCCAGCTCAAGACCCGGACGTGTCGGTCGACTCTGCTTGCAACATGACTTCAACCTCAAACCTTTACACTCCCAATAATCACATGACTAAAAGCATGCTGTGCCTCAATGAAGAATCTCAGGATGAGGTGAGTTCAAGGCTTAGTTTCATATACTGTACACTGTATGTAGATTTACATGCCTTTGTTTCAGGAAAGTTCTTGTTCACAACTCTTCGGAACGGTTTCCCAGACCCAGATTAAGCCTATTCCTGAACTAAAAAGCACTTTCGGTGGTGATTTTTCATTGAGCATGGTATTTTGTCCAGGACTGGCTTAATCTGGGACCGTTAAACTGGCCAAGAGGGAAATAAATGTTAACAGTGCTTTTTATTGATTGTGACCTAGTGGATCTCTCTGAGGGATCTACTCACACGAAGTGGGCGGAGACTGTCTGTGAATGAGCTATGGGCCCTGTGTCATACCTGCCTCTCCACACTGCAGACCTACATAGACTACCCAGGTTGGACTCCTCACTTCTTCAGTTAACCAACCACTGATTCTCTGTGTAAACCAATTACATTATTTACTAAGCAGTAAGCATCCAATCCCTCACCTTGTCTGGTCTCTGTAAACCACTTTGCTGTTGATGAAATTATAATGGGAAAACGTCACTATGGCAGTGCCAATAAATCATTTTAAACGTTGTTTAGTTTGACATACATGTTATGTAATGTATTAACCTCTTACTCTTCTTTCATATTCTTTATTTCCTTCCTGAAAGCATACCTATGCCTGGATACAATGTATGTGGGTTGTGAGGGAGAAGTTCTCTTCTTGAAACCTAAAAACACAGGTATGGCTCTTTTTGCTTATAGGGTACACGGTAGTCAGCAATTGTCTCTGGTTGGAATGATAAAGTTACTTCAGCACTTTCCATTTATTATTTGTCTCTCTTTATTTATTTACAACTGTTGTGACTTCAAATATTCAAAAGTTATCTTGAGAAAAGTGTCTTGAGTAAAGTGTCTGAAGGAACATTCATTGAAATGTTGTCACATTCAATAATTCAACGTGAATTTTCCTCGTAGGATCCTGCGATGCATTTTATCTGGCGCCTGAATTCCAGGATCATGGAATCGTAACTGAAAAGGTTTGCCTCAACTTCTGACATTCATCTTTTAAAATAAAACCTTTTTCTCCATCAAGTAGATGCTTTTGATTACTGATTAAGTGGGTGTCGTCTGTCTGTCTGTCCATCTGTATGTCTATCTCTCTGTCCACCCGCCCGTCCTTCTGTCTGTTTTTAGGCCTGCGTTTATGGGGTGGCTGCCATCCTATGGGCCACGGCCAAGTTCAACCTGTCAGCCAATCAGAAGCTGGCTATGCCCAGGAAGTTGAAGATGCTGCTGCTGGAGATGGCCAAGAGGACGCCCATCGAGAGACCTTCCATTGTCGTAGCTAAAAAGGTAGTCAGAGTTTCAGCTCTCAACCACTTGATTGAAAGCACATTCATCTATTCTTCTTTTGATCAATGTGTTAGTAACATTAATTACATATGTAACATCATTTAGCATTTTTAATAGCCGGCAATCGTGACACAATATTATATTTTGTTCACCTTTTAATTCATAAAAGTGATTGTAATTAAACTAGTAACAATCCAATTATCTCAATTTGAAAGCAAAGTATCTGTAGGACTCCCTGGAAAGCAGTGGCAATTGTTACTAAGTGGACTATCCTGGTTAATTAAATTAAGGGAATGAATGAATGAGCAAAGTTTCTTTACTGTAAAGTGTGTTGCGATTTTATATACACTTTAAATTAAGTTTGATTTGATGAACAAATTCATTAATGAAGGATCTTAGGTGCTAAGGTATACGATTTTAATGTATTTTATTATGTTTCTGCTGTTACAGAGCTGTCGGGATTATCTATCACGCCAAGGAACGAATGCAGAGACAGTGTGGACGAAGCTGATCAACAGAGTCCACCCGGTATCACTCCACTGTACCACTGTAGCTACTGTTTGGCAGGGGTAGTGAGAAACATACTGCCCCTCAGAGTGAAAGGGAGGACACATTGCTATTCCATTATTGTCTGTCGAGGATAACTCCCTCCCTTACCTTTCAGCCACTCACAAAGGACATTGATGCAGAGGTTCAGAATGGATTGGACAGTAGAGTAAGCTCAAGTCAGGAATCAACACGTATCAAGAGTGGTAGGATTAATTAATCTTTTCAGACATTATGTTCATGCGATTTCGTTGACCTTGCATCTACATACAGATTTGTGATCATCAAATGGTATTGATGTTGTAACTGAGATTGTTGTAACTGTGTGTAGGGTTTGTGCCCATGGCCACTGAGAGCCGATTGGCTCCTGTACCTGGCCCTGTTCCCCATAGCTATCCAATTAGCAGAGCACCCCAGCTTCCAGAGGCCTTCACCTCCCCTGCCACACACTTCACCCCCATCGTCCTGACCAGGGAGGGGGACACTAAGGAAGAAACTCCCCTGCCTGCTTCAGACATTGAGGGGTAAGCAGCATGCCTCCTTTCTATGGAGATGAGAGCTACCAGTCAAGGAATTATTTCACACACTGTTGATGTCTTTGCAAGGTGGAGCTTACCATAGTTGCTTTATTGATTATTGCAAAGATGTCATTGAATTTTAGCGCTGATTTCAAGAATGCATTTTTAATTTTCACATAATTTTGGGTTCCAGGACTATAAGTGAAGTCACAAGAGGCAGTGAAATCCAGCCTGTGCAAGAGGCCAAGGACCGAGAAACCCTCTCACACCTTAAGGACCCACCCCTACCTCAGTCAGATAGAGACCTACAGGACGACGGACAGGACAGCCCTGTCAATCAAAGGAGCGTGGTCACACATAACTTTTCCTCCACTGCCTATAGTGGCAGGACATTGGTCAACTCTCCACCTCCCACCTCCCCCGAACTCACCAACCAGAGGACTCCCGTTTCAGACCACACACTCCCTCCTCCGACCACCCAATTGACTTCATCTTTCTCTTGCCAATCATCATCCTGCTCTCATCTGACTGGTGGTGGTGTTTTCAACAACTTCCTCTTGCGTCAGGACCCTCTAACAGGGCGCTTAACCCTGGTGCCAGTGCAGATAACAGTCCCTGAGTCCATCCATGGTCTGGAGCTCAATCTGCCCGTGACCTCAAGCTCCAGCTACCTCCAGGGTCAGCCCACACATCCAGGGGGCCCTAGAGACCATCTGACCCCTGGCCAGGGAGTTGAACCTCTTTTGGATTGCCTTAATGGCAGCACCTGCAGCAGACCCTCAGACCCCACAGCGTCCATGCCCCATCCCCACAATGGAGAAGGAGGTCCAAGGACAGGAGACGGTGAGGATGAACACCTATCAGAGTCCCATGGACCTCCTCAGGGAGACTCCCCTCCTCCCCCATCCCCTCTGATGAACCCTTCCCTACAGGAGGTTATTGGCCTGCTCAGGGCAGAGTTTGCCTTTGATGGCTATCTGGAGAATGGTGTAGAGGATCTAGCAATGGGTAAGTAACATGGAGATTAATATTCATTCTCATGTAGCCTATGGCCCCAGATCGGTTTAGACTGTTTTGACAACCGCTACGGTTCTTGTCACACCAGTTGGTAAGACCGCACAAACAGATATGGCACCAGGCTAGTAGCCCGCTATCCCTGTTTCCCCCCCCCAGTGAATTTGGTTAGGTTAATTGCTTTGTAGAGAGATACTAGAGTTGTGTCATTGAAGAGTATGATCACTGGTGTGAACTTGTATGACAAGCTTTCTTTCTAAAAACCTGTAATTGATGTACTGTCTCATGTTTATGTGTTTAAAGGGGAGTATGTCCTGTCTCTGAAGGACCTACAGTACCAGACATTCTGCAATGTTGTGAAAGAGAAGTTCTGTGACCTTTACTGGGATGAGGACTTATTGGGAGTGCTACATTGTGTGGTCAACTACAGCCAATTCTCTCTGTGAGTATGTCAATGATTGCCTGTTTCATTGTTGATCCAAACACAGGTCTTCTCTCAATAACAGAAGCCTAACAGAAGAGAAATGATACAAGTGAAAAAGGAGTCAAACTTTCATTTATATAGATGGAAAGCAAACACTGATCCTGTTATTTTGGACAACACTTTATCTCTAGTAACACTTTAAAGGGAGCTGAACTTCCTGATTTGGCCTCATTTAAAAAAATGAATTAACAAATGCAAGTGGCCATGACTGAAGCCAAAAGAGAGTTGTCTTGGGGGTGTGGTTTGATGTGGGTATTTTTTGGTGGTGTCTTTACCATTCAATCACAACAAACAAGGGTAGTAGTGAGTAGTGACAATGATGTAAGCTAAGCTAACTTTGCTACTGAGAGAAGTTTTGAAGTTGAGGACTTCTCCCCTCCTGACTGACTCGCCAAGCCTGTGCTGACCTTGTGTTAAGCCAAGCTGACTGCAGCTAGCTTTTTCTCTGTCAAATCACAGTTATGCCAAGATAGCAAGAGCCAGTGTGTGGAATGTGTTTCATTAGACACTCGTTTTACAACACCTTGCTATGGAAGTAGCTTGCGACTTAGTTTCAAAGTTTAGTCACGTCATGTAAAGACATGGTACAGTGGAAACTATATCAACTGCGAGTTGAATGCCCGGTCTTCAGTCAACTCAGCTGTCCTATAACACAACAATATTCTATAACTGGCTAGTTTTGTCTCTCCTTATGTCCGCTGTTAGATCTTTCCCGGGGGACAAATCCCAGAATTACTAATATCCCTACAGGTGTAGGCTACATGTGGATATTGCACAAACAAACATCGCCCAGCTTGAGTGTAGATACATTTATCAACTAAAAATGAATGCGTTTGTTTGACAAAACATTTTCTGCTGTAAATATCATATTGATGTTCTTATAAAGACATTATGCCGACACTTTACCTAGCAAATGAAAATACAGTGTGTGTAGAGTTCATCTTCAGCTGTATAACCAGAACTAGAATGGCATAGGTATTCTTGGCCAAATCTAAGGATATGTCTGTCTAATCACACACTGACATGCACAGCTCTCTGGGTGAGGTTCTGTCTTCAAGTCTCCAGTGGGTGATGAAGTCCCTTCCATCTATGTCATGTATTATAGGTTATGGACAGGTGCAGTCAGGTGGCAGGAGGGGTGGAGTGCATGACACTCCATCCTGGATATGAAAGAGTTTGCCTCAACCCATGGGTCCAGCAGGAAGAGTTCAATAACTACAGGCAGATGTGAGATTCAGAAGGATGGCACCGATGGCATTACTCACCCGGGCCCAGGAGTAGGCTAGTCCATTGACATAGTGGAAGGTGGCACCTCCTTACAACATAAAGACACATAAAACCACACAAATCACAGATTACATTATCAATGGTGGTTATGATAGGTGAATTCCAAGTGATTGTATTTGGAGCTTTGGCGAGATCAAATGTGACCAACCTGATTCAAGTGTCCTCCATTTCTCTGAAACGGGAGGGGCTCAGCCTTGTCTGTCATCATTATTTTTGCCCTAGAGAATACACAATGTTGTTGTTTTGGTTTTGGGTTAGCTGAAGCCCTCGAATGCTAGCTAGCTAGTTACCTAGCTTCCCTAACTCTGTAGCTAGCTAGCTTGCTAGCTATCTAATTTGCAAATCCGACTTGA
Source organism: Coregonus lavaretus (assembly GCF_964263955.1). Lineage (NCBI taxonomy): Eukaryota > Metazoa > Chordata > Actinopteri > Salmoniformes > Salmonidae > Coregonus > Coregonus lavaretus. Next base: position 22,222,982 of record NC_140023.1, read on the forward strand.
AATTAGGTAACGTTCACTAGTTAGCTAGATAGGTAACATTAGCTAGCAGGGATCTTAGCTAGCCAGTTCGAGTTGGAACATTATTGAAAGCAAGCTGGCTACATCCTATCACACCTGAAATGCCAATGAATAGGCTACAGTTAGCAAGATCTGGCATGATAACCAATCGAGATCCCTCCACCTTGCTGTTGCTAGCAAGGTAGCTAGCTAGCTTGTTCACGTTAGTAATGCAAATATTCCTCTGACATTACATCACATTACACATTAGGGAGAGGCTTTGTATTTAGCTAGATACATCACAGTATCATAGCTAGCCTGGCTCGCTAGCATTAGGTAGTATAACCAACATTTACTCACCAGTCACCAACAACACCAGTCTCAGTTTTATTTTTTATTTCTGTTGTACTTTTACCTATTTTTCGTGATATCCAATTTGTACTAACTGTAAGTCGCTCTGGATAAGAGCGTCTGCTAAATGACTAAAATGTAAAATGTAAATGTAGTTACAGTCTTGTCCCATCGCTGCAACTCCCCTACGGACTCGGGCGAAGGTCGAGAGCCATGCGTCCTCCGAAACACAACCCTGCCAAGCTGCACTGCTTCTTGACACACTGCTCGCTTAACCCAGAAGCCAGCCGCACCAATGTGTCGGAGGAAACACCGTCCAACTGGCGACCAGAGTCAGCTTGCAGGCGCCCGGCCCACCACAAGGAGTCCGTAGAGCGTGATGGGACAAGGAAATACCGTCCGGCCAAACCCTCCACTAACCCGAAACAACGCTGGGCCAATTGTGCGCCGCCTCATGGGTCTCCCGGTCACGGCCGGCTGTGACACAGCCTGGGATCGAACCCGGGGCTGTAGTAACTCCTCAAGCACTGTGATGCAGTGCCTTAGACTGCCAGTCTCAGGTCTGAAGGTTGACAGCATGCAGAAGTATTAGCTAGCATTGGATGTAATTAATATCCTAACCATCTGCACAAGATTGTTGAAGAACTTTATGGAAGCCCCAGTATTTCTTGAGCAATATGTGCATTGCACATCAAGCTATTGCCAAAGATAACGGCAGGGGAAGTAACCACACCATGTTGTCTGGAGAAGACTGTTTCTCTGTGCATAATCTCGATTACCCACAAGTCAAATTATCTCATGAAAGTTTGTAATTTCCTGTTTACTTCTGGGGGGAATGCCATTAACAATTGTGATTACCTTTGTGCAAAGGAAGGAAGTGAAGTCTTGGCCAAACCCCGCCCTTCCGCTAATTTCACCTGTGTTTATCATGACCAAAAAGCACATTTTTGTTTTCATGATTTTTTTTAACAATACAATAATTTTGACTTTGTGGCTGCGGAATCTAGTGGAAACCGTTTATTTTCCGCACACGGGCTTGCAAATCACAGCACCAGTTTAAGCACCACCTTCGCCCAATCCTGATTCATAAAATAATCAACCACGAAAACCCAAAACCATGAATTACTGCTGGTCGTAATCACATAATTCTATGTGAGCCTTGACAGATTCTCACTATTTCATCTGTCCACGAGAATTGGTCCACGAGAGATTACTCCGTGCATGACAATTCTCCCTAGGCGTTGCCACAATGTGTTAATGGGCACTCACCACCTTCCGGAGACACTTGAAACCCCACCTCTTTAAGGAATACCTGGGATAGGATAAAGTAATCCTTCTACCCCCCCTTACCCCACACCTCCATAAAAAACATTTAAAAAAAACATTTATTTTTATAAAAAATAATAAATAAATATAAACAAAATATGAAAAAATAAAATAAAAATACAAATATTGCAAAGTGTTTGTCCCACTGGCTATCATAAGGTGAATGCACGAATTTGTAAGTCGCTCTGGATAAGAGTGTCGAAAATGTAAATGTAAATGTAAATGTAAAAAGGGGGCATGTATGTTGACATAATTGTAATCCAAACCCAACCTTTGTGTAAGTCGTGACAAACATACTTAAAAAAACATTGTTTTAGATGAGACTGACTTTATAACCAAAATTATCCTATTTACACTTTGTAGTCAATTTTGACACTAAAATAAAAGTTTTGGACTCATAACGATGCCACATAGGCCCTTTTCAAAAGGAGCAGTTGCTTTTTTGATTCAGTCGCTCTTTAAGTTACACCCTTGGTTAAACAAAAGATAATGCCTGTGTCATAAAACTGTCTTTAGCTGGAGGGGCTGTCAATACTATAAGAAGGATTTTGTTCTCCTTAAAAGTATTCTCTATCAACAAGCTTATCCAGTCAACAAGTTTAGTTTTACTCTCTGAGCAGGGGAGAAGCCCAAAATTGGCAGTGTTTGTGATTAGAATGTTAATTTCTCTCATGTGTGTCCTCAACAACATTAGGCACTTTAGATGCTACAACCCCTCCCCCCTTACACACACACACACACACACACACACACACACACACACATACATGCACGCACACTCCACTCATAATCAGCATTCACAGAAGATGCACTTCAGACACACACTTCCACTCCCTCCGGCTTTCTCCAGCAAGAAAGGTCCCTATGGTAACCGCTCATCTCAAGTTTTTTGTTTGTCTCGAGAATATTGGCTTGGCACCATTAATGAGCTACTTATGATTCGTCCTGCCTTTGAGAGAATCATAAGGATCCTTGAGGAGTGTACATGAAGGAAAAGGTGAAATAAGGACTTGCCCCTTTTTTTGTTCCTGCAGACAAAGACAGATAGAGGGGCACATGAGTGTGGTGAGGAGATGTGCAGCTTGTCAGTTTACTTAGACACTGTTTCATCTCATGGTTGCGGTGCTGTTAACGGCTGGGGCAGTGTGTTGAGATAATTTTGTATCTTCTGAGGTGATGAGACAGACTGACATCACAGCCTTGGTCAGACAGACAAACAATCCTCTGAGTGGAGATTTTAGACTGTCAGCTGGAGTAGCCTTTCACTGCTAGGGTAGCTCATTGGAGAAGTCCTGGTGCTGGAACACTTGGCTTTGGATACAGACAGAACCGCTTTGGATACAGACAGAACCGCTTTGGATACAGACAGTTTTGGACAACTCAACCTCAGCAGTCAGGATGCTGCTAAGGAGCTGCTAAGGATTGATTTGTTTTGATGGCTAATTATTGATTGGTTTGTTTTGATTAATTCATTTGTGTTGGCCTACTTAACTATTTTAATTGTGCCTGTGAGGACTGGGCTTGTCTCAATTGTCTGTCTAGATTTCTCAGAATATGATTATTTGTCTGAACTTTCAGTATCTGCTGTGTTTTCGTATTGACTGAGTTGTTATTCCCACTATTTTGTCTGCATTGTTTATGTTGTGTCTAATTACTGTCTGTGATGTTTTAATGACTTTTCAGTCTGAGCTCTTATAGTCTGCGTTCCGTTTGATTGAATTAGTGTGTTTTGCCTGTTTTTTGTCTGTGTTTGTTATGTGTTTGTCTAGTGGTCTGTGTGTGGCTGAGATGGTTGTGACTAGCTATGACTGACTGGTGTGTTGTGATTACTCTCTCCCTCTCTCTCTCTCTCTGGCTGCTGATGTGCCACATGCAGAGGCTCTAATGAACAGTCTCCATCAAAGCCATGGCAAAGGTCAGCCACCTCACCCCTGAGTTCTGCCACCTGTAGAGCGGAGGAGAGGGAGGCACTGCAGTGTGGTCATGTCATCCTGAACGGCAACCTGCACCACAGTGGACCTGTAGCTTCAGACGCGTGGGAGAGATTTGAGAGAGACCAGAGGGCCCTGTCTGCACACAGAGAAACAGAGACTAGACCTGAACATAGAGATACCAAATCAGAGGAGGGTCAACATCATGGCTGCCCAGGTAGGAAAGGAAATAACTTCACAACTTTCATCACTGTTACCATTACTTCACAACTGTTATCACTGTTATCATTACTTCACAACTCGTCTCTGTTACCATTACTTCACAACAAGGGGGTGTGAGGATGAGGTGCTGTGGGATTATTTAAGATACACTTTGAAGAGGTAGGGTTTCAGATGTTTTCGGAAGATGGGCAGAGACTCTGCTGTCCTAGCTTCAGGGGGAAGCTGGTTCCACCATTGGGGTGCCAGGACAGAGAAGAGCTTGGACTGGGCTGAGCGGGAGCTGCCCTCCCATAGGGGTGGGGGGCCAAGAGACCAGAGGTGGCAGAACGGAGTGCTCGGGTTGGGGTGTAGGGTTTGAGCATAGCCTGAAGGTAGGGAGGGGCAGTTCCTCTTGCTGCTCCGTTGGCAAGTACCATGGTCTTGTAGTGGATGCGAGCTTCGACTGGAAGCCAGTGGAGTGTGCGGAGGAGTGGGGTGACATGGGAGAACTTGGGAAGGTTGAACACCAGGCGGGCTGCAGCGTTCTGGATAAGTTGCAGGGGTTTGATGGCACAAGCTGGGAGCCCAGCCAACAGCGAGTTGCAGTAGTCCAGACGTGAGATGACAAGTGCCTCGATTAGGACCTGCGGCACTTCCTGTGTGAGGTAGAGTTGTACTCTACGGATGTTGTAGAGCATGAACCTGCTGGAGAGAGTCACTGCTTTTATGTTTGCAGATAACGACAGGGTGTTGTCCAGGGTCACGCCAAAGTTCTTTGCACTCTGGGAGGGGGACACTGTGGAGTTGTCAACCGTGATGGAGAGGTCTTTGAGCGGGCAGGCCTTCCCCAGGAGGAAGAGCAGGTCTGTCTTGTCAAGGTTGAGCTTGAGGTGGTGGGCCTACATACAAGTTGAGATATCTGCCAGGCATGCAGAGATGCGTGTCGCCACCTGGGTGTCAGAAGTGGGGAAGGAGAAATGTAATTGAGTGTCATCCGCATAGCAATGATAGGAGAGACCATGTGAGGATATGACAGAGCCGAGTATCTTGGTATATAGAGATAAGAGGAGAGGGCCTAGAACTGAGCCCTGGTTGGACACCAGTCGTGAGAGTACATGGTGCAAACACAGATCCTCTCCACCTCACCTGGTAAGAGCGGCCTGCCAGGTAGGATGCAATCCAAGAGTGTGTAGAGCCTGAGACGCCCAGCCCTGAGAGGGAGGAAAGAAGGATCTGATGGTTCACAGTGTTGAAAGCAATGGATAGATCTAGGAGGATGAGAACAGAGGATAGAGATTTAGCTTTGGCATTGTGGAGAGCCTCCGTCACACAGAAAATAGCAGTCTCGGTTGTGTGACCCGACTTGAAGCCTGTCTGGTTAGGGAGGAGGGGATGGGGTCAAGTGAGCAGGTTGTCGGACGGCCGGACCTCACTAGTCGCACGATTTCATCTGGATCTGGAGAGAGAAGGGCAAAAGGTCAAGGCCTAGGGTTCTGTGTGAGTGGGACCAGTGGACTCAATAGGCTGAGTGAATGAGGAGCGGATGTCATCAACCTTCTTTTCAAAGTCAGTTGACAAAGTCGTCCGCAGAGAGGGAGGAGGGAGGGGGAGGGGTGGAGGATTAAGGAGGGATGAGAAGGTGGAAAAAGTATCCTAGGGTTAAAGGCAGAAGCTTGAAATGTACAGTGATAGAAAGTGGCTTTAGCAGCAGATACAGAGGAAGAGAAGGTAGAGAGGAGGGAGTGGAAGGATGATAGGTCCTCCGGAAGTTTATTTTTCCTCCATTTTCACTCAGCTGCCCCCAGCCCTGTTCTGTAAGCTTGCGATGAGTCACTCAGCCACGGAGCAGGAGGGGAGGGCCGAGTCGGCCGGGAGGAAAGGTGACTGTGCGAGTCATAGGATGCGGAAAGGAAGGAGAGTAGGGTTGAAGAGGCAGATTTAGGAGACAGGAGGGAGAAGGATTTAGCAGAAGGGACAGATGATAGGATAGAAGAGGAGGGAGTAATGGGAGCGAGAGAGTGAAGATTTAGATGGCGCATGACCATCTGGGTAGGGGCTGAGTGGTTAGGGTTGGAGGAAAGGGAGACAGAAAAGGAAACAAAGTAGTGATCAGAGACATGGAAGGGGTTCCAGTGAGATTAGTAGGGGAACAGCCTCTAGTAAAGATGAGGTCAAGCGTATTGCCTGCCTTGTGAGTGGGAGGGGACTGGGAATGGGTGAGGTCAAAAGAGGAAAGGAGGGGAAAGAGAGAGTTGGAAAGAAATTAATTGAAGGCAGACGTCGGGAAGTTGAAGTCGCCAAGTATGAAGAGCGGTAAGCCATCAAGGTGTCAAGCTCATTGAGGAACTCTCTAAGGGCACCTGGTGGGCGATGGATGACAACAATGTTAAGCTTGAGTGGACAAGTGACCGTGATAACATGGAATTCAAATGAGGAGATGGACAGGTGAGAGAGGAGAAAATAAAACATCTCCACTTAGGAGAAATGAGTAGCCCTGTGCCACTAATGCGTCAACCAGATGCTCTCACACACCAAGTAGGCTACTAGAACAACAGGCAGCACTTAAAGGAGATGGCCCTAGATAGCAAAAAGACAGTACTAGACAACATCAGATAAAGACAAAAATTATACTTATCCCTCCTGGAGATATTAGGAGTCCTCTAGCTATAGAATGAAGGACCATTACTTCACAACTGTCATTACAGTTACCATTACTTCACAACTGTTATCACTGTTACCATTACTTCACAAATGTCATCCTTGTTACCATTACTTCACAGCTGTCATTACTGTTACCATTATTTCACAACTGTCATCACTGTTACCATTATCATGATAAATGTCTGTGAGACGACGTAGTTAGATGAAGTTGTATACTGAAGCGGGGATGTTGTGACAAATCCAGCTTTGAATGGCAGTTGGATCAAGTTGTTAGGGGAATGATTGGCGGTTGGATTAAGTTGTTAAGAGCACAGCTTATTCAAGATGGCCCAAATCACGCTGTGATGTTACAATGATCTCCTCAGCTGGAGAGGATTGTTGTGGAAACAGACACAGGCACAGTTACTTCCTTTCCATCTACAGACGCCAATACAGTGGCTTGCGAAAGTATTCACCCCCCTTGGCATTTTTCCTATTTTGTTGCCTTACAACCTGGAATTAAAATGGATTTTTTGGGGGTTTGTATCATTTGATTTACACAACATGCCTACCACTTTAAAGATGCAACATATTTTTTATTGTGAAACAAACAACAAATAAAACAGAAAACTTGAGCGTGCATAACTATTCACCCCCCCCCCCTCAAGTTGGATGGTTTCCGCTGGTGTAGAGCAATCTTTAAGTCATACCACAGATTCTCAATTGGATTGAGGTCTGGGCTTTGACTAGGCCATTCCAAGACATTTAAATGTTTCCCCTTAAACCACTTGAGTGTTGCTTTAGCAGTATGCTTAGGGTCATTGTCCTGCTGGAAGGTGAACCTCCGTCCCAGTCTCAAATCTCTGGAAGACTGAAACAGGTTTCCCTCAAGAATTTCCCTGTATTTAGCGCCATCCATCATTGCTTCAATTCTGACCAGTTTCCCAGTCCCTGCCGATGAAAAACATCCCCACAGCTTGATGCTGCCACCACCATACTTCACTGTGGGGATGTTGTTCTCGGGGTGATGAGAGGTGTTGGATTTGCGCCAGACATAGCGTTTTCCTTGATGGCCAAAAAGCTCAATTTTAGTCTCATCTGACCAGAGGACCTTCTTCCATATGTTTGGGGAGTCTCCCACATGCCTTTTGGCGAACACCAAATGTGTTTGCTTATTTTTTTCTTTAAGCAATGGCTGTTTTTCTGGCTACTCTCGTGTAAAGCCCAGCTCTGTGGAGTGTACGGCTTAAAGTGGTCCTATGGACAGATACTCCAATCTCCGCTGTGAAGCTTTGCAGCTCCTTCAGGGTTATCTTTGGTCTCTTTGTTGCCTCTCTGATTAATGCCCTCCTTGCCTGGTCCGTGGGTTTTGGTGGGCGGCCCTCTCTTGGCAGGTTTGTTGTGGTGCCATATTCGTTCTATTTTTTAATAAGTGATTTAATGGTGCTCCGTGGGATGTTCAACGTTTCTGATATTTTTTTATAACCCAACCCTGATCTGTACTTCTCCACAACTTTGTCCCTGACCTGTTTGGAGAGCTCCTTGGTCTTCATGGTGCCCCTTGCTTAGTGGTGCCCCTTGCTTAGTGGTGTTGCAGACTCTGGGGCCTTTCAGAACAGGTGTGTATACTGAGATCATGTGACACTTAAATAAAGTCCACTTGTGTGCAATCTAACTAATTATGTGACTTCTGAAGGTATTTGGTTGCACCAGATCTTATTTAGGGGCTTCGTAGCAAAGGGGGTGAATACATATGCACGCACAACTTTTAATTAAATTACAGGTTGTAATGCAACAAAATAGGAAAAACGCCAAGGGGGATGAATACTTTTGCAAGGCACTGTACATACACTTAGCATAATACACGCCCACACAGACACCTAAATACCCATTGGTAACAAACACTGCACTCTTGCACACAAACACACCTACAGTTTCACACAAAATACTTTGTGTGAGATGATAAATCAGAGCAAAGATAGGTTGCTCACACTGGTAGGTGGAGGACGCCTGTGATGCAGAATCTAACAATATAACAAGGTTAATGTAATGAATACTCAGGGAGAAAAAGGTGTAGATTCATGCGCAGAGCGTGGCAGGTGTTTATTACGCCTTTGCGGAAGGCAGGAATTGTGGTCACAGGCAGGCAATGGTCATACACTGGTAGGAAAACAGGCAGGTGAAACAAAACTTGGACTGAAGGCTAAAACTGGTTCTCACAAACGAGCTAGGAAAAGGCTTAGTAGAGTCAAAACGAACAATACCTCACAAGGCACAAACAGAAAGAACAGAACTAAATAAGGAGCTGATGAGACCAGGTGAGTAACTAACACAGGTGAAATCAATGAACGAAAATGAAATACAGGACTATATTCAAGAACACAAAGAAACAGGGCTACGTTCAAGAACACAAGGTGAACTAAGAAAATAAATACAGAACCTTACAGTTGGCGTTTAACAGCATGCCAACAAACACATTTAAAAGAGCCTTTCACCAAAAGAAACCTTCAGCCTTGAGAGAATTCCACCCCTCAAAAGCTCTGCACACACAGATACATGCATGAACACACACACAAACACACATACAGACTGCCTGACCCATCCATTTTCTCTGTCTCTTCCTGCTCTGCCATTTTCCTGGTCCAGGATTGAGAGCTGCTGAGTGTTTGGTTAAGGGGGCTATGGAGAGTCCCGAGCATCCAGTGGGGGGCTGCGATGAAAGTCCCTCTGAAGATGACTCTCTATGGGGGATGGACGAGCCACTGAGGGTGGGCCACCGAGGCCAGATGAGCCCTGACTGCTGCGAGGACATGGAGGACACAGATTCTCTGGCGTCTGATCGTCTCCTCTCCCCCAGCTCCGGAGCAGAGGAGTCCAGCCACAGCCTCAGCCCAGCCTGGGCCCTGGCCTTCTATGGAGAGGACTGTTTTAGTCAGGATGTGGTGGAATATGCTAGGAACTTGGGACAGCACAGTGAGTCACCGTGCCTGGAGCTGAAAACACAGGTGGGTAACCTGGGAGGAAAAGCTATTGGGCTTAAATATAATAGACTAGCTGTGAGTCATGACAGACCGTACAGATACCATGGTCTCAATGTTTGGAATAGTGCTTTTTTGGATATGTGTAAATATTTGACTCTCATTTTAGCTCATTTTAGAAGACATTATGTGGTAACGATGTATACTGTCTGATACTTCAAAGATTCAACATGATTAGTTACTACTTTCTACCAAATGGTACATAATGAAAAAGGTACATTCATCTGAAATAAACAAGAAGTAGTTATTATATCATAATTATGTAATTATCTTGTGTCACGAACCGGCTCAAGTTCGTAACAAAAAGAGCAAAGAGAGAGAATACGGCAGACAGAGTGGGAGGGTCGTCACACTTGTAAGTCCACATAAATGACAGAGAACAAACAGACTAAAATAAAGCGAAATCATGTTTAATGTTTAAGGCAAGTAGTGTCATTGCCTAAGGCAGTTCTAATTCTACTGTTCACTTAATGCTCACTATATTAAAAGGACTCCTCTCTCTTTAAACAAGATTTTATCTAGGTAGTGTATGTTGCATTGCAGCCAATGATGAAGCTGTACTCATTTCATAATGACATTACAGTAATGTCAATTACATAGGAGTGGCATTTTTGATATAAAGCATGCAATTTCTATTAGTCTCATCCATTGAATGATCCCATCTCATTGGATTGAATGATGACCTATAGTAGAGAATGTACCACTGCCTTGCATTTTGAGCATGCACAAAATAGTATTATAGACATAATTTATTATAAATTACACTTTCAGTCAAACTCCATAATATGTTTGGATAAGTGCATGCATTTCATGAAAAAGCTATGAGATTATTAGTTAAAATCAAGCAAAACAACATTAATAGCTGTAGCAAATCAGGGCATAATCATGATTTGATTATGCCCTGATTAACTCAGTCACCGTGTCGGTGTTAGATGTGCACCATCTCTCACTTCAAATGTCCTATTGATTTCTGTTACCATAGTGAGGGATACAAGGGGAGAGCCAGCCCTGTACATATATTGTAGACTCTAAAGGCCCGTTTCCATTGGCACTTTGAAGTCAACCCGGGTTGGGCTGGCCTTGGTGGACTAGCTCAAATTATGTTTCCACCACTGCCTCCAGAAATGAGAAATTATGTCATGTTGCTAGGTAGACAATATGTGACCATGCAGCTGGCTTCGCAAATGTTGCTAGCTACCTAGCTAGCAATATGTTAAAGAATGTAATTCCCCTAACCTTGCTGTAACTAACGTTTTCCCATACTCATGCCAGTGGCAGACAGACTCAGAGACATGTATTTAGCTTGCTAACATTAGCTAGCTAGCGAAACAGTTAGCGTTGTCACTAGCATAACAGGCTAGCTAGCTAGCGTAATTCTTACCTTGCTTGCCATGGCTTTGGCTATTAGCTAGCTAACCAAGCAAACCAGATGACAGGGTTTGATATGATGTAGCTATCTAGCTAGCTTTCAATATGACCTGACCTCCTAAAACTCCTGCTAGCTCACATTAGCTAGCTAGCTAGTTTCAACTCTGATTTGCTAGCTAACGTTAGGTAGCTAACATTCGAGGGCTGACTGTTCTCATAAAAGTTTCTGTAGTGCAAAAATTAATGAAGGATCCAGCTATGGTTGTAATTCGTGTCATGTCTGACTACTGCAGTGCTGATTGTCCATGTGCTAGCTAACAGCAACAAGCCCAGACGAGCTAGCTAAACGTTGTCAGCATCCAGCAGTGATCAGCTGGTGGTTGCATAGTAACGGCATCACCAGACCGAATTCTAATCGAGCTGGCACCAGTTGTGAAACTGGGCTGTGCTGGTCTGGGTTTCCCTCGACCCAGCTCAAATTTGAGAATTCCATTCGAACCAGCCCTAATTTGGCCCTAATTTTAAGTGCCAGTGGAAACGGGGCTTAAAAGGGTCTTCATGTACTGTATATAAACCCTTGGGAAAAAGGGTTAATAATGGGTTCCTCGGCTGTCCCTACTATGACAACATTTTCACCTAACGAAAAACCAAACCTTTGGCAAAAAGGTTCTACCTGGGAACAAAAAAAGAGTTCTACCTGGAACCAAAAAGGGGTTTCCTACAGGGACAGCCAAAGAACCCTTGACGGTTCTAAAGTTTGCGATCTGAATGGCTTGGTGTCTACTTTATGTGTTATGCATTAAATGTTCTACTTGTAGGAGCTTCAACAGCAGCTTATGATTGAGACAAAGGATCTGAAAAAGACCAGAAATTTCTACCAAAAGCTGCTCCATCAAGAGAGAAAAAGTAAAGGTACCAATCAATCCCCTATGACTTTTACAATTCCAATTTCTACTATGGGGTTGATAAATAGAGAAATAACACACGTTTTCAATGTGTTTTTCTGCTGAAGGTTCAGATGCTAGATTGATGCTGTCCAAACTCAAAGTCCAGCTTGAGGAGTTGAGGTCCAAAGTGGAGTTTCTAGACTCTATGAAGAAATATCTTGAGGTGCAGACAGGTTGAATAGAAATAATCCCCAAATCCCCTAATACTAACACAAAGCTCCCTTGACTTTTTCCACATTTTGTTACGTTACAGCCTTATTCTAAAATGGATTAAATAAATAAAAATCCTCATCAATCTACACACAATACCATATAATGACAAAGCGAAAACAGGTTTTTAGAAATGTTTGCAAATTTATTAAAAATAAAAAACATGATTTGGAAAGGCACACACCTGTCTATATAAGGTCCCACAGTTGACAGTGCATGTCAGAGCAAAAACCAAGCCATGAGGTCAAAGGAATTGTCCGTAGAGCTCCGAGACAGGATTGTGTCGAGGCACAGATCTGGGGAAGGGAACCAACAAATTTGAGCTGAGCTGGCCACGCGGCCAAACTGAGCAATCGGGGGAGAAGGGCCTTGGTCAGGGATGTGACCAAGAACCCGATGGTCACTCTGACAGAGCTCCAGAATTCCCCTGTGGCGATGGGAGAACCTTCCAGAAGGACAACCATCTCTGCAGCAGTCTACCAATCAGGCCTTTATGGTAGAGTGGCCAGACGGAAGCCACTCCTCAGTAAAAGGCAAATGACAGCCCGCTTATGCCAAAAGGAACCTAAAGGACTCTCAGACCATGAGAAACAAGATTCTCTGGTCTGATGAAACCAAGATTGAACTCTTTGGCGGCAGGGACTGGGAGACTAGTCAGGATCGAGAGAAAGATGAACGGAGCAAAGTACAGAGAGATCCTTAATAAAAACCTGCTCCAGAGCGCTCATGACCTCAGACTGGGGCGAAGGTTTACCTTCCCACAGGACAACGACCCTAAGCGCACAGCCAAGACAACGCAGGAGTGGCTTCGGGACAAGTCTCTGAATATCCTTGAGTGGCCCAGCCAGAGCCTGGACTTGAACCCGATCTAACATTTCTGGAGAGAACTGACAATAGCTGTGCAGCGATGCTCCCCATCCAACCTGACAGATCTTGAGATGATCTGCTGAGAAGAATGGGAGAAACTCCCAAAATACAGGTGTGCCAAGCTTGTAGCGGCATACCCAAGAAGACTTGAGGCTGTAATCACTGCCAAAGGTGCTTCAACAAAGTACTGAGTAAAGGGTCTGAATACTTATGTAAATGTGATATTTTAGTTTTTAATTGTAATAAATATGCAGAAACTTCTAAAAACCTGTTTTTGCTTTGTCGTTATGGGGTATTGTGTGCAGATTGATGAGGAAAAAAAACAATTTAATCAATTTTAGAATAAGGCTGTAATGTAACAAAATGGGGTCTGAATACTTTCCGAATGCACTGTACATCTCCCATATCTCTAATTGTTTGTTGGTTTTGATTGGTTGTTGGCTCATATCACTGATTGGTTACTGTTTCTGATGGGTTGCTGGTTCATATACAGTATTTGGTTGTTGGCTCATATCTCTGCCTGGTTGTTTTGGTCAGGTTCTGAGTGTGGATCAGTGGGGTGTGGATGTGTCCCTCCTTCCCTCCCTGGCAGCCTCTGGTCCAGGGAGCCCTCTGGATCTCCAGCCCTCAGAGGAGCCTGCCGTGCTGGGATTGGTGTCTTTGTCTGGGGCAGGGAGAGGGAAGAGTAGCCTGCAGGCCGCCACACCCCTGGGTCTCATGTCCTACCTCTATGCCAGGTAACACTAATTAACTATATATCAGGTTACAGTAGCAGGTTAAAAGGTTACAGTAAAAGGTTTAGGTTACAGTAATACATGAACTATTAAACCCATCAGTGTGATTAACAGTGTATTAGCAAGTATGGTTTAAATCAGGGCTGTCCTATTCCCATCCTTGAGGGCCGAAACACTTCTGTTTTTTGTTTCTACCTGGTAGTTAATTGCACTCACCTGGTGTCCCAAGTCTGAATCAGTCCCTGATTAATAGGAGAGGATGAAAACCAGAAGTGTTTTGGCCCTCCAGGACCGGAATTGTAGCCTCGCAAAGCCGCCTGATCCTGCAAGCTTACATAAAACGCTGCACGGATATCGTTTTATGTAAGCTTGTGGGATCAGGTGGCTTTGTGTGGCTACCGGAATTGGGCAGCCCTGGTTTAAATGGTGGCCCTCTACTGGTCAATGTGTTAAACTGAGCACCAAAGTTTACTGTCCATCATCATGCTTTTGATTGCTGAGAAAATTTAACATTAATTTATACCTACATAGGGCACAATAAGACATTTCTGTTTAATTATATCTGTGTCCAAACGTGTTTCACTGTGATTTGTCCTAATTCTTATAGACATGTTGTGTAGTGAGATCACTTAGATATTGCATTCAACAAATACCAAACTAAACTATTTTCTATCTCCTCCTCTGACAGAAATGCTCCATTGGAGGGTTACATCCAACAGTTCCTGTACACGTACCGCTATTTCTGCACCCCTCAAGAACTCCTTCAGTTCCTGATGGACAAATTCACCAATGCAGCAGCAGCAGGGTATGTATGCTACTGTGGCAGAAATAGAAACAGACGGACATAAAACAAAATAGATTTTCATGCTCTTTGGATGGTGGCCTGACACCCTGTGTTGCTTGTATAGAAATATAATTAGAATGTCCTTTCTAGTCGTTCTATTTATGTGGTTATTTGATTCTGTGGAATTAGAATGTCTGGTCTAGTAATTATATTTCTATGGTCAAATGCTAATTGAGACAATATAATTGGCATTTGAAGAAAATAATAAGAAAATGTATGGCCACTTGTAGAATAAAAAAGAAGCCAAATTGGCAGTACTACTATAACTGTCTTCCATAAAGAGCCGCCGGGAAAACGTGGCGAGACAGCATTTGCCCCAGTACTTTTCAATCTGGTGTGGCGCCACCACACCACCTTCAAAGCAGCAGCACCGACCAGGCCAGTAACTTCTCAGCACATTTCTGCATCCTAGTTCAAAATGTACCTGCTCTGTCGCAGTCCGAAAACGATTGAAGACTACACGCAGAAAAGTTGTGCTATTTGTATTTGAGCAATATGATTGGCCGTTCATTCAAGCACCAATATGCTTTTGAACCTGTGGTGCCACCTCTGCTTCCATAACATTAGCATGAGGTCAAGTAAGAAAACTGTAAACATGGGCCTGTTTAAACAAGGATCACATTTTTGCACAACTAAAATTATATTGGCATGGAAGCTGCCTTTGAAAATGAACTAGAGTCTATCATACTTTTCATATTAATTTTACTTCAAGATAATTTAACAAAATGGTTTCACATTGATAACATAATTCAAAACCAGTAACCTGCGACTGGGAAAAGTCCAAAATTATTCCACCATGTTTGACATTTTATGAATATGTTACTTTCTTGAGTGTATGAATCCAAAATGGAAGTCCTTTGTTGCAATAATGGACTGATATTATCAAAGTTTGATTGAATAGGGCCATGCAATTAAATTTACCATTCAGCTGGATCCAGCATTTCCTTGGACTATAGCACCAGTTGTCCATGGTTTCCTGCTATACTCTGTTTGATCATTACATCATCATTCAAATAAAATTGTATTTGTATAGGACGTTTTGCAAAAGTAAATTCATAACACATCAATTTACCTGAAACCACCAGAAAGAATTATACAGAGTTCTCGCTTTGCTTTCCTAACGGTGTTGTACATATCCTGCCTTTTTGTTCCCGTCTCCTGAGAGAAGATCTCTCTGCCTTCATTTGATTTCTTCTTTATGTTTTTTGTCCTGTTTTCTTTCTTTGTGGGCAAACAGTATATGCCTGTTCAGTGTCCCCTTGCGAGTTAAGCTTTTCCCACATTCACCACAGCTAAATGGTTTTTCTTCTTTGTGAGTCCTTATGTGCAAGTTTGGGTCCTCTTGTCGATTTGAAGCTTTTCCAACAGTCACCACAGCGAAATGTTTTCTCCCCTGTGAGTCATTATATGTTTTGTTAGGTTTTCCGTGTACTTTTTTCTCTGAGTGAATCCTCGAGTGTGTCTTCAGCCTACCAATCCCAAGGAAGCATTTGCCACAGTCAAGTCAGCTGTGAGGTTTTTTAGACGTGGTGCGGGGTTTAGTGCTGGGTTTTCTCAATGGTGTTTTGGTATCCAATGGTAGGTTGGGATCCAATGGTGTTTTGGGATCCAATAGTGGGTTGGGATCCAATGGTGGGTTGGGATCCAATGGTAGGTTGGGATCCAATGGTGTTTTGGTATCCAATGGTAGGTTGGGATCCAATGGTGGGTTGGGATCCAATGGTGGGTTGGGATCCAATGGTAGGCTGATGTCAAGTCCTACTCGGTCGCTACTTACGGCTGAGCTGTGACTGGAGGCATTGTTTTTGATTATCTGAAGGGTCACCGGGAATGTCGAGACCCAGTAGGTGTGTCACAGTGCGAAAAAGATTTGAGATCCAATGGCTTAGAGTCACTCTCTGTCATCCTGATCACATTCCCTTTTCACACAGGGAGGAGTGAAATCGAGTCTTTGGTGTAAAAAATCCCTTGAAGCTGCTCTTCCTGCTGACTGGTCCTGAGTTCCTCCTGTTTCTCCTTAATCTGTGTGGGCTCTTGGTCCTCCTGCACCAGACTGGGTCTCCATTCCTGCTCACAGTGCTGCTGCTCGTAACCTCCTCCTCAGAGACCGCAAGAGAGAACCGGAGGGAGTCTATTCTACATAGTTTTATCTCCGGTGTGATCTGCAGCAGTCTCCGTAACTGGTCATTCTCCTCTTTAGATCTACTGCTGGTACTCCGCTACCACTTTCTCTACTACCTCCAAAATCTGTACGGCAACTGCCGTTAATAAACACTCATTCAAAAACACACTCAGAGACTGGAGTTTAGCCATTTTGAGTGGACCATTGAGTTGGGTACTCAGTTCAATGGATCTTTAGTTCACACAAGGAATGTTGAAAATAAAGACAAACCTGCCTCCAATTCTAGTTCCGTGTTGTCCTCTTCTTTTATGTTTTCATCGGTTGTAAAGCCCAGAATGAGCAACAGCAACGCCAGCTGGATGGGTGTCTGGTCTGGAGTAGATAAGAACAAAAATTTGTACCCCTTGGAATGGATTGAGAAATGTTGCTCTAGAGCGGGGGTGTCGTTCCATGGAGGGCCTAGTGTCTGCTGGTTTTTGTTTTTTCCTTTCAATTAAGATCTAGACAACCAGGTGAGGGGAGATCTTTACTAATTAGTCACCTCAATTAAACAATCAAATACAAGGGAAGAGCAAAAACCCGCAGACAATCGTCCCTCCGTGGAATGAGTTTCACACGTGCTCTAGAGGAAGTTGTGTTCTGGGCTGGGCTGGGCTGGGCTGGGCTGGGCTGGGCTAGATAGATAGATAGATAGATAGATAGATAGCTGTAGGGAGTTGTAGGGAGTTGTAGTCTCATGTCTAGCACACAGAGGGAGGGAGAGAGGCTACAGACGCGTTTATTTTTCACTACAGTAGAGTTGGTCTCAAAACATGCAATCTTGTCACAACAAATCCAAGCCCAGGCCCGAATCAATTCTCAGAATATCAGGCCCGACCCGGGCAGAAAATCAAAACTCTACTTTCAAGGGAATTCTGAAAAGTAGCTGACCAGAATTAATTTTACTATTTTGTAATACTGACTGCTTTTTTAATTGAAATAAAATAAAATAAACACTATGTCCGAGAGAGTAAAAGTATTCCAAAGCTTAAAATACATTAGGCTTGAATATAGCTCATTTTCACCTTAAAAACATTGAAGAAAATCTGTGTAACTACAATGTCCGGTCTAGATATTCTATTTATGTGGTTATCTGTGTGATCTTCACATTCCTTTTTCTACCAGAGGTGGTCCAGATGTGTCAGGGGACCGTGCTAAGGTGTACCACCGGAGTCTGGACGTGCTGCAAACCTGGCTGACTGACTACAGACTGGTGGACTTCAGCCCCAAGTCCAGCCTGCTGATGACACTGGAAAACTTCCTTACCACTGAAGTAATTAAAGAGCTGATCAATCATCAATGAATCACAAAAAAGCAATCAAATGATAAAACCAATCACTCAAGAAATTAATCATCGGATTAATGTCTCAACTGAGACGTCAGGAAGACTAGCAGTTAAGAGCTTTGGGCCAGTAACCGAAAGGTCGCTGGATCAAATTCCCGAGTCGACTAGTTGAAAAATCAATCACTCAAGCAAGTAAATTAATCATCAGATTATTGTCTCAACAAGGGCGATAGGTAGCTTAGCGGTTAAGAGCGTTGGGCCAGAAACCGAAAGGTTGCTGGTTCGCATCCCCGAGCCAACTAGGTGAAAGATATGTCTGTGCCATTGAGCAAGGCACTTAACCCTAGTTGCTCTGGATAAGAGCATCTGCTAAATGACTAAAATGTAAATGTCAACTAATTAGCTAAATCTGTAGCAGTGTTGTTGCTGTTGTCTATTTTTCAGTGTTTAGACATACAATACTCTTAAGGAAGGTTTTTGTAATGATCTGGTTCTTATTTAGGTGTCTCCAGTAGACAGTAGAGGAGAGAGGCTTTTGACTACTCTTCAGAGCTCTCCCAGGAAGAGGTGGAGCCAAGGCTGTGGGAGCCCAATCAGCATGCAGCAGGATGATGATGCACTGTCTGTCCATACCTTATGCAGAAAAGCATCTATTGAATACTCTGGAAGGAAGGTCCATATAAGGATTATTATGAGTGTACTATTATGTTGTTTTTCTTGCCAGAAACCAAAAAGCATCTGATTGGTCCAAAGTACGGGAAGTTTGTCTGGCTCAAAAAGAATCAATTTACACTGATATGTATTTAAACTGATAGGGACCATCAGAGCTGCGTTGTATTCATTACGTGAATTAATATGTTACATTAGCACCAAACTGAAAAAAAACTGACTGAATGAAGGAGGGACTACCTGGACTTGTCCAATAAGAACCACAGTTTGTGCCCTAATGAATATGGCCATGGTATATACAGTGCCTTCAGAAAGTATTCATACCCCTTAACCTATTCCACATTTTGTTGTGTTACAGCCTGAATTCAAAATGGATTAAATATATTTTATCTCTCTCACCCATCTAGACAAAATACCCCATAATGACCAAGTGAAAACATGTTTTTAGAGATTTTTGCAAATGTATTTAAAATGAAATACAGAAATATCTCATTTACATAAGTATTCACACCCCTGAGTCAATACATGTTAGAATCACCTTTGGCAGCGATTACAGCTGTGAGTCTTTCTGGGTAAGTCTCTTAGAGCTTTGCACACCTAGATTGTACAATATTTGCACATTGTTCTTTTTAAAATTCTTCAAGCTCTGTGTAGTTGGTTGTTGATCATTGCTAGACAGCCATTTTCAAGTCTTGCCCTAGATTTTCAAGCCGATATAAGTCAAAACTGTAACTAGGCCAATCAGGAACATTCAGTGTCATCTTGGTAAGCAACTCCAGTGTATATTTGGCCTTGTGTTTTAGATTATAGTCCTGCTGAAAGGTGAATTTGTCTCCCAGTGTCTGTTGGAAAGCAGACTGAACCAGGTTTTCCTCTAGGATTTTGCCTGTGCTTAGCTCTATTCTGTTTCATTTTATCCCCCCCAAAAAACTCCCTAGTCCTTGCCGATGACAAGCGTACCCGTAAAATGATGCAGCCACCACCATGCTTGAAAATATGAAGAGTGGTACATTTTTTTGCAGTTTTACTTTAGTGCCTTATTGCAAAATACATGTTTTGGAATATTTTTATTTTGTACAGGTTTCCTTCTTTTCACTCTGTCATTTAGGTTAGTATTGTGGTGTTTTCTCCTTTCACAGCCATTAATCTCTGTAACTGTTTTAAAGTCACCATTTGCCTACTGTTAAAATCCCTGAGCGGTTTCCTTTCTCTCCGGCAACTGAGTTAGGAAGGATGCCTTTGTCTTTGTAGTGACTGGGTGTATTGATACACCATCCAAAGTGTAATTAATAACTTCTCCATGCTCAAAGGGCTATTCAATGTCGCTTTGTATTTTTTTACCCAATTGGTGCCCTTCTTTGCGAGGCGTTGGAAAACGTCCCTGGTCTTTGTGGTTGAAGCTGTGTTTGAAATTCACTGCTCGACTGAGGGACCTTACAGATAATTGTATGTGTATGTCCCCTGTAGCTCAGTTGGTAGAGCATGGCGCTTGCAACGCCAGGGTTGTGGGTTCGTTTCCCACGGGGGGCCAGTATGAAAATGTATGCACTCACTGACTGTAAGTTGCTCTGGATAAGAGCATCTGCTAAATGACTAAAAATGTAAAAATGTACAGAGATGAGGTAGTCATTCAAAAGTCATGTTCAACACTATTACTGCACATACAACTTATTATGTGACTTGTTAAACAAATATTTACTCCTGAACGTAATTAGGCTTGCCATAATAAAGGGGTTGAATACTTATTGACTCAAGACATTTCAGCTTTTCATTTTTTAAATTAATTTGTTAAAAGAAATTCTAAAAACATAATTCCAATTTGACATTATGGGTTATTGTGTGTAGGCCAGTGACACTAAATCTAAATGTAATCCATTTTCAATTCAGGCTGTAACACAACAAAATGGGGAAAAAGTCAAGGGGTGTGAATACTTTCTGAAGGCACTGTATGCATTCATAGACAGAACCTTTCTAAGTTGATGTGTCTCTGTAGAGCTTTCAGTGGAGGGTATCCAGGGTGGTGGAGCCCCAGTCGACCGAGCCTAAAGACAAGGCCTACTCCATAGCAGCAGCCCTGCCCCGACCCTACTACACCTCCCTTATGGATGACATCTCCAGTGCCTGCCTCAGAAGCGAGGAGAGACACCCCTTTAGTCAGAGTGAACACAGCGCCCAACACACGGCACAGCAACTCACTCTACTGCAGCAGGTTAACGCACTGACATGCCCACCAAATCATCCTGCAGCAAGATCAACACAGACATGCCATTTCTGCCTCTCTCATGCATTCACACTCACCCGCTAAACCACAAACACATTGTCATTTATAAACACTAGGGGGAGACAAATCACTGCTTTGTGAATTTAAAACATTCACAGACCTACAGTATATATTTACATTTACATTTGAGTCATTTAGCAGATAAATGTGTAAAATAATCTTTTGGTTTGATTTTTTTCTCCAAATTCAGGAAATGTTTCAAGGCTGTCACCCAATTCATTTCCTCAACTCTAAAGCTCAAGGAGTCAGGGACAAAGTGGTTAGTGTCACCAAGTGAGTAAATATTCCCTTTGGTCTAAATATTTCAGTGGCTTTCTAGACAGATTTGTTTAAAGTATCAAATGAGTATACCAGAATGCATAATCTGAAACCATTATCACTTGCTAGATAATGAGACGTTAGTGCCAGTCAGCTATTGCATCCCTGACAATATCTGTGACATAAAATAAACCATTCATCTACATCCCAGTCTCTAGTCTGACTGCCTGTCTTCTCCCACAGACATGCATCACACTCTGTACCTCCAGCAGAGGGCAGCAGTCTATTTGTTAATGAAGGGACTCCACATGACAGCCACCTCCAACAGCTACTGAGATATGCTGACAGCGTCTCCAATTGGGTCTCTGCTGAAATCGTCATCTGTGATTCGATAAAGGTGAGATCTACTAGTAATAAGGCTACAACTCTGTTGGACATTACGGTTTGATCTCTATATCGATGTGCATCATTCATTCAACACACACACACTAATATTCATTTATTTTAATTCTGAAGGTCAGTCATTGTCCATTGAATCTAATTACATGAGAGCCATCAGATGCACTTATATGATGTATCCTATGATTTCTATAATGATTTGTGTGAATGAATGACCATCGAATCTCTCCTCTTCTTTTCTTGCTGCAGACCCAAGCGACTTTGCTGGCCAAGTTTCTCCTAATTGCCAAACACTGCTATGAATCGAGAGACTTTGCCACGGCCATGCAGGTCCTTGGAGGCCTGGAGAATGTGATTGTCAGGCAATTACCCGTAAGTCTGCATACCTGCATCTGAAATGGGTCTCTATTCAGTACAAACTGTAGTGCAAAACTGTAGTAGTACTGTAGTACTTTTGGCCAGAGACATTTCGGAATCACCCCGTGAAAGAAATCATTCTACACAAACAGGTGGAATGTTTGAAAAGTAACGTACCTCTCAGGCCCTTGAGGGAAATGTCTCTTTAATCTGCTGTATGGGAACCAGAACATCAGAATGTATGTGTTTAAATAAGCTGTAGGAGGAAGTAACAGGAGCATGAAGTGCAACAAAAACGCCCAATTTAATTGTGTAAGTGTAACAACTGAAATTGATTTATTCTTGTTGTTTCTCCATGTTCTAATAATACTCTACCTGTTCTAGTCAATGTTGAACTTTACGGGACTAAAGCTTCTGTAAGTGTGAGACAGATTTATTGGTTCTTGCTAAATGAAACACCTCTTCTCTTGCCGATAGGCTTGGAAACATCTGTCTACCAAGGTGTGTCAGGTCCTAGAGGATCTGCGAGCCGTGCAGGTGAGGCGTGTCTTTGTGTGTGTGTGTGTGTGTGCGCGTGTCCTCTGCTCTACCAGAGATGTGTGGGGCTTCAGGCAAATAAACCGAAAGAAAAACACCTTCAAGCAGCACACCTGTGTGTGAAATTCTGTGACACACTCACAGCTGGCCAGCATTTTGTTATATGACTTTTTTAGTGATTTATTTAAACGAGTATTATATAGAAACTAATCTCGTGCTACCAGACATCACACCGTATTCACATTTGAGAATGGCTGAAGGCTATATCGAAGGCTATATACACTGGTGTAATGTACTTAAGTAAAAATACTTTAAAGTACTACTTAAGTAGTTTTTTGGGGTTTCTTTACTTTACTATTTCTATTTTTAACAACTTTTACTTTTACTTCACTACATTCCTAAAGTGGTCCTCTGTAGCTCAAATGGTAGAGCAGGGCCCTTGTAACGCCAGGGTAGTGGGTTCGATCCCCGAGACCACCCATACATAAAAATGTATGCACGCATGACTGTAAGTCGCTTTGGATAAAAGCGTCTGTTAAATGGCATAATATTATTATTTATTATAAAGAAAATAATGTACTTTTTACTCCATACATTTTCCCTGACACCCAAAAGTACTCTTTAAATTTTGACAGGAAAATGGTCCAATTCACGCACTTATCAAGAGAACATCCCTGGTCATCCCTACTGCCTCTGATCTGGCGGACTCTCTAAACACAAATGCTTTGTTTGTAAATGAATGTCTGAGTGTTGGAGTTTGCTCCTGGCTATCTATAAATTAAAATAAATTAAAATAAATTGGGCCGTTTGGTTTGCATAATATAAGGGTTTGAAATCATTAATACTTTTACTTTTGATACTTAAGTATATTTGAGCAATTCCATTGACTTTTGATACTTAAGTATATTTAAAACCAAATACCTTTAGACTTTTACTCAAGTAGGATTTTACTGGGTGACTTTCACTTTTACATGAGTCATTTTCTATTAAGGTATCTTTACTTTTACTCAAGTATGATATTTTAGTACTTTTTCCAACACTGGCTATATAGAACCAAACTTGATGGAAGATATTCTCAAATAACATACAGTACACATGCCAACCTTTTCAAAGAGGAGGGATTTTGCCAAACTTTATCGTTTATTTTTTCATTCAATCAATGTTATAAATCAAGGGAAGAGTCAGACATCTGTTTGTGAATGCTCTTTCTCTCTCAATTCAATTCAATTTCAATTTAAGGGCTTTATTGGCATGGGAAACGTGTGTTAACATTGCCAAAGCAAGTGAAGTAGATAGTAAACAAAAGTGAAATAAACAATAAATATTAACAGTAAACATTACACTCAGAAGTTTCAAAAGAATAAAGACATTTCAAATGTCATATTATGTATATATACAGTGTTGTAACAATGTGCAAATAGTTAAAGTACAAATGGGAAAATAAATAAACATAAATATGGGTTGTATTTACAATGGTGTTTGTTCTTCACTGGTTGCCCTTTTCTTGTGGCAACAGGTCACAAATCTTGCAGCTGTGATGGCACACTGTGGTTTTTCACCCAGTAGATAAGGGAGTTTCTCTCTCTCTCGCTCTCTCTCTTTCCCTCTCCCCCCTCCCCCTCCCCCTCCCTCTTTGTCAGGTCTTTCTGAAGAGTGATAACCTGTGTCTGATGGGAGGAGAACATGTAAGGAGGAGACCCACCCTCCCTGCTGCCCACATCCTGGCCATGCACATCCAGCAGCTGGAGATCGGAGCCTTCACTCTGACCAGTGGCGCCTACAAGTGGCCAAAACTCAGGTGAATTAACGTAATGCAATTTCTCAGGGCCGGTTTCCTGGACACAGATTAAGTCTTGGACTAAAAAGGGTGTTTTAATGAGAATCTGAATGGAGTATTTGAAAGTGGGTTTAAATCCAGGACTAGGATTATTTTGGGTCCGGGAAACCGGCACCTGGGCCTGTATTCACAAACTGTCTCAGAGTTGGAGTGGTGGTCTAGGATCAGTTTAGCCTTTTAGATCATAATGAATAAGCAGGTAGCTTAGTGGGTAAGAGCGTTGTGCCAGTAACCGAAAGGTCGCTGGTTCTAATCCCCGAGCCGACTAGGTGAAAAATCTGTCGATGTGCCCTTAAGCAAGGCACTTAACCCTAATTGCTCCTGTAAGTCGCTCTGGATAAGAGCGTCTGCTAAATG
Organism: Coregonus lavaretus; assembly: GCF_964263955.1. Lineage (NCBI taxonomy): Eukaryota > Metazoa > Chordata > Actinopteri > Salmoniformes > Salmonidae > Coregonus > Coregonus lavaretus. The sequence goes on from NC_140023.1 coordinate 22,247,577, forward strand.
TATAATACATTTTAAAAAATAAAAAAGATGATATGGACAGGGAAAACCTGATCCTAGATCAGCACTTCTTCTCTGAGATGCTTTGTGAATACACGCCCAGGACTAGGTTTAATCTGGGTCTAGAAAATCTTGTAGCCTACACTAGGCCTATACACTCAAAATACTGGCCTATAGCATTCATTTGCACGTATGTACAATTGAGATTAATTCTGGTCACCTTTGCACTGACAGAGATATCAACCTGACACTCATTGTTAAACGGCATAAACTTGAGATTAACTTTCTTCCGCGATGTAACGAAGTGGGCCAAGTTGCCACCAAACAAGTTTCCCTGTGTCCTTCTACCCACTGAAATATGGCGGCCAGATGCTGGGTTCACAGAATGTCACGGTGGACGATAATGACACAGCTGCTTATTCTGTGGCAGTCGTGTAGGATTTGGGTTCCTCTACTAAAGCTAGCACACAGCCAGATGGTGTATCGGGGATGCGGTGTGATTTTAGGAGATGTGGCATGCCAGGTGCTCCGAGACGCATCGATGTTGACAGATGCTGGGGTCATAAGGGTCACGGTGAGAGGCAGCGTCACAGCTGGTTATGATAGACCCTAGGTTCCCCGACTACTCTGGAAATCAGGTCACTTACTGTACTGTATATGGTGCAAGTGTTCAGTAAAATGGTGGAAAACCAAGAGTATGTTTCTGCCGAAGATGAACAGTAACAAACTCATTTTTCTATTTTTCACTCTCTCTGTCTTGTTCTTCATCTCCATGGTGGCCCCAACTTCCACCTCTGCATTTGTCCTTATTTCCTGTACTTTCTTGTCGCCCATCTTTACCACTCTATCTGCTTCTTTCCCCCCTCTCTCTCTATCTTTATCACTCTCCTGCTCTCTCCTTCCTCACTCTCCAGGGCCATAGCGAAGGTGGTGAGTCAGGTGCATGCGTTCCAGGAGACGGTGTACTCCTTCACTCCTGACCTGGGGCTGCAGGCCTACATAAGACTACGCATAGCCCACCTCAGCGTCTGTGACATCCCCCTGCTGGCTGCAGACAACGAGGCCAACTTCTACCACACCCCCACTGACCGACACACCCGCAGGCTCCAGGACACACTGAAGAGGGTGAAGGCCACCTTCCAGTGACCCACAGCCTTGCTGATCTAGGATCAATTTGGCCTATTAGATCATAATGAATATATGGACAGAGAGCACCTATTCCTAGCCCTGTTCAGACAACTACTCAACAGACCCCAAACTGTTCCTTTTTCTCTCTTTATTGGTAATAACTTTGTATAAGAAACATTGAGGACAGTCCAGCTTAATCCCCCACATTGCATCCCATAGCCTGACAACCCACAGCACACATCTAATAATATGCCATTTAGCAGACGCTTTTATCCAAAGCGACTTACAGTCATGCGTGCATACATTTTTTGTGTATGGGTGGTCCCGGGGATCGAACCCACTACCTTGACGTTACAAGCGCCGTGCTCTACCAGCTGAGCTACAGAGGACTAACTCCTTGATTCTCTCCAAAGTGGACTACAATGTCATCTGAAACAGTATGGGACTTTTTTTTTTTGATATTGGGATGAGAAGAGTAGAAACAGTATGGGACTTTTAAAAATCCTTCTGGTGGAGGCATATGGATGTTCCCATTTCTCTTACGCAATGTTGATTGCTAGTCTCCAAGACAACATAATAATGATAATGTGCAACAATGTTTCATAATGAGTTGACATAATGTCTTTAATTCACTGAGTGTACTCATGTATTATAGCTAAATTAGATTTCAAAATAGATATTTTGATACAACCACAGATAGCTAATGACTATTTTCATCCCATTGGAGCACCATTTAAATGCATTGCCAATGGCTACTTGACATGAGAATTACAGCATTTCAAGATACAAAAAAATAATCAAAATCATGATGTAGTATGCTGTTACGACTAAATGATTACAAATACCTGTATAATTGCTATAGTTTCATATACTAAGTGTTTTTAAAACAAACTTTGTTAATGTTGCAATATAACTACAGTATATAGGCTACAAATTGTTGCATAGTCATACTTGCAAAAGTGAAATTAGATTTTTTTCTAAACATGTGATTTGCAAACAAATTGAAATGATGTGTCTGAACAACATAAGTACAATAAATGTTTGAATAGATTGAGTTTGCTATGCTACATCCTTCTCCCTGGTTGATTAATGATAAAACGTCATTAACTTCTCTTTTTTTTCAGTCAGAAAATATATCAACATACATGTATGTGGAAAACACAAAAACTAAACATTGGCATAATCATACTACCATATTTAGTACATTGACATCTTATTAAGTTGGTGTATAAAATTGTGTATTTAATATGAGAATGAAGTGCTGTAGTTACAATTATTGTATGCCTCCTAGCACTATTTCAAGGATCTAAAAACGCAAACTAAGCTACATTGTAATCTTTGATGTTTCAGAGCCTGATGTCAACGTGCTAAATATGTTAGTTTATGCCAATGCCTGTTTTTTGGTATTTTCCCACATATGTTCATATATTTTTTGACTGAAAGAAAAGTTCATGATTTTTATATAATTAATCAACCAAGGGACGAGAATGTAGCCCACCATGCTTAAAATTAGTAGCAAACTTTATCTGTGAAAATATGTATTGTATCTTACTTATGTTGTTGTATGGATTTATAGGAATACAACAAATAAAAATAAAAAACCTGATCACTGAGGATCGGAGAGGAGAGCATGCCACAGTGGCAGACTCATTGTGTGCGTGTGTTGGTGTCTTAAAGTTGGGGGTCCAATTTGTATCCGACTACTAAGGACCTTGCCACAGAGGCGAGGAAATATGCTCTGTATGGAGGCGACTTCCCCCGGCGGCGTCCCGTGAGGACCGGACAGCTTCCATTGTTATCTGACTGAATCAGGGCACATCTTCAAAGCGCACGAGATAAAGGGTCGTAATTGGGAGGCTGAGAAGGCCTTCACAGCAATAGTCAGATCATCGATAAAGGAGACATTCAATATATCCTTATCTGCATTGTCATACCTAAGCGATCATTTTAGGGTTATTGTCCCGTAGCTGCTGGGGGTATTCCATCTGAAGAGACTGAAACGTGAAGGGCTTCGCATACAGAGAGAAGGAACACCTGGCAACATTGGCCTGGTTGGATCATTTGGGGTTGACCAAATTTCTTCAACGTCCCATTTCTAGATTTTTTGGACATTCTTTTTGGAGAACATCTCGCTTGAATGCAATTTTGTTTAGGCCTATTTGAGGATACTTTACGCAGTTGTAAGCTATGCAAAACCACATGTTGCCATTGTAGGCGTTTTTCAGACTTCTTTACAGCTTGCTCTCCACTATTTACATTTCAACTGGCGGACAATCAAACCTAATTGTGTTGCTACTGTAATACCTTTGATCTGTAATGTTTAAACCGACTGCGCCAACTGCTGTCTGTTGGGCCAGTGGCGCCAGTGCTCACCAGGGTATCGAAGAGGTGTTAATACTAAACCATTAGAGCAGTATTTTACTTGCCTTTGCTTTACATTTGATTTTAGTGTCGGGGAAGGGGCTGAGATTTAGAAAGCAATGATGTAAATGATCAGACTGCAGGCTGAGAAATGTTGGTGGTAATATTGCATATGGTGTAAAGTCATTAAACAAATTATATCAGTGGTCAACTATAAAGTATTATACAATAGCATTCCATTCCAATAAAATCATAGAGTGATTGCCTGAAATGTAAGCGTATGATCCTGGGCCGGCTGAAAACGTGTGGCGAACACGCATTTTCCCCAACACTTTTCAATCAGGTGGGAGCAGACACCCGCCTCTTTTGGTTTAGTTGAATAAAAAATATTGATGCAAAAGCATTGAAAGGAAGGGCAAAGTGCTGTTTTTTAGACCGATTTGCCTCACGATTTGTCAACTCGTCCACACATCCTCTGTCCAAATTTGGATTATGTTCAAACTTGTACCTAGACTTGTTCAATCAAAAATGATTAACTGGAGTTAATCAATAATCACAATAGACTGTGAGTTATTAGGCCTACAGTTGCATTGGGCAGGCCTACATAATGCAAACATACACAAAGCAGTTATATTGTCCAATCATGTTTCTGTCACTGTGTCTGTTAGTCTAGCTTTAAAATATAATTAATATGAACATGTACAAGGTTGCTGCAGTTTGGCCCAGGAGTTTTGCCAATATATATATATTTTTTTAACCATGTGACTTGATTAGAAAAACTGGTCCCATCATAGCCCATATATATCATTTTTATAACTGATTAATCACGTCATACTGTATAAGGTCTGGAGTTTTACCTGGTTAGGTTACCAGATCAGGATAAACTACAGGCCCCAGGAACGAAGATCGCCCCAGCACTCTTGGACCTGTTGTGCCACTTTTCGGATCAAGGTACAGATATAGACACAATTGTCTCCTCACTGACTTGTGTTGCTGCATGATGTTATAAGTTTAGTCATATTGAGGTTTCCTTTTTATTAGGTCAAGGCCTATGGCAAAACCTGTTATCTTGATTACATAGTGTTTTTAATTGGTCTGCTGTTTTCAGTGTGATCTATTCGTCCTTATTTTTTATGAAATAAACATATTGTAGGCCTTTATGTGTCAACATATCATATCCTTAGAACTATGATGCAGAGGAGGACTCTCCCCCTCTGTATGTGATGTTTCGGTATGGTTTCAGCTGAGGCAGACAAATGCATGAGCTCAACTGGTTCTCACAGACTTGGTGGCGCCAGGCTTTCACACAATCACAGGATGTGTAAAGGCTTCAACAACGACCCATTAGGCCCCAATCACTGGGAATCGATCAGGCGTTAACACGGCTTTGCAGATGCAAATGTTGGAGAGGGTCGGACCTATATAGGGAGGGCCTCAACAGGTATTGTCACAACATTCTCTGACCCACCTCAGATAGTTTGCTGACCAACACAGAGCTCCTAGAAGCAAACATGGTCAAGATCTTCTCTGTAGACTGGCTGGCACAGAGCCATCACAACACCAACCCGAAAAAAGGACCTGTGGATACTATGCCAACCTACTTCAGACCTCATGTTCCTTGCATGGTCCAGCCTCGACCGCCAACATCTTATAACAAGATATATCTCCAACCAAAACCAAAGACCACAAGGATTGAACTCACGGATTCCACTGAAGAACCAAAAAATCTAGAATCCAGGTTGAGCTCACCTCAGCATCCGATAACTTGCTCTTCCCCAAGTCGTAAGTACAATTTACTATACGATACAATTACTTAATATTACGTGTATAATGATGAAGTGTATTAACTGATATGTTATCACAGTTTCAGAAAACAGCGGGTACACCTCGGGGTATGACAGTGAGGCTGCCTCCTCGGAATGTCCCTCGGTGGAAGAGGCGAGCGAGGGAGAGAGAGACGGAGGCCAACGACGTGTGCGTACTAGGTTTACACCGGAGCAGATAGAAAAGCTGGAAAAGATTTTCAACAAGCACAAATATCCAGATGCTGGGGAAAGAGTCAAAACTGCACTGAAGTTGAACCTCTCTGAAACTCAGGTAAGAAAGTAAACTAAATGTAAACTAACAACTGGACACAGACATCAATTATAACGTTTTACATTTTTTACATTTTTGTCATTTGGCTGACGCTCTTATCCAGAGCAACTTTCAGTTAGTGAGTGCATATATTTTTCATAAGGTCTATTCCACGTTGGTTCAAACAACGTGGACTCAACCAGTTTGTGCCCAATGGGTATGCACATTTTTGTCATTAGGCCTATACATTGTGTATTTGTATTTGATTCGATTACATAAGTGTTCATTTGGTTCTGATCGTTTTCATGTTATGTTTCAGGTGAGAACTTGGTTTCAGAACAGGAGGATGAAACTGAAAAGGGAGCTCCAAGACTTGCGCGCTGAGTACCTCGCTCCCGCTCAGTCTCAGATGATGTTCCAGCCCATGCGACCATTTCAGTACCCCGGCTTCGGTGGACAGCACCTCTCATACCCCGCTGCAAACTACGTGATGTACCCGCCCATGGTGCAACAGATCCCCATGAAACAGATGGTTTCTCATCATCAGCACCCGATGATGTCCAACGCACATTTATACTAAGGACAATATGCTACACACTGAACATTCCACTCTAACACTTAAAAAATCAAGTGCAATCTAGTTGTTGTTTTTTCTTGGATGTGAAAAATGTTTATATTTCGTATAAAGATGTACAGAGATTAAAGTATATTTATCATTCAATAAAGTATATCTTATATCACAACCTTACTTTTCTACTTGGTCACTTTCATATGCAATGTCAACATTTCCAAGTTTGATAGCAACAATAGTTTGATAGTATAGGCAGATTAACTAAATTCTGATAAATGTAGGATGATCGCATTATTTTGATTACTGGATTAGTGGTACCATGAATAGATCATATTGATCTATCATTCAAGAATAGAGGCTCCAGGGTCATGATACGCAGTGTGGTTGGGGATCAGTTGATTGGCTCTTGGGCCAGAGTTGTCATTCTGGCAGCTTCCCTGATGTTTGTACTCGTATGTTTTGTATTTATTAAGGATCCCCATTAACTCCGTCTTGTCAGGTATAGCCTCCTAGTTGCCCATCTGAGATTTAAATTATTTAGGCATGTCAATTATTAAAGAGTATGACTTCATTATAGGCCTTTATGACATTAGAGTAGATGGTGTTGAACAGAACTGTAGGCAAAAAAACTGCCACGGCAGCAGCTACTCTCCCTGATGTTGACCCATGCCTACTAGATAACAGATCTTAGGCCTACAAAACTAATTATATATTGGCCTTTGCATATAGCTTGAATGAATCAATGAAATACTGACAGAACAACTCAATTTTAGGCTGTATCATCCACGTCACTTCCCGCTCTTCTTGTCCACCACAGCAGTGGCCCACATACTGTGCTTTCATATGCGCGTCAACTAATTCTGTTTGTCTCTAATGCGGCACTTCAAAGGTTAGCTAACGGGGAGATCATGGTCAACAATTAGTCCTAATTCCGCCTGTCATTGATGAGTTTACACTTACCACATGAGCCCTAGGGACTGGCTCCAGAGAGTCTGGGGTTTTGTGTGCTAAAGAGCCCGATCTCAGGTTTGAAGTTCAGCCTGAGGTAACACTGGGATTACGTGATACGATTTCTGAGACCCTATGTCTTGAAGTAGGTAATAGATAGGACACCTTTGTCTATATAAATACATGTGAAAACCAGTCATTGAAGCGTGATCATTTAAAGGAGGTAGGCTATAGATCACAAAACCACCCATACAGACAAATACTGACAGATACGATATAGGGGGCAAATACTGTAGGCTATATTATGCAATTAAATCAAATCAAAGTTTATTGGTCGCGTACACAGATTTGCAGATGTTATCACAGGTGCAGCGAAATGCTTTTTTCTAGTTCCAACAGTGCAGTAATTATGAAAATGTACAGTGATGTTGTTGTGCTGAATGAAATTTAGGAACTGCATTGAGACATGCTATGGAACGTGGTTGATTGAGAATCACGATTCCGCAGGGGCCTAAAGCAAATGCCTTTTCAAATTCACAAGTAAACAGAGATCAAATGTGGTTCTCTCATTTTCCGTTTAGGCATGCTGACAGCAATCACACCCACTTTGTCAGAAAGACAATTGGTCCTCATCAGCAATCAGCTGCATGTTGGCGAGCAGACAGCTGGGCGCTTCTGTCTACATCTGGAACAATGGTCTCACAAATGATAGTTACAGTAGCCTGGCCCCATAGAATATCAGCGCAATAAAGAATTTAACGTATAGAAAAAGGCCGTATGCCAGCATACATTTTTGGGGTAATATTTGCATTGCAGGGGCATATAGGGCCTATATATTTCCATATTAGATTAATGTAGGCTATCAATAAATCATGCCAATGCTTTTGACAGATACATAAAAATATTGAATTTACTTTTCCAAATGAAATAATGTAAAATAATCAAAGCAGTTTTGTTCAACCCCCTCTAATATAATATTATAATGGCCTATAATAAAGTCATACTCTTGAATAATTGACAAGCCTAAATAATTTCATTCTGAGATGGGCAACCATGAGGCTATACCTGACAAGACGGAGTTTCATAGCCTACTCAGACATGGTGGCGCCGGGACACATCAACTAGGCTACTGAACTTGTGAAAAACCACAATTGCAACATCTATTAATTTCCATTACACCGACCATCAAGTTTTTATCGTTCCGTTGAGAGTCCTTTGCATATGCAAATACAGGGGTGTCTCCTATATAGAGCGAGGACCCGAGGCTAGAGGCCTACAACAGACCACCAGATCGCACCAACAAGAGGGCACACCATGGCGAACTTCTCAGTAGAATGGCTATCTCAAAGTTTTTACAACACTTCAACGGACCGAGTGGACATCGAAGAAGACACAACATATGACAGGACAAGGTCTCATATGCCTTGTGTAGTTGTTCCTCGGGCTCCATCAATGTATAATCAGGTTTCAGTTGAGCCGAAAGTACCTACTGAAGTGATACTTCATGTCGACATGAAAGAGCTTGCTACTAAAGACGACTACACTCCATCATCTCCAAACGGTAAGTGTATAATTTCCCCCTCAAAACAATCAATTTGAGCATTTCATGTTGGAGTGTGTTACATATAAACCTACTTGTGATTTCTGGATGATTGACTGACAATATTTTGTTTGTTTAACTTTCCAGATAGCTGTGGCTACACGACGGGCTCTGAGAGCGAGGTGGGGGACGATAGCGAGAGCGAGTCTGCACTACACCGCAGGATGAGAACCAAGTTCACCTCTGATCAGATCTGCAGACTAGAACGAACCTTCAACAAACACAGATACCTCGGTACAACTCAGAGGAGAAAGATTGCTGAGAAAATGAAGCTCTCTGAAACTCAGGTAGGGGCACAAGCCATAGCCTAAGCTATGATATGTCTTCACGACTTGGATTTATGATTTGATCAAGAACAACATTACAACGTTAGCATTCAATAATGTATCATATTTTATGATTTCCTTTCAGGTGAAAACATGGTTTCAAAACAGAAGGATGAAGCTGAAGCGAGAGGTCCAAGACCTGCGGCCAGAATTCTTTGCTCCTCCAGCATCTCTGCTGCCACCGCTGGTCTACGCCGCAGCTCCGTTATTTCAGCACCAAGCGCATGGTGGACAGCTCCCCACCTTCGCCCAGAGCACACATGCTCTCTGCCCGCATCACATTCAGAGAGTCCCAATGCAACAGATGATTCATCGAAAACCAATCCACCCCATGATGTTGGCGCCCTGTTACTACTGATTGGACAGCAATCCTAAAGACTGATACTTATAGTATAACTTCTGTTTTAATAGTGAACTTCTGTTTAATTATTTGACTTGCAACTGGTTGATTCCAATTGGGGAATTTGTATCTAGAATCTAGATCTGTCTCCATCCTTGTCCTTTTTGAGGGGATTATAGACATTGTAATTAATTGCAAAGTACTAAGTTATATGTACATACAGATAAATATATGTAAACATTCGGAAATGACGTTTTTCACAAATAAAATGTATAATTGTTGCTAGCTTCTTGCTTTTTGCTTGTTTTCTCCATTATGCATGGTCTATTCCATATTAGTTTTGGTTCAGTCCTTGGAATAATTGTCTTTTAACCAAGCAGATACTCTACAATCAGAGGCTTATTTCATGCACATATGCGTTCACTGATCTTCCTTAATTAAACCAAAAACAATGCAAATTCTAGGCCAACTAAAAATAAAACCATGACATCATAAGTAGGTCTATAGCTATGAGACTAGTTATTGACACGATACGTTTGCATGGGTCGTGTATGAACGAACACAATGGCTTGGTGTTTAAACGCCTGTCATAATCTCCATGTGAATAAGGTCTCGCAACAAGCGGTATAATTTCAGCAAACTTTATGTATGGCAATGACTTGTCGCTGATTCCTCTTTGGTGCTGATTTTAGTATCGCGCATTGCATCTATAGGTTTCGCAAATACTCGATGTGAAGAATGAAGGGGGATGGCAAGTGTTAGTGGTGCGTTTCTTCAACCAACCCTTCACATTATGAACTCATATTATTTTGGTAACAAATTATTTTAGGTATTTTATTAAAAACGCAAACAAAAGCATTACATCAATTCACTGCTCAAGAAAATATCAATTTGTTACATGATCTAATACCGACTTGAAGGGTGGTCTTCCGATAACGTTATATTTATGTCAGTAGGCAGTATAGGCCACTCCAATCTGTCTAGAGCAACATGTAGCGGCATACAGATAGATACGTCTGTATGCTGGCTGCTGTAGACAAATGTTTCCGATGGCGTCCGGTGGTATGGTGTGGCTCCGAGCCTTGACTGCACTCTGCTAGCAGGAGATTTGCATCTTCAAAGAGGTTGAAAGAGACATCAAAGAAGAGGTAACTACAAGATCATTGAGCTCTATTGTCTCTCAATCGGAGAATTCGCACTTACTCGAGAAGCGCGAGGGACGGCGCCCTAAAGTCTGCAAGAGGTGTATATTGCCTCACGTTAAAGTCATTAGTTGATACCAGCTAAATAGGTTGGCTGATTGAGTCATTCCGAATTTCCGTCATAAAAAATTCTGGAGTAATTTAATGGTCCATCCCATTTACCAAACTAGTCTATTTATGTCACCTCTTGTCGGATGAGATGCTCTATCTCAACCAGTTCTGAGTGAAGTTGGTTCTAAAAACCAGAACATCTGACACTCAGGGCTTGCAGTGCATCAGGGCTTGCAGTGCATCAGGGCTTGCAGTGCATCTGAGGTCAAACATGCACAGATATGATCGAGGAGTAGTATGAAATGTGTATGCACTCACTACAGTATGGAAATGTATGCACTCACTACTGTAAGTCGCTCTGGATAAGAGCGTCTGCTAAATGACTAAAATGTAAATGTCGAAAAATGTAGGCAGTCCTGCAAAATCACAGCTCTGGTATTGAGTCCCTGACTGTGCACTCTGTTAAACAAAGACATTTAGAGTTTCACGTTTTCCAAACAATAGGCCTAAATTATAATTTTAGCATAATCTATGGTTTATGCTAAATCTAAGGGATACTGACACCTATTGCTGCTGGTATTGGGCCATCGAACACAAGACTGGTATTGGGTCTGCAAAAAAAAAAGACTAATGAATCGTTTTGCTTCTTGCATTGAGTTTGGTAAGGCACATATAACAACCAACGGTTAAATATGTTGCTGCTTTCCCTGCTTGTCTGTAGACTGAGAGGCACTGTTTTTGCATGACCAAAATGGTGATCTGCATATGAGTGTGGTGTTGGGGGCCTATTGGAACTCAGGGGAAACTGTCTGGCTACTGGAAGTAACTTTGATTGACATTCATTCTCAGCCATGAAGTATGATGGTATTGTCTAGGCTAAATGGAAAGGATAGTGTAGGCCTAATTTATGTTAAAATAAAAGTGACTGTATTTTTAATACAACAATAAATACCTGTTCAATTCATCATTCCAAACAGTCGATTTCTGAGTGGATAAACTATTGTAAATATCTAAAGCCAGCTAAATCTGAATCAGTCCGTCTGCGTTTGTTTCTCCTGAGTGGCGCAGTGGTCTAAGGCACCGCATCGCAGTGCTAACTGTGCCACTAGAGATCCTGGTTCGAATCCAGGCTCTGTCGCAGCCGACCGGGAGACTCATGGGTGGCGCACAATTGGCCCAGTGTCGTCCAGGGTAGGGGAGGGAATGGCCGGCAGGGATGTAGCTCAGTTGATAGAGCATGGCGTTTGAAACGCCAGGGTTGTGGGTTCGATTCCCACGGGGGGCCAGTATAAAAAATATATGTATTCACTAACTGTAAGTCTGCTAAATGACAAAAATGTAAAATGTTTGATCTGAGGGTGGGTATTGGACAGGAAGGGATTGTATTTGGGTAGGTTGAACTTGATTGTCTCTGGGTATTGAGGAGAGCTGGAAGTTTGTAAGTGCTACTCATCCATTTACTGTATACATGAGTTGTATCAGTCACAATATCTGATTGATTGTTTACTAAAATTGTGTCAAGCACACAGTTTGTTATAATGAAATAAATCACAGTATGAAGTAAATCACAGATACTACAAACTGAGCAACAGAAATATATCATTTATACAATGTTTTCTGTCATTGGTTGACAAAACATTATTCTGGTAATACCCACCAGGAGGCACAACATTCATGTCTATTACAGTATTTCAAAATGAACTGCAGTTTCCTTTACTTTATGGTTAATTTTAATAATTCACCATTGTGGCAAACTAGCATGTGTAGTAAGGTAAGAATGTGCTAACTGCCCTGCTAAGAGCTGACTGGTCTGTGGCTGAATGGCTGCAGACAGAGAGGAGCCGACAGGACTGAGTAGGGTGGGAATAATAGACCCAATGGCTGTTTTCTGCATAATGAGCACACATGTCATTCTCCCATCACTCACTCTTCCATTTTATCCTAGGCTCCAGATGCTCTGATACAGGAGACATTCTTCAAGAAGTGCAAGCATCTATTGCAACTGAATTCTCAGAATTAAAGGCAAGATTCTTAGAACCGTGCATAGTTCTTAGAAACTAGCATCGTTTTAAGAAAATTGCATCATTTTGGAAAATCACGGAAATTCCTGTTTTGTGGAAAATGTGTATGATAAGATCAGAAACACACTATTTAAAACCTTTCTCTTTACCATAACCACTTTATATGCTTCTTTAAATCTCATAGTATTGAGAAAAAACTACTGTTTAATTATTAAAGTGTAACCTTTCCATAGCTAAGCTAATGGGGGACTTTACTGGGATCTAAACAATCTTTTGCAATGCCCTTGACCTTAAAAAAATTGCCATTCCTCGAAATCTTATTAATGTGTGAATGTTCCGTTAAAATCGCCATAAAGTCATTTCTGCATGGTGGAAATACAAGGTGGTTTGGTGGTATTTTAACTAAGTCAAAGAATAACTAAAATGTACATCTATTTAAGATTTGATTATCTGATTCCACACGAGCTATTCATGGTTATTCAATTTAAGGGATACATTTGTCCTATAATAGAAAATAAGACACAAACATTTGAAGATCAATAATTGGTTATTCAGCACACCCAAAAATGTTTTACAGACTTTGTTACTGAACAACAACAGACAATTCCATCCACTAGGTGGACAACAAACATTGCAAAACATTAATCAATATAGAAAGTCTGTAATACAACAACAACTTTGACATCTACGAAATGTACTACAGTATTATCATCATAATATCAAATAAAGGAGGTGACGATAGAATATTTCAGGACATTGTAAAACCCAGTTCCTCATTACGAGGTATGGTATAGTCTCTCCACTGAGTTCAGGGTATCTTGTTGTGGTCTTGTTTTCTGGAGTCCTCTGGTTCAGGTCCAAGATGGGGGAACAGGGAGAACTTAGGGCTGTGCTGGTTGACCAGGGGTAGTCCAGTCGGTGAAATACCTCTGCAGCCCCATTTTCCCATGCCCTATGCCTCTTTAAAGTTAAATCTCAAAGAGGTATATGCATAGGAAAAAGAAACAGCGAGTACAGATACCCCTCTCGATTTGGCCGCTGTGTGGACCTAGAAGGGAGAGACACAGACAACCTCACAGAATTAACTCTTTGGATATGAAACCTTATTAAAATAACACAAAAAAACAAGTGATTCATATTTTATCATGTATAGCCAACATTGCACAAGTAACTTATACTTTAGAATACGTTGAAAATGATTTTCAGGACTTCAATCATTGAATAAAACAATAACTGCAATTGACAAATTCTTACTTAATAATAATTTGCTAAACAGCAAATGTGAAAAACCTAAAATAGACTTTATACTCCGCATGAGCCTGTAGGATAAAGTTTTAGTTCTACATCATTATCAGGTGAAAATCATCCAAAAGAAGCTGACTTACCCTGTACAGCTCCAGAGCTCTCTCCCCAAAGCAAGCACCTTCTCATGGGCATTTATCCCTCCCCAGAGACCTTGAAGATGTTTGAGAAAGACAGAGTAGCTGTTTTCTGTGCTCCGTCAGCACTTAGCCCACCTCCTTGGTTTCAGGCCATAGCATAACATGCACCTGCAGGGGCCAGAGCAACCCCCTAAAAAATAGGCACATTACATAAAGTAACCAGCAACAAGCATGACAAAGCCTCAGTGTCTCAGCTGAGGCTGATTGGCTGTCATTGCTCGCCATTGTAGCGGAGGGTAAACTTGCTACATAATCTGCTATCTTCCTCACAGACATCAACAGCACAGCGAGGAAGGAGGGAGAGAGTTGGGACACCTCGTTCCTACCAGCTGAAACATTTCTTATCAGTTCAGGGTCTCTTTCTCTCCCCCTCCCAGGAGAGGCCCCATGCTTTAGCACTCCTCAAGGTCTTCAGACAAGGACTCTCAGGATGTGCTGAGGTGAGACATGCACACACCAATGTAGTACACCCATACACACGCACAAAGGTACACACGTGCATTGCACACGCACTGATGCGCTCTCTCTCTCTCTTACACACACACACACACACACACACACACACACACACACACACACACACACACACACACACACACACACACACACACACACACACACACACACACACACACACACACACACACACACACACACACACACACACACACACACACACAGACACAGACACAGACACACACACTGTAGCAGTGGGAGCGTTCATGTCAAGGCCAGAGGCCAGTACAAACCCTCTCACCAGACAGAAATGAAACTGTGTGAAACTGCAGTCCTCTTGCGGGGTTCATGTATTATAGAAGTTGGTAACGGACGTCCTGTCCTACATTACCATATCGTTATATGACCATATCCTTGCCTAACCAGGCCAGGAAAATCTGTCCAAGTTTATCTTCTGAATAGCAGTGTGGGGAACTATTTAGAATGAACTCTGTCAGACTAAGAACATGGTTCAAACAGTGATGGGCATACCCTCAGTCAATATATTTCGGCCTATTCTAGTGATGTATAGATTTATTAGATTTCACCATGGATATTTGTTTGTATCATGACAAGCTGGGAAAATATCCCATATAGAACAATAAATCTACATTTTATTTGAACACCTTTGTCAGATGTGAATGTGTCAGTCTAGTCATGCCCTGCATAGGACCCTTGATGAGGCACACATACCCTGTTGTGAAAACCACTGCTCTGAACTCAATTCATACCATCCATGATGTTAAACCTTTGACAGCTATCCACAATCACCACTGGGGGAAGCAGTTCCAAGCCCTGGATGGTAGCAATGCTCTCATGCGTTACATGTGGCCTTTCGCCTTCTTTCCTTTCCTGTCCTCTCTTGCCCTTCTCTCACTCCCCCCCCCCCCCCCCCCCTCTCTTTCTGTCTCTCTCTTTCTGTGTCTCTCTTTCTGTGTCTCTCTTTCTGTCTCTCTCTTTCTGTCTCTCTCTTTCTGTCTCTCTCTTTCTGTCTCTCTCTTTCTGTCTCTCTCTTTCTGTCTCTCTCTTTCTGTGTCTCTCTGTGTCTCTCTTTCTGTCTCTCTCTTTATGTCTCTCTCTTTCTGTCTCTCTCGTTCTGTGTCTCTCTTTCTGTCTCTCTCGTTCTGTCTCTCTCTTTCTGTCTCTCTCTTTCTGTGTCTCTCTTTCTGTCTCTCTCTTTCTGTGTCTCTCTTTCTGTGTCTCTCTTTCTCTCTCAATTCAATTTCAATTCAATTTAAGGGCTTTGTTGGCATGGGAAACGTATGTTAACATTGCCAAAGAAAGTGAAGTAGATAGTAAACAAAAGTGAAATAAACAATAAATATTAACAGTAAACATTACACTCAGAAGTTCCAAAATAATAAAGACATTTCAAATGTCATATTATGTATATATACAGTGTTGTAACAATGTGCAAATAGTTAAAGTACAAATGGGAAAATAAATAAACATAAATATGGGTTGTATTTACAATGGTGTTTGTTCTTCACTGGTTGCCCTTTTCTTGTGGCAACAGGTCACAAATCTTGCAGCTGTGATGGCACACTGTGGTTTTTCACCCAGTACATAAGGGAGTTTATCAAAATCGGGTTTGTTTTCAAATTCTTTGTGGATCTCTGTAATCTGAGGGAAATATGTGTCTCTAATATGGTCATACATTTGGCAGGAGGTTAGGAAGTGCAGCTCAGTTTCCACCTCATTTTGTGGGCAGTGTGCACATAGCCTGTCTTCTCTTGAGAGCCAGATCTGCCTACGGCAGCCTTTCTCAATAGCAAGGCTATGCTCACTGAGTCTGTACATAGTCAAAGCTTTCCTTAAGTTTGGGTCAGTCACAGTGGTCAGGTATTCTGCCACTGTGCACTCTCTGTTTAGAGCCAAATAGCATTCTAGTTTGCTCTGTTTTTTTGTTAATTATTTCCAATGTGTCAAGTAATTCTCTTTTTGTTTTCTCATGATTTGGTTGGGTCTAATTGTGTTGTTGTTGTTTCTCTCTCTCTCTCTCTCTCTCTCTCTCTCTCTCTCTCTCTCTCTCTCTCTCTCTCTCTCTCTCTCTCTCTCTCTCTCTCTCTCTCTCTCTCTCTCTCTCTCTCTCTCTCTCTCTCTCTCTCTCTCTCTCTCTCTCTCTCTCTCTCTCTCTCTCTCTCTCTCTCTCTCTCTCTCTCTCTCTCTCTCTCTCTCTCTCTCTCTCTCTCTCTCTCTCTCTAAATGCCTGCTAAACAGAATAGTTGCCTGTCCTGTTGTTGCTTACAGTTCACCTTGATTGACATCCCTGACTAATTTTACTCCCAATCCTCAAGAGACCCATTTGAGGTGTTAGTTGTGCTCAAATAAACAATGACTACAAAAGTGTTAATCTGCCTAATTCACGTATTTTGACTGGACCACAGACAATATATCTGCCATTTCTTCAACTCATGTTGATTTTGGGCTTTACAAAGCATTTAGTTTATGGCTGACACTTTCACATGCATTGACTATGTACAATTGAAGTCGGAAGTTTACGTACACCTTAGCCAAATACATTTAAACTCAGTTTTTCACAATTCCTGACATTTAATCCTAGTAAAAATTCCATGTCTTAGGTCAGTTAGGATCACCACTTTATTTTAAGAATATGAAATGTCAGAATAATAGTCGAGATAATTATTTATTTCAGCTTTTATTTCTTTCATTACATTCCCAGTGGGTCGGACGTTTACATACACTCAATTAGTATTTGGTATCATTGCCTTTCAATTGTTTAACTTGGGTCAAACGTTTCGGGTAGCCTTCCACAACCTTCCCACAATAAATTGGGTGAATTTTGGCCCATTCCTGCTGACAGAGCTGGTGTAACTGAGTCAGGTTTGTAGGCCTCCTTGCTCGCACACGCTTTTTCAGTTCTGCCCACAAATCTTCTATAGGATTGAGGTCAGGGCTTTGTGATGGCCACTCCAATACCTTGACTTTGTTGTCCTTAAGCCATTTTGCCACAACTTTGGAAGTATGCTTGGGGTCATTGTCCATTTGGAAGACTCATTTGCAACCAAGCTTTAACTTCCTGACTGATGTCTTAAGATGTTGCTTCAATATCTTCACATCATTTTCCTTCCTCACGATGCCATCTATTTTGTGAAGTACACCAGTCCCTCCTGCAGCAAAGCACCCCCACAGCATGATGCTTCCACACCCGTGCTTCACGGTTGGGATGGTGTTCTTTTGCTTGCAAGCCACCCCCTTTTTCCTCCAAACATGGTCATTTTGGCCAAACTGTTCTATTTTTGTTTCATCAGACCAGAGGACATTTCTCCAAAAAGTAAGATCTTTGTCCCCATGTGCAGTTGCAAACCGTAGTCTGGCTTTTTTATGGCGGTTTTGGAGCAGTGGCTTCTTCCTTGCTGAGCGGCCTTTCAGGTTATGTTGATATAGGACTCATTTTACTGTGGATATAGATACCTTTTTACTTCTTTCCTCCAGCATCTTCACAAGGTCCTTTGCTGTTGTTCTGGGATTGATTTGCACTTTTCGCACCAAAGTACGTTCATCTCTAGGAGACAGAATGCGTCTCCTTCCTGAGCGGTATGACAGCTGCATGGTCCCATGGTGTTTATACTTGCGTACTATTGTTTGTACAGATGAACGTGGTACCTTCAGGTGTTTTGAAATTGCTCCCAAGGATGAACCAGACTTGTGGAGGTCTACCAATTTTTTTCCGGAGGTCTTGGCTGATTTCTTTCGATTTCCCCATGATGTCAAGCAAAGAGGCACTGAGTTTGAAGGTAGGCCTTGAAATACATCCACAGGTACACCTCCAATTGACTCAAAATATGTCAATTAGCCTATCAGAAGCTTCTGAAGCCATGACATCATTTTCTGGAATTTTCCAAGCTGTTTAAAGGCACAGTCAACTTAGTGTATGTAAACTTCTGACCCACTGGAATTGTGATACAGTGAATTATAAGTGAAATCATCTGTCTGTAAACAATTGTTGGAAAAATTGCTTGTGTCATGCACAAAGTAGATGTCCTAACCGACTTGCCAAAACTATAGTTTGTTAACAAGAAATTTGTGGAGTGGTTGAAAAACAAGTTTTAATGACTCCAACCTAAGTGTATGTAAACTTCCGACTTCAACTGTATATTTTCTTGGTTGCATTGTGTTTTTACAGCACAGACCACTTACAATTCCAATGTTGAACTATTTATCTTTCATTCCTGCAGCAACGCTGAGAGGGAAACGCTGAGATAGGAGAGAGACTAGGTGGCCTGAGTCAAACCTGGTAAAACGTTGAGATAGGAGAGAGACTAGGTGGCCTGAGTCAAACCTGGTAAAACGTTGAGATAGGAGAGAGACTAGGTGGCCTGAGTCAAACCTGGTAAAATGTTGAGATAGGAGAGAGACTAGGTGGCCTGAGTCAAACCTGGTAAAACGTTGTTCTTCTTGCTGTTTGAAGTCTTGTAGAGAGAACGAGAGAGAGAGAGAGACTAAGCTTCAGTGATCAGAGAGAGAGAGAGAGAGCCTAATCTTCAGTGATCAAGCTGAAACTCATGACCTCATCAGTTTAAATAATTTAAGTACAGTAAATGAGGAATGAGGGGTAGTAATGTGTTATAGTACAGAGTTTTAATAGCTCGGCCTTTCGAGTGAACCGTGCTTAAACTCATTATACAGTCTGATGAATGTGTCACTTTCTTAATATAGTAATCATGTAGCTGCTTTCTTGTTTGTAAATACCTTTTTCATGGCCCTTCTCATTGTAGTTCACTGAATTTGTCACTAGCAGAAGCTTTTATGCAATGATACTTCTAGGAAAGTACATTTTAATTTTGTGTATATGATCGCTGTGGGAATAATATAACATTTTAAAATACAAATATTTTATTGTCACATACACGGGATAGGTGCAGTGAAATGTGTTGTTTTACAGGGTCAGCCATAGTAGTACGGCACCCCTGGAGCAAATTAGGATTAAGCTCAAGGGCACATCGACAGATTTTTCACCTTGTCGGCATGTTGTATTTGAACCAGCAACCTTTCGGATAATGGCCCAACGGTCTAACAACTATGCTACCTGACGCCAACCTTTGTGTTGCTGTTACCAACTGAGACACACCAGCTCACTTCATGTTGAAGTGCCGATATCTAACCCCCGGCTGTCTCACAGTCAGAAGTGTTCATGATATCAGCAACACTATATGATACTGTATACTCCCCCTGCTAACATTGCTGACAAGACTTTCTCTCTTCCTGGCTGAGCTAACATTACTCCTTCTTGCCCACAATACTGTTCCTCTTTTTCCTTCTCCTTTTCCTCCTTCTGTCCTCTCTTTCCTTAGTTATCAGACATCGTTACCCAAGTCTGTAAGACACATTACATCTAATATTCATTCAACTAAATGCCTGAGGGCAAAATCATTGCAGGCCCTCATTTAGGTCATGGTCAAGTTTGGTCTCTGGCTCGTTCACTTGACTTTGGTCTTCACCACCATTACCAGACTAAACCAAATCCCTGTCTGTAAGCTACATGTCCAACAGTGTTCAATTTGGTGGAGGATGTTGTGATTTGTGAAATCCGCTCGGCGTATCTCCTCTCTCTTCACTTCCTGCCCAAAGTTGGTTCAGACAGACAACAACACCTGTCAGTGCTGTCAGTCCCGCGTCAAAGACATTTCAATTTAGCTGCCTCCCTCCCTCCGGCCTGGGCAAATTAACACTTTAAAGGCAGAGTGTCCCCAGGTTTCCCCTGGAGCGCCAGGCTAGGGACTGTCTCTGTCACCCCACTGTTCAACAATGCTGATGATTGCCTCGGCACCCCTGTGGCACGTCTGTCCCCATCCAAAACAAAGGACTCTCAGATGGATACAGGAGCACACTGAATTATTCTGCATGAATAGAATAACATCTTAATTGCAGTGTGCCAGATGGAATATTTTTGATGTTTTACAGCAAGAAATATACAAGTGGAGACAATTTGAATTGTTAAAAACGTTATTATGTGATGGAGCAGCTGTGATTGTTGTATAAAAGTTACACGTTGACAGTGAAATCCATGTGAGGTTTTAGTCACTGTTATCTAACAGTATTATTCAATCGAAACCTTTGTAAACAGATTTCTGGAAGAAGTCAATGGCACTGTCCTTCCTGTGCAGTGAGAAAGTATGTTTTTGAAGTTACATGACATTGAGTCCATTTTTGTTTCACACAATAGATGTTGTGTTTTTGAGTAGATGAATTCCGACATGCCTTCTTGCGATTGAACAATGGCCTCCCCAGCACAGGAGGCTGCTGGGGGGGGCTCATAATAATGGCTGGAATGGAGTAAATGGGATGGTTTTCAACACATGGAAACCCAGTGTAAAATCAATTGTCATACCATTCCATTAACGCCGTTCCAGCCATTACTATGAGCCCGTCCACCCCAATTAAGGTGCAATCAGCCACCTGTGCTCCCCAGTATATACTATAGTGTGAGAGAGATGGGAACAACCTTGCCATGACTGTAGTGAAGTGAGAACATGAGTATACAAATAAAACATTTAAAAAACGAACTCACTAACTATAAGTCGCTCTGGATAAGAGCATCTGCTAAATGACTAAAATGTAAAATGTAAATGTACTTGGCATACTACTTAACTGTGCGATAGATAGAATGTGAAGGCATCCTATTGTTTGAGACAGCACTATAGTCCTTGAATCCCCATACATCAGCTTCACGATGATACCTGTGTTGCCTAGATAAGATGGTTTGATCTCTGCTAATAGCGCTGTAATGCTGCAATTAAAGATCAAACACTGATCATGAAATATGTAGTGTTCACACATTCTATAGTCTAGCTTGCTCTATCCCTCTGTAAGCCTTTGAAAGTCTTGACTAGCGGCATTATATTTATCCTGCGTGGGTTTCGAGGTCCCACGTTTCCCCGCTCTGCCCTTTTATTTCATATCCTCACCCCTGTCCTTTGATCTCTCATTTCCCTCTATCTATGCTATTGAATTTGAATAGTACGTTTTAAAATTTGCTCTGTTTCAGATGTGTTCAAGGCACTAAAGGCATGTGAACTAAGACATGAACAGAACAATCAAGTGGTTGTTGGAAATGGAAATCTTTATCTCTCTTGTTCACTCCCTTTTTCTCCCTCCCCTCCTGTGCTGGGGTTGAGGAGGGGAGATGTGAAGGTCGTAGGCTGTTTCTTGTTATGACATTCCTCCAGTTCTGAGCTTTCTCTCACTCTCTCTGTGGCCCATAGCGCATTGAGAGCTCTGTGTGCTCCAAGCTCTAGCAAGCAGGCAGCAGATAACACATGGGCATGGGAAACACAGGTGAAGCCTTGCTCAGCGGGGCTCCCAACTCCCCCCTTTCCCCCTCCCCATTCAACCCAGTGCAGTTATAACATACAGTCCTCACCATATATATTTCGACAGTGAACCAAACATGTACATTTTGGCTCTATACTCAAGCAATTTCGATTAGAATTTGGATCAATTTGGATCAAATTTTGAATATGAGGAGACAGCACAGAATGTCACCTTTTACTTCATGTTGAGTATTTGGCCCCATATCCTTTGCATGCAATGACTGCATCAAGCTTGTGACTCATTAGATGCATTTGCAGTTTGTTTTGGATGTGCTTTGGGTCATGTCTTGTGCAATAGTAACTGTTTTAGTAAGTGAAAATAGAAGAGGTCTCTGGTGGATGCTGCCATGATTAGGAATCACGAATGGATCATGAATAATGATGGATTGAAAAGTTACAGAGCCACAAAGACCACACTCCCCCCAAAATGCTAACCTCCACTGTCATTGGTGATGGTGAAAGGTTAGCATCTTTTGTTGTAGCCTCTGTAACGTTCTTACTTCATGTTTTTTCCTAATCATGGCATTATCAGGATTAATTTTGAAGTATTCAGAAACATATTTTCTCCTCACATAGAAAGAAATGACTCCAGACATCATCCACCATTCAGTTACTATTGGACAATACATGACCTAAAACATAGCCAAAACAAACTGCACATGCATCCAACGAGTGTGCTGTGTCGAAAGCTTGATGCAATCATTGTGTGCAAGGGATATGGGAACAAATACAAAACTTTAGAATACTTGAATACAATATAGGTGAAATACTAGATACATAAAGTGAGTGGTTTTGTGTCTAAATGGTATATATGAAACATAATGGTACATATGACATATACTGTATGAAAATACCCTCAAATAAAAGTTGATATTCTGTACTGTCGCCACATAATAAACATTTGATCTCAAATACAAAATGCCAGAGTATAGAGCTAAAATTTAAATATTAGCTTCACTGTCCAAATACATATGGTGAGGACTGTAGAAATGAAAGCGCTTCCTTCAGTGATGGGAACCCAGAGATAAGGTGATGTGGCTGGGTCGTCTCCAGGGAACATGGTGTTCTGGGACTCTGATACTGGAGGTGTTGAGAGGGAGGGAGGGAGGGAGGGAGGGAGGTCGACAGGCCCGGCTGGGTGGTGACGCCATGAACAAGGTGCTGCTAGTGTGAATGCATCAAGTGTGTGTGTGTCAGTATGTGTGTATGTGTGTGTGTGCATACATACAGTACCAGTCAAAAGTTTGGACACACCTACTCATTCAAGGGTTTTTCTTTATTTTTTACTATTTTCTACATTGTAGAATAATAGTGCAGACATCAAAACTATGAGATAACACATATGGAATCATGTAGTAACCAAAAAAGTGTTAAACAAATTCTTCAAATAGCCACCCTTTGCCTTGATGACAGCTTTGCACACTCTTGGCATTCTCTCATCCAGCTTCACCTGGAATGCTTTTCCAACAGTCTTGAAGGAGTTCCCACATATGCTGAGCACTTGTTGGCTGCTTTTCCTTCACTTTGCCGTCTCAATTGGGTTGAGGTCGGGGGATTGTGGAGGCCAGGTCATCTGGTGCAGCACTCCATCACTCTCCTTCTTGGTAAAATAACCCTTACACAGCCTGGAGGTGTGTTGGGTCATTGTCCTGTTGAAAAACAAATGATAGTCCCACTACGCCCAAACCAGATGGGATGGCGTATCACTGCAGAATGCTGTGGTAGCCATGCTGGTTAAGTGTGCCTTGAATTCTAAATAAATCACAGACAGTGTCACCAGCAAAGCACCCCCACACCATAACACCTCCTCCTCCATGCTTTATGGTGGGAAATACACATGTGGAGATAATCTGTTCATCCACACCGCGTCTCACAAAGACACGACGGTTGGAACCAAAAATCTCAAATTTGGACTCCAGACCAAAGGACACATTTCCACTGGTCTAATGTCCATTGCTCGTGTTTCTTGGCCCAAGCAGGTCTCTTCTTCTTATTGGTGTCCTTTAGTAGTGGTTTCTTTGCAGCAATTCGACCATGAAGGCCTGATTCACACAGTCCCCTCTGAACAGTTGATTTTGAGATGTGTCTGTGACTTGAACTCTGTGAAGCATTTATTTGGGCTGTAATATCTGAGGCTGGTAACTAATGAACTTATCCTCTGCAGCAGAGGTATGTCTGGGTCTTCCATTCCTCTGGCGGTCCTCATGAGAGCCAGTTTAATCATAGCGCTTGATGGTTGTTGTGACTGCACCTGAATTTTTTTTTCAAAGTTCTTGATTTACCGTATTGACTGACCTTCATGTCTTAAAGTAATGATGGACTGTCGTTTCTCTTTGCTTATTTGAGCTGTTCTTGCCATAATATGGACTTTGTATTTTACCAAATAGGGCTATCTCTGTATACCCCCCCTACCTTGTCACAACACAACTGATTGGCTCAAACGCATTAAGAAGGAAAGAAATTCCACAAATTAACTTTTAAGAAGGCACACCTGTTAATTGAAATGCATTCCAGGTGACTACCTCATTAAACTGGTTGAGAGAATGCCAAGAGTGTGCAAAGCGGTCATCAAGGCAAAGGGTGGCTACTTTGAAGAATCTCAAATATAAAATATATTTTGATTTGTTTAACACTTTTTTGGTTACTACATGATTCCATATGTGTTATTTCATAGTTTTGATATCTTCTCTATTATTCTACAATGTAAAAAATTGTAAAAATAAAGAAAAACCCTTGAATGAGTAGGTGTGTCCAAACATTTGACTGGTAGTGAACGTATGTGCATTCATGTGTGACATATCAGGGCTGTTTCACGAGAAAAGAGAGATCACTGTTGCAGTCCAGTTCATAACAATTTCCTTCCACTTTCTTCTGAGCTGCACAGACTTGAGGAACATTTCTCCAAAATGTACTTTTTTCCATTAATAGAATCTGCTTTTGTATTGATTAATTCAGTCCCATATCCTTGAAAATACACAACTTGCAACCAGTTGTGAACTTACATAACCAATCAAGGCTAATCAAAGCATAGGTCAGGATGACCCTGCCCAGAGCAACCTCCCGAGGCCGGCCACAGTGTGATGTTCTCTTTTCATCTATCTCAATAGCCTAGTTTATACCTGGCACTATCATGCGTCCTGTGTCTTGATATGGTCCACCATTTGATTGTGGCCACATTAAATTTTTTTTGTCTACACATGGTATTAAAACATGTCTCTTATCCGTCCACTATGTCTGCATTGTGACCAGATTTCCTGGTCTCTCCCTGTACGCAAATTATTTGACAGATATTCTTTCAAAATAATATGTATTTATTCTAAGACACATATTGATGCCATAGGTCAGTTGTGCCATCGGTCAATGATTCTGTAGAACTGGATAATGATGATTTAAATGGTTTCACTGTCCAAATCTGTCTACACTTGTAAGATATCCAGACACAAGGGCTGTGTTTACACAGGCAGCTCCATTCTGATCTTTTGCCCAATTATTGTCATTAGAGCTGATCTGATTGGTAAAAAAAAGAAAAATATTAGAATTGGGCTGCCTGTGTAAAGGCAGCCATTGCGTGCCTGACTACTTCTGGAGGAGGTCAGGAAGATCACAATCAGATCACAATGAGTCTTTAAATTGTCTACACCTGTCTAGAAATGTGGGTACAATCAGAATGTGGACAAGATCAGGAAAAAGTGTGCATGTTAGAACCAGTTATAAACGGGGCTAATGTTTAGTCCTTCAATGTGTCCGCTGTGACTTTACCACCTGGAAGGCATCTGAAAACATGTTAAAAGAAAACGTTACTTTTATTTCAGATACTTTCTCCCTTTCCAAGGTTGTTAATGAGCTGTCAGTCAAATAACCCGGTTTGATCCACAGGCTACAGTGTCAGGGACGTGTGTGTTATTGCTCTACTAAAACCTGTAACTGGAATGACTGCTGGCTCTGTGGCGGCTGGCACGAAAACAAACAGGCAAATGTGTGTCTCTGTTTAGTTGACCTTGAATCTCATATTCAATTAGGAAGAGAACGTTATTAGCCTTTCCTTATGTGGTTTGCCACAGGGTTAGCTTAGCAGGAGGAAGTAACGAAGTAACGAAGAGAGGCAATCACAGTGTGTTTTTTAGTAGTGCAGGTGGGAGGCCTGGTGAAAATATCTGATTAACTCTTTGGTACACATGGTTTAAATGTGACCTGGTAAAACTACTGTCACACTTCGATTTTCAATTACTTTTAACAATTACTTTTAACAAATCTCCAATGTGGATTTTTAAAAATATATTTCATAAACAAAAGCTCTCTGTTTTACTTTGAGCCTGGAGACTTCCATGGCACATGTGTTTTTTCAGAGTGCATTACTCGCATGTCCACAAATAACCCTGGCACACAGTTGTTGGAAAACTCTGAAAACTAAAAGGGCTGAAGGGAAGAAACAACCTTTTCTCATTCCTTCGTTGTTTCCTTTTAATTTCCTTTTTAACGAGGTAGTGCTCAGGTTGGCCAGATACCACACGCAACCAACCCGGCAGGTCTATCTTCCAGACGCGACCTGAGCATGGATGTTCATTAATCTGTTATTGTGTGTATGTGTGTGTGACTGTGTGTGTATATGTGCGCGTGCATGCTCGGATCCCAGCTAACGATTCCAGGGAGAGAGAACGTTTTTGTAATGTCACGTGGAATGTTCCCCTGATGTGTTTGTCCTTTTATCCATTAGTTAGGGGAACATTCTATCGATGTTAGCAAAATACTTCTGAGAACCTTTTTAGAATGTTTGTGTTAAAGTTAGGATAACATTCCCTTAATGTCAAGCAGAACTTACCTAGAAGTGGTTACAATATTCTCAGAATATACAATATTAATTGTTCTAGACACGTTTAATGAGAATGTTGCAAAGACATTCCTGTGTCCAGTTTTCTAAAGGTTAGGAGAATATTCCATCAACGTTCCACCAAACATACACAGAACATGCCACGTTGCCATGTTCTACAAATATACAATATTAACGTGCTAGAAACGTTTCATGGGAACGTTGCAAGAACATTTCTGTGTATCAGTTGTCAGGACGTCACCAGATGATCCCAAAGAAATGTTCTCCCCTCCCAAAAGTGTTTCATTACACCTTGTTGTAAAGCCCGTCAAGGCCCTGATTGGTGAACCACTGATCCATTCATAGGTCCTTTTGTCTGTTGGCAAGGTTATGGATACTCAAACACAAACAGTGATTTTAACGTATTGTTTTCAACTTATATATTTGACATACATAATTATTCTGTGCATGTTCATTTATACAGTAGTTATTAGTCAATTTGTCCTCGCCTGGGATTTCAACTCACAACCTCTTGGTTAACAGCATTCAGCTCTTCCTGCAACTCCACCACCTCTCTGTCAGTTAGCAGTTAATTTAACTATTCTCTCATCATTGATTTGATTTACTTATTTCAACAATTTAAGGGCTTTCTGTATAGTTGTCTAATGTTGTTGGGCCATATTAACCTGTTTTAATGAGTCACATGAACGTTCTAGCAACGTTCCCATGAAATGTGTCTAGAACGTTAATATCTTAAGTTCTGAGAACATGGTAACCACATTCTGGGTAAGTTATATTTACATTAAGGGAATGGTTTCTTGGAAACATTCCTTGCACATCACTGGAATATTCCCATGAAAACATTAGTTAATGACCAAATGAGACTCTTAAGGGAACATACAGCTGGTGGGATATACGCTACATCGGCAGGATAGAACGGCTGACTCTGGTAAGACAAGGGGTGGTGGTCTGTGTATATTTGTAAACAACAGCTGGTGCATAAAATCTAATAATAAGGAAGTCTCAAGGTTTTGCACGCCTGAGGTAGAATATCTCATGATAAACTGTAGACCACACTATTTACCAAGAGAGTTTTCTTCTATATTTTTCGTAGCCGTCTATTTACCACCACAAACCGATGCTGGCACTATGATTGCTTATGGCCTTATACAGCTCATTGAGTGCAAACAGGAAAATGCTCATCCAGAGGCAGCGCTCCTAGTGGCCGGGGACTTTAATGCAGGGAAACTTAAATCCATTCTACCTCATTTCTACCAGCATGTTAAATGTGCAACCAGAGGAAAAAAAACTCTAGACCACCTTTACTCCACACACAGAGACGCATACAAAGTTCTCCCTCGCCCTCCATTTGGCAAATCTGACCATAATTCTATCCTCCTGATTCCTGCTTTTAAGTAAAAACTAAAGCAGGAAGCACCAGTGATTCGGTTAATAAGGAAGTGGTCAGATGACGCAGATGCTAAGCTACAGGACTGTTTTGCTAGCACAGACTGGAATATGTTCCGGGATTCTTCCGATGGCATTGAGGAGTACACCACATCAGTCACTGGCTTCATCAATAAGTGCATCGATGACGTCATCCCCACAGTCACCGTACGTACATACACCAACCACAAGCCATGGATTACAGGCAACATCCGCACTGAGCTAAAGGGTAGAGCTGCCGCTTTCAAGGAGCGGGACGCTATACCTTCCGATGGACCATCAAACAGGCAAAGAGTCAATACTGGACTAAGATTGAATCGTACTGCACTGGCTACGACGCTCGTCGGATGTGGCAGGGCTTGCAAACTATTACAGACTACAAAGGGAAGCACAGCCGTGAGCTGCCCAATGATACGAGCCTACCAGATGAGCTAAATCACTTCTATGCACGCTTCGAGGCAAGCAACACTGAAGCATGCATGACAGCATCAGCTGTTCCGGATGACTATGTGACCACGCTCTCCGTAGCCGATGTGAGTAAGACTTTTAAGCAGGTCAACAGTCACAAGGCCGCAGGGCCAGATGGATTACCAGGACGTGTACTCCGAGCATGCGCTGACCAACTGGCAAGTGTCTTCACTGACATTTTCAACATGTCCCTGACTGAGTCTGTAATACCAACATGTTTCAAACAGTTCCTGTGGCCAAGAACACTAAGATAACCTGTCTAAATGACTACTGACCCGTAGCACTCACGTCTGTAGCCATGAAGTGCTTTGAAAGGCTGGTCATGGCTCACATCAACACCATTATCCCAGAAACCCTAGACCCACTCCAATTTGCATACCGCCCCAACAGATCCACAGATGATGCAATCTCTATTGCACTCCACACTTCCCTTTACCACCTGGACAAGAGGAACACCTACGTGAGAATGCTATTCATTGACTACAGCGTTCAACACCATAGTGCCCTCAAAGCTCATCACTAAGCTAGGGACCCTGGGACTAAACACCTCCCCTCTGCAACTGGATCCTGGACTTCCTGACGGGCCGCCCTGAGGTGGTAAGGGTAGGTAACAACACATCTGTCACGCTGATCCTCAACATAGGGACCCCTCAGGGGTGCGTGCTCAGTCCCCTCCTGTACTCCCTGTTCACCCATGACTGCGTGGCCAGGCACGACTTCAACACCATCATTAAGTTTGCCGACGACACAACAGTTGTAGGCCTGATTACCGACAATGATGAGACAGCCTATAGGGAGGAGGTCAGAGACCTGGCCGTGTGGTGCCAGGATAACAACCTCTCCCTCAACGTGATCAAGACAAAGGAAATGATGGTGGACTACAGGAAAAAAAAAAAGGACTGAGCACGCCCCCATTCTCATCGATGGGGCTGTAGTGGAACAGGTTGAGAGTTTCATGTTCCTTTGTGTCCACATCACCAACAAACTATCATGGTCCAAACACACCAAGACAGTCATGAAGAGGGCACGAGAAAGCCTATTCCCCCTCAGGAGACTGAAAAGATTTGGCATGGGTCCTCAGATCCTCAAAAAGTTATACAGCTGCACCATTGAGAGTATCCTGACTGGTTGCATCCCCGCCTGGTATGGCAACTGCTCGGCCTCCGGCTGCAAGGCACTACAGAGGGTAGTGCGTATGGCCCAATACATCACTGGGGCCAAGCCTCCTGCCATCCAGGACCTCTATACCAGGCGGTGTCAGAGGAAGGTCCTAAAAATGGTAAAAGACTCCAGCCACCATAGTCATAGACTGTTCTCTCTGCTACCGCATGGCAAGCGGTACCGTAGCGCCAAGTCTAGGTCCAAAAGGCTTCTTAACAGCTTCTACCCCCAAGCCATAAGACTCCTGAACAGCTAATCATGGCTACCCGGACTATTTGCATTGTCCCCCACACTCCACCCCACCCCCTCCTTTACGCTGCTGCTACTTTGTTTATTATCTATGCATAGTCACTTTAACTCTACCCACATGTACATATTACCTCAATTACCTCGACTAACCGGTGCCCCCGCACATTGACTCTGTACCGGTATCCCCTGTATATAGCCTACCTACTGTTATTTTATTTTACTGCTGCTCTTTAACTTTTTGTTATTTTTATTTTTTACTTATTTTTCTTAAAACTGCATTGTTGGTTAAAGGGCATGTAAGTAAGCATTTCACTGTAAGGTCTACACCTGTTGTATTCGGCGCATGTGTCAAATAAAATTGTATTTAAGCATTCTCTAAAGTTGTGGGAACGTTTGTTGTTAGCTGGGATGTGTGTGCACACGTTTAGTAACATAATATGAAATCCCGCTTCTTTCTCCAATGTCTGACAAAACAGGGCAAATCAGTCTGATTTGGCAACACTCCTCAAGTCACTGGACACATTTTGAGCAATTTATTTTGTCATGGGAATAGTAATGGGTCGCTTTGAAGGCTAC
This sequence comes from Coregonus lavaretus, assembly GCF_964263955.1. NCBI lineage: Eukaryota > Metazoa > Chordata > Actinopteri > Salmoniformes > Salmonidae > Coregonus > Coregonus lavaretus. Next base: position 22,278,176 of record NC_140023.1, read on the forward strand.
TGGCCTCGTTATAACAGCAAACTTTGAGCTCCTTCCCTCCCATTAAGCTCAACACATTCATCTTTTAGATGACCAATGAGATCAATCAATGCTGGGTTGTTTTGACGGTGCAGCCCACACTGAGATTAATTGTTGGTAAAACACAGCACATTCATGTCTGGGTATGTTTGACGTGTATGTAGATGTGTTTTTTTTGTCTGATGTAATAGTACTGACAAATAATTGCAATGAGGTAGATGTTTGGTGTCTTGTGCGTCAGTGGTTGTGTAGTACAATGGTCTGCTGTTCTGTAGTATGCTGATCTTGATCTGAACGGTCTAGTTTTCGAACGTCTCATCTAGGCTGATGGAGGTTCCAAGATTCAACATGTCTGTACTGTCCTATGCTGTGCTGATCAGTGCTTGGTTAGTGCTAGGACACCCTTGTGTCATTTTAACCCTCAGACATGGCTGTAGACTCACATGGCTTCCAACATGGAGTCTACAGCCAGGTGTCAGGATTAGTGTTCTTTATTCCTGTGTAATACATTTATTTTCCTCCCTTTTTTAACCTTTCTGTAAGAGTATAACATCTTGTTCACTTGCCATTTGCCTATCTCAAAACGTAATGCCATGTAAGCTAGTCCAGTGCATAAGTGACCAACCTAGGAGGAACACAGACAGCTCACTTTACAAAAGACTACAGGGAGCCAAAGATGTTATCATATCATCCAAAAAGCATTGCTTTTCCTTTTGAACATACGTTATCTTCATAATTCGGTTAGTATTGTGTGTACACACTCTGTACTACCTTGAAATAACACGAGGGGGCTTATTTGAAATTAAGAAGCAGGGGTCTAAGGTTCTGGAAAAGCTTAGTAATTGGAGAAACACCCATACAGAATCAGATATAAACACAAAGCCGACCACATCTGACCCCTGTTTACACCCAAAGACAGGGTAATGTCCAGACAGTGAGTAACAAAATGTCATAAGAATACACAGAATGAAAATGGCAACTTAACCCCTACAGTCTTCAGACAGCTAGTTAGCTATTTTTCTGCAGTTAGCTAGCCTCACTTGCTGATATTTCTCTGTCAAGTCACAAAGTGTACCCTGTTTCTGGTGCATGTATTTCATGATACTCGTTTGCTAGTTGTTACAACACCATGCTACAACAAGTGGCAACTTTGTTTCAAAGTTTCATCATGTCACTGTAAAAAGAGTCACGTTACCGTGGAAACGGTCTCAACCATGCGTCTCGTCTTTTTGATCTGAATGCCCCGTCTGTAGTTAACTGTTCTATAACACAACATTCTAAAACTGGCAAGTTTTGTGTTGTCTCATCTGTCCTTATGTCGGCTGTTATATCTGAGCCGGGCTTAAAAAGGCAAAAATCCTGAAAACGCATTCCTACTCTGAGATTCGTGATACATACGAGCCCTGCTCTTTTCCTACCCATCATCCCCACAGAGCTCACCCCCCCTAGCACATTTGCGGATGGAAATAGCTTGCATGTGACATTTGGCTCCTAAGCGTCAGGGCAGCTTTGAATCAAATCAAAATGTATTTGTCCCATGTTTCGTAAACAACAGGTTTAGACTAACAGTGAAATGCTTACTTACGGGCCCTTCCCAACAATGCAGAGAAAACATAGAAAAATTATCAAAAAATAATAACAAGTAGAATAAATACACAATGAGTAACGATAACTTTGCCATATACACGGGGTACCAGTACCGAGTCGATGTGCAGGGGTATGAGGTAATTGAGGTAGATACAGTGTTTACATAGACAGTAGGTAGGGGTAAAGTGACTAGGCAACAGGATAGATAATAAACAGTAGCACCAGCATATATGATGAGTCAGAGGAGTTAGTGCAAAATGGGTAAATGCAGATAGTCCGGGTAGCTATTTGATTAACTATTTAGCAATCGTATGGCTTGGGGCTAGAAGCTATTCAGAGTCCTGTTGGTTCCAGACTTGGTGAATCGGTACCGCTTCCTATGCGGTAGCAGAGAGAACAGCCTATGAGAACAGCCTTTAATAATCTTTAGGGCCTTCCTCTGACACCGGCTGGTATAGAGGTCTTGGAGCTTGTGATGTACTAGGCTGTACACACTACCCTCTGCGGCGCCTTGCAGTCAAATACCAAGCAGTCGCCATACCAAGCAGTGATGCAGCCAGTCAAGATGCTCTCAATGCTGTTTAACTTTTTGAGGATCTGAGGGCGCATGTCAAATCTTTTCAGTCTCCTGAGGGGAATTGTGTTGGTGTGTGTGGACCATGTTAATTCCTTAGTGATGTGGACACCTAGGAACTTGAAGCTCTCGACCCGATCCTCTACAGCCCCATCGATGTGGATGGGGTCGTGCTCGGCCCTCCGTTTCCTGTAGTCCATCATCAGCTCCTTTGTCTTACTGACGTTGAGAGAGAGGTTGTTGTCCTGGCACCACACTGCCAGGTTACTGACCTCCTCCCTATAGGCCATCATGTCGTCAGCAAACTTAATGATGGTGTTGGAGTCGTGCGTGGCCACGCAGTCGTAGGTGAACAGGGAGTACAGGAGGGGACTAAGCACGCACCCCTGAGGGGCCCACGTGTTGAGGGTCAGCGTGGCAGATGTGTTGTTGCCTACCCTTACCACCTGGGGGCGAACTGTCAGGAAGTCCAGGATCCAGTTGCAGAGGGAGGTGTTCAGTCCCAGGGTCCTGAGCTTGGTGATGAGCTTTGAGGGCACTATGGTTTTGAACGCTGTAGTCAATGAACAGCATTCTCACATAGGGGTTCCTCTTGTCCAGGTGGGTGAGGGCAGTGTGGAGTGCAATAGAGATTGTGTCATCTGTGGATCTGTTGGGGCGGTATGGGGGGAATTCCGTCCCGAGTTAAACTTGTGCAAATGGAACGTAATGGCCTTTTTATGCACTTTTCTCTACTGACCCCCGTTGGGGGTGGAGATGAAACACATGAAGGTGTGGCGGAGGTGTGTCTACAGATACACCGTATTCTGACCTTGACTTCATTCCCTTATAATTCCACCACCTTTACATGCAATGAACCAATGAATAAGGTTGAACAACCTGTCGGTTCCAAGTGGAACAAATCTACTTGATTTTTTCCGATATAAATAACACCATTCTCCATGCACTGTCATTTACAAATTGATAAGAGCTATTGATAAGAGCTAGGTAAATGAGGAAGCCATTTGGATAAGAGGATTGTAAATATAAAATATAAATGTTTTAGATATATTTTACCTTATGATCGCTGGAGACAAATGTGAAATCAGTCATTTGGCAGCAAATTTAAGCATATCAACATATCACCTTTTCCACAGTGCAGTTTATGAAATGCTGGCCTCATAACTTGGGGTGAAATTTGGAGACCCAAGCTATAGGCTTCTGTAGCCATGCGCAAATGACAGTAATAGCGCCAAACCTGCCGAGTTGATTTATGATTTCTAGAATGTTTTAATTATATGCCCGGACATTTCACAGTATTTTTTACAATTTGTTTGTGTTAAATAATAGCCACTATCGGTAGCCACAGTGAGTTATACCCACATACAACATAAAACGGTCACTGACTTTAGTGTTAGTTTCCTTACATTTTGCATCATTCCATTACATCGTTAGTTTACCTTTCTTTCCTCTGTCACGTTCGTACGGATGTTCCTGAGGATCGCTAGCAATAGTGGATTATGTTAGGCTAACGTATTAAAAGTTGTGCAATAATTTGGGACATGTAGCCTATTTGAATCATTATGGAACGCAAACCATACGTAGCAGTTTAAACCTGGAGCACGCTTCACGATGACTTGACTATTGCCATCACAGTTCAATGATTAGTGAGGATTATTAGGGTCGATTTATAGATGTATATATTATTATTCAGGATGAGTCAAACCACTATTTTTGATTCACCAATATATTTGTTGCGTAAAGGCTCTCCAAATCAGTTTTTGTATTATTCAGAAATAGTTTCTTAACCCTTAATAATATACAATATTAGAGTATTTTTAAATTGATTAATTGCATAGCTATCTTTAATTGATCCCTAATATCCTGAACCGTTCTCTCCATATATTCATGTGAGTCTGTTGAGAAAATGTGAATTAAAAAGGTACACCAAATTTAAACGGATGGCTTTAGATAAATGTACTGAAAACCCTATTGAATGAAAACTCCACGCGAAAATCTGTTGGCCAGCAAGTAGGAGGGTTTTCAGCAGTAGGATACATTGTATTCAGAGTGCGCAACGGATCCACATGCAAAGCCCATTACGTACCTGCATAAGGAAAGTCTGAATACCAACTACTAATAAGTGCATAGGAAAGGCGTGCATTGGAAAGGCGTACATTTCTTAAGTATGAATCGGGCCCTATGCGAATTGGAGTGGGTCCAGGGTGTCTGGGATGATGGTGTTGATGTGAGCCATGACCAGCCTTTCAAAGCATTTCAGGCTACAGATGTGAAGGCTACAGATGTGATTGCTACAGGGCGATAGTCATTTAGACAGGTTACAATTGCGTTCTTGGGCACAGGGACTATGGTGGTCTGTTTACAACATGTAGATATTACGGACTGGGTCAGGGAGAGGCTGAAAATGTGATTGAAGACACATGCCAGCTGGTCAGTGCATGCTCTGAGTACGCGTCCTGGTAATCCGTCTGGCCCCGCGGCCTCGTGAATGTTAACCTGTTTAAAGGTCTTACTCACATCTTTAGCTTGTGTTGAGATGATGCTGTTTGCCATGCCTAGTCTGTTCACTCAGACTGTTGTTGTTGTTTGGCGGAGGAAGAATCTGAGCGGGACTAAAAGCTAACAGAGGAGAACCGATTTCTCATTCTGGAGTGGAATCCCTCCCGACACATTTCTGCCAGCCCAGAATGTAAATAGACAGGAACTCCAGGGGTAGGGGTGAAGGGTGACGTGGAGAAAAGAGAGAGAACTGAGGGGTTTCAGCTCCAAAGCAGAGTTTATCCATCAACATTCATACATTAAGATGAGAACATTCAGTATGTATGAGCCCATCCATTTCCAATATGAAAGCCCATTGGAACATTGCCCAGTGATCACACATGAGAAAACATCAGTGTGAAAGTTGCGCTTGAGTGTAGGCCTACTCTCTTTCACTCACAAACACCCATCCACACAGCATCTGTCTAACTTTCACTCTCTCCACTCATTAGCAAAAGATGGTATAAGGCGACAGTGTGGTAAGGAATACTTTTTGGGGGGCTAAATATGAAAGAGGTAATTCAGTCACTCTCATAAACACAGTCTGGCTTTTTACAGCAGCCAGTCAGGTTTTATCACACCTTTACCCTGATGTAACCCTGCTACTCTAACATCTACATCTTCCCTTGTCATCTACATTAATAAATAACAGGGCTTTTATGCTGAGGGCCCAGATGAGCAGAGACAAGCCCCCTTTCCCCTCCCTGTGACCTGAATTCAGCTGCTTTTACCCTCTCAGTAAAGACCGCCATAGGAGCACATCAAAGACCATGCCCTCTGCACTGTGAAGGCAATGGAAAATCCACAAACAAATGAATAAGTAAACACACAGAGCTGAGGTGTAAACCTTATAATGAGGTACAATGTCTCATCATTCTTTACATGTGATCAGTTTAGAACTATTGTTTTGTGTTCTTTCTTCTCATCTCTCACTGTCTCAGCCCAGCTAACAATTCTAGGGAGAGAGAACGTTTTTTGTAATGCTACCCGTAATGTTTGAGTGTCCAGTTTTCTGTTAGTTAGGAGTACATTATGTTTATGTTAGAAAACTTTTTTAGCATTTTCTGGTGTTAAAGTTAGGAGTTAGAAAACATAACTTATCTAGAACATGGTTACAATGTTCTCAGAATATGCAACAGTGATGTTCTAGACGCGTTTTATGGGACGTTGCAAGACCATTAATGTGTCCAGTTTTCTGAGGGTTAAGAGAATATTCCAACAACGCCACATCAAACATACACAGAACATGGTTGCCATGTTCTCACAATATAAGATATTAATGTTCTAGACACGTTTCATGGGAACGTTGCATTTCTGTGTATCAGCTGTCAGGACGTTGCCTGATTGTTACCAAGCCCACCAAGGCCCTGATTGGTGAACCACTGATCCATTCACAACTGATTTTGTCTGTTGGCAAGGTTAGGGATATCCACACAGTGCATTTAACAGTGTTTTCAACTTACATATGTGACACACATGATTACATTGTACATGCTCATTTATACAGTAATTATTACTCAACATGCCCTCCTCTTGGATTTGAACATACAACCTCTTGGTTGTAAGATCATTCAGATCTTCCTGCTACGCCACAATGTCTGTGTCAGTTATCAATTAATCTGACCAATCTTTCATCATTGATTTGATTTACTTATTTCAACAATTTAAGGGATTTCTGTATAGTTGTCTAATGTTGGCGGGGCATTATTATTATTTTTTTTCATTGTTCCCCTCTAATCAGGCACTGATTTAGACCTGGGACACCAGGAGGGTGCAATTTCTTATCAGGTACAGTGAGGGAAAAAAGTATTTGATCTCCTGCTGATTTTGTACGTTTGCCCACTGACAAAGAAATGATCAGTCTATAATTTTAATGGTAGGTTTATTTGAACAGTGAGAGACAGAATAACAACAACAAAATCCAGAAAAATGCATGTCAAAAATGTTATAAATTGATTTGCATTTTAATGAGGGAAATAAGTATTTGACCCCCTCTCAATCAGAAAGATTTCTGGCTCCCAGGTGTCTTTTATACAGGTAACGAGCTGAGATTAGGAGCACACTCTTAAAGGGAGTGCTCCTAATCTCAGCTTGTTACCTGTATAAAAGACACCTGGGAGCAATCAATCAATCAGATTCCAAACTCTCCACCATGGCCAAGACCAAAGAGCTCTCCAAGGATGTCAGGGACAAGATTGTAGACCTACACAAGGCTGGAATGGGCTACAAGACCATCGCCAAGCAGCTTGGTGAGAAGGTGACAACAGTTGGTGCGATTATTCACAAATGGAAGAAACACAAAAGAACTGTCAATCTCCCTCGGCCTGGGGCTCCATGCAAGATCTCACCTCATGGAGTTGCAATGATCATGAGAACGGTGAGGAATCAGCTCAGAACTACACGGGAGGATCTTGTCAATGTTCTCAAGGCAGCTGGGACCATAGTCACCAAGAAAACAATTGGTAACACACTACACAGTGAAGGACTGAAATCCTGCAGCGCCCACAAGGTCCCCCTGCTCAAGAAAGCACATATACATGACCGTCTGAAGTTTGCCAATGAACATCTGAATGATTCAGAGGAGAACTGGGTGAAAGTGTTGTGGTCAGATGAGACCAAATTCGAGCTCTTTGGCATCAACTCAACTCGCCGTGTATGGAGGAGGAGGAATGCTGCCTATGACCCCAAGAAAACCATCCCCACCGTCAAACATGGAGGTGGAAACATTATGCTTTGGGGGTGTTTTTCTGCTAAGGGGACAGGGCAACTTCACCGCATCAAAGGGACGAGGGACGGGGCCATGTACCGTCAAATCTTGGGTGAGAACCTCCTTCCCTCAGCCAGGGCATTGAAAATGGGTCATGGATGGGTATTCCAGCATGACAACGACCCAAAACACACAGCCAAGGCAACAAAGGAGTGGCTCAAAAAGAAGCACATTAAGGTCCTGGAGTGGCCTAGCCAGTCTCCAGACCTTAATCCCATAGAAAATCTGTGGAGGGAGCTGAAGGTTTGAGTTGCCAAACGTCAGCCTCGAAACCTTAATGACTTGGAGAAGATCTGCAAAGAGGAGTGGGACAAAATCCCTCCTGAGATGTGTGCAAACCTGGTGGCCAACTACAAGAAATGTCTGACCTCTGTGATTGCCAACAAGGGTTTTGCCGCCAAGTACTAAGTAATGTTTTACAGAGGGGTCAAATACTTATTTCCCTCATTAAAATGCAAATCAATGTATAACATTTTTGACATGCGTTTTTCTGGATTTTGTTGTTGTTATTCTGTCTCTCACTGTTCAAATAAACCTAACATTAAAATTATAGACTGATCATTTCTTTGTCAGTGGGCAAACGTACAAAATAAGCAGGGGATCAAATACTTTTTTCCCCTCACTGTAGAACAGAAAACCAGCAAGCTCCAGACCTTGTAGGGTAAGTGTTTAATACCCCTGCCCTAGAGATATCCCTTATTTGGACAGTGGGTGTTCATCATTGGTGCTGGTGGCCTGTTCGAGACCCTAGGCGAGTCACCCTACTCTTGCATTCTTAGCAGGCGTAAAAGTGCATCCATCGGTCGGAGCAGGAAAAAACAGGCGCAATAGATTATGGTCATTGTAGTTAATTACCACGTTCTTACGCTGAACTAGGTTGAATAGTTGCTTAACGAAAATTACAATTCCCTTCAGCCCAGCATCCCACATAGGTCAACAGGATTTATCTCATGAATGATTTGATTTCTCTCTAGAGAAACAGCGCATTGGGCTCACAAAAAAACTAACCAAATGGAATTTAAGTAATTGATCCGAAGTCAGTCAATTAGTTGTTTAATAACTGAAGAAGAAAAAAAACGAAATGTTGGTTAATCGCTCAGCACTAAAAGTCGGGGACTTATTTCCATTGTGGTCTCTATTTGTACATAAATACATATACAATTACATAGATACAGACACATTACAGAGATACAGGCAAAAAAAGGTTATAACATTCACTCATTAGCCAGCTTTTGACATTCTTTTTAAAAGTGGTTATGGTTGGTAGGGCTTTGAGTTGCTGTGGTAGTTTGTACCACTCAAAAGCGCCTGAATATAACAATTTGTTTTGACCAAATAGACTCATATATTTAAAACAGTGAATATTAGAGTATCTGGGGCTGGTACTATGCTGGTGGACATCGCTAACAAATGAAAAATAGTTGGTAGGTACCTGGGGGCTGAGTCTGTGATAATTCTGTGGACCAGAACAAGTTGAATTAATACTACTCTTTTTTCCCACAGATAGCCAGCCTAGCTGCTTAAAATAATGTTTTGGCTGGTCTGTAGCTTAATCTTTAGATGTTTGTGGAAACACCATGACGTGCAGGCATAATCAAAGTGACACTGGACTAGCGCACTTTAGGGTGTCAATGTCAAGCCATTTTGAAGATGCTAGAATTATATTTTGGACAAAGTGCGCATGCCTACAGGAGCCTTTTGAAGTAGCCTAATCAGAATAACACATTGTGACTGGCTGTGCTTATGACCCAAATAAAACGTAATACATTTTAAAAGTTAAGTGACACATACAGTAGATAGGCTATATTGAAGTGTTAGGTTCAAGGTGCGCAAGGAATAGCCGCTCGGATTGGAGAGGAGGCAGAGCAGAGAATGCAATAAGCTTTCTAGAATAACTGGGCCTGCCCAGGAACACAACAGACAGCACATCTCAGTATCCAAAGTAAAAATACAGCCAGACTGGCCTGCTACTGTGCCTTTCTAGACCTTATAAAAACTGGCGAGTACGCCCACAACTGATCCAAATAGAATGAAACATTGAAATCACAGGGCTTTTGGGCCGTTATTCAAATGACATTTTCACTGCAGCCTAGAGCAGAATTTTGCACTCCCTTAAACAATAATGCAATTATTAATTGCATTGTGGTGTTGTGGGCTAGTCTAGGTAGGATAATTATATTGTCCCTAAACAAGATCAATAGGGGAGCTTTCTGAGATGCGTGTGTCATGTCTTCACTGTTATTTCATGCGCAATGACGCATCTGGACTCTCAATTGCCTATCAGTTAGCCTATTTCGATTTGTTCTTGTGAAGTCATATTGAAAATGTATGCAGCTTTGAATGCTTTTATGTGTGGTATGATTGCTAGTTAGCCTATTGCAGATCTGGACAAACAATCCACCTACTACTATTGTCACTATGACTGGTGGATAGAGGGCCGGACAGACAGACTGGTAGACTATATTGACCTGTGGTATAGTAAAAAGTTAGCACACGGAAAAGCGTAGTGCATAAGGGAAGTACCAAAACACCTTGATATAGGGGAGGCGCATGAAAGCAGATGAGGAAATGTGTCTAGGATGGAAGAAATTATATAGTGAAACCAGCAAAAGAGCGAACATAAACCATGGAAAAAAACGCACTACCCTCCCGTGCCCAATAAAAAAAAATACACACAACCCTCCCCAAAGCAAAAAATTAAGTTTTACAACCCTCCCCTATTTTGGATATTGATGGAATTTTCTCCTAACCCTCAGAAAACTAGACACAGGAATGTTCTTGCAACATTCTCATGAAATGTGTCTAAAACATTAATATCTTATATTGTGAGAACAACCATGTTACGAGTATGTTTGGTAGGAAGTTGATGGAATATTCTCCTAACGCACAGAAAACTGGACACATTAATGTTCTTGCAATGTTCCCATGAAACGTGTCTAGAACATTAATATCTTAAGTGCTGAGAACATAACCACATTCTGGGTAAGTTCTATTTGACATTAAGGGAATGGGCTTATGGAAACATGAATTAATGACATAATGATACTTAAGGGAATGTTCTCTAAAGTTGTGTGTGTGTTTGTTAGCTGGGAGGATACCTACAATAAATAAGTATGTGTGTTTTCTGGGAGATCTGGGAGTCATTTGGCTGCTGTTAATGGAAGCTTCAGCTCTGGTTTCATGTCCATTCATTGTTCATTTCTCAATGAAATTGCATGAGAAAGAGGTCATTTATGGTGATGATCTACAGGGAATTGACGTCTCTGTGTTGAACATCACTCCCTCAAGGCTGTTTGCATTCTACCCAACATGCAACAATTGACTGTCCTCCTTGCCTCTGGTGACATTGTTGTTGCAACACATGAACAAGCCGAGCGATTTATACAGCTGAATATCACTCAGACATGACTGCATTTAAAATAATTGTTGTGCCATTTGCCAGCTTTGTCCTGATATGAGCTTTGAGTCCAGTGCAGATGGTCACTGCTGTGATCTGGTCAAGCAGCGGTCTAGACTCTGGAGTATCAGTTGATCGAGAAATAGATTCCAGACAAGGTTATTGATTGATGTGGCAGTGAGTTTGTCTTAGAAATCCTGTAAAATGCCTTTCCCTGTTACAAGCATGCAAATGAGTAATGAAAACCATTTAAACTGTTTAAGCAACATATGGCAACTAAAGGGTATTTAATTAACTGAAAGAACATGGTGACTGTAAATCTAACAATTTGTAGATCTATAATTTACTCAAACTTACTCAAAGTGTGACACACCAGGAGTGTGTCTACAGTCAGACATGGGGATGGTGGGTGGGCGCTTGGCGGGCTGGAAGCACGTACACACACGGCTGAGATGGCTCTGTGACCTGGACAGGGCCTCCTTGTGAGGCAGGACCGGGTGTTTTCTTCCAGGTAACCAGGCACATGAAACACACAGGATGGGGCAGGCCCCAGCGAGGCCTTGGCAAGGGTCACAGAGTCCCTGTCACAGCCTCTTCACCTGCACGCACTGACAAGGGGTACCCTTGAAAGTGCATGTCCAGACACATCACCTATTATTCCTGAAGGGCCTATATGCCCCCTAGTGAAGACAAACGGTAATAACATCCCTGGGTATCTTACTGCAATAACAAATTACTTTTGAAACACTACCAGCTCCTCTAAGACAGTTGAATACACTAATGACATATCAATAAAACACAAAGTATCAGTAAATGTGAGATGGTAAGATTGAGTGCAAAAACATTGCTTCATATTTTAGTTTGGACAGACCAACACACCCCTTATTCCAGCTGGCCAGGGATAAAGCCACCAGCATCGATGTCTGTTCCCCCTGGGGGTGGGAGCGCTTATTCAGCCTCTGTCAGAGCCAGCAGACAGAAGGGGGATCACATAAGCATCAGTGGTCTCCCTAGCTTTGGCTCCTCTTTAAAGTCTAATCAATGAGGATAATAACCGTGATGTAAATAGTAATATGCTACTCTGCTGTTTATATTGAATAATCACACAACTCCAGTGAGAACTGCTACAATGCTCATATTATTTACTGACTGCCTCTACAGCCTGTTCAAACTGCTGAACACTTAACAGTGCTAAAATACAGGAAGAGCTCTGACTTCAGCTTGCTGACTCTTGTGATTCGACCCCTTTTGCTGCAGGCACTATTTTCAATGTCCAAACCATTAGTGATTTCTGTAATACTAAAGTGGCGCTTAGGGCAACCATTTCCCTGCATTAATGTCCTTCTTCCACTGCGGTGAATCAAAGGCTTATCCTAATGCCTCAGTCTACCTTAGCATGCTCCCTAAACAACTCCGGTTAGGATCTGGAGGGCAGCACAAAGAACCAAGGGAGAAAAAGATCCCGCTCCACATGTACATTTTTAAAGCAGAACAATTTATTATCAAGTACAAGAATATCAAACAAAGAAGAAAAAAAGTTCATCAGGTTCACAAAATTGTTTTGCCGCAATCTGCATCACTTCACTTTTGTTAGGTACAGTACAGAGAATGACTTATCAAGCTTGCTGATTTTTCCATGTTAGCTTATATTTTAAGTTCTTGCTTTATTTTGGAAATGTGGAACTGCTCTGCTGACACCAGAGCAGAGTAAAAGGCAATTGACAGGAGTGTTTGGGTGTCAGAGTTCTTAAAGTGCTTTTGCCCCTATAACACTGGTCAGTCAGTCCTTAAACAGGGCAGGGGTTCCTAAGTCTTCTGTGGGCCAGGGGGAACTAGTCCACATGGGAAGAGGGGTGAACAGCCTTACTGCCAGTCAAAGGAGCGCTTCACCAGCCGGTAGAAGTTACGGTTGTGCTCCCTGAGGTAGGAGCGTAGCTGCTGCAGCACGGTACCATTGACGGCCGGGTGGGGACGCCCTTTGGACTCATGCAGGCAGCGTTCTCGCCCCTCACTCCGGATGCAGTAGAACCCCTTGGTCTGGTTGAAGTAAAAGTTGGACGACATTATCCTGGGGGGCAGATTGAGGAAACGCTCCACTTTCTTCAGCTCAGGAAGGGGGTCCCGGATCAAAGTGTCCCCATCAACGATGTGGATCTGCTCCAGTGGGAAGTGGCGCAGCCAGTTACGTATGTGCACGTCGTAGAAGCTACGCTGGATGGCCTTGTAGCGGGTGTTGAGAGCTCCGCTGCGCACCAGCAGGTTCTCAATGGCCTGCACTGGCTTGTGGTTCTCCAGGCGGTTGAAGTAGACCTGGGTGTAGTCTGAGATTACGCGTTCAGTCGGGTCCCGCAGGATCAGCAGTAGCTTGATGGAGGAGTTCATGGCACGGATGCGTTCTGGCGCCAAGGAAGAGGTGAAATAGCCTGGCGTCTTCTCCACTGTGATCTGGTGCGGGTAGGAATAGGGCATCAGCTCACGGTACCAGTCAAAGCCCTTGGCGTAGTTCTCGTCCCAGTCGAAGAAGTGCACCTCTGTGGCGGCGGCAGCGACCTCAGGGTGGATATCTAGCATCTCCAGCAGGGCACGTGTCCCCCCCTTGCGCACCCCAATGATAATGCTGTGGGGGGCATGTTTGCTAGTCCCCGGGGGTGGAGACAGAGTGACATTGGAAGTGAGTCCAGGGCCCAGATCCAGACTCTGAACAAACTCTGATGGGGCAGCATAAGTCTGGAGAACCAGGAGGAACACTGACACCAACAAGCAGGCCATGGTGAGGGTGACGAGGAGAGAAATAGAGGAGAGAAGATGGTCAGAGACAGGAGAGCAGTGGATCAGGTTTAGCTGTGGATCAGAGCCATCTCTTTGCAATCAAAGCTCACATGAACGGAGCAGGGAGTGGTGGTCTTCGTCTGCCATTGAGCATGAGGAGGAGGAGAAATCACAGCCAGTCCAGAGCACATCTGTAGAGACAGAAGACAAGAAAAAAATGTATGGACTTAGGTCTTCCCATCTGATTATCATGAAAAGCTAGCATAGGCCCAAGGCACTTTCTTTTACCTGACAAAGCTTTCCAGTAATTAATAGAATGCAAGTCTGTCTTAAGTGTTTCCTCTCTTTTGGTTATCATTATTCATCTCACTCTGTGTTTCTCATTTTTCCTTCCATCTCCCCCTCAGATCTCTCCTTTGCATATCAGGAGTCATTTAGGTTAATTATATGGTGTAATTTCACTCGCTGAAAAATATTTAGATAGTGGCTGAGATATGCAAGTGCCTGGCTCTGGGCCAAAACACAGAGGCCACACTACTTCATCTGGTTTTACCGGGTCATAATCCTCACTCAAATCAATATACTTAACATTCACCCTGGAACATTTCAATCAAGACAGCAGGGGTAGGTGAAAGGACCAAGTGTGACTGTAGAAATAAGAGGAGTTTTCTGTTCTGGATCAACAGCAAGGCCAAGTGACGGGAGGACTAGGACAGGACGACTAGGATTTAAAATACTGGATAGACTGAACAGCCACAACATTTGAATCCTACTGACCTTAAAAGTCTTCCCAAATACTTTCATCAGGAAAATAAACTAAGGGAGAGGTCGTTTCCTCCATGCCAGTCAAAACAACTGCTCTGCTGCATAAACATCAAATAACACCAAAGGTCATGTTAAGGCTCTCTAAACAAACTCACAGAATCATTAGCCGCCTGACAACAGGCTTCCCTGCTGTAAAAAACAGCATAGAACAGCATAGCCTGGTCATGCTGGTCACCCGCATATGCTGGAAACTAGTGCTGGTTTGCCGTGTTTCTGCTGGTGACCAGCCTTCGCCGTGTTTTTTCTGGTGACCAGCCTTGTCCGTGTTTTTGCTGGTGACCAGCCTTCGCTGTGTTATGGACACTGGTAATCCCTCGTGGACAGACTACGTAAACATAAATGGTACCATAGATCTGTCATGATACAATAGGATGCGTGAGATCGAGCAGTATTAGTTCCGGTGTTTGGTTTTTTCGTCACTGGTTATTTGGACAAATCACAATTTCGCAGGTGTTAGCATCTTTCGAATTTCAGAAGGGGAGGGAACATTTGGTCCATAGACTTGCCCGTAACTAACAAAGAGAGAGGATGGAGCTCTTCGTTCCAGTTCAGATCCTCATTCTCTCTTCTCTTAACACGTATGGACCCAGAAATTAAATCGAGCATGTGACCACTTACATAATACTTTAGTTCTGTGTTCGCTGCTCTGGCACCCCAATGGTGGAACAAGCACCCTCACGACGCCAGGACAGCGGAGTCACTCACCACCTTCCGGAGACACTTGAAACCCCACCTCTTTAAGGAATACCTGGGATAGGATAAAAGTAATCCTTCTACCCTCCCCCTACCCCCCCCCCCAATTTTTTTTAAATAATACATACATATACATATATATATATATAATAAATATATATAATAATAAATATATATATATTGTAAAGTGGTTGTCCCACTGGCTATCATAAGGTGAATGCACTAATTTGTAAGTCGCTCTGGATAAGAGCGTCTGCTAAATGACGAAAATGTAAATGTAAATGTGTTAACCGAGATTAGGACACTGGTGACCAGCCTTCGCTGTGTTTTGGACACTGGTAAGTAAGCTGGTCACCAGCATACCAGCCATGCTGGTCACCAGCAAAACTAGCATCAAGTCAGCTTGCAAAGTGATGTTTTATTCCTATTGGAATCCAGTCAGAGTGGGGATATCCAAGAATTGGAACTTGTATTCTCCCACAATCTGCATTCAGAATGACTGCCAGGGTTAGAAAGATTAATAAATGACACTACCTAAACCATCTAAACTGGAACAGCCATTTCAGTAATGGGTGCAATAAGTCCAACTAACAGATTAGTTTAGAAACATCTATGGGCTCCCGAGTGGCGCAGCGGTCTAAGGCACTGCATCTCAGTGCTAGAGGAGTCACTACAGACCCTGGTTTGATTCCAGGCTGTATCACAATCCGGCTGTGATTGGGAGTCCCATAGGGCAGCGCACAATCGGCCCAGCGTCGTCTCGGGTAGGTCGTCATTGTAAATAAGAATTTGTTCTTAACGGACTTGCCTAGTCAAAATAAAGGTTACAAAGATAAGATTAATTAATCAATCAATGTATATGCAAAAACACAACAAAAAATATATTGAAAACAAACTATTCTAAAAAGAAAGCGGCAACAGAGCATGCTGATGATAATGATATACATTTAAGACATTTAGCAGACGCTCTTATTCAGAGCGACTTACAGGAGCAAGTGACTTGCTCAAAAGGCACAGGTAGATTTTTCACCTAGTCAGCTCGGGGATTCGACCAGTGACCTTACGGTTACTGGCTCAACGCTTTTTACCGCTGGGCTACCTGGGCATGGTTTTGTAGAACAGCTTGACCATGCTGGACTAGCATAGACCAGCATGGACCAGCTTGGTCACCAGCATCACCTGCATAAGCTGGTCACCAGCAGAAACACAGTGGAGGCACCAGCAAAAACACAGCGAACGCTGGTCACCAGCATCAACAGCTTGACCAGCTAGTCGGCCAACCTAACCAGCTAGACCATGCTGGTCAGACCACCTTGATCAGCTAGACCATGCTGGACCAGCATGGACCAGCTTGGTCCCCAGCATAAGCTGGTCAGCGAAGGCTGGTCACCAGCATCACTAGCTTGACCAGCTAGTCAGCCAGCCTAACCAGCTAAACCATGCTGGTCAGACCAGCTTGACCAGCATCCAACCAGTACTGACCAGCCTGGACCAGTTAGACATTTATGCTGGTCTATACAGTTAATTTTTTCAGCAGGGTTGTTGACTGAATATTACTTTATTCAACCCACTTCACTGTTGCCCAATATTAAAATCAACCACTACCATGGCCATGATTGAATAAGCAGAAAGTGATTGTTAAAGAACAACATCATCCACAGCTCACTCTGGATAAAGCCCTCCACTCCCTAAACAGCGGACAAATCTGTTCCCGCCACCTCCCAGAGGGTTGTCTGTTCCCACAGTGCCACTACTAGCCACCCTCCACTCTCTAATGATGTCTTCCCACTGCAGTCTAAAGGGAGTGATACCTGGACTGTCCTAAAGCTAACATATCTGGCCAGGGAAGGGAATAGGGCTGGGGCTAGGTAGCTAAGGGTGGGCATGGAAATAAGGTTGGGGCTGGGCCTAGATGTGGAGCTGAGGGCTTGGGCAATGTATAGGGCTGGAGCTAGGTAGGAGGTCTGGGGCTAGGAGAAGGTATAGGGGCTATGTATGGGGACTGGGGCTAGTGAATGCAGCCCTGGGGGCTGGACCTGCCCTGCAGCACTGTGGGTAGAGAAAAGGTGCTCTACTGTAAACGTCTGTGCAGGGAGCCACTTATGCACTGTGACAGGCGAGCCTGCCTGTCAGTGTTTCCATGGTGGAGAGCTGCCAGACGCGCTTCCCGTCATATGCAATTCCCCTCACTCCCTCTCAGCACACTGTCACCTGGAATAAGCCATTGTTTCACATCCCGCTGGGCCACATTGCCTTATTCAAGACATGATGCATATCTTGAGGGCTTTATTCGTCGCACAGCTGCCCAGCATATTATCTCAGTATCTGGGAGAGCGTTTAACTAAAACTATTGGACTGCATGCTGAGGGAGGGAGAAATGGAGTACTGGCAGGTTACAGACAAGATACTGGCATTGATTTATAGTCCAGAACTAGGTAAGAGGTCACGTTGTAGTAAGATATTGAATATATAGTGTACTTGCCATAAAAAAAAGGAAATCAAATCTGCTATAAAGCCTTCATGTTTAACATCTGCAATCGTTTAGCTATGCCTACCTATGACAAATTACCCAACTATCACATACATACGGCACTGCGCTGACCTTCTGTGATCTCATTTTACAGTTTGTCAGTGGCTGCAGAGACTGTGGCTTATTATCTCATAGCATTACCACTGAGAGCCTGAGCCAGTGTAGCTCATGGTTCTACCCTACTATTCATCATCCTAGCATGCACAGTGGGAGAAACAACAGGTTTTCTGCTCCACAGGAACCCAGCTCCCACTAATTACTCAAACCAGCCAGCCAGCTATATCTAGCTATATCTAAGGCAGGAGCCAGAACAAACCCTCATTCATATTCAGTGGTTTCCCCGTTCGGTAACATGTGGTGAGCAGCAGGTATTGTACTGCAGAGTTAGTTTTCTTAATGACACCTCAGAGATCTGTTCATCTAGAACAATTATTGATTCTATGGAGTTTGATTACCAAGCCCTTTGTGCAATCAAAACAGTATAATGTTTGTGCATCAAGCCTGGTTCAGTTGTGGGGTATTACTATTGATATGTAGGTATGTAGATATGCCCTCTTTCCCTCACACACACTCACACACCACAGGAGGCTGCTGAGGGGAGGACGGCTCATAATAATGGCTGGAATTGCGTGAATGGAATGGTATCAAACACATGGAAACCATGTGGTTGATGTGTTCGATAACATTCCATTGATTCCGTTCCAGCCATTACTATAAGCCCGTTCTCCCCAATTAAGGTTCCACCGGACGCCTGTGACACACACACACATGCACACACGCACTCTGTAACACACTGCACTTAGAGATGAGAAGTTAGTCTCTGTTTACTGACTGATGTTTGACTCGTTCAGTCAAAAGAACACATTTTGACTAATTTCGTTCATTTGAGTCAGTAATGCCCAGAGCATGCAGGACCCCCTACCGGTGAACGATGAACTGAAAACTCGAAAGAGACATGATTCTCTCGATCACGTCGTTCACCATAAGGGGCTTATTGGAGCTGTCGTTTGTGACAGGCTTGTGAAAGCGTGCTTTAAACGATGTACATGTGTTGATTGCTAGGCATACAAATAATATTATTCATTGGTACATTCGAAACCAGGTCTAGTTGTGGCCGCAACCGGACTAGATTGTGAACAACTCTTGGCAGAATTAAATGCTTGATTGCCGTGAGGGTGATAAGCACAATATTATTTGCGAACTGCAGCAACCCAAACAATCATAACATTCAATAATCAATTAATTGCATTCATTGTTGCACCACGCAATCAATTATCAGCTCTAAACATGTATTTCTCTTCTCTATGCTCCCTGAGCGCATACTGTATATGATAGACAGTTGTTTGTTGGAGCACGTCTCCGAAGTAATCGGAGGAGTGCACATTAATCCTGCTGTAGAATTCATTGAGGCCAGCAGGTCAAATGAACGACTAAAATGAATGAGCCATTCAGAAAAACGAATGACGACTCTCTAGTTAGTATAAAGAGTTGTTAAAAAAGAACAAATCATTCGCGAACTGCATATCACTAACTGAACTGTGTTAGACTGAGTTACACTGTACTGTACACTGGCCCTTTCTGTGGGCCACTGGGTTGTACTGTGCCCGATGGCCCTTGGCCAGGCTCCAGGGGCTTGTTACCGTATTACCGTGGTGAGGAATAGCCTAGCGGTGTGGACAGCAGCTGGGTGTGGTGATAGATTATGTTGGGAAGTGGGACTCAAGCCCAATCAAACGCACCACCGCTCTTCTTGCTGAGGAGATGGAATGATCAAAACCAACTGCAGCTCACACACAGTGAGGTCAGGGCATGGAGCCATCCTTCATCCTTCCATCTTTCCTACTCTCTCTCCATCTCGTTCATTCTGTCGTCACTCTGTCGGCTGCATAGCGAGTTGTTACAAGACCTTAAACCCAGTGCCCATTCACCTCCAGTACAAGCAGAAAGACTAAATCGTCAGCTTTCTCCCTTTTAGATGCCTGATTGCAACTTCAAAACAAACGGAACACACACATGCACACATGTGGACATAGACGCACACACACCTGATGCCTTCATCCGCGAAATAGGCTGGTTTATAGTTTACAGTTTATGTCTGTAAACAATTAGAATGTCTATTTTCAGAATTTCTTTACTTTCAGGCCCACGGGGAAGGGATGCTATGGGGAGGGGAGTGGCTGACAAGCATCCCTAGTTGCTAGGGGGGGTGGAAGAAATGGTTTCCGTGAGGGGGCACGGTAGGTGGGTGGAGACATGTTGGATGGTTGAGGGGGTGGAGGCTCACTTCTTTGTTAATGTTCCTTTACATACTAAGAAAGAACAAGAAATGTCTTCCCTCTTTTATACACACACACCAACATACTAGGTTAGCTAGGCAGCTAACGTTAGCTAGGCTGCTAACGTTAGCTAGGCTAGGGGTTAGGGTTAGGCTTAGGGTAAGGTAACGTGCTAGCTAAGTAGTTAAAACATAGTAAGTAGTTGCAAAGTTGCTATTTAGTTAAAATGCTAAAGTTGTCCATCATGTGATTCAAAACACGCAACGTTTGTAATTTAGAGTGCTATTATGCTATTATAATTTTCTGCACATGCTTGTGAATTGTTGCAATATTCAGGAGTGTAATTTATGAAAAGTTGCTCACATAGTTGATTAATAGTTAGTTTGTTGAACGCATGCTTACTGACTACTGTGAAATTTACGGTAAATATTGCTGCTCAGCCAGAATGTAGCGTTGCCAAGCCATGGACAAAGGTAAGGCACCTCTCCACAGACCCTTCTCCAACTCTCGCCAGTCTGAATAAGCCCTAAGCAACTGTATGAGGTATAAGGAGAACCATGCAAACATACCTGAATGAAGGACTGGGTCATGTTCATTAGGACATTGTAGCAAAACAAAAATTATATTTCTTATGTCCAGGTAGTCCTTCCTTCTTTCAGTTTGTTTTCTTCTGTTTGGTTCCTAATAAACATAACCCTGGACTCTTGGGTTGTTGTGGTTTACTGGATATTGCTACACTGATGTTTGCCACTAATGATGAATGTTTCAGAATACAGTAAAACCCAATTAACATTCTCTCCAGAGAGTTTTGTGTAAACAAGGCCACATTCATTTCAATGTTTGAAAGACATTCCTCGCATTATAGTTTTCTATATATATATATATTATTTCTTTGAAATCATTAAGCGCCAGAGAAAGAGCACAGTACACAAGCTATTCAATAGCCCAGGTTCTTGCAACATTCTTTGCAAGCAGCGGACATGTGAAGGTCACACAAGAAGGGACTAGAGAGAGGGCGGGGGGCAGGGGGTGGGGGGTGGTAGGAGACTTGCTCTCTCATCAACATCAAGTTGGAGTTGGACTAATGTATACCTACAGGGCCCTCTGGTGGTCAAAAAGTAAACCTTTGGCCATTTCTACCCACATAGCAGCTAAACGGTTTGTCAAAGTTTATTGATCGCGCACACAGTTTTGCAGGTGTTACAGCGAAATGCTTATGTCACTAGCTCCTAACAATGCAGTAAAATGTCAAACAAGTACATAAATGATTCAATTGTAAAATAAATACAAAAGAAACAAGAACGGCGGGATGAATCCAATTAACAACCCAAATAGCACTGTAGCAGTAATCAAAATGCAATCTATACGTATGAACACCAGGGGAATTTGCACAAGATATAGTAAGACTGATATGTACAGCAGTATATATATTAGCGTGAGCTACAGTATGTCAAGAATACAGTATATAAATAAATATGTGGTGTGTATAAACTAGCAAAAATACAATGTACAGTAGAAGAAGTATTAGAATGAGCTATGTCAGGGATACAGTATTTAAATAGTGACACGGACCGAGTTTACCTTGCATCTTTATTGACCTTGTATTTCAATATTTGCACTGTCTATGTACACTCACAGGGCCCTACACACTCACACACAGTCACTCCAACACACAAACACTCACTCCATTTTCTCACTCACACATAATATGCACATACGTGTATACTGACTCTACACACCCGCAAGCTGCTGCTATTCGGTTTATCTTATATCCTGTTGCCTAGTACCCTTACCCTGTCACGATCGTTGAGAGACGGGTCAGACCAAGGTGCAGCGTGGTATGCGAACATGTTTATTTTATAGAATAAACATACAAAAACAACGTAACGTGAAGTCCTCAGGCTATACAAATACAAGCCTACACACGGAACAAGATCCCACAACTAAGGTAGGCAAACAGGCTACTTAAGTATGATCCCCAATCAGAGACAACGAGCGACAGCTGTCTCTGATTGGGAATCACACCCGGCCAAACATACAAATACAATACCAGGATCACAAATATAGAATTTCCAGCATAGATTCTCACGCCCTGACCAAACCAACTAAAGACGACCGGCCTCTCAAGGCCAGGGCGTGACCGTACCCCCCCTCAAAAGGTGCGTACTACGGCCGCACCAACCTGACTCATTAGGGGAGGGTCCGGGTGGGCATTCAGCCTCGGAGGCGGATCCGGCTCCGGGCGTGACGACCACTCCCTCTCTGCCTCCCCGTTGCGCCCCTGGTCTGGTCTGGACCTCGGCGCGATGCTTCCCCTCTCCTTCCTCCCACGATGCACCAAGCCCTGTCTGGACCCTGGTGTGGGAGACCCCGAACCTGGAGAGGGGCTGACGTCTGGGCCTGGATCGGCAATCCCCCCACGATGCACCAAGCCCTGTCTGGACCCTGGTGTGGGAGACCCCGGACCTGGAGAGGGGCTGACATCTGGACCTGGATCGGCAATCCTTCCGCGATGCACCAAGCCCTGTCTGGACCCTGGTGTGGGAGGCTGACTTCTGGGTCCGAAGTGGTGCCGCTGACCGGAGCTGAACTGGCCCCCGGTGGAGCAGACTGCTCTGTATCCGGAGTGGACCCGCTGACCAGAGCTGGACTGGGCACCGGTGGAGCGGACTGCTCTGGCTCTGGAATGGATCCGCTGACCGGAGCTGGACTAGGCACCGGTGGAGCTGACTGCTCTGGCTCCGGAGTGGAGCCACTGACCGGAGCTGCACTGGACCCCGGTGGAGCGGACTGCTCTGGCTCCGGAGTGGAGCCGCTGACCGGAGCTGCACTGGACCCCGGTGGAGCGGACTACTCTGGCTCTGGAGTGGAGCCGCTGACCGGAACTGAACTTAACACCGGTGGAGCGGACTGCTCCGGCATGAAGCAACTGTCTGGAGCTGGATCAGGCACCGGTGGATCGGGTTGCTCTGGCTCCGGAGTGGAGCAACCGACCGGAGCAGGATCAGGCAACGGTGGAGCAGGTCGGGCCGGACTGGGGACACGCACCACTGGTCTGGTGCGAGGAGCAGGAACGGGCCGGGCCGGACTGGAGACACGCACCACAGGTCTGGTGCGAGGAGCAGGAACGGGCCGGGCCGGACTGGAGACACGCACCACAGGTCTGGTGCGAGGAGCAGGAACGGGCCGGGCCGGACTGGAGACACGCACCACTGGTCTGGTGCGAGGAGCAGGAACGGGCCGGGCCGGACTGGAGACACGCACCACAGGTCTGGTGCGAGGAGCAGGAACGGGCCGGGCCGGACTGGAGACACGCACCACAGGTCTGGTGCGAGGAGCAGGAACGGGCCGGGCCGGACTGGAGACACGCACCACAGGTCTGGTGCGAGGGGTAGGAACGGGCCGGGCCGGACTAGAGACACACACCACAGGTCTGGTGCGAGGAGCAGGAACGGGCCGGGCCGGACTGGAGACACGCACCACAGGTCTGGTGCGAGGAGCAGGAACGGGCCGGGCCGTACTGGAGACACGCACCACAGGTCTGGTGCGAGGAGCAGGAACGGACCAGGCCGGACTGGAGACACGCACCACAGGTCTGGTGCGAGGAGCAGGAACGGCCCGGGCCGGACTGGGAACACGCACCACTGGTTTGGTGCGGGAAGCAGGCACGGTCCGTGCCGGACTGGAGACACGCACCACTGGTTTGGTGCGGGAAGCAGGCATGGGCCGTACCGGACTGAGAACATGCACCACTGGCTTGGTGCAAGGAGCAGGCATGAGGCGTACCGGACTGGGAACCGGCGCTGGAGGTCTACGAATGTACCAGTCCTTTACTCTCCACGCCCAGTCCTCCTCCAGTGAGGACTCCTCCTTGAGCCCCCACGAGTGCAGTAGTCGGGGCTCTTCTCTATCGATCCCCGACCACCCTTTTAGCCCCCCAAAAAATGTTTCTTGGGGCTGTCTCTCGGGCTTCCTCCTCGGCCGACGCCTTCTGTGTTCCTCTCCAGCCTGGGCATCCTCCTTCGCCCAGGGTCCTTTACCTGCCAATATCTCCTCCCATGTCCAAAAACTCTTCCCCATCTGTGTCCAGGGTGTCTGCTGCTCCTGGGCACGCTGCTTGGTCCGTTTTTGGTGGGATCTTCTGTCACGATCGTTGAGAGACGGGTCAGACCAAGGTGCAGCGTGGTATGCGAACATGTTTATTTTATAGAATAAACATACCAAAACAACGTAACGTGAAGTCCTCAGGCTATACAAATTCAAGCCTACACACAGAACAAGATCCCACAACTAAGGTAGGCAAACAGGCTACTTAAGTATGATCCCCAATCAGAGACAACGAGCGACAGCTGTCTCTGATCGGGAATCACACCCGGCCAAACATAGAAATACAATACCTAGATCACAAACATAGAATTTCCAGCATAGATTCTCACGCCCTGACCAAACCAACTAAAGACGACCGGCCTCTCAAGGCCAGGGCGTGACATACCCCTATACATATCTCCCTTACCCCTATACATGTAAATATGGTATTGGAACTGACTTTTTAAATATTTCCTGTATATAGTATGCTTACTTACCTACTTTATTGCGTATTTCATATTTTTCTAGAAATACATTGTTATTGATTATTGCATTGTTGAGTTTGCAAGAAAGGCATTTAACCGTACTTGTGCATGTGACATTAAAACTTTAACTTAAATACACTGTGAAACAGGAAGTGTCCAGTGGTTCAATGTCTTGGCGAGACTATTTCAGGTCCTCAGAGATGTGCACGCAGAGGAACTTGAAGCTTTTGACCACATCTACTGCGGCCCCGTCAATGAGGATGGCATGCTCCCTCTGTCTCCAGTAGTCCACGATAAGCTCAGTCTTTTTGTTGACGATGAGGGAGATGTTATTTTCCTGGCACCACTCCGCTAGGGCTCTAACCTCCTCCCTGTAGGCTGTTTCGTCGTTGTTGGTAATCAGGCCTATCACTGTTGTGTCGTCAGCAAACTTGATGATTGAGTTGGAGTCGTGTGGGGCCCCGAAGTCATTGATGGGGGAGGAGGGGGTACAAACAGCTGCGAATTCTCTCTGGAGATAATGGGGTCGGCATTTGATTGTGAGGTATTTGACCATCGTCGGCGCCATCTTGACAATGGACTTGTCATTCACCAATATGTGGAACCTGGCTTGTCAGACTAGCAGTAGTTCAGAGTAACCCAATATTCGATGCATGCCTTGCAAGCACTCCAACAACAACTTGCTCCCAGTTTTCAAGTTTACCCCCTCTGAAACAACCAGTGTCTCAAGATGTCCTTCTCTCGATGAAGATGGTACCACACACACATATATAAATAGAATGAATAGATTATATTTCTAAGGCACCACTTACATCAGACTTCCCACACCTTCACTCCATATGCTGATTTTTGAATGACAATAAGCAGGGCAATAGAATAAAATCTATTTGTTTTGGCTGAAATTGGGGAGCTCTTGGCAGCACTAGCTGGGAGAAAAGCGAGGAGC
The DNA here is from genome assembly GCF_964263955.1 of Coregonus lavaretus. NCBI lineage: Eukaryota > Metazoa > Chordata > Actinopteri > Salmoniformes > Salmonidae > Coregonus > Coregonus lavaretus. The sequence goes on from NC_140023.1 coordinate 22,303,667, forward strand.
GCTAGCTATTAGGCTATTTCTGTAGCGCGTGAGTAAGGCGATGACCTAATCCGCACCAACGTCAGCCGAGGCATTCATTATGTGCTGCTGGTAATCTGCCATTAACTGGTACAGATATACGCTCCCTCAGCGCAGACACTAATTGTGGTGTTTCAACTCTAAATCTTGTGTTCTCTCTGGTTAAGTCTACGGTGGAGTGGAGCTCTTTTGTTCCTTTAACTGCAGTCGGCTTCACTGTTGAGAGCAGCATTTCCCAATTAGACAGCCGTCTGCCCACCACCATCTGCAGCAGCATTTATGGCTGGAACTCAGTGTGTGTGTGTGTGTGTGTGTGTGTGTGTGTGTGTGTGTGTGTGTGTGTGTGTGTGTGTGTGTGTGTGTGTGTATGTGTACATGCATGCATGTGCCTGTAACATAGTGCCCCCTGTGGACCATGATCCATGATGATCCATCCAAATGCCAGAATGCAAATGAAGATAGCCTAGAACACTTTAATATGTATAGTATTTCCAATGAGTATGCCACCAGCAAGCATTGACCTTTTGTGAGTTTGTAACATGACTACACCACTGCTGCCAGGGTATCTAAAGTACTTCAGTAACAATACTTAAAAAATACTACTTAAGTCATTTTCTGAGGGATCTGTACTTTATGTATATTTGACAACTTTTACTTCGCTACATTCCCCCCCAAAAAAAGATGTACTTTTTACTCCATACATTTTCCCTAACACCAAAAAGTGCTTGTTACATTTTGAATGCTTAGCAGGACAGGAAATTGTCCAATTTGCACGCTTATTGAGAGAACATCCCTGTTCATCTCTACTGCCGCTGATCTGGCAGACTCACTAAACAAAAATGCTTTGTTTGTAAATTATATCTGAGTGTTGGAAGGTGCCCCTCGTTATCTGTACATTTAAACTCACATTAAGCAAACCAGATGGCACAATTTAAGGAATTTTAAATGATTTATACTTTTACTTTTGATAATTAAGTATATTTGAGCAATTGCATTTACTTTTTATACTTAAGTATATTTAAAACCAAATACTTTTAGACTTTTACTCATGTGGTATTTTACTGGGTGACTCACTTTGACTTGAGTAATATTCTATTAAGGTATCTTTACTTTTATGACAATTTAGTACTTTTTCCTGATGGCAGCCAATAAACATCCCTCACTCTGAAACAATGGAAATATATATTGTGGTCCTCTGTAGCTCAGCTGGTAGAGCACGGCGCTTGTAACGCCAAGGTAGTGGGTTCGATCCCCGGGACCACCCATACACAAAAAATGTATGCACGCATGACTGTAAGTCGCTTTGGATAAAAGCGTCTGCTAAATGGCATATTTTTTTATATTTTTTTATATACACTACCAGTCAAAAGTTTGGACACCTACTCATTCAAGGGTTTTTCTAAATTATTTACATTGTAGAATAATAGACATCAAAACTATGAAATAACACATATGGAATCACGTAGTAACCAAAAAAGTGTTAAATAAAAATATATTTGAGATTTGAGATTCTTCAAATAGCCACCCTTTGCCTTGATGACAGGTTTGCACACTCTTGGCATTCTCTCAACCAGATTCATGAGGTAATCACCTGGAATGCATTTCAATTAACAGGTGTGCCTTCTTAAAAGTTAATTTGTGGAATTTCTTTCCTTCTTATTGTGTTTGAGCCAATCAGTTGTGTTGTGACAATGTAGGGGGGGTATACAGAAGATAGAAAGAGAAATGACAGTCCATCATTACTGTAAGAACTTTTAAAGTTTCTTCAAGTGCAGTCGCAAAAACCATCAAGCGCTATGATGAAACTGGTTCTCATGAGGACCGCCACAGGAATGGAAGACCCAGAGTTACTTCTGCTGCAGAGGAAAAGTTCATTAGAGTTACCAGCCTCAGAAATTGCAGCCCAAATAATGTGTCAGAGTTCAAGTAACAGACACATCTCAACATCAACTATTCAGAGGGGACTGTGTGAATCAGGCCTCCATGGTCGAATTGCTGCAAAGAAACCACTACTAAAAGGACACCAATAATAAGAAGAGACCTGCTTGGGCCAAGAAACACGAGCAATGGACATTAGACCGGTGGAAATTTGTCTTTTGGTCTGGAGTCCAAATTGGAGATTTTTGTTTCAAACCGCTGTGTCTTTGTGAGACGCGGTGTGGATGAGCGGATGATCTCCGCATGTGTAGTTCCCACTGTAAAGCATGGCGGAGGAGGTGTTATGGTGTGGGGGTGCTTTGCTGGTGAAACTGTCTGTGATTTATTTAGAATTCAAGGCACACTTAACCAGCATGGCTACCACAGCATTCTGCAGCGATTCACCATCCCATCTGGTTTGGGCTTAGTAGGACTATCATTTGTTTTTCAACAGGACAATGACCTAACACACCTCCAGGCTGTGTAAGGGCTATTTTACCAAGAAGGAGAGTGATGAAGTGCTGCATCAGATGACCTGGCCTCCACAATCCTCCGACCTCAACCCAATTGAGATGGTTTGGGATGAGTCGGACAGCAGAGTGAAGGAAAAGCAGCCAACAAGTGCTCAGCAAATGTGGAAACTCCTTCAAGACTGTTTGAAATGCATTCCAGGTGAAGCTGGTTGAGAGAATGCCAAGAGTGTGCAAAGCTGTCATCAAGGCAAAGGGTGGCTATTTGAAGAATCTAAAATATAACATTTATTTTGATTTGTTTGACACTTCTTTGGTTACTACATGATTCCATATGTGTTATTTCATAGTTTATGTCTTCACTATTATTCTACAATGTAAAAAATAGTGGGAAAAAAAAAAAACCTTGAATGAGTAGGTGTGTCCAAACTTTTGACTAGTACTCTATGTATGTATGTATGTATGTATGTATGTATGTATGTATGTATGTATGTATGTATGTATGTATGTATGTATGTATGTATGTATGTATGTATGTATGTATGTATGTATGATAAACATACATATAAATAGATGATAGGTCTACCCAGAGCCATGCATTTTTCTTACATACAGTGGGGGAAAAAAGTATTTAGTCAGCCACCAATTGTGCATGTTCTCCCACTTAAAAAGATGAGAGAGGCCTGTAATTTTCATCATAGGTACACATCAACTATGACAGACAAATTGAGGAAAAGAAATCAAGAAAATCACATCGTAGGATTTTTAATGAATTTATTTGCAAATTATGGTGGAAAATAAGTATTTGGTCACCTACAAACAAGCAAGATTTCTGGCTCTCACAGACCTGTAACTTATTCTTTAAGAGGCTCCTCTGTCCTCCACTCGTTACCTGTATTAATGGCACCTGTTTGAACTTGTTATCAGTATAAAAGACACCTGTCCACAACCTCAAACTGTCACACTCCAAACTCCACTATGGCCAAGACCAAAGAGCTGTCAAAGGACACCAGAAACAACATTGTAGACCTGCACCAGGCTGGGAAGACTGAATCTGCAATAGGTACGCAGCTTGGTTTGAAGAAATCAACTGTGGGAGCAATAATTAGGAAATGGAAGATATACAAGACCACTGATAATCTCCCTCGATCTGGGGCTCCACGCAAGATCTCACCCCGTGGGGTCAAAATGATCACAAGAACGGTGAGCAAAAATCCCAGAACCACACAGGGGGACCTAGTGAATGACCTGCAGAGAGCTGGGACCAAAGTAACAAAGCCTACCATCAGTAGCACACTACGCCGCCAGGGACTCAAATCCTGCAGTGCCAGACGTGTCCCCCTGCTTAAGCCAGTACATGTCCAGGCCCGTCTGAAGTTTGCTAGAGTGCATTTGGATGATCCAGAAGAGGATTGGGAGAATGTCATATGGTCAGATGAAACCAAAATAAAACTTTTTGGTAAAAACTCAACTCGTCGTGTTTGGAGGACAAAGAATGCTGAGTTGCATCCAAAGAACACCATACCTACTGTGAAGCATGGGGGTGGAAACATCATGCTTTGGGGCTGTTTTTCTGCAAAGGGACCAGGACGACTGATCTGTGTAAAGGAAAGAATGAATGGGGCCATGTATCGTGAGATTAGGGCATTGAAGATGAAACGTGGCTGGGTCTTTCAGCATGACAATGATCCCAAACACACCGCCCGGGCAATGAAGGAGTGGCTTTGTAAGAAGCATTTCAAGGTCCTGGAGTGGCCTAGCCAGTCTCCAGATCTCAACCCCATAGAAAATCTTTGGAGGGAGTTGAAAGTCTGTGTTGCCCAGCGACAGCCCCAAAACATCACTGCTCTAGAGGAGATCTGCATGGAGGAATGGGCCAAAATACCAGCAACAGTGTGTGAAAACCTTGTGAAGACTTACAGAAAACGTTTGACCTGTGTCGACTTACAGAAAACGTTTGACCTGTGTCATTGCCAACAAAGGGTATATAACAAAGTATTGAGAAACTTTTGTTATTGACCAAATACTTATTTTCCACCATAATATGCAAATACATTCATAAAAAATCCTACAAATGTGATTTTCTGGATTTTTTTTCTCATTTTGTCTGTCATAGTTGACGTGTACCTATGACGAAAATTACAGGCCTCTCTCATCTTTTTAAGTGGGAGAACTTGCACAATTGGTGGCTGACTAAATACTTTTTTCCCCCACTGTAGCTTTGTGTCTACCCTTCTTCAGCTAGAATATATGCATGCTTTCCCATATATAAAGTATTCACACCTCTTGACCTTTTCCACATTCTGTTGTGTTACAAAGTAGGATTTGTCATTATTTGTCAAGGATCTACACAAAATACTCAAAATCTACACAAAAGTGGAAGGCAAATTCTAACATAAAAAAAATAAAAAAAATAATGAAGAATAAAACACTAATATCTTAATTATATAAGTATTCAACCCCCTGAGTCAATAAATATTAGAATCTCCTTTTGTAGCGATTCCAGATATGAGTCTCTGGGTAAGTCTGTAAGAGCTTTCCACACCTGGACTGTGCAACATTTGCCCAATATTCTTTCAACAATTATTCAAGCTCTGTCAAATTGGTTGTTGACCATTGCTAAACAACCATTTTCAAGTCTTGCCATATATTTTCAAGCAGATTTAGGTCAAAACTGTAACTCGGCCACCCAGGGACATTCACTGAGTGTACAGTAGATTTGGCCTTGTGTTTTAGCTTATTGTTCTGCTGAACGGTAAAATCATCTCCCAGTGTCTGGTGGAAAGAAGACTGAATCCTCTAGGATTTTGCCTATGCTTAGCTCAACTCCGTTTATTTTTTATCCTGAAAAACTCCCCAGTCCTTAACAATTACAAGCATACACATAAACATAACATGATACAGCCACCACTAGGCTTGAACATATGGAGAGTGGTACTCCGTAATGTGTTGTATTGGATTTTCCCCAAACATAACACTTTGTATTCAGGACAAAATGTTAATTGCTTTGCCACATTTTTTGCAGTATTACTGTAGTGCCTTTTTGCAAACAGGATGCATGTTTTGGAATATTTGTATTCTGCACAAGCTTTCTTCTTTTCACTCTATCAATTAGGTTAATATTGTGGAGTAACTACGATGTTGTTGATCCATCCTAAGTTCTATCACAGCCATTAAAACTCTGTCTTAAAGTCACCGTTAGCCTCATGGTGAAATTCCTGAGCGGTTTCCCTTCCTCTCCGGTAACTGAGTTAGGAAGGACGGCTGTATCTTTGTAGTGACTGGGTTTATTGATACACCATCCAAAGTGTAATTAATAACTTCACCATGCTCAAAGGGATATTCAATGTCTGCTTTTTATATTTTTACTCATCTACCAATAGGTGCCCTAATTGGAAAACCTCCCTGGTCTTTGTGGTTGAATTTCACTTCTCGACTGAGGGACCTCACAGATACAGTGCCTTGCAAAAGTATTCATCCCCTTGGCGTTTTTCCTATTTTGTTGCATTACAACCTGTAATTGAAATTGATTTTTATTTGGATTTCATGTAATGGACATACACAAAATAGTCCAAATTGGTGAAGTGAAATGAAAAAATTTTATAACGGAAAAGTGGTGCGTGCATATGTATTCACCCCCTTTGCTATGAAGCCCCTAAATAAGATATGGTGCAACCAATTACCTTCAGAAGTCACGTAATTAGTTAAATAAAGTCCACCTGTGTGCAATCTAAGTGTCACATGATCTGTCACATGTTCTCAGTATATATATATATACACACACACACACACACACACACACACACACACACACACACACACACACACCTGTTCTGAAAGGCCCCAGAGTTTGCAACACCACTAAGCAAGGGGCACCACCAAGCAAGCGGCACCATGAAGATCAAGGAGCTCTCCAAACAGGTCAGGGACAAAGTTGTGGAGAAGTACAGATCATTGCTTTAAGAAAAAAATGAGCAGACACGTTTGGAGTTCGTCAAAAGGCATGTGGGAGACTCCCCAAACATATGGAAGAAGGTACTCTGGTCAGATGAGACTAAAATTGAGCTTTTTGGCCATCAAGGAAAACGCTATGTCTGGCGCAAACCCAACAGCTCTCATCACCCCGAGAACACCATCCCCACAGTGAAGCATGGTGGTGGCAGCGTCATGCTGTGGGGATGTTTTTCCATCGGCAGGGACTGGGAAACTGGTCAGAATTGAAGGAATGATGGATGGCGCTAAATACAGGGAAATTCTTGAGGGAAACCTGTTTCAGTCTTCCAGAGATTTGAGACTGGGACGGAGGTTCACCTTCTAGCAGGACAGTGACCCTAAGCATACTGCTAAAGCAACACTCAAGTGGTTTAAGGGGAAACATTTAAATGTCTTGAAATGGCCTAGTCAAAGCCCAGACCTCAATCCAATTGAGAATCTGTGGTATGACTTAAAGACTGCTGTACACCAGCGGAACCCATCCAACTTGAAGGAGCTGGAGGTTTTGCCTTGAAGAATGGGCAAAAATCCCAGTGGCTAGATGTGCCAAGCTTATAGAGACATACCCCAAGACACTTGCAGCTGTAATTGCTGCAAAAGGGGGGGGGGGGGGGGTGAATAGTTATGTACGCTCAGGTTCTGTTTTTTTGTCTTATTTCTTGTTTGTTTCACAATAAAAAGTATTTTGCATCTTCAAAGTGGTAGGCATGTTTTGTAAATTAAATGATACAAACCCCCCCCAAAAAACATTTTTAATTCCAGGTTGTTGGGCAACAAAATAGGAAAAATGCCAAGGGGGGTGAATACTTTCGCAAGCCACTGTAATTGTATGTGTGGGGTACAGAGATGAGGTAGTCATTCAAAACTCATGTTAGAAACACTTTTATTGCACAAAGAGTGAGTCCATGCAACTTATTATGGGACTTGTTAAGCACATTTTTACTCCTGAAGTTATTTAGGCTTGCCATAACAATGGGGTAGAATACTGATCGGCGTTTCATTTTTAATTAATTTGTAAACATTTCTAAAAACAAAATTCCACTGACATTATGGGGTATTGTGTGTAGGCCAGTGATAATATCAATTTAATCAATTTTAAATTCAGGCTTTAACACATTTTGGAAATATTCAAGGAGTGTGAGTGAATACTTTCTGAAGGCACTGCAGATACTCCCACAGTTGCTTTGACATTTGTCAATGTCTGACGATTTACTTTGGGCATCAACTGACATCGATTCCCTAGAGGCATTCTGGCAGACAAAACAGGCTGATTTACTTATCACCCCTGGATGAACGGAGACAGCTAATCAGAACCTACACTGACTCACTCAGGGAAGCTGTCTACAGTCGGTCAGAAATAATAGTGACACTGAGAAAGGCTCCAATCAGAGAGTGGCCAGATGAGATTCATGCTATCTGCCAGTTCTAATAAAAGTAAGACAGCGACACAAGCATGCGCACAGAGACAAAGACAGTGACAAGCAGGTGAACACACACACACATCTTTAAGTCTTTGCAAATGGTCTAATCTCAGTTTTGAGGTTTCTCGTAAAGAAATTGGTCAATAGTTCTTCTAAAAGTGAATACAAATCTGAGTCGGAGACATCCACTCTCTCTCCCTACTTAATTAAAACAAATGCACTTCTGCTTTCTCTCTCCTTCCCCTGTTCATTCTCTGGAAGGCTGAGCCAGGCTTTCTCTCCAGACTCCCACAAGCTGCAATACACACATACATTATGGATGAATTACTTCATCAAATAAAAAGCAGGGGATCTTGTGATAAACTGCAGGGATACTTTTCATCGTTGATGAGGCCTATCTGATGAATAGTTTAATGAGGGAACTATAGTAGGGCCTGTTTAGTGCTGACAAAGATTTCACAGCAGCAGGAAAAATGCGGAAAAGAGTAAGACAATCACTTAGCGAATGCAGTTTACCGTCAGTCCGTTTGTTTATCCTCCACCCAACCCACTCTGTTCATAATCTGCACAGAGCAGAAGTATGTGGAGCAAAAACCTGCCTTCTGTGCTCATTTTAAAGTAGGAGTGCTGATCTAGGATCAGTTTTGCCTTTTATATCATAATGTACACTGAGTGGACAAAACATTAGGAACACATGCTCTTTCCATGACAGACTGACCAAGTGAATCCAGGTGAAAGCTATGATCCCATATTGATGTCACCTGTTAAATCCACATCAGGGGAGGAGACAGGTTAAAGAAGGAATTTTAAACCTTGAGACAATTGAGACATGGGTTGTGTATGTGTGCCATTCAGAGGGTGAATGGGTAAGTGCCTTTGAACAAGGTATGGTAGTAGGTGCCAGGCGCACCGGTTTGAGTGTCAAGAACTGCAACGCTGCTGTTTTCTTTCATGCTCAACAGTTTCCCATGTGTATCAAGAATGGTCCACCACCCAAAGGACATCCAGCCAACTTGACACAACTGTGGGAAGCATTGGAGTCAACATGGGCCAGCATCCCTGTTTTGAGGGCAAAAGGGGGTGCAACTCAATATTTGGAAGGTGTTCCTAATGTTTTGTACACTCAGTGTATACGATTATATGGACAGGTGGGAACCTGATCCTAGATCAGCACTCCTACTCTGAGATGCTTTGTGGATAAGGGCCCAGTTACCCCCGTCCATATAATCTTATTCATTATGATCTAAATGAAAAACGTATCCTAAATCTGTACTCCTACTTTGACAAGCTTTAGGAATACAGGCCCTGAACTCTCCAACTCTATGGATGTCCTGGAGTTGCTTCTTCCTCAACACAGCTTGCATATACCCTCCTGGGATGTAGGCCTACCAAATCCTCCAGAGGGGTAACAAGTAACTGCAGACATAACTTCTGATCTTCTACAAATCTACAGCTGGTACATGTCGTGTTCTCCACATATTGGACTCTGTTCCCTGCTCTGGCACAATAGTGTCCTATTGGAAGACGCACAGTGTGGTCCCGCCAGCATTTTCGTCATGACAAATATTTACTTATCAAGCACTGCAGACAATACATTTCTTGGGTTTTGAGCTGGCCCTTCTGTGATCCAATGCTGAGTGCCAAGCACTGGAGAGCTTCGACTGCTGATGCAGCTGGGAACTCATTCTAATAATAATTCAAAGCATTTCCCAGTTTTCCACAGTGTTGGGTATCTAGTGCAGTGTGTCCTATCTGTAAACCATTCTAGCCGAGGCCGTGAGATATGCAGATCATAAGTGGTATGGATCGGTATTGACAGCAGCACTGGAAGTACATTTGCACACAGTGAATGACCTTGATCTCATGCAAACACAATGTTCACATGAGACGATCCCAGTGTTGAGTTCTCAGAGAACCAGAAGTAATGGTTGTTTCACTACATGCATGCATGCTGCCTATTGATTGTAACCTAATCACACGGCTCTGACGATGTAGGTCAAGGTGGCTAAGACAAAACATGAATCAGTACAACACGCTTTTAATGGTTGCGGTCATTCTTTGAATGCATTGACATCCTTTTCATAATTGCCTGTCTGTCTGTCCGTCTGTCTGTGCATAATGTATGTGTTTTGTTCAGCTGCTGTCTGAGCACACTTTGTATCCCTTCGGGTACAAACAAAGGAAACTGTCCCTGTGTTAAACTTCCAGTGGCATCCTTGTAATTTCCCACTATTAAGCGGAATAGATCGGAGGGGACATGTTTATCTATAATGATAATCTCAAGCTCCATTTCCCTGCATCCCAGCTCTGGGTCTCCAGCAGAGGAGAGGAGAGGAGTGTTACAGAGAGCTGATTGGGCTGATGCAAACAGCATCTGAGCTTCACCTGGTAGTCGTGGTAGCGAGTTGGGCTCCACCATTAGATTATTTCCAGCATGCCCTTCCCGGGTGATGCTGCGTACCACAGTTCCCATTTCTACTGGCTGTCTGCCAGCCATTTTAAGGGAGGTTTTGGGAGTGTGAAAAACAATCTATCTAGAGGTGGCTATGTTATCAGTTTAATGGGTGAACTGAAGAGAAGACGTGAAGGTGTGAAAATACATGGTAATTATTTCTGACTCAAAGTACATTTAACACCCAAGAAGGAAATAGCTAGTGATTAAGTTTGTATAGCTTTTACTGTCTGACAGAATGAGGTTATGACTGTGTAATCAGGAATTGTTTGGGCGGGTTATCTTTTACAATATCAATGTTGTAGCTCTGGCCTAATAGACAACCACCAAGTCCATGTCATAGTCATGTCAAAGTCATCCAAGCCCCAAAACTCTCACATTCATCTATATGCTATTTGACCAACCCAAAGCAATACATTTGCACACATGCACACATGTCCATAAGCATTTTGTTTCAGAGCAGTCCGAAAGTCATTATCTGTAAACTTGACCATAAAGTACAAGTGGAGACAAAAGTATTTTTGACATGCCTTATCAGAACTGTAACAACTTATTGTCCTAACCTTTCTCTGTCACTTTCATCTGTGCCCTCTTGTTCAGCTCTGCCTATGAATAAGTCATCAGGGCTTTTGGCTTATTGCTCATCATTCCACCGCCTCCGTGGCCCTGTAAAACCAACTGAAGTGTTTATGGGAGATAAGAGGCAATGGAGGTCGCACGCCCAATAATGCCTTTTATCACCCCACGTTCCTTTAGTGAGATACATTTGACGAGAGAGCCCATACTGAAGATGAATCCTTAGAGAAGTTTGTGGACCCAACATCAGAGGTATGACGGGGGGAATAAAAACAGCCATTGAAAGGGCAGCATCTGTGGGATCTCTTGTTGGCCTGGTCTGGCGCTGTGCTGTGTCTGCTGGCGTCGATGGAGAGATAGGAGCCATGTAACCTCAAAGCAATATCTGTAAAAATCTTTTTCGGAGAAGCATGGTACGCTTTTCTGCAACGCTTGAATGTCATGGTTGTCTAGACTATTTAGAATAGTCTCGAAATTAGTTCAGTTAATTGATTTTCTTGAGCTTTATCTGTGCCAGTCATTCTACATTGTCGGTTGAATTACTGCCAAAGTCATTCATTTATTCTGCTCTGATTTCCCGTTAGTCTAACACTACCCATGGAGCAGAAGAGGCTTACCAATATTTTTTTTTTTTAAGGAATGCATGTTCAAGGTTACTCTTGACGTGAATGTGCCTTGTTGATCATGGCGACCATACAGAGGAAAACAACAAATCCCATGGCAACTACTCAGATTTTGAGCAAACAAACATCTACCAAGCCTTGGATCACCACCAACATAACAGCCATGCCTAGGATTACATAGATAATGGTCATCACCATACTTGGACCAGACAGACAGACACAGACTCCAAACCCTGAATATAAAACATCTAGCACAAACATCCTCTACTCCTAGCCAGTGCACACCGCGTCGTCCCTCTTGACATCCTATGATACTTTACCTTTGATAATATTCAACAGCAATTTTAAAGGTTAGCATCATAAGGCATTCTGTTCCTACTCCATAAAAATGTTACCTTTCAGACCTCTGAATAGGAGCTAGTTGAAGATTTAATTAGCCAAGCAGACATGTGCTACCATACTCAGATAATGACTGGCGCGCCTATTCCCAGTCATCTGAATAATCACTGGTGAAAAAATTTGAATTAATTACTCACTCTCCCAGACTGAGGAAAAGCGATTGTAGCCTCGATTGCATAATTTACCAAACTCCATAATTATCTCCACTCCACAGTGAATATGTAGTAGTCAAGGGGACTTGCATATGGTTCCTGTTTGTCCCTTTGACTGTTCAAAGCATGATTATCACCTGTAGAAGACTACATGACAAAAAAACATGTGATGAGGGATTAATAGGCTTTGATTTTTACATATCCATCCCAATGTTTGTTTGTTGTATTTTTTGTTGTATTTTTTTTCATCTACAGTATATTAGTAAATCGTCAAGTAGGCATATGCCCCATATAACAGCCCAACGTTCAAACGCAAAAAAAATCAGATGTAGTATCACAGGTCTAAAACAATAGGAAAGACAATAATAGCCTAGTGACAACTGGGGAAAAGGGATGATGCGATCCTCTTCTTCCCTGAATCTCCTATAAACCCCAAATTAACCATTCTGCAGTTCATTTAGGCTCAGAGGATTCTTGCTGGCCTGGTAAGCCTGATTTGATCTATCACAAGAAGGCACCAAAGCTCTATTGGTATTTAACAAAGATTAGCTTTAAATTGATGATTAACCTTTGTAATCCTGTGTGCAAATTGAGAATAGCTCCACTTGTCTCTTGCAAGAGCCACGCTAAAGGAGCTGCAATATCGTTCTGGGAAAATTGAGGCTCTGCAAGCAAATGAGGCAGCAGCGTTTCCGTAAAATGGCGCTCCGGCGGATAATGAAGACGAACCTCCAGAATGGAGAGTCCTCTCATGATGAATTACAACAGAATAGTTTCTCTCTCGCATTGGGCATCTTTTAATAAAAGTTCTACATCCACTACATCCCTTGACAATATTGCGGCCCTTACAGTGGCTTGCGAAAGTATTCACCCCCCTTGGCATTTTTCATATATTGTTGCCTTACAACCTGGAATTAAAATGGATTTTTGGGGGGTTTGTATCATTTGATTTACACAACATGCCTACCACTTTGAAGATGCAAAATATTTTTTATTGTGAAACAAAAAAGAAATAAGACAAAAAACAGAAAACTTGAGCGTGCATAACTATTCAGATATTTTTTGATCTGATCTGTACTTCTCCACAATTTTGTCCCTGACCTGTTTGGAGAGCTCCTTGGTCTTCATGGTGCCGCTTGCTTGGTGGTGCCCCTTGCTTAGTGGTGTTGCAGACTCTGGGGCCTTTCAGAACAGGTGTGTGTATATATACACTGAGATCATGTGACAGATCATGTGACACTTACATTGCACACAGGTGGACTTTTTATTGAACTAATTATGTGACTTCTGAAGGTAATTGGTTGCACCAGATCTTATTTTGGGGTTTCATAGTACTTCACCAATTTGGACTATTTTGTGTATGTCCATTACATGAAATCCAAATAAAAATCCATTTAAATTACAGGTTGTAATGCAACAAAATAGGAAAAAACGCCAAGGGGGATGAATACTTTTGCAAGGCACTGTATCTCACCAGGGAGCAGAATTAACATCAGGGAATGAACACCTGCCATTGTTTATATGGCGGTATTAAGGACTAATCAGCCATTAAATGAGTCATTTCTTCATATTTAACTCCGAATGGGGAGGTAATGGTTTAATTTGCCGGGCAATGAGTCTCCCCTGTGGCATTTGCTTTGCATTCAATCACAGGCTTCTACCTGCCACTGCTACGTTGTGTATATCTGCTCCCTCTTGTATACAATTCACTGGACCACATCCTGTATACACTTCTCTCAACACTGCTATATTTGCAATGATCAAATATAGCACTGATGCTGGGAACACAAGTGGTGGGGAGAAAAAGGCATAGCTCCAGGCTAAGACGGAGCAGTCCATACAGACCCACAGCAACTGACTTGAAACTTTCAGGACCACGGACAGCACCAAGTCAGGATTTTTAGACAGCCACTCTGGCAAAGGGTAGACGGTTTAAAGCCACAAAGTCTACATTTAGATCCTTTCCAGGATACCCTGTGCACCTCACTGCTATCAACAGGTATATCTTTAGATGCCTCTGCCTTGGGCCCATTCTGACCGCCTTGTGCCCCTTACCCTACCCTTTTACCCATCTGGTACCCAGCCTGCTACTCCAACACACAAGTTTTATTATCCATACATTTTTATTTGAGGCCTTTATACAGATTTATTTCCCTATATGGCTTCAGAAATGTCATTGTTCTGATTTTTCTGCCCCTATCCCAATGGCACCGTGTCCCTGTCACTACCCCATACTGCACCACAATATGGAGTTCAATGGCAGGGCACAAACTTTGAACTACAAGCCATTCATAAGAGCACTGGATGCATGTGGCTTGGACTGCCCTTAAGTTGGTTGACCTTCTTTCTTATAAAACAGCAAGTTTCAGTTCAACTCAGTATCATTACAAAAGGTCAAATGCCACTCCTGGTGCCATGTGTGAACCAGTAGAGTTGACTGGTTGACATTTTGACCTTTTGCTATAATTTGTTGTTCTTTTAGAATTATTCTGTTGAGGGTGTAAGTGCCGACAAAACCCCCTAAAACTTTTGATAAAAGCCCCTGCTGAATTACAAAGCTCCATCTTTGATTTCATTTAAGAAATGATTGACAACAGCTTGATCTTCACCGAACAGGTGCTATGACTCCATCTCACATATGCATAATATGTGCATAAAGTGGCCCTTAAACGGTGTCCCTCCTTATCACCTTGTTAAGGCGCCCAGACAAATTAATGCCCTCATTATCTTAAAATATATATTTTTTAAATGCCTCTGTGCTGAGCCTCATTCAATTAAACATATTTAAATTAAAATAACTTCCATAAATTATTTACTAAAATATTCTACTCTGAGACCAAGTGAGAGCATATTTTATAAACATGAGAAAAAAATATTTTAAAATGAAGTAACTTACAGCATCCAGCACAAGGGTAAAGTATGTCTGGTGCCTACTCTGTAACACCCCCCCCCCCCCCCCCCCACCCCCCACCCCCCACCACACACACACCACCACCCCCCCAAACACACAAATGAAATGCACATTAACAAACATTTCATGAACAAATAACATTGACACATAAGACCTGAACTCTGCTGAAATCCAAACAACCCCCCTCTCAAAAGCTCGATCTCTCCCCTTAATGTGGCAGAAATGACATGGCACGGCTGCAACATGAAAAGGCCTGTATGCTACACAATACCCAATAATGAGGGATCTGCTTGACATGTGCCTACTCATCTGACAGAGGAGATAGGGAAGGAACAAAAGGTAATGAATAAATTAGCTGCCAGTCATCAACAAGGGGAATGATAAATCTACTTCATAACACATGGAAATTATGGCGTTTGCCTATCTTCTCAGAATCCCTGCTGAAAGAATTACCCATGAAATATATTCTGAATTAGGTGTCAGAGCCTCTTCCCGTCTACTGCGCCCTCACCCACTCCCTCTATCTCTTTATCCCATTATTCCAAAATGACAGCAAATTGAGCAGAACAAAGCCCATCGTCTGGTAGCATGGATGGTAGAATATATCTAGGAAACCTCATCAAAATCCATGTGCCTTTAATAAGGCTTTCCTCAGGCAAGACTTCAGACTGGGCTTTTGATGCAACAGCATCTTGGCTTCGGAGTAACAAGAGACGAAAGACCGCGACAGCATCAATACTGCTTTTTCATATGGTGTCTCCTGGTTACTGGTGCGAAGGCAGGCAGGCAGGCAGGCAGGCAGGCAAAGTGGGTACAGCGAGAGAGATATAATCTAGGTAGCTTTACGCTCCACGCAACCCTGCCGTAATCATGAATAATGGAATTCTGTACAAATATGCAAATCTGGGCATTAGCCTAGTTATGCCCCTGTACTGTTACTTACAGTGACTTATCTATTATATATGAGTCCCCGATAGGAAGAAGGAAAGAAGGCCTGGCAGCTAACTTCATGGTCTCCACACAGTCACTAGCTAACTCATGCTACGGTTACGCAGCACTAGATAGCTGAAGACGTGCAAAATTAGCATTGGGTTCCACCACCACACTCAATTGCCAAGCTACTTAAAATAACAATTGCATAGATAGGATTTGGAAGCCTATAAGATGGCGGGAATGAGCATGAAGTTGTTGCTAATCCCCTGATTCTTCCCAAAGGCTGATATGAAGTGTTGATCAGTAATCAGTCCACAGGGGATGGAAATGAAGGTTCTACAGGCAGGCAGAAAATAGGCCTCTGTACTGTATAACATTACCATCATAATGTAGGCCTATGATAAACACTCCCTGTTGATTATAGTCCTATAATGATATGGTAGTCATCAACAGTACTACAGGTTGTTTCTGGGTCCATGAGAGGTTGAAATCACAGGCCATATGAGGCTACTGCCACATTCAGCACAGGCCAAAAGCACAATGAATGAGTCACCATGGCTCTATGATGAGCAACATAATCATTAGCTTCAATCAAAGTAAATTTATGAGGACATATGCCTGCTCAGATTTGAAAGAAAACCTGACACACAATACCTGCCCTCTCACCATGGCAACAGAACAGGCCACACCCCAGCCTCATATCCCTCTAGCATTCAAATATCCCTAAATGGCCAAAGCAGGAAGATAGGCCTGCTTTTAACTGGAGAATATTAATTAACTCCACATATTAGGGTTTGGAAATTGAATCTGGCACATATTACTGTTGAAAACGCTGCTGCTTTCATGATAGCTACTCCACTTCCTGAGGGAGAATCCCAAACATTTTCTCCCATACATTTTTTAAAAATACATTTACACGTTTAAAAGGGATGCTTTCTCTCACAATCTCCCCCTCTTTCTCTGTAGTGCTGGTTATTTGGTAGGAGTAGCTTTTCCACTGCCTAATTTTGCCATTGCTCGCTTCTGCATTAGTCAAGTCACTGTAGACTGCATTTGGCCAACCATGTGTTACTGTGACATCTTGACACTGTGGCTTTAGAACGTCCCTTACGTGTCGGTAGGCCGGATCACAGTAACATCCTGTTTGTAATAACTGAATTCCAAATAGACCCTAGCCCATCCCCTAGGCACTCCTGAAGATCTAAAAGAATTGGATAGGTGTAAGCAACAAGAGTACCTAGGGGTCCATTTGGAATTCAGCATCTGAATCAGTCGCCCTCCAGCTATTCTCCCCACTAACCCATCTCCAATCTCCTCCCCTCTCTGCTCACCCCTGCATGCCCTGTCCTTGGCTACTATAGGAAAAAGAAAGCAAACAAACAAACAAACGTGACAACAATGATTCAGCTGCAGACAAACAATGAACCATTCATGGTAATCAGTGAAGTATGAAAATAATGAGCTGAGCCCTCCCCCTACCCTCCATCGACCCTCCATCTATGTCCATGAGGCGAAGGCTTGTCTTCTCTGACCTGCTGGAGTTTTCAGTGTGCTACTAACATCCCGCTCGCAATGGTTCCATTACAATACCTTGTGTGTCATGCCACAAGCTAGAACTGTTCTGGCAATGGACAATGTCTTCTTAAGTCATACAGGCAGGGCCAGCCCTATTTTTGTATTGTTAAGTTAGTCTATCCAGCGATCTAAACTTTAGTAAGCATGGTCGAATTAGGCACGTGCCTTGGGGCTCTGACCTCCAGGGGGCCCACATTGATTTTGTTAGTCACTCTCACTCAGATATCATATTAACATGGCATAAGTCATGGCAAAATGTGTAGAATTGCAGGAAATTAGCTTCAAAAATGTATCTTCACCCCTTGGCAAATTAGTTATAAAATTGCAAAAAATCTTCTCTCCGCCTCATGAGAAAAATGTGTAGAATTGCAGGAATTGAACTCTAAAACTAAAACGAATTATCTCCGCTGTCAAGAGTGGGGCCACTAAAATGTTTTCGCTAAGAGCCCCCAAAAGGCTAGGGCCAGACCTGCATACAGGATTGGATGCCAGTTATGTATCATCTGGCTGATGCTTTTGATCTTAAAAACAGAAGACTTGCTTTAATAAAATAAAATATGTATTTTACCTTTCCAAAATCAAGCTGTATTCATTAGTCGACACCACCCACACTATTCTATTATAGGTGAATGAGACAACCCATAGCAATAACGAATAAGTCTACCCCTGTCATAAGTGACATAGGAAGCTCCTGCCTCCTGGCTCATCTTAAAGGAAAACTCGACTAAAACTATATTTTGGTATACAGTCACTAAATGTTTTGCATGTCAGCAGAATAACTGATGGAGTGCAATCTCGCATTCAAGCAACCACCTAGAGAAAAAATATGGTAATTTCCCCCAAGTCCCAAACTTATATTCATGTGAACTGAAATAGGCAGCAGGAACTGTGCTCTCACACAGGGTGATAAAGTTGATGGAAAGATCACGCCACCTCTGTAAACTCAGCGCACATCGGCACAGGTGCACTCATGCACTTCTGAGCGCACAGCCTATTGTCCTCGTGAAATCCATTCCTCCTTTGTACGACTCTCTCTCACTCCAGTTTCATCGATCAGCAAGGATGACTTTTTATGTTAAATAGAGGAACTGTGGACGCTACTGCCCCAGCCAAAGATGTACTGTTATGGAGTGTAGGCTAGCCTAGCACAATCCTTTAACATCCAAGGCCATTCTATGTTATGTTCAGAGGTAAACTGGCTCTGGCAGCCAAAACACTCATATACTCCATCTAAACGTGAATTGATTCTCAATTGCGATATGGTTCTAGAAACATAAGGTTCTCTAATTTCATAGCACATCAGAATCATTTTAGAAGTTGTAACATTAGAATTATCGACAGCGAGAATGAATGGTGCTAGTTAAGGAACAATTGAGGCCTGGACAAATATTCTTTACAGAGTCAAATATAATCTCAGCTAAAGCCCAACACATACAAATAAACAATCTATACAGCCCAACACATGCATGCAATTGGCATGCTGACTGCAGGAATGTCCACCAAAGCTGTTGCCAGAGAATTGAATGTTAATTTCTCTACCATAAGCCGCCTCCAATGTCGTTTTAGAGAATTTGGCAGTACGTCCAACCAGCTTCACAACCGCAGACCACGTGTAACCACGCCAGCCCAGGACCGCCACATCCGGCTTCTTCACCTGCGGGATTGGCTGAGACCAGCCACCCGGACAGCTGATGAAACTGTGGGTTTGCACAACCGAAGGATTTCTGCACAAACTGTCAGAAAACTTCTCAGGGAAGCTCATCTGAGTGCTCGTCGTCCTCAACAGGGTCTTGACCTGACTGCAGTTCGGCGTCGTAACCGACTTCAGAGGGCAAATGCTCACCTTCGATGGCCACTGGCACGCTGGAGAAGTGTGCTCTTCACAGATCAATCCCGGTTTCAACTCTACCCGAAGTAGATGTGCCACGCTGCATGAGGCAAATTGTGGTCACACCAGATACTGACTGGTTCTGATCGATGCCTCTACCTTTTTTTTTTGGGGTATCTGTGACCAACAGATATATATCTGTATTCCCAGTCATGTGAAAGCCATAGATTTGGCCCTGATGAATGTATTTCAATTGACTGATTTTCTTATATGAACTGTAACTCAGTAAAAACTTTGAAATTGTTGGATGTTGGTCAAAACTTTAACACAGTTGCAGCCAACAGTATATTTCAGTTACAAAATATGCTATATTGCTAATTAGAACAGCTGGGCACCTTTCTCTTCCCAAGCCATATCATGGAAATATGGCTGTATGGGAATCTTGTATAAAAAGTGTATCTCATTTTACCTTTTGTTTTTAGAATTTTTTTTCTCAATCATATGAAAGTAAAGTTCCAAAGGTTTCCTAAACTGTAATGCAAGCTATGATTATTGTGTAGACAGAGCGTTGGTACTGTTGTAGGCTATACGTTGGCTGTGCCATCATCAATGCTTTAATTGAGAACCCAATAGGCTTTTGCACGGGAAAGACTGCTGGTCCTTCTTGATTGATTTACGCAATTAAACCGCAATCTTTTGGAATGCTCAATCGCTGACACAGACATGGCCATTTACCACTTAATGCCCCATTATCAGTGTGATTACAGCAGCGTCAACGCATAAACGGATTTGCGGTCTTAAAAGTTTAACTCCATTGTTTTTTAAGACGCAAATATTCTAAAGGCATCAGTTTATGTCAACATGTATTAAATGCAACCACCCTTATCCTTTCTAGGAAGCCAATGTCCACTGTCTATTATTAGTTACACTGTATCCTATATGCACGACTAGATATATTTTTTAAATACAATAAATAGATAACTAGGCATAGCCTAGATCAAATAAAATAGTTTATGCGCATACATAATGTAGGGTAGGATAGTGCTTTAATATTAATATAGAATGAATATATTAATATCGAATATTAGGTTAGTAAACAGGTTCTTATCTATGATAGAAGATCAACATTTATCTGGTTTGAATATACTGTAGGTAATGGATCGAATGCCATCCGAATTTCCCAACGAGGAATAATGGTAGATTACAAGAATATGACTTTACATATTTCCAAACTAACTCGGAAATACATTGAGCTGGAAGCTTTCCTGCCTGATCCAAAAACAAGAAGGAACCCTATTTCAGAATGCAATTACAGATCATTCATCCTGCGTCCCAATTCCCGTCGCAAATGAAGAGAGGGATATTAGACTAGAAGGTACGAAAAAGTAGACTACCCTAGACCTAGGAGACAAAATCTAGTTACCTTGCATGAGGTCGGCGATAGTGATGGAATCTCCGAGAGTCATCCGTCTGGTTTGAGTTCAGTCACAGATTAACCAAAGGATTGCACTTTTACATCAGCAGCTGACTACAAGAGATAGAACTGTCGTCCTTTCTCTCTCACTGAAGCGCACTCGGAGCATCAGCCACTCTCATCACTAATTCATTTGAAGGAAGACATGAGGGAAACTGAGCCCTGGATTTTTCAGAGCTTGGTTTGACTCCATCCCTCTAAATAGACACAAAAACCCCACTCTATCTGAACGCGGTCAGATTTGTGCGGAGCGCTGCCTTGCGTAGCACTGTGGGAGGAGTCGTGTCAGGTGACCAGGTAAATTGCTGTGGTACCAATTCAAAGGTGCTATTTTTATTCTTCATAAATGAAACCATTTAGTCTACTATTAGGAGCTCTGAATTTGAACTCATATAATATTGTAGGATAATTAATTATGGGCATCTACAGATTTTAGGCTACATTTTGCACTCCCAATTCAAGTGAATATGCATATTAAATATTTTATACACTGCAGGTCAGTATGCCAGGAGCGTCATTGATCGAATTGCATCTCTGATAAACAACATGTGATTCTGAGAACATTTTTGAATTACTCATCAAACATATATTAAGTGCTGAGATGGTGAGGAAATGATGAATCCCTTCTCAGTTGATAGTGAACGTGTCTCCTTTGAAAACATCTGTAAACTCTTCCAATAGAGGGGATCAAACACGCCTGGAGGCTATCGCCAGCGATTATGCTAGCCTTTCCTCAAGTGCAGCGACTTCCAATTTGACAGCACATTCACCATAGACATGGAAGGTGTATGCCACTTTAATCTCCATTCACCTATAGTAACTTGAACCTACAAAAAAAACGTGTAATAATAGTTGTCTAGCCCTACTGCCTCATCTGAGACAAAGAGAGGGTAAATAGGGGGCACATCTATATTTCAGCAGCCCTATGCCAAAAAGAGAGAGAGAAAAAAAACATCCACATGTGTATTTGATTTGTTAAAAATGCATGCTGTTTGTAAGGCTAAAGACAGGAGCTCCAGACAGACCTCTCTGAGATTTGACACTGCAAAGGGAAACGACTGGTTGAAACGACTGGATGATAGTGAGAGTACTAAGCTATGTGCAGACTTTGATAAAGACATCAAGTGAAATGTTATTTTGAGCAGTGGTGATTTGCACAGACACCTCTCTGGGTCCAGGGGATTCAGCTGAAAAAGTGGCTTCCCAAGCTATGATTGGGAAGCCACAGAGGTGACACATATTTATTGCGAATGTTTCATTCCTGCTCAATCCCATGGTGACATATTTCAAAATGACCATCAAAGGAAATTAGACTGATTTCAAAGATGATGATTTTTCAAGTCTCTAATATATAAGCTTTGAGTGTTAATCCTTGTGTTATCTGATCAGATTAGTTTTTTTGTTGTTGTTAGTCTTTGTTATGTGGTGGTGCTACTGTAATCACCTTGCCTAGCAGAGCAGGGCGACAGCAGGACGTTGGCCAGTCCTGAGCCCGGTGAAGACTGCAGCTGATACCTTTTTCATTTAGCAGACAAAGTCAAGCAGTTTCAGAATACTCCTAGGAATACATGCGCTTATATTAATACTGTTCCATCGAAATACGGTATGAAAAGTTAAAGATGCCCTGGCGGCTGAAGGACCCTCTTCAGGTCAGTGTTTAGGCTTTTAGGTGGACTATGATTTCCTGTACAGTTATATTGGTTGTGACATGGCTGCATAACGCTACTGACTCCATGACGAACGTGACATTGTTACACACCCGTAAATGTCAACAAGTGGGTATATAGAGTAATCCGTTTCATAGCGATGGCTGTGAACTCATCTGGGTCCATTGACAGTCTGCAGAAACACTTCAACAACCTGACCACTGACACCCTTGGTTGCTGTAAAATCCTTGAGCTCAATCATATTTTCTAAATGTCTGCTTTTTAGTTTGTGAGCTACCTTTGAGCCTCGGAAATCAAATTTGAGGTTAATATAACATTTATGGAGAACATTTTCATAGCATACTTTCATCACCTTGTCTTGTCAAATAATGAGGGAAGTGTGCTTCATGTTTATTGAACAGCAGATCCCATTTGGTGATCAGAGCTGATACTGTTAGTCATAGTTGAATTAGTTTGAATTTCTCCCAGGTTTTAAGAAATTGAACATTTGTATTTGAGGGTTATCAGTTGAAAGTGAAAATCAGAGCTGTTTTATTCATTCCATATCTCCACACCATACTTACAGGGGATCTCAAGACTCCTAACTGTCTCCTTACCCCTTGTGGACAAATTGCAAGCAGGCTTACGTTTGAATTTCTTATCAGCCCAAAAATGATTTAATGAGTGCTTAATGAGTCCTGGCTAAATATTAATGAATGTTTTAGAGATGAAACACATGTGGGAGGTGTTGTCCAAAATAAATCCTTATCATGCTAACATTGGGATGTAGGATGACTGATTCCTATCCAATGCAGGCACCTAATAAAATAGTATTAGCAGTTGCAGTTTCATCATAAAGTCTCATACTATTGAGAATAGCCCTAGCCCTGAACCAGTCCTATCTACATTACATGTTTGTTGGAGAGGATGCTGTCCCTGGTTAGGTGCCTGCATTGGATAGGAATGTGTCATCCAGAGGTGTAGTCCAGGGTATACGCTGGTATACGGCGTATACCTACTTATTTTTCAGTCAGCATTGCGTATACCCACTTCTAAATCCCCCCTGATGCGCATCATTCAGTAATATCTGTGAGTCAGATTGCCTATTTTCTTCCTCGGGGATAGTGAAGCCATGACCCACCCTCCTCTGCCTCTAATTGGCTGGTACTCGCTGCTTTCACTGATTAGATTGGTTAACTTTAGGCATGAGGACTGATGAGCCAATCAGAGGCAGAGTAGGGCGGGTCATGCCGAGGAAAATATCGCTAATACCTCAGGTGCCAGTGAAAAAAAAAAAAAAAAAAACTCAGGTGCCGGTGCCACTTGACTACGATAACGGCAGCAGACCAAACAACGGATGAAGAAAGGACACAAGCGGCGGTGTGCCACCCCAGTTGATGGAAGACATCATTCTGAGGTAAGTTTTAAGGTGGTTTCCAAATGAATCATTATTTTAAACTACTGGCAAATTGCCAGTGACTGCACATTTAGAGGAGAAGAGATGTTGCCGCCAATAGTTAGTGCGAGTCGGCTAACGTTATGAAGCTAGCTACGTAGATTGGGATAATGTGGGGAAACCGGGGCATTGTTGGTTTTCAGTAAGTGTTTAATCAACCCAGTTCATAAGAATTTCATACCAGACTGATGAAACTGATTATCTCAATGTTTATGAAGCTTGTTTATTATTGTAAAGGTCTAAATTATAACGTTAGCCAAGTTACTAAGCCCTAAATTATAACATTAGCCAAGTTACTTAGCCCTAACTAACCTATATGATCTAGTTTAATTGCATAGTAGCTAAGCTGGTAGTTGATTTTTAAGTAAGTTAAAACACAAGAATGGGGACAAATAGTTTAAGATTCAGCCTAAAACAATATTGAGGTCTAATCAGGCTGTCTTATTTTGTATAGGGACAGGTAACCATGAAAAGGAAGGGAGATATTGCAGACTTTTTTGTAAAGAGGCACAAATCAGGCCCAGATCAGGCCCAGGCAGACCCCACCCCTAAAACCAGCAGCCCTGGCAGCTCTCAACCGGGAGCTAGCCAGGCAAGTCAGTGTGAGCATAGAGAAGGATCCAGTCTACCACCACCAGGTCAGAACACACAGGCAGTAAATTGCATCTCCAGTTTATTGAAAAGTGAAGCCTCACACTGTAACAAAAGGTGATTTTGACAGATTAAGCCTCATTTTGAATTTCTGTGTGATGTTATTTATTTTATTGCCCTTCTATTTATTTTGTCTGTATCCATGTTTGTTTTTTACAATGCTACTGTTATATAACATTTTGTACATTTTGTGTTAAATTTGTTGTTTTTTTGTTAAATAAACTCTCCCAAGTATTTCACTCACTAATCTCCTGTATGCTTCAGCTTCACTTGCTGAAAATATTTCCACTTGGTTATGCAGATTGTTAATGTAAAGAGGGGGACCCATGTCTTGCTGATGACTATTGTGATCACAGTAGTGTGTGTGTGTGTGTGTGTGTGTGTGTGTAAGTGTGTGAGAGAGAGAGAGACAGGGAGATGCATAATTAGTTTTGTTGTTGTCTGTAGACATCAATAATGACTGGCCAGACCTGTGGAGTGCTAAACAAACAGAAGACTTCAAATCCAAGAACCCCTGGTTGGGATCCAAAAACAAAAAATTGGGTAAGTTTAGGTAGATTGCTAGTTTGGGTAACTTCTGAAACAGTGGGCACAGATAACTTTGTGTGTGTGTGTGTGTGTGTGTGTGTGTGTGTGTAAAGGACCATGCACACGTACAGCTGTGGATACAGGAGTAGTTACATTGTTTGTTTATGCTTCGCAGGATGTCTGGTCTGTAGCAGTGTGAACTCCATTGGGATCGACAAGGAGCAAGGTGTATCGCTCTCAAGAGAATGGATGAACTTTGAAATTCAAGTGTCTGGCCAGGGAAGTAGAACAACAAGTTTGTCAATCTTGAGAAATAAGGTGAGGAAACATGCGTTGTCCAAGGCCCACACTCAGGCTGTGAAGGTGGCAGAGCAACAGAAAGAAGCTGCCATTGAGAATACAGTGGAGACTATGACTGAGTCCTACATGAAGGAAACTGAAGCTGTGTTTCGAACAGCCTACCATCTGGCCAAAAAGAACCGACCCTTTTCTGACCATGAGAGCCTCATTGAGCTGCAGGAACTGAATGGTGTAAAAATGGGCTCAATACTTCATTCACGTTACAGTGCAACACAAATAATACAACATGTTGCTAGTGAGATGCAGAGCAAAATCATCAGTAGCATTATAGCATCATCCAGTAAGTTAGCTGTCCTAATTGACGAGGCATCTTCTTTAAGTCACAAAGCTGTCATGACAGTTTCTATTAAAGCATCAATTCAAGAAGAAAGCCCTGAGTTCATATTCCTGGAACTTGTTGAACTGGAAAATCAGAGAGCAGATGGCATATTACAGGCGTTACTCACCTGTTTAACTAATGCTGGCTTTACAGAAGAGTGGCTTCATGAAAACTGGGTAACATTTGTATCTGATGGAGCCAGTGTCATGCTAGGAAAGAAGTCAGGAGTAGCAACCAGACTGACTTTGAGATTCCCAAAGCTTTTTGTATGGCACTGCATGAACCATAGACTTGAACTTGCTGTGTCAGATGCAGTTGATGAGGTAAACTCTGTCAATCACTTTAAAACTTTTATCCAGAAGCTATACTCTCTGTATAGTGTGTCAAACAAAAATGAACGTGAACTTGTTAATGCAGCAGCTGAAGTAGGCTCACAACTTCTTCGCATTGGCAGAATCTTGGATGTACGCTGGGTGGCCAGTAGCTTTCGGACTGTTCGTGCTGTTTGGACATCCCTGGGAGCTCTTGTGCAGCACTTTAAAAATGCTTGCAGTGATGAGATGAGGTCCACCAAAGAGAGGCAGATGTACAGAGGTTTGTTAGACCGTGTTCAAAGTCCAGAATTCATTTGTGACCTTGGCCTCATGTACGACACTCTCCATGAACTAAGTCTCCTGTCACAGGAGCTTCAGTCTCGTTCTATAACGCTCCTCAGAGCAGAGCATCTGCTGAAACGCTCAATCAGAGTGATCCAGTCATTCAAAGAGAGTCCAGGTGAGAAATATAGTGAGGCTTTAGAAGCAAAACAGACTGGGGAGTATCGGTCTATAGCCCTGAAAACAAATGCAAAGCTGAAGTCTATCAATCCAGGCCAGTTCTTACAAAGCCTTGTGAACAATCTGGAGAAACGCTTGTCTTTTGAAGATGAGACCATCATGGACCTCAGCATCCTTGATCAGAGTAAGTGGCCATCAAAGCCCAGCATCCGCCATGGTGAAGAACAAGTTAAGCGACTGTGCAAGCGATTTAACTTGTGCACAGACCAAGCACTGAATGGGATGCGGGACCTACTGGAAGAGCCCAGTAGTGAGCCCAAGGACCTAAAACCACTTATGAACTGTATGAAAACATTCCCTGTCGGTACAGCAGAGTGTGAGAGGAATTTTAGCCTTATGAACAATATAAGCTCAGACAAGAGGGCTGTCCTTCTGATCTCAAACATATCAAACTTGATGATGATTAATATCAACGGCCCACCAACTTCCAAGTTTGATCCTAGAAAATATACAAGGACCTGGTTGAAGAGCCATCGTGCTGCCTCTTCGGTGCGTTCTAGACAGTGCAGTGTGAAAGCTCCTGCAGAAAGCAAATTTGTCTGGAATATACTGTAGTATGAGCAAAGGTCAGAAACCCAGTGCTGGGTTGAGAGAGTATATCACTGTTGATGTGTTGTTAATGCATATATTTTTGTTAATTGTTAACTAAATATTGTTGTAACATATTTTGTTGAATGATTTACCGGTAAATGAACATGTTCAAAACAAAGCATATAGCAATATGAACAAGGATGCATTGTCACCTTCAGATTTGAAGTATTTTATTTAAATAAATGTGCAAAAAATAATCGAAACACCATTTCCTGTTTGCCTCATGATAAATACATTTTACATTCATCCAGGCTGCTCTTGTGACCAGTAGTAACTACAAACTGCTCCTAATCAAGTCATGATCATTTTATAATAGTGTGCAAGTAGAAATTACATATTTTTGGGTAAACTAAATCATAGTCTTACATGTCACTGTTTCTAAAACAGGGCTTTTTTCTGGACTACTTAAAAAAAAAAAAGGTGAATACTGAGAGTATACCCACTTCTCCAGGGACCACTACACCACTGGTGTCATCCCACATCCCAATGTTAATACTGTTAAATAATGGTTAAATAGGGTAAGCCTCCTCTCCAACAAACATAGGACTAGTTCAAGGCTAGGGCGGGGCTATTCTCAATAGTTTCAAGTGTGTCAGTCGTACGGGATATGCATGGCATACATCGTCCAACCAAATGCTTACTTGCAAGTTCCTTCTCAACAATGCAACAACAATAAGAAATAGTCAAAAAGAAGAATAGGTACATAAAGTAAATGGCTCAAAAGAATAGAATGTGACTTTATGATGAAACTTTGCAACTACTAATACTATTTCATTAGCTGTCTGCATTGGATAGGAATGAGTCATCCCACTTCCCAATGTTAGCATGATAAGAATTTTCTGGGGAACACAAAAAAAGTACATCAATCAATTAATCAATCAATCAAATGCATTTTATAAAGCCCCTTTTACATCAGCAGTTGTCACAAAGTGCTTTACAGATCAACTCAAAACAAGTCATTTTGACTTCATTATCTTAACCCTTTATACTTGTGGGAATTGGCCTACATGAATGGGGCTAAATTGAAATGTTTCTTACAGAAGAAATATGAAGATCATTAGCATAAGCATGGTAGCAATTGAAAGGAAACAGTTTGGAGATTATGGGGAAATTATTAGTCCACCTGACACAAGACTGAATCCAAACATTACACTGTTGATTTTATGTGCATTTTACATGTACTGTACTTTTCGCCCCATTTGTTGATAATCTGAAAATACTTAATTCAGTAACATGATAATTATATTCTTGGAAATTGTGGGGTAGGTGCAACATAAGGCAAAACAATTACAAGGGCTTGAGTGAGAGGACTAACTGGTGTCTCCAAGTGGCCACACACCTATCCAAGGGTGCACAGTTCCTAAGTAATTTCAATGCACTTTTATGACTCAAAAAAAGTATTCAACTGTAAGGTGCTTTCTTGAGCTCTCCTAGCTGTGCTGTTGAGGAACTAGAGCAAGCACACTTGTAGTTGTTTTGTTTGGAACACAACCCTGCATCCCCGCCATCACACAATTACTGTTGTTGTTTACGCAATCCAAAAATTGCCAATTATACTGTAAATTGAGATCTGGATCAGGTGGGCATCATTTGAAAGCTTGTTCTATTGCCAACATGACTAGCTAAGTTATAAAATACGATCTTACAGTGTTAGCCTTTCACAGGGCAATTCAGAGAAACAGATTGTTATTTTGGTGCGCATAGAAAGAAGTAATGCGTGCATTCAGGTGTGGTTCCGCAGCAAACTTTCTTCAGAACAGACAAATGTAGGCTCATTCTGTTCAGAACAACCCAGGGTATGACGCCATGTCATCTTGTAACTGTACATCAAACATAGTGATCATAAACGTTGACACTGTATATGACATGAGTGTTATAATATGGAAATGTCAAGTGCACATTTTGTATCACTGGTGTTTGGCTTGCTTGTATGACATCAAAGCGGTATTTATTATAATCCTCAACGTCTCATCTTTCAAAATACATAGAGTCTTCTTAATTTACAGCATTTCCCTCACTCAGACAACAAAACAATTGCAAAAGTTGCCCAATTAGCGGGAGGGTTGAGGTTAATTTCTTGTTGCGTGCGGTGTTCACTATGCAGCGCTGTGAAGCGCAGAGCCTTAACTCTGACGTAATTTAGAGCATGTTACTGTACAGCCATGCGGTACAATTTAGGCGCTTGTCAGTGCCCAAATCTGCCATTTTCAACCTGTATACGGGTTTGAGTGTAAAGGGCTATTACAAGATACATAATCTAGGTAAGAGTGGCATTTTTTTGTAGTGTGGCATTCTTTGCTGTGATTGGTAGGTGCCCGAAGGTTCTTTGCTGTGATTGGTTGCTGAGAGATGAAGAGAGAAGAGGGGGCTGGTACAGTATAATGACTAAATCGCCATGGTGACAAAGAGGCCATCTCATCAACCCCTCACTTAGCAATGTAATACTTTTCCTTCCTGAAAGAGGGGCTCAAGAGCTGTGACCCCTCGCCCCTCGCTCCCACTCCCTCTCCCAATTCTGCCTCTCTCGCCCCTACACACAGAGAGGACTCATAATGGAAAGCTCTCTCCTGCTATCCTGTTAACAAAGCGCAATCACTCCATAATGTCAAAAGGTGACCTTTGAATGTTTGAGGCTTGCACTCTCTTCCAGTGTACTATCATGGAGGGACCGCAGGAGCTTCAAAATAGTTTAGAGTGGTATGGGTCCAAATATTCTGCCTGTAAAGGAAAATAATAAGCCTTGGGTTGTACATAAGGACCCTGCTCTGTAATGTATTTTGTAGGAGGAGGTGAATCACAGCAATACACTTCACTCTTCTAATGTTGGAACTTCATTTAATATTTTCCTACCAAGTGTTTGTTTGATACTGATGGCAATCCACCATTTGTTATGCCTGTGCAGAGACATCATGCCCATAGGGGGCACAGAGGCATGTGCCCCTTCCAATTTGTCCAGTTTTAATAAAAAATTGTATTTTGTTGTTGTTGTTGTTGTTGTTGTTTCTCCGTAATACTACTAGCCACCTAGCAATTTATGAAGTTGGCTTTAGCTAAGCCAGCTAGGTTCCCAATCTCCCAACCTCATAACTAGCTACCAAGAAGCCATTTCAGGCTATCAATCAAGTTAGAGTAGCTAGCTTGTCTAACTGTCTTAGCTGGCATGCCTGCTGGCAAGGTTGCTAGACTTTAGAAAAGCAAGCAATAACTAAATGTACTGAATAAGACTAATATTCCTTTCAATGTTATACCCAGATTTTAGCAGAGATGCAGAGAAGCATATTTCGTTTATAAAAAATAAAAAAAAGAACAACCAGTCAGGAGGTATGCAGACACCTCAAGAGATATGCTTAGATATGCAGAAAAATATACATAAGACTCATGACGTTTATTGTAATGAGTCTTGTCCTAGAGGCAGAACTGAGCGATTTCCGCTTAGATAGGCCAGCTGCAAAGTCAAAAAAATATTTAAAAAAAAGAATAATGAAACCTTAATTTAAATGTAGGGGTAGGCATTAGGATTAGATGTGTGGTTAAGGTTAGGGTCAAGGTTAAGGTTAGGGTTAGGTTTAAAATCAGATCTTGTGACTTTGTGGTTGTGCCAGCTAGTGACCACTCTGCAGAGCTGCCTCCAGAACAAGATTCATGACAAAAAACTTTATTTACATACACTACTGATCAAAAGTTTTAGAACACCTACTCATTCAAGGGTTTTTCTTTATTTTTACTATTTTCTACATTGCAGATTAATAGTTAAGACATCAAACTATGAAATAAAACATATGGATTCATGTAGTAACCAAAAAATTCAAAATTCTAAATAAATCACAGACAGTGTGTCACGCCCTGACTCAGAGGACGCTTATATGTTGAGTCAGGGTGTGTATATTCCTTGTTGTGATTTTCTATGTTTAGATCTAGTATGTCTAGATCTATGTTGGCCTGTGTGGTTCCCAATCAGAGGCAGCTGTTGCTCGTTGTCTCTGATTGGGGACCATACTTAGGCAGCCTATTGGCACTAGTGGGTTGTGGGATCTTGTTCCGTGTAAGGTATGTTGTTTGTGTCTACCTTGGACTTCACGTTTCGTTTAGTTTGTTGTTTTGTCGTAGTGTTTATTCGGTTCAAATAAACATGTATGCATATCACGCTGCGCCTTGGTCCGTCCCGTTCATGAACGAACGTGACAGAAGATCCCACCAAACGAGGACCAAGCAGCGTGCCCAGGAAGAGCGAATAGCCATGTCACAGGTGGGCAAATGGTGGTCATGGGAGGAGATATTTTCGGGAAAAGGACCCTGGGCGAAGAAGGAAGCCCAGGCAGGAGAGGAGCAACGGCAACACGGAAGCCGGCCGAGGAGGAAGCCAGAGAAGCAGCCCCAATAAAACATTTTGGGGGGGCTAAAGGGGTAGTCGGGGAGCGAGAGAGAAGAGCCCCGACCACTGCACCCGGTTGGTTTCAAGATTGGGTCCCCACGACCATGGGAAGAGGAGTGGGAACAGTATTATACTGAGGAGTCGGAGGATGACGACGACGACGAGTTTCTGTTCCCTAACTCGTGGGGGCTCCCGGAGGAGTCGTCACGGGAAGAGGAGTGCTGACGACGGAGACCCGAGAGGAAACCCCAAGAAAATGTTTTGGGGGGGGCACACAGGTGGATGACGAGGCAGCAGGAGGCCGTGGAAGGGCAAATCTGCAGGTTAGGAGGCCACCATGTTACGGGGGCTGTTGGTTCAGAGGGAGCAGGAGTTATTCGGTCAGAGGGAGGCGCTACAGGAGGCTAAAAGGGAGAAGGAAAGTGTAGAGGCACGGCGAGAGGAGCTGGTTAGGCAGCAGAAGGAGCGGGGGTTAATAAAGGAACCCAGTCCCGCTCCTCGCACCAAGCAAGTGGTGCGTGTCGCCAGTCAGGTCCGGCCCGTTCCTGCTCCCCGCACCAAGCCAGTGGTGCGCGTCGCCAGCCCGGCCCGGCCTGTTCCTGCCCCTCGCACCAAGCCAGTGGTGCACGTCGCCAGCCCGGCCCGGCCTGTTCCTGTTCCTCGCACCAAGCCAGTGGTGCGCGTCGCCAGCCCGGCCCGGCCTGTTCCTGTTCCTCGCACCAAGCCAGTGGTGTGCGTCGCCAGCCCGGTCCGGCCTGTTCCTGTCCCTCGCACCAAGCCAGTGGTGCGCGTCGCCGGCTCGGCCTGTTCCTGCCCCTCGCACCAAGCCAGTGGTGCGCGTCGCCAGCCCGGTCCGGCCTGTTACTGTCCCTCGCACCAAGCCAGTGGTGCGCGTCGCCAGCCCGGTCCGGCTTGTTCCTGCTCCTCCACTCCGGAGCCAGAGCAATCCGCTTCACCGGGGTCCAGTCCAGCTTCGGTCAGCGGCTCCACTCCGGAGCCAGAGCAGTTCGCTCCACCGGTGCCTGATCCAGCTCCGGTCAGCTGCTCCACTCCGGAGCCAGAGCAGTCCGCTCCACCGGGGGCCAGTCCAGATCCGGTCAGTGGCTCCAGTCCGGAGCCTGAGCAGTCCGCTCCACCGGTGCCCGGTCCAGCTCCGGTCAGCGGCTCCAGTCCAGACCCAGACGTCAGCCCCTCTCCAGGTTCGGGGTCTCCCACACCAGGGTCCAGACAGGGCTTGGAGTATAGTGGGAGGAAGGAGAGGGGAAGCAGCGCGCCGAGGTCCAGACCAGACCAGGGGCGCAACAGGGAGGCGGAGAGTGAGAGGTCGTCACGCCCGAGCCGGATCCACCTCCGAGGCGGAATGCCCACCCGGCCCCTACCCTGTTATGTGTATGTTGTGTGGTCGGAGTCCGCACCTTTGGGGGGGGGGGGGGGGGGGGGGGGGGTACTGTCACGCCCTGACTCAGAGGACACTTATATGTTGAGTCAGGGTGTGTATATTCCTTGTTGTGATTTTCTATGTTGTATTTTCTATGTTTAGATCTAGTATGTCTAGATCTTTGTTGGCCGGTGTGGTTCCCAATCAGAGGCAGCTGTTGCTCGTTGTCTCTGATTGGGGACCATACTTAGGCAGGCTATTGGCACTAGTGGGTTGTGGGATCTTGTTCCGTGTAAGGTATGTTGTTTGTGTCTACCTTGGACTTCACGTTTCGTTTAGTTTGTTGTTTTGTCGTTGTGTTTATTCGGTTCAAATAAACATGTATGCATATCATGCTGCGCCTTGGTCCGTCCCGTTCATGAACGAACGTGACACAGTGTCTCCAGCAAAGCATCCCCACACCATAACACCTCCTCCTCCATGCTTTACGGTGGGAAATACACATGCGGAGATACTCCGTTCACCCACACCGCATCTCACAAAGACACAGTGGTTGGAACCAAAAATCTCACATTTGGACTCCAGACCAAAGGACACATTTCCTCCGGTCTAATGTCCATTGTTCGTGTTTCTTGGCCCAAGCAAGTCTCTTCTTATTATTGGTGTCCTTTAGTAGTGGTTTCTTTGCAGTTATTCGAGCATAAATGCCTGATTCACACAGTCTCCTCTGAACAGTTGATGTTGAGATGTTTCTGTTACTTGAACTCTGTGAAGCATTTATTTGGGCTGCAATTTCTGAGGCTGGTAACTCTAATGAACTTATCCTCTGTAGCAGAGGTAACTCTGGGTCTTCCATTCATGTGGTGGTACTCATGAGAGCCAGTTTCATCATAGCGCTTGATGGTTATTGCGACTGCACTTGAAGAAACTTTAAAAGTTCTTGAAATGTTCCGTATTGACTGACCTTCATGTCTTACAGTAATGATGGACTGTCGTTTCTCTTTGCTTATTTGAGCTGTTCTTGCCATAATATGGACTTGGTCTTTTACCAAATAGGGCTATCTTCTGTATACCACCCCAACACAACTGATTGGCTCAAATGCATTAAGAAGGAAATCAATTCGACAAATTAACTTTTAAGAAGGCACACATGTTAATTGAAATGCATTCCAGGTGACTACATCATGAAGCTGGTTGAGAGAATGCCAAGAGTGTGCAAAGCTGTCATCAAGGCAAAGGGTGGCTATTTGAAGAACCTCAAATATAAAATATATTTTGATTTGTTTAGCACTTTGATTATTACATGATTCCATATGTGTTATTTCATAGTTGTGAGGTCTTCACTATAATTCTGCAATGTAGAAAATAGTCAAAATAAAGAAAAACCCTTCAATGAGAAGGTGTTCTAAAACTTTTTACCGATATTGTAAGTATTCAGTCTCTTTGCTATGAGACTCGAAATTGAGCTCAGGTGCATCCTGTTTCCAATGATCATCGTTGAGATGTTTCTACATCTTGATTGGAGTCCACCTGTGGTAAATTCAATTGGTTGGACATCATTTGGAAAGGTACACACCTGTCTATATAAAGTCACACAGTTGACAGTGCATGTCAAAGCAAAAACCAAGCCATGAGGTCGAAGGAATTGTCCGTAGAGTGCCGAGACAGGATTGTGTCGAGGCACAGATCTAGGGAAGGGTACAAATAAATGTATGCAGCATTGAAGGTCCCCAAGAACACAGCATCCTTCATCATTCTTAAATGGAAGAAGTTTGGAACCACCAAGACTCTTCCTAGAGCTGGCCGCCCGGCCAAACTGAGCAATCGGGGGAGAAGGGCCTTGGTCAGGGAGGTGACCAAGAACCTGATGGTTACTCTGACAGAGCTCTAGAGTTCATCTGTGGAGATGGGAGAACTTTCCAGAAGGAGTACAATCTCTGCAGCACTGCACCAATCAGGCGTTTATGGTAGAGTGGCCAGACGGAAGCTACTCCTCAGTAAAAGGCACATGACAGCCCGCTTGGAGTTTGCCAAAAGGCACCTAAAGGACTCTCAGACCATGAGAAACAAGATTCTCTGGTCTGATGAAACCAAGATTGAACTCTTTGGCTTGTATGCCAAGCGTCACATCTGTAGGAAACCTGGCATTATCCCTACGGTGAAGCATGTTGGTGGCAGCATCATGCTGTGGGGATGTTTTTCAGCTGTAGGAACTGGGAGACTAGTCAGGATCGAGGGAAAGATGAACGGAGCAAAGTACAGAGAAATCCTTGATGAAAACCTGCTCCAGAGCGCTCAGGACCTCAGACTGGGAGCTATGATTCACCTTCCAACAGTACAATGACCCTAAGCACACAGCCAAGACAACGCAGGAGTGGCATCAGGACAAGTCTCTGAATGTCCTTGAGTGGCTCAGCCAGAGCCCGGACTTGAACCCGATCAAATATCTCTGGAGAGACCTGAAAATAGCTGTGCAGCGATGCTCCCCATCCAACCTGACAGAGCTTGAGAGGAACTGCAGAGAAGAATGGGAGAACTCCCCAAATACAGGTGTGCCAAGCTTGTAGCGTCATACACAAGAAGACTTGAGGCTGCAATAACTGCCAAAGGTGCTTCAACAAAGTACTGAGTAAATGGGAGGTATTGAATAGAGTTGAAGGATGGGACTAATAACAAATAACAACAAATAATAACAAAGATAGCTAATAATGTAAGCATACTGTGTCCATAATAAGTATATAGGTTGTATGTTGGGAGCTTTTGGGAAAGAGCACAGTTAGAAAGATATGGCATATAGAAGCAAACCGGATGGACATCATGAAAATGATCGGAGAGGTTGAGAGTAGAAGAAGATCAGGAGCAAAAAAAAAAAAAAAATATATATATATATATATATATATATATATATATATATATATATATATATATATATATATATATAATAGAATTATTGTAAAATTAACTGTGTCCATAAGGTGTAGATAGTAAGTATAGACCGGAAGTAGAGGCCTGGGCATTGTTGTTCACTAATTTACTCCAAGTAGGGAAAGGATGGCGGGGTTGAAAAGTAATAAAGGGGAGTATATATATAAAAAACATGGGGGATTGGAAGTGATGCAGACAATTACATTGATAGAAGATACAATCTATCTGCAATATTAAGCTGATCCACCCCAATAGTTATGTAAATGTGATATTTCCGTTTTTATTTTCAATACATTTGCTAAAACTTGTTTTTGCTTTGTCATTATGGAGTATTGTTTGTAGATTGATGAGGGAAAAAAACGATTTAATCCATTTTAGAATAAGGCTGTAACTTAACAAAATGTGGAAAAAGTAAAGGGGTCTGAATACTTTCCGAATGCACTGTATCACAAGGTTCTGTACACAATTTCAGAAAATGTCCTAGTTCTTCCATTGCCTGCAAACTCACCAGACATGTCACCCATTGAGTATGTTTGGGATGCTCTGGATCGACTTGCTCGACAGCGTGTTCCAGTCCCCGCCAATATCCAGCAACTTCGCACAGCCATTGAAGAGGAGTGGGACAGCATTCCACAGGCCACAATCAACAGCCTGATCAACTCTACGCGAAGGAGATGTGTCACGCTGCATTAGGCATATGGTGGTCACACCAGACACTGATTGGTTTTCTGATCCACACCCCTACCTTTTTAAAAAGATATGTGTGACCAACAGTTGCATATCTGTATTCCCAGTCATATGAAATCCATGGATTAGGGCCTAATGAATTCATTTAATTTGACTGATTTCCTTACAGGAACTGTAACTCAGTCAAATCTTTGAAATTGTGGCATGTTGCGTTCATATTTTTGCTCAGTATAATTTGGAGCAGGTGATGTGCGAATGTTCCTTCACACATTCACACCTGACAATGTTGCCATCTGCTTTCCGTGAGACACAACCCACTTGAACCAACATGGAATAGACATTGAATTGACGTCTGTGCCTAGTAGGAACCCAATAACGTCATCTGGACGTTTTGTCTTTTCCCAACAAAAAGTATGTTTTTCCTTTCTGATCAGATAATTGTTATACAGTATGAGTAAAGTCATTACAGAATGTCCTAACAGAGATGTAATTGACTGCAATGCCAAACAATTAATCACATTACATTTTTTAACTCAGCTATTGTAGGTACTGTATGTCATTGAATTCTGTGTTTTAAACGCCTCCTGCGATTCATATTTTTATATAATATCTGAATGAAAACTCCAACAAAGATCCAGTTGATTTGTTAATCAAATCAAATCAAATCAAATTGTATTGGTCACATGCGCCGAATACAACAGTTGTAGACCGTACAGTGAAATGCTTACTTACAAGCCCTTAACCAACAATGCAGTTTTAAGAAAAATAAGTGTTAAGTAAAAAATAGATAACTAAAAAATAAAAATAACATGTAATTAAAGAGCAGCAGTAAAATAACAGTAGCAAGGCTATATGCAGGGGGTACCGGTACTCCAGTCTCCATGCAAAATAAGAGTCCGTTTTCTGGGTAATGGTGCCCTCCCTCTAGGAGGTCATTGTGCCCTACAATTCTAGCTCTGCCCTGCCACCCTGCTTTGGAGAGCTTTGAGTCAAGAGAAAGAGCTCTATTCGGACTGCTGTAATTGTCCCTTCAAAATGCCTGGCAGGAAATGGACTGTAACCAGGCTTCTCTTAGTTTACCTACTTCCACATTACCTGGCTATATAATTTCTCAATGGGTGAAGTACTTTCTGCAGTGTCAGTGGAAGATGTATTTTTATCAGTGACATTCTGGGAGCAACAGGACTCGAGCACTTGACCTCTCTGCCAAGACTAAGACTGTATAACTTTTACAAAGCTGAGCATCAACCACTTGAAGCTGATGTTAATACATCGCAGTCAATGGGAAAAGTTTAGTGTCAACCAATTGATGCTTATGTCAATACATTGCATTCAATGGGAAAAGATGAGTCTCACAGGGTTGGCGCTTATGTCAACACATTTAATTCAATGGGAAAAGATGAGTGTCAACCTATTGATGCTTAAGTCAATACATTCCAGTCAATGGGAAAATATGAAAAGATGAGACTCAGACAGACAACTCTCTCTCTCTCTCTCTCTCTCTCTCTCTCTCGCTCTCTCTCTCTCTCTCTTTCTCTCTCTCTCTCTCTCTCTCTCTCTCTCTCTCTCTCTCTCTCTCTCTCTCTCTCTCTCTCTCTCTCTCTCTCTCTCTCTCTCTCTCTCTCATTCTCTATTCTCTAATCCCCCCTCTGCCCAGGCCTCCTTCTTTCCCATTCTTTTTGCCTACCTTTGTCTCTTTCTCTCTAACTCCTATTTATCCCCCTCCTCTTTTCTCTCCCTCCCCCTTCGTTCAGCCCCTCCCCCCCCTCTCTCCCCCCTCCCCTCTTTCCCTCCTCTCACTTTCTCCCTCCTATCTCTCCCTCCTCTCTCTCTCTCTCTCCCCCTCCCTCCTTCACCCTTTTCCGCTCTCTCCACCCTCTCTCCCCTCCCTCCCTCTCCCCCTTATCTCACTCTCCCCCTCCATTCTCTTTCCCTCCTTCCCATTCCCCCCTCCTCTCATCTCTCTCTCTCTCCCTATCCCACCTCTCTCTCCCTTCTCTCTCCTTCACCCTCTCCCCCTTCTCTCTCCCTCCTCCCCCCTCCATTCCCTCTCCCTCCTTCTTTCCCTCCTTCTTTCCCTCCCTCCCTCCCTCCCTCCCTCCCCCTCTTCTCATCTCTATTTTCTATTTCCCTCTCCATCCCCCTCCTCTCTCTCCCACCTCCACAGACAGGATACTGATGCATAAATATGTGTCAAGGGAATTGATGCATAAGTCAATACATTGTATTCAAGGCAAAAAAGCTGTAATGGGTAAATTGATAAAACACTCAAACAGGCAGACAGACAGACAGACGGATGCAGGCAGGCAGACACAGACAGTTTCACGTTTCAAGTCAATACAATAAAGACCAGTATCCTCTTCAGAATGTATTCTAACAAGGCTCTTAGTTTATAAAACTACAAGACCATTGTGTCCAATGGAGGTCAAAAATTATTTTGGGTCGATTGACTTTCATATGCCCGGTCATGACGGTCCCCTTCAAAACCTCCCCTATGAATAAAAAATTAAGTAACTTCCTGTAATCACAATGCCCTAAGTTTCAAGTCTTTATGTTAAGAACTGACCGTTCTACATGGATGGAAGACAATGTTTTCGTGTAACTGCAGGAAGAGAAGCTACAATATTCATACCCCTTGACCATATGTTGTTGTGTTACAGCTGCAATTCATAATGGATTACATAGATTTGTTTCTCACACATCTACACACAATACTCCATAATGACAAAGTGAAAACATGTTTTTTGAAATGTTTGCAAATTTATTGAAAATGAAATACAGAAATATATAATTTACATAAGTATTCACACTTCTGAGTCAATACATGTTAGAATCACATTTGACAGTGATTACAGCTGTAAATCTTTCTGGGTTAATCTCTAAGAGTTTTGCACACCTGGATTGTAAAATATTTGCACATTATTATTTAAAACATTCTTCAAGCTCTGTTAAATTGGTTGTTGATCATTGCTAGACAGCCATTTTCAAGTCTTGCCATATATTTCCAAGCTGATTTAAGTCAAAACTGTAACTATGTCACTCAGGAACATTCAATGTCATCTTAGTAAGCAACTCCAGTGTATATTTGGCCTTGTGTTTTAGGTTAATGTCCTGCTGAAAGGTGAATTTGTCTCCCAATGCCTGTTGGAAAGCAGACTGAACCAGGTTTTCCTCTAGGATTTTATCCTAAAAAAACTCCCTTGTCCTTGCCGATGACAAGCATACCCATAACATGATGCAGCCACCACCATGTTTGAAAATATGAAGAGTGATACTCAGTGATGTGTTGTGTTGGATTTGCCCCAAACATAATGCTTTGTATTCAGGACATCAAGTTAATATCTTTGCCACATGTTTTTCAGTTTTACTTTAGTGGCTTATTGCAAACAGGATGCATGTTTTGGAATATTTGTATTATGTACAGGCTTCCTTCTTTTCACTCTGTCATTTTGTTTAGTAATGTGGAGTAACTACAATGTTGTCGATCCATCCTTATTTTTTTTTTATTACAGCAATTAAACTCTGTAACTGTTTTAAAGTCACCATTGGCTTTAATCCATGAGCGGTTTCCCTCCTGTCCGGCAACTGAGTTAGGAAAGACGCCTGTATCTTTGTAGTGACTGGATGTATTGATACACCATCGGAAGAGTAATGAATAACTTAACCATGCTGAGAGGGATACCCCCCCCCCATCTACAGTACCAATAGGTGCCCTTATTTGTGAGGCATTTGAAAACCTCCCTGGTCTTTGTGGTTGAATCTGTGTTTGAAATTCATTGCTCGACTGAGGGACCTTACAGATAATTGTGTGGGGTACAGAGATGAGGTAGTCATTCCAAAATCATGTTAAAAACTATAATGGGCTGTTTTGACAGGACTCTTGGAAGCTCTCTCTCTTGCTCTGTTAATGCTGTTCAGAGGTGCGTTTTATTTATGTAGAAAATATCTCTAAGAACGCAAGAAATTGCACTCCTTAAGTCATATATAGCGTACAGTTAAGGGAACACATGAGAACACTTTTAAATGACCTGCCTACCCTTCCCCCACCCACTACCAGCCCCGAAAAAGCATTCATTAACAATTTAGCGCCTGACAGGGAGTATGAGGCAGGAGCACGGTGAGCCAATCCGACAGGCCTGCACTACACATCTCCTTACCAAGTTATTAGCGCTCTGAAAACTAGGTCAATCATAGGGATAGGGGAGTGAGAGTTAATCTCCTTACATATTTAAAGAAATCCCATTTCTATGTGCATGGAGATGATGCCAAATATGCAAATCGAAGAAGTTGTAAGATTGTGTGGAGAATTTTACTTTCTACATTTATCCATCTGTCACTGCTATGACAGTAAGCTGTTTGCTGTTGTTGTTTCGAAAAGGTGTGTATAAGGTAATTAGTTGAAATACAATCATTGATTTACTGACAAACAAACAGGTGTAACTACAGTACTGCACTGAGTACTGGCTCGTTCCACGAATAGAGTGCCTTTTATGACTCAGACATTATGTGTGTAAATGTTGATAAAAAACTCAATTTAACAGTTAGATCACGTACATATACAGTGTGTTATACAGTGCATTCGTAAAGTATTCAGACACCTTGACTTTTTCCACATTTTGTTACGTTACAGCCATATTCTAGAATGGATTAAATAAAATGAAAAACTCAGCAATCTACACACAATACCCCATAATGACAAAGCGAAAACTGGTTTTTAGAAATTTTAGCAAATATATTAAAAATAAAAACATAAATATTTTGTTTACATAAGTATTCAGACCCTTTTCTATGAGACTCGAAATTGAGCTCAGGTGCATCCTGTTTCCATTGATCATCCTTGAGATGTTTCTACAATTTGATTGGTAGTCCCCCTGTGGTAAATTAAATTGATTGAATATGATTTGAATAGGCACACACCTGTCTAGATAAGGTCCCACAGTTGACAGTGCATGTCAGAGGAAAAAACAAGCCATTAGGTCGAAGGAATTGTCCGTAAAGCTTCGAGACAGGAATGTGTCGAGGCACAGATCTGGGGAAGGGTACAAAAAAATGGTCAGGGAGGTGACCAAGAATCCGATGGTCACTCTGACAGAGCTTCAGTGTTCCTCTGTCGAGATGGTAGAAACTTCCAGAAGGACAACCATCTCTGCAGCACTCCACCAATCAGGCCTTTATGGTAGGCACATGACGGCCCGCTTGGAGTTTGCCAAAAGGCACCTAAAGACTCTCAGACCATGAGAAACAAAATTCTCTGGCCTGATGAAACCAAGATTGAACTCTTTTGCCTGAATGCCAAGCATCACGTCTGGAGGAAACCTGGCACCATCTCTACAGTGAAGCATGGTGGTGGCAGCATCACATTTACGTCATTTAGCAGACACTCTTATCCAGAGCGACTTACAGTTTAGTGAGTGCATACATTTTAATACTGTCCCCCCATGGGAATCGAACCCACAACCCTGGCGTTGCAAACGCCATGCTCTACCAACTGAGCTACACGGGATCATGCTGTGGGGATGTTTTTCAGCCGCAGGGACCGGGAGACTAGACAGGATTGAGGGAAAGATGAACGGAACAAAGTACAGAGAGATCCTTGATGAAAACCTGCCCCAGACCTCAGACTGGGGTGAAACTTGTCACCTTCCAACAGGACAACGACCCTAAGCACACAGCCAAGACAATGCAGGAGCGGCTTCGGTACAAGTCTCTGAATGTCCTTGAGTGGCCCAGCAAGAGCCCGGACTTGAACCCGATCGAACATCTCTGGAGAGACCTGAAAATAGCTGTGCAGCAAAGCTCCCCATCCAACCTAACAGAGCTTGAGAGGATCTGCAGAGAAGAATGGGAGAAACTCCCCAAATACAGGTGTGCCAAGCTTGTAGCGTCATACCCAAGAAGACTCAAGGCTGTAATCGCTGTCAAAGGTGCTTCAACAAAGTACTGAGTAAAGGGTCTGAAAACGTATGTAAATGTGATATTTCCGGGGGGGTTTTCTTTTCATAATTTAGCAAAAATGTCTAAAAACCAGTTTTTGCTTTGTCATTATGGGGTATTGTGTATAGATTGATGAGGGGGAAAAAACAATTTAATCAATTTTAGAATAAGGCTGTAACCTAACAAAATGTGGCACTGTAGATCAATAAAATGTCATTATGCAATAGTATAAAGAATGTAAATGGACTCATAACCTTATTGCTTATTGTAGTTGGTCCATAAGTCAGAACTTACATACCACCAATGCTCTGTGCAAATGACACATCATTTGGGAGATGAGTATTTGCTTGATATAGATTTGTTATAGGCCCTGTTGTACAGCAATGTCTCCCTAACACACAAAGCCATAGCACCATATTGATAATGCATTGCAAATTGCTGCTGGTATGCACAATTATTCTCGCTGACAATTTGTTATCTTGTCAGTGCTGGGGGCTGTCCAGACTATAGTTTTAATCACTTCTGCAGTCATAATCACTGAGGCAACGCCACCAGATATCCTCCCAAAGTAAGCCCCAACATCCCATTTTCGGTTCTGCCCTTAAACCATTTCCCACCTCTTTTTTGCCGCCTTTTTCCAGAGACCTTTGATGTTATTTGTGTCCCGAGGCGAACCAAAAGTACAGAGCGTGATGGCTTTTTATTCACTGTTAGATTTTGTTTTGTCTCGTTTCTCCTCCAAGTTTTTCAGCAGCGCAGCACATTTAAGGCTGAGGGGATTGAGGCAAAGCCTCAGGGAGGTATTGCTACAGAAGTGTCTCTCTGTGCAAACCACTTGAGAGGCTCAGGTTTTAGTGGTGCGGATCAAAATGTCATCTCCTCAAAGTTGTTGAAACAGAATAAGACCTGTGCAAAAAATATTGTTCTTGCTTCAACGTTGCATTTCAACCAAAGGGATGAATCACTTGTACTTTCTCTGAAACTACCTCTGCTCTGCTTTGAGTGAGCCATGTTTTGAGTGAGCCTGATGTATGGCAGTAAGTATGCACATCTTCACAGTCAATTTGACCTCTGTCATCAAAAGTGACTGTATGTTGTTGAACGGTTCAAAGCGAACTCTGCTGTTAAATAGCTCTGTACTACGGCATCTAAACTCTAATGGATTCACCAAGGCCACATCTTTGTTAGTGTTCCAATGCAATCCCAATAAATTAGCTGAACCAGATAGAATATTGACAGAAACTGGGTTCATCCCACTGCACAATATGCAACAAGACAAAGGAGGGAGCTAGTGTGATGAAAGATGGGTTCCTTCTGCTGTTTTAGAAGGTAATTTAACTTGATCAACCATGGTAAGCAACAATCTCTGCAATTCTCTCCATCCCTCAGATGGTTCATAGAAATGTAATAACCCACTGGGCACACACTGGTTGAATCAACGTTGTTTCCACATCCTTTCAATTAAATTACATTGAACCAACATGGAATAGATGTTGAATTGACGTCTGTGCTCAGTGGGAAAGTACAATCGCAAACCACACATATGCATATGTGCCCAGTTGCCCCCACACACATAAGCACAATGCAAATCATCACTTATACAAACACGTCAGAGGCTTAACAGAAGAGTGTGCACACTCAGTTTTTCACAAGCAACTCCCACACACCGGTATTCAAATTAACAGGTGCCAATTGCTTCTCTAGCCAGCCGTGGGGGTTGGGAGTCCACCTGCGCAGAACGCTTGTGTTATGAACTCT
Organism: Coregonus lavaretus; assembly: GCF_964263955.1. Lineage (NCBI taxonomy): Eukaryota > Metazoa > Chordata > Actinopteri > Salmoniformes > Salmonidae > Coregonus > Coregonus lavaretus. Next base: position 22,347,850 of record NC_140023.1, read on the forward strand.
CCATGACACCAATGTGTGAATGTGCTCGGCAGCATGCAGACTCAATAATTTGTGGCCTGAAAGCTGATTTAGGGTAAATGCTCTAACAGCCCTTCAGTAGGGTGGCCCTAAGGGCAGATGCAAGCTTCACGCGACACAACAAAATGCAACACAACGCAGCACGTGAGTGTCATTTTTTTGTCACATAATGGGCAGCTCCTTGTAGTATGCACTGACTCCGCCCAAGCACACGTGCTTGTGTACAACTACGTATGTTAAGTTTGTGTCGGCCCTAAGGTGCAAAGGAGATTTCAGAGCTACATCCTGATAGGCTCAGATGAAATAGGGTGAATTTCGTCCACCACATCTGGGCTTCATGATTAAACGGAAACAGGATCACAAAGTGACAGTTATACATATACATTGACATGTTTTTAAATGTCCTATAAGAGCCCAATTCAGATATATTTTTCTCCACGTCCAATCTTTTGTTCTGACGGTCCACACTCACGCATTCACACTGATGTAGACTCTGAAGTAGCACACAGATGCAATGGTATTTTCCTGTCACTGTTCCTTGAAATGTTGGGTAGTTGTCGCAGAAACAGCAGGTCATGTGCAAAAAAAACAACAGAGACTGATGTTTCATAAGGAGCATCAGAATTGTATCAGGATTGAGATCAACATAGGCTGCGTTTACACATGCAGCCCAATTCAGATATTTTGCCAATTATTTCCATATCAGATACCTATCTGATATTTTCCCTAATGTGTAAACAGCAAAAAAACACATGGAATCTGATCTTTTGACTTCTGATTCATACCACATCCATATGTGGATCGCAATCTTGATACAATTCTGATGCTCCATATGTGACCTCCGTCTGGACCAATTATGTATATAAACCCTGGATGACTGATGCGGGGCGCTGTTTTGAAGCCACTGAACATCAATTTTTGTACTCCTCCATTGTAAAATAAGATTTTGGAAGCTATAGAAATGCATTTATTAGTGTCTATATTCGTTTTTGCCAAGTATATTCTATAACAGACACCTTAAAACCCCCTAGAGTCGATGTCCACGCCCGTATAAATCTAATTAGCATAATAAAAAATCCCCATCCAAAACGTTCTGTTTAAGCTAGAGATATCAGGTTTTTGCGTGGGCTGCGTCTTAATCCATCGCTTCCGCCAATGTCGGCCTTCCGCATCTGCGGTGAAAGGTGGCAGATTTACAGCGCTGTTGGTCAGACCTGGAGAAAAATCTGTCTTCTCACGAAAACATCTGTAGCGTCCAAATGGTTTGCTCTACGACCTCCACAACGACGCGTCACAGGACTCGTCTGAAGTCGATACCACCGATGTGCTAACTTCTGTCTGTAGCCTCCGAACTGTTTGATCCCACTAATATGAACCCTCTATGGAAAGATGAGACTCTCACGAACACGATGGTGTTTTACGATACCGGGCCAAAACATTTATGGTGAAAGTGAATGGGGCATTTCCACGGCAAAGGTATATGGATAATTCCTTGGGGAAACACATTTTTAGTCAGCTTTCTTATATCTCTCAGCTATAGGACAGACACTTCAAAACATGCTTCCTTTTGCTTTATTTTTTGACTCTGTTTTTCCATGTATGAATCTGTTATTCAATGCGTTTCTATGGGCTAATAGCAGTAAGGCCAAATTCAATGTTTCATCAATTTTGTTCTTCTTTTTTTTATACCGACAGGGGTCCTAAAATTCTAAATAAAATAGCTAAATGATCCTTCGTATGACCATCTTAAAACAATTCCATATGTTAGCGTAGGGTTTAAAATTACATTATGTGAACTGAATGTAAACATGTTTTTATAGTAATCAACAACAAAACAATTCTTAAAGTCTAATTTTTAGATAGTACCCCATGTTACTGTCCCCACTACAACAAATAAGTACTTAAATACATGTAATTTTGTCCTTGAAACATTTAACTGAAATACTGTAGAAAACCATTAATTCCTATGAAAAATCTTCCTTTACCCTGTCACATTATTATGGTGGAGTTGGCTGTCTCATGATGAGGTATAATTCTCCCGCTCTGTACGCACCAGACTATAATCACAGACTCTTATCTCTCCCCACAATATATCACTAAGATGTAAAGCTCTCCGCTGATATGCTTTGTGAATTGTAACTCATTCATCTGAGGGAGTTCCTATTGCGTTAAGCGATGGGCCATGGATGACAGAGTAGGAACAATGGGGATATAAATTAGAGCAGAAGGCCTCGCCCACCTGTCTCCCTTTATACTCCATATTCTCCATACACTTCAACACATAGGTCCGTTAATAGTAGAGTGCTGCTCTGCCACCTCCATCCCCAACGAGAGATCTTCAAATGATCCAAATCGAAAAAAGGAAAGACTGGCTTCACACCCCATTTATCCCAATGCAAACATAAATCATTGGAATTAACTCACATTGCCAGGCAGGAAGCTCCAGACTGTGGTTCTACAACTGTCTGCATCCTCACACTTTCCTTTCCCATAAGTGCTTTTATTCAGGACATTATTCTCTTTCTTCATAATTGCTAGTGTTCTCATTTTTAGAAACACATTTTCTCGGCTGGTCTGTACATTTTTGCTCTAAAACGTTGTGATTGCTACATATGGCTGCCAATGATCGATGGAACAATGGGGGTGAAACATGGTGTAGACGTTAGTGTACAATGTTAACCCATAAGAGTCAAAGCCCTGTCTAAGCCGGGGGGGTGGGGTTCCACTAAGCTATATGGAATTGTTTTAAGAAGGTCATACCAAGGATCATTTAGCAATTTGATTTAGAATTTTAAGACCCCTTGAAGTATCAAAACAAAATAATCTAAAGAAAGTTTGTTCTGAAGTGTCTGTCCTATATCTGAGAGATATAAGAAAGATCAGGAAACATACGCTATTGAAAAAAGAAACATGTATTTAACTCCTGATTTTTGGCACTAAACATTCTCCATTTACAGTGGGGAAAAAAGTATTTAGTCAGCCACCAATTGAGCAAGTTCTCCCACTTAAAAAGATGAGAGAGGCCTGTAATTTTCATCATAGGTACACGTCAACTATGACAGACAAAATGAGGGAAAAAAATCCAGAAAATCACATTGTAGGATTTGTAATGCATTTATTTGCAAATTATGGTGGAAAATAAGTATTTGGTCAATAACAAAAGTTTCTCAATACTTTGTTATATACCCTTTGTTGGCAATGACACAGGTCAAACGTTTTCTGTAAGTCTTCACAAGGTTTTCACACACTGTTGCTGGTATTTTGGCCCATTCCTCCATGCAGATCTCCTATAGAGCAGTGATGTTTTGGGGCTGTCGCTGGGCAACACGGACTTTCAACTCCCTCCAAAGGTTTTCTATGGGGTTGAGATCTGGAGACTGGCTAGGCCACTCCAGGACCTTGAAATGCTTCTTACGAAGCCACTCCTTCGTTGCCCGGGCGGTGTGTTTGGGATCATTGTCATGCTGAAAGACCCAGCCACGTTTCATCTTCAATGCCCTTGCTGATGGAAGGAGGTTTTCACTCAAAATCTCACGATACATGGCCCCATTCATTCTTTCCTTTACACGGATCAGTTGTCCTGGTCCCTTTGCAGAAAAACAGCCCCAAAGCATGATGTTTCCACCCCATGCTTCATAGTAGGTATGGTGTTCTTTGGATGCAACTCAGCATTCTTTGTCCTCCAAACACGACGAGTTGAGTTTTTACCATAAAGTTCTATTTTGGTTTCATCTGACCATATGACATTCTCCCAATCCTCTTCTGGATCATCCAAATGCACTCTAGCAAACTTCAGACGGGCCTGGACATGTACTGGCTTAAGCACGTCTCGCACTGCAGGATATGAGTCCCTGGCGGCGTAGTGTGTTACTGATGGTAGGCTTTGTTACTTTGGTCCCAGCTCTCTGCAGGTCATTCACTAGGTCCCCCCGTGTGGTTCTGGGATTTTTGCTCACCGTTCTTGTGATCATTTTGACCTCACGGGGTGAGATCTTGCGTGGAGCCCCAGATCGAGGGAGATTATCAGTGGTCTTGTATGTCTTCCATTTCCTAATAATTGCTCCCACAGTTGATTTCTTCAAACCAAGCTGCTTACCTATTGCAGATTATGTCTTCCCAGCCTGGTGCAGGTCTACAATTTTGTTTCTGGTGTCCTTTGACAGCTCTTTGGTCTTGGCCATAGTGGAGTTTGGAGTGTGACTGTTTGAGGTTGTGGACAGGTGTCTTTTATACTGATAACAAGTTCAAACAGGTGCCATTAATACAGGTAACGAGTGGAGGACAGAGGAGCCTCTTAAAGAAGAAGTTACAGGTCTGTGAGAGCCAGAAATCTTGCTTGTTTGTAGGTGACCAAATACTTATTTTCCACCATAATTTGCAAATAAATTCATTAAAAATCCTACAATGTGATTTTCTGGAAAACATTTTCTCAATTTGTCTGTCATAGTTGACGTGTACCTATGATGAAAATTACAGGCCTCTCTCATCTTTTTAAGTGGGAGAACTTGCACAATTTGGTGGCTGACTAAATACTATTTTTCCCCACTGTATACTTATAATCATTTTTCAACTGGTACTGGGGAACCTTCAGACAAGTCTTATGAGGCCTGTACGCGTCCTAGAGCAAAACAACTAACATGTACGTGTTTGTGAGACTCACCTTTCCACTGCCCAAACTGTTCGGACGCAACAGACAGAAGTTGGCAGATCGGCTGTATCGACTTCAGATGAGTCCCAAGACGCTTGTGGGGGTCGTAGAGGAAAACGGAGAAACACCATCGTGTTCGTGAAAGTCTTTCCATAGAAGGGTCATAATAGTTTCTAGACCAAACCGTTCAGACAGACGATTTTGTGAGAAGAACGATTTTCGGGATGTTTCATGGTCTAATAAACACTGCTCTAGCTTGGTCACCTTTCACCGCAGATGAGGAGATGTGACATAGACGAATATCTCTAGCTTAAACTGGCAGATTGTTATGGGGATTTTGTTATTATGCTAATTAGATTTGCACGGACATTGACTTTAGGAGGTTAATCACTGCCCTTAGTACTCTTTCAACTTTCTCTCTGCAAAGTGGGGCAGCAGGTAGCTTAGTGGTTAAGAGCGTTGTGCCAGTAACCGAAAGGTTGCTGGTTCTAATCCCTGAGCTGACTAGGTGAAAAATCTGTTGATGTGCCCTTGAGCAAGGTACTTAACCCTAATTGCTCATGTAAGTCGCTCTGGATAAGAGCGTCTGCTAAAAATGTACTGGGAAATTACGTTTTATTATAAGCAGTGGTGTAGTGGAGGGTAAACGCACGAAAACACCTTTTATGGGCCTTTTTTATTTTGCGCAAGCGTTTACCCCATGTTTTGCAGAAAAATATATCAAAATATAGGGAGAATTACTTTACTCACGCGATCAGCGTTTACCTAGTCTTGGAAATCCCAGATCTAGGGCAACAGCACTAGGTCTGGGGAACATGGGGGATTTTCTCGGCAACTTCGAAAGGGGAGAAAAAAATCAGGGGAGGGTGCTCTTCAGACAGACAACTCTCCCAACAATCATGAGTTTGGGTAGGTGAGTTTTAAATGCGAGTGGGAATTGTGTTCTTGAGAAATAATCCCCTCGGAAACATGACAGAGGTGGACACAATGCGTACGCAGATAGCTAGGCTAATTATAGCCACAGCCAGTCAGTGGTTGTAAACTAGTTACGCTAATGTTAGCTTTCATGGCGCATACAAACTACTCACTTTTGAAATACATTAATTTAAAATATCCTCCACAAGCTCCTTTTAGCTAGCTACCAATTTTGTGTCCAGTGGGGATGTTAACGCCAGGTCACAAATTGATAAGGCTCTGGATGGATTTCCAGCACGTTCATTTCCGCATAGACCAACCGATGCTAGTACCTGTGCAGACGTACAAAGCCATCCCCCGCCCCTACTTCGGCCAATCAGATCACGTCTCTCTGTTCCTACTCCCCACCTACAAGCAGCAACTCAAGAGGGAGCCACCAACACAGAGAATAGTGAGGCGCTGGACAGTGGAGGCACACTCAATACTGAAGGATTGTTTTGAGAATACTGATTGTAATATGTTCAAAGATTCATCCACCCAGGACTCATCCATCAAAATTGAGGAATATACATCGTCAGTCATAGGTTTCATTAGGAAATGTGTTGATGATGTTGTACCCACAATAACAATCCGGACATACCCCAACCAAAAACCCTGGATGAACGGAGATATCCGTACAATGCTGAGAGCCTGTACTGCAGCATTCAATGTCAGCAAAACGAACCCTGATGACTCCGTGGCACGGGACGCGTTCAAGGCAAGCAGATCCATGAGGGATGCAAAAAGACAATACAAACTCAAACTTTAATTGATGTTCAACAACTCAGACTTGCGTCGCATGTGGCAAGGATCACAGACTACAAAGGCAAATCCAGCTGTGCGGTGCACACCAAAGCCTCCCCCCCAGATGAGCTTAACACATTTAGCTTCGAGGCAGGCAATACCAAGCCATCCAGGAAGACTATTGCTGCTCCGGACGACCAGGTGCTTTCGCTCTCCGATGCTAACGTGAGGAAAACTCTCAAAAGAGTGAATACTCACAAAGCCACCGGCCCAGATGCCATCTGGCCGCGTCCTCTGGCCGCGTCCTCATAGTGTGTGCTGACCAGCTGGCGGGCGTCTTCTCTGACGTCTTCAACCTGTCCCTATCCCAGGCTGTAGTTCCCACCTGCTTTAAAGAGACCACCAGCGTCCCAGTGCCCAAGAAAAACAAGGTGACATGCCCAAATGACTATCGCCCCATCGCGCTCACCTCGGTCATCATGAAGTGCTTTGAGAGGCTTGTCATGGCCCATATCAAGGCCAGCATGCCAGGTACACTGGACCCACTCCAATTTGCCTACCGCTCCAACAGATCCACAGAAGATGCAATTTCCATCGCTACTCACACGTCTGTAACACATCTGGACAAAAGGAACACCTATGTGAGAATGCTGTTCATTGACTATAGTTCAGCATTCAACACTATTGTTCCCTCCAAGCTTGACACCAAGCTCAGAGCCTGGGTCTGGATATCACCCTCTGCAACTGGATCCTGGAATTCCTGACGGGCAGAGCACAGGCTGTGAGGATTGGCAACAACACCTCCTCCACACTCACTCATAACACATGTCCAATCAATTGAATTTACCACAGGTGGACTCCAATCAAGTTGTAGAAAGGTCTCAAGGATGATCAATGGAGACAGGATATACCTGAGCTCAATTTCGAGTCTCATAGCAAAGGGTCTATACATTTGCAAACATTTCTAAAAACCTGTTTTCGCTTTGTCATTATGGGGTATTGTGTGTAGATAGATGTTTTTTAAATATTTTTTATACATTTTAGAATAAGGCTGTAAAGTAACAAAATGTGGAAAAAGTCAAGGGGTCTGAATACTTTCCGAATGCATTGTATACATTCATGCTACACACACATCACAACTGCTGCTACCAGACTCGTATTATACTGCTCAATTTGTGCACTTGCCTCCATCCTCCCCTTCCCCAATACATGTATAAATATTGAACTATAAATTGTGCCGTCCTGTCTTATACGTATGCTAAAATGTATTATTCTAGTCTTCTGCCATTTACTTTATGTTCATATTCTTATCTTTTATTATTTATTGTTGTTGCATTGTCGAGAAGGAACCTGCAAGTAAGCATTTCGTTGGATGATGTACAGTATACCATGCGTATTCCGTACATACGACTAATAAAACTTGAAACTTGTTAATGTGGGAGGTTAGGGTGACTAGTGTTTAACCCTCCCGTTGTCCTAGGGTCAAAATGACCCGCCACTGTGTTGAACCAACTTTATTTAATTTTTATATTTTTTGGATCATTTGTGAGAAGGAGGCAGTGAGACTTTAAAGAAAGTATATGATTTATTTGAAAGTATATGAAAATATATGATTTATTTGTAAAGAACGACTGCCCCTAAAAAGCAACTTCTCATTTTGAAAACAGCGATATGAGTCAGAAACATTTATTCTAGTTTCAAAACTTCAATACAAAGTGTAAATACGATAATTTTTGTCATAACGTCATCCGCGAGATGATAGGAAAAAATATGTCAAGGAATGAAGGGTACAGTAACAGTTTTCCTTGGTTTGGGTTTATTTCAATCCTTCCCACATGCACACAGCTGGCAGTCGAGCCCGGTTCCACAAGGGGGCTAAAGGGGTCTTAGCCCCGTAAGTCCAAACTTTAACCCCCCCCAGTTTTTGTTTTATATCCCTACATAAAAATAGCTAAAAAGTTAAAATGATTGAGTGACAGGTTGGCGCTCTGTATCTCCGCTGTGTCAGCACAATGGACAGTGCACACTGCGTGTAGGGAGGCAAGGGGGGCTATGGAAAGCCACTGGGCGGTTAGGTATGACTCCTTTGGTCTCCATAAAAAGCGGGAAAAAACGCTTCTCATCTCTCATTTCTGTGGTAGGCTAAGTGAATAATGTGACACGCCTCCACCTGTAATATTTGACTTTGATTTAGAAGGGCGGTGTCAAGTTTACCGTTGAAGCTGCTTCACTCTTAGCTAGCTAGCTGTAAAAAGCATTTGTGTTAGTAGCCTTAGCCTATTTAGCTAGCTCGAACCAGCTAATCTGCCACGATGGAGATCAGAAATGGGTTTTGCCAAAGTACCCAAACAAAGGAGAAGGAGGACGATGAGCAGCAGCAGCAGCATCAAACCACCGAGGCCGTGATGGTGTTGCCGTGCTTCAGCTAGTTCTGTATGCATATCCTACCCATTCTTCCACAAGAGCCACCAGGATAAGGCTGGCTCAACAGTTGCCTCCACCGCCGACTGTTCCTGATGATATTGGAACAGAGGAGCCAGCTCAGGTTAGCCTGGAATCCTACCCTAACCGTTTTTTTTTTTGTCCAAGAACGTTAATTTAAAAGCAATTGATTCGTAGGAAGAGAGTGGCAGGAATACTCAGTTACAGCAGATGCAGCATTTTGTTTCCCATGTAAAAAGTTCTGTGTTGGGTCCTTCCCCCAAGCTGGGTATTCTAACTTGAAGAACGCTATTGATAGTACCAAATTATTTGCTAGCCATGCATTAAGCAAAGAGCATTTGAAATGCACTGCACTGTGGAAAGAACAATTTGTTTGACGTGCTATGGGAACATCGCTGTCAACACTTGTTAATGATGGGCAGATTATGGAGATTATTGAGTTCCTTGTTTCAAACCAGCAACCACTGAGGGGGACATTGGACGCAAGAGAGTCAAGAGGTGAGGGGGGCAGTGTAATGACCAGCCCTGTAGGGTTCACATACTTTTAAGCAGCACTGTAATTTGTGTTAGTAGCCTTAGCCTATTTAGCTAGCTCGAACCAGCTAATCTGCCACGATGGAGATCAGAAATGGGTTTTGCCAAAGTACCCAAACAAAGGAGAAGGAGGACGATGAGCAGCAGCAGCAGCATCAAACCACCGAGGCCGTGATGGTGGCCTATTGAGCGTGCCGTCTTTAGCCAACTCTCTTGCTATAGCCAACTCTCTTGCTATCTCTCTCAGAATGACCTTCTTGATCCAAACCAGTCAGGTTTCAGGACTGGTCATTCAACTGAGACTGCTCTTCTCTGTGTCACGGAGGCTCTCCGCACTGCTAAAGCTAACTCTCTCTCCTCTGCTCTTGTCCTTCTAGACCTGTCTGCTGCCTTTGATACTGTGAACCATCAGATCCTCCTCTCCACCCTCTCCGCGCTGGGCATCTCCGGCGCGGCTCACTCCTGGATTGCGTCCTACCTGACCGGTCGCTCCTACCAAGTGGCGTGGCGAGAAGCTGTCTCCGCACCACGTGCTCTCACCACTGGTGTCCCCCAGGGCTCAGTCCTAGGCCCTCTCCTTTTCTCCCTATACACCAAGTCACTTGGCTCTGTCATATCCTCACATGGCCTCTCCTATCATTGCTACGCTGACGATACACAACTAATCTTCTCCTTTCCCCCTTCTGATAACCAGGTGGCGAATCGCATCTCTGCATGTCTGGCAGACATATCAGTATGGATGACGGATCACCACCTCAAGCTGAACCCTGGCAAGACGGAGCTGCTCTTCCTCCCGGGGAAGGACTGCCTGTTCCATGATCTCGCCATCACGGTTGACAACTCCGCTGTGTCCTCCTCCCAGAGTGCGAAGAGCCTAGGCGTGACCCTGGACAACACCCTGTTGTTCTCCGCCAACATCAAGGCGGTGACCCGCTCCTGCAGGTTCATGCTCTACAACATTCGGAGAGTACGACCCTGCCTTACACAGGAAGCGGCACAGGTCCTAATCCAGGCACTTGTCATCTCCCGTCTGGACTACTGCAACTCGCTGTTGGCTGGCCTCCCTGCCTGTGCCATTAAACCCCTACAACTCATCCAGAATGCCGCAGCCCGTCTGGTGTTCAACCTTCCCAAGTTCTCTCACGTCACCCCCCTCCTCCGCACACTCCACTGGCTTCCAGTTGAAGCTCGCATCCGCTACAAGACCATGGTGCTTGCCTATGGAGCAGTGAGGGGAACGGCACCTCTGTACCTTCGGGCTCTGATCAGTCCCTACACCCAAACGAGGGCATTGCGTTCATCCACCTCTGGCCTGCTGGCTCCCCTTCCTCTGCGGAAGCATAGTTCCCGCTCAGCCCAGTCAAAACTGTTCGCTGCTCTGGCACCCCAATGGTGGAACAAGCTCCCTCACGACGCCAGGACAGCGGAGTCACTCACCACCTTCCGGAGGCATTTGAAACCCCACCTCTTTAAGGAATACCTGGGATAGGATAAAGTAATCCTTCTACCCCCCCCCAAAAATTGTAAAGTGGTTATCCCACTGGCTATAGGGTGAACGCACCAATTGGTGAGTCGCTCTGGATAAGAGCGTCTGCTAAATGACGTAAATGTGCCCTTGAGCAAGGCACTCAACCCTAATTGCTCCTGTAAGTCGCTCTGGATAAGAGCGTCTGCTAAATGACTAAAATGTAATGTAATGTAAAATGTAACTCAAATGACGTCCCTGGGTATAGCTACATGTTGGTACGATTAATCATAGAAATAGATACATTCTATCATGGTTTTCTTGGTAGCCTATTGGTTTTCGTGGTTGTAAATGGAACTGTATGTATTGTTTATGGTAGGCTGGCATTGCTGAATTGGTTGCGTGGGTCGAATTTGATCCAAAGAAGTGTACAGTGCCATTTCACAAGGTGTTGCTGAACTCATGAGCGGCATGATTTTCCATGTTTGAAGGAGGCCTATAGGCCTATTTATTTGGCAAGACAGCTATGCATGGCGGCATCTCACTGTTATTCACCGTTTGTTAACTGCGTTTCTTTACTGTTAATTTAATTAGCCTAAATATAGATTGTGTCATGGCTTTATCGATCTGATATTTTGTTTACTAGGCCTACCCTACTGCTGTTTTGTTCTGTTCGCATTCATTCCTTCGCATTCACAGTTTTGTCGATATTCTAAGCCAAACTGCTATTCAGCATTTTTGTTTGCATGTACAGTGAGGGAAAATGTTTTGATCCCCTGCTGATTTTGTACGTTTGCCCACTGACAAAGAAATGATCAGTCTATCATTTTAATGGTAGGTTTATTTGAACAGTGAGAGACAGAATAACAACAAAAAAATCCAGAAAAACGCATGTCAAAAATGTTATAAATTGATTTACATTTTAATGAGGGAAATAAGTATTTGACCCCCTCTCAATCAGAAAGATTTCTGGCTCCCAGGTGTCCTTTATACAGGTAACGAGCTGAGATTAGGAGCACACTCTTAAAGGGAGTGCTCCTAATCTCAGCTTGTTACCTGTATAAAAGACACCTGTCCACAGAAGCAATCAATCAATCAGATTCCAAACTCTCCATCATGGCCAAGACCAAAGAGCTCTCCAAGGATGTCAGGGACAAGATTGTAGACCTACAAGGCTGGAATGGGCTACAAGACCATCGCCAAGCAGCTTGGTGAGAAGGTGACAACAGTTGGTGCGATTATTCGCAAATGGATGAAACACAAAATAACTGTCAATCTCCCTCGGCCTGGGGCTCCATGCAAGATCTCACCACGTGGAGTTGCAATGATCATGAGAACGGTGAGGAATCAGCCCAGAACTACACGGGAGGATCTTGTCAATGATCTCAAGGCAGCTGGGACCATAGTCACCAAGAAAACAATTGGTAACACACTACGCCGTGAAGGACTGAAATCCTGCAGCGCCCGCAAGGTCCCCCTGCTCAAGAAAGCACATATACATGCCCGTCTGAAGTTTGCCAATGAACATCTGAATGATTCAGAGGAGAACTGGGTGAAAGTGTTGTGGTCAGATGAGACCAAAATCGAGCTCTTTGGCATCAACTCAACTCGCCGTGTTTGGAGGAGGAGGAATGCTGCCTATGACCCTAATAACACCATCCCCACTGTCAAACATGGAGATGGAAACATTATGCTTTGTGGGTGTTTTTCTGCTAAGGGGACAGGACAACTTCACCGCATCAAAGGGACGATTGTCGAGGCCATGTACCGTCAAACCTTGGGTGAGAACCTCCTTCCCTCAGCCAGGGCATTGAAAATGGGTCGTGGATGGGTATTCCAGCATGACAATGACCCAAAACACACGGCCAAGGCAACAAAGGAGTGGCTCAAGAAGAAGCACATTAAGGTCCTGGAGTGGCCTAGCCAGTCTCCAGACCTTAATCCCATAGAAAATCTGTGGAGGGAGCTGAAGGTTTGAGTTGCCAAACGTCAGCCTCGAAACCTTAATGACTTGGAGAAGATCTGCAAAGAGGAGTGGGACAAAATCCCTCCTGAGATGTGTGCAAACCTGGTGGCCAACTACAAGAAACGTCTGACCTCTGTGATTGCCAACAATGGTTTTGCCACCAAGTACTAAGTCATGTTTTGCAGAGGGGTCAAATACTTATTTCCCTCATTAAAATGCAAATCAATTTATAACATTTTTGACATGCGTTTTTCTGGATTCTTTTGTTGTTATTCTGTCTCTCAGACTGATCATGTCTTTGTCAGTGGGAAACGTACAAAATCAGTAGGGGATCAAATACTTTTTTCCCTCACTCTATGAATAACTAGGCTAATACTTTTAGCATTTATTTTGCATTATTTTGGTAAGACAGCTGTGTGTACGGGCTGCATTCACATAGGCTGTTCGAAGTAGGTGAATTACCCTATCTATCTTGTAGCCTATATTCTTTACCAAAACAGCATTCCTGCAAGCCGCTGTCCATTGTTGAGTAAAAGTAAAGATACCTTGATATAAAATGACTCAAGTAAAAGTGAAAGTCACCCAGTAAAATACTACTTGAGTAAAAGTCTAAAAGTATTTGGTTTTAAATATACTTAAGTATCAAAAGTAAATGGAATTGCTCAAATGTACTTAAGTATCAAAAGTAAAAGTATAAATCATTTCAAGTTCCTTATATTAAGCAAACAAGATGGCACAATGTTATTTTATTTATTGACGGATAGCCAAGGACACACTCCAACACTCAAACATAATTGAGAAATGAAGGATTTGTGTTTAGTGAGTCCGCTAGATCAGAGGCAGAAGGGATGACAAGGGATGTTCTCTTGATAAGTGTGTGAATTGGACCATTTTCCTGTCAAAATGTAACGAGTACTTTTGGGTGTCAAAAAGTACATTATTTTCTTTAGGAATGTAGTGAAGTAAAAGTAGCCAAAAATATAAATAGTAAAGTAAAGTACAGATACCCCAAAAAATTGCTTAAGTAGTACTTTTAAGTATTTTTACTTAAGTACTTTACACCACTGGTCCATTATTCTGATTCAGCGCAGCAGAGATGGGCTACAGATTTCAAAAGAACTCAATGATCTCGGAGTCTCAGCATTTGAACTTCATGTTTATTGTGGTATAGCATGATTATATAAGCAGAATTCAACATAATTCCAATGCAAGAACCCCCAAACATTTTGCCCCTCGCCTATTTCAACTGCCCCCTCAGTCACTTTATCCTGGTGGCGGGTCTGACCCAAGTAATCATACATTTGGAGCACAGTTGCACGCGACCCGATTGTAATGCCCATTTGGTTTGACATTCGATATCCCTATGGGGCTAGATAGGGACAGTCAGTGAATTACACAATGTACATTTGACAATATTAAAACATTTCAATAGCTCCAAATGTCAATGACTTAAAAACCTCAATTTGTAGAAATTCATGTACAAATATTGAAAGCATTTAATGAGACAACTAAAAGATGTGCAACATGAAAATAATGTCCCATTTACATTGTGTAATTTATCGACGGTCCCTAACTAGCCCTAGCAATAGGCTATCCAATGTCAAACCAACTGTGTCACGGTCAGCACACTAGCCAGCTGAAGCTAATTGGCGAAAGAAGTTGACTAGCATTAGCTAGCCTAGGCTACTTCAAGACACAAGACCTGGTTAGACTGTTTCAAGTTGGAGAAGGGTGAATGACTGTAACTGTCTACTATTTCGGCAGAGTGAATGTGCAAACGCTTGCCACGTGCGAACACACACACAAGAGACAACCATATTAAACCACCCACCCAAGACAACTCTCGGTTGGCTTCAGTCATGGCCGCTGCATTTCTTAATGACCATGCCGAAAAATGAGGCCAAATCAAGAATTTCAGCCCCACTTAATTAGCACCTTTTGGCATGGCCATTTCCCCACCTCCCCCTGCACACCTAATTTATTGATTCCTCCCTGTCCACTGCACCCTAAACCAGCATTAAATATAGACAAGAAAAGAGGATTAGAAAATGACCGTTCATCACTTTTTGAAAGTCTACCATTAAATATGAATGGCCTTTCTTCTCCTCTAGTCCAATGAAAAGTAGACTGGGGTCTTAGTCAAATCCAAGACATTTGGGGAGAACCTAAACTTTACAAGTCCAGTTGTTTAACATAAATGTGTACTTTTCTTTCCCCTTATACTATGTAGTAACAGTAACAGTACATCTTACAGTGAAGTATGCTTGTATCTTATGCCTCCAGTTTTGGTTTTTACAATGGTTGTCCCCTATCATTCATCTTGATACTGGTAAACCTAAAAGGTTTGTAGGGAGACATGTGAAGACGGATAACCTGATTGGGTAGTCTTTTGTTTGATAATGGCAACGCTTGAATGAATTGAGCGTGCTGTATACCATTATAACACATTTGTATGGAAGCTCTATCCTTATTCTTCAGAGAGCAGTAATAATGACAGAGGGTTCGCTGTTAACGTATTTGGTTGTTTGGAAGTTGTGGGAAGAATTTTTGTTTTGTTTCAGAGTTTCAGCTTTTCTGACCGGTAAAACTGAAAGCTTTTTAAAGTTCCAATGCAGCCGTTTTTATCTCAATAACAAATCAAATTTGGGTAGCAAAAATAGCTAGGACTGTCTGGAAGTTGTCTGAATGTGGAAGGGAAAACTGAAAACTAGCTGTTATTGGCAGAGAGGTTTGGAGCTCTCTTTCTTATTGGTCTATCAACTAGTCATGTCACTAGGCAGGCCAAAACTCCAACCCACGCAAACAGGCTGAAATTTCAGGCTGTCTTTTCGAACAGCTCTTACACTAAAAGGGAATTATCATCACCAACCTCATAGTGTGGAAATATATATACAACTCAGGGAAATCACGTTTTGACGTGCTGGGCCTTTAAACATTCTTAAAACAAAAGCTAAAATTCCGAACTGTTCTGGGAACATTTGTTTTTAGGTTACAGGGAGTTATGTGAACATTTCATTGGAGTTCCTTGAAAATGTACCTGGAAAGTTTCATTAACGCTCTGAGAAATGATTTGAAGGTAATTAATTCATTAAATAACATTCTCCAAATGTTGTGAACGTTTTGTTATGGTTATTATTGAACGTTTTTTTTAACACTGAGAACGACATTTAAAGATTATTCCCATGTTTTTGAATAACTTTCTTTAAACTTTCATTGAATGTTTCAATAAGATTTTTTTGTAGCAAATCAAATTGTATTTGTCACATGCTTTGTAAACAACAGGTGTAGACTAACAGTGAAATGCTTACAGGCCCTTCCCAACAACGCAGAGAGAAAAAAATAGAAATAATATAAAGATAATAACAAGAGGAATACAGTGCATTCAGAAAGTATTCAGACCCCTTGACCTTTTACACATTTTGTTACGTTAAATTCTAAAATTGATTCAATTGTTTTTTTCCCCTCATCAATCTACACACAATACCCCATAATGACAAAGCAAAAACAGGTTTTTAGACATTTTTGCAAATGTATTAAAAATAAGAAACAGAAATATCTCATTTACATAAGTATTCAGACCCTTTACTCAGTACTTTGTTGAAGCACCTTTGGCAGCGATTACAGCCTCGAGTCTTCTTGGGTATGACGCTACAAGCTTGGCACACCTGTATTTGGGGATTTTCTCCCATTCTTCTCTGCAGATCCTCTCAAGTTCTGTCAGGTTGGATGGGAAGCATCGCTGCACAGTGGCTGGGACACTCAAGGACATTCAGAGACTTGCCCCAAAGCCACTCCTTCGTTGTCTTGGCTGTGTGCTTAGGGTTGTTGTCCTGTTGGAAGGTTAACCTTCAGCCCCAGTCTGAGGTCCTGAGTGCTCTGGAGCAGGTTTTCATCAAGGATCTCGCTGTACTTTGCTCCGTTCATCTTTCCCCCTATCCTGACTAGTCTCCCAGTCCCTGCTGCTGAAAAACATCACCACAGCATGATTCTGCCACCACCATGATTCACCGTAGGGATGGTGCCAGGTTTCTTCCAGATGTGACGCTTGGCATTCAGGTCAAAGAGTTCAATCTTGGTTTCATCAGACCATAGAATCTTGTTTCTCATGGTCTGAGTATTTAGGTGCCTTTTGTCAAACTCCAAGCTGGCTGTCATGTGCCTTTTTTCTGAGGAGTGGCTTCCGTCTGGCAACTCTACCATAAAGGCCTGATTGGTGGAATGCTGCAGAGATGGTTGTCCTTCTGGAAGGTTCTCCCATCTCCACAGAGGAACTGTAGAACTCTGTCAGAGTGACCATCAGGCTCTTGGTCACCTCCCTGACCAAGGCACTTCTCCCCCAATTGCTCAGTTTGGCTGGGCGGCCAGCTCTAGCAAGAGTCTTGATGGTTCCAAACTTCTTCCATTTAGAACGCTACTGTGTTCTTGGGGACCGTCAATGCTGCAGAAATGTTTTTTTTACCCAGATCTGTGCCTTGACCCAATCCTGTCTCGAAGCTCTACGGACAATTCCTTCGACCTCATGGCTTGGTTTTTGCTCTGACATGCACTATCAACTGTGGGACCTTATATAGACAGGTGTGTGCCTTTCCAAATCATGTCCAATTAATTGAATTTAGCACAGGTGGACTCCAATCAAGTTGTAGAAACATCTCAAGGATGATCAATGGAAACAGGATGCACCTGAGCTCAATTTTCGAGTCTCATAGCAAAGGGTCTGAATACTTATGTAAATACGTTTTTTATTGTATTTTTATTTTTATAAATGTGCAAAAAAATCGAAAAACCTGTTTTCGCTTCGTCATTATGGGGTATTGTGTGTAGATTGATGAGGAAAAACATTAATTTAATCAAATTTAGAATAAGTCTGTAATGTAACAAGTCAACGGGTCTGAATACTTTCCGAATGCACTGTAAATGGAGAATAAGAGCACCATCTCCCAGCTACCCACTGCACTGAGGCTAGGAAACACTGTCACCACCGATAAATCTACGATAATCGAGAATTTCAATAAGCATTTTGCTACGGCTGGCCATGCTTTCCACCTGGCTACCCCTACCCCGGCCACCAGCTCTGCACCCTGCGCTACAACTTGCCCATGCCCCCCCGTTTCTCCTTCACCCAAATTCAGATAGCTGATGTCCTGAAAGAGCTGCTAAATCTGGACCCCTACAAATTAGCGGGGCTAGACAATCTGGACCCTTTCTTTCTAAAATTAGCTGCCGAAATTGTCGCAACCCCTATTACTAGCCTGTTCAACCTCTCTTTTGTATCGTCTGAGATCCCCAGAGATTAGAAAGCTGCCGCGGTCATCCCCCTCTTCAAAGGGGGTGACACTCCAGATCCAAACTGTTACAGACCTATATCCATCCTGCCCTGCCTTTCGAAAGTATTTGAAAGCCTAGTTAACAAACAGATCACCGACCATTTCGAATCCCACCGTATCTTCTCCGCTCTGCAATCTGGTTTCCAAGCTGGACATGGGTGCACCTCAGCCACGCTCAAGGTCCTAAACGATATAATAACCGCAATCGATAAAAGACAGTACTGTGCAGCCGTCTTCATCGACCTGGCCAAGGCTTTTGACTCTGTCAATCACCGCATTCTTTTTGGCAGACTAAATAGCCTTGGTTTCTCAAATGACTGCCTCGCCTGATTCACCAACTACTTCTCAGATAGAGTTCAATGTGTCAAATCGGAGGGCCTGTTGTCTGGACCTCTGGCAGTGTCTATGGGCATGTCACAGGGTTCAAATCTCGGGCCGTCTCTATTCTCTGTGTATATCAATGATGTCGCTCTTGCTGCTGGTGACTCTCAGATCCACCTCTACGCAGATGACACAATTTTGTATACATCTGGCCCTTCATTGGACACTGTGTTAACAAACCTCCAAACGATCTTCAATGCCATACAACACTCCTTCCGTGGCCTCCAACTGCTCTTAAATGCTAGTAAAACTAAATGCATGCTCTTCAATCGAACGCTGCTGGCACCTGCCCGCCCGACTAGAATCACTACTCTCGGCGGGTCTGACTTAGAATATGTGGACAACTACAAATACCTAGGTGTCTGGTTAGACCGTAAACTCTCCTTCCAGACTCATATTAAGCATCTTCAATCCAAAGTTAAATCTAGAATCGGCTTCCTATTTCGCAACAAAGCCTCCTTCACTCATGCTGCTAAACATGCCCTCGTAAAACTGACTATCCAACCGATCCTTGACTTCGGCGATGTCATTTACAAAATAGCTTCCAACACTCTACTCAGCAAATTGGATGTAGTCTATCACAGTGCCATCCGTTTTGTCACCAAAGCCCCATATACTACCCACCATTGTGACCTGTACGCTCTCGTTGGCTGGCCCTCACTACATATTCGTCGCCAAACCCACTGGCTCCAGGTCATCTATAAATCACTTCTAGGCAAATCCCCGCCTTATCTTAGATCATTGGTCACCATAACAACACCCACCCGTAGTATGCGCTCCAGCAGGTATATCTTACTGGTCATCCCCAAAGCCAACACCTCCTTTGGCCGCCATTCCTTCCAGTTCTTTGCTGCAAATGACTGGAACGAACTGCAAAAATCTCTGAAACTGGAGACACTTATCTCCCTCACTAACTTTAAGCATCAGTTGTCAGAGCAGCTTACCGATCACTGCACCTGTACACAGCCCATCTCTAATTAGCCCACCAAACTACCTCATCCCCATATTGTTATTTACATTGTTATTTATTTTGCTCATTTGCACCCTAGTATCTCTATTTGCACATCATCTTCTGCACATCTATCACTCCAGTGTTAATACTAAATTGTTATTACTTTGCACTATGGCCTATTTATTGCCTTACCTCCATAACTTACTACATTTGCACACACTGTATATAGATTTTCTATTGTGTTATTGACTGTACGTTTTGTTTATCCCATATTTAACTTGTGTTGTTGTTTTTATCGCACTGCTTTGCTTTATCTTGGCCAGGTCGCAGTTGTAAATGAGAACTTGTTCTCAACTGGCCTACCTGGTTAAATAAAGGTGAAAAATATATATATATATAAATTAAAAAAATACACAACAAGTAATGATAACTCGGCAATATACATGGGGTACCCGTACCGAGTCGATGTGCTGGGGTACGAGGTAATTGAGGCAGATACTGTATTTACATACAGTATAGGTAGGGATAAAATGCCTAGGCAACAGGATAGATAAAAAAAAATAGCAGCAGTCAAATGAGTTAGTGCAAAAATGGTAAATGTAGATAGTCTGGTTAGCTATTGGTTAACTAATTAACTAACTATTTAGCAATCTTATGACTTGGGGGTAGAAGCTGTTCAGGGTCTTGTTGTTCCAGACTTGCTGCATTGGTAGCGCTTGCCGTGCGGTAGCAGAGAGAACAGTCTATGACTTGGGTGGCTGGAGTCTTTGACAATTTAGGGCCTTCTTCTGACCCCGCCTGGTATAGAGGTCCTGGATGGAAGGGAGCTCGGCCCCAGTGATAAAATAAAATACAATAAAATCAAATCACATTTTATTGGTCATATACATGTGTTTAGAAGATGTTATTGCGGGTGTAGCGAAAAGCTTGTGTTTCTAGCTCCGACAGTGAAGTAATATCTAACAAGTAATATCTAACATTTTCACAACATATACCCAATACACACACATCTAAGTAAAGCAATGTAATTAAGAATATATATATGGATGAGCAATGTCAGAGCGGCATAGACTAAGATACAGTAGAATAGTATAGAATACAGTATATATATATGAGATGAGTAATGCAAGATATGTCAACATTATTAAAGTGACTAGTTTTCCATTTATTAAAGTGACCAATGATTTCTAATCTATGTATATAGGCAGCAGCCTCTAACGTGCTAGTGAAGGCTATTTAACAGTCTGAGGGCCTTGTGATAGAAGCTGTTTTTCAGTCTCTCTGTCCCAGCTTTGATGCACCTGTGCTGACCTCGCCTTCTGGATGATAGCGGGGTGAACAGGCAGTCACTTGGGTGGTTGTTGTCCTTGATGATCTTTTTGGCCTTCCTGTGACATCGGGTGCTGTAGGTGTCCTGGAGGGCTGGTAGTTTGCCCCCAGTGATGCGTTTGGCAGACTGCACCACCCTCTGGAGAGCCCTGCGGTTGCGGCGGTGCAGTTGCCGTAAAAGGTGGTGATACAGCCCGACAGGATGCTCTCAATTGTGCATCTGTAAAAGTTTGTGAGGGTTTTAAGTGTCGAGCCAAATTTCTTCAGCCTCCTGAGGTTGAAGAGGCACTGTTGCGCCTGCTTCACCACACTGTCTGTGTGGGTAGACCATTTCAGTTTGTCAGTGATGTGTACGCCGAGGAACTTGACGCTTTCCACCTTCTTCACTGCGGTCCGGTCGATATGGATAGGGGGATGTTCCCTCTGCTGTTTCCTGAAGTCCACGATCATCTCCTTTGTTTTGTTGACGTTGAGTGAGGGGTTATTTTCCTGTCACCACACTCCCAGAATGTCTTCTTTTTTATTATTGCGAGAATTTTACCAAGAACTGACATAAAATAACACAATACATTCTCTGAGCGTTCTGAGAACATTCTTAATGTCACACCATTTTCTAGAACGTTCCCAGAATATTTTTTTTTACAATTCTTTATGACCATACCAGAAAGGCCTTACAATATAGTAGGCTTCATTGGTGAAAACCAACCACATGTACAGCTAAAAAAACAACACCAAAACCTGACTGTTTTACTTGTCAATATTGACACTTAATGATTTGTCAGTTCGAAATTGTAGTAAATAATTCAATTCAAACATTATCCACGTCTAGATAGCTAGGCAATTAGCTCATGCTAGCTAGCGTTTGTTAGCTAGCGCCTGAAGTTCCAATTTTCATCGCTGCAAAACATTACTGTACATCAATAGACACAGGTATTGTACTTGTCATGGTTTTATACATCTCTGTTTACTGGAGTTAAGCCTGCTTCTCCCATCCAAAATCATTACTTGGTGTAAACCTATAAATGTATCAATGACAACCTATTATTTTTCCACTGTAATGTTTATAGGCAACATTTTGCTGTTTTCACATAAGTAATTTTACCAAGCAGTGTTTTAGTATTACATGATTATATATCTGAATTGAAAGTGACGGCCGGCCGCAGCCTCTGCAGTAGAATGTACAACGGATGTTATAATAATAATAATAATATGCCATTTAGCAGACGCTTTTATCCAAAGCGACTTACAGTCATGCGTGCATACATTTTTTTTTTTGTGTATGGGTGGTCCCGGGTATCGAACCCACTACCTTGGCGTTACAAGCGCCGTGCTCTACCAGCTGAGCTACAGGGGACCACGTTATGAGGTCTAGAGGGGAAAAGTCCTCAAAAATAAAGTTTTCTCTCTTAGTTCTCTGAAAATTCGGATAACATTCCTAATGTCACACCATTTTTGAGAACGTTCCCAGAATATAGACACATTTTTTTTAAGAACCATCAGGGAACCTGTAGGAAATGTGCTCAAGTACTGACATTTCCAAAAATTTCTCAGAACTATTTAAGAACATTCACAATTTCAAGCCATTTTGAGAACGTTTATAATTTACTATATTTATAATATTATTCCTAGAATATAACAAATATATTTAATAAAATGTAGCCATGTGTGAACTCCTAGGAAACGTTCTGTTAAAGTAATGAAATATCAAAAATAATATGTTTTTAAATGTGCTGAGAATGTTCCAAAGCCAAGCAACTATCCTAGCCTGATGACTCACACTAATTTATTCTGCTGCTCTGTCGTTTGCCACATACTTTAGTCTGAGACTGGCATCATTGAAGTCGTTTGTGGTGACGAGGGGCAAAACGGGCATTGTACAAAACAAAGTCATCAGCAATTGGATTGTCTCTCACCAAACAGGGTATCAAAGCCAATGACACATTTTCAAACCGCTGCTTTGCCCACGTGTGTTCTGGCTCTGGCCCAACCCATCGGTTTCTGGACCAATCAGACAGCCTTTAATTTGTTTGCATTCATTGAAGGGTAGGGGAGGTTCTCAGATCGAGACTCATTGCGGAGAAGAAACTAACGTCTGTGGGCGTGGCGTAGCATTTGGCTGGAGAAAGGTGTCTGGGTAGCCAGGCAACAACGATCCTGCAACATTTCCAGAAAGTTGTGGGGAGGTCTTATGCAAAATAACCACAGGACAACCATTCTCTAACCATGCTCTAATGGTTCTTAGAACGTTTTGTGCTAGCTGGGTGATTACAGTTGTGCAGGGCACTGCAGTCTGCTCCAGGTACATCCATAGTAATGGTTTTTTCATATGGTTTAGGGTCAAGGAGAATTAAGCAGGCCTCCATCGTTTCCCACTGAATATTAAAGGCTTTCTCATGAATTTGTGTATTTATGCTGCAAAGAATCTCAGGCTCACACATGCGTGAGCGAGCGCGCACACACACACATACACACACGTACACACAATATCACAGATACACACAAACATGCTGTCTTTTAGTTTGTGAGTTTTCTGAAGTTCTAATGATTTTTGCATTATAGCGGATGGAGTGTTTCTACTCCAAGTCAAGGTTCCAGGCTGCGCCTGTGCTAGCGGGACTGCAATGGAATTCCAAACGAAGCTCATGGGAGAAGGAGGCTTTGGAGAAGGAGCTGAGGTGGGGGGTCCAGAGATCAGAGGGCGAAGGCTACAAACAAAATGCATCTTTAATCGTGAAGCTGTTTATACTTCATCCCACTTGAAGCGGAAAAGCCGGTACAGGAACGTCTGCATTTATTATCCTCAATTTCATAATGATGCGCGGAGGAGAGCGCCCTTGGTAAACATTAAAAAGTATTTACACCGCCTGCAATGAAGGTTACATCAAAGTGGCATCAAGAGCTTTTCACAGAGCTAATTACCTTCAAGTTAGACTGTTGGTTGTCACTCACAAAGCATTGTCACTCACTCATTTAACTGGGGCAAATAGTCTGACTGAAATAAAGAGAGAAGTGTTTAAGAGAACAAGGTGGATAATGGATCCCAGTGCTGCCACCAAATGTGAGAACAGACAATATCATTGTGGCTGAGATCTTTGAGTAATTTGCTTGGATCAGAAATTAGTATTTAGATTGTTATGAATCTTATGCGGAAGCAGATATTGTAATATTCATATGTGTCAGCATACTGAATTGTAATTGGATGCATTATACTGTCATATCATACTGTGCTATGATTGGTTAAGACCACCCAGGTGGTGAGGTCATTCTAAGATGATCATGGCCAGAGACACATGGACATGCCAGTTATAGCTAGTTAATAAAGAGCTACGTTTATAAATATCCTGTCGTCCTGCATTTTATTATTTTGTACAAAGCATACAAAACAAGACAGATATTTATCTAATTCATCAGATAAATGAAGATCTGGTGTAAGTATACCAAAACCATGGGAACACAAACTTATTTCATAATTAATAGTAATGATAATAATAATATTATTATAATAATTGGTACTATAAATGTCAGAAACTTTACTGACAGAGTGCTGTCAAATCCATTTAGATTTTGTAGGCTATTTACATTTTTGACTTCAGGCAATTACAAATAATAACCCACTGGGCACAGATGTCAGTTCAACCTCTAGTTTTCATTAACAATTGATTGAGTTGTCAACCAACGTGAATTCGAAGTAAAATCAACAAAAATGTTAACGATGTCATTGGATTTAGGTTAAAAATACAAGAATTCAAAAAAGTCCTTTATATTGATGCCTTTTTGCAAATCCAATCAGTTTTTCATGTTGATTCAACATCATGATATACATATATACATATATATATATGTATATATATATATATATATATATATATATATATATATATATATATATATATATATATATATATATATATATATTAAATGACGTGGAAACATTGAGTCAACCAGTTTGTGCCCAGAGGGAACGATTATGAACTCAAATCAAAAAGTTGGTTCAGCAGGTATGATCAATTTAACCATTCATAACCACACATAATTTTCACACAAGTGATGGCACAGTGAAACGTGATTAAACACCATTTTTTGTTAAGTGAACATCGATTCAAAAAGATTTTACATAGTTAATAATCCAATGAAATCTCCTCTCCTATTTTCTCCTGTACCGTGTTGCTTGACTTTTGCGCTCTGCTGTACAGTGTCACACAGCAGCAGTCTTCTGATTGGTAGAAGGTGATCCAATTGCTGACAAATGTGGTTCGCAAAACACCACTCATTAAAAAAATAAGAACAAGTGTGTGTTGATGGAGGTATAAGCAGACTGAATCAATGAAGTAAAACAATACTGAAACAGACTGAAATTCAGTCTGGATTCTGTACAAGGCCCAAGGACAGTGTGAAAAACTGGCAACCACGTCAAAAACTGGCCCATCACCAATGACAACCACGTCAATCAGTGAACGTACAGTGAGGGAAAAAAGTATTTGATCCCCTGCTGATTTTGTACATTTGCCCACTGACAAAGACATGATCAGTCTATAATTTTAATGGTAGGTTTATTTGAACAGTGAGAGACAGAATAACAACAACAAAATCCAGAAAAACACATGTCAAAAATGTTATAAATTGATTTGCATTTTAATAAGGGAAATAAGTATTTGACCCCTCTGCAAAACATGACTTAGTACTTGGTGGCAAAACCCCCGTTGGTAATCACAGAGGTCAGACGTTTCTTGTAGTTGGCCACCAGGTTTGCACACATCTCAGGAGGGATTTTGTCCCACTCCTCTTTGCAGATCTTCTCCAAGTCATTAAGGTTTTGAGGCTGACGTTTGGCAACTCGAACCTTCAGCTCCCTCCACAGATGTTCTATGGGATTAAGGTCTGGAGACTGGCTAGGCCACTCCAGGACCTTAATGTGCTTCTTCTTGAGCCACTCATTTGTTGCCTTGGCCGTGTGTTTTGGGTCATTGTCATGCTGGAATACCCATCCACGACCCATTTTCAATGCCCTGGCTGAGGGAAGGAGGTTCTCACCCAAGATTTGACGGTACATGTCCCCGTCCATCGTCCCTTTGATGCGGTGAAGTTGTCCTGTCCCCTTAGCAGAAAAACACCCCCAAATGTCTCCATGTTTGACGGTGGGGTTGGTGTTCTTGGCGTCATAGGCAGCATTCCTCCTCCTCTAAACACGGCGAATTGAGTTGATGCCAAAGAGCTTGATTTTGGTCTCATCTGACCACAACACTTTCACCCAGTTCTCCTCTGAATCATTCAGATGTTCATTGGCAAACTTCAGACGGGCCTGTATATGTGCTTTCTTGAGCAGGGGGACCTTGCGGGCGCTGCAGGATTTCAGTCCTTCACGGCGTAGTGTGTTACCAATTGTTTTCTTGGTGACTATGGTCCCAGCTGCCTTGAGATCATTGACAAGATCCTCCTGTGTAGTTCTGGGCTGATTCCTCACTGTTCTCATGATCATTGCAACTCCACAAGGTGAGATCTTGCATGGAGCCCCAGGCCGAGGGAGATTGACAGTTATTCCACTTCCATTTGTAATCGCAGCAACTGTCACCTTCTCACCAAGCTGCTTGGCGATGGTCTTGTAGCCCATTCCAGCCTTGTGTAGATCTACAATCTTGTCCCTGACATCCTTGGAGAGCTCTTTGGTCTTGGCCATGGTGGAGAGTTTGGATTCTGATTGATTGATTGATTGCTTTTGTGGACAGGTGTCTTTTATACAGGTAACAAGCTGAGATTAGGAGCACTCCCGTTAAGAGTGTGCTCCTAATCTCAGCTCGTTACCTGTATAAAAGACACTTGGGAGCCAGAAATCTTTCTGATTGAGAGGGGGTCAAATACTTATTTCCCTCATTAAAATGCAAATCAATTTATAACATTTTTGACATGCGTTTTTCTGGATTCTTTTGTAGTTATTCTGTCTCTCACTGTTCAAATAAACCTACCATTAAAATGATAGACTGATCATTTCTTTGTCAGTGGGCAAACGTACAAAATCAGCAGGGGATCAAAAACTTTTTTCCCTCACTGTATGTCAATGAGATGAGCAAAGAGATTGATGGTTATATGTCTTCCCACAGTGGCAGCACAGCTAACATGATGACATGACTCAAGCGTAGTATTAGTGAGGATGACAAAACGCCATGTCAAGATTGCTGCAATGAATACACATCACCAGTGTTTAACCATTAACATGATCTATCCTCAATCAGGACAAAGTAAACATTTATGGAGAAACATTCACATTCATCAGACTCTCTTAGAGTGGTACATTGATTGCGAATGTGACAGATTGTTATTGTCAATACATGAAAGGACACTAAATAATATGAATACACTATTATTAAGACATGCATCCAGTGATACAGAAAGGTTCATGTTGGTGGTGATAAGGGTGATGTGTGAATCCCATGGTGTCCATTCTATATAGAGACAGGAAAGGATCCTCAAAAGCAGCTGTCTACACAAACAGACCGATTTTTCAGATTATGGCAGAGCATTGTTATTTTATTTTCACTCTGTTTTAATTTTCTTTCCAAGTGTTTTTCTGAACACTACTAAACAAAATTGGCCTTCTGGAAACAAAGGTGCAAACATTAGAAGATTAACTGGATCAGTTAGAAAACAGATCCAAACAAAATAATAGGAGAATATTGTCCCTACCGGAAGACGAGGAAAAAGGGGACCTTTCCAGCTATGTGATCAAGCTGATATCGGAGGAGCTTGGTGTGGATGTATTACCGGAGGATCTGGAGTGATGCCATCAGATACCCTCGCATGGTAATCTTTAAGCTGTGGGACTATCAGACCAAAGTCAACATTCTGAGGGCACAGGGGGAAATTAGATCAAGGTACAGGGCCAGTCCATTCGATTCGTCCAGGACTTGTCTGCTAGGCTGAGGAAAAAACACAAGCAATTCATTCTGATCAGACAGTCACTGGAGGAAAAAGGAAAAAAAGGTCTCAACTCCGATTCCTGGCAGTACTGTAGGTATGGAAGGGAACACAGAGAATGGAGTTCACAAGCGCCGATGAAGCCCTGAACAGGCTGCAAGAAACCTTTCCAGTTGAAAGAGAACGCATAACTGATAAGCACACTAGGCTACATATAGTGATGCCCAAGACCAGCTTATCGTAAATTGAGAAAATATTCCTTCCCCCTCCCCCCAATACAACCTAGTCTCTATTGTCCCCAAGTAACTGTTCTTCTCTAGGAAGTAACAATATAATTAACCAATACAGTATGTGGACACTGAAAAGACAATATAAAAGAGGAAATATAGCATGTAAGTCAATAATTGTCAATAATTGTTATATGGATGAGTGTGTGTGTGTGTGTGTGTGGGTGTATGTGTGGGTATGTGTCTGTGCATATGTAAGGGAGAGTGAAGGGGCTTGAAAATGAATATGTGTAGGAGGGCGGGAGAGAATGGGTGTGCAGAGGCATAGGGCATATGTTGTGTGTGAATGAAGGAGAATGGATGAGTAAGTAGATGTATAGAGGGGTGTAAATGTGTTTGAGAAGAAGAGAGGGGGAAAAGACAGAGGTTGGGATAGACTTGGCCTGGGTGGGCAAGGGTGGGTAAGGATGGGAGGGTGGGAGAAGCTTGGCTTGGGGGGGCAAGGGGAAGTAAAGATGGGAGGTGGGGATAAGCTTGGCTTGGGTGGAGTAAATGGGGGAGAACAGGGAGGGGGTGGGGGAGAGGGATGGATTTGGTTTGGGAGAGAGAGAGAGAAGGAAGGACTTAATTATACTACAATGTCTTTTTTTTAATGACCTGTAAACCCGTTGTAAAATTAATAGAGTTCTGGACAGATTAGGAAATCATGTCAAATCATTATTATTCCTTGTTTGTCATTAAAACTAAGATTTAATGGCAGTAATTGGTGAGAATGGAGAGGTGCTATATCTGGGGGATTGGGATGGGGTGACTGGGAGGATATCAGACCCTTCTCTGAGGTGTACGTGGGGCCTCCACTCATTCCATTTCAGTCTCTTGGAGGACCCACTCACCCCAAGTAGACTCCCACCAGCCACTATACTTTAATTTATAAGGTAATACAAACCAACTACAGTATGACCTTTTACTGCAGTGGGCCGAATCAGGGTCACACAGAGTGTTTCTTGGTAGTCTTCAGCAAATCTACTTTGAAACAAAAGTATACACCTCACACACATGGTTATGGGCTAAAAAAAGAAGATACCTGTACCATTTCAGATATAGACTTGAAATGTATTCAATTTTGAGTTTGCATCCCAATATTACACTTTAAAGTATATACATCACAGAACACTGAAATATAACAAAACTGTTTTTTCATAGAAACACCGGATTTTCTGTGTTTAAAAAGATTCATGTTTATTAATTATGAAATTATGAAAAATA
Source organism: Coregonus lavaretus (assembly GCF_964263955.1). Lineage (NCBI taxonomy): Eukaryota > Metazoa > Chordata > Actinopteri > Salmoniformes > Salmonidae > Coregonus > Coregonus lavaretus. Next base: position 22,377,009 of record NC_140023.1, read on the forward strand.
TTAATAACATTCTACCCATGAGGCCACTAGGTGATTTGACTGCAGGAAAGGGCTACGTGGCTGTCCTTCTTCAAATGTATGTACAATGTATTTTTTGGGTACATTAGGAGAGGAGTCGGAGCTAAAAGAAACTCTAAAAGGCATAGCGCCTCAAGTACAAAGATGTACTTTCATGTTTTTTTGTGTTTTTTGTGTGTTTTTTGTTCAATGTCTTCTCAGCACACATGCCCACACTCTCTATACAGTTGAAGTAGGAAGTTTACATACACCTTAGCCAAATACATTTAAACTCAGTTTTTCACAATTCCTGACATTTAATCCTAGTACAAATTCCCTGTCTTAGGTCAGTTCCCCTTTTTCCTCCAAACATAACGATGGTCATTATGGCCAAACAGTTCTATTTTTGTTTCATCAGACCAGAGGCAGATGTCCTAACCGACTTGCCAAAACTATAGTTTGTTAACAAGAAATGTGTGGAGTTGTTGAAAAACAAGTTTTAATGACTCCAACCTAAGTGTATGTAAACTTCCGACATCAATGGTATATGTAATGTATACAATAACTATGTATTTATACTATAATCCCCCCATTCTAAGGAATGCCCACCGCACTCATATGTCATGTCTGCTAAAATGTTTTACTTGGTTCTTCAATGATAGATGGAACACATAAGATTAACTTTGATTGTATACAAGTAAAGACCAACAAAATCTAACTTATCACCTGGAATGTGCACAGGCTCCATGATTGGAAAAAAAGCATATGGTTCTTGAACACTTAAAGAGATTGTCAGCAGATGTGTTTTTCTTGCAAGAGTTACATTTTTTAAAGGAGAAATTGAACAGAGGAGGATTTGGGTTGGAAAGGCCTATGCTGCCACCTACTGTAGTAACAGCAGAGGTGTAGGCATCCTGATAAATAAGAATACAACATGTTCCCTTATATCCCAGCACATGGACCAAGAAGTCAATTTTCTAATGTTGAATTGCCACCAGGGGCAAATCTGGTGTTTTCAGATTGTGAATTCAAGCTATATTAGATAAAATACAGACATTAACTATTATTTTAGCAGGTGACCTAAATAATACATTCGATAAGATTGACAGACATAGTAATAAAAAAGACTAATTCAGGGAGCCTCCAAAGAGGCAGAAAAATGTTGTCTATACAAATGATTTGCAGGACACCTGGAGATTATTATTCCCAACTACAAAAGACTATACCTTTTTTTCTCAAAGTAAGAAAAGCTATTCAATAATTGACAATATTTTTATTAATGCACTCAACAATTTACTGGATTCCAAAAATCATGATATAGTGATATCGGATAATTTTCCGGAATCATGTTTAGTTACACCAATAGAAAATACACTTGGAGAATGAACACATGAGCCCATCTTCTGGAACCGAAATGTATTAAATACGTAAACAAAAATATTAAAACCTTTACTATTACAAATGCAGACAGAGGACAGAGAAAACCCGACCCCCAATATAATTTGGGATGCCTTTAAGGCGTACATTAGGGGGTTGATCATCTCAAATCTGAGTTAGAAATAAAAATTAAAGAAAAATAAATCACTATCTTAGAAAAAGCCCATAAAAAATCTTTACAAGGTAAAGAAGAAAATACAATTTCGGAACTTAAGCAGGAATACGATCTTTTACTTTTGAAGAGAGCCAACAACTACTTAATGGCAAATAAAACTGGTAAATATCTCGCAGCTCTCACAAAATGAATACATGCCTAACAAAAAATAATCACTAAAAACAGAGATCACCCAAGAAGAAATAGTAGATACTGTTAAAACATACACACAGAGAAAAGAACCAGGAATGGATGGCTTTCCCATTCAATTCTATTCAACATTCTGGGACAAAGTAGCCCCCCTATTTACACAAATGATAACACACTTCACTGAATTCAGTACTTCCTAGTTCCATGTATCAAACAGTTATTTAAGTTATATTAAAACCAGGAAAATCTGGAGAGTCCCCCTGCTGATTATAGATCCATAAGTTTAACTAATTGTGACAATACAATAATAACAAAGCTTATAAGCAATATAATGGCAAAAGTCTTACCAGACTTGATACATATCAATCAAACAGGGTTTATTAAAAATAGACACTTACAAAAACATGTTTCAGTTTAATACAATACGAAAAAAAACTAGATTTATCAATAATGGCTGTTGATGCCGAAAAGGCTTTCGACCGTCTTGAATGGCCTTTTCTATTCAAAACTTTGGAAGCTTTCAACTTTCCAGCTGAAATAATACATCTAAAGCAAAAATATACACAAATAATACATTATCTGATGAAATTGCTTTAGAAATGAGGACTACATTATAACAGTGGACTACTACAGCAGATACTTCAAACTCGACAAGCTTCACAGCACCACATCTGCAGCTGTGATACACAAGCTGAAAGCAGCCTTTGCCAGGCATGGCATTGTAGAGACTTTAATATCTGACAATGGGCCCTGTTACAAATCAAATGAGTTTGAATCCTTCACAAAAGCATGGGAGTTCACACACGTCACCACAAGCCCACATTACCCTCAAAGTAATGGCCTTGCTGAAAAATCTGTGCAGATCGCTAAATCACTCATGGACAAAGCAAAAGCAGACAAGAGAGACCCCTACCTCATTCTCCTTGAATACCGCAACACTCCAGTTGACAACTTCAAATCACCAGCCCAGCTGTTGATGAGCCGCAGACTTCGCTCAATCCTTCCCAGCACCAACCAGCAGCTGCAACCTGAGGTCGTCAGCTACAAGGAAGTGCATGCAAAACGTGCACAGAGACAACAACAGCAAAAGCGATACTACGACAGGTCAGCCAGACCACTGCCACCGCTGAACGACGGAGAGTCAGTTAGAATCCAGGAGCATGGCTACTGGAAGCCAGCAGTCGTCATCCAACCAGCTGACACTGAACGTTCATATCTCGTTCACACCGCAGAAGGAGCGGTGTACCGCCGCAATCGTCGTCACCTACTGAACACAAAATATGAACTGTTCCCCTGAAAGAGAACAGGATGGACTAAACACAGACACAACACAACATACACCATACTTACCTGCAACACCACAAGAACTGTTGACTGACACACAAGCATGCTCAGCTTCATATCACACAAGGTCAGGAAGAGAGGTCAAGCCTAGAGCTGTCCTAGACCTGTGAAATGTCAAAGGGTGTAGGCGGATCGCTGCCCTAAAAGAGTTTCCAGACTGTAAACTTGTTATTGAAAGTTAACTTGAAATGCTTTGGTATGGTATTTGTTTGATATGTTGAGATGTCATTGCTACAGTGAAAAGCTGAGTTGCAGAGAAATATTTGTTCTAAAAGTAACAGTATGCTGAATCATTGTTTGTCTGTTATGTTGATGCAGTTGGTGCAGTTTAAATGATTACTTACCTCGAGTTCAAACTACAGAGCATATATTCAAAAGAAACGCTTTATTGTTCTACATATTTTTTCTTTTTTTTTAAAGAAGGGGGATGTAATATTCATATGTGTCAGCATACTGAATTGTAATTGGATGCATTATACTGTCATATCATACTGTGCTATGATTGGTTAAGACCACCCAGGTGGTGAGGTCATTCTAAAGATGATCATGGCCAGAGACACATGGACATGCCAGTTATAGCTAGTTAATAAAGAGCTACGTTTATAAATATCCTGTCGTCCTGCATTTTATTATTTTGTACAAAGCATACAAAACAAGACAGATATTTATCTAATTCATCAGATAAATGAAGATCTGGTGTAAGTATACCAAAACCATGGGAACACAAACTTATTTCATAATTAATAGTAATTATAATAATAATTGGTACTATAAATGTCAGAAACTTTACTGACAGAGTGCTGTCAAATCCATTTAGATTTTGTAGGCTATTTACATTTTTGACTTCAGGCAATTACAAATAATAACCCACTGGGCACAGATGTCAGTTCAACCTCTAGGTTTCATTAACAATTGATTGAGTTGTCAACCAACGTGAATTCGAAGTAAAATCAACAAACATTTTAACGATGTCATTGGATTTAGGTTAAAAAGACAAGAATTCAAAAAATTCCTTTATATTGATGCCTTTTTGCAAATCCAATCAGTTTTTCATGTTGATTTAACATCATGATATACATATATATATATAGATATATATATATATATATATATATATATATATATATATTAAATGACGTGGAAACATTGAGTCAACCAGTTTGTGCCCAGAGGGAACGATTATGAACTCAAATCAAAAAGTTGGTTCAGCAGGTATGATCAATTTAACCATTCATAACCACGCATAATTTACACACAAGTGATGGCACAGTGAAACGTGATTAAACACCATTTTTTGTTAAGTGAACATCGATTCAAAAAGATTTTACATAGTTAATAATCCAATGAAATCTCCTCTCCTATTTTCTCCTGTACCGTGTTGCTTGACTTTTGCGCTCTGCTGTACAGTGTCACACAGCAGCAGTCTTCTGATTGGTAGAAGGTGATCCAATTGCTGACAAATGTGGTTCGCAAAACACCACTCATTAAAAAAATAAGAACAAGTGTGTGTTGATGGAGGTATAAGGAGACTGAATCAGTGAAGTAAAACAATACTGAAACAGACTGAAATTCAGTCTGGATTCTGTACAAGGCCCAAGACAGTGTGAAAAACTGGCAACCACGTCAAAAACTGGCCCATCACCAATGACAACCACGTCAATCAGTGAACGTACAGTGAGGGAAAAAAGTATTTGATCCCCTGCTGATTTTGTACGTTTGCCCACTGACAAAGACATGATCAGTCTATAATTTTAATGGTAGGTTTATTTGAACAGTGAGAGACAGAATAACAACAACAAAATCCAGAAAAACACATGTCAAAAATGTTATAAATTGATTTGCATTTTAATAAGGGAAATAAGTATTTGACCCCTCTGCAAAACATGACCCTCGTTGGTAATCACAGAGGTCAGACGTTTCTTGTAGTTGGCCACCAGGTTTGCACACATCTCAGGAGGGATTTTGTCCCACTCCTCTTTGCAGATCTTCTCCAAGTCATTAAGGTTTTGAGGCTGACGTTTGGCAACTCGAACCTTCAGCTCCCTCCACAGATGTTCTATGGGATTAAGGTCTGGAGACTGGCTAGGCCACTCCAGGACCTTAATGTGCTTCTTCTTGAGCCACTCATTTGTTGCCTTGGCCGTGTGTTTTGGGTCATTGTCATGCTGGAATACCCATCCACGACCCATTTTCAATGCCCTGGCTGAGGGAAGGAGGTTCTCACCCAAGATTTGACGGTACATGTCCCCGTCCATCGTCCCTTTGATGCGGTGAAGTTGTCCTGTCCCCTTAGCAGAAAAACACCCCCAAATGTCTCCATGTTTGACGGTGGGGATGGTGTTCTTGGCGTCATAGGCAGCATTCCTCCTCCTCCAAACACGGCGAATTGAGTTGATGCCAAAGAGCTCGATTTTGGTCTCATCTGACCACAACACTTTCACCCAGTTCTCCTCTGAATCATTCAGATGTTCATTGGCAAACTTCAGACGGGCCTGTATATGTGCTTTCTTGAGCAGGGGGACCTTGCGGGCGCTGCAGGATTTCAGTCCTTCACGGCGTAGTGTGTTACCAATTGTTTTCTTGGTGACTATGGTCCCAGCTGCCTTGAGATCATTGACAAGATCCTCCTGTGTAGTTCTGGGCTGATTCCTCACTGTTCTCATGATCATTGCAACTCCACAAGGTGAGATCTTGCATGGAGCCCCAGGCCGAGGGAGATTGACAGTTATTCCACTTCCATTTGCGAATAATTGCAGCAACTGTTGTCACCTTCTCACCAAGCTGCTTGGCGATGGTCTTGTAGCCCATTCCAGCCTTTTGTAGATCTACAATCTTGTCCCTGACATCCTTGGAGAGCTCTTTGGTCTTGGCCATGGTGGAGAGTTTGGAATCTGATTGATAGATTTCTTCTGTGGGCAGGTGTCTTTTACACAGGTAACAAGCTGAGATTAGGAGCACTCCCGTTAAGAGTGTGCTCCTAATCTCAGCTCGTTACCTGTATAAAAGACACTTGGGAGCCAGAAATCTTTCTGATTGAGAGGGGGTCAAATACTTATTTCCCTCATTAAAATGCAAATCAATTTATAACATTTTTGACATGCGTTTTTCTGGATTCTTTTGTAGTTATTCTGTCTCTCACTGTTCAAATAAACCTACCATTAAAATGATAGACTGATCATTTCTTTGTCAGTGGGCAAACATACAAAATCAGCAGGGGATCTAAAACTTTTTTCCCTCACTGTATGTCAATGAGATGAGCAAAGAGATTGATGGTTATATGTCTTCCCACAGTGGCAGCACAGCTAGCATGATGACATGACTCAAGCGTAGTATTAATGAGGATGACAAAACGCCATGACAAGATTGCTGCAATGAATACACATCACCAGTGTTTATCCATTAACATGATCTATCCTCAATCAGGGCAAAGTAAACATTTATGGAGAAACATTCACATTGATCAGACTCTCTTAGAGTGGTACATTGATTGCGAATGTGTCAGATTGTTATTGTCAATACATGAAAGGACACTAAATAATATGAAAACACTATTATTAAGACATGCATCCAGTGATACAGAAAGGTTCATGTTGGTGGTGATAAGGGTGATGTGTGAATCCCATGGTGTCCATTCTATATAGAGACAGGAAAGGATCCTCAAAAGCAGCTGTCTACACAAACAGACCGATTTTTCAGATTATGGCAGAGCATTGTTATTTTATTTTCACTCTGTTTTAATTTTCTTTCCAAGTGTTTTTCTGAACACTACTAAATTAATCCTGATAATGCCATGAATCATGAAAAAATCATGGGTATGATCTTTGTGCCTCTGTTATTTTATCATTCATCAATATTCAGTACCGATAGGATGCATGGGGAGATAGTAGCTCCGTTGTTTACCGTCAAAACTGTAATTATATGTAGAAGCCAGACAACATAGTTTAAATTAAGCCTTTAAAATCAATAGATCAATATATCCCCAGCAACCGGGAGAGAATGAACGGTAGCGTGAGCAGTCAGTTATACACAACAGCGAACCAATCTGTGAATAAAGCTACGCTGAGACGCGAACCCAACAAGCCATGGCTTCCCTTAGAGGAAAAGACAAAAAACAACTTGGAGATGCAAATGAGAGGAACAAACAGCTGAATTATATCCAGGAAAACATAGCTAAAATGTTCTCAATGCACACCAAAACAAATGAAGTGTTACAATCTGTTGTTAAAAAAGTAGAATTGCTCAAAAGGAAAGGAGAGTCGTGTCACATATGCATATACAGGGTGGGCGCGTGGACAAACAAGACAATACAATTTGCCTTCTGGAAACAAAGGTGCAAACATTAGAAGACTAACTGGATCAGTTAGAAAACAGATCCAAACAAAATAATAGGAGAATATTGTCCCTACCGGAAGACGAGGAAAAAGGGGACCTTTCCAGCTATGTGATCAAGCTGATATCGGAGGAGCTTGGAGTGGATGTATTACCGGAGGATCTGGAGTGATGCCATCAGATACCCTCGCATGGTAATCTTTAAGCTGTGGGACTATCAGACCAAAGTCAACATTCTGAGGGCACAGGGGGAAAGTAGATCAAGGTACAGGGCCAGTCCATTCGATTTGTCAAGGACTTGTCTGCTAGGCTGAGGAAAAAACACAAGCAATTAATTCTGATCAGACAGTCACTGAGTCTCAACTCCGATTCCTGGCAGTACTGTAGGTATGGAAGGGAACACAGAGAATGGAGTTCACAAGCGCCGATGAAGCCCTGAACAGGCTGCAAGAAACCTTTCCAGTTGAAAGAGAACGCATAACTGATAAGCACACTAGGCTACATATAGTGATGCCCAAGACCAGCTTATCGTAAATTGAGAAAATATTCCTTCCCCCTCCCCCCAATACAATCTAGTCTCTATTGTCCCCAAGTAACTGTTATTCTCTAGGAAGTAACAATATAATTAACCAATACAGTATGTGGACACTGAAAAGACAATATAAAAGAGGAAATATAGCATGTAAGTCAATAATTGTCAATAATTGTTATATGGATGAGTGTGTGTGTGTGTGGGGGGGGGGGGGGTGTATGTGTGGGTATGTGTCTGTGCATATGAAAGGGAGAGTGAAGGGGCTTGAAAATGAATATGTGTAGGAGGGCGGGAGAGAATGGGTGTGCAGAGGCATAGGGTATATGTTGTGTGTGAATGAAGGAGAATGGATGAGTAAGTAGATGTATAGAGGGGTGTAAATGTGTTTGAGAAGAAGAGAGGGGGAAAAGACAGAGGTTGGGATAGACTTGGCCTGGGTGGGCAAGGGTGTGTAAGGATGGGAGGTGGGGATAAGCTTGGCTTGGGTGGAGTAAATGGGGGAGAACAGGGAGGGGGTGGGGGAGAGGGATGGATTTGGTTTGGGAGAGAGAGAGAGAAGGTGTCACACCCTGGCTCTGGGACTCTATATGTTGAGCCAGGGTGTGTTCATTCTATGTGTTCTGTTTCTTTGTTTGGGTGTTCTAGGTTGTCTGTTTCGATGTTTGCCTGTGTGACTCCCAATCAGAGGCAACGAGTGTCAGCTGTCGGCTGGTTGTCTCTGATTGGGAGCCATATTTAATCTGTATGTTTTCCCTTGGGTGTTGTGGGTTTTTGTTCCGTGTTCGGTCAGTGTCACCGTGGACTTCACGAGTCGTGTTTTGTTTTGTATACTTTAACTAATTAAAGTCATGTTTGTTTCACACGCTGCGCCTTGGTCTACTCACTCCTACGACGATCGTGACAGAAAAACCCACCGTAAAAGGACCAAGCAGCGTGTCCAGGAGCAGGCAGACTGGACATGGGAGGAAGCGCCAGGAAAGGAGATGGAGAGGCTGGCGATGGCCCAGGTGGGCAAATCGTGGTCCTGGGAAGACATGCTCGGGGGCAAGGGACCTTGGGGTAGGATCAAGGCCCTGGCGAGAGAGGAGCAGCGGCGTCAGCAGTGCCATCGTCGGAAGGACGAGAGGCACCCCCAATAATTTTTTAGGGGGGGGCACACGGCATGGGCGACTGGGCAGCAGGAGGCTGCCACAGGGCGAAATGGGAGACGAGGAGAGAAGGCCACCGGGTTACGGGAGCCATTGGCGAGAGGAGGGAAGGAAGTTGTAGAGGCACGGCGAGAGGTACTGAGGTGTATTGCCAGTCCGGTCCGGCCCGTTCCTGATCCCCGTTTAAGGCCAGTGGTGTGTGTTCCCAGTACGGTCCGGCCTGTTCCTGCTCCACGCACCAAGCCTACGGTGTGCGTCGCCAGCCCTGCCCGGCCTGTTCCTGCTCCACGCACCAAGCCTACGGTGTGCGTCGACAGCCCAGCCCAGCCTGTTCCTGCTCCACGCACCAAGCCTACGGTGTGCGTCGCCAGCCCAGCCCGGCCTGTCCCTGCTCCACGCACCAAGCCTACGGTGTGCGTCGCCAGCCCAGTCCGGCCTGTCCCTGCTCCACGCACCAAGCCTACGGTGTGCGTCGCCAGCCCAGTCCGGCCTGTCCCTGCTCCACGCACCAAGCCTACGGTGTGCGTCGACAGCCCAGCCCGGCCTGTTCCTGCTCCACGCACCAAGCCTACGGTGTGCGTCGCCAGCCCTGCCCGGCCTGTCCCTGCTCCACGCACCAAGCCTACGGTGTGCGTCGCCAGCCCTGTCCGGCCTGTCCCTGCTCCACGCACCAAGCCTACGGGGTGCGTCGCCAGCCCGGCCCGGCCTGTCCCTGCTCCACGCACCAAGTCTACGGTGCGCGTCGCCAGCCCTGCCCGGCCTGTCCCTGCTCCACGCACCAAGCCTACGGTGTGCGTCGCCAGCCCTGTCCGGCCTGTCCCTGCTCCACGCACCAAGCCTACGGGGTGCGTCGTCAGCCCAGCCCGGCCTGTCCCTGCTCCACGCACCAAGCCTACGGGGTGCGTCGCCAGCCCGGCCCGGCCTGTCCCTGCTCCACGCACCAAGTCTACGGTGCGCGTCGCCAGCCCGGTCCGGCCTGTTCCTGCCACTCGCACCAAGTCTACGGTGCGCGTCGCCAGCCCGGCCCGGCTCGTTCCTGCCACTCGCACCAAGCCAGGGGTGCGAGTCGTCAGTCCGGCACAACCCGTGCCTGGGTCATCGGTGCCAGATCAGGTACCGCTTTATTGCTCCCCAACGGAGCTGAAGCTAGCCGCTCCTGCTACGTCCAGGTCAGCTCCAGCCAGCGGAGCCAGACTGGACCAGGGGCGCTATGGGGGGTTCATTGGAGGGTGGTGGTCAAGGCCGGAGGCAGAACCGCCGCCGAGGAGGTATGCCCGCCCAGCCCTCCCCTGTTTTGCTTTAGTTGAGGCGCGGTCGCAGTCCGCGCCTTTAGGGGGGGGTACTGTCACACCCTGGCTCTGGGACTCTATATGTTGAGCCAGGGTGTGTTCATTCTATGTGTTCTGTTTCTTTGTTTGGGTGTTCTAGGTTGTCTGTTTCGATGTTTGCCTGTGTGACTCCCAATCAGAGGCAACGAGTGTCAGCTGTCGGCTGGTTGTCTCTGATTGGGAGCCATATTTAATCTGTATGTTTTCCCTTGGGTGTTGTGGGTTTTTGTTCCGTGTTCGGTCAGTGTCACCGTGGACTTCACGAGTCGTGTTTTGTTTTGTATACTTTAACTAATTAAAGTCATGTTTGTTTCACACGCTGCGCCTTGGTCTACTCACTCCTACGACGATCGTGACAGAAGGAAGGACTTAATTATACTACAATGTCTTTTTTTAATGACCTGTAAACCCGTTGTAAAATTAATAGAGTTCTGGACAGATTAGGAAATTATGTCAAATCATTATTATTCCTTGTTTGTCATTAAAACTAAGATTTAATGGCAGTAATTGGTGAGAATGGAGAGGTGCTATATCTGGGGGATTGGGATGGGGTGACTGGGAGGACATCAGACCCTTCTCTGAGGTGTACGTGGGGCCTCCACTCATTCCATTTCAGTCTCTTGGAGGACCCACTCACCCCAAGTAGACTCCCACCAGCCACTATACTTTAATTTATAAGGTAATACAAACCAACTACAGTATGACCTTTTACTGCAGTGGGCCGAATCAGGGTCACACAGAGTGTTTCTTGGTAGTCTTCAGCAAATCTACTTTGAAACAAAAGTATACACCTCACACACATGGTTATGGGCTAAAAAAAGAAGATACCTGTACCATTTCAGATATAGAGTTGAAATGTATTCAATTTAGAGTTTGCATCCCAATATTACACTTTAAAAATAGTTTGTGTGCAGGAGCAAACGCCGGGTATGGAACAGGAGGTTACTCTGGTAGATGTCCTCCTCGGTTGGGGGAGAATCACAGAGGAGGAGGCCGTCCGCTACCGGAGGGCGATGAGGGAGGATGCCCAGGCAGGAGAGAAGAATCGGCGCCAACCGGGTCGTCGTCGGACGTCGGCGGCCACCAGGTTTGGGGGGCTGGAAGGGAGGTTGGCGGAGCCTAGAGGTAGAGCAGAGCCAACTCCTCGTACTCAGGCTAGGCAGCGTGAGACTGGGCAGGTTCCGAGTTATGCGGAGCTGCGTACTGTGCCACGAGTGGTCTGGCACAGTCCTGTACTAACAAAATGACAGTAAATGAAAATGTATGCTTAATCCAGTATAAACTAATGTATAGAATGTATTATACAAGAGACAAAATTCACAAATTCTACAGCACAACGGCGGAGTCATGTCTTAAGTGTAAAACAAATAATTCCTCAATAATCCATGCTTTTTTGGAATGCTATGAAGTCCGGAAGTTATGGGTGGAGCTAGAAAGTTGACTGTCAGAAGTATTACAATGTAAACTTACTTTTAATCTGTCTGTCTGCATATTTCAAGACATAGCATATGGGGGTGTAGTGAGATACCCGATGGGTTGGCAATTCTCTTCTCATCACTCATCTTGAAAAAACGTCTACTAAAAAGAGTTTGCATCCCAATATTACACTTTAAAAATAGTTTGTGTGCAGGAGCAAACGCCGGGTATGGAACAGGAGGTTACTCTGGTAGATGTCCTCCTCGGTTGGGGGAGAATCACAGAGGAGGAGGCCGTCCGCTACCGGAGGGCGATGAGGGAGGATGCCCAGGCAGGAGAGAAGAATCGGCGCCAACCGGGTCGTCGTCAGACGTCGGCGGCCACCAGGTTTGGGGGGCTGGAAGGGAGGTTGGCGGAGCCTAGAGGTAGAGCAGAGCCAACTCCTCGTACTCAGGCTAGGCAGCGTGAGACTGGGCAGGTTCCGAGTTATGCGGAGCTGCGTACTGTGCCACGAGTGGTCTGGCACAGTCCTGTACGTCCTGTGCTAGCACCACGCACGTGTCGTGCCACGTGCTGTAGTGCCAGTACGAGTGCACAGCCCTGTACGTCCTGTGCTGATGCCTCACACAGAGTGTGTAGAAATAGGCATTCAGCCAGGACGGGTTGTGTCAGCTCTTCGCTCCAGACGTCCAGTCCGTCTCCTCAGCCCGGTCCGGCCCGTTCCTGCTCCCCGCACCAAGCCAGTGGTGCGCGTCGCCAGCCCGGTTCGGCCTGTTCCTGCTCCCCGCACCAAGCCAGTGGTGTGCGTCGTCAGCCCGGTCTGGCCCGTTCCTGCTCCCCGCACCAAGCCAGTGGTGCGCGTCGCCAGCCCGGTCCGGCCTGTTCCTGCTCCCCGCACCAAGCCTGTGGTGCGCGTCGCCAGCCCGGCCCGGCCCGTTCCTACTCCCCGCACCAAGCCAGTGGTGCGCGTCGTCAGCCCGGTCCGGCCCGTTCCTGCTCCCCGCACCAAGCCTGTGGTGCGCGTCGTCAGCCCGGTCCGGCCCGTTCCTGCTCCCCGCACCAAGCCTGTGGTGCGCGTCGCCTGCCCGGCCCGGCCCGTTCCTGCTCCCCGCACCAAGCCAGTGGTGCGCGTCGTCAGCCCGGTCCGGCCCGTTCCTGCTCCCCGCACCAAGCCTGTGGTGCGCGTCGCCAGCCCGGTCCGGCCCGTTCCTGCTCCCCGCACCAAGCCAGTGGTGCGCGTCGTCAGCCCGGTCCGGCCCGTTCCTGCTCCCCGCACCAAGCCTGTGGTGCGCTTCGCCAGCCCGGTTCGGCCTGTTCCTGCTCCCCGCACCAAGCCAGTGGTGTGCGTCGTCAGCCCGGTCCGGCCCGTTCCTGCTCCCCGCACCAAGCCAGTTGTGCGCGTCGTCAGCCCGGTCCGGCCCGTTCCCGCTCCCCGCACCAAGCCAGTGGTGCGCGTCGTCAGTCCGGCACGGTCCGTGCCTGTTCCACCTGTGCCTGGTCCGGCACCGGTCAGCTGCTCCACGCCGGAGCCAGAGCATTCCGCTCCACCGGTGTTCAGTCCAGCTCCGGCCAGCAGGGCCAGACCACGAGGGCGAGAGAGAGAGTGGTGGCCCCTCCCCTGTGGTGTTTGGTTGGCGCGGTCGCAGTCCGCACCTTTGGGGGGGGTACTGTCACGCCCTGGCTCTGGGGACTCTTTAATGTTGAGCCAGGGTGTTAGTTCCTATGTTTAGTTGTTCCTTGTTTTCTGTCTAGATCGTTTAGATCTAGGTTGGCCAGGGTGGTTCCCGATCAGAGTCAGCTGTTGCTCGTTGTCTCTGATTGGGAACCATACTTAGGCAGCCTGTTTTGCACAGTTGATGGTGGGATCTTGTTCTGTATAGGTTTGTGTTGGTGAACCTGTACGCCTATCACGCTGAAGATGTACGCCTATCACGCTGCGCCTTGGTTTGCCTCTTACAACGATCGTGACAGGTATTGTGTGTAGGCCAGTGAAAAAATATCTCAATTTAATCAATTTTTAATTCAGACTGTAACACAACAAAATGTGGGAAAAGTCAAGGGGTGTGAATACTTTCTAAAGGCACTATAGATCGTTTCAAATACATTCAACTTAAAAGTTACCTATCACAAAATGTAAATTTGAAAAAAAAAAATTATTAACTATTGGAACCGAGACTTAATAAGAACAGATGTTCGCACAAGATGGAGGGAAAGTTGGATCATAACTAACAAAATGACAGTAAATGAAAATGTATGCTTAATCCAGTATAAACTAATGTATAGAATGTATTATACAAGAGACAAAATTCACAAATTCTACAGCACAACGGCGGAGTCATGTCTTAAGTGTAAAACAAATAATTCCTCAATAATCCATGCTTTTTTGGAATGCTATGAAGTCCGGAAGTTATGGGTGGAGCTAGAAAGTTGACTGTCAGAAGTATTACAATGTAAACTTACTTTTAATCTGTCTGTCTGCATATTTCAAGACATAGCATATGGGGGTGTAGTGAGATACCCGATGGGTTGGCAATTCTCTTCTCATCACTCATCTTGAAAAAACGTCTACTAAAAACTTGGAAATCAATCAATCCGCCATCATTAACACAATGGAAAAATCTAATGATTTCTTATTTCAATATTGAAAGTGCGTGGGCTACGGAGAGAAACAAAATGGTCCAGTTTCAGGCCATGTGGCGGAAAGTTATACGGGCACTGGAGATGGGGGTGTGTGGTAGTGGGTCTGGGCAGGGTTAGATGTAGTTCATGTTTGTATGATGTTGTCATTTGTATGTGTATGTTTTGTATTGGTTATAAAAGATACATTAAAATCGTACCAAAAAAATTTGTGATTCATTCATGATTATCCATAATCATGGTAGCATCCACAAGAATGTAGAAGGGTTCAGAAATATATTATATTCTTAAAAAGTGACTCCATAATGACACAAGACATTATTCAGTATTCAGTTCCTATTGGGCAAAACACAACCAAAACAACCTGAAAATGCATCCAACAAGTTTGTAGACTCACAAGTTGTCATTGCATACAAGGAATATGGGACCAAATACTGAACATCTGACCACTTTAATACACTACACTCGTAGAAAAAAAGTGCTATCTAGAACCTTAAAGGGTTCTTCGGCTGTCCCCATAGGAGAACCCTTTGAAGAACCCTTTTTGGTTGCAGGTATAACCATTTTGGGTTCCATGTAGAACCCTTTCTACAGAGAGTTCTACGTGGAACCCAAAATGGTTCTAACTGGAACCAAAAAGGGTTCTCCTATGTGGACAGCCGAAGAACCCTTTTGGAACCCTTTTTTCTAAGAGTGTATATACACTACATGACCAAAAGTATGTGGATACATTCCAAGATCATGGGCATTAATATGGAGCTGGTCCCCCCTTTGTTGCTATAACAGCCTCCACTCTTCTGGGAAGGCTTTCCACTAGATGTTGGAACATTGCTGCGGGGACTTGCTTCCATTAAGCCACAAGAGCAGTAGTGAGGTCAGGCACTGATGTGGGGCGATTAGGCCTGGCTCGCAGTCGGCGTTCCAATTCATCCCAAAGCTGTTCGATGGGGTTGAGGTCAGGGCTCTGTGCAGGCCAGTCAAGTTCTCCCACACCAATCTCGACAAACCATTCCTGTATGGACCTCACTTTGGGCACGGGAGCATTGTCATGCTGAAACAGGAAAGGGCCTTCCCCAAACTGTTGCCACAAAGTTGGAAGCACAGAATCGTGTAGAATGTCATTGTATGCTGTAGCGTTAAGATTTCCTTTCACTGGAACTAAGGGGCCTAGCCTGAACCATGAAAATCAGCCCAAGACCATTATTCCTCCTCCACCAAACTTTACAGTTGGCACTATGCATTAGGGCAGGTAGCGTTCTCCTGACACCGCCAAACCCAGATTCGTCTGTCGGACTACCAGATGGTGAAGCGTGATTCATCACTCCAGAGAATGCGTTTCCACTGCTCCAAAGTCCAAATGTGGTGAGCTTTACACCTCTCCAGCTGACGCTTGGCATTGCGCATGGTGATCTTAGGCTTGTGTGCGGCTGCTCGGCAATGGAAACCCAGTTCTTGTGCTGACGTTGCTTCCAGAAGCAGTTTGGAACTCGGTAGTGAGTGTTGCAACCTAGGAGAGACGATTTTTACGGGCTACACGCTTCAGCACTCGACGGTCCCATTCTGTGAGTTTGTATGACATTTCCAATTCATAATAACAGCACTGACCGTTTACCGGGGCAGCTCTAGCAGGGCAGAAATTTGACGAACTGACTTGTTAGAAAGGTGGCATTTTATGATGGTGCCAGGTCGAAAGTCGCTGTGCTCTTCAGAAAGGCCATTCTACTGCCAATGTGCTATGGAGATTGCATGGATGTGTGCTCGATTTTATACCTGTCAACAACGGCTGTGGCTGAAATAGCCGAATCCACTAATTTGAAGGACGTCCACATCCTTTGTATGCAGTGCATTCGGAAAGTATTCAGACCCCTTGACTTTTTCTACATTTTGTTATGTTACAGCCTTATTCTAAAATGGATGAAATTGTATTTTTCCCCTCATCAATCTACACACAATGACAAAGCAAAAACTGGTTTATATAACTTTTTGCAAATTTGTTAAAATTTTTATACTTAAATATAACATTTACATAAGTATTCAGACCCTTTACTCAACACTTTGTTGAAGCACCTTTGGCAGCGATTACAGCCTTGAGTCTTCTTGGGTATGACACTACAGCTTGGCACACCTGCATTTGGGGAGTTTCTCCCATTATTCTCTGCAGATCCTCTCAAGCTCTGTCAGGTTGGATGGGGGGGGCGTCGCTGCACAGCTTTTTTCAGGTCTCTCCAGAAATGTTCGATAGGGTTCAAGTCCGGGCTCTGGCTGGGCCACTCAAGGACATTCAGAGACTTGTCCCGAAGCCACTCCTGCATTGTCTTGGCTGTGTGATTAGGGTTGTTGTCCTGTTGGAAGGTGAATCTTCACCCCAGTCTGAGGTCCTGAGCGCTCTGGAGCGGTTTTCATCAAGGATCTCTCTGTACTTTGCTCCGCTCACCTTTGCCTCGATCCTGACTAGTCTCCCAGTCTCTGCTGCTGAAAAACATCACCACAGCACGATGCTGGCACCACCATGCTTCACCGTAGGGATGGTGCCAGGTTTCCTCCAGACGTGACGCTTGGCATTCAGGCCAAAGAGTTCAATCTTGGTTTCATCAGACCAGAGAATCTTGTTTCTCATGGTCTGAGAGTCTTTAGGTGCCTTTTGGCAAACTCCAAGCGGGCTGTCATGTGCCTTTTACTGAGGAGTGGCCACTCTACCATAAAGGCCTGATTGGTGGAGTGCTGCAGAGATGGTTGTCCTTCTGGAAGGTTCTCCCATCTCCACAGAGGAACTCTAGAGCTCTGTCAGAGTGACCATCAGGTTCTTGGTCACCTCCCTGACCAAGGCCCTTCTCCTCCGATTGCTCAGTTTGGCCAGGCGGACAGCTCTAGGAAGAGTCTTGGTTGTTCCAAGCTTCTTCAATTTAAGAATGATGGAGGCCACTGTGTTCTTGGGGACCTTCAATGCTGCAGAAATGTCTTGGTACCCTTCCCCAGATCTGTGCCTTGACACAATCCTGTCTCGGAGCTCTACGGACAATTCCTTTGACCTCATGGCTTTGTCTTTGCTCTGACATTTTTTATTTTTATTTTTTTATTTCACCTTTATTTAACCAGGTAAAGTTCTCATTTACAACTGCGACCTGGCCAAGATAAAGCAAAGCAGTGCGATAAAAACAACAACACAGAGTTACATATGGGGTAAAACAAAACAAAGTCAAAAATACAACAGAAATATATATAATATACAGTGTGTGCAAATTTAGCAAGTTATGGAGGTAAGGCAATAAAATAGGCTATAGTGCAAAATAATTACAATTAGTATTAACACTGGAATGATAGATGTGCAAGAGATGATGTGCAAATAGAGATACTGGGGTACAAATGAGCAAAATAAATAACAATATAGGGATGAGGTAGTTGGGCGGGCTAATTTCAGATGGGCTGTGTACAGGTGCAGTGATCGGTAAGGTGCTCTGACAACTGATGCTTAAAGTTAGTGAGGGAGATAAGTGTCTCCAGCTTCAGAGATTTTTGCAATTTGTTCCAGTCATTGGCAGCAGAGAACTGGAAGGAATTGCGGCCAAAGGAGGTGTTGGCTTTGGGGATGACCAGTGAGATATACCCGCTGGAGCTCAGACTACGGGTGGGTGTTGCTATGGTGACCAATGAGCTAAGATAAGGCGGGGATTTGCCTAGCAGTGATTTATAGGTGGCCTGGAGCCAGTGGGTTTGGCGACGAATATGTAGTGAGGACCAGCCAACAAGAGTGTACAGGTCACAGTGGTGGGTATTATATGGGGCTTTGGAGACAAAAAGGATGGCACTGTGATAGACTACATCCAATTTGCTGAGTAGAGTGTTGGAGGCTATTTTGTAAATGACATCGCCGAAGTCAAGGATCGGTAGGATAGTCAGTTTTACGAGGGCATGTTTGGCAGCATGAGTAAAGGAGGCTTTGTTGCGAAATAGGAAACCGATTCTAGATTTAACTTTGGATTGGAGATTCTTAATGTGAGTCTGGAAGGAGAGTTTACAGTCTAACCAGACACCTAGATATTTGTAGTTGTCCACATACTCTAGGTCAGACCCGTCGAGAGTAGTGATTCTAGTCGGGTGGGCGGGTGCAAGCAGCGTTCGGTTGAAGAGCATGCATTTAGTTTTACTAGTGTTTAAGAGCAGTTGGAGGCTACTGAAGGAGTGTTGTATGGAATTGAAGCTCGTTTGGAGGTTTGTTAACACAGTGTCCAATGAAGGGCCAGATGTATACAAAATGGTGTCGTCTGCGTAGAGGTGGATCTGAGAGTCACCAGCAGCAAGAGCGACGTCATTGATATACACAGAGAAAAGAGTCGGCCCAAGAATTGAACCCTGTGGCACCCCCATAGAGACTGCCATAGGTCCAGACAACAGGCCCTCCGATTTGACACATTGAACTCTATCTGAGAAGTAGTTGGTGAACCAGGCGAGGCAGTCATTTGAGAAACCAAGGCTATTTAGTCTGCCAATAAGAATGCGGTGGTTGACAGAGTCGAAAGCCTTGGCCAGGTCAATGAAAACGGCTGCACAGTACTGTCTATTATCGATCGCGGTTATAATATCGTTTAGGACCTTGAGCGTGGCTGAAGTGCACCCATGACCAGCTCGGAAACCGGATTGCATAGCGGAGAAGGTACGGTGGGATTCGAAATGGTCGGTGATCTGTTTGTTGACTTGGCTTTCAAAAACTTTTGAAAGGCAGGGCAGGATGGATATGGGTCTGTAACAGTTTGGATCTAGAGTGTCACCCCCTTTGAAGAGGGGGATGACCGCGGCAGCTTTCCAATCTCTGGGGATCTCAGACGTTACGAAAGAGAGGTTGAACAGGCTAGTAATAGGGGTTGCGACAATTTCGGCGGCTAGTTTTAGAAAGAAAGGGTCCAGATTGTCTAGCCCAGATGATTTGTAGGGGTCCAGATTTTGCAGCTCTTTTAGAACATCAGCTGTCTGGATTTGTGTGAAGGAGAAGCGGGGGGGGCATGGGCAAGTTGCAGCGGAGGGTGCAGAGCTGGTGGCCGGGGTAGTGGTAGCCAGGTGGAAAGCATGGCCAGCCGTAGCAAAATGCTTGTTGAAATTCTCGATAATTGTAGATTTATCGGTGGTGATAGTGTTTCCTAGCCTCAGTGCAGTGGGCAGCTGGGAGGAAGTGCTCTTATTTTCCATGGACTTTACAGTGTCCCAAAACTTTTTGGAGTTAGTGCTACAGGATGCAAATTTCTGTTTGAAAAAGTTAGCCTTTGCTTTCCTAACTGCTTGTGTATATTGGTTCCTAACTTCCCTGAAAAGTTGCATATCGCGGGGGCTATTTGATGCTAATGTAGTACGCCACAGGATGTTTTTGTGCTGGTCAAGGGCAGTCAAGTCTGAGGAGAACCAGGGGCTATATCTGTTCTTAGTTCTGTATTGTTTGAATGGGGCATGTCTATTTAAGATTGAGAGGAAATTACTTTTAAAGAACAACCAGGCATCCTCTACTGATGGAATGAGATCTATATCCATCCAGGATACCTGGGCCAGGTCAATTAGGAAGGCCTGCTCGCTGAAGTGTTTTTGGGAGCGTTTGACAGTGATGAGGGGTGGTCGTTTGACCGCGGACCCGTTACGGACGCAGGCAATAAGGCAGTGATCGCTGAGATCCTGGTTGAAGACAGCGGAGGTGTATTTAGAGGGTAAGTTAGTCAGGATGATATCTATGAGGGTACCCATGTTTACGGATTTAGGGTTGTACCTGGTAGGTTCGTTGATAATTTGTGTGAGATTGAGGGCATCTAGTTTAGATTGTAGGATGGCCGGGGTGTTAAGCATATCCCAATTTAGGTCACCAAGCAGTACGAACTCTGAGGATAGATGGGGGGCAATCAATTCACATATGGTGTCCAGGGCACAGCTGGGGGCTGAGGGGGGTCTGTAGCAAGCGGCAACAGTGAGAGATTTATTTCTGGAAAGGTGGATTTTTAGAAGTAGAAGCTCAAACTGTTTGGGCACAGACCTGGATAGTATGATGGAGCTCTGCAGTAGATTGCAACTCCACCCCCTTTGGCAGTTCTATCTAGACGGAAAATGTTATAGTTGGGGATGGAAATTTCAGAATTTTTGGTGGCCTTCCTAAGCCAGGATTCAGACACTGCTAGAACATCAGGGTTGGCGGAGTGTGCTAACGCAGTGAATAACTCAAACTTAGGAAGGAGGCTTCTGATATTTATGTGCAGAAAACCAATACTTTTACGGTTACAGAAGTCAACAAATGATAGCTCCTGGGGAGTAGGAGTGATACTGGGGGCTGCAGGGCCTGGGTTAGCCTCTACATCACCAGAGGAACAGAGGAGGACTAGAATAAGGATACGACTAAAGGCTTTAAGAACTGGTCTTCTAGTGCGTTGGGTACATAGAATAAAGGGGGCATAATTGACATGGGAGAGAGGCATAAAGCAGTCACAGGTGTTATTAGAGAGAGCTAAGACACAACTGGAAATAGCGATAACGTTTGGGCTAAGACTAAACAGAATAAACAGGACAGGGTACCGTGTAAAGGAACAGTCCAGCAGGCATCAGCTGTGCAGCTGAGTGATCATAAGGTCCAGTGAACAGCAATATGTGAGTCCGAGAGCAGTTCAAATTGGTGCTTCAGCACAGCTAGCAGGGAGCACAGTTGTAGTTTGCGTGTCGGGGCTGGCAGATGGATCTTCGTGGTCGTCGCAAAGGGAAGCCTGTTGAAACCACATCAAATTATTTAGTCGGCAAACCAGTCGTGTTGGATCGGCGGGGCTCAGTGTCAACACTAGGAGGTCCCGTCCGGTTGACAGAGAGGTAGATAGCCGGGAGATGGGCCTGAGGCTAGCTCAAGGCTAACTGGTGCTTGCTATAGGGCAATGGTAATCAGCCAACAACAGGTTGCAGCTAGCTAGCTGGTTGTGATGATCCGGCGCTAGGGTCCAGTGATTCCGGCAGAAAGTCCAATAAGCTCTGGGTCGATAGCACGCTGGGTCGATAGCACGCTGTGCAGACTGGCCGACGAATTGTCCAGGCTAGAGCTAGAGCTGGCTGGTGGATAGTGTAGGCCACGGACAGTGGTGAAGACGCTAACGGTGACTAATAGCAGGTAGCCATTCAGATTGCGGCTACACTAGTTTCAGCTTACGGTTCTTGATGAAAGTTATAAAGAAATAATAGAATCCTTTCCACGTTGGGTGAGGCGGGTTGCAGGAAAGTATATTTAGTTAAAGAATGAAAGTAAAAATTGAGAAATATATACAAAATAGACAACAAAAAAAACAAGAAACGGGATATTTACACAGGACGATGAAATAAAAGCGACCGCACTGCTACGCCATCTTGGATAGAAAGTGCACTGTCAACTGTGGGACCTTATATAGACAGGTGTGTGCCTTTCCAAATAATATCCAATCAAGTTGTAGAAACATCTCAAGGATGATCAATTGAGACAGAATGCACCTGAGCTCAATTTCGAGTTTAATAGCAAAGTGTTTGAATACTTATGTAAATAAAGTATTTCTGTTTTTTATTTTTTTATTAATTTTGAAAAGAAATCTAAAAACCAGTTTTTGCTTTGTCATTATGGGGTATTGTGTGTAGATTGATGATATATATGTTTTATTTAATCCATTTTAGAATAAGGCTGTAAAGTAACAAAATGAGGAAAAGTCAAGGGGTCTGAATACTTTCCGAATGCACTGTATACAGTATATACCTCAATTACCTCATACCCCTGAACATCGACTCGGTACTGGTAACCCCTGTATATAGCCAAGTTATCGTTACTCATTGTGTATTTATTATTACTTTTATTATTACGCGTTATTACTTTTCTATTATTCATCTTTTTTCTTTCTCTCTGCATTGTTTGGAATAGCCCGTAAGTAAGCATTTCACTGTTAGTCTACACCTGTTGTTTACAAAGCATGTGACAAATACAATTTGATTTAATTTGATTTAAACTCCAATTGATAGAGAAAAAAACTGTTTTCTTGGAAGAAATGTATAAGAAAGCTATAATATTTATGAAGGACATTATAATCAAGGACTGTAAAACTATGTCACACAAGCAACTAACAACAGTATATGGAGGTGTATGCTCAATACAATATTATAACCAACTCATTAAGGCTCTGCCACAAAATTGGAAGAGGCAATTACTTAAAGAAGAAATGAAACAATTAGTCTGTCTGCCACCCATTAAAAAACAAAAATGGCTTAAAATGATTCATATAAATCCCCCCAAAATTAAGTTTCACTTAAAGTCAAAGGTTTGTCAGCAATGCCCATTAAAATTCAAGTCAGTCTTTGATGTCCGAATACCTTGGCATCGGGTCTGATATATAAAACAAGAATTGACACATCAATCTGTTAGTTTCAATTTAAGCCATTATATAAAATACTTGCTACAAAAAGAATGCTCAACAATATGAGAACGCTAGTGCAAACTTCCCTGACCTGAGATTGTCACAGCTGAATTGGCTCATTCAAGAAAACTAGTTAGTAATGTAGTAGTATAAAGTTGTCATTTGCAATCAACAGTGTAGTTATGAATACAAGTGGGTCTTATTTTCATTTTGTCTAGAAGTAGCCGTACGACGGAGCTAAAGTTCATAAAAGAGGTTCACATTTTCATCAGATTTTATTTGATCAGTGGGTAGTCATATTAGCTGTCCAGAATTACATTAAAAATGATTAAAATATATTCATAGTATTGCAGTAATTTCAGCAGTTCAGAATTATTTAGATTTTAGGTAGCAAAGCAATCGATATCCTATCCTAAACATGTTGGAAGCGAGAGGCATTTTGCACATTCGTTAGCTATGTCATTTTGAGTCGCATCCCATTTCTTGCTAGCCCTGGCCACACCTCAGAGATGTTAAAGCATTGGATAGGTGTACATGAATTGTCTACAAATACAGTTACACCAATCAACTGCTTTTAATCTTTGAGGGGGTGTGAACGAGTGCACAGGAGAAAGGGTGCGAATTGGGATTGGGCTCCTGTCATCCTAGTAACTTCAAGTAGCACACGCACACAGTCTTCTCATTTTCTAGTTAGTCATCAATCATCATTGAAGCTGACAGCTAATTCTCAGATAAATAGCGATGTTGCTTGTTGTATGATTTAGTTAGTGAATTGTCATTACTTTGAGCAATGCTCAACACCAGGTCGCAGTCAACACATAATAAAGGATTATATTACGAGTGGTCCCAACGATCGTCGGCAGGTAGCTTAGTAGCTTAGTGGTAAAGAGTGTTGTGCCAGTAACTAAAGGTCGCTGGTTCTAATCCCGGAGCCAACTAGGTGAAAAATCTGTCGATGTGCCCTTGAGCAAGGCACTTAACCCTAATTGCTCCTGTAAGTCGCTCTGGATAAGAGCGTCTGCTAAATGACTAAAATGTAAAATGTAAATGGAGAGATGAGAGAGCATCTTCAACGAGGAGCAAGCAAGGTAGGGTAAGCTAGCTAGCTAGATATTTAAGTACAAAATCCATTAGCTGGACTTTATAAACTATCAGGCGTTCACTACTTCCATCTACTTTGTATTTGTTCAACGTAGGCTATAGCCAGTGTTGTTGGAGTGACAGTACTATTGAAGACAAGCTGCTATAGCTAACGTTAGCCTAAATGTTTCACTGACTATTTCACCAGCCATGGTATTTTTAATCTCTGTATCCCACAAAACAAGTTAGCTAGCTAACAAGTTAATGTTAATTTATAGTGAGGGAGAGAGACATAAAGATAAGAGACATTCAAAGGTTTGAAGAGGAAGCGAGACCCTTCTTTGCGTGTGTGTGTCTCTCTCTCTCTCTCTGTGTGTGTGTGTGTGTGTGTGTGTGTGTGTGTGTGTGTGTGTGTGTGTGTGTGTGTGTGTGTGTGTGTGTGTGTGGTGTGTGTGTGTGTGTTTAAAACATTTGGGTCTTCATGACAATTTACTTTATTGTGGACCCAAATAAATAGCACTTGATAAAGCACTGAAACATGTTTTTCCCTCAGGGTAAGATGAAGGGAATTGGCAGGCTCATGGATCTGGTGGACAGCGCTGGATCCAAGGTGGTCGTTACCATGGAGCACTCAGCTAAGATATAAATGATGACCTTGTTGTATGTTTTTGTGTGTGTTCGAGATTAAAAAATTGTATGGTTGAGAGGGATGAGGCAAAAGGAATGGCAAATAAGTCTGGCTGCACAACCGATTGGCAAACGTACTGCAAATTGAGAAATCATGTGACAACTGAATAAACAGAAGAAGAAACTATACTATGAAACAAAGGTAAATTATATAAAGAATGATAGTAAAAAGCTTTGGAACACCTTAAATGAATTTTTGGGCAAAAAGGCAAACTCAGCTCCATCATTAATTGAATCAGATGGCTCATTCATCACAAAACCTACTGATATTGCCAACTACTTGAATGATATTTTTTATTGGCAAGATTAGGAAACTTAGGCATGACATGCCAGCAACAAACGCCGACCCTACACATCCAAGTATAACTGACCAAATTATGAAAGACAAGCATTAAACATTTTAAATTCCATAAAGTGAGTGTGGAAGAGGTGAAAAAAGTATTATTGTCTATTATCAATGACAAGCCGCCTGGGTCTGACAACTTGGATGGAAAATTACTGAGGATAATAGCGGACGATATTCCCACTCTTATTTGCCATATCTTCAATCTAAGCCTACAAGAAAGTGTGCGCCCTCAGGCCTGGAGGGAAGCAAGTCATTCCGCTACCCAAGAATTGTAAAGCCCCCTTTACTGGCTCAAATAGCCGACCAATCAGCCTGTTACCAACCCTAAGTAAACATTTGGGAAAAATTATGTTTGACCAGATACAATGCTATTTTACAGTAAACAAATTGACAACAGACTTTCAGCAAGCTCATAGGAAAGGGCATTCAACATGCATGACCCTTAAATAAATTACTGATGATTGGCTCAGATAAATTGATGATAAAAAGATTGTGGGAGTTGTTTTGTTAGACTTCAGTGTGGCTTTTCACATTATCAATCATAGTCTGCTGCTGGGAAAATGTATGTGTAATGGCTTTACACCCCCTGCTATATTGTGGATAAAGAGTTACCTATCCAACAGAACACAGAGGTTGTTCTTTAATGGAAGCCTCTCCAACATAATCCAGGTAGAATCAGGCATTCCCCAGGGAAGCTGTCTAGGCCTCTTACTTTTTTCAATCTTTACTAATGACCTTTGAGTAAAGCCAGTGTGTCTATGTATGTGGATGACTCAACACTATACACGTCAGCTACTACAGCGAGTGAAATCACTGCAACACTTAACAAAGAGCTGCAGTCAGTTTCAGAATGGGTGGCAATAAATAAGTTAGTCCTAAATATTTCAAAAACTAAAAGCATTGTATTCGGGACAAATCATTCACTAAACCCTAAACCTCAACTAAATCTTGTAATGAATAATGTTGAAATTTAGCAAGTTGAAGTGACTAAACTGCTTGGTAACCCTGGATTGTAAACTGTCATGGTCAACACATGTTGACGCAACAGTAGCTAAGCTGGGGAGAAGTCTACACTACTGTCCAGTCGTGTGGTCAGGTGCCACAAAGAGGGACTTAGGAAAATTATAATTGGCTCCGAACCGGGCAGCACGGCTGGCCCTTAAATGTACACGGAGAGCTAACATTAATAATATGCATGTCAATCTCTCATGGCTCACAGTAGAAGAGAGATTGACTTCATCACTACGTGCTTTTGTAAGAAGTATTGACATGTTGAATGCACCGAGCTGTCTGTTTAAACTACTAGCACACAGCTCAGACAACCATGCATACCTCACAAGACATGTCCCCAAGTTCAGTCCCCAAGTTCAGACCAGACCATGGGAGTCGCACAGTACTACATAGAGCCATGGCTATATGGAACTCTATTCCACATCAGGTAACTGATGCAAGCAATAGAATCACATTTAAAAAACAGATTAAAATACACCTTATGGAACAGTGGGGACTGTGAAGAGACACACACATGCACAGACACACGCATACACATACATATGCTAACACACACACTCTACACACACATACGCCTTGGCAGCAGCTAATGGGGATCCTTAATATATACAAATACAAATCTATTTGTGTTTGTTTGTCAGAGAGAGAGTCAAATTAATTCATACCAATATGAATTAAATCCTTCTTGCCCACTGCCATCTGGGTCGCAGTCACACCAGGTAGCAGTCAACACATACTGTAACACTACACAGTCACTATATTTGCTTTTGCACACTAGTACTGTACTATTTTACTCTATTTGCCTCTCTACAGTTATATTTATGTTTCGTGTGATTGTCTTGTAGCGTTGTGAGCATTTGTATTGTTTTTAATTTACCTGTATGACAAACTCCTTTCATCTTGTATCTTGGCAGAAGAGATTGTTCCTCCTGGCCATGGAGACTTCGGCAACTTGTTCCAGTACCCATTCCTGCAAGCTGAATTTAAATTATTATAATAATTTTTTGCCATCTTTCATGCCATCCAGTGTTGTGTATATCAAGTCATATCAAACAGATCTTACTTTAATAAAGTCCCCTGTTTTGAGGAAGTGCGTGGTTCTGGTACCTGTTCCGACCGACATTTTCACTTAAAGTATATACATCGTTCTGTGCACACCGGAGATCGAAATGGCTTGCATTGAGTGGTAGCCCTATGTCTCACGGACACAGGAGTATATATTTTCCGCCTGTTTGATGTAGAATGTGAAATCGGACATCACTTGAAGCTGGGCTTTCTCTCCTACCATTTCCTTCGCTCTTCCGACTCTCCATCAACTCCTGGCTGAACCCTATGTCACAGCCACTGACAAAGCACATGCTGCAATCCTTACATCGTAGCGCAGCAGGATAAGTGGTTTCATCACCCTAGCACAGTGATGGGCAACTCCAGTCCTCGGGGCCTGATTGGTGTCATACTTTTGCCCCTGTCACAGCTAACACACTTGAATCCAATAATCAACTAATCATGATCTTCAGTTTAGAATGCAATTAGTTAAATCAGCTGTGTTTGCTAGGGATGGGGAAAAAGTGTGACACCACTCTGGCCCCCGAGGACTGGAGTTGCCCATCTCTGCCCTAGCATATTCAGAAATCAATTTATAGCCAAATTTATCAAAGTAATCTCAAATAATTCATAAATAAAACTATTTCTGTTTTTTAGACAATATTAATATGAGAGGAAAGGTGAGTTCCTACGGAGTTCAGGAAACCAAGCTATAGCGCTGTGTGACGTTCACATAGGCGGGGGCAGATGTTTTGATCAAGAAAGACCTTTAGAAAATATGCACATTTTCTCTAACACTAAACATACAAATATGTATTTTACAGTTATAAAGAAGGTGAAATCTTATAGTTTGTCATTTTATAATTTGTTTGTACTATATTTAGAAAGCATACACTACCGGTAAAAAGTTTTAGAACACCTACTCATTCAACGGTTTTTCTATATTTTTACTATTTTCTACATTGTAGAATAATAGGGAAGACATCCAAGCGTGTGCAAAGCTGTCATCAAGGCAAAGGGTGGCTACTTTGAAGAATCTCAAATATAAAATGTGTTTACACTTTTTTGGTTACTACATGATTCCATATGTGTTATTTCCTAGTTTTGATGTCTTCATTATTATTCTACAATGTAGAAAATAGTAAAAAATAAAGAAAAACCCTTGAAATGAGTAGGTGTGTCCACATTTTTGACTGCTACTCTACCTATAACCATTTCCAATAAACTTGTACATGCATTCTGCCCCACATTAAATACATGCTCCTGAACTTTGGTGACTACTAAGTATTTTTTAAACCTCCCGCTTTGGGCTGGATGTGTTATTGTGTAGTTCATACATGCATAATATACACTGAACAAAAATATAAACGCAACATGTAAAGTGTTGGTTCCATGTTTCATGAGCTGAAATAAAAGATCACATCCCTGTTAGTGAGCGTTTCTCTTTTGCCAAGATAATTCATTCACCTGACAGGCATATCAACAAGCTGATTAAACAGCATGATCATTACACAGGTGCACCTTGTGCTGGGGACAATAAAAGGCCACTCTAAAATGTGCAGTTTTGTCATAACACAATGCCACAGATGTCTCAAGTTTTTAAGGAGTGTGCAATTGGCATGCTGACTGCAGGAATGTCCATAGATTAGGGGCTAATGAATTTATTTCAATTGACTGATTTCCTTATTAACTGTAAATCAGTAAAATCTTTGAAATTGTTCCATGTTGCGTTTATATTTTAGTTCAATAAATGAGTAGAATTACTGTCTTACCTCAGTTAGCCACAAAATCTCTAGTTTGAATGTGACTGTTTTTTACCAGAGAATATCTTTAATAACTCTCTCTCCCAGAAATATATAATTACTTCAGGGATTTTTAACGACTCCAGACAGAAATTTGATTAAGATTAATTCAAGCCAAGCAAGCAATTGTGAGGAGGTTAGAAGCCATTTCTTGCCTTATAAGATCGTACAGTTATGAATACAACTACTGTTCCCTGAAGAAGGGAACGAGGTATAACATACTATGGGGAGTCAACGAACAATCATATCACCTGAAGAAAACTAAAATCACGCCCAACGGGCCAATGGATGCCGAGCCCACCCTCGGAAGCCCGACCTTCCTGGCAAAAATACCCGGGCTCGCATTCATTTCCTCAATTCAGTACTGCAGGGCCAAAATATCTAATACCTTGTTCTGTCCTTAAGGGAACAGTAGTTATATTCATAACTGTACATTACCTTTCAGTCGGTCACTCGGTATAATATACTATGGGGACATACAAGACAGAGGTTGCCCAAGTAGGAGGCCCACGGCAGACCAAGCACACATAGGTTCCACCGGCTCCAAAAATGGGTTACAGAAGCTACCTTTTTCCCTAACTGGCAGAGCCTCATGAGGCCTGAACTGTCAGATCCAGAACCTGCTGCAACTTTGCTATGCACACTGACACGCTGCCACTGCAGCCCAAGTCCATAGACCCCACGGTTCCAACAAAAAGATTGACCTTGCAAGCCTGAAACGCAGAATTTGTACAAGGAACCGCAAGTCCAAAACAACAGCACACCTGTCGTAAGTTGATAAAGTGCACACGCGCACTGCATAGCATCGACCAGAGTTGATGAAGCATGGTAGCCCGAGGCTAAAACTCACATTAAACCTGCCTTCACTTGGAAACTGTGTAATCGCACGCTGCCACGGCAGCCCAAGGCTCAAACATACAGGACACTGTGGTAACCCTGATGATTTGCACTTTACGCGTTGCTGCACCCCAAAGCAGCCCAAGGCTCAAACCCACCGGGAACTGTGTTAACCCGGATAAATGCGCAACCTGCACGCTGCCTAGCACCCCCTCCCAGACCTAGCCATAAGAACACCATGAGCCACACTGGGCGCAGTTCATCCAAGCGATAAAACCTCACAAAGGTATGTGGTGAACCCCAACTCGCTGCAGCATAGATATCACAAATCGTCAATGCCCCTGAACAATGCCCAAGAAGCCGCCACACCCCTAGTGGAGTGAGCAAGCACACCGGTTAGCAACCCCTTGACCTTTGCTGTCCTATGCCAGGGAGATAGCCTCCACAATGCAATGAGAAAGACTCCGCTCAGAAAGCACCCTACCCCGAGCTGGATTAGCGAAAAACACAAAAAAACTGCTCACAAACGCGGGTATCGTTGTTCCTATCCCCATACAGTGCCTTCATAAAAAATTCACACCCCTTTACTATTCCACATTTTGTTGTGTTACAGCCTGAATTTAAAATAGATTAAATTGAGGATTTGTGTCACTGATCTACACAAAATACCCCATAATGTCGAAGTGGAATTTTGTTTGTAGAATATTTTGCATTTTTTATTTTTCTTAAATTAGTATTCAAACCCTTTATTATGGCAAGCCAAAACAAGTTCAGGAGTAAACATGTGCTTAACAAATCGCATCATAAGTTGCATGGACTCATTCCGTGTTCAATAATAGTGGTTAACATGATTTTTGAATGACTACCCCATCTCTGTACCCCACACATACAATTATCTTTAAGGTTCGAGTACTGAATTTCAAGCACAGATTCAACCACAAAGACCAAGGAGGTGTTTCCATGCCTTGCAAAGAAGGGCACCTATTGTTAGATAATATTCAGCAGACGCTGAATATCCCTTTGAGCATGGAGAAGTTATTAATTACACTTTGGATGGTGTATCAATACACCCAGTCACTACAAAGATGCAGGCGTCCTTCCTAACTCAGTTGCTGGAGAGGAAGGAAACTGCTCAGGGTTTTCACCATGAGGCAAATTGTGATTTTTAAACAGTTACAGAGTTTAAAGGTTGTGATATGAGAAAACTGATGATGGATTAATAACATTGTAGTTACTCCACAATACTAACCTAAATGACAGAGTGAAAAGATGGAAGCTTGTACAGAATAAAAATATTCCAAAACATACATACATAATACTGCAAAAAAATTGACAAAGAAATGAACTTTTTGTCCTGAATCCAAACCGTTATGTTTGTGGAAAATCCAACACAACACATCAATGAGTACCACTATTTCATATTTTCAAGCATGGTGGTGGCTGCTTCATGTTATGGGTATGCTTGTCATTGGCAAGGACTAGGGAGTTTTTTAGGATCAAAAGAAACAGAATACAGCTATAAGCACAGGCAAAATCCAAGAGGAAAACCTGGTTCAGTCTGCTTTCCAACAGACACAGGGAAACAAATGATCCTTTCAGCAGGACAATAACCTAAAACACAAGGTCAAATCTACACTGGAGTTGCTTACCAAGACGACGTTGAATGTTCCTGAGTGGACTAGTTACAGTTTTCACTTAAATTGGCTTGATTTAACTGTGCGTCAATCTAAGTTACATAATAAAAACTGTCCCATCAAAATCCATCAGTTTAAGCTAGAGATACAGTGAGGGAAAAAAGTATTTGAGCCCCTGCTGATTTTGTACGTTTGCCCACTGACAAATATATGATCAGTCTATAATTTCAATGGTAGGTTTATTTGAACAGTGAGAGACAGAATAACAACAAAAAAAATCAGAAAAACGCATGTCAAAAATGTTATAAATTGATTTGCATTTTAATGAGGGAAATAATGTTATGATTTAACTGGATAGAACCCAAATGCAGACAAGTACACCAAGCCAGAGAAGTTTTAACAGGTTTATTATAATGTTCAATAGTCCAGGTTTCCAATAAATGGGGAAGAGCAAGTCCAGGTTACAGGGAGGGTAACAGATCCAGGTCAGGGCAGGTGTGGTACCGTAATGTCCTCGTGTCCGTGGTGAGTCCAAAGGAAAGGTCCGATAGTGGAGAGCAGGATGGTGGTGGCAGGAGTGAAGCGGAGGCAGGAGTCAGGTTCCAAATATCTGTGGCACAGGAGAAAAAGTAAATAGACAGGCCAAAAACACAAGAGCGAAAACAGACAGGTTGAGTCGGCAGCGAGACTAACATGGTTGTCTTGACTATGATCTGACGATGAGTGGTAAGTTTGACCGGGTCTTTAAAGGCTGAGGTGATTATGGTGAATGAGCTGCAGCTGGAACCCTGACTCCCGCACACCAGATTTCACTCCTGCAATCAAGGACAGACAGAGGGGAGGGAGAGAGCAGAGAGAGAGCTACCTAGCAGCAGTAGGCCTAACAAATAAGTATTTGACCCCTCTGCAAAACATGACTTAGTACTTGGTGGCAAAACCCTTGTTGGCAATCACAGAGGTCAGACGTTTCTTATAGTTGGCCACCAGGTTTGCACACATCTCAGGAGGGATTTTGTCCCACTCCTCTTTGCAGATCTTCTCCAAGTCATTAAGGTTTCAAGGCTGACGTTTGGCAACTCGAACCTTCAGCTCCCTCCACAGATTCTCTATGGGATTAAGGTCTGGCGACTGGCTAGGCCACTCCATGACCTTAATGTGCTTCTTCTTGAGCCACTCCTTTGTTGCCTTGGCCGTGTGTTTTGGGTCATTATCATGCTGGAATACCCATCCACGACCCATTTTCAATGCCCTGGCTGAGGGAAGGAGGTTCTCACCCAAGATTTGACGGTACATGGCCCCGTCGATCGTCCCTTTGATGCGGTGAAGTTGTCCTGTCCCCTTAGCAGAAAAACACCCCCAAAGCATAATGTTTCCACCTCCATGTTTGACGGTGGGGATGGTGTTCTTGGGGTCATAGGCAGCATTCCTACTCCTCCAAACAAGGCGAGATATTTTGTGTTTCTTCCATTTACGAATAATCACCAAGCTGCTTGGCAATGGTCTTGTAGCCCATTCCAGCCTTGTGTAGATCTACAATCTTGTCCCTGACATCCTTGGAGAGCTCTTTGGTCTTGGCCATGGTGAAGAGTTTGGAATTTGATTGATTGATTGCTTCTGTGGACAGGTGCCTTTTAGACAGGTAACAAGCTGAGATTAGGAGCACTCCCTTTAAGAGTGTGCTCCTAATCTCAGCTCGTTACCTGTATAAAAGACACCTGGGAGCCAGAAATACTTATTTCCCTCATCAAATGCAAATCAATTTATAACATTTTTGACATGCGTTTTTCTGGATTTATTTGTAGTTATTCTGTCGCTCACTATTCAAATAAACCTACCATTAAAATTATAGACTGATCATTTCTTTGTCAGTGGGCAAACGTACAAAATCAGCAGGGGATCAAATACTTTTTTCCCTCACTGTATCTGTTTCTTGCATCCACCTATGTCGGCCTTCCGCATCTGCAGTGGAAGGTGGCTGAGCTCCAGCGGTCTTTGTCAAACCATGAGACATCCCGAAAATCGTTCTTGTCACGAAAACGTCTGTAGCGTCCGAACAGTTTGACCTACGAACACGATGGTGTTCACCGTTTTGCTCTACGACCCCCACAAGTGACACGGGACTCGTCTGAAGGTAACCCGGTTCAGGTAAAAAAAATTTTTTGGTAGTTTTGTGTCAACGAACAAAGGGGTTACATATGTGTCCAAGAAAGAGTTCCTGAGCTTTCTTATGTCTCCTAGGAAACCTTATTCCTTAATATTTATTTTTTGACTGTCTGTTTTGCCTTTATGAATGTGTAATTCAATGCGTTTCTATGGGCTATAGTAGTAAAGGGCAAATTTAATATTATTATTATAATATATATATATATATATATATATATAAATATAAATATATCTATACTATAATGTTATTTTTTTTGTTGGGGGGGGGGGGGGGGTGTAGATCAGCTTTGATATTCAGATAGATGGTAGCTTCCATCAATGTAATTGTCTGCATCATTTCCAATCCCCCATATATTTTTGGTCAATATACTGTATATATATACAGTTGAAGTCGGAAGTTTACATACACCTTAGCCAAATACATTTAAACTCAGTTTTTCACAATTCCTGACATTAATTCTAGTAAAAATTCCCTGTCTTAGGTCAGTTAGGATCACCACCTTATTTTAAGAATGTGAAATGCCAGAATAATAGTAGAGAGAATGATTTATTTAGCTTTTCTTTCTTTCATCACATTCCCAGTGACACCGTTGTGTCTTTGTGTATTTCATAATGACACCTTTGTTTTTAAGCCCTGGATTTCTAACCCCTTGATATTATTGTTGGATCTGATTTTAATAGCTAACATTTCGATGGCCATAATAAATAGATATGCCGATAGTGGACAACCTTGTTTTACTCCTCTTGACAGTTTAATACTTTCTGAGAAGTAATTCAAATTCAATATTTTAGGCTTAGACTTTTTTTTAACACTGCTCAGAGGAATCTGTCTGATGTGCTCCATGATGATTTAATCTGCCTTCCTACAAACACAGAGATACAGTCATAAAAAGATAAGCCTCATCTCTGCCCGTATCAATGGCTGAGCTCTCTTAAACACACATTTCCAACTGCTGCATCTGATTTCGGAAAGGTCATCTCTCTTTAAAACGTATATGTACTCCCGTAGAAATAGAATCACGATGTGTCATCCCGTGCCTCCAGATGGATGATTTGATAGTGCTTGTACTGAGGTCACGATGAGCAGTAATAAGTTATATCATCTGGATGCCAAATGGCCTATGAAGTATGTTATCCATGACAGTGCACTCATCTCTCAACAAGCCCTGTTGTTTCCAATCATGTCCCACGACTATAAAATATACATGAAATAGGAGGCAGGACTGTCAGAGTATCTTTGGAGTGGATCTGAGACCTTCCTTGTGTCATGGACAGGACTGTCAGAGTATCTTTAGAGTGGATCTGAGACCTTCCTTGTGTCATGGACAGGACTGTCAGAGTATCTTTAGAGTGGATCTGAGACCTTCCTTGTGTCATGGACTGTCAGAGTATCTTTAGAGTGGATCTGAGACCTTCCTTGTGTCATGGACAGGACTGTCAGAGTATCTTTAGAGTGGATCTGAGACCTTCCTTGTGTCATGGACTGTCAGAGTATCTTTAGAGTGGATCTGAGACCTTCCTTGTGTCATGGACAGGACTGTCAGAGTATCTTTAGACTGGATCTGAGACCTTCCTTGTGTCATGGACAGGACTGTCAGAGTATCTTTAGAGTGGATCTGAGACCTTCCTTGTGTCATGGACAGGACTGTCAGGGTATCTTTAGAGTGGATCTGAGACCTTCCTTGTGTCATGGACAGGACTGTCAGAGTTATATCATCACTTAGGGTGACCTTGTCATGGCCCGCACAGTAGTACTGAATCTCATATTTTTTCAATGGAGTGGAATCTTCTAGTACTTATCATGGGGGACCAATTACACGTTTTATTTTTTTACTTAAAGGCTACATCCATTTGGTTGAGGAGTCAGGTTTGGCATGAGTACATGAGTGGGGAATACAGCTGATGTTAGAATGGTAGAGATTATAACACTGACATGGAAGACCATGGTGGTCCTCTGTAGCTTAGTTGGTAGAGCATGGCTCTTGCAACGCCAGGATAGTGGGTTAGATTCCCAGGACCACCCATACATAAAAAAAATTATGCACGCATGACTGTAAATCGCTTTGGACAAAAGTGTCTGCTAATTGGCAAATATTAAGAATCAAATTATTGCCAGTGAATTTACAATTAAGCATTGGCGAAATAGTCTGCTAGACTATTAGAGCTAAATAATGAACTTCATGGTATTAGGTTTTATCGACAGAAATATGAGTGGCTGTTTGTCCACAGCATTGAACAAGCAGAGGTATTGCTGATAAATATTTGTCTTGTCCATGCAGCCAGTATATAATCTGTCTTAAAAAGGAGGGAAAACAAGCCATGTGAAAGGTCTAGTACCGCCCAGCCCTCCATTCTATCAATCTTCCTCTCTATCACAATCTCTTTATCTCACTGTGCGGGTGTGTGTGTTTGTGTTTGCATGCATGCGTATGCATATGTACGTGTGTGTGCATGTGTAAATGGAAGACACAGGAAACCTTCGATTAACTCAACAGTAGCAGACATTCACAATTCATTACCACACGTTGCAACAATATTAATTGGATACAAGTCACCCCAAGGAAATAATGATGTACAGTAATTGGTATGGTTTAATTTGACTTTCACTAGTGAGAACAAGTCTTATCAATTACTTTTTAACCTCGCAAGTCCTGGTTCGATTTACAGGAAATCATTCTGGGAGGCAATTATTTATGTTGCTATTTGGGTTGCAGTATCATGTGACAAATGATCATCATCTTGATCATCATTATTGTCATCATTATCCAATGATCTATCACGCTCAATGTGAAATCATCTCAAAGCAAACCATACTGATAGATTGTTACTGTACATCATGATTCAGGTATCAGTCAACCCATGTAGATCTAATACATTGTACAGTTGTATATTAATTACTTCTTATTATGAGGATGAACAGATCACATTGAGATACATTGTATTCTGTAATTTAATTACTGATCAAATGTATTACGTCAAACACCACTAATATCTGGACGTAACAGTTTAGGAGTAATTGGATGAGCGTTTATTTCATAGGGACAAACTAATGGATTGAGACGCAAAGGAACAGAACAAGGGAGTATTTTTCTCTGCTGGATACAGTAATAAGAAAATATCATTTTTCATTCCATGCAGGTATGGGCTGTGTAAGCCTGTCTTCACATGATGATCAATTGCTCTGTATAACATCTGTTCCCATGCTAGTCTTAATAATGAGACCTGAACACAGCCAAATTCTCATTTTGTTTTGGCTTTAAAGAATAACAAGGTTGTTAGTTGGAAAGGTTATATTGATTAATATCTATTTTCTCCCAGCCATAGATGAGTAATTCTCAGTAATGGAACTTGCTTTGCAGGAAGAATCGATTGGGATTCATGCGAAAGATGAAAATCTATCCGAGTGGGAAATGGGAGAAATTAACCAGGAGACAAACAGAGGAGGATATCCAGGCAGAAAATACCTCTTCCCCTCCCTAACACTTTGCATGCTATACTGAGGAACATGCTGGGTGAAGGTGGTTTATTTTCTCACATTAACAGTATCTAAAAGCCGATTTATGGTCATTCCGGCATCCGCATTGGCCGTACAGTATTTACTAAGATGCGGCCTCTGCAGGAGTCAAGGCATTCATATTTATTGCGCTTCGCAGAGCAGAGCAAAGCTGTTGTGAAATAAGTTGTCAAGGAAGTGAGTTTGTGTTTATACAGGACGTACCGCCCCCACCTACCGTCAACCAATTATGTCAATGCAAAGCTATACAGAACCCTCTGCATTGTTACAAAATTTGGGAGGAGCACGGCGATGCAGTACAGAGCTTGATTTGGCCTCCGCAAGCCACCAGAGGTTCCAAAATTGCGTCACACCCTCCGTACGGTGCCTACGGACTGCATTTCCAGATCAAGCATAAATCAGCTTTAAGCCTAAGTGAGACACACTATGCCTTACAAGTTGTTTTCCAAATAAATAATATAAACAGAGCTATACAATAACTATTGTAAGCACACTGATAGAATCAGAGTAACAGTAGAACCATATGGTTAAGCTTATGAAGATGGCATTTGTAAAGATGAGGTTATGTTG
The DNA here is from genome assembly GCF_964263955.1 of Coregonus lavaretus. Lineage (NCBI taxonomy): Eukaryota > Metazoa > Chordata > Actinopteri > Salmoniformes > Salmonidae > Coregonus > Coregonus lavaretus. The sequence continues at coordinate 22,414,547 of NC_140023.1, forward strand.
AGTGTGTTTATAAGGATAAACCACGTTAACCCAATAGGCGCATTTTGCCTGTTTGCCAGTTTTCCATGAGAACAAAACCTTGCTGCAGATTTATTTTGGCTCATACACGGCACCCCTCTTGAGTTAGAGGAGCAGAATCAGCATACCGTCTTGAGTGATGCCATCCATCGATCCTCCCCCATCGCTGCATCTGAAGCACCAGACACCGGTGGAGAGCCAGATGGTGTGTGTTACACTTGTTTTCTTGTCGTCGCGGTAACTGTTATTTATACACTACCACAGCAATGACTGGGCCCTCCAAACGAGAGCTTTTGTTCTCCTCCAAGCTGGAGAGGAGGAAAGGAAAGGAGGAGATGAGCTAGAAACGACTGGCAGACAAAAACAAATGTCCCTATTAGATTATCACCTCCTCAGCCCCCTGTGGAACAACTCATTTCTGGCTTTCTGTAACTCTGGCGTGGGCCCTGCCAGGAAAGTAGAACAATAATCCTGATAACTCAATATCACTTCTATTAGCTGGGGGGAACAAGGCCATGGATCATTATCATGTCACCATGTACAGGAAGCTTAGGGTTGGAGATCAATGATAGATTTTACACCAAGATCTAGCACCCCAACCTTTACATTTGCTAACCCCCTTCTGTAAGTTATGAGAAAAAGCAATATCACTCTTGAAAGCAACGAAATATGATGAATTATTTTGCTTACACATAATCAGCAGTGAGCGAAATAAGGCTAAGTGAATTTCCCGGCGCTGCCATATCCTTTCTCCAGGGCTCTGTAGCACAGTGTCAGGGGCCCACTGTTCTAAACATCTATGATGTTCATAATAGTGATAGGGGATGGGAGGTGGAAAGAAACGTATTTTCTTCTTCCAAGTAACATTATAGCAATTGGTCATCCGTCTAACATTATAGCAATTGGTCATCCGTCTCAGCATGACAGGTCAGACTGTTGTCATCATCTCTTCAGGAGATTTACCCCACTCCGTCGCCAAACACACTGGCTCCAGGTCATCTATAAATCACTTCTAGGCAAATCCCCGCCTTATCTTAGCTCATTAGTCACCATAGCAACACCCACCTGTAGTATGCGTTCCAGCAGGTATATCTCACTGGTCATCCCCAAAGCCAACACCTCCTTTGGCCGCCATTCCTTCCAGTTCTCTGCTGCAAATCACTGGAACGAACTGCAAAAATCTCTGAAGCTGGAGACACTTATCTCCCTCACTAACTTTAAGCATCAGTTGTCAGAGCAGCTTACCGATCACTGCACCTGTACACAGCCCATCTGTAATTAGCCCACCCAACTACCTCATCCCCATATTGTTATTTACATTGTTATTTATTTTGCTCATTTGCACCCCAGTATCACTATTTGCACATCGTCTTCTGCACATCTATCACTCCAGTGTTAATACTAAATAGTAATTATCTTGCACTATGGCCTATTTATTGCCTTACCTCCATAACTTACGACATTTGCACACACTGTATATAGATTTTCTATTGTGTTATGGACTGTACATTTTGTTTATTCCATATGTAACTCTGTGTTGTTGTTGTTTTTATCACACTGCTTTGCTTTATCTTGGCCAGGTCGCAGTTGTAAATGAGAACTTGTTCTCAACTGGCTTACCTGGTTAAATAAAGGTTAAATACAAATAAATACATAAATAAAAGGGCACAACGGCCACTGGCCGCAAAAGGCATGGATTTTTTTAGGGTGCATTACGGCCACACAAAGGGGATGCCACCGTGAAATTTGAGGCATTATCAAGTGCTTGTCACATTGTGAATGAGAGACTGATTAAGTGTGTACAGCCTGCGCAAAAAAACACAGCAGAGCTCATGCCTTTCAAGCACATTTTTTCAAATCAATATTAGAGTCGCATCATGCAGCCTTACAATGTATTAAAAAACATCAAAACATATAGCTCAACGTTTGTAGAACTAAAGTTCTCCGGCCATAAGGCTGTCTTCCAGTCTACACCCTGATATTACAGCAAGGGACGAAATGAGTGAGAGGGCTTTAACACTTCTATTGGTATTGTTGGCAATGGCGACACAAGCAAGGACTACTAGGGATGAATGTTTGGTATTTTGTTAACTCTGGCATATTTAAATTTATGTGAAAACTGAAATGTTGATTCATGTGCACTGTCCCTGTCAAATAAATGCCCAAATAAGTAAATGTGCTGATTATGGTTCAGAATGTCTGATTCAATGTCTTTGCTACTCTGCTCACTTAATTCTCATGATCTCATTCAAGTGTCTGTGCCTCACACCTCCCGTGATTAGTCCGTGAGAACAGTGTTTTGCGTGTTGATAAAAGTGAAATGGAAGGTCACAAGCTTAGTCAATTCAAAGATGCCATTTACTCAGTTAATCCCACACATTATTACATCTCCTGTTTTTTGAAGAGAGCACTGTATGGAGTGGTGGGGTGGAGAGAAATTAATACACACTGTCATTTCAAAAGCTTTAAACTTACTTATTGAAATGTCATAGGTTTTTGCAGTCCAACTGCAAAATAACACTATGGCTTAGAAGGAAGCTTGAGCTTTTTACCATTTATTTAGTTAATCCCACATATTCTTACATCTCCTGTTTTTTTAAGAGAGCACTATATGGAGTGGTGGGGTGATGAGAAATGCATACACACTGTCATTTCAAAAGCTTTACCCTTACTTATTGAAATGTCATGGGTTTTTGCAGTTCAACTGCAAAATAACACTATGGCTCGGAAGGAAGCGTGAGCTTTCGCAAGCCCTACACAGTTGAGCAAATGTGAGATGCGAGGGAAGGTGATATGAGATGACAGGGAGACAAGAAAGAAAGCAGAGAAAGAGTGAGAGTGAGAGGAAGAGAGAGAAAGAAAGAGGCATACTGCTTAGGCCTTGTTTGTTTGGCTTTCTGATTGCTTTGATCCTGGCTTTGGACAGTCCATCTGAGCTTTGCTTTTTCGAAGTCCTTGAATAATGATGGGCACAATAACAGTACGGTCCTCCATACTAAAATTAGTCAAATCAAGAGGCAGCTTGAGTGCTAAGAACGAACCTATATAATGCCCATTATCGTGATGAGCTCTCACATGAATGAGAAGTGTGTTGAGCAATGAAGCTACATGAATTAGGACAGGGACAGGCACAGCACTAGATTGACAATGAAAGTTCCCTAGAGATACATTTAGTGATTCAAGTCTTGGATGTAATGGTGTTAATCAGGTGCCATCATCACACATTAAAATGACAAGAATGACAGAATGAGTGCCTCAGATAATTAATTTTTTACTTTGTGTGTGCAGGCTTTCCCTGATGCTGGTAACTGTCTTCTCTTGCCTAATTATCACCAACACCTTAAAAGTTAAAACCAAACTGACTTTGGGAGTATAGATTACCTAACAAAAGGGCTGTTTTTTGTCACTAGGTGTTACAAAAAGTGTCTCTGCTTAGGGGGTCAAACTGGGTGAGTTGTCAGGTCAGTGGAACACAGGCAGAACAGAGGAAAATGGTCCATAGAGAATCTCCATAGAGGATCTCAGCCACTCATACATGTTGGAATTAATTACCTGTGGAAAGAGGTTGACCCTGATGCAGGAGCTACATACTGTATGTCAGGAAGCATACTACACATAGAACACATCATGGACATTGTTGGCCTGACAGAAATCTCCCAAAACTACCAGAGTATTTCTGATTCAGACATTCACCTGCTCTGATAGACATTATGCACTTACTCACACAGACACAGTCATGTAGCCTAAATGCACATTCGTAAATGCCCTCTTGGTCCGACATGCTAAAGGCTCGATTTTCACATTGATCAAGTCTGGGGACTTCATTTTCCCAAAATCCTCCCCGTCAAATTGTGGTCTTGCCCCTGACGTACCTGGTGAAGGTGTTTATCATGGCGTGAAATGTGGTGATGTCTAAAAACAGGTCAACAGAGGGGTTTGGGAGGAGTTAAACAATTGGCCCTCTATTCAAAGAGCGTCAAAATTACCATCTCTGCATCATTACTATTTCAGGTTATTCTTAGGGGTGCGGCTGCCGGACCAGACAGTAGGCTGAGAGAGGGGTAGAGAAAGGGGTTGAAGACAGCTTGAGGATGGGCAAGAAGGTCACCGCAGCCTCTCCTTTAGACACAGCAGAAGGTAGAGGGCAGCAAGGTGACGTGGTGGAGCAGATGGCATATCTCCTCTTTTCTTCCTCCATTTTCTCTTTCCATTCTCTCCTCTTCCACCTGTGGAGGCGGACACTTCTTGTGGTTCGGCCCGCCCTCCCAAGAAACCAGGATGCAGGTCATTTATCACTGAGATCTACACACACTGTGCAGTAGCTCCATGCCAGACTTTACTCCACAGCAAGCTCAGTATCATTGTCAGATCAAGCGAGGAGTCCCTTTCTGAGCCCCTTCTATTTACCCTTTCATAAACAAGATATGATTCCTAAAGAAGACATGAACCCGCTCCCTTGAGGCTATCATATCTGTTTGTACTGAGACAATATGAATGGAGACACAATGGCATCTTTCATAGAATTCATAGAATACAAAAACTATGTTTTAAGTGACAGTGTTGGCAATAGCCAACAACTTTGTTGGATTTCTTGAATGTCTGTTCAATACTTGTAAATGGCAGAATGCTGATTTTTAAACCTATCTTCGTGAAAGAAAACTGGTGAACGGATCTGGGCATTGTTTGGTGAGTATTTAGGGAGTGTAGTTCTATGTGGATGTGCACAGTTTCGTTCTGAAATGCGGAGGATTGACAGAGAAAAGGCGAGAGGCGAAAGTCTATTTAACATGCATTGCCCAATCAACACTATCGTCGCCATTATAATGATTGGTTAGAGCACAAATCAGATTGATTGACTGTTTTCACCCAGTGAAAAACCATCCCACAGGCACCTGGAGACATTTACAGGGCCAAGAGTAGATCTCTCTCAAATGCCTGTCTTTCTTTGTGTGGGTGACTCCAACCCTCCGAGCTGTGAAGCCAGGCACTCTGAGTATTTCCCCCTTCTCTCCTCTCTTGTTCCACATAAACTGCAGCCATGTATCAGTTTCACTTCTCTCCGGGTGAGTTGACAGTCTGACAAGACTTGAGAGGCAAGGATACACAGTGTCCTTATTCTGTCACCCTCTTCCATTGGCTTTGACTGGCCCAGACACAATACATTCTAGCCTGTACAGCACATCTAATAAATCACTGTCCTCTGATACAATAACGAAGAGTTTACTCAAGGAGCTATGAAATTACCCGCCTTCAACCTGATCTATTTCTGTCTCCTCTCCTCTATTAGTTTAGGGGATGGTTGAGTTGAAAGAAAACTTTTGTCAGTAAGTGAAAGCAGCACAGTGATATTGTGACAGCATTGCTGCATGGACAGAAATGTGCCACATTGCGGTGGGAGTGAAAGCCCATACATTTATTGTTACAGCTATTCTCTAGGCTATAATATGAGGCAAACCTATATGATCTTGGGTAGTGTACTGTAATACACAAACACAAACATACACACAAATACACACATACAGTATGCCAATACTCTTTTCAAAGGATTTCAAACATAGCCCACAAAAGCACCCATGAATGTCAAGTTCATTTTCAGTGATAAAAGTGTAGCATCCCGTTTGCTGGTGCATGAGCTGTGGCTGATGCATGAGCCACCGTGGATCCAATGTCTTATTGAATGGGCCGATCATCAATCTAACATTCCCCACTTCAATCTCCAGCACCAGCTTTCAATGCAAACTGTCCTGATATCATCACCTCCCTCAATCACCCCCATAATCTGCATGCTGACACATTGATAGAGCTGTAGAATGACCTTGCATCTTTTAAATATGGAGGTTTATATTGGGATATTTCAGAGTGCAGAGGCTCTTTATAAGGTCAGGGAAAAGGGTTGCAACTAAAATCACGCAGTGGGACCTACCTGCATGGTATACCCATCACCAATCTTCAATTTAAATTCTCCCTTCCATGCTGAGTTAATAGGATGGGTGTCAGAGTTGGATGATTGAAGTCTGCCAGTAGAATGTTGCTGAGAGTAAACTGTTGTTGAAAAAAGATTGCATAGGGAGAAATGAAAACTGTTTGGACCGCAAAACACAACCTTTTTTTCAGCGAATCAAGCACTTTTATTCAAATTCCCGCAAGCTGTGTTTTTATTCACCCACATCATTTTAGTCACGAATAAGCACACATGCAGGTAACTGCCAAAATAAAGGAAACACCAACATAAAGTGTCTTAATAGGGTGTCTTAATAAGGCGTTGGGCCACCACGAGCTGCAAAGAATAGCTTCAGTGCGTCTTGGCATAGATTCTACAAGTGTCTGGAACTCTATTGGAGGGATGCGACACCATTCTTCCATGAGAAATTCCATAATTTTGTTATTTGTTGATGGTGTTGGAAAACGCTGTCTCAGGCGCCGCTCCAGAATCTCCCATAAGTGTTCAATTGGGTTGAGATCTGGTGACTGAGACACACACACACCCTTTAAACCCCCTATGCTCCTTTGACACCCCTCTTTCAAAGTCACTGAGATCTCTTTCTTCTTCTAGCCATGGTAGCCAAAATAAAGGGCAATTGGGCATTTTTATACATGACCCTAAGCATGATGGGATGTTAATTCCTTAATTCTGTGTGGAAGCACATGCCTTCAATATACTTTGTATCCCTCATTTACTCAAGTGTTTCCTTTATTTTAGCAGTACCTGTATGCTAATAAAACAGAGGGAAAGTCTTTTTTTTTACTGAAATGTTGAATTAAATTAATTATTTGCATTTTTTAATTATCATATTAAATGATCTGAAACAGATAAATGAATGGGTGCACAGAATGGCAGTATGTAAGTTTATTACACGTGTACTGATGCATTCACGTGCAAAGACCACCTGGTTGCTATTCTACTGTAATTAGTTTAATCCAGACTTACTTAATCAGTTTATTGAAGAGTTGATACTGCACTGTACCTTTGTTTATTGACCATAGCATTACTTTGGTGAAGTCAACCAATGGGGATGCCTGTTCTATTCATTCTATTTCTATGGATTTAATTCTATCCGATTTTCAAAATCTGATCAGATTACTTTTGAAAAACTGGGCCCTGGGCAACATGCATTTTTAGGATTGGATAATTGGTTGATGCTCCCTTGTAATTTTGTTTATTGAGGTTCTGGACATATTATAATAAAGGTTAACTGTGCATTTCACTGGTGGTAGAATTGAGAGGCTGTTGAATGTTCTGTTGATTTATTGCAAAGCAGAGCAAACAAACACAACAATGTATGAATGAAATGGCCTGTACAGTGGTATCAGTCACAATTCTGTACTTTTAGTCAATTTCTCACCTTGTATCACAGAATACACACTCTAAAATGTGTGTGATGGGTGGGAGCACTCCTCTTTAACTGTTGAGGCAGACAGGACCATTTCAGATCAGAATTAATGGGACTTCAATCTTCGAAAATGGCAAGATTGTGAAACTGTTAGGTCTGATCCCATAGTCATTATTGAAGACATAACAGCTAAAATGTATTTGTCCATGCAGTATTAGTTAAGCTGCCTCAACTGGACAGTGAAAAGTTCAATACCATTGTTTCATTTTTACACAACCCAATGACCCAGTCCCCCAGAGAGAAACAGATAGAGCTCACAGTTTCAACACCACTGTGAAGGCCTATCTCAGATCCAATGCATTTAGTGTGGCGCTCTGTTTGACCGGCCAGCCTGGATAGTGGAGAGAGGGGAGAGAGAGTGAGAGCTAGGCCCTGAGGTCGACTCCTCAATGTGCCTGGGATGCTCTACTTAAAGATCTTTAAATAGGGTTATTCACTAGGATGCGATAGCCCCAGTGATGTACAGTATATCTGCTCTTTCGGATGTATCATGGGATGTGCTTTACCCGAGCATCATGGGAAACTGAGCTAGATTGTGGACAGGACAGCAGGCCATGCTACTGTGCTGCTGTAGGACCATGCTCTTTACAGCATATCTCCAGCAGATGAATCAGTATGTCCCAGCACAGCTACAGTACGAAGAATAATAACAATAATAAGAGGCCCTTAAAACGGCAACACTCACTAAGTTACTGTATATTGGGATAAATGTTTTCAAATGTCAATGTCTATCTTAATAGCCAACATTGCATTTACAACGTGAACTGACTTGTCATATGAACCCTGGTGATTGCAGCTTGTCCAGTCCATTTGATTGGCCTTAATCAGCACAATTCAGTCCTGTGCCAAGGGGAAGGGATTCATTGTGACAGTGGATTGAGCGGAGGAGGCTGTAGCTGTAGCGAGCGGTTGCTAAATGATCTCCAGTGGATGTGGAGGCTCAAACGGAGGCTAAACGGGGATGCTGAATGCTCCTCTATCTGCAGCTCATTACCCACCTCTCCATTCCCAGGAGGCTTGGCTCCAGTTCATGCTGAGCGCTCTCCTGCCAGGAGGAGGTTGATTACAACCATTTTTCTTGATGAGGCTTTCTCTCTCTCGCCCACGCTTATGCCCCTCTCCTCTCTCCCTTTTTACCTCGCAGCCACCACAGGCAATTCATTTGTTGATTTAGCTTTGTATCAGTCACATAGATAAGAATGCTCAGAGAAAAGTGTGTTGTGAATGACAGAGCAGAATGTTTACTCGCTAAGAGGCTAACAGAAAACAGCCAGGCATGATGAAAATACTAAAATCATGAATCATACATCAGCATCTAGTCTGACAACAGAACACAAGTATAGAAATCAACCCAGATTAAGCTCTTTGAAATGAGATTTCAGCAGTGTGTAGCCGGGTGGGTAGACAGATGGGAATGATTTACTGTATGTAGCCAAGGTGGCATTGTATAGGTGTCTGTGAGGGGAAGATGCTTATGCATTTCTCTGCCAAGGCTCCACATACTCCAAACCCAGATGGGCAAAGATATCCTCCTCAGTAGTTGCCGGTAGGAATCGTTTCTGGAGAAAGAACAAAGACAAAATTGATGGTTGGATTCAGAAATATGGTAGACATTAAAGTATGTGGACACCCCTTCAAATTAGTGGTTTTGGCTATTTCAGCCACACCCGTTGCTGACAGGTGTATAAAATCGGGCACACAGCCATGCAATCTCCATAGACAAACATTGGCAGTAGAATGGCCTTACTGAAGAGCTCACTGACTTTCAATGTGTCACTGTCATAAGATGCCACCTTTCCAACAAGTAAAAGGTCTGCCCTGCTAGAGCTACCCCGGTCAACTGTAAGTGCTGTTATTGTGAAGTAGAAATGTCTCAACCGCGAACTGCTCAACGGCTTAGCCGCGAAGTGGTAGGCCACACAAGCTCACAGAACGGGACCGCCGAGTGCTGAAGCATGAAGCGCGCAAAAATAATCTGTCCTCGGTTGCAACACTCACTACCGAGTTCCAAACTGCATCTGGAAGCAACGTTAGCACAATAACTGTTCTTCGGGAGCTTCATGAAATTGGTTTCCATGGCCGAGCAGTTGCACACAAGCCTAAGATCACCATGCGCAATGCCAAGCGTCGGCTGGAGTGGTGTAAAGCTCTCCGCCATTGGACTCTGGAGTGGTGGAAACACATTCTCTAGAGTGATGAATCACGCTTCACCATCTGGCAGTCCTACGGACGAATCTGGGTTTGGACGCTACCTGCCCTAATGCATAGTGCCAAGTGTAATGTTTGGTGGAGGAAGAATAATGGTCTGGGGCTGTTTTTCATGGTTCGGGCTAGGCCCCTTAGTTCCAATGAATGAAATCTTAACGCTACAGCATACAATGACATTCTAGATGATTCTGTGCTTCCAACTTTGTGCCAACAGTTTGGGGAAGGCCCTTTCCTGTTTGAGCATGACAATGCCCCCGTGCACAAAGCGAGGTCCATACAGAAATGGTTTGTCGAGATCGGTGCGGAATAACTTGACTGGCCTTCCCAGAGCCCTGACCTCAACCCCATCGAACACCTTTGGGATGAATTGGAAGGCCGACTGCGAACCAGGCCTAATCGCCCAACATCAGTCCTCGACCTCACTAATGCTCTTTTGGCTGAATGGAAGCAAGTCCCCACAGCAATGTTCCAACATCTAGTGGAAAGCCTTCCCAGAAAGGCTGTTATAGCAGCAAAGGGGGGACCAACTCCATATTAATGCCAATGATTTTGGAATGAGATGTTCGACGAGCAGGTGTCCACATACTTTTTTGCAACATTACAAACACATAAATAGACTGTGAGAGTTGACATGGCTTGACGGTAAGAGGCCACGCACGCAATGAAAACATCTCAGGGTGCAAACCATAGAAGCACAAGTATGAGCAGATCAGTAACTCAAGATGAGATCACTAAATCAATGAGTCAACATGGTCAGTTACTAGACTTTTCTCTTCTGACTCACAACAGTACCCCTTGAACCAAGAATGCACAGTTGCTATGATTTGATGACAATCTAACCTATCAAGATGTGCATTAACTCATATAAAGTAGAATGGAGGCTATCAATCTTATGGCCAACATTTTCTACTGAACAGTAAATGTGCCAACACTGACCATAGCGTGAACACCCAGATTTATATCCAGCTATCTGCGTCCTCCTCACATTCATAAAAACTCTGACCTTGCTCTAAGTAACACTACATTCCAGTGGCGAGCCTGACTCACCTTGTGAGCGTGAGCGGCCCGGTGAAAAGCTTTAATCCTGACACAATCTGCCTTGAAGTGCTAAACTAGACCTGACACAGAGAAATGAGAAAAGAGGAAAAACAGGACATGTTGGGCCTTTCTGCCAGCTAACGGCAGATGATAACCAAGGATAACTGGTAGGAGAGTGGGAAAAGCACTTCTAGGCATGTATCCCGCCATGCCAGCTCGTTATTTACAATGCAAATGACAAGGGGGACGTTAGAGGCCCTAAGTGCATGCTGGGTAAAAGCAGTCAGGCCAGCCCAGGACCAATCTGTTTAAATATCACTCCCTCAGTCTTCATTTGACTTATATCTCTGTTGACAGTCAAGGCTTGAATCTTGATAATCTAAATTTAATTATCACCTAACTCTCAGCAAATGCAGTCATGCCCGCATGGCGCGCACACACACACACACACACACACACACACACACACACACACACACACACACACACACACACACACACACACAGAACATATAGAAAATGCCCCAATGATTAAATCAAATCAAATCAATTTTTATTTGTCACATGCACCGAATGCAACTGACGTAGACTGTGAATTGATTGCTTATCAATGTGCAGAGGTACGAGGTATTTGAGGTAGATATGTACATGAAGGCAGGGTATAGTGACTAGGCATCAGGATAGATACTAAGAGTAAAATAAAGAACAGAGTAGCAGCAGCAAATGATGAGTGTAAAAGTGTGTGTGTGTGAGTGTCCGTGTGTGTGTAATGTGTATATGTGTGTACGTGTTGCATTGGTCTGCGTGTGTTTGTTATGTGTTTGTGGTGTAGATGAATGTGTGTGGGTTTTGTGTGGGACTGTCAATATAGTGTGTGTGATTGAGTGTGTATATGGTTTGTATACATAGTCTAATGAGTGTGCGTAGGGTCAGTGGAAGATAGAGTTACAGCATTAAAACCTTTCCACAGAGATGGGTGCCACTGGCTATATTCTCCCCAACTCCCTAGTACCAGAGCAGACTGACATTTCTTTCCTGTCAGGAAGTAAATAAGTCAAAATCCACACAGTGACTGGGAAACTGGTGAAGCGGTTACATATAAGAGCTTTGGGCAGTCAGATGTAAAAGTGATTTAGCTTGTAGAGCATCAAGTTCAAGCATCCCGAACAAGATGCAAAAGGCTCTACAGAAAGCTATGGTAAGCTCTAAGGTCCAGCTAACAAAGGAAACAGTACAGACAAGGATCAGCTCCAACTACTGAACAATTTAGCCATTGTCCTGGATCAGGACTAAGCCTGGTCTGTGAATTGTGAGCTCTGTCCAATCCCCTCTGGGGATAACGTTGCTTTACTTACTGACCACAGCAAACTCTCTGAAAGCTTTGACCAAGAAAACATTGTTGCTCTTCTGAGCCTTGACGTAAACCCTTTTACTCTGTAAGGAGCATATGTCAAGCACAAATGATCCTACGTTCCATGTACTACAATAAGTACTACATTTTTCTGCCAGAACACAACAATAGGAAGCACTCCACTTCCAACAGAGTAAGTGTAGCGGTACTGGCTCAGACCAAAGGGCAGAGGTGCTGGAGTTTGTGTTACAGCATTTCAGTGTCCTTGCCTTAATTAATGAGCAGCTAATCAGGTGTGTATTTTCTCTGTCCGCTGCATAATTGCAGATCTCATGGACGTGAACACAGACATCAGGCCCACTAAACACCTGCCCCAGCTCTGCTCTATGTCACTGCCACCCTGCCATGACACACAGGCTGATGAATGGGCCTGAGGAAAATGGTTGGCTGCTATTCAAAAGGATGGGCCTGATGGAAATGGAAATGCTTGGCTGCCACTCAAAGAGCCAATAACTCTGGGTCTTCCATTCCTGTGACGGTCCTCATGAGAGCCACTTTCATCATAGCACTTGATGGTTTTTGCGACTGCACTTGAAGAAACGTTCAAAGTTCTTGAAATGTTCCGTATTGACTGACCTTCATGTCTTAAAGTAATGATGGACTGTTGTTTCTCTTTGCTTATTTGAGCTGTTCTTGCCATAATATGGACTTGGTCTTTTACCAAATAGGGCTATCTTCTGTATACCCCCCCTACCTTGTCACAACACAACTGATTGGCTCAAGCGCATTAAGAAGGAAAGAAATTCCACAAATTAACTTTTAAGGAGACACACCTGTTAATTGAAATGCATTCCAGGTTACTACCTCATGAAGCTGTTGAGAGAATGCCAAGAATATGCAAAGCTGTCATCAAGGCAAAAGGTGGCTATTTGAAGAATCTAACATCTAAAATATATTTTGATTTGTTTAACACTTTTTTGGTTACTACATGATTCCATATGTGTTATTTCATAGTTTTGATGTCTTCACTATTATTCTACAATGTAAAAAATAGTCAAAGAAAAACCCTGGTAGTGTATATTTTTCTACTTGTTTACCCTCAGCACTTAATCAACCCTCATCTTCCTCTTATTGTTGCCTTCCTCTCACTGAACTGTCGCAGGTGACCCCTCTGAGCTCTCAACCTCCATTGATCCCTCAGGCAAATAACCGCCCCATGTTTCCCCACCCTCTCCAGACCAGACTGACTTGCAATATGCAGACAGAGCAGGAAGTTGCAATAGGCCCGTACAACCCAAGGTTTGATACTGTTTGATACTTTCTCCGAAGCTGCCTCCTCTTCTTGTTTGGGCAGGCTTCGGCATTCGTCGTCACCGGCCTTCTAGACACTGCCACTCCTCATCTCATCATTCCATTTGTTTTGTCTTGTTCATTACACACATCTCGTTCATATCCCCTCATTAGTGTTCCCTCTGCCCCCATGTGTGTAATTTGTGTGTGATTAGTTATTGTGGAGGTGACACTAGCTCGGTGGACGTACCTTGTATTTTGTATCGCCGGGATATTCACCCATGTGCCTTGTTTTCTCCAGTGCGCCGTATTTACCACACTGGAGTGTTCTACGCAGTGCTGCGTACCGCTGTGCTCCTGAATAAACCATATATTCTGTGATTTACCCTCCTGTGCCTTACTCCGTCCGAAATCACCTGCTATAGTTACAGTGGGGAAAAAATGTATTTAGTCAGCCACCAATTGTGCAAGTTCTCCCACTTAAAAAGATGAGAGAGGCCTGTAATTTTAATCATAGGTACACGTCAACTATGACAGACAAAATGAGAGAAAAAAAATCCAGAAAATCACATTGTAGGATTTTTTATGAATTTATTTGCAAATTATGGTGGAAAATAAGTTTTGGGTCAATAACAAAAGTTTCTCAATACTTTGTTATATACCCTTTGTTGGCAATGACACAGGTCAAACGTTTTCTGTAAGTCTTCACATGGTTTTCACACACTGTTGCTGGTATTTTGGCCCATTCCTCCATGCAGATCTCCTCTAGAGCAGTGATGTTTTGGGGCTGTCGCTGGGCAACACAGACTTTCAACTCCCTCCAAAGATTTTCTATGGGGTTGAGATCTGTAGACTGGCTAGGCTACTCCAGGACCTTGAAATGCTTCTTACGAAGCCACTCCTTCGTTGCCCGGGCGGTGTGTTTGGGATCATTGTCATGCTGAAAGACCCAGCCACGTTTCATCTTCAATGCCCTTGCTGATGGAAGGAGGTTTTCACTCAAAATCTCACGATACATGGCCCCATTCATTCTTTCCTTTACACGGATCAGTCGTCCTGGTCCCTTTGCAGAAAAACAGCCCCAAAGCATGATGTTTCCACCCCCATGCTTCACAGTAGGTATGGTGTTCTTTGGATGCAACTCAGCATTCTTTGTCCTCCAAACATGACGAGTTGAGTTTTTTACCAAAAAGTTATATTTTGGTTTCATCTGACCATATGACATTCTCCCAATCCTCTTCTGGATCATCCAAATGCACTCTAGCAAACTTCAGACGGGTCTGGACATGTACTGGCTTAAGCAGGGGGACACGTCTGGCACTGCAGGATTTGAGTCCCTGGCGGCGTAGTGTGTTACTGATGGTAGGCTTTGTTACTTTGGTCCCAGCTCTCTGCAGGTCATTCACTAGGTCCCCCCGTGTGGTTCTGGGATTTTTGCTTACCGTTCTTGTGATCATTTTGACCCCACGGGGTGAGATCTTGCGAGATCGAGGGAGATTTTCAGTGGTCTTGTATGTCTTCCATTTCCTAATAATTGCTCCCACAGTTGATTTCTTCAAACCAAGCTGCTTACCTATTGCAGATTCTTCCCAGCCTGGTGCAGGTCTACAATTTTGTTTCTGGTGTCCTTTGACAGCTCTTTGGTCTTGGCCATAGTGGAGTTTGGAGTGTGACTGTTTGAGGTTGTGGACAGGTGTCTTTTATACTGATAACAACTTCAAACAGGTGCCATTAATACAGGTAACGAGTGGAGGACAGAGGAGCCTAATAAAGAAGAAGTTACAGGTCTGTGAGAGCCAGAAATCTTGCTTGTTTGTAGGTGACCAAATACTTATTTTCCACCATAATTTGCAAATAAATTCATTTAAAATCCTACAATGTGATTTTCTTGATTTTTTTTCTCAATTTGTCTGTCATAGTTGACGTGTACCTATGATGAAAATTACAGGCCTCTCTCATCTTTTTAAGTGGGAGAACTTGCACAATTGGTGGCTGACTAAATACTTTTTTCCCCCACTGTACCAGCACTAACAGAAACCCTCTTAAACCTAAACCTAACCTAAAATAGTATTTTTCCTTGTGGGGACCGACAAGACTTCTGGTCCCCACAATAATAGTAAAACCAAACACACACACACACACACTGGAACAGACCTAATGGCTTGTGGGTCCTTAGACACAGGGATATGCTAATCCAAACACAAAAAAACTACTCATAGGAACATGTAAATTTACAAAAGCTACAAAAATACTACAACAAGTGGCTTGTCGGAGAGTAGGCTACTTTATTTTTTATTGTAATCTCAGTGTTGATATTCATCATCTACAGTATAATACATTGGCAGAGATAAGTATGTCTGAAGGACATGGCAATTCAGGACTGTTGTGTTTGTTGTCCTCTGTTGGACAGCATGCAATGAATTTTAAGTATTGAAAGGAAAATAAGTATTTTGAAATAGTCACCTTTTCAAAATTAATCATTTACATTTGTGCCCAACTCTTTGACAGCTCTAAAAAGGTGTCATCAAGGCAAAGGGTGGCTACTTTGAAGAATCTCAAATATAACATATATTTTGATTTGTTTAACACTTTTTTGGTTACTACATGATTCCATATGTGTTATTTCATAGATGTCTTCACTATTATTCTACAATGTAGAAAATAGTAAAAAATAAAGAAAAACCCTTGAATGAGTAGATGTTCTAAAACTTTTGACTGGTACTGTACATTCATCTATAGCCTACTGTATCATATTTCTACTGTCCCCATCATACTATTGCTGTGGGTCTCTCCATTAGAAATCTATAGATACTGTATCAAACCACATCAGGGTTATTACATAATGCATACCAGCGTGGGCCACAGCCTTCCTCCCTCCCTTTGTTTAGATAGTTTTCTCCTTACTGTCACCACCTTGAACCAGGTTGTTATTGCCAAGAGATTGATGAATCGAAAAATCTTTTGATTGTCTCTAAGTTAATCTATCTTTATTGCAGCTTACAGGAAAGGGCTGACAGTGGCGGAAAAGTGGGAGTCGATTTGGGCCTCTGCTGTCCTACTGATGATCCACCCACGATCAGCACACACACACACACAAACACACACACCCAGCCTTCTTCAGGCACCCTGGGGCAACAGAATAGAACCACAGAGAGAGAGGAGGCATCTCAGACACCTCACTAATCAACCCAGCAATTAGTGTAAGGATCATAAACCACTCGGAACCATAAAAAGGCTATTGAGCTGAATGTGGTTTTCATTACCTAACTCTCTCAGCCTGCTAATCAGCCCAATGCACTGGGCAGTAAGGGAAAACAGTGGCAGATAATCAACCTTTTAATCATACACACAGAATGAGTTTATTTGGCTGCCATGGTCTTATACGTTTTGGTTTCATTTGTGTTTATGCAGCCACATAAACATTAGTAAATGACTGTTATTTGTTCATGAGAGTGTCCAAATGTAATGATCAGAGGACGATAAAGGCATTAGGGCAGTTTAATGTGATCTCATTATATCTCATTGCCTATTAAGCAGAATGCTCTATTTCTTTCCTCTGTAACACTTTCCTTCCACCCTAAGTCATAAGGCCTACATAACACGTGACTGTCATATGACTAACATAAGCCCAAATCACATGGAGGGACGTCTGTCAACGGCGTGAATTTGCATGTGCAAGAGTATTGTTTTCAAATAGGTAGTCTATTTGTCAGATAAACCATAACCTATACAGCCTAATATTTTTTACCATTCAACTTTAGCAAAGTAGGGTAAATCATAACAATTCCTCTAATTCCCTTTCTACAAAAGACCCACTCAATCTCTAGACCAGATTGATTAATTTGAACCAAGGCACTCAATAACCATGCACTATGTTTGAACTTTATTAATCAAATCGTCTGTAAGCAAAAACGGCGAGACTGTCAAGAAATTACATTGACAACGTGACATATAATTCTGAAACACAACCCAGTTGAATGTTGTTGCATTCATGTATTGCTACACATTTTTTATTAAAGCTCTAGCCTGTTCAGTACATAATGCTGGCTTGCAGTTAAACGTATCATCACTAAATAGACACTTTCTAACAACATTTAATAATTCCAGAGGTAACAATGCACAAACGTTATTTTTTCTAACAATTTATCAGCGCATTGTACCAGAATTGCTATGCATAAATGTGAGCAAAATAAACGCTGCCTAATTTAACGCGCTATACTCTCAAGATGCCGTTGATGCTCGCGGCCCTTCTGTTTTCTCTGATTCACTCCCATGCATTCTATTTCCAGTGTAAGCACGCTCATTCACACACGTATAATTTTATTTATCCATGTATGATTTGGGCTATAGACAACAGATGTCAGTAGGACATGAAAACCGCACCTTAAGTCTGTATCACACCTCTTGAATCGTGGATTATTTCCATAAAACCCTTCCTTGATTATACCTGACTTATATGACTGTCAAGTTGGAGAGTTTCAGAGTTCCCTTCATACAGTAAATCCATATTGTCAATTGGCATTGTTGATTAGGCTTTATTTTCCAATGTATTCCAATGCAGTAAACGATAGAATGCTGCAGTTCCATGAATTTAGGAAATATCCATGAAGTTCTAGGAAGTATAGTAAACTGCTGCAGTATTATGAAGTTCTCGGCTAGCTAATGAGCCTTTTGCCCGGCTCTCTCTTGTACAGACCCAACCAGAACGCTCCTTTAATGATAACAATAAATTAAGTTTCTCTGCTCTGCTGAAGCCTGTAAATAATTAATTGGTTTCTTCAAAAGGGGCTGGTTTTGCATGACCAATTTACTTCCTCCTGCATCCAAACATTGTGATCTGATGCTGCTGTATCAGCACTAGGAGGATTCTGATTAATGAAAAAAGCATCTGCAAAATATGAGCTGTTTGGATGTTTTGATCTTATAATGAGTTAAGATATGTAACTGATTTGAATGTGTACGGCTATTGTATAGGAACAGTTACTGTTGCAGTAATAAACTGTTAAGGTAGTGGGCATGCTACCTTTAACTCTCTCTCTCTCACACACACACACACACACAAAAGCACACACACACACACACGGTCATTGTTGCCTCTAGTTTTTTACTGTAGTCACATAACACATAGATCATGTCATGGTCATGTCATGGTTGCGGGAATAGCACACAGTAGAAGGAGATTCCGATTGATAAATGCCCAGGACAGGTCTCAACTACTTCAATGAATGTTAAGTGGAGTGTCCCGTGAATAAATCATGGGCCAAACTGAAATAGGAGCTACGGCTGGAAGGGTGCCTGTGTCACCGCAAGGGCCATGTCAATTAATTTTACATGACAGACAGACAGACCCAACTTCAGAGCCAGAGTGAAAACCTCTGCCATTCACTTTCATCAATAATGGAGCAGGATTCGTCTCTAGAGTTAGCCCGAGCGACGACACCCCACTCCTATCGTTCCCCCCTTCCTTCCCCCATCTCTCTCATCCTCCCCCTCCTATTCTCTTCTGAAATCTTCTGAATTCGGAACTCATTTCTTCGCTTTATAAGTCCATAAGAATAGATTGTAGGTTGTGGATTCACGAATAATAGCTTGGCATTGAATTCCATTTTTAACAGAAAAACATTGGCGCGGAATAGGATCTATAAATACCACTCGTTTTCTCTCCAAGGGGAGGATGGGAGGATGGGAAGGGGGGGGGGGGGGGGTAAGGGGCGATGGTGAGAGGAGTGACAGAGAGAGAGGATGTGAGAAAAACCTTGTTATTATTCACATGGTATTATTCACCCTCGTGTGGGGACTGTTCTAATCGATGTGTTTCTCCCGCTATCCGTCTCGGTCCGTATGTCTCTGTTCTCTCTTTTCTCGCACAAAGTTTCTTGACCTCTCCATCCATAGCTCAATCTCAGTTTCATTGCCTCCCTCAGAAAGGCCTCAGACCTTCAGAATAATTCATTTTGACTAACATACACTGAGTGTACAAAACATTAGGAACACCTGCTCTTTCCCTGATATAGACTGACCAGGTGGATCCAGGTGAAAGCTATGATTCCTTATTAATGTCACCTGTTAAATCCACTTCAAACAGTGTAGATGAAGGGTAGGAGACAGGTTAAAGAAGGATTTTTAAGCCTTGAGACAGTAGAGACATGGATTGTGTATGTGTGCCATTCAGAGGGTGAATGGGCAAGACAAAATATTTAAGTGCCTTTGAACGGGGTATGGTAGATGGTGCCAGGCGTACCGGTTTGAGTGTGTCAAGAACTGCAATGCTGCTGGGTTTTTCATGCTCAACAGTTTCCCTTGTGTATCAAGAATGGTCCACCACCCAAAGGACATCTAGCCAACTTGACACAACTGTGGGAAGCATTGGAGTCAACATGGGCCAGCATCCCCATGCCGTGACAAATTGAGGCTGTTCTGAGGTTAAAAGGGGGTGCAACTCAATATTAGGAAGGTGTTCCTAATGTTTTGTAAACTCAGTGTAAGGTCCCTCGATAGAATATGATCAGACAACAGATATTGCTTAGCGTGGCCTTACCAGGAACCATCTGTACAGATCTGGAAGTTAAATCTCAACACAACAAGTTAATGGTTTAATAAAGTTCAATGTATAACATTATTCATTTATTCTTTATTGTTATCGTTATAACATAATTCAAATGGACACTGTATACCTGTGGCTTCTGATCTTTCAGCAGCATCCATTCAGTAAAATTTCAACCCAGAAAAAACGTACAATTATACATGCACACACGCATGCACGCACGCAAGCACACACACACATACCACTTCCTGATAACTCAGTGCCGCCAGCTCCATCACTACCAGCAGCGTTCAGCACCTTGCCCACATGGAGACTCAGTAGTCTCAGTACTCTACCACCACAGGCCAACAGTTCAACACCCTGCTCCTGTCACTCTCTCATTGCACACCATCAATTTCACTGTAGCTCTCTCTCCCTGACTCTCCCATATCATTTTTATTACACCAGCCTTAATTGTCTCTCTGACCTACATGGAAAATGACCCAATCACATGACAATTGTAGCCTGAAATGAAAGTCCGTATTTGCATTGTTCCCCTGTCACTGGGGGTGGGATTTCTTTGGTGGATGGAGAGAAAAGGCTCCATGTTCAAGGAGAGGGAGAGTGAGAGGCATTGTGAAGGGTTGGCTTTGAAGAGATCTCTGTGTAAAAAGCATGACAATCTCCTTACAATGGAAATTGGCAGACTATATATAGTCATGGCAAACTTTAGTCCAAATGCTGACTCAAGTTTTTATATGCTTTCGTTGAGTTTTCTTACAGTACCTTTATCTCAATTTAAATGCTTAAAGGACTTAAGTGAAGTATATTGCCACATTTGAAACTAAACATACATAATGAAGCTCACATTTTCTCATCTACTGTAGATCATCCTAGTTTCATACCATC
Organism: Coregonus lavaretus; assembly: GCF_964263955.1. NCBI lineage: Eukaryota > Metazoa > Chordata > Actinopteri > Salmoniformes > Salmonidae > Coregonus > Coregonus lavaretus. The sequence goes on from NC_140023.1 coordinate 22,435,275, forward strand.
TCCACAAATCCCAGACACTCTGCCCTCTCAAAGCCAGAGCTTTAAGACCCATTCTGAACGTCAACACCAAAGAAAATGTCCAAATCCAGTTTTGTGTGATGAAAGCAATCTTTCACAAAAGAAGGTCCTTGAACTGCTCTTGATGGGCACAATATTGTACTTGTGTAAAGGTTTTAAGGTAAACTGCCTCTTGGTCTTTGTTATACAGAGCGGCCAGTTTCTCCTGGTCAAGGAGAGTGAATGAGAGCTTTTTAATCTGGGTTGTATTCATTAGGGCACGCAACAGAAAACATTTCAAAACGGATATCGAAAATGACAATTTCTAGGCACAGTCCAGGTAGTCCCTCCCTGTTTGTCTATTGTCTACTGTTTGGGGCCATGAATGAAGCTGGTCTCAGAGCACTTTGTATTATTCTGTACGTAAATCCGTGATACTTCTTTATTATGATGTGTTACGTTTTGTATGGTATGTATTCATTTGTGGATGTCCATCAGCCATTTCGTATGATATGTTACGAATTACAATTGGTATTATACATGTCAAATTTGCTAAATATAAAATGTGTTACGAATTTGCAAAACTTATGATATGTCATTTATTCTAGCTAGGTGACTAACAGTTAGCTAAAAGGGTTTAGGTTAGGGTTAGGGGAAGGGTTAGCTAACATGCTAAGTAGTTGCAAAGTAGCTAAAAGTAGTAAGTAGTTGAAAATTAGCTAATTAGCTAAAATGGTCCATGATGAAATTCAAACTCGCAACCTTTAAGTTGCTAGACGTTCGTGTTATATGCCCAACCAACCACTCTACTTCAGTTTTTGCCTTAGCCATCTGTCTTATGTAACCATACCAAACGTAACATATCATACTCATTTGAGTGTCCCAGATTTACATTTACTATGTTATGTCTAATCTATCAGACCAGGCTGAATGAATATGACCCAGGCTGTTAGCAGAGCGATAGACCTGTTCCATGGCTGCAGTCAGATAAACTGACTGTGCCAAAAAGGCTGGTCTGGTCCAAGCCAGAATAGTAGGCCCTGATTACAGCAGCAGCAATCAGATTGAATTCAGGAGGCAGCAAATAAGAATCAATCAGTGCTGAGGACCAGGGTTCCTAAGTGGAATATAAGAGGACCCAGCCAAGAAGAAGTTGTCTGTGTGTGTGTGTGTGTATATGTGTGTGTACATACAGACAGTTTATAATAGCAATAATGCACCTCAGGGTTTGTGGTATACAGTATGGCCAATATACAACGGCTAAGGGCTGTATAAAGGCAGACCGCTTCGAGTCGTGCATCAGAACAACCCTTAGCCATGGTATATTTAAGCAATAAGGATTGAGGGGTGTAGTGTTTTGGTCAATATACCATGGCTAAGGGCTGTTCTTATGCACGTCTTGAAGCAGAGTGCCTGGACACAGCCCTTAGCCGTGGTGTATTGGCCATATCCCACAAAACACTGAGGTGCCTTATTGCATGAGCGTGTGCACGACATAATGAAATCAGCAGATTATCAAGGTGTTTTGGAGTGCAATGTTCAACCCAGTGTCCAAAAACTGTGTCTCTGATGAAGGTTGTGGGTCTTCCAGCAGGACAACAACCCAAACACACATCAAAAAGCACCCATGAATGGGTGAAGAATAAGCAATGGACTGTTCTAGAGTGGCCAGCAATGAGTCCAGATCTGAATCCCATCAAAAACCTATGGCGAAATCTGAAAACAGCAGTTGTTGGAAGGCACCCCTCAAACATTGAAGAATTGAAGAAGTTTGCAGCTGAAGAGTGGGCCAAATTGCCAGTAAAATGTGCAGCAAGCTCCTGGGTGCCAAGAAGCTGATGGCTACAAAAAGCTTATTATTGGAGTTACCTTCGCCAAAGGCTGTTTAACCAAGTAGTAGCTCATGGGTGCCAATAATTGTGTCCATGCCATTCATTCGAATTTTCATAATTAATATTGGAACTTAACTTTCCCCCAAAAAAATTGGTTCTGCAATGTTGACAATCCAATCACAACTTGTGGATACTTTTTTTGTTGTTGCTACATTTACACTACCTGTCAAAAGTTTGGACAAACCTACTCATTCAAGGGTTTTTCTTTATATTTTTTTACATTGTAGAATAATAGTGAAGACATCAAAACTATGAAATAACACATATGGAATCATGTAGTAACCAAAATAGTGTTAAGCAAATAAAAATATATATTTTATATTTGAGATTCTTCAAATAGCCACCCTTTGCCTTTATGACAGCTTTGCACACTCTTGGCATTCTCTCAACCAGCTTCACCTGGAATGTCTTGAAGGAGTTCCCACATATGCTTAGCACTTGTTGGCTGTTTTTCCTTCACTCTGCTGTCCGACTCATCCCAAACCATCTCAATTGGGCTGAGGTCGGGGGATTGTGGAGGCCAGGTCATCTGATGCACCACTCCATCATTCTCCTTCTTGGTAAAATAGCTCTTACAGAGCCTGGAGGTGTGTTGGGTCATTGTCCTGGTGAAAAACTATTTACTCTGACTACACATCCATAACTCATTCCTTACACATCTATAAGCATTTCATGAATGTGTTATAACAGGTTCTAACCGCATTATTAAAGGTTAATGAAACTGTTTTATGAGTTTTATGACGATTTTGAAATGTTTATCGACCGAGTTGGAAAACATGTTGACATTGCCAGGGCCTTAGCTAGCTGCTAGCTAGCTAGGCTACATTAGTGAATAAGGGGAAAATGCTAGCTAGCTTTACCACCCTGTCTTAATATGTTTTACTCCCTTAAATCAAAATAAAATAAAATACAATTTGTATTTGTCACATGCTTACTTACAAGCACTTAACCAACAATGCATATTTCCTAAAAACGAAAGTAAAAAAGAATAATAATTACACAATAAAATAACAATAACGAGGCGATATACAGGGGGTGCCGGTACCGAGTCAATGTGTAGGGGTACAGGTTAGTCAAGGTAATTTGTATATGTAGTTAAGGGTAAAGTGACTATGCATAGATAATAAACAGCGAGTAGCAGCAGTGTAAAAACTGGGGTCAATGCAAATATTTGATTAATTGTTCAGCAGTCTTATGTCTTGGGGTAGACTTTGCACTCCGGTACCGCTTGCCGTGCGGTATTAGAGAGAACAGTCTATGACTTGGGTGACTGGAGTCTTTGACAATATTTTGAGCCTTCCTCTGACATCGCCTAGTATATAGGTCCTGGATGGCAGGAAGCTTGGCCCCAGTGATGTACTGGGCCGTATGCACTACCCTCTGTAGTGCCTTGCGGTTGGATTGCAAGCAGTTGACATACCAGGCGGTGATGCAACCGGTCAGGATGCTCTCAATAGTGCAGCTGTAGAACTTTGAGGATCTGGGGACCCCATGCCAAATAATTTCAGTCTCCTGAGGGGGAAAAGTTGTTGTTCTGCCCTCTTCACGACTGTCTTGGTGTGTTTGGACCATTATAGTTTGTTGGTGATGTGGACACCAAGGAACTTGAAACTCTCTACCTGCTCCACTACAGCCCTGTTGATGTGAATGGGGTGTGTTTGGCCCTCCTTTTCCTGTAGTCCACGATCAGCTCCTTTGTCTTGCGCGCATTGAGGGAAAGGTTGTTGTCCTGGCACCACACTGCCAGGTCTCTGAACTCCTCCCTTTAGGCTGTCTCATCGTTGTCGGTGATCAGGCCTACCACTGTTGTGTCATCAGCAAACTTATGTCACGGTTTCGGCCGAGGCTGCTCCTTCTCCTTGTTCGGGCAGGCTTCGGCGGTCGTCGTCTCCGGAGTACTAGCTGCCACCGTTCTATGTTTCGATGTTTGATTGGTTTTGTCTGTTTTGTTACACCTGTTCCTTGTTAGTGTTCATTATGCGTCCTATATAGTTCTCTTGAGTTTTGTCATGTGTTGTGTGTAATTGTTCGTTGTCACGTTGTGTGCTAGTTCGTTTATGTTCTCTCTGTATTTTTGTTTAGAGAGAGTTCCGCACTTTGTGCGCCTTTGTTTTGCACTTTACCGTGTTGCGTAAAGTTCGCTGGCCTGCCTGGTTGCCTGTTGCCGTGTTTGGCTTGTTCTTTTGTCTTCACTAAAGACGTCTGTACGAAGCCTCTGTGTGTCCTGCGCATGATTCCACACCACATCTACACTCAACCCTGACAGAATTACACACCATCCACCATGGAATCAGCAGGAGCAACCGCACCTACCGAGATTATCGAGGAGCGCCTTCGTGGACAGGAGGACAGGATCAACCAAATCGGGCACGCTCTGGATAGAGTCATGAACACCCTCCATTGATGGGAGACCAGCGGGGTACCCACGCCCCCACCTACCACACCATCACCATCGGTCAGTCCACCTGTCCAACTTCAGGAACCCAGTGGGATTCGGCTCTCGCTCCCGAGGGCGTACGACGGCACCGCTGCCGGGTGCCAGGGTTTTCTGCTGCAAGTTGAACTCTACCTCGCCACCGTACACCCGGCGCCCTCGGGACACGAGAGCGTTTCCGCCCTCATCTCCTGTCTCACCGGCAAGGCGTTGGAGTGGGCCAACGCCGAATGGAGGAGAATAGACGCCGCAACAATCACCTATGCGGAGTTCTCCCGCCGCTTCCGTGCAGTGTTTGACCATCCACCTGAGGGGAAGGCGGCGGGGGAGCGTCTATTCTACCTCCGGCAGGGGATGAGGAGCGCTCAAGAGTTTGCACTGGAGTTTCGGACTCTAGCGGCAGATGCAGGGTGGAATGAGCGGGCTCTCATAGATCACTTCCGCTGCAGCCTCCGGGAGGACGTCCGTAGAGAGTTGGCGTGCAGGGATACCACGCTTTCGTTTGACCAATTGGTTGACATGGCCATTCGGCTAGACACCCTGCTCGCCACCCGCGGGCGTCCCGGGTGGGGGTCGCCCATTCCACCCTCCAGCACCTCCGAGCCGAGTCCTATGGAGCTCGGAGGTGCTGGCGCTAGAGAACGGAGGAGAAGGAGCCCGAGGGGGGCCGTCCCCTGCACCAACTGTGGCCGTGGAGGGCTGGGGAGGGTCTCCTGGAGGGAGAGAAGGCAGGCCACACATTGGGGAGTCCTCCCAGGTGAGTAGGCGCCCCACTTACCCAGAGCTTTCTGTCGTGCACATAACCATACCTGTTTGTTTTCCACAGGTTGCACCTCGTTCCCAGCATAAGGCGCTAGTAGATTCAGGCGCAGCTGGGAATTTTGTAGATCGTAAATGTCAAGAAAGGCAGCAAAGAAGCCACTTCTCTCCAGGAAAAACATCAGGGACAGACTGATATTCTGCAAAAGGTACAGGGATTGGACTACTGAGGACTGGGGTAAAGTCATTTTCTCTGATGAATCCCCTTTCCGATTGTTTGGGGCATCCGGAAAACACCTTGTCCGGAGAAGACAAGGTGAGCGCTACCATCAGTCCTGTGTCATGCCAACAGTAAAGCATCCTGAGACCATTCATGTGTGGGGTTGCTTCTCAGCCAAGGGAGTGGGCTCACTCACAATTTTGCCTAAGACCACAGCCATGAATAAAGAATGGTACCAACACATCCTCTGAGAGCAACTTCTCCCAACCATCCAAGAACAGTTTGGTGACGACCAATGCCTTTTCCAGCATGATGGAGCACCTTGCCATAAGGCAAAAGTGATAACTAAGTGGCTCGGGGAACAAAACATCAACATTTTGGGTCCATGGCCAGGAAACTCCCCAGACCTTAATCCCATTGACAACAAGAGGCGGGTGGACAAACAAAACCCCACAAATTCTGACAAACTCCAAGCATTGATTATGCAGGAATGGGCTGCCATCAGTCAGAACGTGGCCCAGAAGTTAATTGACAGCATGCCAGGGCGAAATGCAGAGGTCTTGAAAAAGAAGGGTCAACACTGCAAATATTGACTCTTTGCATAAACGTAATGTAATTGTCAATAAAAGCCTTTCACACTTGTAATTATACTTCAGTATATCATAGTAACATCTGACAAAAATATCTCATAACACTGAAGCAGTGAACTTTGCGAAGACCAATACTTGTGTCATTCTCAAAACTTTTGACCAAGACTGTATATCCTTCGCGTCAGACTCATTAAAGAATATGTCTTTGTCCAGTTCGAGGTGAGTAATCGCTGTTCTGGTATCCAGAAGCTCTTTTCGGTCATAAGAGATGGTAGCAACAACATTATGTACAAAATAAGTTACAAACAATGAGGAAAAACATACAAAATAGCACAATTGGTTAGGAGCCCGTAAAAAGGCAGCTATCCCCTCCGGCGCCAATACTGTAGTTATTGCTGAAATGGGGAATTTAATTTAAAGCTTTGAATGTGATGATTTGTTAAATCTATTCAAGAAAGGTCAAACAGAAAAATGCCAATAGTAGGATTCTTCGGTGATGTCCTCATCAATTGTTTTCTGTGCTACATTTGGAAAACTTAAATAACATGTTCATATTATGTGTTGTGTCTGTATTATTTTTGTTAAGTGAGGCATGTTTATACATGCTTGATGAATGGGAAAATATAAGTGACCTTACTTTGACTGCATAGAATTCATACATAGACCCTTCATGTGTGCGTTATAGACCAGTATCACCAACTTATGCCTAAATGTGATGTGGAGGAAGGCTGTTAATGAGTTATGAAAGAGTTATGACCCTCAACTACGCTATTTGATTCGTAAAAAGTACACTGAGGATTCAACCCTGTGGGATCTTCATGCACTATTGACCGCAGGGAGAAGAAGAAGGTAAGTCACGGCCGGTGGGGAAATGGGGCTAGTACAGCCCATATATCAGCATAATTTTCAAAACATGGCATATTCACTAAGACTGGTATGGCAGAAGCACACTTTTGAGAAGAGCCATAATACAAAATGTTTAGTCATTTAGCAGACGCTCTTATTACGTTTAGCAGACGTTCGGTTAATTGCCCAACGCTCTTAACAGCTAGACTACCTGCCGCCCACCCTGACTATCATTGTTGTACCATACAATGAATGGCTAAAGCACGTGTATAGAATACAGATAGGACCAGGCTATTCAATCACTGCCTCATGTAAACTGACAAGCTATTTAATAATGCCAAGTCCTTGCCTCTCTTGATAAAGACGAAACAGAAGACTTCCTGAACCCTCCTTCAATGGGGGTTCAGGAATACACAGTAGTAGCCTTGGTGTGTGTTGTATTTTAACATAGAATAAAATAGATAGATTCTATATCTACATATTGCAAAACACACCTCAGTTAAATCATTGCCCACATCCTGTCTATTCTAGCCTGGTTAAACCACACTGAACGTTGTGTTCACCAAGTGAAACAATAGCAAGCACAACAACAACAACAAATTTAACCAAGAAACGACTATGCCTATTTCTGTGTTTTAATGTAGATGAAAGTGGTAAAAGACATGAAAATATGTGATTGATTGATGGAAAACTTTTGTCCCTGCTTAGACATAGTTAAAAGATAACTGTTTAACTTTCTACCAACCTACTGTCTCTTGTCTAATGGATTATTTTGGTGAGTTCCAGCATAAATGTACATACAGTAACATACAGTAAATATGTGCTCTTGCATAGCATGACATGAATGCGCTATAGATATGCTATGGATATATTTAATGAACCTTTAATAATGTGTTTGAGACCTGTTATAACACGTTCATGAAATGCTTATAGATGTGTAATAAATGTGTTATGGATATGTAGTTAAAGTAAATCGTTGTCCAGGTTTCTTTTCACACATTTTACAACCAGTGTTGACTGGTAAAGCGTTCCGGATTATAAACATGCCTTCGGTGACAGGAAACATTTTTCGGAAACAGGTAAACCAGAGGGCTTGTGAATATTTTCCGGGGAGACCAATGTGTACAGGTCTCCCGAGCGAAGAGGCTACTGTCCCAGAACAATGGCCGGAGGATGCTATGGTATTGGCGGTATGCCCATTATTAAATAATGGAGGAGCAAGTGGGGATTTGCATCTAAAGTAGATCGACAAAATCGACACACTTCCAGCACTTTGGTTGTTGGCAAAGTTTGTTGGCAAACTTGCTTTTGTAACATGTTTGTTTATTTTAAATGCTGTAGGAGGAGGGATCCGTCAAGTTTTTCCCAGCATTACATTGACTACTGCACACACCAGAAAATCCAGCCCGCCAGTTTAAGCACCACCTTCACCCAATCCTAATACGTCCAAATAACCGGTGATAAAAAACCAAGGCACAGGAGCTACTGCTGCTCATTATCTGTTGCACCCCAAAGTCTCTTTACAGATCTATCGTACCATTTATGTTTACGTAGTCTGTCCACAAGAGATTATAAAAATGTGAACGCTCAAAATCTCAAACTGCCTCTCCTGATGCGTAAAGACACTCCACCCTACTTTGTCTGTTCACCTGTCTGTATGTTTGTCTTTCACATCTGTGTGACCCTCTGAGGGCCGCTTTCACATGAGCCGCAACATTAAACCCAGAGCATTTCCTCCCAATCCTCTCCTCCCTTTACTCTCCTTTCTGAGAATGACCTCTTTCCAGGCAGTTTTTATTCTCTCTGCAAACAGTGCCTTTCAGCACCAGCTAGGGAACATTCAAAAAACGCCGTTCCCCAAAGCCCAGTGCAATTGCCCCGGTATTGTCTACACATTTGCTGCTCTGAGAATGGAGGGAGAATGGAGGGAGAATGGAGGGAGAATGGAGGGAGGGGGAGGAAGACGAGTTGTGAACACTCCACATGCTGCGTCTGAAATATGACAGGCAGCTCTACACACAACTCACTGTAAACTAGAGTGTTTCCGGAGGATTTTTTTTACTGAATGTTACAAACTGCAACAGATGTGAACTTAACAGGGAGGGAATAAGATTGGATCGTGGTGTTGAGAATTTCCTCTAAATGTCTGGCATGTGTAGGGATACGACACAATAGAGGCGGCATTGGTGAATTTTGGTCACAAGACACTTTCTTTTTACATTGTGCAATGTCTATTAGATGTGTAAATTGTACATTCAAATACTAGCTCTGCATATTTCCAAGGCAAAATGTAGCGCTGAGTTTCAGACCCACTTCTAACCTTACATGCAGCACACCAGGTTTTGAGCTCAAGAAGCTGCCCTGCTTCACACTTGAAAACAGTGATTGTTTCATAGTGTTAAAATATTATGATAAAGCCTAGTTCATCTTAGTTTTATCACTGTCCTTCCAACTGAATTACATTTCAAAAGCACAGTTTGGCTCCAGTTCCTGTTGTTTTCAGAGGAGAGGTGGATAGTGAGACTCCTAGGAGGTGATAGAACATACATTTCTCCTCTCATATCATGACACTGCTACAGCTAGAGCCAGGATATCAGACTCCAAAACGTCCTGACCACCACATCATTAATCACACTGTTATACTTGGCTTTGAGTAATTACCCTCTGTGAGATACTTCTTCACACACACACGCACACACACTGTATGACAGCACATACATACAGTACATACACACGCACACACAATGTGTATACACACACACACTGTATGAGGGCATGAACACACATACGCACATACACACACAAAGAGACTCACATACTGATATATTGTAATAATCAAACATATATGACTTATACAGCACACATTCATACTTACACACTAGCACATACAGTAAATAATTACATTTGCATACGCATTTGTATCAGCAAATGCTCATACTTTTCTTTAGACATACGCACTCTAGCTCACACACACATACTCCCACATGCAGGGAATTTCAAGGGTACACCGTGCAGTAGAGGGCTGTGTTTAAGAGGTGTTGGACAGGTCACGGAGCCCTCCTGCTCGGGGAGGGAGTCAGTAAGTCTGGGGCTGATGACATCCTCCACCTGTCCTCATTCATCAAGCCCACAACACATATTAATTATCCCACACCTTCAGCCTAACAGCAGAGGACAGACGCTCACCCCAACTCCCCGCTCCCATAGAACACAGACTAGGCTAACGTACGCTTTAAATACAGCTGCGGTAGTACTATGTTGATCTGTATAGTAAGTCCAACTGCAAGGTATTGCTACTGCCTTATGACAAGGCTATTCCCCTGGACTCCTTCCTTAATTGGGAGGGGATCATTGGTGTGAGTTTAGCCATATTTTTTAAAAGCATATTACATATTACAGTGAGGCAGAGAGAGTCGTCACGTGCATCCATCCAGCGAGAGCTCTTTGAAGCACATGACAAGATAAAAGTCCTCTAAATGACCGTGCTTGGGCTTCAATAGTCAGGTGGCGACGAGTAACCCCCCTCCCTCCAAAAGCCCCCCTCCCTCCTAATCAGCCCATTCCCATTTCTCCCAGTTTGTCCTGCCACCAGTCGGATGCAGAGCACCGACTCACTGGGAAAAAATTGGTCAATTAGGACGGCCACAAAGATAAAAGTGCCATTATCTGAGCGGTGGCGGCCATACGTTCATCCAATTAATGAGGGCTTTGCAACAGTGACGAGGGCCGGACAGAGAGGGACCACTCCTCCCTGCCTAGAGCGAACAGAAGAACAGAAGGAATAGTCAATGATCTGTGGAGTCGGAGGCAGCCCGGTGACTTAGACAGTTAATTGATCTTCATTACCTTAATTATGGCTGAAATGTGGAGCGGAGAGCTGAAAAACACTGTTGAATGATTCCGTCAGAACCTATACCCTTTTAAGCGGTCTGCCGACCTTGAAACTAGCAGTGAAACTGCTGTCTGTGCCAAAGTGAGCCTAAAGAAGTGAGGTGTGTGTGTGTGTGTGTGTGTGTGTGTGTGTGTGTGTGTGTGCGCGTGCGCGTGTGCATGTGTGTATATACAGTACATACCTACGTGCACATACATGTGTGCATGCAGATAAATTAAACATCTCAATTATCAAAACGTTCACAACACTTTCCTCATTAAACTCGAAAACTCAACCATACACTCCATCCTACCAGATCCCAGATCTACCGCAGCTGTATTGAGTGTAAGTGTATGTGATCGGATCACTCATATCCTCCCAGCACACAGTTCACTGCACAGCCCGTGTGCTTCCCTCTGCCCTTGTGTTTGAATAAACAACATCTGAGAAGGCAGCGTCTGTACAATATGTGTCATAAAGCTGCCACCCTGCTCTCTTTATGTCCTGACCCCTGTTCCTCAGGGAGGGGGTTATGGGGACGTTGTGGTGACAGGTCAGCGACATTCCTGGCGCCCCTGTCCCGCTCCGCTCACTCCTCAAGATGCCTGTCCCCATGCCCCCCCCCCCCCCTTCCCCCCCTCCCTGTAAATGTACATGAGCCAAGATGCATTGCTGCAGGATCCCATGCTTTTAGCAGGGCTAAGTGTATGCATAACCTGTCAGCTGAGACTGTCATAAACATATTTATGTTTTTCATGTGACACACTGTCTTATGTTATATTTGTTCAGAGGGATTTTAGGGTGAGCTTTAGGATGCCCCTTAAAGGGAAATGTGAAAAATGTTAAACTTCATATTCATCATCTCTAGCACCACCCCAACATCAACATATGTGAAAATGATGCGTTTCTATGCTTTGTAGTAAAAAATATAGAGAAAGATAAGTGTTTCCAATGACGTCAATGGTGTGCATCATGTGATTTTAACCAACCATGAGTAGGCATCGCCTACTAATTGCCTTCTAATTGTCTGCTATTTGGTTGATGATGTCATTGAAAACACTTATCTTCCTATATCTTTTTTACTACAAAAAATTGAAATACACAATTTTCACATATGTTGATGTTGGGGTGGTGCTGGAGATGATGAATATGAAGTTGAAACATTTTGAAGTTTCCCTTTAAGTGGTTGAAAAATGAAGCACACTTATTCAAAATGTATCTACCCCAACTTCACCCCATAGTCTGTAGCTTATAGTGCAGTAGTAACAGAGTAATGGTAGTAACCCTCTGTGAGAAAAGGACTAATTACATCTTGTATCCAAACAAACGGGAAATTGTCATTAAACTGAATGTAATAAGGTCTTGCTGTGTGGGCAAGTGAGGGGTTAATGTGATTTGAAGTCTAATGAGATGTAAATGGATATATGATCAATCTGTTGGCTGAAACTGAGATGCAATTTAATTCATTTGGAAATGTGTAAATAAACCTTGTGCTTCCCAGTGAAATTACCTTCACCTAACAAGCCTCTAAATGATATATTGAAACAGTTAGAAAGATTTTATTCACTTATACCTGCAAAGCTGATGTGTTGTTACTGCTTCTTGTTTTAGAGTGTGTATTTTAGAATGTGTGTGTATTGCATCTGTCTGTGTGTGCATTTGTACGCTCGCGTGTTTGTGCGTGTGTTTTTTTGTGTGTGCGTGCCTCCGTATGTAAGTGCGCATGTGTGTGTGTCGCATCACGCCCCCTCACAGCAAGCAGAGCTGTAATAAAAAATGTTTGTCCTCACGCCAATATCGAGTTTCTGCTCACTCAGAGGAGGCATCAAATAATTTAAGTTAATGTGTCTGTGTATTCCCAGCCCACGCATTCTAACACCCAAGCCTAATCCCTCCAATAACCTTTGAGGACAACGGCATTGCTGTAATTGACCACTCAGATTCATGAACACGCACTGTGTGCGGAGGACTGATCTAAAACAAATGGTTGCACCTTGTATTATCAGTTGCACTCAATCTGAGGGAAGACACAGTACCTTGGTTTTGTCATACAGGGCGTGGTTGTCAAGACGCATCCCCTTCTCCTTCCTGGCAAACCTCCTCAGATCTCTCTCAAACTGCTGTGGAAGAACAGAATCAAAAGTCATATCTCTTCTTACCCTTTTTCATTGAATTTATCCCCCTTTTCTGCCACCCTAGGGTTGCTGTATTCCCCAACAGTAAGACATCTGCCATATCAGATCAGTTTCTGGGATAACTCTACCATCACTGTTGTGTTCCTATAGTAGCTTTCTTGTTAGTGTTTAGCTATGTATTCATTCATAGCTGCGGGAAGATGTTTGGGGGTGGGGGTGCTGCAATTTTTATAGCCGCTACAGACGGCTATATCAGTCCACTAATACAGGACTAGAAAAGGAACAGTACACTACTTTTGTGAATTGTTATTGCATTTTTATTATTACTTTTTAAACATTTCTATTTGTTTTTAATTCAGATGTTTCAGGTGGTGCTGCAGCACCCTCAGCGCCCCTACTTCCCATGGCTATGTCTGTATTTCTCATCATCAATGTTTTCTTTTTGGTTTATTGACTACTCTGTCAAGCGCTATGTGAATTGGATCATTTGTTTTTGCCAAATTGAATTTGTCCTTATTCGTGTCCTAAGAGCAGCTCTGCCTCGAGAGCAGAAACAAATGTGAATCGTTGCCCTCAGAACAAGATTGAATTAGGAAATCTCCACCAGCTTGTTTTTTTATGGTTTTAGTCAGTAGAGGAATGAATGTGGAACAGTTAGATGTCTTGGCATCCACACTCATTTCACATTAATTTGATCCATGCTTACCCTGGAGCCGGTCCAGCCCAGGAGGGCAAAGGCATAGCGGTCAACAGGTGGGGCCACCAGATCCACCCGTACGGCCCTCCAGCCCCTGCTCTCCCCTGGGTCCTTCTGCAGCCCTCCATCCCCCTCCACCCGTCCCTCCTCCAGCCTCAGGATCAGGAAGCACTTCTCGAAGTGGTCCATGGTCTCGAACCTGCGACTAGGCAGCTTGCTCAAGTCAAAGGTGGAGCCCTGGTGCTCACAGTACAGCAGAATGCCCTTGTGAGGAGATAATATTAATAATTGTGGACATAGAGTCACTGTCACCACTGTGACATAATAAATGTAATATAGATATTGACTTTGTAGATGTCATGGGATTGGTTTATGCTGCTACTGTACTTCAGTGCCTGATGTATTTTATTATGAATATTGAGTTGTGTATTTGCACATTTCTATATAGCCTCACAGTAGAAGTAAAAGTTGCCTGAAAATCAAGCAAGTTTAATCACAGGACGGTTAGGTAAGCCAAGTGACATGAAACATCTGGAACCATTAGAAACAGATGTTTGAAATTGCCACCAGTTTGTATTCTGCCACTGCATTAAATAAGCCAACTGTGAGATCCCAACTAAATAACAACCTTCAAGATCCCGAACAATGGGGGGCCAGTCTGATTCACTGGCACACGGTTCCACTTCATGGAAAATAAAATCACTCCCAGGTAAGCAGAATGAAAGTAACAGAGAGAGAGAGAGAGAGAGAGAGAGAGAGAGAGAGAGAGAGAGAGAGAGAGAGAGAGAGAGAGAGAGAGAGAGAGAGAGAGAGAGAGAGAATGAGTTGGGTGAGAGATACTAGAGACAGAGAGAAACAGAGAGAGAGTGTGGGAGATATAGAAAGAAAGAAAGGTGGTTGGGGACGACGAAAGAGAAGAAAGACATATATAGGGAGAGATACGGCTGGATAAGAGAAAAAGGGAGAGAGGAAGTTGAGTAGATAAGAAGATTAGATGGGGGGGCAGATAGTGGAGAGTAGGCAGTAGCAGGAAGAAGAAGAGGATTGATTTCCTCTGGGCTTTGGCCCGGCTGATTATGCAGCTTCCCCAGTCCAGGAGCGCTAAGGAGATTAACATTACAAATTGTCAATTTAATTCCAGCACCCACAGTAATTGTGGGGATGCTGTGTTCCTCTTGCGCCCCATAAATCTGCCAGGCTCTCCTTAAAACGGCAATCAGCAGTAGAAACAATAACAAAGCGGCCTGTGGTTCGGTAAAAAGCTGAGGGATGGGGCTGGATACATTTAATCACTCTCAAATTCATAGACAGAGCTATGAATTCAACCATTGACCATCCATGAAATCTAAATTATAGTTTTAACTATGTTTGTTTACATTTTCTTTGTTTACAAATATTGGAGTAAAACAAACTTACATTTTGGGTTCTGATGGGGAATGACAGTTGAACTAAGCCCGTGAGGCATTTATAAGCTATAATCTTTAAGAATCAATGGGTACATATTATTGGATGTAGCAACTGCTGATTGCCCCTTTAAAGAGCAATAATGGCAGGAGAAAGTGCAGCTCTAACCACTCCTGCTGTCCAACCAAGATACTGAGGTCAATCAAGAGACAAACACTACTGAGCCAGTACTTTCCGGACTTGTTTGACCGCGTTGCCCCACTTCATCAAAAGAAAACAACATTTCCCAGAGGGCATCGGGAGAGGAGATGACGACTGAGTCATTAACTGATGAGATTGGAGAGACTGAGGGGACTGCACTCAGAGAAGTTGTCCTCGTCCCTCGTCCCCTGCCCCTCATCCCTTACACCTCAGCTCCCCTTATTAGCTTCAGGCGCCAATCATCTTATCGTCAGAACCAAGAACCAACCATTCACTTGCCACTAGTATAGGAACAGATTAGAAATCCACCAACCCTCTCACATACAGTGAGGGAAAAAAGTATTTGATCCCCTGCTGATTTTGTATGTTTGCCCACTGACAAAGACATGATCAGTCTATAATTTTAATGGTAGGTTAATTTGAACAGTGAGAGACAGAATAACAACAAGAAAATCCAGAAAAACGCATGTCAAAAATGTTATAAATTGATTTGCATTTCAATGAGGGAAATAAGTATTTGACCCCTCTGCAAAACATGACTTAGTACTTGGTGGCAAAACCCTTGTTGGGAATCACAGAGGTCAGACGTTTCTTGTAGTTGGCCACCAGGTTTGCACACATCTCAGGAGGGATTTTGTCCAACTCCTCTTTGCAGATCTTCTCCAAGTCATTAAGGTTTCGAGGCTGACGTTTGAACCTTCAGCTCCCTCCACAGATTTTCTATGGGATTAAGGTCTGGAGACTGGCTAGGCCACTCCAGGACCTTAATGTGCTTCTTCTTGAGCCACTTCTTTGTTGCCTTGGCCGTGTGTTTTGGGTCATTGTCATGCTGGAATACCCATCCACGACCCATTTTCAATGCCCTGGCTGAGGGAAGGTTCATGGCCCCGTCCATCGTCCCTTTGATGCGGTGAAGTTGTCCTGTCCCCCAAAGCATAATGTTTCCACCTCCATGTTTGACGGTGGGGATGGTGTTCTTGGGGTCATAGGCAGCATTCCTCCTCCTCCAAACACGGCGAGTTGAGTTGATGCCAAAGAGCTCGATTTTGGTCTCATCTGACCACAACACTTTCACCCAGTTCTCCTCTGAATCATTCAGATGTTCATTGGCAAACTTCAGACGGCCCTGTATATGTGCTTTCTTGAGCAGGGGGACCTTGCGGGCGCTGCAGGATTTCAGTCCTTCACGGCATAGTGTGTTACCAATTGTTTTCTTGGTGACTATGGTCCCAGCTGCCTTGAGATCATTGACAAGATCCTCCCGTGTAGTTCTGGGCTGATTCCTCACCGTTCTCATGATCATTGCAACTCCACGAGGTGATATCTTGCAAGGAGCCCCAGGCTGAGGGAGATTGACAGTTCTTTTGTGTTTCTTCCATTTGCGAATAATCACACCAACTGTTGTCACCTTCTCACCAAGCTGCTTGGCGATGGTCTTGTAGCCTATTCCAGCCTTGTGTAGGTCTACAATCTTGTCCCTGACATCCTTGGAGAGCTCTTTGGTCTTGGCCATGGTGGAGAGTTTGGAATCTGATTGATTGATTGCTTCTGTGGACAGGTGTCTTTCATACAGGTAACAAACTGAGATTAGGAGCACTCACTTTAAGAGTGTGCTCCTAATCTCAGCTCGTTACCTGTTTAAAAGACACCTGGGAGCCAGAAATCGTTCTGATTGAGAGGGGGTCAAATATTTATTTCCCTCATTAAAATGCAATCCATTTATAACATTTTTTACATGCGTTTTTCTGGATTTTTTTGTTGTTTTTCTGTCTCTCACTGTTCAAATAAACCTACAATTAAAATTATAGACTGATCATTTCTTTGTCAGTGGGCAAACGTACAAAATCAGCAGGGGATCAAATACTTTTCTCCCTCACTGTACTAGATACATGATTGTTCACACTACCTACATCCTCACTACCTACATTCCACATAGATTATGAAGCAAAAGCAGCTGTGATATGACTTAAATACTGATTAAAAACAATCTTACATAAAAATGTATAGCTTAGGAAATTTCCTGTCACAAGAGAAATGTGCATATTTTAAAACACCTTACTGTAGGCCAATTATTCATATACCGCTGGATATTTCTGTCCCTTTCTGGCTGTACATTTCCTTCCTTTTAGCCTTGAATCACTAAGGATGCCTTGAGCCAAAGGATTAATGAGTAAGCAACAGTTTTACAGTCTATTAAGTGTCTGAACATGGGTGCCCTTCATTTGATGAAGCCTTCGGCCACACGCACAAATCCACCATTAAAAAAGGGAAGTCTTAAAAGTTTCAGTCTCGGCAGCGCTGAGGGCTGTTTAGCGCAACGCAGCTCTGTAATCATCTCCTACATAACAGGTAATGTCAGCAAGCATCCCAAAGTAAGCTTATTTCACCATAACTGTTTACAGAGAGAATTACAGAGGCGGACGTGTTGCAGGGAGTTAATCTTTGAAGGAAGTTAAGCTGTGCCTTTAAGAGAGAAAAAACAACACAACACAAACGCAAGTGATGTAATTCTGTGCCAAATGTGATCTAGAAGGTCAGCGTTATTTCTTATTTGATTATTTATTTTGTTTCATACTTTTCAAGTGTGTGACAAACAGCTGACAAGCAGGCTGCCACCATGGCCACATGCCCCAGAGGACAAAGAGAGCGGCAGTCACGGCGGTGACAGGGACACGGGCTGCTGTGATCTAATGTCACATTCGCTCTGACTCAGAGCGAGAGACTTCAAACCCTCCCTTCAAGCCCCAGATTAGCGTGTGTTAGCAGGCTGCGTTTGAACTGTGTTTTCCTTTGATTCAGAGCTTTGCCGGAACGGTCCGGTCTGATTGCTGAAATTAAAGAGAATCATTTTTTAAAGTCTGTGTGTGTGTGTTTGTGTGGGGGGGAGGGATGTGTGTGTGTATGTGTGTGTTGCTTACATGTGCGTGTGTGCATGCATCTGTCTGTGTGTGTGTGTGTGTGTGTGTGTGTGTGAGTGTGTGCGTGTGTGGGTCTGTGTGTGTGTGTTTATCCAATGCCAGTAAAAATAAAAAATCAGCTGCAGTTCTCTTTTAGGCAACACAACCTCCATAGCAAATGGAAACATAAGGTTAGGTTTAAGGTTTGGGATAGGGTTAAAACAGAAAAACAAAATGATTGCCTTGTTCTGGGATTGAACATGCGATGCTCGGAGCATAGCTTGTGGTTTAAGCCCATCCTCAACCTCATGCCCATTGCACTAGCTCGTTGCAAGCCTAATAGATGGTAACAGGCACTCGTGTTGCCCCTAGTGGACTTTTGGAAATTGTCATGGAAATAAAATGCCACGCCATAACTTCACCATTCTAAATATGGCGGGACAGCGCATAATCCACTGCCGACTGGGCTGCTTTTAGATGTGTTTTGATTATGATTTTATTAAACCCCAAAATTGTCTCTGACTAGGGCTGTGGCGGTCATGCAATTTCGTCAACTGGTGAATGTCAAGCAAATAACTGTCAGTCTCACGGTAATTGACGTTAATTAGCATAAACAAATGTAGCATCTCCTGGCTTCCACACATAGCCTACAAGCAACTGATGCAGACCTTTGGAAAATCTACATTTAAAAAAGTCTAATAAATCCATGTAATATAGCCTACATCTTCCAAATAAATCCATTATTTATTTTATACAGGTCTAAAGAAGCATGATATGAAGAAAATGTAGTCTATTTCAGAAGAACTGAATAGCATACTCTGAGTTGTCCTTCTGTTAGGTCCTGATCTGGCTATGCCAAATGGCTGTGGGCTACACTAGTTCATTTAGCAGACAAGATTTGCTTACAATTCCGTGGCATTCTTTTATATTATTTTATAGTATGAAGAATACAATTGAACAAAGCTGAATAAAATAGAAAGGATATTTTCTCCAAACGATTTGAGTTAGTGTGCACATGCGGCTATTCTGTGTTGAGCGGTTAACAAAGAAACAGGTACTCCTATACGCTTAATTTAGTTAATGTAACTTTAGTTCTACAAACGTTGAGCTATATGTTTTGATGTTTTTTAATACATTGTAAGGCTGCATGATGCGACTCTAATGTTGATTTGAAAAAATGTGCTTGAAAGGCATGAGCTCTGCTATGTTTTTTGCGCAGGCGGTACACACTTTATCCAGTCTCTCATTCACTATTTGACAAGCACTTGATAATGCCTCAAATTTCACGGTGGCATCCCCTTTGTGTGGCCGTAATGCACCCTAAAAAAATCCATGCCTTTTGCGGCCAGTGGCCGTTGTGCCCTTTTATTTATTTAGTTATTTTTATTTAACCTTTATTTAACCAGGTAAGCCAGTTGAGAACAAGTTCTCATTTACAACTGCGACCTGGCCAAGATCAAGCAAAGCAGTGCGATAAAAACAACAACAACACAGAGTTACATATGGAATAAACAAAACGTACAGTCAATATGTCACGGTCGTCTAGGAGCGAAGGAGACCAAGGCGCAGCGTGTGCAAGAAACATGACTTTATTAATTAAAGTTTCGAACTACAAACAAAAGACGACTCATGAAGTCCACGGTACACCGACCGAAACGGAACAAAAACCCACAACACCCAAAGGAAAACATACAGATAAATATGGCTCCCAATCAGAGATAACGAGTCGACAGCTGACACTCGTTACCTCCGATTGGGAGTCACATGACTACACAAGAACTAACCAAAACCACACACACCCAAATGAACACACCCTATTCCCAACCTAACCAAAACAAACCCCAACAACACGAATACACCCTGGCTCAAATACAAGTCCCGGAGCCAGAGTGTGACAGTACCCCCCCCTAAAGGCGCGGACTGCGACCGCGCCTCAACTAGGGCTAACCCAGGGAGGGCTGGGTGGGCATACCTCTTCGGCGGTGGTTCCGGCTCTGGTCGTGGTCCCCACCCCACCATAGTCACTACCCGCTTCCGTAGCCTCCTCCAACTGACCACCCTCCAATTTAACCCCACCGGATTAAGGGGCAGCACCGGACTAAGAGGCAGCACCGGACTAAGGGGCAGCACCGGACTAAGGGGCAGCACCAGGATAAGGGGCAGCACCAGACTAAGGGGCAGCACCGGACTAAGGGGCAGCACCGGACTGAATGGCAGAGCCTGGCTGGCTGGCTCTGGCGGATCCTGGCTGGCTGGCGGACCCCGGCTGGACGGCTCTGGCGGATCCTGGCTGGACGGCTCATGGCTGGCTGACGGATCTGGCTGCTCATGGCTGGCTGACGGATCTGGCTGCTCATGGCTGGCTGACGGATCTGGCTGCTCATGGCTGGCTGACGGATCTGGCTGCTCATGGCAGGCTGACGGATCTGGCTGCTCATGGCTGGCTGACGGATCTGGCTGCTCATGGCAGGCTGACGGATCTGGCTGCTCATGGCTGGCGGAAGGCTCTGGCTGATCCTGTCTGGCGGACGGCTCTGGCTGATCCTGTCTGGCGGAAGGCTCTGGCTGATCCTGTCTGGCGGAAGGCTCTGGCTGATCCTGTCTGGCGGAAGGCTCTGGCTGATCCTGTCTGGCGGAAGGCTCTGGCTGATCCTGTCTGGCGGAAGGCTCTGGCTGATCCTGTCTGGCGGAAGGCTCTGGCTGATCCTGTCTGGCGGACGGCTCTGGCTGATCCTGTCTGGCGGACGGCTCTGGCTGATCCTGTCTGGCGGAAGGCTCTGGCTGATCCTGTCTGGCGGAAGGCTCTGGCTGATCCTGTCTGGCGGAAGGCTCTAGCGGCTCCTGTCTGGCGGAAGGCTTTAGCGGCTCCGGTCTGGCGGACGGCTCTGAAGGCTCATGGCAGACGGGCGGCTTTGCAGGCTCAGTACAGACGGGCAGTTCATGCAGCGCTTGGCAGACGGACAGTTCAGACGGCGTTGGGCAGACAGGCAGTTCAGGCGCCGTTGGGCAGACGGGCAGTTCAAGCGCCGTTGGGCAGACGGGCAGTTCAGGCGCCGTTGGGCAGACGGGCAGTTCAGGCGCCGTTGGGCAGACGGCAGACTCTGGCCGGCCGAGACGCACTATAGGCCTGGTGCGTGGTGCCGGAACTGGTGGTCCCGGGCTGAGGACACGCATCTCAGGGCTAGTGCGGGGAGCAGCAACAGGACGCACAGGACTCTGGGGACACACAGGAGGCTTGGTGCGTGGTGTAGGCACTGGTGGTACTGGGCTGGAGCGGGGAGGTGGCGCCGGAAATACCGGACCGTGTAGGCTTACTGGCTCCCTTGAGCACTGAGCCTGCCCAACCTTACCTGGTTGTATGCTCCCCGTCGCCCGACCAGTACGGGAAGGAGGAATAACCCGCACCGGGCTATGTAGGCGAACCGGGGACACCATGCGTAAGGCTGGTGCCATGTAAGCCGGCCCGAGGAGACGCACTGGTGGCCTGATGCGTTGGGCCGGCTTCATGACATCCGGCTCAACGCTCAATCTAGCCCGGCCGATACGTGGAGCTGGAATGTACCGAACCGGGCTATGCACGCGTACAGGAGACACCATGCGCTCTACTGCGTAACACGGTGTCTGCCCGTACTCTCGCTCTCCACGGTAAGTACAGGGAGTAGGCGCAGGTCTCCTACCTGACTTCGCCACACTCCCTTTAAGGCCCCCCCCAAGAAATTTTTGGCTAGTGCTCACGGGCTTCCAGCCTTGCCTCTGTGCTGCCTCCTCATATTGCCTCCTCTCGGCTTTAGCTGCCTCCAGCTCTTCACGAGGGCGGCGATATTCTCCCGGTTGTGCCCAAGGACCCCTTCCATCCAGTATCTCCTCCCATGTCCATGAATCCTGTGTAGGTGGATCCTGTTGCCGCTTGACACGCCGCTTGGTCCTAGAATGGTGGGTTTTTCTGTCACGGTCGTCTAGGAGCGAAGGAGACCAAGGCGCAGCGTGTGCAAGAAACATGACTTTATTAATTAAAGTTTCGAACTACAAACAAAAGACGACTCATGAAGTCCACGGTACACCGACCGAAACGGAACAAAAACCCACAACACCCAAAGGAAAACATACAGATAAATATGGCTCCCAATCAGAGATAACGAGCCGACAGCTGACACTCGTTACCTCCGATTGGGAGTCACATGACTACACAAGAACTAACCAAAACCACACACACCCAAATGAACACACCCTATTCCCAACCTAACCAAAACAAACCCCAACAACACGAATACACCCTGGCTCAAATACAAGTCCCGGAGCCAGAGTGTGACACAATAACACAATAGAAAATCTATATACAGTGTGTGCAAATGTAGTAAGTTATGGAGGTAAGGCAATAAATAGGCCATAGTGCAAAATAATTACAATTTAGTATTAACGCTGGAGTGATAGATGTGCAGAAGACGATGTGCATATAGAGATACTGGGGTGCAAATGAGCAAAATAAATAACAATGTAAATAACAATATGGGGATGAGGTAGTTGGGTGGGCTAATTACAGATGGGCTGTGTACAGGTGCAGTGATCGGTAAGCTGCTCTGACAACTGATGCTTAAAGTTAGTGAGGGAGATAAATGTCTTCAGCTTCAGAGATTTTTGCAGTTCGTTCCAGTCATTTGCAGCAGAGAAATGGAAGGAATGGCGGCCAAAGGGGGTGTTGGCTTTGGGGATGACCAGTAAGATATACCTCCTGGAATGCATACTACGGGTGGGTGTTGCTATGGTGACCAATGAGCTAAGATAAGGCGGGGATTTGCCTAGAAGTGATTTATAGATGACCTGGAGCCAGTGGGTTTGGCGACGAATATGTAGTGAGGGCCAGCCAACGAGAGCGTACAGGTCACAATGGTGGGTAGTATATGGGGCTTTGGTGACAAAACGGATGGCACTGTGATAGACTACATCCAATTTGCTGAGTAGAGTGTTGGAAGCTATTTTGTAAATGACATCAAGGATCGGTAGGATAGTCAGTTTTACGAGGGCATGTTTAGCAGCATGAGTGAAGGAGGCTTTGTTGCAAAATAGGAAGCCGATTCTAGATTTAACTTTGGATTGGAGATGCTTAATGTGAGTCTGGATGGAGCGTTTACGGTCTAACCAGACACCTAGGTATTTGTAGTTGTCCACATATTCTAAGTCAGACCCGCCGAGAGTAGTGATTCTAGTCGGGCGGGCGGGTGCAAGCAGCGTTCGATTGAAGAGCATGCATTTAGTTTTACTAGCGTTTAAGAGCAGTTGGAGGCCACGGAAGGAGTGTTGTATGGCATTGAAGCTCGTTTGGAGGTTTGTTAACACAGTGTCCAATGAAGGGCCAGATGTATACAAAATGGTGTCGTCTGCGTAGAGGTGGATCTGAGAGTCACCAGCAGCAAGAGCGACATCATTGATATACACAGAGAATAGAGTCGGCCCGAGAATTGAAACCTTTGGCACCCCCATAGAGACTGCCAGAGGTCCAGACAACAGGCCCTCTGATTTGACACATTGAACTCTATCTGAGAAGTAGTTGGTGAACCAGGCGAGGCAGTCATTTGAGAAACCAAGGCTATTTAGCCTGCCAATAAGAATGCGGTGATTGACAGAGTCAAAAGCCTTGGCCAGGTCGATGAAGACGGCTGCACAGTACTGTCTTTTATCGATCGCGGTTATTATATCGTTTAGGAACTTGAGCGTGGCTGAGGTGCACCCATGATTGAAAACCCGATTGCATAGCGGAGAAGGTACGGTGGGATTCGAAATGGTCGGTGATCTGTTTGTTAACTTGGCTTTCAAATACTTTCGAAAGGCAGGGCAGGACGGATATAGGTCTGTTTGACAGTGATGAGGGGTGGTCGTTTGACCGCAGACCCATTACGGATGCAGGCAATGAGGCAGTGATCGCTGAGATCCTGGGTGAAGACAGCGGAGGTGTATTTAGAGGATAAATTAGTCAGGATGATATCTATGAGGGTGCCCATGTTTATGGATTTAGGGTTGTACCTGGTAGGTTCCTTGATAATTTGTGTGAGATTGAGGGCATCTAGTTTAGATTGTAGGACGGCCGGGGTGTTAAGCATATCCCAGTTTAGATCACCAAGCAGTACGAACTCTGAGGATAGATGGGGGCAATCAGTTCACATATGGTGTCCAGGGCACAATTGGGGGCTGAGGGGGGTCTGTAGCAAGCGGCAACAGTGAGAGACTTATTTCTGGAAAGGTGGATTTTTAGAAGAAGAAGCTCAAACTGTTTGGGCACAGACCTGGATAGTATGATAGAGCTCTGCAGGCTATCTCTACAGTAGATTGCAACTCCACCCCCTTTGGCAGTTCTATCTAGACGGAAAATGTTGTAGTTCGGGATGGACATTTCTAAGCCAAGATTCAGACACTGCTAGAACATCAGAGTGTGCTAACGCAGTGAATAACTCAAACTTGGGGAGGAGGCTTCTGATTTTAACATGCAAGAAACCAAGGCTTTTACGGTTACAGAAGTCAACAAATGATAGCGCCTGGGGGGTAGGAGTGATACTGGGGGCTACAGGGCCTGGGTTAACCTCTACATCACCAGAGGAACAGAGGAGGAATAGAATAAGGATACGGCTAAAGGCTTTAAGAACTGGTCTTCTAGTGCGTTGGGTACAGAGAATAAAAGGGGCAGATTTCCGGCCTTTGTAGAATAGATTCAGGGCATTATGTACAGACAAGGATATGGAAGGATATGAGTACAGTGGAGGTACACCTAAGCATTGGGTAACAATGAAAGCGATATTGTCACTGGAGGTACCAATTGAGCCAGTCTCCACGTGTATGGGGGGTGGGACAAAGGAGCTCTCTGAGGCTGGTTGAGCGGTACTGGGGGCTCTACAGTGAAATGGTATAATACGAACTAACCCAAACAGCAATAGGCTAGGCATATTGACAAGGGAGAGAGGCATAACGCAATCACAGGTGTTATTCGAGAGGGCTAAGACAACAACTGGTAATGGCGACGAAAGTTTGGGCTGAGGCTAAACAGATAAACAGGATGGGGTACCGTGTAAAGGAACAGTCCAGCAGGCATTAGCTGTGTAGCTGAGTGATCATAAGGTCCAGTGAACCGCAATAGGTAAGTCCGGGAGCAGTTCGTAGGCTGCTACAGCACAGGCGAGCAGGAGGCACGGCTGTTGATTGCGCGTGCTAGCGGGCCGGGGCTAGCAGATGGATCTTCGTGGTCGTCGCAACGGGAAGCCTGTTGAAACCACATCAGACGATTGCGTCGGCAGACCAGTCGTGATGGATCGGCGGGGCTCCGTGTCGACACTAGGAGGTCCCGTCCGGTTGACAGAGAGGTAGATAGCCGGGAGATGGGCCTGGCTCGAGGCTAGCTCAAGGCTAACTGGTGATTAGCCCACCACAGTCATTCGGTTGCAGCTAGCTAATTGCGATGGTCCGGTGTTAAGGTCCAGTGATTCAGTTATTCCGGCAGAAAATCCAATATGCTCTGGGTCAATAGCGCGCTGTGCAGACTGGCCGATAATTGACCAGGCTAGAGCTGGATGGTAGGTAGTGCAGGCCACGGACAGTGGTGAAGACCGCTAACGGTGGCTAATAGCAAGTAGCTAGTTAGCTGGCTAGCTGGCTCGTTTCAGCCGTAGGTTCTTGATAAAAATCAAGAAAGAATAGAATCCGTTCCACATTGGGTGAGGCGGGTTACAGGAAAGTATATTTCGTTTAAGGATGGAAAGTGAGATAGAGAAATATTTACCCCCCAAAAAACAAAGAAACAGGCTATTTACATGAGGACATAACAGAATACACGACCACACTGTTACGTTATCTTGGATCTTGGCCCGGAGTGGTACGTTGTACCCTTCTCCCTGAGTGCTGCACGCTCCGAAGCACCTCTCACTCTCCATCACGTGATCAGGTCTTTCTCACAGCCTACAGATACATCGGGGACGCAACTGCGTGCGTCGTTATCCAATTCTGAGGTGCATATTGAAGATATTGGAAGAACTGTCCACATTTACTTTTCGTCAGCTAACAAGATGAGTAGGACTAACGAACATCAAAAGCACTAGCCTATGTCAATCTACTGTCCCCCATAGTACAAAAGTTGACCTATTCTATTCTGTGCAATAAATAAATATTCCAAACATAGTCTGGGACAGTTGTGGGATGCGATAGATCCCAAATTAATACGAACATCAAAAAACCTTTTTTACACAATGTGGCTGATGCAACAGATCAGAACGTTTAGCTTTAAATGTTGATAAACTATTAGGCTATTTCTTCACATTATAAGCGCAGCAATGCGCACATGGTAGTAGGCTATGAGCGCGAATGTTCCATTAGCGGGAAAACACCATTATCAAAAGTGACCGCAAATGCGATTATGCATCTAATGCTTTTATTAGAAAGGTGCATTTTTATGGTGAAAACGATCTTCCCCAAACTTGAAACTCACATGCTGCTTATGTATGCCAGTTAGGCTCTACACCCCTTGTAAAGCAGATTAATGTGCTTAATTTTAAGAAGTTATTTGGCCACTTCAGTTGTGATACAAACCTTATCAAAACATATAGACCTATGGGCTAGGCAACATGAGGTGTGTGACTATGATTCGAAAAAGGCATTGTTTCTTGCCTTATGCTGGGCATCATTTACAAGTGATAATATATCATTCACAAGTCATAGGCTAATATTGTCACCCAACAGACTATTCTTGATTTAATCTTGTCTTTACATATACTAAATCATCTATATGTGAAATTTGCTTTGATTTAGAATGGACCGTTATCATGCACCTGTCTCGAAACAGGGCAGCGGGAAAAAATATGTCTCATCTATGCACTTAAATAGCGAATGGAGGACTCTTTTCCTGTGGTTCATTTTCATGCCAGCCAGGTAGGCTATACTCCTGTTGTAAAGACAAGCAATGTGCTGAATATTAGGAAAGATAATAAATAAATATAGTAGGACTAGCCTATAGAACATTTATGGGATTTTTAATAGAGGCAATAACTCTGTTTTCTCGCACAATTGCATAGCCAATAGAAATGTTGCGCAACATGAGCTCATGGGCTGTCATGAAGTGTTTGATTAGATTTTCGATTAAATGTGTATTGATGTTAGAGTGATTAGAGGGACAATAGAGTGCTGAGTATCAGGCAGTTAGCAAGTTTGGTAGGCTACTAATGACCATCAGCAGCATCAGAGCTTGGAGAAGACTAATTACCGTGACTAAACGGTCACAGGGAATTTGACTGCCTTCATGACTCCTGACCGCTGGTGTGGCGGTAATACGGTCACCGCAACAGCCCTATCTCTGACTTTGCAATAACCCCAGCTCACTGTGATGGTGATTGGTCATTGTCTCTCATGAAATGGGTTATTCAAACAGAAGGCAAACCTACCGTACATACAGGCCCTAACCTCACAGTTTACAGTTTATGTGACTCAAATCCCATAACATATCTAATTCATGCACCCTCTGGCTACTACTGTTGCTTCGAAGGTACTACGACAGGTCCAATATATCTATAATCATATAATATTATTACATCAGTACTCAATTTAGCCAGTTAGCAACGAACAAGCAGCAGGCAGGTGGCCCTCCAATACGATTCTGGTGTGCCGACAGCAGACTTGCTCACCGGCCTTACTGGTGGGGTGCCCGCTTTTAGATGCAAATCAACCCACCAGAGATGCACATTTCGTCATAAGCAGCAAACTTCGCTCACCCGCTAGTGGTAGCCTTCTGTGTTAGGAAGGCGAAAAATAGCAAGCATTTATTACAATGGCAATTAATCTACCACCACCCGGACAGTGAGAGCAGATGATTAGTGTATGGGGGATGAGGCATCGCTCTCTCACGTTCTCTGTTGCTACTACCAGGGCAAATAGCTGAATCTCATCCGTCTACTATAGAAAAGTCTGGCTGAACTTGCTCGTGCCCTCAAGTTATACTTTCATAACCAGCAGAAAAAATGATGAAGCCCCTTTTCACAAGGACATTTCCAGATATATGTATTTTGACCTCCCCCAGGCTAAAAGGGGAAAAAATTGCCATGATATTCGGCCTCGGCAAAGAGTCAAAGACATGTGGCCCCCGGAGGACCAGATCACAGATGACAAGGTTACACGACTTAGAGTCAACCTCTGCTACCTCCACTTAATCACGGTCTCTGGTGTTCCCTTCCCCGTGGACTCGTCACATTCTTCCGCCGTGCCGAGGGACCCCTTATGGGGAAGTTCCTTCCCACCCTCCCCCCTCTTCTCCTCACCCAAGGGTGTGAAGAACCAGCAGTAACCATCAGCAAGTTCTGTAGACCTGTGCGTGTGTTTGTCTGTCTGTGTGTGTGTGTGCGTGTGTGTGCGTGTGTGTGTGTGTGTGTGCGTAAGAGGGCACACGTTAGCATAGGAGGTAATTATCAGCAGGATGGCCTTCTGAAGCAAATGAAGGCTGGGGGCGGATGGAGGGGGTGGAAGGAGGGAGGGAGATGTATTTTTAAACACAGGCAGCGATGATAAAGAGAGGCCTGCAGCAAGACCCTCAGCCCTGCTCTCCATCAAACACTCCTCTCTTTTTAGCCTCTCCAACACGACATCCATTAAAGAGGGATGACTGTCTCACCTCTCTCTCTCTCTCTCTCTCTCTCTCTCTCTCTCTCTCTCTCTCTCTCTCTCTCTCTCTCTCTCTCTCTCTCTCTCTCTCTCTCTCTCTCTCTCTCTCTCTCTCTCTCTCTCTCTCTCTCTCTCTCTCTCTCTCTCTCTCTCTCTCTCTCTCTCTCTCTCTCTCTCTCTCTCTCTCTCTCAGCCAGGTACACCGTATAAACCAAGGCCACTTTTGCCATCCAAATTGTAATCATTTTCCTTGACCAAGGCCCTTGATATTGGTGTGACTTATTTTATTGCCTCCTTATGTGTCAACTCATATGCACTTGGCTCTGTAATCATCCTCTCCTCCAATCACTTTCTCCCTCTCCACACTGTAGGGCACTAACCCAATTCCCCTCAGTCCTCTCGTCTCCTCCTCTGCTCTTATTACCCTCAACTCCACAAACAGGGGACAGACGTGGTAATCTTTGTCTATTGTACCCTGTGATAATTATTTTCATCCTTTTTTAGAAAAATCTGTGTCTGAAAAAGTATGATTTCACTTACAGTACCAGTCAAAAGATTGGACACACGTACTCATTCAA
The DNA here is from genome assembly GCF_964263955.1 of Coregonus lavaretus. Lineage (NCBI taxonomy): Eukaryota > Metazoa > Chordata > Actinopteri > Salmoniformes > Salmonidae > Coregonus > Coregonus lavaretus. The sequence continues at coordinate 22,464,419 of NC_140023.1, forward strand.
GAGTTTGTATTTAGTTGTACTATTTTCTACACTGTAGAATAATAGTGAAGACATTAGAACTATGAAATAACACATATGGAATCATTTACATCTCCTGAGTGGCGCAGTGGTCTAAGGCGCTGCATCGCAGTGCTAACTGTGCCACTAGAGATCCTGGTTCGAATCCAGGCTCTGTCGCAGCCGGCGACCGGGAGACTCATGGGCGGCGCACAATTGGCCCAGCGTCGTCCAGGGTTGGGGAGCGAATGGCCGGCAGGGATGTAGCTCAGTTGATAGAGCATGGCGTTTGCAACGCCAGGGTTGTGGGTTCGATTCCCACGGGGGGCCAGTATAAAAAAAGATATGTATTCACTAACTGTAAGTCGCTCTGGATAAGAGCGTCTGCTAAATGACAAAAATGTACTAACCAAAAAAGTGTTAAACAAATCAAAATATATGTTATATTTGAGGTTCTTCAAAGTAGCCACCCTTTGCCTTGATGACAGCTTTGCACACTCTTGGCATTCTCTCAACCAGCGTCATGAGGTAATCACCTGGAATGCATTTCAATTAACAGGTGTGCCTTGTTAAAAGCTAATTTGTGGAATTTCTTTCCTTCTTAATGCGTTTGAGCCAATCAGTTGAGTTGTGACAAGGTAGGGGGGGTATACAGAAGATAGCCCTATTTGGTAAAAGAACAAGTCCATATTATGGCAAGAACAGCTCAAATAAGCAAAGAGAAACGACAGTCCATCATTACTTTAAGACATGAAGGTCAGTTAATCAGGAACATTTCAAGAACTTTGAGTTCTTGAAGTGCAGTTGCAAAAACATCAAGCGCTATGATGAAACTGGCTCTCATGAGGACCACCACAGGAACGGAAGACCCAGAGTTACCTCTGCTGCAGAGGATAAGTTCATTAGAGTTACTAGCCTCAGAAATTGTAGCCCAAATAAATGCTTCACAGAGTTCAAGGAACAGACACGGATGATCTCCGCATGTGTCGTTCCCACCGTAAAGCATGGAGGAGGAGGTGTTATGGTGTGGGGGTGCTTTGCTGATGACACTGTCTGTGATTTATAATTATTTATAATTATAATTCAAGGCACACTTAACCAGCATGGCTACCACAGCATTCTACAGTGATGTGCCATCCCATCTGGTTTGGGCTTGGTGGGACTATCATTTTTCAACAGGACAATGTCCCAACACACCTCCAAGCTGTGTAAGGGCTATTTTACCAAGAAGGAGAGTGATGGAGTGCTGCATCAGATGACCTGACCTCCACAATCCCCTGACCTCAACCCAATTGAGATGGTTTGGAATGAGTCGGACCGCAGAGTGAAGGAAAAGCAGCCAACATGTGCTCAGCATATGTGGGAACTCCTTCAAGACTGTTGGAAAAGCATTCCAGGTGTCACTTGAACCGATGTGGATGTGGTGGAGGAGTCAGGTGCAGGACACAGAGGTTAAGTCCAACAGACTTTAATAGTCTAATGATTATGAGGAAAAAACCCGACCTCGAAATAACACCAAGAGGCGAGGGAAAATTACGCACACGCGTAAACACTAAACATGAAACAAAACAGAGTGCAAACACGTAGCTCTGACAAAGTGGCAGCAATCACAACACACAATCAGTCTAGTGCAAAAACAAGGAACTTATAAGACACGTAATCAACACACAAATGGACACAGGTGTAACAGACAGACAAAAGCAATCAAATAACGAAACATAAAGCGGTGGCAGCTAGTACTCCGGGGACGGCGAACGCCGAAGCCTGACCGAACCAGGAGGAGGAGCAGTCTCGGCAGAATCCGTGACAGTACCCCCCCCTTGACGCGCGGCTCCAGCCGTGCGCCGACCCCGGCCTCGGGGACGGCCAGGAGGACGCGGACCCGGGCACGTGGGATGCCCACGGTGGAACTCAGTCAGGAGGGATGGATCGAGTATGTCCCTCCTGGGCACCCAGCACCGTTCCTCCGGACCGTACCCCTCCCACTCCACGAGATACTGGAGACCACTCGTCCGGCGCCTCGAGTCCAAGATGGTCCGGACCCTGTACGCCGGGGCCCCCTCGATGTCCAAAGGGGGCGGAGGGGTCTCTCCTATCTCATCTTCTTGGAGTGGGCCAGCTACCACCGGCCTGAGAACATTTACATTTACATTTTAGTCATTTAGCAGACGCTCTTATCCAGAGCGACTTACAGTTAGTGAATACATATATTATTTTTTTTTATACTGGCCCCCCGTGGGAATCGAACCCACAACCCTGGCGTTGCAAACGCCATGCTCTATCAACTGAGCTACATCCCTGCCGGCCATTCCCTCCCCTACCCTGGACGACGCTGGGCCAATTGTGCGCCGCCCATGAGTCTCCCGGTCGCGGCTGGCTGCGACAGAGCCTGGAGAAGAGACACATGGAACAAGGGGTTAATATTTGTATACTCTATAGGCAGTTGTAACCTGTAACACACCTCGTTCAATCTTCTCAGGACTTTGAAGGGCCCCACAAACCGCCGACCCAGCTTCCGGCAGGGCAGGCGGAGGGGCAGGTTTCGAGTCGAGAGCCAGACTCGATCTCCCGGTGCGTACACCGGTCCCTCACTGCGGTGGCGATCGGCGCTCGCCTTTTGTTGACGGATGGCACGCTGCAGATGGACATGGGCAGCGTCCCACGTCTCCTCCGAGCGCCGAATCCACTCGTCCACCGCAGGGGCCTCGATCTGGCTCTCGTGCCATGGTGCCAGGACCGGCTGATAACCTAAAACACACTGGAAACGTGTTAAATTGGTGGAGGAGTAGCGGAGAGAGTTCTGGGCCATCTCTGCCCAGGGGATGAACCTAGACCACTCCTCCGGCCGGTCCCGGCAATAGGACCTCAAAAACCTACCCACATCCTGGTTGACACATTCCACCTGCCCATTGCTCTCTGGGTGGTACCCCGAGGTAAGGCTTACCGAGACCCCCACCCGTTCCATGAACGCTCCCCAAACTCTGGAGGTGAACTGGGGACCTCGGTCAGACACAATATGCTCGGGGACCCCATAGTGCCGGAACACATGGGTAAATAGGGCCTCAGCGGTTTGTAGGGCAGTAGGGAGACCCGGCATTGGAAGGAGACGACAGGCCTTGGAAAACCGATCCACAACGACCAAAATGGTGGTATACCCCTGGGATGGGGGTAGGTCGGTTATGAAATCCACCGATAGGTGGGACCATGGTCGTTGTGGAACGGGCAGGGGATGTAGCTTACCCCTGGGCAAATGTCTAGGCGCCTTACACTGGGCACACACCGAGCAGGAGGAGACATAAACCCTCACATCCCTAGCTAACGTTGGCCACCAGTATTTCATGCTAAGACAGTGCACGGTCCGGCCAATACCTTTATGTCCAGAGGAGGGTGATGTATGAGCCCAATAAATAAGACGATCACGAACCTCGAGCGGAACGTACGTCCGCCCAACAGGACACTCGGGGGGAGTAGGGTCGGTACGCAGTGCCCGCTCGATTTCCGCATCGACCTCCCATACCACCGGAGCCACCAAACAAGACTCCGGCAATATGGAAGTAGGCTCGTTGGACCTCTCCTCTGTGTCATACCGCCGGGACAGGGCGTCTGCCTTACCATTCTGGGACCCGGGGATGTATGTGATCTTAAAAACAAACCGGGTTAGGAACATATTCCACCTAGCCTGACGAGGGTTCAATCTCCTAGCTGCCCGGATGTACTCCAGGTTACGGTGATCAGTCAGAATGAGGAAAGGGTGTTGAGCCCCCTCAAGCCAATGCCTCCACACCTTTAGGGCCTGGACTACGGCTAACAGCTCCCTGTCCCCAACGTCATAGTTGCGCTCCGCCGAGCTGAGCTTCTTGGAGTAGAACGCACAGGGGCGGAGTTTAGGTGGCGTGCCGGACCGTTGTGACAGGACTGCCCCAATACCGGTCTCGGACGCGTCTACCTCTACTTGGAATGGTAAAGAGGGATCCGGATGCGCCAGCACCGGAGCCGAGGTGAACAGGTTCTTCAGTTTGACAAATGCCCTGTCCGCCTCAGCCGACCACTGCAAACGAACCGGACCCCCCTTTAGCAGGGACGTAATGGGAGCTGCAACCTGTCCAAAACCCAGAATAAACCTCCGGTAGTAATTAGCAAAACCCAAGAACTGCTGCACCTCTTTTACAGTGGTTGGAGTTTGCCAATTACGCACGGCCGATACCCGGTCTACCTCTATCTCCACACCAGACGCGGACAACCGATAACCCAAAAAGGAGACGGACTCCTGGAAGAACAGGCATTTCTCTGCCTTGACATACAAGTCATGCTCCAACAGTCTTCTCAACACTCGGCGCACCTGGGCTACATGCTCGGCTCGTGTAGAAGAGTACACTAGGATGTCGTCGATGTAAACTACTACACCCTGCCCATGCATGTCCCGGAAAATCTCGTCAACAAAGGATTGGAAGACTGAAGGAGCATTCATTAACCCGTATGGCATGACGAGATACTCGTAATGACCCGAGGTGGTGCTAAATGCTGTTTTCCATTCATCCCCCTCCCTAATGCGCACCAGATTGTACGCGCTCCTGAGATCCAACTTTGTGAAGAACCGCGCTCCGCGTAATGACTCCGTCATCGTCGCAATCAGTGGAAGTGGGTAACTGTATTTAACTGTGATCTGATTGAGACTACGGTAATCAATACACGGGCGCAATCCCCCGTCCTTCTTCTTCACAAAGAAGAAACTCGAGGAGACCGGGGAAGTGGAGGACCGTATGTATCCCTGTGCCAAGGACTCGGCTATGTAAGTCTCCATAGCCGCTGTTTCCTCTTGAGACAGGGGATACACACGACTCCGTGGAAGAGCCGCTCCTGTTTGGAGATTTATCGCACAGTCCCCCTGTCTATGAGGAGGTAGCCGTGTTGCCCTCAATTTGCTGAACACGAGTGCTAAATCCTCATACTCAGGGGGAATGCGCAGTGCGGGCACTTGGTTCGGACTCTCTACCGAGGTCGCCCCTACGGAAACACCTAGACATCTCCCTACACACTGGGCAGACCACTCCATAAGAGCCCTCTGTTGCCACGCTATGGTAGGATCATGGGTGCTTAACCAGGGAAGGCCCAACACCACGGGGTACGCAGGAGAGTCAATCAGATAAAACTGAATGATCTCCTCATGACCCCCCTGCATCGTCATCGTCAGTGGTGCTGTGACCTCCCTGATCAGGCCCGACCCCAACGGCCGGCTGTCTAATGCGTGGACAGGAAATGGAGCTTCTACCGGCCGAAGGGGAATTCCTAACCTACAGCAAAATGCCCGATCAATAAAGTTCCCAGCTGCGCCTGAATCTACTAGCGCCTTATGCTGGGAATGAGGTGCCACCTGTTGAAACCTCACAGGAATACTCATGTGACCAACAGAAAGCTCTGGGTAAGTGGGGCGCCTACTCACCTGAACTGACTCCCCAGTGCGTGGCCTGTTGTCACCTCTCCCAGGAGACCCTCCCCAGCACCTGGCCGCGGTGTGTCCTCCACAACCACAGGTGGTGCAGGGGATGGCCCCCCTCGGGTTCCCTCTCCTCCTCTCTCTAGCGCCAGCACCCCCGAGCTCCATGGGAATCGGCTCGGAGGTGCTGGAGGGTGGAATGGACGACCCCCACTCGGGACGTCCGCGGGTAGCCAGCAGGGTGTCTAGACGGATGGAAATGTCCACCAACTGGTCAAACGACAGGTTGGTGTCCCTGCAGGCCAGCTCACGACGAACGTCCTCTCGTAGGCTACACCGGTAGTGGTCGATGAGGGCCCTCTCATTCCACCCCGCATCCGCCGCTAGTGTCCGGAACTCCAGTGCGATCTCCTGTGCGCTCCTCTTCCCCTGTCGGAGGTGGAATAGACGCTCTCCCGCCGCCTTCCCCTCAGGTGGATGATCGAAGACAGCCCTGAAGCGGCGGGAGAACTCCGCGTAGGTGATGGTTGCGGCGTCTATTCCCCTCCATTCGGCGTTGGCCCACTCCAACGCCTTGCCGGAGAGACAGGAGATGAGGGCGGAGACGCTCTCGTATCCCGAGGGCGCCGGGTGTATGGTGGCAAGGTAAAGTTCCACCTGCAGGAGGAATCCCTGACACCCGGCTGCAGAACCGTCATATGCCCTCGGGAGCGAGAGCCGAATGCCACTGGGTTCCGGTGCTGAGAGAGGAGGACTGGCCGTTGGTGATGGGATGTTGTAAGAGTGCGTGGGCACCTCTCGATTCACCAATCGGCGCAGAGTGTTGGACACCTCGTCCATGGCGGCCCCGAGTTGCCGGATCATAGTGTCCTGGTAGTTGATCCGGTCTTCCAGGGATTCGGGTGCCGCCGCCGTTCCTGCTGACTCCATGAATGTGTGTTGTTCTGTCACTTGAACCGATGTGGATGTGGTGGAGGAGTCAGGCGCAGGACACAGAGGTTAAGTCCAACAGACTTTAATAGTCTAATGATTATGAGGAAAAACCCGACCTCGAAATAACACCAAGAGGCGAGGGAAAATTACGCACACGCGTAAACACTAAACATGAAACAAAACAGAGTGCAAACACGTAGCTCTGACAAAGTGGCAGCAATCACAACACACAATCAGTCTAGTGCAAAAACAAGGAACTTATAAGACACGTAATCAACACACAAATGGACACAGGTGTAACAGACAGACAAAAGCAATCAAATAACGAAACATAGAGCGGTGGCAGCTAGTACTCCGGGGACGGCGAACGCCGAAGCCTGACCGAACCAGGAGGAGGAGCAGTCTCGGCAGAATCCGTGACACCAGGTGAAGCTGGTTGAGAGAATGCCAAGAGTGTGCAAAGCTGTAATCAAGACAAAGGGTGGCTATTTGAAGAATCTCAAATATAAAATATATTTTGATTTGTTCAGCACTTTTTTATTTACTACATGATTCCACATGTGTTATTTCATAGTTCTGATGTCTTCACTATTATTCTACAATGTAAAAAATAGTAAAAATAAAGAAAAAACATTGAACGAGTAGGTGTGTCCAAACTTTTGACTGGTAACGTATGTGTATGAAGGTTAGGCACATCATACTCAGTCATTGCAGTAGTTTGTGTGCACTAGTTTGAAGGGGGGAGGAATCACAATTTCCATACCTTGAGGGAGAGAAAACATTTGTTCTTTGTCAGCACTGAGTAAGCTGCGATCAAGGGTTTTACTCTCTTTTCAACTATTAGTTTGATGTCTTGACATTTCAAGGATGCAAGGAAGTAGAATTGACCTTTATAATAAAACAGACTCTCAGGTAGATTCAACCTTTACCTTAACTCCACACTCCAACCTTTACTGAAGTGAAACTCGAAACTCCACTCGATGTCTTAAAAACCGTTGAGGTTGCCATAATCCAAACATCACTGTGCTGTGCTTTTTTTACTATTCATCTTGGTAAAGGGTAACGAACCACTCTGGAACCTTCTCTGAGGAGACTGATATGTCTTTTTGTACTGTATATCCTGTATACTTACATTGCGATTTTTCTGTACGCAGTAGTACACAAACTTACCTGGTCTCTAAGTCTGTCGATCACATGAAGCAGTAGCCCCTCTTCTTTCCCCATCTCAGGCATGGTCAAGAGGAAGTCCACATCGTGCCCATACTCCTTCCCCCTGTGGGACAGAAAGTGACTTAAAGATGTCCTCCATCAATTTTTGTACTTTTACAGTTGAAAAACGATATTTCAAGTATAAATACAGTAAACTACACACACTAAAGGGTAAAAACATACGTTATGAGCAAAATAGTGTTTTTTAGGCACAACCGCAAGGGCATTCAAGGAGTTGTTCTGTTGGGAATCTGTGATGTCATCAGCCTCCCCCTTGCTTGAGGAACAATAGAGGAGCAATAGAGAACAAAAGAGGAAAGTTTTGTCTCCCAGTGTCTATTGGAAAGCAGACTGAACCAGGTTCCTCTAGGACTTTGCCTGTGCTTAGCTCTATTCCATTTATTTTAATCATAAACAAACTCCCTAGTCCTTGACTATGACAAGCATACTCCTAACATGATGCAGCCACCACCATGCTTGAAAATATGAAGCGTGTCAGTTATGTGTTGTGTTGGATTTGCCCCAAACATAAAGCAAATTTCTTCGCCACATTTTTTTGCAGTTTTACTTTAGTGCCTTACTGCAAACAGGATGCTTGTTTTTGAGAAGAAAAAAAATCTGTGCAGTCTTCCTTCTTTTCACAGTAATTTATGTTAGTATTGTGGAGTAACAACAATGTTGTTGATCCATCCATCCTCAGTTTCCTCCTATCACAGCCATTAAACTCTGTAACTGTTTACATTGGCCTCTAGGTGAAATCCCTAGGCGGTTTACTTCCTCTAAGGCAACTGAGTTAGGAAGGACGCCTGTATCTTTGTACTACTGACTGGGTGTGAAAGGGATATTCAATGTCTGTTTTTTTATTTTTTACCCATCTACCAATAGGTGCCCTTCTTTGCGAGGCATTGGAAAACCTCCCTGGTCTTTGTTGTTGAATCAGTGCTTGAAATTCACTGCTCGACTGAGCGACCTTACAGATAATTGTATGTGTGGGGTACAGACATGAGGTAGTCATTCCAAAATCATGTTAAACACTATTATTGCACACAGAGTGAGTCTATGCAACTTATTTATGTACTCCTGAATTTATTTAGGCTTCCCTGAACAAAGGGGTTGAATACTTATTGACTCAAGACATTTCAGCTTTTCATTTTTAATTAATAAACATTTCTAAGAACATAATTCCACTTTGACATTATGGGGTATTGTGCATAGGCCAGTGAAAAAACATCTCAATTTAATCAATTTTAACTTCAGGCTGTAATGCAAAAATTTTTTGAAAAGTAAGAGGTGTGAATACTTTCTGAAGGCACTGTATGTCATGACATACAGTGAGGGAAAAAAGTATTTGATCCCCAGCTGATTTTGTACGTTTGCCCACTGACAAAGAAATGACCAGTCTATAATTTTAATGGTAGGTTTATTTGAACAGTGAGAGACAGAATAACAACAACAAAAATCCAGAAAAACGCATGTCATAAATGTTATAAATTGATTTGCATTTTAATGAGGGAAATAAGCATTTGAACCCCTCTCAATCAGAAAGATTTCTGGCTCCCAGGTGTCTATTATACAGGTAACAAACTGAGATTAGGAGCACACTCTTAAAGGGAGTGCTCCTAATCTCAGCTTGTTACCTGTATAAAAGACACCTGTCCACAGAAGCAATCAATCAATCAGATTCCAAACGCTCCACCATGGCCAAGACCAAAGAGCTCTCCAAGGATGTCAGGGACAAGATTGTAGACCTACACAAGGCTGGAATGGGCTACAAGACCATCGCCAAGCAGCTTGGTGAGAAGGTGACAACAGTTGGTGCGATTATTCGCAAATGGAAGAAACACAAAAGAACTGTCAATCTCCCTCGGCCTGGGGCTCCATGCAAGATATCACCTTGTGGAGTTGCAATGATCATGAGAAAGGTGAGGGAATCAGTCCAGAACTACACGGGAGGATCTTGTCAATGATCTCAAGGCAGCTGGGACCATAGTCACCAAGAAAACAATTGGTAACACACTACGCCGTGAAGGACTGAAATCATGCAGCGCCCGCAAGGTCCCCCTGCTCAATAAAGTACATATACAGGCCCGTCTGAAGTTTGCCAATGAACATTGGAATGATTCAGAGGAGAACTGGGTGAAAGTGTTGTGGTCAGATGAGACCAAAATCGAGCTCTTTGGCATCAACTCAACTCGCCGTGTTTGGAGGAGGAGGAATGCTGACTATGACCCCAAGAACACTATCCCCACCGTCAAAAATGGAGGTGGAAACATTATGCTTTTGGGGTGTTTTTCTGCTAAGGGGACAGGACAACTTTACCACATCAAAGGGACGATGGACGGGGCCATGTACCGTCAAATCTTGGGTGAGAACCTCCTTCCCTCAGCCAGGGCATTGAAAATGGGTCGTGGATGGGTATTCCAGCATGACAATGACCCAAAACACACGGCCAAGGCAACAAAGGAGTGGCTCAAGAAGAAGCACATTAAGGTCCTGGAGTGGCCTAGCCAGTCTCCAGACCTTAATCCCATAGAAAATATGTGGAGGGAGCTGAAGGTTTGAGTTGCCAAACGTCAGCCTTGAAACCTTAATGACTTGGAGAAGATCTGCAAAGAGGAGTGGGACAAAATCCCTCCTGAGATGTGTGCAAACCTGGTGGCCAACTACAAGAAACATCTGACCTCTGTGATTGCCAACAAGGGTTTTGCCACCAAGTACTAAGTCATGTTTTGCAGAGGGGTCAAATACTTATTTCCCTAATTAAAATGCAAATCAATTTATAACATTTTTGACATGCGTTTTTCTGGATTCTTTTGTTGTTAGTCTCTCACTGTTCAAATAAACCTACCATTGAAATTATAGACTGATCATGTCTTTGTCAGTGGGCAAACGTACAAAATCAGCAGGGGATCAAATACTTTTTTCCCTCACTGTACCTGGACCACATATTGAGATGTGCCTTTTGTTAAATAAATCAGGTGTTAAATGAGGTGAAAAGGAGACTGGAGTGCCACTTTAAGACTATTGTCACCAGTCAGCGCAAGCAGGAAATAATTTAAGGAGAATATCTTTAGTCACACTGGATAACCATTACACAGTAAGATGGCAGCCTGGCCATTAGGAGCAGGGAGCCTATTCAACCAGCTCTCACAGTCTCACAGCAGAATTAGACATTGATCCATGTTTCTCAAACTTCAAATTTCAAAGTTGCTCCAAACGTCAAATTTTAAGTGTTTAAGGTTAAGTTTCGGCATTTACAAATTAAAATTAAGGTTAGAGTTAAGTTTAGCCATTAACTCTTAATTTCTATTGTTATGAATTAACTTTGAATGATTAAGGTAAGGGTTAAGGTTTGGGATAGGCTTAAATCAAAAACATAAAAAACAACTTTCTATCGCTGGATTCAAACATGCAACCTCTCAAACCAGATGCTTATGACCATCTGCCATTCCCGTCCACAACCCCCTAACTAAACCGAAACCTACTTAAAGGTAACAGCTCTCACTGTTACCCCTAGTGGTCGGTTTCCACGTCATCTCCCGACGTCCTCAGATACGGATGGACGTCGAATACTGACTTGTATCACGCGTGACCTGCCTTACCTATTAATGGGCTTTTACTTATTTTGTTATTCAAATAGGCAATTTGTGCTGTGTAATGAAGTTCAAAGCTCTCTTTTTGTGGCCTTGGTTGTCAGCAAAGCCTTCACTTTTATGAGAATCTTCATTTTCTACTTGGATGTAATAAAGAGCGCTCACATACAATATTTAGTCTCTCAACGTCAGCAGAAATGTGGGCAGTGAACAGATAGACAGACATAAGTGAATAGAAATGTTTTAATTGTAAGGCTATGTAATAGATTAATGGGTATATGTGTCGCGCTTATCTGACATGTACTGAAGCTTTGAGACAAATCTACCACAGATGTGCCCTTGAATGTCAGATGAGCTGAGTAAAATATGTCGATTCCTACTAGGACAACCTTAGCAATCTGTTTCTGGACCAAAAGGCCTGAAGACCTTATTCAACCAACCAATCCGAGAAGACATCTGGAGGCCTCTATTCTTCTGCTAGGATTTTATTTTAATTGGAACCATCTACCCTGAGAGGATGATCTACGGAGCATGTCCAAATCATGAACATTTCCAAATCATGGGAACCCACCCACTCGACTAGATTCTCAGGCTCAGATGGCATCAAAAGTGTGGCTTTTCCACCAGACATGAGAGGAGCAAAGAGTACACTGCGCTGTATGAGCACCATGGAAAGAGCGCGCCGCAGATTGTGTGTGTGTGTTTGCTATGGAAAGCCACTGGACGGTTAGGTATGACTCCTTGCATAAAAAGCAAGGAAAAATTACTGCTCATCTGTGGTAGGCTAAGTGAATAAAGTGCTAGCCTACGTGAAATAGAAGATACACCTCCACCTGAATATTTGATTTAGATTTATATGATTTATAAGGACTGGGTCAAGTTTACAGTTGAAGCTGCTTATCTCAACTCTGCATCATGCCCCACCAATAATAGTTTACTTAGCTTCTTAGCTAGCTGTAAAAGGCATTACTGTTATTAGCCTATTTAGCTCTAACCAGTTAATCTGCCACTGCCACGATGGACATCAGAAATAAAACCACCCATCTACACACAATACTCCATAATGACAAAGTGAAAACACCTAGACACAGAGTAGGTGAACGGATGATCTCCGCATGTGTGGTTCCCACCGTGAAGCATGGAGGTGGAGGTGTGATGGTGTGGGGGTGTTTTGCTGGTGACACTGTCTGTGATTTATTTAGAATTCAAGGCACACTTAACCAGCATGGCTACCACAGCATTCTGCAGCAATACACCATCCCATCTGGACTATCAATTGTTTTTCAACAGGACAATGACCCAACACACCTCCAGGCTGTGTAAGGGCTATTTGACCAAGAATGAGAGTGATGGAGTGCTGCATCAGATTACCAGGCCTCCACAATCACCCGACCTCAACACAATTGAGATGGTTTGGGATGAGTCGGACCGCAGAGTGAAGGAAAAGCAGCCAACAAGTGCTCAGCATATGAGGGAACTCCTTCAACTGTTGGAAAAGCATTCCAGGTGAAGCTGGTTGAGAGAATGCCAAGAGTGTGCAAAGCTGTCATCAAGGTAAAGGGTGGCTACTTTGAAGAATCTAAAATCTAAAATATATTTTGATTTGTTTAACACTTTTTTGGTTACTACATGATTCCATGTGTGTTATTTCCTAGTGTTGATGTCTTGACTATTATTCTACAGTGTAGAAAATAATAACAAATAAATAAAAACCCTTGAATGAGTATGTGTGTCCAATCTTTTGACAGGTACTGTAAGTATTCACACCCCTGAGTTAATACTTCGTAGAAGCACCTTTGGCAGCGATTACAGCTGTGAGTCTTTCTGGGTAAATCACTAAGAGCTTTCCACACCTGGATTGTGTCACGCTCTGGCTCCGGGACTTTGTATGTTGAGCCAGGGTGTGTTCGTTTTGTTGTGTTTGGTTTGGTTTTGGTTGTGTTTCCTTGTTTGGTCGTGTGACTCCCAATCAGTGGTAACGAGTGTCAGCTGTCGGCTCGTTATCTCTGATTGGGAGCCATATTTAAACTGTCAGTGTTCACCTTAGTGTTGTGGGTTTTTGTTCCTGTACAGTCATTGTCACTGTGGACTTCACGTATCGTCATTTGTTTTGTGGTTTTCGTGTTTAGGCTTTAATTAATAAAGTCATGTTCGCTCAACGCGCTGCGCTTTGGTCTCCCTCATTGGACGATCGTGACAGAAAAACCCACCGTACCAGGACCAAGCAGCGTGTCCAGGAACACACGCAGGAGGTAACGCTGGTGGATGTCCTCCTCGGCTGGGGGCATATTACGAAGGAGGAGGCCGTCCGGTACCGGAGGGCGATGAAGGGGGAGACCCAGGATGGAGAGGAGCAACGGCGTCAGCAGGGTCATCGTCGGAAGGACGAGAGGCAACCCCAAAAAGTTTTTTGGGGGGGGCACATGGCTTGGGCGGCTGGGCAGCAGGAGGCTGCCACAGGGAGACGTGGAGAGAAGGCTACCGGATTACGGGAGCCATTGGCGAGTAGAGGGAGGGAAGTAGTTGAGGCACTGCGTGAGAGACTGAGGTGTGTTACCAGTCCGGTCCGGCCCGTTCCTGATCCCCGGTTAAGGCCAGTGGTGTGTGTTCCCAGTATGGACCGGCCTGTTCCTACTCCACGCACCAAGTCCACGGTGTGCGTCGCCAGCCCAGCCCGGCCTGTTCCTGCTCAACGCACAAAGCCTACGGTGTGCGTCGCCAGCCCAGCCCGGTCTGTTTCTGCTCCACGCACAAAACCTACGGTGTGCGTCGCCAGCCCAGCCCGGCCTGTTCCTGCTCAACGCACAAAGCCTACTGTGTGCGTCGCCAGCCCAGCCCGGCCTGTTCCTGCTCAACGCACAAAGCCTACGGTGTGCGTCGCCAGCCCAGCCCGGCCTGTTCCTGCTCAACGCACAAAGCCTACGGTGTGCGTTGCCAGCCCAGCCCGGCCTGTTCCTGCTCCACGCACAAAACCTACGGTGTGCGTCGCCAGCCCAGCCCGGCCTGTTCCTGCTACTCGCACCAAGCCAAGGGTGCGAGTCGTCAGCCTGGTCCAGCCCGTTCCTGCTACTCGCACCAAGCCAAGGGTGCGAGTCGTCAGCCTGGTCCAGCCCGTTCCTGCTACTCGCACCAAGCCAGGGGTACGAGTCGTCGGCCTGGTCCAGCCCGTTCCTGCTACTCGCACCAAGCCAAGGGTGCGAGTCGTCAGCCTGGTTCAGCTCGTCCCTGCTACTCGCACCAAGCCAAGGGTGCGAGCCGTCAGCCTGATCCAGCCCATTCCTACTACTCGCACCAAGCCAGGGATGCGAGTCGTCAGCCTGGTGAGGCCCGTTCCGGCTCCACGCATCAAGCCTAGGGTGCGTATCGTCAGCCAGGTCCGGTCCGTTCCTGCCTCACGCGCCAAGCCAGGGGTGCGCGTCGTCAGTCCAGATCCTACCAGCTGGGTCAGATCGGACCGGGGGCGCTACGGGGGGATTGAAGAAGGGTGGTGGTCAAGCCCGGAGCCGGAGCCGCCTCCGAGGAGTAATGCCCACCCAGCCCTCCCCTGTTTGGGGTTTTTGAGGCGCGGTCGCAGTCCGCGCCTTTAGGGGGGGGTACTGTCACGCTCTGGCTCCGGGACTTTGTATGTTGAGCCAGGGTGTGTTCGTTTTGTTGTGTTTGGTTTGGTTTTGGTTGTGTTTCCTTGTTTGGTCGTGTGACTCCCAATCAGTGGTAACGAGTGTCAGCTGTCGGCTCGTTATCTCTGATTGGGAGCCATATTTAAACTGTCAGTGTTCACCTTAGTGTTGTGGGTTTTTGTTCCTGTACAGTCATTGTCACTGTGGACTTCACGTATCGTCATTTGTTTTGTGGTTTTCGTGTTTAGGCTTTAATTAATAAAGTCATGTTCGCTCAACGCGCTGCGCTTTGGTCTCCCTCATTGGACGATCGTGACAGATTGTGCAACATTTGCCCATTATTCTTTTCAAAATTATATATTGTGGCCTATATTCATTGCCAAATAGGCCTTGCTTTACTGTGTAGGGTGCTGTCCATTGTGCTTATACAGTGCAGCAGAGATGGGTTACAGATTTCGCACCAACCTGTCACTTCAAAAGCACTCAAGATCTCAGTCTCTGCATTTTAACTTAGGTGGCTCTATATAACCTTAATGGTGTCAGCCCAGGGCACTGAGGCAAACCACAAGTTTATTTCAGTTCTTGATCGCCCCGCTTTGATCAACAAGTGCCCAAATCATGCAGTCATAAGCGCCCATTTCACAGTTAACAACACAGCAGAACAAGAACATAATGGCCCCTGTGTCTTAAAGCTCTGGTCGCGGCAAGGAACCTAGTTTGATCTTGCCCGCTGCCACCACCTCTGCCATCTGAATGTTCGGAGCGACAGATCAGCAGGGCAACAAAGAGAGAAAAAGGAGAGGAAAAACAGAGGGAGAAGTCTGCAGCAAAAGGTCATTGTGTCTAATTGAGTGGGCGAGGAATGAGACAACTGCCATTTAGAGCTTAACAGGGCATGCTAATGCTTCTTTAGCTCAGCTGTAGCACAGCGGGGAAGTATACCTTGCAGACACAGTATCTTGCTCACATGTTTAGTCTGACTGAAGATAAAGTAGTAACGGTCATCGAAATTGTTAAAAGGTTTTAAAAACAATTCTACTAAATGCAACATTTGGAAAATGGATGAAGATACTCCAAACTTAGAATTTTTATAATCCATCAGATATTGACTGAATTACAGCACATAAAACATTTTCAGGGATTTTGGTGGGAATTCAGGTGTTCAATTTATTGTCAAATTGTACTTTTATTTTCGTAGAATGCACTCACATATACATTTTCTTATTGTATAAGCTATTTAAAAAATATGTTTTGTGTTAAGATAAATACATGGGGTGTATTTGCATATATGAACACATTAATATAAAGGGGTGGAACAGGTGCAACAACCAAACACTTGCTCGGTCTACCCTACTAGCATTCATCCGAGCTGTCTAGACTGCCTCATTAATGACTGTTGTTGTCACATTCTCTTACATAATTCAACAAGTGTGTCAATAGCAGGATACCCTCAAATAAAACAAATCTACATGCTTGGCTCTTGATTACACCTATCTAAAGTTTACGTTTGCAAGATCAGACATAATGTCACTATAGAGAGCAATAGTTAATGGTGTATTTTTGAAGGCACTAACTCTGCCATGGTTAGTTGGACAAAGCTTATGGAAAATAGAATGGAGTTCATTGGAGTTAAACACCAAAAATCAGGTCTGTGGTAAAAACAGTGTCACACCCTGGAAATGGGACTCTAGTTGTTGAGCCAGGGTGTGTTTGTTCTATGTGGTGTGTTTCTATGTTGGGGGTTCTGGTTTGTTTTCTATGTTTGCCTTAGTGACTCCCAATCAGAGGCAACGAGTGTCAGCTGTTCGTTGGTTGTCTCTGATTGGGAGCCATATTTAAACTGTCTGTTTTTCATTCGGGTTTGTGGGATTTTGTTTGTGTTGGTTTGTGTTGTAACCATAGACGTCATGTTTTTCGTTTGTTGTTTTGATCGGGTGATCATTTAATAAATATAATATGTTCACCTTCAACGCTGCGCATTGGTCCTCCTCATTAGACGATCGTGACAAACAGGCTTAGATCTTATACGTTTTGTTCTACAAGATCATCTCAATCAGCATTTATGCAACAGAAAAAAGCACATAAAAGGCTTCAAAATCCATAAAGGCATGTTAACTGACTGATATTATCTCATAGAACAAAATATATAAGATCTCCTAAACCAAAGTTAACCTCAGGCCTTATTTTCAGTGTTCATCCCAAAACCCTATTCTTTCCCCATTCATTTTCCCTATAGGAATGGCTGAACGAACCAGAGGTAAGTTATTTCAGTTTTTTAGGACTACAAGCTGGCGAGAGCTATAGTCTGAGTGTTCATTTTTGGAAGTTGCTTTAATTTCTGTGCATCTAATTTGTAAACATTTAAACTGTATAAAAATATAATTTTTTTCAATTCTACAAAAAAAAATATCTCTTCTCTTTCTGAAAGTGTCGAGACGGTGCGTTAAGTCCCAGACAAAGCTTTAGCTTATAAATGCAATGGAAAGCCAATGTATTCCATCCGGGGTGTGTTTGACAGGTCATTACAAACATTTCCGTGGTCGTAGCGTTAACGTGTAAAAACGACAGGTACAAGCAAGAGTATAAAAGAGACGCAGGAGTAAAATGAAAGCAATCAATCCAGCAAGATTTAAGTGATGAGTGGATTTTGAACCCCTCAAACACAGGAAATAGATGGCTGAAAAAGACAGATCCTCAGGTGGGCGGGGCATGCATGTTGCTAGATAAAGTCACAACTTTATTGTGAGAGATTGGTTCAGGGCTTTCAAGTACTACGGCCACTTTGATACAGCCGTACACAATCACTGCCAATCTGCTGCGCAAGCTGATTGAAAAACACTTCCCTCTAACGACTTACCAATATTATGACTTACAACTGAGTCTATATATCATTATGTGCCAATTTGTAAGTTAAAGTAAGTTAAAGTGAATTGCCATGGACTGAGGCCTATCTTTCTGAGTTCCACATTCTGATTCAATGAGAGACAGAAGCTGTGAGGTGAGAAAGATAGCTAAGATTTGTAGCCTTTTTGGAAACACACAGCACATTCCTATCTGCTGAATGGGCACTACGTTATTCAACATTCTTAATTAGCAACACAAAGATGACACAACACACTTCTGCCTAATACTAAGGCAGTGTGGTTAAGTGAATCTCTGAGCTAGCCTCTGCTGTGCTAGCAAAATGCACTTGACTGCACCACATAAGTGTGTGTCATGAATAGCAAAACTGAAGGGGGAAAATCATCAGCATAAATTCAGTTTACCTCCAATCAAGTCTCAAACACCAAGGGTTTATCTAAGTGTGTGCTCCAGGAGCTAATTTAGGACGAGAGCTTCGTTACCAAGGAGAGGCAGCTTTTACAGTCCAGTCAGCTCATCATGGCATGTTTAGAGGCTTTATTCCGTCTAGAGTCGGCAGATACTTCCTCTGAATAAACCTCAGTCAGCGGAAAAAGAGATGACAGCATGTCAGGGTCTTTCTCTCCCGGCAAAGATATTTTTTTATGGAATGCCTTGACAACACTATATTCTTATTTAGCTTTAAGCATCCACTCCAACCCAATGGTACGGCTCTAAAAGTGCGCTTATCTGACTTCTTGGAAAGAAAGACGGATGGGCTTTTTAAAGGCTGTACTTAGAAACCCTGGCTGTGTCCCAGTTCTCCGACCTAAGCAACAACAGTTGCTGAGATAACTACATCTACTACTGTATGCTGTGTACCTGATGTGTAGTTACATACAGTTTATAACACTATTGAGTGAGGAAAAAGTGTAAAGAACATATAAAATATACATGGATATTTACAAGTAGATGGTAGATGGCGACCATATGAAAAAATAAGAGTTGTCAGATGTGTTGCTGTGCTTAGAATCACATAAAAAACACATTTTAAGTTAGCTATAGTATGGCAGCTAGAAATAACTGCCAAGAGAACCAACAGATGTGTTTTCCTGATTCATTTAATGTGGTGTCCTTAACAGCTCCTATCTTCCTGAGCATCTTGGGGAACAGTTGCTTTGTTGGCTAAGATGACACACCTGAACATATTGGGCGAGTCCACATACTGTCACTATCCTAAGGGGAAGGCGTAATTGCATCCAGCAATATGTTGTTTCCCAAAATTCATAACAAAATTGTCTTTAAGTGATGACTTATCATCAAAAACGTTCTTAGCATGCCAGAGATAACTCTATAAACACCATAAGTAATTCAAATACTCCCTATACGATTCCACAAATCAGAAACATTTTCAGTTAAATGGAGCAAGTTGAGCTAATGCATATTTTAAGTGAAAAAGTCAGACAAAAATGAAATGTCATGGCTGCGATCTGTAATAACATCACTGCAAATAAAAACAGCACCTTGTTGACACCTCAGTCATTTCACACTCTGAAGTGGCAGAGACAGTTTTTCTCTCTATCTATTTATAATCCCCCCAACAAACCGCTCTAAGCCTTGCGCCCGCCTTCCATAGCTGTCCTCTCAATATGGCTAACGTCACAAGCATCAAATCACTAGCATCAACGAATCCTCAACACACTTCTCCAACTGAAGTGTCATGACAGCTATAGGCTATAGAGTTTGCAGGAAAACCATGGCCTCAAGAAATGATTATATTATATATTACTGTATTGTCGACATAGCTCATTCAAATACTTCTACTACTGTACATTGCATTTTAGTTACAATCACTTCTGTCCTCATGAAGTGCTTTGAGAGGCTAGTTAAGGATCATATCACCTCCCTCCACATTACCTGACACCCTAGACCCACTTCAATTTTTGTACCGCCACAATTGATCCACAGACGACGCAATCGCTATCACACTGCAAGTGGGTACTGGACTTCCTGATGGGCCGCCCCCAGGTGGTGAAGGTAGGAAACAACACCTCCACTATGCTGATCTTTAACACAGGGGCCCCACAAGGGTGCATGCTCGGCCCCACAAGGGTGCTGCTCAGCCCCCTCCTGTACTCCCTGTTTATCCATGACTGCGTGGCCAAGCACGCCTCCAACTCAATCATCAAGTTTGCAGATGACACAACAGTAGTAGGCTTGATTACCAACAATGACGAGACTGCCTACAGGGAGGAGGTGAGGGCCCTGGTGGAGTGGTGCCAGGAAAATAACCTCTCCCTCAACATCAACAAAACGAAGGAGCTGATCGTGGACTTCAGGAGACAGCCGAGGGAGCATGCCCCCATCCACATCGACGAGACCGCAGTGGAGAAGGTGAAAAGCTTCAAGGTCCTAGGCGTGCACATCACTGACAATCTGAAATGGTCCACTCACACAGACGGTGAAGAAGGCACAACAGCACCTCTTCAACCTCAGGAGGCTGAAGAAATTCGTCTTGGCCCCTAAGACCCTCACAAACTTTTACAGAGGCACAATTGAGAGCATGCTGTCGGGCTGTATCACCGCCTGGTACGGTAACTGCACCGCCTGCAACCGCAGCGCTCTCCAGAGGGTGGTGCGGTCTGCCCAACGCATCACCGGAGGCACACTGCCTGCCCTCCAGGACACTTACAGCACCCGATGTCACAGGAAGGCCTAAAACATCATTGAGGACATCAACCACCCGAGCCATGGCCGCTGCCATCCAGAAGGCAAGGTCAGTACAGGTGCATCAAAGCTGGGACCGAGAGACTGAAAAACAGCTTCTATCTCAAGGCCATCAGACTGTTAAATGGCCATCACTAGCCAGCCTCAACCCAGTACCCTGCCCTGAACTTAGTCACCATCACTAGCCGGCTACCACCCGGTACATACTGTTTTACTCATTTCATGCTGTATGTGTATATTGTATTCTACTGTATTCTAGTCAATGCTACTCCGACATTGCTCGTCCTAATATTTATATATTTCTTAATTCCATTCTTTTACTTTTAGATTTGTGTGTATTGTTGCGAATTGTTAGATACTACTGCACTGTTGGAGCTAGGAACACAAGCATTTTGCTACACCCGCAATAACATCTGCTAAATATGTGTATATGACCAATAACATTTTATTTTATTTTATTTGACACTGTTTATACACACCACATATTAATTTGTATGCTGGATTCTTGACATAGCCCACTCTAATATATCTATTGCTGTACTTACCATTCTTAATATATTCTGTGTATAAATTCTTCTGGTGTAGATACGTATAGATTGCATTTGGATTACTGTTACAGTGCTATTTGGGTTGTTAACCCAATGAGTCTCACCGCGACGCTGGCGCGATTTCGATTTCTATCCCCTTTTAACCATTGTGTATTTGTAATTTTGGGTTGTACCATTGGATTAGTCTAATTACCATTAGTCTGTGTAATTACCGGGGGCTGTGCTAGAGCAGTGTTTGTTAGATAAGGGCCAGGTGCCGGGTCTTTTTACAAAAACGTCTGTAGAGTCCGAAGGGTTTGAGCTACAAACTATTGAAAACTATTCATGAAAAGCTGAGACTCTCACAAACACGCACACGTTTTGCTCTATGACGCTCACAAGCTACACAAGAGTTATTAGAAAGTAAGGGGTTCTTCTACATAGAAGATCATAGGAAATCTAAGGACATAGTGTCTATAATACTGTAATAAGTGTCTATAATACTGTAATATATGGAAGACCAAACCGGCCATAATTAGAATTAAATAAATAAATAAATGCACATATAAATATATAAATAAATATATAAATAAATCCACACATTATTAAATAAATGACCAAGGAAATACAAAAACACTGACTAAAAGTAATTAATTCTCTACATATCTGTATGTATTTAATTATTTATATATGTATTATCTAATTATTCTAACTTTAATTCATTTAATTCATTTATATATTTATTCATTTATTTATTTCTGTATTTCTTCCTCCAATATGATAATGAGAGGGTGCCAATCAAATGTCTGTGGGTGGTATCTAACACACCATTGGTTGATCAATGTCACCGCACGTTGCTCGACTACTTTTGCCTGCTTTTGCACCACATATGTGAAGCTAGCCACAATAACGATTAGCCACAATAGTAGAATTTGTGGTTTGCCTTCAAAAGAAAAGTCCTGCGTTGAAACTGCCGCAAACAGATGCAAATAGTGGAATCATGCCATATTTGGTCTAAATAATGCTTAACAAGTTTGGGTTGTTGTTATATAAATTAAACAAAAGACAATAATTTGTTAATTTGACCAAAAAATTAAAATCTGTTGGATGTATTAGACGCTATGCCTTGCCTATGGATCTTACATTTACATTTACATTTTAGTCATTTAGCAGACGCTCTTATCCAGAGCGACTTACAGGAGCAATTAGGGTTAAGTGCCTTGCTCAAGGGCACATTTACGTCATTTAGCAGACGCTCTTATCCAGAGCGACTACAAATTGGTGCATTCACCCTATAGCCAGTGGGATAACCACTTTACAATTATACTTTTTTTTTTTTTTTTGGGGGGGGGGGGGTAGAAGGATTACTTTATCCTATCCCAGGTGTTCCTTAAAGAGGTGGGGTTTCAAATGTCTCCGGAAGGTGGTGAGTGACTCCGCTGTCCTGGCGTCGTGAGGGAGCTTGTTCCACCATTGGGGAGCCAGAGCAGCGAACAGCTTTGACTGGGCTGAGCGGGAACTATGCTTCCGCAGAGGAAGGGGAGCCAGCAGGCCAGAGGTGGATGAACGCAATGCCCTCGCCTGGGTGTAGGGACTGATCAGAGCCTGAAGGTACGGAGGTGCCGTTCCCCTCACTGCTCCATAGGCAAGCACCATGGTCTTGTAACGGATGCGAGCTTCAACTGGAAGCCAGTGGAGTGTGCGGAGGAGGGGGGTGACGTGAGAGAACTTGGGAAGGTTGAACACCAGACGGGCTGCGGCATTCTGGATGAGTTGTAGGGGTTTAATGGCACAGGCAGGGAGCCCAGCCAACAGCGAGTTGCAGTAATCCAGACGGGAGATGACAAGTGCCTGGATTAGGACCTGTGCCGCTTCCTGTGTAAGGCAGGGTCGTACTCTCCGAATGTTGTAGAGCATGAACCTGCAGGATCGGGTCACCGCCTTGATGTTGGCGGAGAACGACAGGGTGTTGTCCAGGGTCACGCCAAGGCTCTTCGCACTCTGGGAGGAGGACACAACGGAGTTGTCAACCGTGATCTTGGGTCCATAACATTTTCATATTAGCATCATAGCTCTTAATGCAGGACTTCAATTGTGGGAAATCACCTCACTATTCAGCCTATTGTGCGTATTGAACATTCATATTGCAATGTTTACCTATGGATCCTGGGTCCATGAAATGAGGTATCAGCCTACTCGGTGACACCCACAGAACACAACTGTGAAGAGTAATGTGGTTCATTTCACAGGGGTGTCAAAGTCCTGCAATAAGAGGTATGATGCTGATACCCCATTTCATTGAACCACAATCCATAGGTAAGGTTGTACAGTGAAATATAATTATGCCCCCAATTCAATTATGAAGTCTAATACACCCACAGTGTGATTTCAACTGATTTTTAATTTTTTGGACAAATTAACTAATTATTGTCTTTTGTTGAATTTATATAATAACATTCCAAACTTGTTAAGCATTATCTAGTGCAAACATGGCATGATTCCACTATTTGTGTCTGTTTCACTGCGGTACCTTTATTGTGAAGGCGAACCGCAAATTGCATTATTGGGGCTAATCTTTATTGTGGTTAGCTTCACATACAGTGCTGGCCGCTGCTGAAAAGGATGCCATAGGCGATATGCACAGGCGAGCATGGCGTATTTCCGGTTAAATCTCAGGATGGATGTAAACTTCCGGTTATCTTAGAATGCTGTGCTACCGTATGCTACCATTGAATGCTTGTCGTCAAAAACATCCGAAATGGTAAATTTTCGTCGTTGTTGTTGTTGTTTATCTTAATGTTTATGTTAATGTTTGTACTTGTAATACTTCGTCTTGACTTATAACACGATGACGTGTAAACGTACGAAAGTGTCCTTTCAAAAACGGGATGACAGCTCTTCCAGCCATCACTGCTGTGTGCCGCAATGTACAGTGTCTGCCAGATGCAATTCTTCTGTTAGTTTTTTTACTTTTCCCAAAGACAGTGAATTACATAAACGGTGGGTGATTAACATTCGACGAGTCAACTTTCTTACAACAAACACACGCGTCTGCAGCCGACACTTTCTAAGTGAAGATGTGATAGAGCCTCCGACTCCAGCTGGGCACAGACGTCTGAAGAAGGGAGCTGTTCCAGTGCTGTTTCAATGGAACAATTTCAGTCTTCCAGCCCCACGGCCCGGAGTTTGGGAAAGGATTGGCAGAGCAGTAGGAGAGTGGTGCAACATTGTAGCCTAGTACCAATAACAACAGTAGAGTGAAGGTTTTGCACCTAATTCCTCTTGAAAAGTAGAAACATCAAGTACAAAAGCAAGGAAGTTGGGCCATATGTTTATAAAGAAAGAAGTAAAGATGACAGGACAGTTTTGAGTAGAACATCAGCAGTTTGAAGAATAGCTGAGTGGAATATGTTACTGTCATTGCAGTCATCAAGTCAGGAAACAGTAGTAATCTCATTATTGTTTACATTTCAAACCAAACTCCAATTTGTTTACAACAGACCCAACAACAAAGCATGGCAATTCCCACTCAGCTACCCTGGTCTGTATTAGGCTACCACTGTTCAGCTATCGTGAAAACCACTCAAGTTCTAAAGTGTTCTCTTAGCAATGGCAATCAAAGCTGTGGTAACATTAAACGAGTAAAACCTGTGTTGAACGGAACCTTGAACAAGTTCAACAGAACTTTGAACGTGTCACTTAATCTAGTCCTACTCTCAGCTGGTGTGGTGGCTTTAGTTTCTTCATTGAGCGGTAGCAGTGGGCTCTCACAGAGATCACATGAAGTGAGAGGTATATACACATGATTAAACTTTATTTAAAGCATGATTAACCTAAAGCAGGACGGAGTCATGACTTAAAACACCAAAGCAAGGCTTCTAGCTCAGGCTAGCTAGCATTAGCATATTACCTTCAAAGTTGCAAAGAAAAGAAGAAACGTAAAATTTGAAGCCTTTATCCAGTTTGCTACGTGGTGTCGTACTGGATGTCCGGACGACCCTCCGTATATCATTAACAGATACTTTAGGTAACTCCAGCAAACACCTTGCAAACTTAATCTCTGCCATCATAACGGTCTACTGTGTGTTTTTTTCCGGTAACCGGAAATGCCCATGCATCCTTACGCCAATGCGGAAGTAATGCGTGCATAGAGCCTATCCAGCTTTTACGTGTGGAGGCATGCATCAAAAACGTGGGTCAGCTAGCTGCTACAAGGGACACATAGCTGAATAAATATATTTGCTAGCTATTCATCTGATTGATAAAGTTGATAAAAATTTAATTAACTAGCCAGCTATCTTGAAACTGCTGGGGGAAAGCTAGCTAACGTTATCTTAACCCCATCAACAGAGTTCACCTTAGCTAGCTAGATTTCTAGAAAATAACAACTAGCTATATCATTGGTAGCTATATTGGTAGGTAGTTACTGACTATTTGAACAGTTTTTGTCAGGCTACTTTGTTCCCTTTTTATTTATGCTTTCATGACTGAAAGTTGGCAAGAACAATGCCCCTCATTTTACTGCAAATAGGCTGTGTTTTCATATAATTCGTCTGATTAGGGGGCTTGTGCACATTTACATTAGTGTTTCATTAGCTAGTAAACTAAGTTACTGACTGACTAAGCTAATTCTTATTCATGTTTTTGTTGTATTTCAGGTGGTGTGGCATTGCTGACAGGCCAGGGGCCATATTCACAAAGAATCTCAGAGTAGTACTGATTTTAGGATAAGTTTTGCCTTCACACTGAGTACAATTCCATTGACAAGGGGGAGGTTATCCTAGATCACTATCCCTACTCTAAGACACTTTGTGAATATGACCCCTGGAAGAAAGATGTTGCCCAATACCTTGCACAGCAGTCCCACAGGACCCTAGAGCAGGGGTAGCAAACCCTGTTCCTGGAGTTTCAACTAGGCACAGCACCAGGGGTGCATTCAGTTCACTTGAACATTTGCTACGTTGCGGAACGGTTTGTACTGAACGCCACGTTTTCCCGAAACATTCATGTACGCTCTTGAACAGACAGATACCTTTGCTCCGTTCGGTGGGTGTGCCGGGGTGTGGCTTGAAGCAATGACTGAAGTATTTAAAGGG
Organism: Coregonus lavaretus; assembly: GCF_964263955.1. Taxonomy (NCBI): domain Eukaryota; kingdom Metazoa; phylum Chordata; class Actinopteri; order Salmoniformes; family Salmonidae; genus Coregonus; species Coregonus lavaretus. The sequence continues at coordinate 22,490,393 of NC_140023.1, forward strand.
CAGCGGTGCATTTTGAACCCACAACCCAACCCCTCCCCGTCTTTCAACTAGTCGTTCAGTACAGTACCATTTCCGTTCAATTGAATATTCTATTATGTTTTTATGTACTGAACACAGCCCTGACCAACTGAACTAATTGATCAGTTGAGTGATTGCCTAAATTCAACACACCTGGTCTTCCAGGTCGGTTAAATCAAAAACACGAAGTGCCTGCGGCACTCCAGGACCAGGGTTGCCTACTCCTGCCCTAGAGGTACACTATATATACAAAAGTATGTGGACACCCCTTCAAATTAGTGGATTCGACTATTTCAGCCACACCCGTTGCTGACAGGTGTATAAAAATCGAGCACACAGCCATGCAAGCTACATAGACAAACATTGGCAGTAGAATGGCCTTACTGAAGAGCTCAGTGACTTTCAACGTGGCACCGTCATAGGATGCCACCTTTCCAACAAGTCAGTTCACTCACTACCGAGTTCCAAACTGCCTCTGGAAGCAACGTCAGCACAAGAACTGTACGTCGGGAGCTTCATGAAATAGGTTTCCATGGCCAAGCAGCTGCACACGACCCTAAGATCACCATGTGCAATTCCAAGTGTTGGCTGGAGTGGTGTAAAGCTCACCGCCATTGGACTCGGGAGCAGTGGAAATGCGTTCTCTGGAGTGTTGAATAACGCTTCACCATCTGACAGTCTGACGGACTAATCTGGGTTTGGCGGATGCCAGGAGAACGCTACCTACCTGCCTGAATGCATAGTGCCAACTGTCAAGTTTGGTGGAGGATGAATAATGGTCTGGGGCTGTTTTTCATGGTTCGGTCTAGGCTCCTTAGTTCCGGTGAAGGGAATTATTTTACGCTACAGCATACAATGACGTTCTAGATGACTCTGTGCTTCCAACTTTGTGGCAACAGTTTGGGGAAGGCCATTTCCTGTTTCAGCATGACAATGCCCCCGTGCACAAAGCGAGGTAAAAACAAAAATGGTTTGTCGATATTGGTGTGGAAGAACTTGACTGGCCTGCACAGAGCCCTGACCTCAACCCCATCGAACACCTTTGGGATGAATTGGAACGCTGACTGCGAGCCAGGCCTAATCGCCCAACATCAGTGCCCGACCTCATTAATGCTCTTGTGGCTGAATGGAAGCAAGTCCCTGTAGCAATGTTCCAACAGTGTTCTAGTGGAAAGCCTTCCCAGAAGAGCAGAGGCTGTTGATTTTTTATTTATTTTACCTTTATTTAACTAGCCAAGTCAGTTAAGAACAAATTCTTATTTACAATGACGGCCTACACCGGCCAAACCCGGACTACGCTGGGCCAATTGTGCGCCGCCCTATGGGACAGCCGGTTGTGATACAGCCTGGAATCGAACCAGGGGGTCTGTAGTGACGCCTCAAGCACTGAGATGCAGTGCCTTAGACCACTGCGCCACTCGGGAGCCTGTTATAGCAGCAAAGGGGGGACCAACTCCATATTAATGCCCATGATTTTGGAATGAGATGTTCGACGAGCAGGTGTCCACATACTTTTAATCATGTAGTGTATTAGTCAATGCTTATGAACTGAATATTGTATGTGAATTTTCATATATCAATGACACTAACAAAAGCAATGAATTGTTCAACAACGTGCAGTAAATGCTAACACAGCTTTGGTGATGAAAGGTACATAATGCATTTGTCATCTCCTATCAGGCCACTGCATGCCGTGACATGGGCCTGGATGGTGACACTGACTGAAGACTGTGGCCTTCAGTGGTAGCAGAAGCAAGGGGAGTAAAGCAACAGTCTCTCTGTGTCTCACAGCCATTCTGTCAGTATGTAACCTAACCGCTCAAATTCATACCAACAGCTACAGACACAAGTCTACTTGTCCCATTTTTCAATCTTGTCTGGGATATATATTTTAGCTGACACACCTGTGTGATGTCTGATATAGACTACCGGTCAAAAGTTTTAGAACATCTACTCATTCAAGGGTTTTTCTTTATTTTTACTATTTTCTACATTGTAGAATAATAGTGAAGACATCAAAACTATGAACACATATGGAATCATGTAGTAACCAAAAAAGTGTTAAACAAATCAAAATATATTTTATATTGGAGATTCTTCAAATAGCCACCCTTTGCCGTGATGACAGCTTTGCACACTTGGCATTCTCTCAACCAGCTTCATGAGGTAGTCACCTGTAATGCATTTCAATTAACAGGTGAGCACTTGTTGGCTGCTTTTCCTTCACTCTGCGGTTCGACTCATCCCAAACCATCTCAATCCGGTTGAGGTCGGGTGATTGTGGAGGCCAGGTCATCTTATGCAGAACTCCATCACTCTCTTTCTTGGTAAAATAGCCCTTACACAGCCTGGTGGTGTGTTGGGTCATTGTCCTGTTGAAAAACAAATGATAGTCCCAATAAGTCCAAACCAGATGGGATGGCGTATCGCTGCAGAATGCTGTGGTAGCCATAATGGTTAAGTATGCCTTGAATTCTAAATAAATCACAAACAGTGTCACCAGCAAAGCACCCCCCACACCATAACACCTCCTCCGCCATGCTTTACGATGGGAAATACACATGCAGAGATCATCCGTTCACCCACACTGCGTCTCACAAAGACATGGCGGTTGGAACCGAAAATCTCAAATTTGGACTCCAGACCAAACGACAAATTTCCCCCGGTCTAATGTCCATTGCTTGTGTTTCTTGGCCCAAGCAAGTCTCTGCTTATTATTGGTGTCCTTTAGTAGTGCATTCTTTGCAGCAATTCGACCATGAAGGTCTGATTCACACGGTCTCCTCTGAACAGTTGATGTTGAGATGTGTTTGTTACTTGAACTCTGTGAAGCATTTATTTGGGCTGCAATTTCGAAGGCTGGTAACTCTAATGAACTTATCCTCTGCAGCAGTGGTAACTCTGGGTCTTCCATTCCTGTGGCGGTCCTCATGAGAGCCAGTTTCATCATAGCGCTTTATGGTTTTTGCGACTGCACTTGAAGAAACGTTCAAAGTTCTTGACATTTTCCGTATTGACTGTCGTTTTTTCTTAGCTTATTCGAGCTGTTCTTGCCATAATATGGACTTGGTCTTTTACCAAATAGTGCTATCTTCTGTATACCCCCCCCCCCCCCCCCCCCCCCCCCCCCCCCCCCCCCCCCCCCCCCCACCTTGTCACAACACAACTGATTGGCTCAAACGCATTAAGAAGGAAAGAAATTCTACAAATTAACTTTTAAGAAGGCACACCTGTTAATTGAAATGCATTACAGGTGACTACCTCATGAAGCTGGTTGAGAGAATGCCAAGTGTGCAAAGCTGTCATCAAGGCAAAGGGTGGCTACTTGAAGAATCTCAAATATAAAATATATTTTGATTTGTTTAACACTTTTTTTGGTTACTACATGATTCCATGTGTGTTATTTCATAGTTTTGATGTCTTCACTATTATTATACAATGTAGAAAACAGTAAAAATAAAGAAAAAACCCTTGAATGAGTAGGTGTTCTAAAACATTTGACCGGTAGTGTGCATGAATAAAAGTATACTCACCTTGGACATAGGCTTTGCATTTACTTTAGACCTTTTCAATCAAAAGCTCCAAATGTTGTTTAAGTTAACACAGAAGTTAGTTAAAGTTAGTGACAAACATGCTATGAAAAAGTGAGTTTATACAAAATTATATTGCATTTGGTCATCCCCAAAATGTTGCCTTTAAAAGCCTTGATAGTTGCATCCTTCCACAGGGAACTGTTTGCATATAGCTGACAACAGGGTGTCAGGTTTTTTGATGTTATGCTCTAGAGTTCCATAGCCCAGCAGACTCACCTGGGGATAGGGGGATGGACATGTTAGTTTTGATAAAAGTCTGGGAGACTTTTACAGGGAGGAGAGAGCATGAGTTTTGGCGGGGGACAGTAAATCCAATCCAACCAGTGGCTCTGGATAATATGCCATGTCATCACACAGGCAGACTGGCACAGTGGTTTACACAGTGCATCTAGTTAACGTGAGCTAGCCAACATGCATTGCTTCTGACATGCCACGATCCTGCTTGCGTTACAACTGACAAATATTTAGCTACCTAGATAATAATGGTTTATGATAATTGTAGTTTAGTTCATTATCTAGCTAGCAAAGTGTAAAACTGAGACTGGCTGTAAAACGCAGCTAGCTAGCCAACTCAACTTGATCAGTTGTAGCCAAGCTAGCTAGCTTGACACTCAGTAACGTTAGCTTACCATGCTTTTCTGGACAACTGGACATTCCTCTCACCCATCCCGGTCGACTCCTTCTTGCCTACTGTCGTCTCTTGGTCTTCTTCTAGGTTCAAACCTATATGGGTGTAGTCCGGTGCCTTATCGTCAAAGGCAACACACTGGTAACACAGCCACCTAGTGCAGCTCAGTGTTCCAAAACTGTTCACCTGTTTCTACGTCAAGCAAGGTAAATGTTTCATTTGTTATTTTTTTGTGTTTTTATGGTGCACGTGCGGCACAGCAGTATATCATAGATTTTACGGTTCGAATCCCCAAGCCGACAAGGTGAAAAATCTATTGATGTGCCCTTGAGCAAGGCACTTAACCCTAATTGCTGCAGGGTCGCTGTTGATAATGGCTGACCCTGGCCGTGACCCTATTCTCTGAGGGTGTCTGTGGTGAGTTGGGATATGCAAAAAACACATTTATAATTCATAGGACAAATATAAGCACCCACCAAATGTCTAACAATAAATGTAAAAATGTGTTTAAAGGCCTTGATTGTTTAATTATAACATTATATTACTGAAATATGTAATATTTTTTAACTATATAATGCTCCTGCACTAATTGCATTAGCATTTTGGCATGTTTTTCTAGATTCAGAACATGGAGCAAACATTATCCTAAGGTCTAGATCAGAAAATACTTCAATACTTAAGCTTACACTGAGTATACAAAACATTAAGAACACCTGCTCTTTCCATGACATAGACTGACCAGGTGAATCCAGGTGACAGCTATGATACCTTATTGATGTCACCTAAACTTCAATCAGTGTAGATGAAGGGGAGGAGACAGGTTATAGAAGGATTTTTAAGCCTTGAGACAATTGAGACATGGATTGTGTGTGTGCCATTCAGAAGGTAAATGGACAAGACAAAAGATTGCAGTGCCTTTGAACGGGGTATGGTAGTAGGTGCCAGGCGTAATGGTTTGTGTCAAGAACTGCAGCACTGCTGGGTTTTTCACCCTCAACAGTTTCCTGTGTGTATCAAGAATGGTCCATCACCCAAAGGACATCCAGCTAACTTGACACAACTGTGGGAAGCATTGGAGTCAACATGGGCCAGTATCCCTGTGGTACGCTTTCGACACCTTGTAGAGTCCATGCCCCGAGGAATTTAGGCTCGTCTGAGGTCAAAAGGGGGGGTGCAACTCAATATTAGGAAGGTGTTCCTAATGTTTTGTATACTCAGTGTATATTACAGAACAGTGATTAACATGTTTTTACAGAATATTTACAAAAACATTATCTTAAAGGGAAATGTCACACTTTTTCAACTTCATATTCATCATCTCCAGCACCACCTCGAAATCAACTTATGTGAAAATGGCGCGTTTCTACGTTTTGTAGTAAAAAGGACAGCGGAAGATAAGCGATTCCAATGACATCAACCAGTTAGTAGCCAATTAGTAGGCAATGCCTACTCATAATTGGTTAAAATCACATGATGCACACCGATGACGTCATTGGAAACACATCTTTCTCTATCGTTTTTTTACAAATGCGCCATTTCCACATACAGTGAGGGAAAAAAGTATTTGATCCCCTGCTGATTTTGTATGTTTGCCCACTGACAAAGACATGACCAGTCTATAATTTTAATGGTAGGTTTATTTGAAAAGTGAGAGACAGAATAATAACAAAAAAATCCTGAAAAACGCATGTCAAAAATGTTATGAATTGATTTGCATTTTAATGAGGGAAATAAGTATTTGACCCCTCTGCAAAACATGACTTAGTACTTGGTGGCAAAACCCTTGTTGGCAATCACAGAGGTCAGACGTTTCTTGTAGTTGGCCACCAGGTTTGCACACATCTCAGGAGGGATTTTGTTCCACTCCTCTTTGCAGATCTTCTCCAAGTCATTAAGGTTTCGAGGCTGATGTTTGGCAACTCAAACCGTCTGCTCCCTCCACAGATTTTCTATGGGCGTACTGGAGACCAGGAGCGTTGAGCCGGCACACCCCGTCCTGGCTGGATGCCCATCTTCGCACGGCACGTGCGTGGTGCAAGCACAGGACGTACAGGACTGTGCCGGCGCACTGGGGACACAGTACGTAGCTCCGCATAACACATAGCTTGCCCAGTCATACGCTTCCTCGCGTGAGTACGGGGAGTTGGCTCTGCTCTAACCCTAGGCTCCGCCAACCACCCCGTGTGCCCCCCCCCAAATTGTATTGGGGCTGCTTCTCGGGCTTCCTCCTCGACCAGCCTCCTCCGTGTTGCCGTTGCTCCTCTCCTGCCTGGGCATTTACCTTAGCCCATGGTCCTCTCCCCGCAAATATCTCTTCCCATGACCACAAATTGCCCACCTGTGACATGGCTACTCGCTCCGCCTGGGCACGCCGCTTGGTCCTCGTTTGGTGGGATCTTCTGTCACGTTCGTTGAATGACGGTCAGACCAAGGCGCAGCGTGATATACGTAGATGTTTATTAAATTATAAACACAACGACAAAACAACAAACGAAACGAAACGTGAAGTCCAAGGTAGCACACACAACATACCTTACACGGAACAAGATCCCACAACCCACTAGTGCCAATAGGCTGCCTAAGTATGATCCCCAATCAGAGACAACGAGCTACAGCTGCCTCTGATTAGGAACCACACCGGCCAACATAGATCTACACATAATAGATCGAAACATAGAAAACACACAACAAAGAATATACACACCCTGACTCAACATTTAAGCGTCCCCTGAGTCAGGGCGTGACACTAGGCCACTCCAGGACCTTAATGTGCTTCTTCTTGAGCCACTCCTTTGTTGCCTTGGCCGTGTGTTTTGGGTCATTGTCATGCTGGAATACCCATCCAAGACCATTTTCAATGCCCTGGCTGAGGGAAGGAGGTTCTCACCCAAGATTTGACGGTACATGGCCCCGTCCATCGTCCCTTTGATGCGGTGAAGTTGTCCTGTCCCCTTAGCAGAAAAACACCCCCAAAGCATAATGTTTCCACCTCCATGTTTGACGGTGGGGATGGTGTTCTTGGGGTCATAGGCAGCATTCCTCCTCCTCCAAACACGGCGAGTTGAGTTGATGCCAAAGAGCTCGATTTTGGTCTCATCTGACCACAACACTTTCACCCAGTTCTTCTCTGAATCTGGGTGAAAGATGTTCATTGGCAAACTTCAGACGGCCCTGTATATGTGCTTTCTTGAGCAGGGGGACCTTGCGGGCACTGCAGGATTTCAGTCCTTCACGCGTAGTGTGTTACCAATTGTTTTCTTGGTGACTATGGTCCCAGCTGCCTTGAGATCATTGACAAGATCCTCCCGTGTCGTTCTGGGCTGATTCCTCACCGTTCTCATGATCATTGCAACTCCACGAGGTGATTTCTTGCATGGAGCCCCAGGCCGAGGGAGATTGACAGTTCTTTTGTGTTTCTTCCATTTGCGAATAATCACACCAACTGTTGTCACCTTCTCACCAAGCTGATTGGCGATGGTCTTGTAGCCCATTCCAGCCTTGTGTAGGTCTACAATCTTGTCCCTGACATCCTTGGAGAGCTCTTTGGTCTTGGCCATGGTGGAGAGTTTGGAATCTGATTGATTGATTGCTTCTGTGGACAGGTGTCTTTTATACAGGTAACCAGCTGAGATTAGGAGCACTCCCTTTAAGAGTGTGCTCCTAATCTCAGCTCGTTACCTGTATAAAAGACACCTGGGAGCCAGAAATCCTTCTTATTGAGAGGGGGTCAAATACTTATTTCCCTCATTAAAATGCAAATCAATTTATAACATTTTTGACATTGATTTTTTGTTGTTGTTATTCTGTCTCTCACTGTTCAAATAAACCTACCATTAAAATTATAGACTGATCATTTCTTTGTCAGTGGGCAAACGTACAAAATCAGCAGGGGATCAAATACTTTTTCCCCTCACTGTATGTTGATGGTGGGGTGGTGCTGGAGATGATGAATATGAAGTTTACCATTTTTGACATTTTCCTTTAAGGGTTTTTAAGGAATCCAACTCTTGAGAGAAATATTATTCCAAGTCACAGAGGGCTATTGCAAGAAACTACATAAGATAATCTTTCATTTACGCCAGTTTTTAGAATTCTAAACACTTTTGGAGAGTTTGAAATTGCAGTCCTTTGCTCAGGACAAAGGGACTTCCTACATGGAAATGTATAATATTGAAAATATTTAGAAAACAAGTATTTTCCTTTATAAAATTCTCTTAAATGTAATTTTTAAGTTCAAATAATGCAACAAAATCTATTATTTTCAACTATAAAATGTTTTAGTTTCCTTGCCGGACAAGGATTGTCCCGACTTTCAAGAATCCCTGAGGTACAATGCGTGTGTATGGTTATTCTCACTTTAATAACGGCTAGAGGGTTTTTATGAATTATACATCTAGGACAGTATGACTTGTATGCTTGCATATAGCATGGATGGATGGGTAGATAAAAAGGTCTACCAGGGTTTAGAATTAACATTCTGTACATTGAACTCCTGTATGTTATCAAATGATGTAAAGGTGCATGAGTGGAAGGCGGCATACTGTTTGGAACATTTGAATTATTTATGTAATAACATTTATTTTTGGTCTAATAGGTCTCCACTGCAGAGGTGTTTCATCAACCCTGAGAATATCTCCATGGCGATGCACATGTTCTCATTCCAGACAGTGCGATGTGAGGGTCAATTATGAACTTGATGGGGTCACCGGTCTCCAAGAACAATACCATAGCAACCAGTTCATGATGCAAATTAGTTTATTTTATCCGCTCTGCCTCACCCTTCAACAAATCAATCAAATATACTGAACAAAAATATAAACGCAACATACAACAATTTCATTGATTTTCCTGAGTTCCATTTCATATGAGGAAATTTTTGTGCATTCAAATTGCCATCGATAAATGCGATGTCTGTAGCTTATGCCTGCCTATACCATAACCCCACTGCCATCATGGGGCACTCGGTTCAGAACATTGACGTCAGCAAACCGCCCGCCCACACGACGCCATACACGTGGTCTGCGGTTGTGAGGACGGTTGGACGTACTGTCAAATTCTCTAAAACGATGTTGGAGGCGGCTTATGGTAGAGAAATTAACATTCAATTATCTGGCAACAGCTCTGGTGGACATTCCAGCAACCAACATGCCAATTGCACGCTCCCTCAAAACTTGAGACATCTGTGGCATTGTGATGTGTGACAGAACTGCACATATTAGAGTGACCTTTTATTGTCCCCAGCACAAGGTGCACCTGTGTAATGATCATGCTGTTTAATCAGCTTATTGATATGCCACACCTGTCAGGTGGATGGATTATCTTGGCAACGGAGAAATGCTCACTAAAAGGGATGTAAACAAATGTGCACAATATTAGAGAGAAATCATATTTTTGTGCATATGGAACATTTCTGGAATCTTTTATTTAATCTCATGGAACATGGGAGCAACACTTTACATGTTGCGTTTATATTTTTGTTCAGTATAAATAGTCTACAGTTTCCTCCTCTCAACTCCAATCATAATGTTAACTACCCATGATCATCACTTTTTTCTTCTCTTCCTCTTTCCCCCATGAAGACAATATTTACATAATCAAATATCATTCCAGCTGCCATCCCTCCTTAGGGTACAAGAGTCATGTGACATTGCCAGCTGTTTCCAGAAGAACAACCGCACTGGAATGGAGAGGTTATTGGCACACAGGCCACACAGTATGCTTGTGTGGCCGCCCAGAGCGTTACAAAGAACTATACTTCCACAATTGTCTATAAAGTGAGGTTTCCAAAATTGCAGGTGACAGGAATCTTTTCAGAAATAACCTGACGGGAGTGGGGAGTGTAACTTTCCTAAAAATAGACAAATAAGATCATTTTATTTATTTTTCATCACCAAGAGTGTGTCTCTTTCCACTGATTTTACCTACAGTATATGGAGGACATACCTGAACGATAGAGAGTGAGAGGGTGAGAGAGAGAGAGACATAGAGAGAGAGACAGACAGGGTTGGGTGAGAGATGATAGGCATTATGGTTAGCAATGTGGTTAAGGTTAGGGTTAAACGCCCACTCCAGTAGAAATTGAAAGACGATGACCAGTGCTTACCCATGATGTTGCACAACGAGGTAAGTCAATAAGCCATCATTTTAGTCAAAGTATGATATATTTGGCATTGAAGTGCCAAACCCGAATGTGTGACTTCAGATGTTTCTGAGTTTTCCACGTCTTTTCTTATGAGATGACAAGCAAATTATTTTCAGCCTAGGATTTGTTTAAGGGCTGTATTTTATTTAAATGTTACCACCAACCAGCCTGGCAATGTTTATTAATCAGAAACACCTGCTGCAAAGTTCCTCCTATTCGCGAGTTGACTGAGAGCCAAACAGCTTTTCTCTGTAGCCTACACTTTGGTTTCCTCTAGATAATACAGCCCCAAAGTCAAAATTGGCTATACAAATTCATGAAAACAAAAATGAGCTCTTTGGTCTTAATTTAAGATTAGGCTAAAGTTAACAGTGTGGTTAGGGTTAAAGTGAGAGTTAGGATTAAAATCTGGTTTTAAGAAGAGAAAATGTAGAAATAGACGGGATTCATGATTTAGTGACTGTTAACTAGTGACTGTCACGATCGTTTACGGATGAGACGGACCAAGGCGCAGCGTGATAAGCGTACATATTTATTAACGTACTGAACACGAACAAAACAACAAACAAACGATACGTGAAGTCCAAGGTAGACTAATAACATACCTATACGGAACAAGATCCCACACAGACTGGTGCCAAACGGCTGCCTAAGTATGGTCCCCAATCAGAGACAACGAACTACAGCTGCCTCTGATTGGGAACCACCCTGGCCAACATAGATCTACACGATCTAGAAACTCAAACATAGAAAACTAAACATAGAAACTACACACCCTGGCTCAACATTTAAGAGTCCCCAGAGCCAGGGCGTGACAGTGACGACCCTATGCTTGGCCGCCTTGCCATGGAGCAAATTAAAATAGGGGGTGCAAACTAAGATTTTTGCACCTCCCCAGCAAATTATCATAATACATTGGATACTTTGTCAAGTTTCACTTATTTTTGAGCTAGTCTCCATAAAAAAAACATATGACCATTTTATAAATGGCAAAATTGCGTGATATGATTATATTTTATAACCTCGCTCACCCCGTCGCCCCAAGATGAATGGTTTTGACCACTAACGTTTCAGACAAATTCGTTTTGCATGGCCCGGTGCCCCAGGTGTGCAGGGTTTGCTCATTTTCGACCATTCCATTGATTCTAAAGTGAAATCTCCACACACACGGGGCAATGGCCCATGCAAAACGAACTTGCCATTGCTTCAATACATACTCCAAACCGTTCAATAGTTAGGCTATCCATATTACCGGAGCTTATAGTTTTTCTATTTCTATGGCGGATTCCCGGCCGAAATTTAGATAATGCATTGATATATAGCTAGCTCGCTTGCTGTAATGATAACAGAGAGGACAAAGAATATAGCTATTTGATCATGTCCGTGTACATGTCCAAATATTAATGACATCTGGAATCCGACACAGTTTCACTGGAATTATAAAATGGCAAGAGTCAGACAAACGTCAACCCTCAACATGTCAACAGCTCGTATACAGTATGCCTGTCTTAACTGAAATGGTGCTCACATAACTTTCATTAGCTAGCTAAGGTTAGCATGCTAGCTAGTTACATTGACAGCTGTCAGTCAGTGCCCTATTTGTTGTTATTTCTCTGCTACACTTGGAAATCACCACAACGTTCCCACCCCCAATTCCTGAATACGTATTACCAGCCTGCGCCAGTCTTCGAGGTGAAACCTAAACAAGAATTTCCACTGTAGGAATGACTTGAAATATATTGCGGCAACTTTAAGGTTAGGGTTAGGTTTCAAATCTGATTTTATGACTTTGTGGCTGTGGTAGCTAGTGACCACTGCAGAGCTGCCTCCAGAACATGACAATAAATGCCCCAACCTGCGATACAGAAAGAAAGAGATGGTTGGAGGACGAGGACAGGTCAGAAAGAGCTATAAGAGATATAAGTGGAACAGACTGTTGACAAAGCAGCAGAAGGCCTGTCACTCCTGTAGAGAAGAGGTGGCTGTCCTTATCGCCAGACTGCTCATGCATTATTTAACCACACACCACCACCGGATACGGCAACATCTTTACAATACCATAGAGCACGGTGCTCCGAGCTCACTGAAGCACACTGTGCCACACACAAATAGAGCACAAAGGAAACTGACATAAAGAGAAAGTGATGGCGCAGGATGTGAACAAACGGACCCACTTTGTATCCGCCTACCCAGCCTTTTAAGTTAATGTAGCCGTTCATTGTGAACATGGTAATGTCATGTAAATGACATTGGTTTAGATGCTGAATGTACAGTAATTACTGAAGTGTAACACATGACTGATGCTTCTGTACACACTCTTCTCTCTTGCGTGGCACGAACAAAATAACCATGTCTGTCATATGTAGAATGAAAACAACAAGAAACTAAGAAATACTATTGCATACTGTACAGAAAGTGTTGCAATGGCTCACTATTTAAAATTCACTAACATACACAAATACATCCACACTGACAAGCTGAGAGAAGAGTTGTACTGTACCTGCGAAAGCCACCTGTCAGAGCCAGTATAGCATCGGGTGCGATCCAGTGGGAAGTCTCTTCAATGATGCATCTAAGAGCTTTGGCCTCGGCTTTACTGACAGCCTTGGAGATGTCCCTGTAATACAGGAAACCTGAGGGGAAAAGATAAACATCACTATGAGCTGTCTGTCTGAAGTGGGCAATAGTTACAGTAGCATTTGCATTGTGGACTATGTATAGGGTTGCAAAGGCAGGTAGTATTCCCAGTAACCTTCCAAATGTACCAGTAATTTACCAGTAATTTTGGAAACGTTCAAGAATTTTGTGAATTTTCATAAAATGTTTTTCATATGAAAACTAGAATCACAAAGCTTTAAAACATTATCCTAAGTATAACCCATCAACTTAGTGAATATCGTAGCTTTTTAATATGAAGATTTCAGCATGGAATATATTTTACATGTTTTAAACATTCTGACGTAAAGATACATGAAACTGATTATGCTACATGACACACTAATGTGTAAATAAAATGTCTCATGCATGGGGAATGCATTTAACACTACACACTGAAGTGTTAAAGCTCTCTGAGCCCTAAAAATCGTGGGAATATAAGCTAATTGATGTTCAAGGACTACACTCTCAAAAATGGTTATTGAGGGGTTCTTTGTCAGGGGTGAGGGTGATACAGTATGTGTAACAATTGTTTTGCATATCAGGAAGGGTTCTTTACTGCTGTGATGGTTGTGAAGAACCATCCTGTTCTTTCCCTCTCCACCATGTTTTCCTTTATGCCATGAAATGCTACACTGATAAAAAGTTCCTGCGTCCCGAGTGGCACAGCAGTCTAAGGCACTGCATCGCAGTGCTAGAGACATCACTACAGACCCGGGTTCGATCCCAGGCTGTGTTGCAACCGGCCGTGACCGGGAGACCCGTGAGACGGCGCACAATTGACTCAGCGTCGTCCGGTTTAGGGGAGGGTTTGGCCGGGATTTCCTTGTCCCATCACGCTCTAGGGACTCCTCGTGGCGGGCCGAGCACCTGACTTCGGTCGCCAGTTGGAAGGTGTTACCTCCGACACATTGGTGCGGCTGGCTGCCAGTTTAAGCGAGCAGTGTGTCTAGAAGCAGTGCGGTTTGGCAGGGTCGTGTTTCAGAGGACTCATGGCTCGCAACCTTCGCCTCTCCCGAGTCCGTACGGGAGTTGCAGCGATGGGACAAGACTGTAACTACCAATTGGATATCACAAAATAGGGAGAGAAAGAGGTTAAAAAAACATGTCATTTTACAGTACACTACAGGCAGTGAAAGTACAATAAACAACAACAAGTTACTGAATTTTGTGGAAGTGTTGTACAAGTTTAAGTGGTTGCTGGTTAAGTTGTCAAAGGTTGAGTACCTCTTTTAACACTTTCAGTTCTGCTATATTTGTAAGAGAATGTGACGAAGAGATCCACTGTCCTTTTACTGCAGTGGGCTAAATCAGGGTCACACAGAGTGTGTCTTGGTAGTCTTAAACAAATCTACTTTGAAACAAAAGTATACACCTCACACACATGGTTATGGGCTTAAAAAAAGAAGACGCCTGTATCATCTCAGATATAGAGTTGAAATGTATTACATTTTGAGTTTGCATCCCAATATTACACTTTATATACTTCACAGAAGACTGAAATATAACAAAACACTTTGAAATAGAAACACCAGATTATCGACAAGTTTTTGGAAATTATGTTTACGAAGACATTATTAAAAACATTAATAACATTCCACCCATGAGGCCACTAGATCATTTGACTGCAGGAAAGGGCTACCATTAGTTGACAAGTACTAAGCATTCTTTCTGGTGAGCACACTTGGGACAGCCTCACCTTGCCTCAACCTCTTGGATCATATGTATCCTGGCGCCGACAAAGATGGCGGCCTCGCGACTAGCTCTTAGGAAACTTTGCGGTATTTTTTTATGTATTTATGATTTTTTTTACATTATTAGTTCAGAAAGTGTTTTGTGTCATTACATACAGCCGGGAAAAACTATTGGATATCAGAGCGGCGGTAACTCACCAGCATTATGACCAGGAATACGACTTTCCCGAAGCAGATCCTTTGTTTGCTCTCCCCAGGGCAATTGAATTGATTCCAGTGGCTGACCCAAAACATCGCCGGCGAAGGAGAGGCACTTGGAGCGGCCTGCTGGTTTGACTTAGGAGCACAACACCCACCGCTTCCAGGTATATTACTCGCTAATGTTCAGTCTTTGGATAGCAAGGTCGACGAGCTCAGGACAAGGATTTCTTTCCAGAGAGACATCAGGGCCTGTAACATACTTTGTTTCACGGAAACATGGCTCTGTCAGGATATTCTGTCATCACGCAGACAGAAATAAATAACTCTCCGGGAAGCAGAAGGGCGGAGGTGTGTGTTTCATGATTAACGACTCATGGTGTAATTGTAGTAACATACAGGAACTCAAGTAGCTTTGTTCGCCCAACCTAGAATACCTCACAATCAAATGCCGACCGTATTATCTCCCAAGATAATTTTATTCGGTTATAGTCACGGCCGTGTATATCCCCCCTGAAGCCAATACCACGACGGCCCTCAAAGAACTTCACTGGACTTTATGCAAACTGGAAACCACATATCCTGAGGCTGCATTTATTGTAGAAGGGGATCTTAACAAAGCAAATTTGAGGACTAGGCTACCGAAGTTCTATCAACATATTGACTGTTGTACACGGGCAGCAAAAATTCTCGACCATTGCTATTCGAACTTCCGGGATGGTTATAAGGCCCTCCACCGCCCTCCTTATGGCAAATCTGACCACGACTCCATTTTGCTCCTCCCTTCCTATAGGCAGAAACTCTAACAGGAAGTACCCGTGCTGAGGACTATTCAACGCTGGTTTGAACAATCGGAATCCACACTTCAAGATTGTTTTGATCACGCCTACTGGGATATGTTCTGGGTAGCTTGCAAAAATAATTTAGACGAATACACTGAAACGGTGACTGAGTTTATCAGGAAGTATATAGGAGATGTTGTGCCCACTGTGACTATTAAAACCTACCCTAACCAGAAACCGTGGATAGATGGCAGCATTCATTCAAAACTGAAAACGCAAACCACCTCATTTAACCATGGCAAGGAGACTAGGAATATGGCAGAATACAAACAGTGTAGCTACTCACTCCGCAAGGCAATTCAACTGGCAAAACATCAGTATAGAGACAAAATGGAGTCGCAATTCAATGGCTCAGACATGAGACGTATGTGGCAGGGTCTACAGACAATCACGGACTACAAAAGGAAAATCAGCCACGTTGCCGACACTGACGTCTTACTGGTCAAGCTAAACACCTTCTTCGCCCACTTTGAGGATGACACAGTGCCACCAACGTTGCCCACTACCAAGGACTGTGGGCTCTCTCCTTCTCCGTGGCCGATGTAAGTAAGACATTTAAGCACGTTAACCCCCACAAGGCTGCCGGCCCAGACGGCATCCCTAGCCGCGTCCTCAGAGCATGCGCAGACCAGCTAGCTGGTGGGTTTGCGGACATATTCAATCTCTCCCTATCTAAGTCTGCTGTCCCCACATGCTTCAAGATGGCCACCATTGTTCCTGTACCCAAGAAAGTAAAGGTAACTGAACTAAATGACTGTTCATTGACTACAGCTCATCATTCAACACCATTGTACCCTCCAAGCTCATCATTAAGCTCGAGGCCCTGGGTCTGAACCCCACCCTGTGAAACTGGGTCCTGGACTTACTGACGGGCCGCCCCCAGGTGGTGAAGGTATGAAACAACATCTCTACTTCGCTGATCCTCAACACTGGGGCCCCTCAAGGGTGCGTGCTCATCCACCTCCTGTACTCCCTGTTCACCCATGACTACGTGGCCATGCATGCCTCCAACTCCATCATCAAGTTTGCAGATGACACAACAGTAGTAGGCTTGATTACCAACAATTACAAGACAGCCTACAGGGAGGAGGTGAGGGCTCTGGGAGTGTGGTGCCAGGAAAATAACCTCTCCCTCAACGTCAACAAAACAAAGGAGATGATCCTTACAGATGCACAATTAAGAGCATCCTGTCGGGCTGTATCACCACCTGGTACGGCAACTGCACCGCCCGCAATCGCAGGGCTCTCCAGAGGGTGGTGCGGTGTGCCGAACGCATTACCGGGGGCAAACTATAGGAAGGCCAAAAAAATCATCAAGGACATCAACCCCACGAGCCACTGCCTGTTCACCCCGCTATCATCCAGAAGGTGAGGTCAGTACAGGTGCATCAAAGCTGGGACCGAGAGACTGAAAAACAGCCTCTATCTCAAGGCCATCAGACTGTTAAATAGCCATCATCAGCACATTAGAGGCTGCTGCTGCCTATTGAAATCCCTGGCCACTTTAAGAAATGGAACACTAGTCACTTTAAGAAATGGAACACTAGTCACTTTAATAATGTTTACATATCTTGCGTTACTCATCTCATATGTATATACTGTATTCTATAATATTCTACTGTATCTTAGTCCATGCCGCTCTGTCATTGCTTGTCCATATATGTATATATTATTAAATTCCATTCCTTACTAGATGTGTGTGTATTGGGTATATGTTGTGAAATTTGTAGATATTACTTGTTAGATATTTCTGCACTGTCAGAGCTAGAAGCACAATCATTTCGCTACACCCGCAATAACATCTGCTAAACACGTGTATGTGACATATACAATTTGATGTGATTTGATTTGGTTGACAGCAAACTGACCTTCCTGTCACACCATCAGGTAAGTGAGCGTGACAGAAATCAGCCACGGGAAGTTACTGTGAATTTTACAATAACTACAGTGCCTTCAGAAAGTATTCATACCCGTTTACTTATTCCACATTTTGTTGAGTTACAGCCTGAATTCAAAATTACTTAAATACATATTTTTCCTCACCATCTACACACAATACCCCATAATGACAAAATGAAATGCAAATATTTGAAAGACACAATTGGCCTCGTGGTGAAATCCCTGAGCACAGTCCTTCCTCTCTGGCAAATGAGTTTGGAGGGACGTCTGTATCTTTGTAGTGATTGGGTGTATTGATACACCATCCAAAATGTAATTAATAACTTTTTTTTACCCATCTATCAATAGGTGCCCTTCTTTGCGAGGCATTGGAAAACCTCCCTGGTCTTTGTGGTGAAATCTGTGTTTGAAATTCACTAGTCGTCTGAGGGATCTTACAGATAATTGTATGTGTGGGGTACAGAGATGAGGTAGTCACACAAAAATCATGTTAAACACTATTATTGTCACGACTTCCTCCGAAGCTGCCTCCTCTCCTTGTTCTGGCAAGCTTCGGCGTCAGTCGTCACTGGCCTTCTAGCCACTGCCGCATCTCATCTCATCATTCCATTTGTTTTGTCTTGTCTATTACACACTCCTGGTACATATCCCCTCATTAGTACGTGTATAAGTGTTCCCTCTGCCCCCTTGTCCTTGTGGGTGATTGTTTAATGTGAGGAGAGAGTAGCTCGGTTGAGCTCCGTCTATTTTGTATTGCCGGGGTATATTTTCCCTGTGTGCCTGTTTTGTTCCAGTGCGCCTGTTTTGCGCACTGGACTGTTTGACGCTATATAGCGTAACTCTGTATTCCGGAATAAACTCTGTATTCTGTGATTTACCCTCCTGCACCTGACTCCTTCAAATCACCCATCACAGAATCACCCACCTGCTATGGAGTCAGCGGAGAGGAGCGCATGCCTGGAGTCGTGGCACGGGTCCAGGAGCATTCGACGATGCTAGCCAGCTTGGGAGAAGCGATGGATCGGGTTCTCCAGGTCGTCCAACGCCTTGAGAGGAGAGGACCCGATCTGTCGAGACCAGCTGGGCGACCGGATCCAGCCACCCACACCCCAGCACACAGAGGGATCCAGATATCCCGACCACGGAAGTTCGACGGGACAGCTGCTCTCTGCCAGCGATTCCTCCTCCAACTGGAGCTCTGTTATTCCAGCATCAACCCGGCCCCATCGGAGCGGGAGAAGGTGTCCGCCCTCATCTCCTGCCTCTCGAGGAAAGCCCTGGAGTGGGCCAACACGGTCTGGAATGAAGGAGGAGCTGCATTGGACAATTACGGGGAGTTTGCTCACCTCTTTTGGGCTGTCTTCGATCACCCACCCGAGGGTCGAGAGGCAGGCGAGCAGCTGGTCCACCTGACCAGGGGACGAGGATCGCGCAGGACTTCGCCCTGGAGTTCCGGACTCTAGCAGCTGGGTCCGGGTGGAATGAGCGGGCCCTCATCAACCACATCCTGTGCCATCTGCGGGAGGACGTCCGAAGGGAGCTAGCCTGGCGGGACACCATGTTGTCCTTCACGCAACTGGTGGACATGGCCATCTGCTTGGTCAACCTGCTGGCGGCCAGAGAACATCCTGGAGGGGGTCTGCCCGTTCCAACCCCAACCGACTCGGATCACGAGCTGATGGAGCTGGGTGGAGGACGACAGCGCCAGTGTCACTCTGGTGGCACGAGAGGACATATCACCGCCCAATGTCATCACCGTTCTTTTGGGTCTGGAGGCAGCAGGCAGGGCACTCTCGCATCATCCCAGGTATCGAACACCCACACTCGTTCAGAGTCCTCTGCTGCACACTGTACCCTACCCATCCACTTTCCTGATCACATTGTAGTTCCCCAGTGTAAGGCGCTTGTAGATTCAGGCGCAGCTGGGAACTTTATGGACAGGGCATTCTCACACAGTTTAGGCATTTCATTGGTTCCCCTATCCATTCCACTCCCCATCAGAGCACTTGACAGTCGACCATTAGGGAAGTTACAGCACCAGTCACTATAGTTACCCACGAGACTCATCGCGAGCAAGTCACTTTTTTATTATTATTGAGTCTCCTGCTTTCCCTGTGGTATTAGGTATTCCTTGGTTAGCACTCCACAACCCCACCTTCTCATGGCCGCAGAGGGTTCTCACGGGGTGGTCGCGAGTGTCAGGGTAGGTGTCTCGGTGTTTCCATTGGTGCAACCACGGTGGAAAGTCCAGACAGTACCTCCACCATGCGCATCCCCCTAAGAATACCTTTATTTGGCGCACGTGTTTTCCAAAACGTAGGCGACCAAGTTACCACCTCATTGGGCGGGGGATTGCGTGATAAACCTCCGGGTAGACGCTGTGCCTCCCAGGAGTCATGTGTATCCCCTGTCACAGGCAACACCGAGGCCCGACTGTTGGAAAATTACCTTTATGCCAAGGCAGAAAAGTGTCTGTCTGTTTTTCCAACAGTCCGTCTCCTTCCTCGGATACCGCATTACCACCTCATGTGTGGAGATGGAGGGAGATCACATTTCAGCCGTGTGTAATTGGCCGACTCCAACCACGGTTAAGGAGGTGCAGCGCTTTATTGGCTTTGCCAAGTACTATCGGAGGTTTATCCGGGG
Organism: Coregonus lavaretus; assembly: GCF_964263955.1. Taxonomy (NCBI): domain Eukaryota; kingdom Metazoa; phylum Chordata; class Actinopteri; order Salmoniformes; family Salmonidae; genus Coregonus; species Coregonus lavaretus. The sequence goes on from NC_140023.1 coordinate 22,510,708, forward strand.
CTTTGGCAAGATCGCAGCTCCCATTACATCTCTGTTGAAGGGTGGGCCGTCCCGGCTCTGCTAGTCTGCTGAGGCTGACAGGGCCTTCAGTAACCTGAGGGGTCTGTTCACCTCAGCCTCGGTACTGGCACACCCCGATCCATCACTACCGTTCGTAGTGGAGGTGGATGCGTCCAAGGTAGGGATAGGTGCTGTCCTATCTCAACGCTTGGCACGCCACCCAAGTTCCGCCCCTGTACCTTCTTCTCCAAGAAGCTCAGCCCGGCGGAGCAGAACTACGACGTTGGTGATCGGGTGCTTTTGGCTGTTGTCCGAGCCCTGACCGTGTGGAGGCACTGGCTCGAAGGGGAAAAACACCCTTTCCTCGTCTGGACGGACCACCGTAACCTGGAGTCCATCCAGGCAGCGAGGAGGCTGAATCCTCGCCCGGCCAGGTGGGCCCTATTCTTCACCCAGATTGATTTCACTCTATCATACATCCCGGGTACGAAGAACGTGAAGGCAGACGCACTGTCACGGCTGTATGACACAGAGAAGAGGCCCAGAGACAACACCCCCTTACTCCCGGCCTCCTGCATTGTGGCGCTGGTAGTATGGGTGATGGACGCGGATATAGAACAGGCGTTACACACAGAGCCATCTCCACCTCAGTGTCCAGCTGGGCTGCAGTACGTGCCTGCTCTTGTCCGTGACCGTCTGATCTACTGGGCACACACATCACTGACATGTTGTAGGCTAAATGCAAACACTAAAGTGACAGTGTGAAATATTAATTTGTCCTACAAATCCTTTATTGTCGCTGACCAGTTATTGTGTTTTGTATCTCCTTTGGTCACCCAGGTATCGGTCGTACAGTGCGCTGCCTGACCAGAAAGTACTGGTGGCGTACCTTGGCTAAGGACTTGAGGGTGTATGTCTCCTCCTGCTCGGTGTGCGCCCAGAGTAAGGCACCTAGGCACCTCCCAGCGGATAAGTTACAGCTGCTCACGTCCACCTCCAACGCACCGTGCGGCGTCAGAAGGCCAACGCTGACCGCCACCACAGTGAGGCCCCGGTCTTCATACCGGGTGATCGGGTCTGGCTCTCGACCCGGAATCTGCCCCTCCGCCTGCCCTGCCGGATGCTGAGCCCACGGTTTGTGGGGCCGTTCAAAGTCAACAAGGTTATCTATAGGTTATTACTCCCCCAAGATTATCGTATTAACCCCTCATTTCACCACTCTAAATTCCAAGCATCTGCCTCTAACCCTAGGAAGCTATTTGCCACCTTCTCCTCCCTGCTGAATCCTCCTCCCTCTCTGTGGATGACTTCGTCAACCATTTTGAAAAGAAGGTTGACGACATCCGATCCTCCTTTGTTAAGTCAAATGACACTGCTGGTCCTGCTCACACTGCCCTACGCTATGCTTTGACTTCTTTCTCCCCTCTCTCTCCAGATAAAATCTTGCGACTTGTGACGGCCGGCCGCCCAACAACCTGCCCGCTTTACCCTATCCCCTCCTCTCTTCTCCAGACCATCTCCGGTGACCTTCTCCCTTACCTCACCTCGCTCATCAACTCATCCTTGACCGCTGACTATGTCCCTTCTATCTTCAAGAGAGCGAGAGTTGCACCCCTTCTCATAAAACCAACACTCGATCCCTCTGATGTCAACAACTACAGACCAGTATCCCTTCTTTCTTTTCTCTCCAAAACTATTGAGCGTGCTGTCTTTAGCCACCTCTCTTGCTATCTCTCTCAGAATGACCTTCTTGATCCAAACCAGTCAGGTTTCAAGACTGGTCATTCAACTGAGACTGCTCTTCTCTGTGTCACGGAGGCTCTCCGCACTGCTAAAGCTAACTCTCTCTCCTCTGCTCTTGTCCTTCTAGACCTGTCTGCTGCCTTTGATACTGTGAACAATCAGATCCTCCTCTCCACCCTCTCCGAGCTGGGCATCTCTGGCGCGGCTCACTCTTGGATTGCGTCCTACCTGACCGGTCGCTCCTACCAAGTGGCGTGGCGAGAAGCTGTCTCCGCACCACGTGCTCTCACCACTGGTGTCCCCCAGGGCTCAGTTCTAGGCCCTCTCCTATTCTCGCTATTGCTACGCAGATGACACACAACTAATCTTCTCCTTTCCCCCTTCTGATAACCAGGTGGCGAATCGCATCTCTGCATGTCTGGCAGACATATCAGTATGGATGACGGATCACCACCTCAAGCTGAACCTTGGCAAGACGGAGCTGCTCTTCCTCCCGGGGAAGGACTGCCCGTTCCATGATCTCGCCATCACGGTTGACAACTCCGTTGTGTCCTCCTCCCAGAGTGCGATGAGCCTTGGCGTTCTCCGCTAACATCAAGGCGGTGACCCGATCCTGTAGGTTCATGCTCTACAACATTCGGAGAGTACGACCCTGCCTTACACAGGAAGCGGCACAGGTCCTAATCCAGGCACTTGTCATCTCCCGTCTGGATTACTGCAACTCGCTGTTGGCTGGGCTCCCTGCCTGTGCCATTAAACCCCTACAACTCATCCAGAATGCCGCAGCCCGTCTGGTGTTCAACCTTCCCAAGTTCTCTCACGTCACCCCGCTCCTCCGCACACTACACTGGCTTCCAGTTGAAGCTCGCATCTGCTACAAGACCATGGTGCTTGCCCATGGAGCTGTGAGGGGAACGGCACCTCCGTACCTTCAGGCTCTGATCAGTCCCTACACCCAAACGAGGGCATTGCATTCATCCACCTCTGGCCTGCTGGCTCCCCTACCTCTGCTGAAGCACAGTTCCCGCTCAGCCCAGTCAAAACTGTTCGCTGCTCTGGTACCCCAATGGTGGAACAAGCTCCTTCACGACGCCAGGACAGCGGAGTCACTCACCACCTTCCGGAGACATTTGAAACCCCACCTCTTTAAGGAACACCTGGGATAGGATAAGTAATCCTTCTACCCCCCCCCCCCCCCCCCCCCAAAAAAAAAAGAATAAATATATATATATATATATATATATATTGTAAAGTGGTTATCCCACTGGCTATAAGGTGAATGCACCAATTTGTAAGTCGCTCTGGATAAGAGCGTCTGCTAAATGACGCAAATGTAAATGTAAATGTGTCTCTCCTCAGGCCGGTGGTGGCTGGTCCACTCCAGGAGTCTGAGGTGCGGGATGTCCCTCCGCCTCCTCTGGACATCGAGGGGGCCCCGGCGTACTCCGTCCGTTCCACGTCCTCCTAGCAGTCCCCGAGGCCAGTGTCGGCGCGCTGCTGGAGCTGCGCGTCAAGGGGGGGGGGGGGGTACTGTCACGACTTCCTCCGAAGCTGCCTCCTCTCCTTGTTCGGGTAGGCTTCGGCGTCCGTCGTCACTGGCCTTCTAGCCACTTCCGCATCTCATCTCATCATTCCATTTGTTTTGTCTTGTCTATTACACACACCTGGTTCATATCCCCTCATTAGTATGTGTATAACTGTTCCCTCTGCCCCCTTGTCCTTGTGGGTGATTGTTTAATGTGAGGAGAGAGTAGCTCGGTTGAGCTACGTGTATTTTGAATTTCTGGGGTATATTTTTCCTGTGTGCCTTTTTTGTTCCAGTGCGCCCGTTTTGCGCACTGGACTGTTTGACGCTATATAGCGTAACTCTGTATTCCGGAATAAAGTCTGTATTCTGTGATTTACCCTCCTGCGCCTGACTCCTTCAAATCACCATCACAATTATTGCACACAAAGTGAGTCCATTAAACTTTTATGTGACTTGTTAAGCACATTTTTACTCCTGAACTTATTTTAGCTTGCCATAACAAATGGGTTGAATACTTATTAACTTAAGACATTTCAGCTTTTCATTTATTATTAATTTGTAAATATTTCTAAAAACATAATTCCACTTTGACATTATGGGGTATTGTGTGTAGGCCAATCTCAATTTAATCCATTTTAAATTCAGGCTGTAACACAACAAAATGTGGAAAAGTAAACATTGCGAAAAAACTGAAACTTTTTGTCTACAAATGAGAGATGCATACTCGGTCTCGACCTTTCAAGTCTTTACTGAAGACTGCGAAGGTGAATCGCAAGGCACTGGGGTGACGAACCGCACTTGCTGTCTCTGCCTGGCCGGCTCCCATTTCTCGACTGGGATTATCTGCCTCTGACCCTATTACGGGGGAGTCACTGGCTTGCTAGGAGGGGTGCGACATGCCAGGCTTTTTCACTATACTCGACTTGAGTGGGTTGAGTCACTTACGTGATCTTTCTGTCTGGTTTTGCACCCCCTCCGGCTCGTGCGGTGGAGGAGATCTTCGTGGGCTATTCTTAGTCTTGCATCAGGGTAGTAAGTTGTTGGTCTGTTGATTTCCCTTCAGTGTTGTGGGGGCTGTGCTTTGGCAGTATCTATGCTGCAATAGTCTTTATATCGGGAAGCTAGGGTCAGTCTGTCCTATCAGGTGAAAGTATCCTGTTTTATCTGGTGTTCTGTGTAAACTTAAGTATGCTCCCTCTAATTCTCCCATCTCTCTCTCTCTCTCTCTCTCTCTCACTCTCTCTCTCCTCCCAGAGAACCTGAGCCCTAGGACCATGCCTCAGAACTACCTGGCCTGATGACTCCTGGCTGTCCCCGTCCCCAGTCCATCTGTATAATCACTTTGTGACATCTGCTGATGTAAAAAGGGCTTTATAAATAAATACATTTGATTGATTGAATACTTATTTTTATTCAAAAATAAACATGAACTTCCTGGTGACCAACTGCCATTAAGTTACTGGAAAATGCACAGTAAACTCTTAACAGTGCAGCTCTTGATTTTTACGAGCTCTAACAAAGATTGTAGAACTGGGAGTAGACAAATGAGGTGCTCAACCTTTATCAGTATAATGATAAAACCACTTAAACTAAACACTTCCACTAATGGTTGGCACAAATTCAACATATTTTAGACCATGCTTGCAAATATGCTAATGAGTGCAGTAATGATTGTACCTTATATTTAATATATTGGGTAGAAAAAGGTCCCAATATATTAGATTTTGCGCACATGTACCTGTAAAGATACCAACCCATACCACGTGAGTACCTAACAGTGTGTGCCATAAGCGCATCTGAAGTATCCTATAAGTATAACTGTAGAGCCTGTCATTGGTTCTACCTGGAACCAGAGGGTTCTTCATGAGAGAGTTCTAAATGGAACCCCATAGGGACAAATGACAGAAACTCTATTGGTTGTAATATTTTTTACAAATCTCTGTTATACACACAGATCTGGTGGTGTACAGGAAATTCAGGTCACTGGCAACCGAGAGGTTGTGAGTTCAAATCCCAAGTGAGGTTCACTCCCAAGTGATCAGAATACTGCAGGATACTGTCCCTTACAGCAAAAATACCTTAATCCAACTCTAAAAATACAATTATTTTTGTATATTTACCATATTTTCACTGCAACCAGTACCCAGGATTTTTTTTACAGTGTAATAAAAAACCCTCTGGGGCCTCCCGAGTGGCACAGCGGTCTAAGGCACTGCACTAGAGGCGTCACTACAGACCCGGGTTCGATCCCAGGCTGTGTCGCAGCCGGCCGCGACCGGGAGACCAATGAGGCGGCGCACAATTGGCCCAGTGATGTCCTTGTCCCATCGCGCTCTAGCGACTCCTTGTGGCGGTCCGGGCGCATGCACGCCGACTTGTGTCGCCAGTTGTAAAGTGTTTCCTCCGACACATTGGTGAGGCTGGCTTCCGGGTTAAGTGAGCAGTGCGGCTTTGCGGGGGTCATGTTTCGGAGGACGCATGGCTCTCAACCCGTCTGTACGGGAGTTGCAGCGATGGGACAAGACTGTAACTACCAATTGGGGAGAAAAAAGGGGTAAAAAGTACCCCCAAAAATATAAAACCCTCTGGTTCTAACAATGTAATGAATAACCATACAAAGGGTTATTCAAAAAAACTAAATAAAAAGCTTCTCCACAGCCATAAAAAGGGTTCCCCTACATGGACAAAATGAAGAACCCTTTTTTGGTTCTAACTAGCCTCTCTTTTGAGAGTATACAGGTATAACTCATAATTCATGTGACACTAAGGAATATGCTATTTTATCTCACCTGACCTGCCCTCCTCTACTCACCTCTCTACCTTTCTCCTCCACTCTCCAAAGTTGGCAGTCATTGGTGTTCCATATAACAACTTTGAACTCTTGCTAAGAAAAAGTTCCTATTCTAGGTTGCTCTTTCACATAAACTACTCAAAAGCGACTGAGAACGCTAAACCTCTCTCAACCCTAAAATAAGTGGGAATATGACCTAATGGAAGCTCAAGAACTATCGCTTTCAATCCATGTCACACAAAATGCTACTTCCTCTCCCCTGCCTTGCACTGCCCTCTCTCCTCTACTCGTCTCTCATCTCTATGTTTCTCCTCCACTTTTCCAAATTGGCAGCCATGGATGTTTCAAGTTTCAAGTTGTATTAGTCGTATGTACAGGATACACACGGTATACACCGTCCAACGAAATGCTTACTTCCAAGGGGCCAGGGTTCCAGTCTAGAAGCACGGTTTCGACTGCTCCTACAGTCTTGCTTTGGTACTGCAGCTTAATTGATGCCCGGCCCAGAAAGACACTTTCCATAAAGGACCACATAGAGAAGTCAGATTTTAAAAAGAAAATTCATCACTTACATCCAAAGATATTAACATTTTATATTCATCCAATGTCTGCCATGTTTTTGGTTGACGTGATGACGTCTTCGCAGCTCACGCTGCTCCCTGTGCGCAGAGTGCTAGTGCGCATGTGATGTTGGACCCGGATATAGACGGTCCATGAATCAGCGTATGCAAACGTGAGTAGACTACCTTGAAAACAACAGTCGGACATCTTGGAATCAGTCTCCAGTTCTTTATACCTCAGTGGTTTGTTCTCAACAATGCAACAACAATAAAAACGAATGAAAGACAAGAATATGAACATAAACTAAATGGCTCAGTAGAATAGAATAAACATTTTAGCATACAGTAAGTATAATACAGGAACGCACAATTTATAGTCCAATATTTACATTGTGCAGTATTTAGCAATAATAATAAGAGTCTGGTAGCAGCTGTTGTGGTGAGTGTGTAGCATGATTGTATATATACATTATGCGTGTGTGTGTGTTTGTGTGTGTGTGTGTGTGTGTGAGTGTGTGTGTGTGTGTGTGCGTGCAGAGAGTCAGTGCAGGTGATCAGTGCAGTTCAGGTGTTCAGCAGTCTGACGGCTTGTAGATAGAAAAAGTATCTGAGCCTGTTGGTATCAGACCTCATGCTCCGATGCCGTCTGCCCAACAGTAAGGGAGTGAACAGCTCGTGGCTGGGGTGTGTGGGGTCCTTGATAATGCTGTGGGCCTTCAGGCACCGTTTCGAGTAGATGTCCTGGATGGGTGGGAGCACGGTCCCAGTGATGTACTGGGCCGTCTTCACCACCCACTGGAGGGTCTTGCATCGTGGACGGAGCAATTTCCATACCAGGGTGTGATGCAACCGGTCAGGATGCTCTCGATGGTGCAGCATTTGGAGAGGACCCGGGGTGGCATGCCACATTTTTTCAGCCACCTTAAGAAGTAAAGACGCTGTTGCACCCTCTTGACAAGAGTGGTGGTGTTGTTTGTCCATGTTAAGTCCTCAGTGATATGGAAGCTGAGGAACTTAAAACTGCTGACTCTCTCTACTGCAGTCCCATAAATGTGGATCCGAGCATGTTCCCTCCTCTGCTTCCTGAAGTCAACAATCAATTCCTGTTTTGCTAACGTTGAGGGAGTGGTTGTTGTCCTGGCACCATATTGCCAGTTAATTTACCTCCTCCCTATAGGCTGACTTGTTGTTGTCGATTATCAGGCCTACAACCATGGTGTCGTCAGCAAACTTGATGATAGAGTTGGTATTGTGCAAAGCCACGCATTCATGGGTGAACAGGGAGTACAGCAGAGGGCTGAGAACATACCTTTGGGGGGCCCCTGTGTTAAGAGTAAGTGTGGAGGAGGTGTTGTTGCCGAACCTCACAGTCTGTGGTCTGCCCGTCAGGAAGTCCAGGATCCAGTTGCAGAGCTTGGTGTCGAGCTAGGCGGGAACCATAGTGTTGAATGCTGAACTGTAGTCAATGAACAGCATTCTCACATAGGTGTTCCTCTTGTCCAGATGTGTTATGGCCATGTGAATAGCGATGGAAATGGCCTTTTCTGTGGCTCTATTGTAGCAGTAGGCAAATTGGAGTGGGTCCAGTGTGCCTGGCATGCTGGCCTTGATGTGAGCCATGACCAGCCTCTCGAAGCACTTGATGATGACCGGGGTGAGTGCGACGGGGCGATAGTCATTTGGGCATGTCACCTTGTTTTTCTTGGGCACTGGAACGATTGTGGTCTCCTTGAAGCAGGTAGGTACTACATCCTGGGACAGGGACAGGTTGAAAATGTCTGAGAAGATGCCCACCAGTTGGTCAGCACAAATTCTGATGACACAGCCAGGGATGCCATCTGGGCCTGCAGCTTTGTGAGTAGTCACTCTTTTGAGAGTTTTCCTCAAGTCAGCCTCGGAGAGCAAAAGCACCTGGTCGTCCGGAGCAGCAAGATTCTTCCTGTTGTTGTTTCATATAAGAACTTTGGGTAACACTTCATTTTAAGGGGTCCTTATTACAGTGTAATTACATATGTAAGTACACTGTAACAAGTATTGTAATTCGTTGTAATATTTCATATTTACACTGTAATAACAACATATAACTGATTGTAATTGCAGTCTAATTACAGGGGTGTAACAACTAATGCTTGTTACCATGCTTGTTAAAAATGTTAAAGTTTCCGATAGCATCCCAACACACCATATTTCAGCCTGCACAAACCATGTGATAAGGGGTAGCAAATAGAAAATCGACCACCTCATTGACACAACTCCGCAATAAAGATCTGGTGTCTGATGCCCAGGCCCAATGGCAAAAACAGGTTTGCAAACGGTTCACCTCCAAAAATATTTTAAATTTTTAAATAATTTAACAGTGCATTTGAGTCTATTACTTTAACCATAAATTAACATTTTTTAGACACATTTAAGGCCATAGGGTATTTTTTACCCTTAATTATATCACAATCAACTTTTACCAGATGAATGTAGACACAATTATAGCACTTTTTTGTATTACAATTGTTCTGAAATGTCATTAAAATATGCAAATGATGTGACATCTCATTAAATATGCACATATTTGCATATCGTGCAAATACATTTTTCTGGACACTGGATGAAGTCACCCTAAATATTTTTGTTTCATTTTGTTAAGACAATCCAGGACTGGACTTTCATATTTTTAACTGTAAAATACTAAAGATATGTACGTAAAATACATTTTGTGTGAACTTTTCCAAAGAAAATGTTATCAAGAATAAAATAATTACAACATATCAACAATTCCCTTTGGGAAAGTATCAAGAATATATTTAAGGATAATCACACAACATTTGGTGAAAGCAGATGCTTCTGCAGCAAAGAAAAATGAGTTAGTGTGTAGGAAGAGTCTGACTTCGGGAAATGACATTTAAAGACAAGTACACTCAATTTAGACTGCCTAATGCCTATTTAGACACAATCACCATCTCTTCAAAGAGAGTTTCAAAAAATTGTCCAGTTTTTAACATTCTCTATGAAATGGGCTTTTGAATTATGTGTAATTTAATGTATTGAGCTTTGAAAATATTGATGTAGGTACATTTTTAAGTGGTTAAAATTCGTTAAAATGTTGATGATAAACCTAAAGGAGACATTTTTATGTTCGCTTTTTGGAAATACTAATGTTAATGGACCAAAATACCAACCAATCTCAAAATTGATAGGCAAATGCAAAAATGTCATTTCAGCCTGTGGTGCCTGACCTTAATAAACAGTTATGGTTAAAAGTGTGAGATAGTCATTAGCGTTTGCCAAATTGTTAGCCTATTAAGCTTGGTTGAATAATGGTTTATAAATTCACTTAAAATGGTCCTAAGACAAACTCTTATTCCATCATGTAATTTTGCAAGGTTTTCACTGTTGAGGAACATTCTCACTTTTGGATGGGATGCATTGGTTATATTATTTACAGTTGAAGTCGGAAGTTTACATATACCTTAGCCAAATACATTTAAACTCAGTTTTTCACAATTCCTGACATTTAATCCTAGTAAAAATTCCCTGTCTTAGGTCAGTTAGGATCACCACTTTATTTTAAGAATGTGAAATGTCAGAATAATAGTAGAGAGAATTATTTATATCATACTTTATTTATTTCATCACATTCCCAGTGGGTCAGAAGTTTACATACACTCAATTAGGATTTGGTAGCATTGCCTTTAAATTGTTTAACTTGGGTCAAACGTTTTGGGTAGCCTTCCACAAGCTTCCCACAATAAGTTGGGTGAATTTTGGCCCATTCCTCCTGGCAGAGCTGGTGTAACTGAGTCAGGTTTGTAGGCCTCCTTGCTCGCACATGCTTTTTCAGTTCTGCCCTCAAATGTTCTATAGGATTGAGGTCAGGGCTTTGTGATGGCCACTCCAATACCTTGACTTTGTTGTCCTTAAGCCATTTTGCCACAACTTTGGAAGTGTGCTTGGGGTCATTGTCCATTTGGAAGACCCATTTGCGACCAAGCTTTAACTTCCTGACTGATGTGTTGAGATGTTGCTTCAATGTATCCATATAATTTTCCTTCCTCATGATGCCATCTATTTTGTGAAGTGCACCAGTCCCTCCTGCAGCAAAGCACCCCACAGCATGATGCTGCCACCCCCGTGCTTCATGGTTGGGATAGTGTTCTTCGGCTTGCAAGGCACCCCCTTTTTTCTCCAAACATAACGATGGTCATTATGGCCAAACAGTTCTATTTTTGTTTCATCAGACCAGAGGACATTTCTCCAATAAGTACGATCTTTGTCCCTATGTGCAGTTGCAAACCGTAGTCTGGCTTTTTTTATGGCGGTTTTGGAGCAGTGTCTTCTTCCTTGCTGAGCAGCCTTTCAGGTTATGTAGATATAGGACTCGTTTTATTGTGCATATAGATACTTTTGTACCTGTTTCCTCCACCATCTTCACAAGGTCCTTTGCTGTTGTTCTGGGATTGATTTGCACTTTTCGCACCAAAGTACGTTCATCTCTAGGAGACAGAACGCATCTCCTTCCTGAGCGGTATGACGGCTGCATGGTCCCATGGTGTTTATACTTGCGTACTATTGTTTGTACAGATGAACATAGTACCTTCAGGTGTTTGGAAATTACTCCCAAGGATGAACCAGACTTGTGGAGGTATACAATATTTTTTCTGAGGTCTTGGCTGATTTCTTTTGATTTCCCCATGATGTCAAGCAAATAGGCACAGAGTTTGAAGGTAGGCCTTGAAATACATCCACATGTACTCCTCCAATTGACTCAAATAATGTCAATTAGCCTATCAGAAGCTTCTAAAGCCGTGACATCATTTTCTGGAATTTTCCAAGCTGTTTAAAGGCACAGTCAACTTAGTGTATGTAAACTTCTGACCCACTGGAATTGTGATACAATAAATTATAAGTGAAATAATCTTACTACTTGTGTCATGCACAAAGTAGATGTCCTAACCGACTTGCCAAAACTATAGTTTGTTAACAAGACATTTGTGGAGTGGTTGAAAAACAAGTTTTAATGACTCCAACCTAAGTGTATGTAAACTTCCGACTTCAACTGTATTTATCCCAGGAATTAAGGCATCATGTTAAGATCTGCCCATCTGCGCAACACGCTCAAAATAATGACGACCTCAAACGTGCCCACGTGTTGTGCAATAAACGGAATCAAGAAGAAGGACAGTGTGCAAAATCCAGATATGAAATATTGACGTGAAAGAAATAAAGTGTTGCAGGTCAAAAACATAAACATAGGAGAGAGAAAGTATGTTTTCCATGCAATTTGTTTTGATTTTTTGCTTTTTTAATCTAATTAATCAAATTATGAATCTAACAATAAAAACCCTTATTATTTTTTAAGAAATGTAAGGTATTTTTACATGTTGAAATAAAGTTACGAAAATAGACACTTATTTTTTGTTTGTAGGTATTTCCACTTGGTAATGAGTAATAAGTAATTATATATAACTTGCTCATCTCTAACTATAAAGTTACACTTTAAATAGCTAAATCCTGTGTAACAACTAGCGACAAACTTGTACTTATGATGATATTACAGATATGTACTCTGTGGTGTATTAGTGTGTTCATATTCTCACTTGGATGGCGCTTTCAGAGGCCGACGATTAGATTGTCAGAATGTGTAACGTAATTTGTATGTACACAATAATTACAAGTAAGTACACCTCAAGATACACTTCATTTTAACTAGCTAAACCCTGTGTAACACCTAGTAATTACATTGTACTTATGCAGATATTACATGTGCTCTGTGGTGTACTAGTGTGTTTATTTTCTCACTTGAATGGTGCTTCTGGAATAAGGCTCAGCTTGTCAGAATGGGTAATGTACTACATAGGTACACATTAATTACAAGTAAGTACCCCTCAAGATACTTCATTTTAACTAGTTTATACAGATGTTGCATGTACTCTGTGATATACTGATGTGTTTATCCTCCCACTTGGACAGCGCTTCCGGAAGCCTTAAAACCACCATCTGTGTTTGAATGGACACACCACCATGATAGTCCTAACTCTATCCCACCTCTTTCTCTATCCCATCTCTAACCCAACCATTCAATGAATGTCACTTCCTGTTGGACGCAGAATGAGGGAGAGCTTGGTTTGTTGTTTTGGAAAGTTTGTTGTTTTGAAAGTGTATTGAAACGTTTCTTAGTAGCCAGCTAACTTTTGAGTTTGGATCCCACGACGCAGTTGGCATCAGTTGCTGGGACTGCTACTCTCTGTCCAGTGATCTTGCTGACCAAGGCCGGGTCTGAGGAGCTATTTGGCATAGCAGCTATCCTAGCTGCTAGCTAGCTGCCTATCAAGCTAGCAGGGTTTTCTTGAGGGCTTGAACGCAGCCCGCGACGCGGTTTGCCATTGTGGCCGGGTTTGTGGCTGTCTAGATCCCTGCTCTTTGTTGTATTATTATTATTATTATTATGTTATTATTTATTATTATTATTATATTATTGTTGTTTCCAATCTTCCCTGTGACCTGCCCTGTCTGGAACTGTGAGGAGTAACAGCGTAACTTACGTTGCTACCATGACAAAGACCAAAGCTGGCGGGAGTACCGTTGAGGACAGTGGTGTCGCTCTATCACAGGTGAAGGATATTTTAAACAAATAAAAATAGTTCTACAAGCAGTTGTTACAACAACAACAAAATAGCTTCAAGTGTTTGTCCAAATGGTGGAGTCAACTAATAAAATAATAAACGACCTGACCAGAGAGATCCAGGACCTGAAAACAGTTTGCAGTTCTCCCAGGGTCAGCTCTATGAGTTCTGTAAGTCATTGAGAGAGGACATCAGATCAACATCTTTGTGGACGGAATTGCAGAATCTCCACATGAGACCTGGACGGAGTCCTCCCACAGAACCGGAAAACCAACCACCGGCCCAGGTGACAGGCCCAGGCCGATACTGGTCAAGTTCCTGAGGTTCAAGGTAGTTGTTCTGGAAAGAGCCAAGAACTTGAGAGGAACGTAAATCTTCCTCAACGAGGACAATCCTGAAGCTGTGCACCAGAAGAGGAAAGAACTTATCCCAGCCATAAAAGCTGCCAGAGCGCGTGGGGACATTGCTTACATCCGCTATGACAGGCTCATTGTAAAACACTCCCTCACAGAAGCCTGGAAGGGATGAGAGAGGCAAGCCTATGGGTTCGTAGCTTCAACCCCACAGCACACACACACTTACAAAACACCAATTGATTAATGGACTGCTGAATGTATATTTTTTTCTCTTGCTTTGCTTGTTCTTTTCCTTATTAAGCTACCCAGGAAAGGGCTGAAAATAGCCCATATTAATATATGTAGCCTTAGAAATAAGGTTCATGAAATCAATAAGTTGCTAACATCAGATAACATTCAAATATTATCCATTTCTGAGACTCACTTAGATAATTCATTTGATGATACAGCAGTAGCAATACAAGGATATAACATTTATAGAAGAGACAGAAGTGCTTATGGGGGAGGTGTTGCTGTATTTATTCAGAGCCATATCCCTGTAATGCTTTGAGAATATCTTATGTCAAGTGTTAATGAAGTGTTGTGGTTGCAGGTTCACTTGGCACTTGGCACACTTGGCACATTTCTTTTGGGGTGTTGCTATAGGCCACCAAGTGCTGACAGTCAGTATCTAAATAATATGTGTGAAATGCTTGATAGTGTATGTGATGTAAACAGAGAGGTCTACTTTCTTGGGGACCTGAATATTGACTGGTTTTTATCAAGCTGTCCGCTCAAGAGGAAGCTCATCACCGTAACCAGTGCCTGTGATCTGACTCAGGTTATTAATCAACCTACAAGGGTGTTTATAAACACTACAGGAACAACATCATCCACATGTATCGATCATATTTTTAATAATACTGTAGAAAGGTGTTCTAAAGCTGTATCTGTACCCATTGGATGCAGTGATCACAATATAGTGGCTATATCCAGGAAAGGCAAAGTTCCAAAAGTTGGGCATAAAATAGTATATAAGAGATCATACAAAAGATTTTGCTGTGACTCCTATGTGGATGATGTTCAAAATATGTGTTGGTCTGATGTGAATAATAAGGAGCATCCAGACTCTGCACTTGATGAATTTATGAAATTGCTTCTTTCAATTATTGATAAACATGCACCTGTTAAGAAACTGACTGTTACAACTGTTAAGGCTCTATGGATTGATGAGAAATTGAAAAACTGTATGGTTGAAAGAGATGGGTCAAAAGGAGTGTCTAATAAGTCTGGTTGCACATCTGACTGGCTGACTTACTGCAAATTGAGAAATTATGTGACTAAACTTAACAAAAAGAAGAAGAAACTGTATTATGAAGCCAAGATCAATGATATAAAGAATGATGGGAAAAAATGTTGGAGTATTTTAAAATAAATATTGGGCAGAAAGACTAATTCAACTCCATTTCATCAAATCAGGTGGCTTATTCATCACAAAACCTTTTAATGTTGCCAATTATTTTTATGATTACTTCATTGGTAAAGTGGGCAAACTTAGGCAGGAAATGCCAACAACGAAGAGTGAGCCATTGTATTCATGCATAAAAAAACGAATAATGAAAGAAAAGCATTGCAAGTTTGAATTTTGTAAAGTTTGTGTGGGAGAGGTGGGAAAATGATTGTTATCGATCAATAATGACAAACCTCCTGGCATTGACAACTTAGATGGAAAGTTACTGAGGATGGTAGCTGACTCTATAGCCACTCCTATATGTCATATCTTTAATCTGAGCCTAGAGGAAAGTACAGTGGGGAAAAAAAGTATTTAGTCAGCCACCAATTGTGCAAGTTCTCCCACTTAAAAAGATGAGAGAGGCCTGTAATTTTCATCATAGGTACACGTCAACTATGACAGACAAATTGAGGAAAAAAAATCCAGAAAATCCCATTGTAGGATTTTTAATGAATTTATTTGCAAATTATGGTGGAAAATAAGTATTTGGTCACCTACAAACAAGCAAGATTTCTGGCTCTCACAGACCTCTAACTTCTTCTTTCAGAGGCTCCTCTGTCCTCCACTCGTTACCTGTATTAATGGCACCTGTTTGAACTTGTTATCAGTATACAATACACCTGTCCACAACCTCAAACAGTCACACTCCAAACTTCACAATGGCCAAGACCAAAGAGCTGTCAAAGGACACCAAAAACAAAATTGTAGACCTGCACCAGGCTGGGAAGACTGAATCTGCAATAGGTAAGCAGCTTGGTTTGAAGAAATCAACTGTGGGAGCAATTATTAGGAAATGGAAGACATACAAGACCACTGATAATCTCCCTCGATCTGGGGCTCCACGCAAGATCTCACCCCGTGGGGTCAAAATGATCACAAGAACGGTGAGCAAAAATCCCAGAACCACACAGGGGGACCTAGTGAATGACCTGCAGAGAGCTGGGACCAAAGTAACAAAGCCAACCATCAGTAACACACTACGCCGCCAGGGACTCAAATCCTGCAGTGCGAGACGTGTCCCCCTGCTTAAGCCAGTACATGTCCAGGCCCGTCTGAAGTGCATTTGGATGATCCAGAAAAGGATTGGGAGAATGTCATATGGTCAGATGAAACCAAAATAGAACTTTTTGGTAAAAACTCAACTCGTCATGTTTGGAGGACAAAGAATGCTGAGTTGCATCCAAAGAACACCATACCTACTGTGAAGCATGGGGTTGGAAACATCATGCTTTGGGGCTGTTTTTCTGCAAAGGGACCAGGACGACTGATCCGTGTAAAGGAAATAATGAATGGGGCCATGTATCGTGAGATTTTGAGTGAAACCCTCCTTCCATCAGCAAGGGCATTGAAGATGAAACGTGGCTGGGTCTTTCAGCATGACAATGATCCCAAACACACCGCCCGGGCAACGAAGGAGTGGCTTCGTAAGAAGCATTTCAAGGTCCTGGAGTGGCCTAGCCAGTCTCCAGATCTCAACCCCATAGAAAATCTTTGGAGGGAGTTGAAAGTCTGTGTTGCCCAGCGACAGCCCCAAAACATCACTGCTCTAGAGGAGATCTGCATGGAGGAATGGGACAAAATACCAGCAACAGTGTGTGAAAACCTTGTGAAGACTTACAGAAAACGTTTGACCTGTGTCATTGCCAACAAAGGGTATATAACAAAGTATTGAGAAACTTTTGTTATTGACCAAATACTTATTTTCCACCATCATATGCCAATAAATTCATTAAAAATCCTACAATGTGATTTTCTGGAATTTTTTTTCTCATTTTGTCTGTCATAGTTGACGTGTACCTATGATGAAAATTACAGGCCTCTCTCATCTTTTTAAGTGGGAGAACTTGCACAATTGGTGGCTGACTAAATACTTTTTTTCCCCACTGTATTTGTCCTCAGGCCTGGAGGGAAGCCAAAGTAATTCAGCTACCCAAGAGTGGTAAAGCAGCCTTTACTGATTCTAACAGCAGACCCATCAGCTTGCCAGCTCTTAGCAAACTGTTGGGAGAAAAATGGTATTTGACCAAATACAATGCTATTTCTCTGTAAACAAATTAACAACAGACGTTCATCATGCTTATAGAGAAGAGCACACAACATGTACTGCACTGACACAAATGACTGATGATTGGTTGAAAGAAAATGATAAAAAGACGATTGTGGGAGCTGTACTGTTAGATTTCAGTGCAGCCTTTGATATTATTGAGCATAACCTGTTGTTGAAAAAACGTATGTGTTATGGCTTTTCAACCTCTACCATATAGTGGATTCAGAGCTATTTATCCAATAGAACTCAAAGGGTTTTCTTTAATGGAAGCTTCTCTAATGTCATACATGTAAAAGTGTGGTGTACCGCAGGGCAGCTCTCTAAGCCCTCTGCTCTTTTCAATTTCTACCAATGACCTGCCTCTGGCATTGAACGAAGCATGTGTGTCCATGTATGCTGATGATTCAACCATATACGCATCAGCAACCACAGCTAATGAAGTCACTGAACCCCTTAACAAAGAGTTGCAGCCTGTTTTGGAATGAGTGGCCAGTAATCAACTGGTCCTGAATATCTCTAAAACTAAGAGCATTGTATTTGGTACAAATAATTCCCTATGTTCTAGACCTCAGCTGAATCTGGTAATGAATGGTGTGGCTGTTGAACAAGTTGAGGAGACTACATGACTTGGTGTTACCTTAGATTGTAAACTGTCATGGTCAACAATATAGATTCAATGGTTGTAAAGATGGGGAGAGGTCTGTCCCTAATAAAGAGATGCTCTGCTTTTTTGACACCATACTCCAAAAAGCAAGTCCTGCTGGCAAGTCCTAGTTTTATCTTATCTTGATTATTGTCCAGTCGTGTTGTCGAGTGCTGCAAGGAAAGACCTAGTTAAGCTGCAGCTGGCCCAGAACCGAGCGGCACTTCTTGCTCCTCATTGTAATCAGAGGGCTGATATAAATACTATGCATGCTTGGCTCTCTTGGCTAAGAGGTGAGGAGACTGACTGCATCACTTCTTCTTTTTGTAAGAAACATTAAAATCCCAAATTGTTTGGATAGTCAACTTACACACAGCTCTGACACACACACTTACCTCAACAGAAATGCCACTAGGATTATTTTCACAGTCCCAAATACAAAACAAATTCAAGAAAGCGTACAGTATTATATAGAGCCATTATTGCATGGAATGTAGTTCTGTCCTTGAGCTGTTCTTGTCTATTAATGTTCTGTATTATGTCATGTATGTTTTGTGTTGACCCCAGGAAGAGTAGCTGCTGCCTTTGCAACAGCTAATGGGGATCCTAATAAAATACCAAAATACCGAAAATAAGGGCCAGGTTGTAGGATGGGTAATGTACTATATAAGTATACATTAATTACAAGTAAATACCCCTCAATATACACTTCATTTTAAGCAGCTACATCCTGTAGAACACCTTGTAATTATGTTGTACTTATGCTGATATTACATGTACTCTGTGGTGTACTAGTGGGTTTATCCTCTCACTAGGATGGCAAGGAGGTTCAGGTTGTCATAATGGGTAACTTACACATTAATTATACGTTGTTTGTTTTGTTGTTTAAATCTGGGATGACGCCCGTATGTAGATCCCAGTCAGTGAGGATGACCTATATCTGATCTGTTTTTGTAAACTCAACCAAGTTAACCCAGATGGTACACATTTTGGGGGCAAGTGCTAGCAACAACATTGAGTGGAGAGTGCTTACGGGTAGGTAATTAGAGCCCATTGAGCCTCCAACCTTTGTAATCTCAGACACCCATTGCATCTGTCCACAATAGATTACAATCTTGTGACAGAAGAAAGAAACTAAATACAAAATGTGCGAATTTAGTGGAAACTTGCCCATTTGTAACAAGCATGGTAACAAGCAATTACAGACTGCAATTACCATCAGTTACATGTTGTTATTACATTGCAACTATGAGTTATTATAATTAACTACAATACGTGTTAGTATAATTACACATGTATTTACACTGTAATAAGGACCTCTTAAAATGAAGTGTTACCGAACGTTATACTCTTGCTAAGAAAAAGTCCCTGTGCTAGGCTGCTCTCTCACAAAAACTACTCAAGAGCAACTGAGAAAGAGGGCGCGTAAATACAACCTAATAGCTCTCTGATACTCTACAATAAGTGGAAATATAACCTAATGGATGTTCAAGGACCCCTGCCCGGCCCTCCTCTCCTCAAATCTAATCTCTTCTCGCATCTCCTCAACTCGGCTGTCCTCTTCTCGCCTCACCTCACTTTCAAGTGACAATGTTGATTAGAATTTTTTTTCATTCGGCTATTACACCTGGAACCATATGGTCCATCTACTGGACACTCATGGACAATATGGACACATATATAAATAATCTGATGTTTAAAAAATAGTATAATGTAAAAACATTAAGATAATTCAAGTGTACATTCTCAAAGTTTCCATAGAATCCCCAAATTACCTGTTAAGTACCATCATTTAAAAAAATGCCTATAAGTCTATTGAGACACTTTGAAGTTGTTAATTTAAACTATTATTCCCCCAACAAGGTTGCACCATTTTGTATACATCAATAAGGTTATTAAATAATCAATTTCGCTGTTGACAGTGAAAACTGAATGGATCTTTATGGCTTTTCCCCACCAGTCTGACAAACACAGTTAATCCCAGCCTTCATCTTTCTGCTCCTACCTACGTCTACCCCCACACTGCAATTTTGACTCTCCTTCTCCTCTAAGATTAGGAAACTGTTCCATCTCAGCCAGTAATCCCACTGCACATCATCTTGATTTCGCTGGGATTTCACAACGGGAGATATTTGTTTGTCATTACAGCTTAGTAACTGGAAATCTCACCCGCTTCCAAAACACTTTTCTCTGAGTATAAACTGAATCTAATGAAACGTTATTATCCACTGTAGAACTGAAAATAAAATGGTTTATAAAGACTTCGCCAAGTCAATGGTAGAATCACAAAGGTAGGCTATGTCCTGTACAATACCAAATACAGTGCCTTCAGAAAGTATTCACACCCCTTGACTTTTTCAAAATGTTGTTGTATTATAGCCTGAATTTTAAATGGATTTTGTGTCACTGATCTACACACAATACCCCATAATGTCAAAGTGGAATTATATTTTTAGAAATGTTTACATATTTATAAAAAATGTAAAGCTGAAATGTCCTGCGTCAATAAGTATTCAACACTTTTGTTATGGCAAGCCTAAATAAGTTCAGGAGTAAAAATGTGCTTAACAAGTCACATAAAAAAGTTGCATGGATTCACTCTGTGACTACCCCATCTCTGTACCCCAAACATACAATTATCTGTAAGGTCTCTCAGTCAACAGTGAATTTCAAGCACAGATTCAACAACAAAGACCAGGGAGGTGTTCCAATGGTTCACAAAGAAGGGCACCTATTGGTAGATTGGTAAAAAAAAAAGCAGACATTGAATATTGTCAAGAGGCGACGTGTATGCGGTGAGTGAAGTCAAGCGCAGGACACAGAGATACTAGCAGATGTACTTTACTAATAGTAAAGAACATACAAAACAAAACCTCCTAACAGGGAGGAAAACAAATACACGTATACGACAAAACAGCAATACCGATACAGCCTAGACACAAAACAATAACACACAATACCAAACGAGAGACATGGGTAAATTTAGGGACTACAATCAAACATAATAGCGAACAGGTGTAACCACTCAAGACAGAACAAGACAAACACCAAAACATCGATCAGCAGTAGCTAGTACTCCGGGGACGACGATCGCCGAAGCCTGCCCGAGCAAGGAGGAGGAGCAGCCTCGGCAGAATCCGTGACAAATATACTTTAGGGCATGGCGCAGTTATTAATTACACTTTGGATGGTGTATCAATTCACCCAGTCACTACAAAGATACAGGCGCCCTTCCTAACTCAGTTGCTGGAGAGGAAGGAAACCACTGAGGGATTTCACCATGAGGCCAATGGTGATTTTAAAACAGTTACAGAGTTTAATGGCTGTGATAGGAGATAACTGAGGATTGATCAACAACAATGTAGTTACTGCACAATACTTACATAAATGACAGAGTGAAAAGAAGGAAGCCTGTACAGAATAAAAAATATTCCAAAACACGCATCCTGTTTGCAATAAGGCACTAAAATAATACTACAAAACATTTGTCAAAGAAACAAACTCTTTGTCCTGAATACAAAGCGTTATGTTTGGGGCAAATCCAACACAACACATCACTGAGTACCACTCTTCATATTTTCAAGCATGGCATCACATTATGGGTATGCTTGTCATAAGCAAGGGAGTTTTTTAGGACAAAAATAAACGGAATAGAGCTAAGCACAGGCAAAATCCTAGAGGAAAACTTCCAACGGACACTGGGAGACAAATTCACCTTTCAACAGACAATTACCTTAAATATACACAGGAGTTGCTTACCAAGACGACATTGAATGTTCCTGAATGGTCTAAGTATGGTTTTGACTTAAATCGGCTTGAAAGTCTATGCCAAGACTTGAAAATGGCTGTCTTGCAATGACCAACAACCAACTTGACAGAGCTTGAAGATTTTTAAAAAGAATAATGGGAAAATATTGTACAATCCAGGTGTGCAAAGCTCTTAGAGTCTTACCCAGAAAGACTCACAGCTGTGATCTCTGCCAAAGGTGATTCTAACTTGTATTGACACAGGGGGTTGAATACTTATCTAATCAAGATACATTTGTGTTTTATTTTATCACTAAAAAATATATAATTTTTCTTCCAATTTGACATTACAGAGTATTTTCTGTAGATCGTTGACAAAAAATTACAATTAAATCAATTTTAATCCCACTTTGTAACACAACAAAATGTGGAAACATTTATGGGGGGGATTACTTTCTGAAGGCACGGTAGTCACCTACTACCATCTCCTGAAGCAGAGTTTAGAGAAGACCACCTTGAAAGGACACTTTTATTTTATTGTACTCTTTCATGTACAGTGGGGAAAAAAGTATTTAGTCAGCCACCAATTGTGCAAGTTCTCCCACTTAAAAAGATGAGAGAGGCCTGTAATTTTCATCATAGGTACACGTCAACTATGACAGACAAATTGAGATTTTTTGTTCCAGAAAATCACATTGTAGGATTTTTAATGAATTTATTTGCAAATTATGGTGGAAAATAAGTATTTGGTCACCTACAAACAAGCAAGATTTCTGGCTCTCACAGACCTGTAACTTCTTCTTTAAGAGGCTCCTCTGTCCTCCACTCGTTACCTGTATTAATGGCACCTGTTTGAACTTGTTATCAGTATAAAAGACACCTGTCCACAACCTCAAACAGTCACACTCCAAACTCCACTATGGCCAAGACCAAAGAGCTGTCAAAGGACACCAGAAACAAAATTGTAGACCTGCACCAGGCTGGGAAGACTGAATCTGCAATAGGTAAGCAGCTTGGTTTGAAGAAATCAACTGTGGGAGCAATTATTAGGAAATGGAAGACATACAAGACCACTGATAATCTCCCTCGATCAGGGTCTCACGCAAGATCTCACCCCGTGGGGTCAAAATGATCACAAGAACGGTGAGCATAAATCCCAGAACCACACGGGGGGACCTAGTGAATGACCTGCAGAGAGCTGGGACCAAAGTAACAAAGCCTACCATCAGTAACACACTACGCCGCCAGGGACTCAAATCCTGCAGTGCCAGACGTGTCCCCCTGCTTAAGCCAGTACATGTCCAGGCCCCGTCTGAAGTTTGCTAGAGTGCATTTGGATGATCCAGAAGAGGATTGGGAGAATGTCATATGGTCAGATGAAACCAAAATAGAACCTTTTGGTAAAAACTCAACTCGTCGTGTTTGGAGGACAAAGAATGCTGAGTTGCATCCAAAGAAGCCATACCTACTGTGAAGCATGGGGGTGGAAACATCATGCTTTGGGGCTGTTTTTCTGCAAAGGGACCAGGACGACTGATCCGTGTAAAGGAAAGAATGAATGGGGCCATGTATCGTGAGATTTTGAGTGAAAACCTCCTTCCATCAGCAAGGGCATTGAAGATGAAACGTGGCTGGGTCTTCAGCATGACAATGAACCCAAACACACCGCCCGGGCAACGAAGGAGTGGCTTCGTAAGTATCATTTCAAGGTCCTGGAGTGGCCTAGCCAGTCTCCAGATCTCAACCCCATAGAAAATCTTTGGAGGGAGTTGAAAGTCCGTGTTGCCCAGCGACAGCCCCAAAACATCACTGCTCTAGAGGAGATCTGCATGGAGGAATGGGCCAAAATACCAGCAACAGTGTGTGAAAACCTTGTGAAGACTTACAGAAAACATTTGACCTGTGTCATTGCCAACAAAGGTTATATAACAAAGTATTGAGAAACTTTTGTTATTGACCAAATACTTATTTTCCACCATAATTTGCAAATAAATTCATAAAAAATCCTACAATGTGATTTTCTGGAAATTCTTTCCTCATTTTGTCTGTTATAGTTGACGTGTACCTATGATGAAAATTACAGGCCTCTCTCATCTTTTTAAGTGGGAGAACTTGCACAATTGGTGGCTGACTAAATACTTTTTTTCCCCACTGTATCTATGTTGTGACTAGGGTATAGCATTTCATTGTTGATTCATTCTTGCAAGAAAATAATAATTTCATTATTGCAAGCTATAGAAGCATGCTGGAGTCTGGTCAAGCGGTAGTGTCGCTGACTCTGGACCACATATTGCCCCATAGGCGCTGGTTCGATCCCCAGATCTGCCACTTTCCTCCCAGTCCCATCTGTCTCCACTTTTATTTATTTAATGTCTTAAACCCAAATGGCCACTTGCCAAAGACTTCCCACTCTGCCTAATCAACTTAAAAAGAGCACGTTTATCCCCCAGTCAGCTAAAACTAATTCCCAAACAAGGAAGTAGGGATAAAACATACTGTGAGATTTCACTCTGTTGCTGTGTTGCATCAAAGATGTGACAAACAAGTCATAATTCTCATATTGAAAGTCAGGGGATGTTTTGGGGTCTTTATGTTAATGAGGGCATTCTCTCCCAAGCTGATTGATGAGTGTCCCATGACAAGCTTGACCCTTTATAACTACAACTCATTGATTTGCATTATGAATCCCCCTTGGTAGGTTTTCATTGTGTTAGTTCACCTACGGTCTCAGCTTATCACTGTAAAGTACGAACTGTCTGGGGGTCTACTGCTACTTTTAGAGTATCGGATAAAGAACCTACTCTGGGACATTACCTTACAGAATGAGAGACTTGGGCCCGTAAAAGTGTATCAGATTAGAAGTGCTGATCTAGGATCAGGTCCTCCCTGATCATAGAATCGTATTCTGCGACCTTTTGTGAATACGATCCTAGAGATAGAGATACCATCAGAGTTTACCACTTTCTGCAACTAAGGCAATATCAAAACTAATATAATTTAAGAGCAGCTACATATTAATGTTCTGATATCAAAACAAAGGGAGGAGGTTGTGTACTACTTCTATTCATACCAGCACTCTGCATCCTGTTCAGCTGGATGTTGGGCTCGGTCAGAATCTCCTTGAGTGAGCGCAGCCCTCTTCGGTACCACTTCTCCGCTGTTTTGGGTCCAACCCCGAACACACTGGTGAACAGCTGTCAAGAAAGCACAGATGTACTCAAGAGAACATGTTGTCAGATGGGATCTCTTTGGGGGGCGGAATTACTGGTATAGGATCTATTTAAGTCTTGCTGGCAGCATTTTTATGATGTATAAAATTATAATTTGGCGGAAATGTACAGTAAATGAAACAAAGGTATCTATGACTTCAAAATTATTTCAAAAGAAAATTGAATAGAGTTCCTTTTGATCCACTTACCTTAAGTGCTTGATATCGTTCATCACTCTGAATCTCTTCAACTTTAAAGGAGCGGCCAAATATAAGGATCTCCTGTAGAAAATCAAATAGACTACATTACTATGCTGATTTTTCCTTCCAAACTGCTGTTGAGTCCTTTGTGGTTTTTCTAAAGCTTGACAGCTCTTCATTTTAGAATAGATTATTTTTATTTATTTATTATTCAACCTTTATTTGATCAGGGAGTCATACTGAGACCAATGTCTATTTTACAGATGAGCCCTGAAGTACAGAAATTACAGAAAATACACGCATCAAAATATAAATACAAAATGCAAAAAGAAAGAAAAACATTCATAAAAAACAAACACATACAGTTGAAGTCGGAAGTTTACATACACCTTAGCCAAATACATTTAAACTCAGTTTTTCAGAATTAATGACATTTAATCCTAGTAAAAATTCCCTGTCTTAGGTCAGTTAGGATCACCACTTTATTTTAAGAATGTGAAATGTCAGAATAATTTATTTCAGCTTACATACACTCAATTAGTATTTGGTAGCATTGCCTTTAAATTGTTTAACTTGGGTCAAACGTTTCTGGTAGCCTTCCACAAGCTTCCCACAATAAGGCCCATTCCTCCTGGCAGAGCTGGTGTAACTGAGTAAGGTTTGTAGGCATCCTTGCTCGCACACGCTTTTTCAGTTCTGCCCACACATATTCTATAGGAATGAGGTCAGGGCTTTGTGATGGCCCCTCCAATACCTTGACTTTGTTGTCCTTAAGCAATTTTGCCACAACTTTGGAAGTGTGCTTGGGGTCATTGTCGATTTGGAAGACCCATTTGCGACCAAGCTTTACCTTCCTCACTGATGTGTTGAGATGTTGCTTCAATATATCCACATAAGTTTCCTTCCATGATGCCATCTATTTTTATGAAGTGCACCAGACCCTCCTGCAGCAAAGCACCTCCACAGCATGATGCTGCCACCCCCTTCCTTCACGGTTGGGATGGTGTTCTTTGGCTTGCAAGTTTCCCCTTTTTCCTCCAAACATAACAATGGTCATTATGGCCAAACAGTTCTATTTTTGTTTCATCAGACCAGAGGACATTTCTCAAAAAAGTATGATCTTTGTCCCTATGTGCGGTTGCAAACCGTAGTCTGGCTTTTTTATGGCGGTTTTGGAGCAGTGGCTTCTTCCTTGCTGAGTGGCCTTTCAGGTTATGTCGATATAGGACTCGTTTTACTGTGGATATAGATACTTTTGTCCTCCAGCATCTTCACAAGGTCCTTTGCTGTTGTTCTGGGATTGATTTGCACTTTTCACACCAAAGTAAGTTCATCTCTAGGAGACAGAACACGTCTCCTTCCTGAGCGGTATGACGGCTGCATGGTCCCATGGTGTTTATACTTGCGTACTATTGTTTGTACAGTTGAACGTGGTACCTTCAGGCATTTGGAAATTGCTCCCAATGATGAACCAGACTTGTGAAGGTCTACAACAAAAAATTCTGAGGTCTTGGCTGATTTCTTTTGATTTTCCCTTGATGTCAAGCAAAGAGGCACTGAGTTTGAAGGTAGGCCTTGAAATACATCCACAGGTACACCTCCAATTGACTGAAATTATGTCAATTAGCCTATCAGAAGCTTCTAAAGCCATTACATCATTTTCTAGAATTTTCCAAGCTGTTTAAAGGCACAGTCAAGTTAGTGTATGTAAACTTCTGACCCACTGGAATTGTGATACAGTGAATTATAAGTGAAATAATCTGTCTGTAAACAATTGCTGGAAAAATTACTTGTGTCATGCACAAAGTAGATGTCCTAACCGACTTGCCAAAACTATAGTTTGTTAACAAGATATTTGTGGAGTGGTTGAAAAACAAGTTATAATGACCTAAGTATATGTAAACTTCCGACTTCAACTGTATATCAGTAATAAGGTCCACAATCAGCTTTCTGAATTGCCATAGAGGTACCAAAACATCAAATTTAAGAACATTTTGAAGATTGTTCCACAAATAAGGTGCAAGAAAACTAAAAGCTGATTTACTGTACCAAACTCAGTAAAGACCAATGGAATTTCCATAGTTAGCCATCCCCGAGACCAGGCATGGTAACCCATAAGTCTAAAGTTTAGTAATCATTTTAGGTAGGTACAGTGGGAGTTTTTGTAGAAGGGCTTTATACATGAAAACATAGCAATGTATCAACCTACGTGACATCAAAGAGGGCCAACCAACTTTCTGGTAGAGAATGCAGTGATGAGTATTAAAATTGTCGCACGTAATAAAGCGCAGTGCACTATGATAAACTGAATCTAACGGCTTTATTGAAGTGGCAGCTGCGTTCATATAGATGATGCCGCCATAGTGTAGGACCAATAGGAACGTTGACTGAATCATCTGCTTTCTACTATTTAGCGAGAGGCATGACCTATTTCTATAGAAGAAGCCCATTTTTATTCTCAGCTTATTAATTAACTCATCAATATGCTTTTTAAAAGACAGCTTTTCATCTATCCAGATGCCCAGATATTTGTAAGCAGGGACACGATCTATATGAACACCATCCAAAGTTGTTTAAATCATCAGAGTTATTTTTATGTGCTTTAGAGAACAACATATACAGTGCCTTCAGAAAGAATTCATAGCCCTTGACTTATTCCACATTTTGTTGTGTTACAGCCTGAATTCAAAAATGAATTAAATCTATTTTTTTCTGACCCATCTACACACAACACCCCATAATGAAAAAGTGAAAACAGGTTTTTATGAATGTTAGCAAATGTATTGAAAAATAAATACAGAAATATCTCATTTACATAAGTATTCACACCCCTGAGTCAATCTTTTATAGAATCACCTTTGGCAGTGATTACAGATGTGAGTCTTTCTGGGTAAGTCTCTAAGAGCTTTCCACACCTGGATCGTGCAACATTTGCCCATTAGTATTAAAACAATTCTTCAAGCTCTGTCAAATTGGTTGTTGATCATTGCTACACAACCATTTTCAGGACTTGCGATAGATTTTCAAGTAGATCCTTAAGAGTCTATTGACGCAACCGTGTGCCAATCTAAGTAACATAATTTTAAAAATCCCCATCAAAAACCATCAGGTTTTTTTGCATTGGCTGTGTCTCAATACACTGCATCCTCCCATGTCGGCCTTCCGCAAACAGTGGTGTTTGTCAGACCATGAAACATCATGAAAATCAGTCTTCTCACGAAAACATCTGTAGCGTTTGGCCTACAAACTATTATGACCACTCTATGGAAAGGGGAGACTCACAAACTCGTTTTGCTCTATGACCTCAACAAGTGTCACATGACTCGTCTGAAGGTAACCCATACAAACGAATGGAAGTATGGAGGTAGTTTTGTGTCAACAAAAATAAGGGGTCAAATATGTGTCCAAAAAAACAAAAATATTTCCTGAGCTTTCTTATATCTCCTAGATATAGAACAGACACTTCAAAACCTTATTCCTTATGATGTATTTTTGGACTGTATTTTTTTCCATTTATGAATGTGTTATTCAGTGCGTTTCTATGGGCTATAGTATTAAAGGCCAAATTCAATATTTGTGACCGACCGGCTCGATTCAGTCTTTTGTAGCAAAATTTGAAATTGTGTTTTTTACAATGGATAAAAGTAGCGACTCAGTTGAGGAACAATGGGAAAGTAATTCTGTTTTGAAAGTTGATAAACTTGTAACCTTACTTTTGAGAAAATGGCCTTTGAATGTTTTGGTACACCAACTGGAGAGCTCTTCTTTGTCTACACCCATTGAGCATCGTTCACATCCTCTTAAACTATAACCCTGGCCGTAAACTCAGAGTGTTGTCAGATTGTCTGTTCGTAAATCGGAGTAGATAGCCAGAGCGAATTTACCAGCTACGTCTATCAACAGTTGTCGCATTGACATCATTAACATTCTATTGAAATGGTTACTTGCATAGTGGAGTCTTTTGTTAAGACATGTAGCTAGCTAGCTAGCTAGCTAGCTAAACAATGAACCATAATCCCAACTCATGACGTTACTATCCTGCATGAATCTGCAGGTAGCTAACCAACCAGGTTCAATGTTAGCTAGCTAACATTAGGCTATAACTAGCAAAGCAAATGGCTCTGACAAATAATATTACTACACAGATCATATACATAACGTTAGCTATCGAGCCAGCCAGCTAACATTAGCTAGCTAGCTAACAGTATATTTGATCTTGAAATGAAAACAACTTTCTGGCAAAATTAGAAACATGTAATATCTGAAAATGTAGCTAGCTAGACTCTTACCCGTATACATAGATGGACGTGTCTCCCTCTCTGTCACGGATGCCATGGTTGCCCTTAGTTTGAAGATGTAATCCGGAGACAGGTGTTTTCTCCATCTCCTTAGCTATCATACTCTAATTCCACTGATTTCAAAACTCGATCTCTCGGCATGTCCAGCCCACTCATTATCTCAGCCAATCATGGCTAGCGGGAAGGTTGCTGTCTTTTTCTGTGGCTAAACCAACTAAGCTCGTAATTTAACAATTTTATTAGTATTTACAGATGGCATACAAGTTTGTATTAAGGCACATGAAAGTTCACATGTTCCAGAAGTCATTTCTGCCCCAAAATGCATTTTGATTAAAAAAAAAGTTTAAATTCAAATAGCTCTCCTCTGAAGTAGTGACACACGACATACACCTAGTTTCCTGAAACAAGTCACATTTTATTAAAAAATATATATGTATTAATTTTTTTGGACCTAAAGGGGTCCTAAAATTCAAAATTCAATAGCTAAATGATCCATCTTAAAGCAATTTCATATGTTAGCTTAGTACCCCCTAAGTTTTCCTCTAGGATTTTGCCTGTGCTTAGCTCCATTCCGTTTATTTTTTATCATGAAAAACTCCATAGTCCTTAACGATTACAAGCATACCCATAACATTACGCAGCCACCACTATGCTTGAAAATATGGAGAGTGGTAAACAGCAATGTGTTGTATTGGATTTGCCCCAAACATAACACTTTGTATTCAGGACAAAAAAATCATTGTTTTGCCACATTTTTTTGCAGTATTACTTTAGTGCTTTGTTACAAACAGGATACAAGTTTTGGAATATTTATATTCTGTACAGGCTTCCTTCTTTTCACTCTGTCAATTAGGATAGTATTGTGGAGTAACTACAATGTTGTTGATCAATCCTCAGTTTTCTTCTATCACGGTTTTAAAGTCACCATTGGCTTTATGGTGAAATCCCTGAGTGGGTTCCTTCCTCTCCGGCAACTGAGTTAGGAAGGATGCCTGTATATTTGTAGTGACTGGGTGTAATGAATAACGTCACTATGCTCAAAGGGATATTCAATGTCTGCTTTTTTTTTACCCATCTACCAATAGGTGCCCTTCTTTGCGAGGCATTGGATAACCTCCCTGGTCTTTGTGGTTGAATCTGTGTTTGAAATTCACTGCTTGATTGAGGGACCTAACCGATAATTGTATGTGTGGGGTACAGAGATGAGGTAATCATTCAAAAACCATATTAAACACCATTATTGCATACAGAGTGAGTCCATGCAACTTATTATGTGACTTTTTAAGCACAGTTTTACTCCTGATCTTATTTAGGCTTGCTATAACAAAATGGTTGAATACTTATTAATTCAAGACATTTCAGCTTTTCATTTGTAAAAATGTGTGTGTAGTGACAAAAAAAACGAAATGTAATCCATTTTAAATTCAGGCTGTAACACAACAAAATGTGGAAAAAGTCAAGGGGTGTGAATACTTTCTGAGGGCACTGTACTTAGTATTACCCGCATTCAATACTAATTTCAGTTCAACTACTTTTTTCTGTAATGCAATGAAGGCATACTGCAGTTCAGATAGAGCCTGGTCAACCGTGGGGGCAATATTATACACAGCAGTGCATTGTCCAAGTCCAGGGCCCAGAATTGACCCCTGCAGGACACCTTTTATTATGTCCAGAAAACCTGATTTAACACTATCAGTAGATACACATTGAGTTCTTAGTGTTATGTAATTTTTAACCAGTTACATGTAGCCTGGTCTAGGCCAATTGAGGATATCCTCTGCATTAGCAGTGAGTGATCAACAGTATCGAAGGCCTTTGACAGGTCAATGAAAAGGGCAGCACAATGTTGCCTTTTATCCACACAGTTAACCATATCATTTATAATTAGGGATGCAGCAGAGATTGTGCTATGACCTGGTGTAAAACCCGACTGATGAACTGTACATTTAGAATACATTTCAAAAATAAGAATGATCTTAGCTGAGAATTAATAAAGGATTCTAATATTTTAGCTAGGCAAGAAAGTTTAGAAAATAGGGCAATAATTATTTAGGGGACAAAGGTCACCACCTTTGTGAAGGGGGAGTACATGGGCCGCCTTCCAAACCTTGGGGATAGTACCAGATATAATTGTCAGGTAAAAAATATGGGTTAATGATAGCATACTGCAACTAACAGATTTCATCCTTATGCTCCCTATGCTAACGCGCCAGGCTGATCTCCTCCTCTCTGAAATGCTGTGATACTGTAAGTGTCACATGTGAGAGTGGCATGCTGAGGGCTATGTCTGCTGCAGGCGGTGGTAGGAGAGGGAAACTGGGGACAACGTCCTTGGACACAAAGGAAGTGGACGCTGTTGTAGGCAGTTTTGGTGGAGAGGTTTTGAGTATGGCAAATTGACAAATGTATCCAGACTGGCCTCCGAACCTTGAACCATCACAGTGCCGTTATTATACATATTTATGTTACATTTGGGGGTGGAATCAATGTACAATTGCCTCATTGTTCTGTTTTCTGACATTTTAAGTTCATTGTTGGCCTTGTGGAGAGCTGGGTGCCAAGCATTCGGATCATCCGTGTAGAACAGAAGGTCTCCTTTGATTTCCTTGTTCGCTTTTAGGATGAAGTCTGCCCTCAACTGTTCACATATAGTAAAATAATACAAATAAAATAAAAAATGCAATTTAAGGAGGAGCTCTTCTTAAGTGCTGCTGCTCATGGAATTGGTTGCTAGGAGTACTTAAAGTACCCCTCTGATACTCATTTCCATTCCTATTCTAGACATAATAGCTTTGGTATAGTAAAGCATCGGATTAATTCCAGTTTTATGGCTGTAATGAAAAGCTCAGGATGTTATTTTCCACAGCTCCGACTGTTTGTTTTGAACAGGCTTTGTTCCCGGGCCTAATAGTGTTCTCCTCTCCGGGGAGCACAACTAATTTGCTGGTAACATTTTAAGTGTCTCCATATCACATTTATCAAAGATGTAAAAGCAGTAGGCACCAAGGCGCTGTGTAGGATGTAGGATGAAAACTTAAAACAACATCACAGTTATGGAATAGAAGCATCATTGGACTTCTCAGAGGACACAACTATTGGAGAAGCGTTTATTTTAAAAGGTTTGAGGTTGTTCTGTTGTAATCTGCTGTCATCAGCTTCAACTGTGTGTGTGTGTACACACGTGCGTGTGTGTCTGTGTGTGTGTGCATGAAAAAACACTACAAAGCAGTATTTTAGTTTACTTTAATATTTTAACAATGAACAGCAGGTAAGGCTTAAAGCAGAGTAGACATTTCTGCCTTGAGTCCACTGCTCAACACAGGAGTTTGGTGGCACCTTAATTTGGGAAAACGGGCTCGTGGTAATGGCTGGAGCGGAATCAGTGGAATGGTATTAAATACAGTGCCTTGCAAAAGTATTCATCCCCCTTGGTGTTTTTCCTATTTTGGTGCATTACAACCTGTAATTAAAATGGATTTTTATTTGGATTTCATGAAATGGACATACACAAAAGAGTCAAAATTGGTGAAGTGAAATGAAAAAAATAACTCGTTTCAGAAAATTCAAAAAAATAGATAACGGAAAAGTGGTGCGTGCATATGTATTCACCCCCATTGTCCTGGAGTGGCCTAGCCAGTCTCCAGATCTCAACCCCATAGAAAATCTTTGGAGGGAGTTGAAAGTCCATGTGGCCAGCGACAGCCCCAAAACATCACTGCTCTAGCGGAGATCTGCATGGAGGAATGGGCCAAAATACCAGCAACAGTGTGTGAAAACGTTGTGAAGACTTACAGAAAACGTTTGACCTGTGTCATTGCCAACAAAGGGTTTATAACAAAGTATTGAGAAACTTTTGTTATTGACCAAATACTTATTTTCCACCATCATTTGCAAATAA
The DNA here is from genome assembly GCF_964263955.1 of Coregonus lavaretus. Taxonomy (NCBI): domain Eukaryota; kingdom Metazoa; phylum Chordata; class Actinopteri; order Salmoniformes; family Salmonidae; genus Coregonus; species Coregonus lavaretus. The sequence continues at coordinate 22,543,834 of NC_140023.1, forward strand.
ATTCATTAAAAATCCTACAAAGTGATTTTCTGGAAAATAAATTCTCATTTTGTCTGTCATAGTTGACGTGTACCTATGATGAAAATTACAAGCCTCTCTCATCTTTTTAAGAGGGAGAACTTGCACAATTGGTGGCTGACTAAATACTTTTTTCCCCACTGTATGTATATGTATGTGTATATATGTATGTATGTACAGTGAGGGAGAAAAGTATTTGATCCCCTGCTGATTTTGTACATTTGCCCACTGACAAAGATATGATCAGTCTATAATTTTAATGGTAGGTTTATTTGAACAGTGAGAGACAGAATAACAAAAAAAAAATCCAGAAAAACGCAATGTTATTAATTGATTTGCATTTTAATGAGGGAAATAATTATTTGACCCCTCTGCAAAACATGACTTAGTACTTGGTGGCAAAACCCTTGTTGGCAATCACAGAGGTCAGACGTTTCTTGTAGTTGGCCACCAGGTTTGCACACATCTCAGGAGGGATTTATTCCCACTCCTCTTTGCAGATCTTCTCCAAGTCATTAAGGTTTCGAGGCTGACGTTTGGCAACTTGAACCTTCAGCTCCCTCCACATATTTTCTATGGGATTAAGGTCTGGAGACTGGCTAGGCCACTCCAGGACCTTAATGTGCTTCTTCTTGAGCCAATCCTTTGTTGCCTTGGCCATGTGTTTTGTGTCACTGTCATGCTGGAATACCAATCCACGACCAATTTTAAATGCCCTGGCTGAGGAAAGGAGGTTCTCACCTAAGATTTGACGGTACATGGCCCCGTCCATCGTCCCTTTGATGCTGTGAAGTTGTCCTGTCCCCTTAGCAGAAAAACACCTCCAAAGCATTATGTTTCCACCTCCATGTTTGACGGTGGGGATGGTGTTCTTGGGGTCATAGGCAGCATTCCTCCTCCTCCAAACACGGCGAGTTCAGTTGATGCCAAAGAGCTCCATTTTGGTCTCATCTGACCACAACACTTTCACCTAGTTCTCCTCTGAATCATTCAGATGTTCATTGGCAAACTTCAGACGGGCATGTACAGTGGGGAAAAAAGTATTTAGTCAGCCACCAATTGTGCAAGTTCTCCCACTTAAAAAGATGAGAGATGCCTGTAATTTTCTTCATAGGTACACGTCAACTATGACAGACAAATTGAGAAAGAAAAATCCAGAAAATCACATTGTAGGATTTTTAATGAATTTATTTGCAAATTATGGTGGAAAATAAGTATATGGTCAACTACAAACAAGCAAGATTTCTGGCTCTCACAGACCTGTAACTTCTTCTTTAAGAGGCTCCTCTGTCCTCCCCTCGTTTCCTGTATTAATGGCACCTGTTTGAACTTGTTATCAGTATAAAATACACCTGTCCACAACCTCAAACAGTCACACTCCAAACTCCACTATGCCCAAGACCAAAGAGCTGTCAAAGGACACCAGAAACAAAATTGTAGACCTGCACCAGGCTGGGAAGACTGAATCTGCAATAGGTAAGCAGCTTGGTTTGGAGAAATCAACTGTGGGAGCAATTATTAGGAAATGGAAGACATACAACACCACTGATAATCTCCCTCGATCTGGGGCTCCACGCAAGATCTCACCCCGTGGGGTCAAAATGATCACAAGAACGGTGAGCAAAAATCCCAGAACCACACGGGGGGACCTAGTGAATGACCTGCAGAGAGCTGGGACCAAAGTAACAAAGCCTACCATCAGTAACACACTACGCCGCCAGGGACTCAAATCCTGCTGTGTCCCCCTGCTTAAGCCAGTACATGTCCAGGCCCGTCTGAAGTTTGCTAGAGTGCATTTGGATGATCCAGAAGAGGATTGGGAGAATGTCATATGGTCAGATGAAACCAAAATATAACTTTTTGGTAAAAACTAAACTCGTCGTGTTTGGAGGACAAAGAATGCTGAGTTGCATCCAAAGAACACCATACCTACTGTGAAGCATGGGGGTGGAAACATCATGCTTTGGGGCTGTTTTTCTGCAAAGGGACCAGGACGACTGATCCGTGTAAAGGAAAGAATGAATGGGGCCATGTATCGTGAGATTTTGAGTGAAAACCTCCTTCCATCAGCAAGGGCATTGAAGATGAAACGTGGCTGGGTCTTTCAGCATGACAATGATCCCAAACACACCGCCCGGGCAACGAAGGAGTGGCTTCGTAAGAAGCATTTCAAGGTCCTGGAGTGGCCTAGCCAGTCTCCAGATCTCAACCCCATAGAAAATCTTTGGAGGGAGTTGAAAATCCGTGTTGCCCAGCGACAGCCCCAAAACATCACTGCTCTAGAGGAGATCTGCATGGAGGAATGGGCCAAAATACCAGCAACAGTGTGTGAAAACCTTGTGAAGACTTACAGAAAACGTTTGACCTGTGTCATTGCCAACAAAGGGTATATAACAAAGTATTGAGAAACCTTTTTGTTATTGACCAAATACTTATTTTCCACCATAATTTGCAAATAAATTCATAAAAAATCCTACAATGTGATTTTCTGGAATTTCTTTTCTCATTTTGTCTGTCATAGTTGACGTGTACCTATGATGAAAATTACAGGCCTCTCTCATCTTTTTAAGTGGTAGAACTTGCACAATTGGTGGCTGACTAAATACTTTTTTTCCCAACTGTATATGTGCTTTCTTGAGCAGGGGGACCTTGCGGGCGCTGCAGAATTTCAGTCCTTCACAGCGTAGTGTGTTACCAATTGTTTTCTTGGTGACTATGGTCCCAGCTGCCTTGAGATCATTGACAAGTTCCTCCTGTTTAGTTCTGGGCTGATTTCTCTCCGTTCTCATGATCATTGCAACTCCACGAGGTGAGGTGATGGAGCCCCAGGCCGAGGGAAATTGACAGTCCTTTTGTGTTTCTTCCATTTGCGAATAATCGCACCAACTGTTGTCACCTTCTCACCAAGCTGCTCTGCGATGGTCTTGTAGCCCATTTCAGCCTTGTGTAGGTCTACAATCTTGTCCCTGACATCCTTGGAGAGCTCTTTTTTCTTGGCCATGGTGGAGAGTTTGGAATCTGATTGATTGATTGCTTCTGTGGACAGGTGTCTTTTATACAGGTAACCAGCCGAGATTAGGAGCATTCCCTTTAAGAGTGTGCTCCTAATCTCAGCTCGTTACCTGTATAAAAGACACCTGGGAGCCAGAAATCTTTCTGATTGAGAGGGGGTCAAATACTTATTTCCCTCATTAAAATGCAAATCAATTTATAACATTTTTGACATGCGTTTATCTGGATTTTTATTTATTTATTCTGTCTCTCACTGTTCAAATAAACCTACCACTAAAATTATAGACTGATAATTTCTTTGTCAGTGGGCAAACATACAAAATCAGCAGGGGATCAAATACTTTTTTCCCTCACCGTACATAAGATCTGGTGCAACCAATTACCTTCAGAAGTCACATAATTAGTTAAATAAAGTCCACCTGTGTGCAATCTAAGTGTCACATGATCTGTCACATGATCTCAGTATATATACACTTGTTCTGAAAGGCACCAGAGTCTGCAACACCACTACGCAAGGGGCACCACCAAGCAAGCGGCACCATGAAGACCAAGGAGCTCTCCAAACAGGTCAGGGACACAACAAACCTGCCAAGAGAGGGCCACCCACCAAAACTCACAGACCAGGTGAAGAGGGCATTAATCAGAGTGGCAACAAAGAGACCAAAGATAACCCTGAAGGAGCCTCCCCAAACATATGGAAGAAGGTACTCTGGTCAGATGAAACTAAAACTGAGCTTTTTGGCCATCAAGGAAAACGCTATGTCTGGCGCAAACCCAAACACCTCTCATCACCCCGAGAACACCACCCCCTCAGTGAAGCATGGTGGTGGCAGCATCATGCTGTGGGGATGTTTTTCATCGGCAGGGACTGGGAAACTGGTCAGAATTGAAGGAATGATGGATGGTGCTAAATACATGGAAATTCTTGAGGGAAACCTGTCTTCCAGAGATTTGAGACTGGGATGGAGGTTCACCTTCCAGCAGGACAATGACCCTAAGCATACTGCTAAAGCAACACTTGAGTGGTTTAAGGGGAAACATTTAAATGTCTTGGAATGGCCTAGTCAAAGCCCAGACCTCAATCCAATTGAGAATCTGTGGTATGACTTAAAGATTGCTGTACACCAGCGGAACCCATCCAACTTGAAGGAGCTGGAGCAGCTTTGCCTTGAAGAATGGGCAAAATCCCAGTGGATAGATGTGCCAAGCTTATAGAGACTTACCCCAAGAGACTTGCAAAATATTTTGCATCTTCAAAGTGGTAGGCATGTTGTGTAAATCAAATGATACAACCCCCCCAAAAAAAATCTATTTTAATCCCAGGTTGTAAAGCAACAAAATAGGAAAAATGCCAAGGGGGTGAATACTTTCGCAAGCCACTGTACATCAAACACATGGTTCCAGGTGTTTGATGCCATTCCATTCACTCCGTTCCGGCCATTATTATGGGCCGTTCTCCCCTTAGCAGCCTCCACTGCTGCTCAATGACGCATCTCCCTACTGGCTATCAACCCTCAAGCCAAGGCCAACCCTCCTCAAGCTCAGGGATACTGCTCTGACACACTTTCTCATTGGGGTGTACACACACACACACCAATTGTTCATCACTACCATGGCCTCAGTGCTCGCTAGGCTACTATTTCATCTCAGTGGGTTTTGTGATTTTTCCCCTCTGATGTTCACTCAACAATACTCAACTCAGTGGTTGCTTACTAAGTGTCACTCCAATGGCCACGGACATGTGGAATGTTTGGCCTTTACTCTGTTTATTTTACTCTGGTGGGTGTGTGTGTGTGTGTATCATGTGTGTCTGTGTGTCTGTGTGCGTGCATGTCAGTGTGGTTGTGTGTGCGTGTGTGTGACTGCATTAATATAGTGGAGCTGATGTTACCTCCATGACAGCCTTGGTTTGTTCACCCACGCAGGGGAGGCCCTGGATGGCCCCCAGACAGTGCACTGCTGATGGCAGACTCTTCAGAACTGAGGCTGCTCGCCGGAACGCCAGGCATGGACCCTTATTTTCATTGAACTCAGAACTCTCCGCCAGCTCCTCCAACACATCCTAAAGAGGAGAGGGAGGGAGGGAGGGAGGAGAGAGAGAGAGAGAGAGAGAGAGAGAGAGAGAGAGAGAGAGAGAGAGAGAGAGAGAGAGAGAGAGAGAGAGAGAGAGAGAGAGAGAGAGAGAAGGCAAAATGAAAGGAGAGGGAATATATAAATATGGAAATGAGAAACAAAGATGGAAAAGGAAACACAAAATAATTGTGGTATGAGGTCAGAGAAATAGAGGGAAGGGAGAGAAAATAAAAACAAATGGAGATATAGTGTGAGGAAAGAGAGAGAGAGAGAGAGAGAGACAGACAGAGAGAGAGAGAGAGAGAGAGAGAGAGAGAGAGAGAGAGAGAGAGAGAGAGAGAGAGAGAGAGAGAGAGAGAGAGAGAGATGTGTCAGGTGTGCACTCACACGTCAGATGCATTGACCCGTGGAGGCAGTTAGACAGGGATCGGAGCACACAAATCCCCCTCTCCCTCTCTCCTTCCCCTCTACCTCTTCCTCCATCTCTCTCCCCGCCGTGGTAGACCCCGGCAAACAGGCCTCTTCCGTATGACCGCACAGCGACATTTGGGTCGGTGTGCGCCGGAGAGGAACCTGTCATTTTCCACTTGTTGACAACAGGCTCCCCAGGGGCCTGCAGTGCTGCTGTGTATTTTCCTCTCTGAAGCAACATGGTGGTTCAACGAAAGGAAATAACAACTGTCAGGAGTTTTCTATTTAGTTTTTTTCAATAGAAGGATTTTGCCAGGAGGGGGAGAGTGAGGGTTTTATGCATGAGCAGTCCCAGAGGACACCATGTTCCAGGGAAGAGAAGCTTCCTTACTGAGCAGTCCCAGAGGACACCATGTTCCAGAGAAGAGAAGCTTCCTTACTCACTACTACCTATTGCTCTGCATTGATATACAGTACAGTAAAGTCCAGACTAATGGTAAATGTAGGGATGTATATTAGCATATTATGCAGACCACCAAAACTAGAATACACATACACATGAACCAAATCTTATCTAACGAGGAAAAGTATAAAAACCACTGCTGTGGTCATCACTATCCTCTTGCAATAGGACCAGCTGGATGGCAAAAACAGTGCTAATAGTACCTCAAAAGTAATAACTATTGACCATGCCAAAAGAGTTGAAAAGGAAAGTTTTGAGTGAGGAAAAGAAGGGTTCAATTCTGGCTTTACTGGCAGAAGGATACAGTGAGTGTCAGGTTGCTTCCATCCTTAACATTTCAAAGACGGCGGTTCATAAGAACAAGGTCAAGCAGCAGACATTGGGGACAACAAAGCTACAGACTGGCAGAGGGCGAAAACGACTCTCTACTGACCGGGATGACCGCAAACTCATTCGAATGTCACTCAACAACCGTAGGATGACATCAAGTGACCTACAAAAAGAATGGCAAACGGCAGCTGGGGTGAAGTGCACGGCGAGGACGGTTCGAAACAGGCTCCTAGGGGCAGGGCTGAAGTCGTGCAAAGCTAGAAAAAAGCTCTTCATCAATGAGAAGCAAAGAAGAGCCAGGCTGAAGTTTGCAAAAGACCATAAGGATTAGACCGTAGAGGACTGGAGTAAGGTAATCTTCTCTGATGAGTCCAATTTTCAGCTTTGCCCAACACCTGGTCGTCTAATGGTTAGACGGAGACCTGGAGAGGCCTACAAGCCACAGTGTCTCACACCCACTGTGAAATTAGGTGGAGGATCGATGATGATCTGGGGGTGCTTCAACAAGGCTGGAATCGGGCAGATTTGTCTTTGTGAAGGACACATGAATCAAGCCATGTACAAGGTTGTCCTGGAAAAAAATGTGCTTCCTTTTGCTCTGACATTATTCCCCAACTCTGAGGATTGGTTTTTCCAGCAGGACAATGTGCCATGCCACACAGCCATGTCAATCAAGGTGTGGATGGAGGACCACCAGATCAAGACCCTGTCATGGCCAGCCCAATCTCCAGACCTGAACCCCATTGAAAACTTCTGGAATATGATCAAGAGGAAGACGGATGGTCACAAGCCATCAAACAAAGCCCAGCTGCTTGAATTTTTGCGCCAGGAGTGGCATAAAGTCACCCAACATCAATGTGAAAGACTGGTGGAGAGCATGCAAGACACATGAAAGCTGTGATTGAAAATCAGGGTTATTCCACCAAATATTGATTTCTGAACTCTTCCTAAGTTAAAACATTAGTATTGTGTTGTTTTAAAATGAACATGAACTTATTTTCTTTGCATTATTCGAGGTCTGACAACACTGCATCTTTTTTGTTATTTTGACCAGTTGTCATTTTCTGCAAATAAATGCTCTAAATGACAATATTTTTATTTGGAATTTGGGAGAAATGTTGTCAGTAGTTTATAGAATAAAACAAAAATGTTATTTTTACCCAAACACATAACTATAAATAGTAAAACCAGAGAAACTGATAGTTTTGCAGTGGTCTCTTAATTGTATATACAGTTGAAGTCGGAAGTTTACATACACTTAGGTTGGAGTCATTAAAACTCGTTTTTCAACCACTCCTCAAATTTCTTGTTAACAAATTATAGTTTTGGCAAGTCGGTTAGGACATCTACTTTGTGCATGACACAAGTAATTTTTCCAACAATTGTTTACAGACAGATAATTTCACTTATAATTCACTGTATCACAATTCCAGTGGGTCAGACGTTTACATACACTAAGTTGACTGTGCCTTTAAACAGCTTGGAAAATTCCAGAAAATGATGTCATGGCTTTAGAAGCTTCTGATAGGCTAATTGACATCATTTAAGTCCATTTGAGGTGTAACTGTGGATGTATTTCAAGGCCTACCTTCAAACTCAGTGTCTCTTTGCTTGACATCATGGGATAATTAAAAGAAATCAGCCAAGACCTCCGAAAAAAATGGTAGACCTCCACAAGTCTGGTTCATCCTTGGGAGCAATTTCCAAATGCCTGAACGTACCACGTTCATCTGTACAAACAATAGTACGCAAGCATAAACACCATGGGACCACGCAGCCGTCATACCACTCAGGAAGGAGACGCGTTCTGTCTCCAAGAGATGAACAACAGGGCGGCAGGTAGCTTAGTGGTTAAGAGCATTGTGCCAGTAACCGAAAGGTCGCTGGTTCTAATACCCGAGCCGACTAGGTGACAAATATGTCGATGTGCCCTTGAGCAAGGCACCTAACCCTAATTGCTCCTGTAAGTCGCTCTGGATAAGAGCGTCTGCAAAATGACTAATTATTATTATTATAACATACTTTGGTGCGAAAAGTGCAAATCAATCCCAGAACAACAGCAAAGGACCTTGTGAAGATGCTGGAGGAAACAGGTACAAAAGCATCTATAACTCAGTAAAACGAGTCCTATATCGACATAACCTGAAAGGCCGCTCAGCAAGGAAGAAGCCACTGCTCCAAAACTGCCATAAAAAAGCCAGACTTCGGTTTGCAACTGCACATGGGGACAAAGATCGTACATTTGGAGAAATGTCCTCTGGTCTAATGAAACAAAAATAGAACTGTTTGGCCATAATGACCATCGTTATGTTTGGAGGAAAAAGGGGGTGCCTTGCAAGCCGAAGAACACCATCCCAACCGTGAAGGTCGGGGGTGGCAGCGTCATGCTGTGGGGGTGCTTTGCTGCAGGAGGGACTGGTGCACTTCACAAAATAGATGGCATCATGAGGAAGGAAAATTATGTGGATATATTGAAGCAACATCTCAAGACATCAGTGAGGAAGGTAAAACTTGGTCGCAAATGGGTCTTCCAAATCGACAATGACCCCAAGCACACTTCCAAAGTTGTGACAAAATGGCTTAAGGACAACAAAGTCAAGGTATTGGAGTGGCCATCACAAAGCCCTGACCTCAATCCTATTGAAAATGTGTGGGCAGAACTGAAAAAGCGTGTGCGAGCAAGGAGGCCTACAAACCTGACTCAATTACACCAGCTCTGTCAGGAGGAATGGGACAAAATTCACCCAACTTATTGTGGGAAGCTTGTGGAAGGCTACCCAAAACGTTTGACTCAAGTTAAACAATTTAAAGGCAATGCTACCAAATACTAATTGAGTGTATGTAAACTTCTGACCCACTGGGAATGTGATTATTCTGACATTTCATATTCTTAAAATAAAGTGGTGATCCTAACTGACCTAAAACAGGGAATTTGTACTAGGATTAAATGTCAGGAATTGTGAAAAACTGAGTTTAAATGTATTTGTCTAAGGTGTATGTAAACTTCCGACTTCAACTGTATATGCCATATCTTTCTAACTGTACTCTTTCACAAAAGCTCTCAACCTATAACCTATATACTTATTATGGACACAGTATGCTTTATTATTAGTTATATTGTTGTTATTATTAAAATCTGCAATTTTGTCAAACAACACAATGCCACAGATTTTGAGGGAGGGTGCAATTGGAATACTGACTGCAGGAATGTCCACCAGAGCTGTTGCCAGAGAATGTTATTTTCTCTACCATAAGCCGGCTCCAACATCATTTTAGAGAATTTGGCAGTACGTCCAACCGGCCTCACAACCGCAGACCACATGTAACCACGCCAGCCCAGGACCTCCACATCCGGCTTCTTCACCTGCGGGATTGTCTGAGACCAGCCACCCAGGCAGCTGATGAAACTGAGGAGTATTTCTGTCTGTAATAAAGCCCTTTTGTGAGTAAAAACTCATTCTGATTGGCTGGGCCTGGCTCCCTAGTGGGTGGGCCTATGCCCTCCCAGGTCCACCCATGGCTGCACCCCTGCCCAGTCATGTGAAATCCATAGATTAGGGTCTAATGAATTCATTTCAATTGACTGATTTCCTTTTATGTACAGTAACTCAGTAAAATAGTTGAAATTGTTGCATGTTGTGTTTCTATTTTTGTTCAGTATAATTTAAGGATTATGTTTAAAATGTCCATAAAAGTGTGGTTTCCCCCTGGGTATTCAGCCAATCACAAGCCACCACTGATGAGGGCGAGATCAGGCAGGGTAAAATGGTGACAGCTTTACTATAGAGACTTGACTAAAACCAGTCGGATTCCAAGAATCCGACCTTTAAAACAGTGTTTCTCTTCAGTAGATCATGTTAGCAGTCGTGGCCAAGTTGGCAGGTTTCTTCTCTCCTGGTTTGGTTGAGTAGTGAGCTAGATCAGTGCAGTCACCCACAGCGTGGCCGGGCCATGGGTGATCTGTCCAGACATGCTGCTTCGGGTCAGCAGGCAAGACCTGAGCCCAGCCTGGCAGGAGACTCCACTGACCCGTTTACAACACATAGCGAGAGGATGACCTCAATCACACCGACAAGCGTGCGCACACACACAGGAAGTTCACACGCATGCATGCATGCACACTCACACAACCTCCCACACACACACACACACAGCTGGGCTCCGTTCACAGCGTGAGATAACGAGAGAATTGAGGCCTTAATTGAGAGGGGTGAGAAGGCAGGTTCCTGCTGTGGTGCGATACTCTATCTGCACTGTGGGTCTGCCTGGAGAAGCTAGCTAGCTGGCTACTGTAGCAGGGGGAGCCTTAGTCATAATTCAACTACAACCACTGTACAGTATGGGGAAACTTTCCACTGATTATGGGGAAAGATATCTTAGTTCCATTTGTCTAGTACAGGCATCTGCAACTTATGGCACGGGTGCAATTTGATAACAATGTTGCATTAGTTCCGAAATTGCATTAAATATATTATTACAGTCATTTACCGTTCTCATTCTCGGAGTGGACACGTTGTTTGCAGAGCTAACAACCTATGCTACGCTTGTGAGAAACACGTTTTGGTTTATTTGCTTTTTGACTTGGAGCGCTCCATGTGAACATGTGTCTGGTTCTTTATTCTGTCATTGTTGAGTAAGCGCGCATGCCTGAGCACGCATAGAAGTACATGGTCTGCGCCCATTGTATAAAAGTGCCCATTTGGGAATGTCTGATAGTATTTCTGATTGTCTTAACTCACCACCACTAATGAACTGCGGAGCTTCTCAACGTAATATTTAATGAATCTCATACAGAAAGTCAACGTCTGTTTTTTACACCCATTGCGAATGACAATAGTTGTTATTTATTTTGTATTTTTTTGTTTGGGGGGGGGGTACAGGTACATTATTATTCATTTCAATACATACGTTTATAAAACATGTACCGGCAGGCTGCCACTCAAATGAAAAATAACAGTAAGAAATACATACAGAGTTTAAGCAATAATACATTCAGTATAAATAGGAGAAAAAAAGAGGGCCTCCACCCCCCATCCCATTCCCCCAACCCCACGTCTCCATCCAGACAATAGATATTCTGCCGGTTAACTTTTTACTGCAGTGGGCTACCACAGAGTGATTCTTGGTAGTCTTAAACAAATCTACTTTAAACAAAAGTATACACCTCACACACATGGTTATTGGCTTAAAAAAAGAAGACACCTGTACCATGTCAGACATAGAGTTGCAATGTATTCAATTTTGAGTTTGCATCCCAATATTACACTTTATAATAAGTAGGGGTGTAACGATCCATCTACTACATCGATGTATCGATTTATATTCCTATGATCCAACTACATCGATCTGTGCTCCGCGAGTTGGCCTTTTGGACAACATATATCGATCTAACATCGTTTTAAAATGTAATAAATCGATTGTATCGATACTAGGAAATAACCCATTGGATTTAAGCACGTCAGACTTTATATGGATGTTTTTTCTTAGCACTTTTAATGATAAAGGCTTTAAACATTACTCGATTCAGTCTGCCAAGACAACAAAACATAGCGGACGACAGAGGAGAAGCCGACGAGCGAGAAATTATCAAGCCACCATTGCGGTCCTTACAAGAAACAGGAATCTAGGAAACTTCACCTGCACTGTCCAGTATCCAGGTATTTATTTCAGTCACACTGGTTGAATTTTTGGCTAAAAGGTTACTGAATCGATTTCAAGTCACTGAATCGTTTCGGATCGTATCGTTCTAAATGAACCAATATCGTCCTTGAATCGTATCGACAACCACGAATCGTGATACAAATCGAATCGTTATTAAAACGAATCGTTACACCCCTAATAATAAGAAATATAACAAAACTGTTTGACATAGAAACACTGGATTTTCATCGGGTTTTTGGAAATCATATTTATAAATTAAGAAATTATGAAAAATATTAATAACATTCCACCCCATGAGGATAATTGACTACAGGAAAGGGCTACAGCAACTGGGATATTATTCCATCTTCTGAGGTCGGATTGAATTGATTTGAGTGTTCCGTTGAAATTTCTTGCAATGGTTTTATCTAAGGACGGAAATATATCTACTCCCAAACGTTTAAAATGGGAAATGATTGGGATTCCATAAATAGAGATGGAGTCCTCCATCGGGGTCTTGAGAGGCATTAGGGCTGATTTGGTTAGATTAATTTTATAACTTGAGATGAAGCTGAATTAATCTATGATCTTTAATGTGTTTGGGAGCAATTGAGATACATTGTCTCGATAAAGTAAAATATTGTTTGTGTATAATGAGATGAAGTGATCAGTACATTTTAGTGAAGTTAGAGTTCCTTCGATTGATGACTTGCCTTGGCCAAGGTTCCGTGGATAATAAAAATAGCGAAATTGGATCACCTTGTCTGCTGCTTCTAGTGATTCTGAAGGTAGCAGAGCATATATTGCCTGTTATAACTATGGCTGAGGGGTTGGCATATAGCATTTTAATCATACTAGCCCTTTCCTGCATTCAATGACCATAAGCGCCCTCTTTGGCCTCATAGGTGGAATGTTATTAATATATTTCATAATTTAATAATAATAAATATATGCTTTCTTTTTATGAAGAAAGTGTGGTGTTTCTATGTCAAATGGTTTTGTTATATTTCAGTCTTCTGTGATGTACAGTACCAGTCAAAAGTTTGGACACACCTACTCATTCAAGGGTTTTTCTTTATTTTTACTATTTTCTACATTGTAGTATAAAAGTGAAGACATGAAAACCATGAAATAACAAATATGGAATCATGTACTAACCAAAAAAGTGTTAAACAAATCAAAATACATTTTATATTTGAGATTCTTGAAAGTAACCATCCTTTGCCTTGATGACAGCTTTGCACACTCTTGGCATTCTCTCAACCAGCTTCATGTGGTAGTCACCTGGAATGCATTTCAATTAACAGGTGTGCCTTCTTAAAAGTTAATTTGTGGAATTACTTTCCTTCTTAATGCGTTTGAGCCAATCAGTTGTTTTGTGACAAGGTAAGGGTGGTATACAGAAGATAGCTCTATTTGGTAAAAGACCAAGTCCATATTATGGCAAGAACAGCTCAAATAAGCAAAGAGAAACTACAGTCCATTATTACTTTAAGACATGGAGGTCAGTCAATTCGGAAAACTTTCTTCAAGTGTAGTCGCAAAACCATCAAGCAAAACTGGCTCTCATGAGGACCGCCACAGGAATGGATGTTACCTCTGCTGCAGAAGATAAGTTCATTAGAGTTACCAGCCTCAGAAATTGCAGCCCAAATAAATGCTTCACAGAGTTCAAGTAACAGACACATCTCAACATCAACTGTTCAGAGGAGACTGTGTGAATCAGACCTTCATGATCAAATTGCTGGAAAGAAACCACTACTAAAGGACACCAATAAGAAGAAGAGACTTGCTTGGGCCAAGAAACACAAGCAATGGACATTAGACCGGTGGAAATCTTGGTTTTGATGAGTCAAAATGTGAGGATTTTGGTTCCAACCATCGTGTCTTTGTGAGACGCAGAGTAGGTGAATGGATGATCTCCGCATGTGTGGTTCCCACCGTGAAGCATGGAGGAGGAGGTGTGATTGTGTGGGGGTGCTTTGCTGGTGATACTGACTGTGATTTATTTAGAATTTAAGGCACACCTAACCAGCATGGCTACCACAGCATTCTGCAGCGATACGCCATCCCATCTGGTTTGTGCTTAGTGGGACTATCATTTGTTTTTCAACAGGACAATGACCCAACACACCTCCAGGCTGTGTAAGGGCTATTTGACCAACAAGGAGAGACCACAATCACCCGACCTCAACCCAATTGAGATGGTTTGGGATGAGTTGGACCGCAGCATGAAGGAAAAGCAGCCAACAAGTGCTCAGCATATATGTGGGAGCATTCCTCATGAAGCTGGTCGAGAGAATGCCAAGAGTGTGCAAAGCTGTCATCAATGCAAAGGGTGGCTACTTTGAAGAATTTGAAGATTTGTTTAACACTTCTTTGGTTACTGCATGATTCCATATGTGTTATTTCATAGTTTTGATGTCTTCATTATTATTCTACAATGTAGAAAATAGTAAAGATAATGAAAAACCCCTGAATGAGTAGGTGTGTCCACACTTTTGACTGGTAGTGTATATAAAGTGTAATATTGGGATACACACTCAAAATTGAATACATGTCAACCCTATCTGACATGGTACAGTTATCTTTTTTTAAGCCCATAACCATGCGTGTGAGGTGTATACTTTTGTTTCAAAGCAGATTTGTTTAAGACTACCAGGAATCACTCTGTGTGACACTGATTTAGCCCACTGCAGTAAAAAGTTAATGAAATTGGAGCCAATTCCCATATGTTCCAAGACAGACCAGAGATATGACCATTCTAGTCTATCAACAGCTTTTTCTGCATCGAGAGAAAATACAGCCCAATGATCTGTTGTTTCTGATGAAGAATTTAAATAGTCTACGGAGGTTATCTGAGGATAAACGTTTTTTTTAACAAACCTGCTTTGGTCCGTGTGGACCAATTTGGGTAAGTCTCGAGACGGTACAAAATCAACAACATTTGTGTTTATCAAAGATAGGTGGTGATAGTGACAACGTTGGGTGGCATCCTTTCCCTTTTTAAATAAAAGCGAAATTAGTAATGTATTCACATCTCTTCCAAATGAACCTTTGGGAACGGCTGTGTTAATCATTTCGAGCTATAGTGGACCTAATTGATTCCAAAACTTTAAATAGACCTCAGGAAAAATATTGTCCCATCCAGGTTATTTGCCTTTATTCATGATATCCAATGCCCTTTTGAGTTTATTAAGAGAGATTTGGACTTCCTCTGTTGAAAGAAGAGGAGTTCTTGATTATTTTAGAAAGGACTTTGTCTGGCTTGGTGTGGATTTACAGTCAGAGGTGTACAGTTCTTTATAGAAGCGGGAGAATCTTTGATTGATTAATTTGGGTTCTGATAGTAATTCCCCTGTTTCAGATTCAATCATTGTTATATCAGCTAATTGATTACTGCGTACCTTGTTGGCCAGTAAATGACAAGGACGATTACCATGGAAGTAATCGTTGAGTCTAACTCGATGGATGGCAAATTCTGCTCTCTGTCTTATCAATAAATGAAGTTATGTCTTGACTTTGGAAAGAATAATAGCTACCTGGTCTGAAAAGAGTGTTTGTTGAGAACACTCTTTTAATGTTGTTAACTGCATAATTTATTTATTCAACCCAGATGCAAATGCAGTTGCATTATTTTTTATAAAACCTTTGGTGGCATCCCATAGAATCCAGGGATCATCAACTGAATTTGTATTGATCATTATGAATTAAGTTAGTTGAATTTCAAATTGATCATAGCATGTAGGATTTTGTAGTAATGAAACGTTGAAATGCCGTCTTGTGGCTCTTTTAGTACATTCTAAGATTTGAAGTTGGCAGTAGTACGCCTAGTGGTCAGATGAAATATTTTATTGATTAAAGAAAATAGAGGTGTAGACAATTTTATGAAATCCATTCGTGATACATTTTTATTCCTGTTTGAGTAGAAAGTGTACTCTTTTGCTTTAGGATTATTTGCTCGCTAGGCATCAATGAGGTTATAATCAAAGAGCATATACTGGAGAGCCTTGGTTGTGTGTGGATTGTAGTTGGTCTTATTAGATTTGTCTCACATGTCCAAAATGGCATTCATGTCAGTCCCAATAACCAGATGGAATTCAGTTAATTCTAACTGTTACAGAATCCCCCTGCCGAGGGCGCTGTGGGACTAATTTCCAGCGTGTGTGTTGTTGTTTATATCTGGCTGGCGCCACGTAGTCTAGCTCCCTCTCACGTGAGAGATATCGATCACCCCCAGCTCGTCGTTTCAGCCAATCAGACTCTCCCCATGCACCCCACACTCTGTCCATGCACTGATCACGCATTATCTGATTGGTCAGATGCTCATAGCTCTGCACTGGTCAGACAGGCCAATTGCATGCACCCGCAAGGGTATAAATATTGCCCTGAGCCTGACAGTGTTATCGTGGGTGGAGTTATGTGCATGGGATGCGTGAACACAAAGTAATTTAAAGTTGCTGTTTAACTTGGCTTTGTATGCATATATAAGTAGTCATAACACAACAATTACTATGGTATGTATGTTTGCTGTCTTCTTTACTTGTAGCTCTGCTTTAGGTAACTTACCGTCATGTAAACACAGTCCTTTCTTACACTACCGTTGTTTATTCCTTGTTAGCAAACATGCTAGTCATTAGCCTACTCTACTATGGAATATATGCTTATTAGATACAGTCCTTGTTATCAATTATTGCTGTGTAATAGCCTAGTGTTTATTGCTGCAGTGTATTATCATATAGAGTCCTTCATATTTTGCTATTGTAGTTCTATGCCATTTCATGGGTATAGCTCATTCATGTCCATTCACTACTCTGCTCTACCAACAACGAAGATACAGCCTACAGGGAGGGTGTGAGGGCCCTGGCGGAATGGTGCCAGGAAAATAACCTCTCCCTCCAACGTCAACAAAATGAAAGAGCTGATCGTGGACTTCAAGAGACAGCAGAGAGAGCATGCCCCCATCCATATCGATGTTGACGAGGACACAGTGGAGAAGGTGAAAAGCTTCAAGTTCCTTGGCGTACACATCACTGACAATCTGAAATGGTCCACCCACACAGACAGTGTGGTGAAGAAGGCGCAACAGCGCTTCTTCAACCTCAGGAGGCTGAAGAAGTGTGTTTTGGCCCCTAAGACCCTCACAAACTTTTACAGATGCACCATTGAGAGCGTCCTGTCAGGCTGTATAGCTCTCCAGAGGGTGGTGCGGTCTGCCCAACGCATCACCTGGGGCACATTGCCTGCCCTCCAGGACATCTACAGCATCCGGTGTCACAGGAAGGCCAAGAAAATCATCAAGGACCTCAACCACCCGAGCCATGGCCTGTTCACCCCGCTACCACCCAGAAGGCAAGGTCAGTACAGGTGCATCAAAGCTGGGACCTAGAGACTGAAAAACAACTTCTATCTCAAGGCCATCAGACTGTTAAAGAGCAATCACTAGCTGGCCTCCACCCAGTACCCTTCCCTGAATTTAGTCACTGTAACTAGCCAGCTACCACCCGGTTACACTATTCTATCCACGTATTCGTCAGATATACTATATATTCTATCCACATACTGTCCATAATGTCTACATCACACCACATATTTATACTCCAGACTCCGACATTGCTCGTCCTAATATTTCTATATTTCTTATTTCCATTCTTTTACTTTTAGATTTGTGTGTATTGCTGTGTATTGTTAGATATTATTGTACTGTTGGAGCTAGGAACACAAGTATTTTGCTACACCCGCAATAACATCTGCTAAACATGTGTATGCGACCAATAAAATGTGATTTGATTTGTAGCCTGAATGTGAATATTCATTATTCCTTTCTCTGTACCTTTCATAAGCATCCCCATGTACATCCCCATTTGCATCCCGGTATTAATCTTCTCCTGTGTGTCAATAACGTTTCTGTGTGTTAACTCTTGGGCTGCATTATTCCCCTCTAACAGGGGCGGTGTCAGTGAGTCACAAACCAGTAAAATACGTAAAGCCGGGTCGTTATCTTTCACAAAGAATATGCTGTTCAGAGAATAAAACAACTGAGGATCATATGAATTTGGAGCGTACACATTAATAAAGGCAATTTTCTTTCCATTATGGATACATTTAAGGAAAGTGATTCTGCCTTCTTGGTCTAAGTGCAAAAAAGGGTAAATGCAGGTAGTCTGGATAGCCATTTGATTAGCTATTTAGCAGTCTTGTTTAGCAGTCTTATGGCTTGGATGTAGAAGCTGTTCAGGGTCCTGTTGTTTCCAGACTTTGTGCACTGGTACCACTTGCCATGCGGTAGCAGAGAGAACAATCTATGGCTTGGTTGGCTGGAGTCTGACAATTGTTTGGGCCTTCCTATAACACCGCCTGGTATAGAGGTCCTGGATGGCAGGGACCTCGGCCCCAGTGACGTACTGGGCCGTATTCGTCACCATCTGTAGCATCTTGTGGTCGGGTGCCTTGTAGTTGCCATACCAGACGGTGTTACAACCAGTCAGGATGCTCTCAATGGTGCAGCTGTAAAAGTTCCTGAGGATCTGAGGGGCCATGCCAAATCGTTTCAGCCTCCTGAGGGAGAAGAGGCGCTGCCGTGCCGTCTTCACGACAGTTCTGGTGTGAGAGGACCATGTTAAATCCTCAGTGATGTGTACACCGAGGTACTTGAAGCTCTTGATCCTCTCCACTGCGTTCCATCGATGTGGATGGGGGTGTGAAACCCCCTCTGTTTCCTGTAGCCCACGAAAGGTCCGAAAAATTGCCCAAGACTTCAGCCACCCGAGACATGCACTGTTCTCCATGCTCCCATTCGGCAGGTGGTACCAGTGCATCAAGGCTCAGACAAACAGACTCCTAGACAGCTTCTATCCCCTGTCCTTAAGACTGTTAAATGGCTAACAACTACCAGTCTCCCTCTCCCACAGACTATCTACACTGACTCTATGCCCATCCACAGGTCTCCACCCACTCAGACACAACCTACGCGGCTGCTCAAATGATTATTGATTAGATGTATTACTCCATTACGTTACTGTCCATTGATTATTGATTGCCATTACCACTATCTATTTATACTACTACTAGTCACTATTACTCCTGTTTACATGTATACAGTATATTACCATTAGTATATTACCATAAGTATCTAAATATTCCTGCTACCAGTCACTTTTCAGCCCTGTTTAAACCCACCTCAACCACTCCAGTACCCCTGCACATTGAATAATGTACTGGCACTGACCTGTATATACTTGCGTTCTCGTATTTCTTTAATTCGTCCTGGCTGAATGCCTATTTCCGCACAATATGTGTGAGGCATCAGCACAGGATGTACAGGGCTGTGCACTCGTAATGGCGCTACAGCACGTGGCACTGGCGCAGGATATCCGGGACAGAGGAGGGGTACTGGAGGCCACGAGCGTTGAGCCGGCACACCCCGTCCTGGCTGCATGCCCACCTTAGCACGACACGTGCGTGGTGCTAGCACAGGACGTACAGGACTGTGCCGGAACACTCGCGGCACAGTACGTGGCTCCGCCAACCACCCTTTTAGCCCCCCCAAAAAAAATTATTGGGGCTGTCTCTTGGGCTTCCTCCCCGGCCGGTACCCTCTGCGTTGCCGCTGCTCCTCTCTGTAGCGCGCCTCCACAGTCTCCTCTCCTGCCTGGGCATTCACCTTTGCCCATGGCCCTTTCCCAGCGAATATCTCCTCCCAAGACCACCATTTGCCCACCTGCGACATCGCCATCTTCTCCTCCTGGGCACGCTGCTTGGACCTCTTATGGTGGGATCTTCTGTCACGTTCGTCGACTGAAGACACGGACCAAGGCGCAGCGTGATAAGCGTACATTTTATTTCAGTGCACAACACGAACAAAACAACAAAACGAACGATATGTGAAGTCCTGAGGTTACAACACCAAAACAAACCTTACGGAACAAGATCCCACAAATACTAGTGCAACACAGGCTGCCTAAGTATGGTCCCCAATCAGAGACAACGAGCTACAGCTGCCTCTGATTGGGAACCACCCTGGCCAACATAGATCTAAATGATCTAGAACGAAAACATAGAAAAACTAAACAAAGCAAATCCACACCCTGGCTCAACATTTAAGAGTCCCCAGAACCAGGGCGTGACAGAAATTTTGGGTCCATGGCCAGGAAACTTCCCAGACCTTAATCCCATTGAGAACTTGTGGTCAATCCTCAAGAGGCGGGTGGAAAAACAAAACCCCACAAATTCTGACAAACTCCAAGCATTGATTATACAAGAATGGGCTACCATCAGTCAGGATGTGGCCCAGTAGTTATTTGACAGCATGCCAGGGCAGATTGCAGAGGTCTTGAAAAAGAAGGGTCAACACTGCAAATATTGACTCTTTGCATAAACTTAATGTAATTGTCAATAAAAGCCTTTGACACTTATGGAATGCTTGTAATTCTACTTCATTATACCATAGTAACATCTGACAAAAATATCTAAAAACACTGAAGCAGCAAACTTTGTGAAGACCAATTCTTGTGTCATTCTCAAAACGTTTGACCACGACTGTATATTATTATTATCATAACATTTTTGGGAAAGAGCTCTCAAGGTAAGAATGTCACTGTACTGTTTTACACCTGTTGTATCCTGTACATGTGGCGAATACATTTTGAAACGTGAAAAAGGTTGCCAACCACAGGTCTAGTAGAATCACTTACAGGAATGTAGACCTACAGAGCGGCTTTCCCACCGGCTCATGCTAACATCTTTGCTTTGTTTGTCTACTAGAACCACTGTACAGTAACATAGGACTACAGAGCAGCATTCTCACCAACTCATACTAACAGCTTAGCTCCGTTTGTCAGCTACATTTACATTTTTACATTTTAGTCATTTAGCAGACGCTCTTATCCAGAGCGACTTACAGTTAGTGAGTGCATAAATTTTTCATACTGGCCCCCCGTGGGAATCGAACCCACAACCCTGGCGTTGCAAACGCCATACTCTACACGGGATCATGCTGTGGGGATGTTTTTCAGCCGCAGGGACCGGGAGACTAGACATGATCGAGGGTAAGATGAACGGAACAAAGTACAGAGAGATCCTTGATGAAAACCTGCCCCAGACCTCAGACTGGGGTGAAACTTGTCACCTTCCAGCAGGACAACGACCCTAAGCACACAGCCAAGACAACGCAGGAGTGGCTTTGGGACAAGTCTCTGAATGTCCTTGAGTTGCCCAGCTAGAGCCCGGACTTGAACCCGATCAAACATCTCTGGAGAGACCTGAAAATAGCTCTGCAGCAAAGCTCCCCATCCAACCTGACAGAGCTTGAGAGGACTTACAGTTAGTGAGTGCATACATTTTTCATACTGGCCCCCCGTGGGAATCGAACCCACAACCCAGGCATTGCAAGCGCCATGCTCTACCAACTGAGTTACAGGAGGCCACAGCTACATCTAATTGACATTTCACTGACATCTCACTGACGTCTCACCTTAGTCTCACCTACAGCTCGAGTAGACAGATGGCTCGGTGCTGAGTCGCTACCAGCAGAGTCGTGCAGAGACTGAGCTGCGGTCAGCAGGCTCCTAAAGCGCCCGACCTGCTCCTGAACCAACCTGAACAGATGAGCAGCACCAACACACTCTGGCCCTCTCTCATCTCCCTTGGAGGCCAGACTGTCAGCTGTCAGGTCTCCTACCTCCAGCACAGAGCCAATGCTGGGGAAGACAGGCATATTTGCATTGATCTAATTAATGAAAAGTAAAGGCTGGAGGGAGAGTTAGTCCATGCAGAGTTGATGTAGCGTCCCAATTTACCACCCAGCACTGTCTCCAATGTGTCTGAAAGGCCTGGAGTCTGTCGAGGCCAACATAGAAAGAGCCCATACTGAGGACAGTTTGTATTCAGTCAAATTGCTGGTTGCCAGTTGCTGTGGTTGTGTAAGTTGCATCTGCACAGGGTGATGGAAAGGATCAATTTGATGGAGTTGAAGATCAGTCAAGCACACAGACTGCCTTCATACTGCTATCGACATGCTGGATAAGCACCAGAGGCCATATGATGAAGGGAAACAAAATCAAAGACCTTTAGCCCTCTAACTCTCCCTCTCTCTACCTCTCTTCCTCTCCTCTCATTAGTAGCAGAGGCCAGTGTGTGTGTGTGTGTGTGTGTGTGCGTGCGTGTGTGCGTGTGTGTGTGTTTGTATGTGTGTGTTTGTGCGCGTGTGTGTGTGTAGCGCTGTCTGTGTTGCCATCGGTGTGAGAGCCATTAATGCAGCATGTCAATCAACCGGGACACACATGTCAATATTTGGATCAGTGTGTGGCAGGCTGGGAGTAGAGTTATGACAGAGGAAGATTGACTGCCATAAGAATGATGGAGAGGAGGGGTAGGCTAGACCTGAATGAACAAGGGAGGAGATTCTGTGTGTGTGCGTGTGTGTGCACGTGTGTGTGTGTGTGTGAGAGAGCTAGTAAATTACAGTACAGCAACATAGGCAGTGAGATAAATTTGACCCCAATAACTACCGTGTGAAATACGTCAACAGAAACCTTGGGGAAATCCTCTGCATTATCATTAACAGCAGACTTGTACATTTCCTCAGTGAAAACAATGTACTGAATAAATGCTAAATTGTATTTTTACCAAATTACCGTACGACAGACCACATATTCACCCTTCACACCCTAATTGACAAACAAACAAATCAAAATAAAGGCAAAGTCTTCTCATGCTTTGTTTACTTCAAAAAAGCTTTTGACTCAATTTGGCATGAGAGTCTGCTGTACAAATTGATGGAAAGTGGTGTTGGGTGAAAAACATACAACATTATAAAATCCATGTACACAAACAAAAAGTGTGCGGTTAAAATTGGCAAAAAACACACACATTTCTTTTCACAGGGCCGTGGGGTGAGACAGGGATGCAGCTTAAGCCCCACCCTCTTTAACATATATCTCAATGAATTGGCGAGGGCACTAGAACAGTCTGCACCACCCGGACTCACCCTACTAGAATCTGAAGTCAAATGTCTGCTATTTGTGTCACGCCCTGGCTCTGGGGACTCTTATATGTTGAGCCAGGGTGTTAGTTTCTATGTGTAGTGTCTATGTTTTGTTTTCTATGTGTTCTTTTCTAGATCGTGTATTTCTGTGTTGGCCGGGGTGGTTCCCAATCGGAGGCAGCTGTGTCTTGTTGTCTCTGATTGGGAACCATACTTAGGCAGCCTGTTGTGCACTTGTGGGATCTTGTTCCGTGTAGGTTTGTGTTTATGACCGAGGACTTCACGTTTCGTTTTGTTGTTTTGTTATTGTTAATAGTACTCAATAAAAGATGTACGCATTTCACGCTGCGCCTTGGTCCACTCATTACGACGATCGTGACAGAAGATCCCACCAAAACAGGACCAAGCAGCGTTTCCAGGAGCAAACGCCGGAGGTAACGTTGGTAGATGTCCTCCTCGGTTGGGGGAGGATAACGGAGGAGGAGGCCGTCCGTTACCGGAGGGCGATGAAGGGGGAGACCCAGGCAGGAGAGGAGAAGCGGCGCCAACCGGGCCGTCGTCGGACAGGCGAGAGGCAACCCCAATAATATTTTTTGGGGGGGCACACGGCATGGACGACGGGGCTGCTGGAGGCAGCTACAGGGCGAGATTGTGGACTAGGAGAGAAGGCCACCAGGTTACGGGGGCCATTGGTCATTAGAGGGAAGGAGAGTGTAGAGAAACGGCGAGAGGTACTGGGGTGTGTTACCAGTCCGGTCCGGCCCGTTCCTGATCCCCGCACAAGCCCAGTGGTGTGTGTTCCCAGTACGGTCCGGCCTGTTCCTGTTCCTCGCACCAAGCCTGTGATGCGCGTCGCCAGCCCGGCCCGGCCTGTTCCTGCCCCTCGCACCAAGCCTGTGGTGCGCGTCGCCAGCCCGGCCCGGCCTGTTCCTGCCTCTCGCACCAAGCCTGTGGTGCGCGTCGCCAGCCCGGCCCGGCCTGTTCCTGCCCCTCGCACCAAGCCTGTGGTGCGCGTCGCCAGCCCGGCCCGGCCTGTTCCTGCCCCTCGCACCAAGCCTGTGGTGCGCGTCGCCAGCCCGGCCCGGCCTGTTCCTGTCCCTCGCACCAAGCCTGTAGTGCGCGTCGCCAGCCCGGTCCGGCCTGTTCCTGCTCCCCGCACCAAGCCAGTGGTGCGCATCGCCAGCCCGGTCCGGCCTGTTCCTGCTCCCCGCACCAAGCCAGTGGTGCGCGTCGCCAGCCCGGTCCGGCCTGTGCCTGCTCCCCGCCCCAAGCCAGTGGTGCGCGTCGTCAGCCCGGTCCGGCCCGTTCCTGCTCCCCGCACCAAGCCAGTGGTGCGCGTCGTCAGCCCGGTCCGGCCCGTTCCTGCTCCCCGCACCAAGCCAGTGGTGCGCGTCGTCAGCCCGGTCCGGCCCGTTCCTGCTCCCCGCACCAAGCCAGTGGTGCGCGTCGTCAGCCCGGTCCGGCCCATTCCTGCTCCCCGCACCAAGCCAGTGGTGCGCGTCGTCAGTCCGGCACAGCCCGTGCCTGTTTCACCGGTGCCTGGTCAGGTACCGGTCAGCTGCTCCACACCGGAGCCCAAGCAATCCGCTCCACCGATGTCCAGTCCAGCTCCAGCCAGCGGGGCCAGACCAGACCAGGGGCGCTACGGGGGGTAGTTAGAGAGTTGTGGTCACGCCCGGATCCGCCTCCGAGGCGGAATGCCCACCCGGCCCCTCCCCTGTTGGGTTTAGTTGGCGCGGTCGCAGTCCGCGCCTTTGGGGGGTGGGTACTGTCACGCCCTGGCTCTGGGGACTCTTATATGTTGAGCCAGGGTGTTAGTTTCTATGTGTAGTGTCTATGTTTTGTTTTCTATGTGTTCTTTTCTAGATCATGTGTTGGCCGGGGTGGTTCCCAATCGGAGGCAGCTGTGTCTTGTTGTCTCTGATTGGGAACCATACTTAGGCAGCCTATTGTGCACTTGTCATTTGTGGGATCTTGTTCCGTGTAGGTTTGTGTTTATGACCGAGGACTTCACGTTTCGTTTTGTTGTTTTGTTATTGTTAATAGTACTCAATAAAAGATGTACGCATTTCACGCTGCGCCTTGGTCCACTCATTACGACGATCGTGACAATTTGCTGATGATATGGGCTCCCGAGTGGCGCAGCGTTCTAAGGCACTGCATCTCAGCTCTTGAGGCATCACTACAGACCCTCTGGTTAAATTCCAGGCTGTATCACAACCGGCTGTGATTGGGAGTCCCATAGGGCGGCACACAATTGGCCTTGAGTCGTCCGGGTTTGGCCGGTGTAGGCCGTCATTGTAAATAAGAATTTGTTCTTAACTGACTTGCCTAGTTAAATAAAGGTTGAATAAAATAAAAAATAAAAAAATCTGGTGCTTCTGTCCCCAACCAAGGAGGGCCTACTGCAGCACCTAGATATTTTGCACAGATTCTGTCAGACCTGGGCCCTGACAGTATATCTCAGTAAGACAAAAACAATGGTGTTCTAAAAATGGTCCAGTTGCCAGGACCACAAATACAAATTCTATCTAGACACCATTGCCCAGAGCACACAAAAATACTATACATACCTCAGCCTAAACATCAGCGCCATAGGTAACTTCCACAAAGCTGTGAACAATCTGTACTTGAACTATTTGCACATAATATGACATTTGAAATGTCTTTATTCTATTGTGAGTGTAATATTTATTGTTCACTTTTTATTGTTTATTTCACTTTTGTGTAATAGGCTTCCCATGCCAATAAAGCCCCTTGAATTGAATTGAATTGAATTGAATTGACACAAGACACAAGCGGAGAGAGGGAAGTAATGACTGAAAAAGTGAGATTGGAGAGCGAGAGAGAGAGCGCATTGCGTTTTTTTGTTATTGCCTAAATGCAATCTGGAAAACTATTTTAAATGCTATATTGATAGTAAATGTACCAAGGGAACAACAGTCCCACCTTTTTCATTGTCCATTTTGCCCATATTCTTGATGAAGAATGTTAAGCTCACTGGTTTGAGACCACAAAATCAACTAATACCGCTAAATAGCACTGCTAATAACTCTATATTGAAAATACTGTGATTGAAGAAAAATATAGGTTTATTCTTTAAAAAGATATAGGTTTATTATCATTTCTACACACTTTCTACCTGGTTTTAGTTATTATGTTCAGACTGGAATATTTTTTATAAAATAAAATATGTTTAATATTTTTTTACTCAGACATTCATGACCCATTCAAAACCTCCCACGACCTAAATTTGGGTCGCGACCCACCAGTTGAGAATAGCTGCCCTACAGTACGTCTGACACATATACACAGGCATGATGACAGGTACACACACACACACACACACACACACACACACACACACACACACACACACACACACACACACACACCCACCAGTTTTCTATACTATATGTTGAACGTTTGCTTTTTACACTGTATATCATTGAATTTACAGCAAATAAAACCGAATATTATCTCCACAGTTTTTAGATGTGTTGCTCCCTGTAGAGAAACCTCTCAGGTGATGTTTTGTAGTTCATTCATGCTCTTTGATATTTCACCAGACCTCCCTGGTCTTAAACCCTACTGATCAAAGCCATAACAGCAGAATTGACATCTGAAAGCTCAACATCTCTCGGGATATTAGGATTTAGTTTAATTACCTATATCTCACCTCCACAGCCACAGGTTGAACTGACATTTATTAGCACCAATAACACTGGTGAGTGATGTATGTTGAAGGGGAATAATGAGGGAATCATCAGCCTGGTGATTAGAGAGCTAATGCGGTGGAAAGGAACAGGAGAAGGGGAACCGAGCACCACTCCCAGTTGACGTACATGTGTGTGTGGTGTGTGTTGCATGAATATGCGTGCATTCTTACATGCATGTGTGTAAGTGTGAAAGTGTGCATGTGTAGTCAGTGGGGGAGAAGTGAAAGTCATTATGAAACAGATGTCTCCATAGGCTCCCAGTAAGCTCTGCTTTATAAGGCTTGGAGGAATCATCACCAAGCCGCCAACCTCCCACACACACAGCCCCACTGGAAGAAGTTTGGAATCGCATCAGCGGTAGAGTCAGATATACTGCATGGAAGCATATTGTCTCTCAAATGTATTCCCTAACTCCAACTTTTCTATAAAGGTGCTTTTGATCACCTTGGACTGTCAGCAAAACAGCCTTCACAGTGCACATAAAGACTGTATTACACACTGGCAGCGATTATTAAATACTGGCAGCGAGATTTATTGGAAAACGTCTTTTTTAATCATGTTTGTGAGAAGGCGGCATTGTTGTTGTGTAGCTAAACATTACTGCACACAATGCAATGGCAAGCTGCAGTATTACCCTATTATCACAGCCAGTCTGAAAACGTGTGCTACCCCCCCCCCCCCCTCCCCCAACCATCCCCCTCCCCCTTTCCCCTGGCATTGGCCACTAGCTGCCCGATGGCCAGATGGCATGGAGACAGATCCATCATTGTTGGTGAGAAGCGTCACGTCCATTGCCCATATCAGTGTGGCATGCCCAGCCTATGGGTCAGCCCGCGCCAGTCCTCGCGGGCACCTCAGCTGTTCTACCTGCAGATGCTTCTCATTTGTAGGTTAATGTATCTGATGGGGCCAGCGTCAGTGAATTGGTATGTGAAGCAAGACAGACCCACATAAAAAAAATGCTATAGTATACTATGGTATAAATACTATAGTATTCACTGTAGTGTTTTTGTGGACTTTACTGTAGTATTCACTGTAGTGTCAACGCGGACTGAAGTACACAAAAACACTACAGTGAATACTGATACTGTAGTATTTACTGTAGTATACTGTATTATACTGTAATATTTATAGTTAACTATAGTATAAATACTGTAGTAAAATAAAACTATAGTATATACTGTAGTAACTAATGTGGTGTTTTTGCAGACTGTGCTGTACTGTAGTATTTTTGCAGACAATACTGTAGCATTTAGTATAGTGTTCCTGTTTTATTATCTTTGACATAGAAGTGGAGGCTTTCTCCTTCAAGAAATGTTCCATAACCTGTAGGTAGGTAGGTAGGTAGGTAGGTAGGTAGGTAGGTAGGTAGGTAGGTAGGTAGGTAGGTAGAGCTGTGTGTGTGGGAGGTTGGCGGCTTGGTGATGATGAGTTCCTCCAAGCCTTATAAAGCAGAGCTTACTGGGAGCCTATGGAGACATCTGTTTCATAATGACTTTCACTTCTCCCTCACTGACTACACATGCACACTTTCACACTTACACACATGCATGTAAGAATGCACGCATATTCATGCGACACACACCACACACACATGTACGTCAACTGGGAGTGGTGCTCGGTTCCCCTTCTCCTGTTCCTTTCCACCTCATTAGCTCTCTAATCACCAGGCTGATGATTCCCTCATTATTCCCCTTCAACATACATCACTCACCAGTGTTATTGGTGCTAATAAATGTCAGTTCAACCTGTGGCTTGCGAAAGTATTCACCCCCATTGGGCCTATTTTGTTGCCTTACAACCTGGAATTAAAATGGATTTTTGGGGGGTTTGTATCATTTGATTTACACAACATGCCTACCACTTTGAAGATACAATTTTTTTTTATTGTGCAACAAACAAGAAATAAGACCAAAAAACAGAAAATTTGAGCGTGCATAACTATTCACACCCCCAAAGTCAATACTTTGTAGGGCCACCTTTTGCAGCAATTACAGCTGCAAGTCTCTTGGGGTGGGTATGTCTCTATAAGCTTGGCACATCTAGCCACTGGGATTTTTGCCCATTCTTCAAGGCAAAACTGCTCCAGCTCCTTCAAGTTGGATGGGTTCCGCTGGTGTACAGCAATCTTTAAGTCATACCACAGATTCTCAATTGAATTGAGGTCTGGGCTTTGACTAAGCCTTTTCAAGACATAAAATGTTTCCCCTTAAACAACTCGAGTGTCCTGCTGGAAGGGGAACCTCCGTCCCAGGCTCAAATCTCTGGAAGACTGAAACAGGTTTCCCTCAAGAATTTCCCTCAATTTTGACCAGTTTCCCAGTCCCTGCCGATGAAAAACATCCCCACAGCATGATGCTGCCACCACCATGCTTCACTGTGGGGATGGTATTCTCGGGGTGATGAGAGGTGTTGGGTTTGCGCCAGACATAGATTTTTCCTTGATGGCCAGAAAGCTCAAAGTCTCATCTGACCAGAGTACCTTCTTCCATATGTTTGGGGAGTCTCCCACATGCCTTTTGGCGAACACCAAACGTGTTTGCTTATTTTTTTCTGTAAGCAATGGCTTTTTTCTGGCCACACTTCCGTAAAACCCAGCTCTGTGGAGTGTACGGTTTAAAGTGGTCCTATGGACAGATACTCCAATCTCCGCTGTGGAGCTTTGCAGCTCCTTCAGGGTTATCTTTGGTGTCTTTGTTGTCTCTCTGATGAATGCCCTCCTTGCCTGGTCTGTGAGTTTTGGTGGGCGGCCCTCTCTTGGCAGGTTTGTTGTGGTGCCATATTCTTTCCATTTTTTAATAATGGATTTAATGGTGCTCCGTGGGATGTTCAAAGTTTCTGTTATTTTTTTATAACCCAACACTGATCTGTACTTCTCCACAACTTTGTCCCTGACCTGTTTGGAGTGCGCCTTGGTCTTCATGGTGCCGCTTGCTTGGTGGTGGTGTTGCAGACTATGGGGCCTTTCAGAACAGGTGTATATATACACTGAGATCATGTGACAGATCATGTGACACTTAGTTTGCACACAGGACTTTATTTAACTAATTATGTGACTTCTGAAGGTAATTGGTTGCACCAGATCTTATTTAGGGGCTTCATAGCAAAGGGGGTGAATACATATGCACACACCACTTTTCTGTTATTAATTTTTTTGAATCTTTTGAAACAAGTTATTTTTTTCATTCCACTTCACCAATTTGGACTATTTTGTGTATGTCCATTACATGAAATCCAAATAAAAATCCATTTAAATTACAGGTTGTAATGCAACAAAATAGGAAAAAACACCAAGGGGGATGAATACTCTTGCAAGGCACTGTAGGTAGGACTGGGGTCTGAACAAATTGTTCAGAGCTTCTGCTCTTTTCTATAACCTGTAGGGAACACAATATACAGTGGGGAAAAAAAGTATTTAGTCAGCCACCAATTGTGCAAGTTCTCCCACTTAAAAAGATGAGAGAGGCGTGTAATTTTTATCATAGGTACACGTCAACTATGACAGACAAATTGAGCATTTTTTTCCAGAGAATCACATTGTAGGATTTTAATGAATTTATTTGCAAATTATGGTGGAAAATAAGTATTTGGTCACCTACAAACAAGCAAGATTTCTCACAGACCTGTAACTTCTTCTTTAAGAGGCTCCTCTGTCCTCCACTCGTTACCTGTATTAATGGCACCTGTTTGAACTTGTTATCAGTATAAAAGACACCTGTCCACAACCTCAAACATTCACACTCCAAACACCACTATGGCCAAGACCAAAGAGCTGTCAAAGGACACCAGAAACAAAATTGTAGACCTGCACCAGGCTGGGAAGACTGAATCTGCAATAGGTAAGCAGCTTGGTTTGAAGAAATCAACTGTGGGAGCAATTATTAGGAAATGGAAGACATACAAGACCACTGATAATCTCTCTCGATCTGGGGCTCCACGCAAGATCTCACCCCGTGGGGTCAAAATGATCACAAGAACGGTGAGCAATAATCCCAGAACCACACGGGGGGACCTAGTGAATGACCTGCAGAGAGCTGGGACCAAAGTAACAAAGCCTACCATCAGTAACACACTATGCCGCCAGGGACTCAAATCCTGCAGTGCCAGACGTGTCCCCCTGCTTAAGCCAGTACATGTCCAGGCCCGTCTGAAGTTTGCTAGAGTGCATTTGGATGATCCAGAAGAGGATTAGGAGAATGTCATATGGTCAGATGAAACCAAAATAGAACCTTTTGGTAAAAACTCAACTCGTCGTGTTTGGAGGACAAATAATGCTGAGTTGCATCCAAAGAACACCATACCTACTGTGAAGCATGGGGGTGGAAACATCATGCTTTGGGGCTGTTCTTCTGCAAAGGGACCAGGACGACTGATCCGTGTAAAGGAAAGAATGAATGGGGCCATGTATCGTGAGATTTTGAGTGAAAACCTCCTTCCATCAGCAAGGGCATTGAAGATGAAACGTGGCTGGGTCTTTCAGCAGGACAATGATCCCAAACACACCGCCCGGGCAACGAAGGAGTGTCTTCGTAAGAAGCATTTCAAGGTCCTGGAGTGGCCTAGCCAGTCTCCAGATCTCAACCCCATAGAAAATCTTTGGAGGGAGTTGAAAGTCCGTGTTGCCCAGCGACAGCCCCAAAACATCACTGCTCTAGAGGAGATCTGCATGGAGGAATGGGCCAAAATACCAGCAACAGTGTGTGAAAACCTTGTGAAGACTTACAGAAAACGTTTGACCTGTGTCATGCCAACAAATGGTATATAACAAAGTATTGAGAAACTTTTGTTATTGACCAAATACTTATTTTCCACCATAATTAGCAAATAAATTCATTAAAAATCCTACAATGTGATTTGATGGGGGAAAAAAATCTCATTTTTTTCTGTCATAGTTGACATGTACCTATGATGAAAATTACAGGCCTCTCTCATCTTTTTAAGTGGGAGAACTTGCACAATTGGTGGCTGACTAAATACCTTTTTCCCCCACTGTATGGTATATACTTGGCATGTAGGTTTCTCACTTATGGGTGGCACAAATTGTGATATGGGGAGGGGAATGGGCAGGGTATATGCAAATAAGATGTGTTTTGGCGGACTGTAGTGTTTTTGCTGACATTATTTACTACAATGTTTTTTGGGGGGTGGATAATATTGGAGTATTTACCATATTTTCTATAGCATACAACAACATTCTATAGTAAGTGATCAGTGGCGACCCGTCATTCAGGGCAGGTGGGGCAGAGCTAGCGCGTTGTGGAACACACGTGCATCGTTCATTATTTTCCATAGAGCGCATAGCCTCTTGTTGATTATCATGTTGATTTACATGTAGTATAGTATTCTACAGTATACTACAGTTTGCTATAGAATTCTATAGTAAGTAGTGTAGTATTCTATAGTAAACTGCAGTATTTTGTCATGTGGGGAGAACCCAATCAGAGCAGAACGGGATTAGGATCGATGCTTTGTGGCAGCAATGAAGGTGGAATAGCTTAACAAAGACTTAGGTAGGGACATGAAATTGAGTAAGTTGTGATTGTATTTGTTGTTTTTCCTTACCGTGAATATCTTGTTGTGATTTTCCGTGGTTGTCCGTCTCTGACATGCGTATTGAGAAACGTTGGCCACAGCAGTGGGTGGAGAACAGTCTGTCACTGTGGATGAAGTGTCCTGTACACAAAAACAAAATAAAGTAGATTTGAATTAATTGGAAAAGGTTTGCAAGTACAAGTATCAGTGTGAGTGATATTCACCAGCATTCAAATGAAAATCACAGTCGAAGAAGAGATTCTGGATCATAGAAAATGGGACAAAAGTGGGTTTCAAAAAGTTATGTGAGATTATTCTGAGTTCTGAAAGCTGAACAGCAATAAAAGAGGTTGAGAATACTCCAGTCCCCACATCACCAGGGCAACAGTCTAATGACACTCATCACACAGTCTGGTGGCATCCAAATCCATTACTTCAGCTAACCTGTAACACATCAAGAATTCTGCAAACCCATAATCCAATTTGCCATTTGTAAATTGCCTTTTCAGTCCCACAGAAGAAATTGCTCATTTGTAATGTATCAAAAGGATTATAGATGTAATATTAATGTTCTCGTAGACAATTAGACATCTACATTGGAACATTGTGTCTGTGAAAATTACCCATGGAATTTTCAGGCAGTTTGGGCGCACTGTGACACAGGAGAGAATTGTAGGGAGGTAACGTCACCATACCATGTTGAAAGAAGGAACGGGGGAGTTAAAATGAAGATAATGAAAAAGTGCTTGGCATCTCTCCAGTTCTCCCACATTGGAGGGCTGAATCAAGCAGTAAGAGATTTTTTCTCAAGCGCTTGGGACTATGAGGTTCTACCTGCAAAAATATGATTCTAAGATAATTGGTTTTAAAGTTCCGAACCCTCATTGGTTTGAATGGTGTCAGCAATTTTTATATTGTATTCTTTTGAATTTAACTAAATTAATTGGGGTATTTAGAGTACTACATACTGTAGGTAGAGAACATTGAACAGAACAATTTTGACAAAAATGCACATAGAACCTTTTAGTCCCAAGCTCTCGAAATATTCATCAGTTATTCCCTCACCAGAAGCCTCTTCTGTTCTTAAAAAAAGTGTTGAATAGCTGTGAATATATTTAATGGAACCAGATTTTCTGCCAATCCAAAGTGAAACGTACATTTTCCTCTCTTACACAGATCAGAATAGAACATACTTTTTTTTTTCATTTCTGCCTCAGAGCTATTTTTAATCCATGTGGGATTCTGAGCCCAAAGAGAGAAGGCATCAGTATGCACAGGGAGTTGGAGGTAGGCATGATACAGCTGGGTTTAGTTATTATACAGGCCTATACTGTATCCAGCTCCAACAGACCTCCATGCTGTATGCTCCCTTCTGGCCTTCTCTCCCCAAGGCTCACCTCCTGCTAAACTCAGAGGGGATCTATTGATTAAATGTCCACATTTAAAAGTCTGCTGAATTTATAAAGTTGGGCACCTATGCTCCACAGTCTAGACCCTTTCACAGACCCTTTCACATCTGCTGCTAGTGGGAGAGGTGAGTGAAGCTGGACCCCAGATGCCCACTCCTCAGACTAACTGTGTGTGTGTGTGTGTGTGTGTGTGTGTGTGTGTGTGTGTGTGTGTGTGTGTGTGTGTGTGTGTGTGTGTGTGTGTGTGTGTGTGTACAGGTCCGTCTGCTCACCCGCACCCATGCAAGCAAGTGGGCAGGAACGCAAGCACATACGCATGCACTCACCGGGCACGCTCACGTGTGTTCGTGCGTGCATGCCCGGTGCGTGCATGCGTGCGTGCGTGAGTTCCTGACTGTTTGCTTGCATGGGTGCGGGTGAGCAAGCGGGCCTGTGCACGCTTGTGTGTGTGCCTACAGATGCAGACAGGGGCTGTCTGTTCAGGTTAATTGTATTCACACAGACGGAGAGGTGTGTTCAGGCAGGTTAATGAAATCCTCACGGGCCACCGAGCAGGGTTAGGGGTCACAGAGGCCGCCACTCCTACTGGGGGCACTAGCCCTTCTTTAAAGAAGATTGATGACAGCCACTGCACAGGGACAACATGTGTCTGTGTTCACAAGCCTGACACATCTCTCTCCAATCCTGTAACCATTCCCTCAATCTCTTACTCACTGTCTCCTCTCTCCTCGTTCTCACCAGCCCACCACCTATTCCACATCCCACTCCACTTACGCAAAACAGCCTCTGTAGCCCATTGTATGCATGCCAGTAAGTAACCAATGGAAATATTACATTTCAATGGGTTTTTAAAACGTGTAATTCTCCATAGTAGCAGCATTCAGGGTACACGGTGGAATATTTATGGTTGTAAAACACATAACGTTTTTAGAGTGGTAGGAAGAGCCTGAGGCGAACGTGTTAGCGAAGCCAGCTCAGAGAATATTGTATCTCTTCACAAGGCTCTTAAATAGATTTATAACTCATAAAAAACGATCTATTGGAAGTACAGCACACATAAATGCCACAGTGTATTTCCTTGTTGTGTATAGAAAGAGGATGCATCACAGGTAAAGCAGTAAAAGAGCCCTGTGGTTACCTTAGGAGAAAGGCTGACAAATGTCAATATTGCATCATTAGCTCATCTGCTTAAATGACATAGGCAAAATAAATCTATTGATGGGTCACATTTTAGCATGTCATATGGAATAGCACAAATGGGTGATCAAGAATGGGAAATGCCCATGTTTATATCTGTTGTTGTATAACTCAGGCACACGCTTGTTGTCATAACTCTGCGCAACACTGTCAGAGAGCCATTCTTGCGAACACTGTTGTGCTGAGGTTGGTAGGAAGTGGACCTGGGTTAAAATACTATCTGAAATATTTCAAATACTTTTTGCGTTTGATTTAGCCTGTCTGAAGTGCCAGATGGGCGGGGTTTGCACTTTTGAGACGTTTATATTGGTTGCATTGCGCCAGGCAATCTCAATCAAGCCCAGCTAAAGTATTTGAAATTATTTCAAATGTTATTTGAACCCAGGTATGGTGGGAAGAAGGGAAGAACGTCTGTCTCTGTTTTCCCCCACTGAGAGTAGAAAGATAGACTGTCCATCTAAACCAGGCAGCATATTTCCTTATTCTAGGCCCATATGTTGCGAAGGCTCCCACAGTGCCATCCAGGATAAACAAATCTGTCTGTGTGTTGGTTAGCGGCGAGCTCCGAGCCCTGACGTAATGCTGATGGGTCTATTTGGCACGCAAAAGCATTATGGGGGATCCTTCTGCCGCTGTCAAGCAAACTGAAATGTGGTAATGTGAGTGGAGGCTAGAGAAAGGTAAATGTGTTCTCGTCTACAATTCCTCTCTGGTCAGTATATTTGACACACACACAAATGTGCACACACACACACACACACACACACACACACACACACACAATAAAGCTCCCATTTGAACTTTGGATAAAACATTTATCTTGTATTATTCCTTTACTGAGCATCACCAATAGATTTGACATACTGACTAGTCAAGTCTTGCCATATGGTAATTAATATTGCAAATGTCGTTGAGAAAATGGACTCAGTATGTTCAAGGTCACATTTTCTTATCTGTCTGTCCTTCTCATATCTATGATTCTAGTGCCCATCATTCTTTTATGGACTTATTCACACTATCTCTAAATTGTCTGCATCATTTACATATTTTTAAAGATTCCTTTGTCTTCTCTTTTATTTTACAGGCCATTCATCTCTATTTCTGCAGTCTACCATAAATGAACATTTTTGTTCTGTTGCATATTTAAAATCATAACTGATTAGTTCCCCTTATTATGTTCTATAATAAAACCTCCCTTTACAGTTTACAGCACCATCTAGTGCTCGGTGCATGGCCACTGCACTCTCCTCACACACACACACACACACACACACACAGTCACATTTACACGCACAGTCACACACACAGTCACACACACACACAAAATCTCTCACTCAAGAAGTTACATATCGCAATTGGTATAGTTAAATTCAAATTCATTTATTGATAATATAATAATACTATTCATATTTAACTGTGTGTGTGTGTCCAATCTACACTTTTCGAACTTACCATACCTCCCAATTTGCTAGCCTCAATCATTGTGAGCTAGGTGACTAGTCTGAGAAAGACAGGAGGCCCATCGTCTCAACCAGCTCCGACACCTCCTGGTCATCAGAGCTCACCCGCTGCCTGCCCTGTAGAAATTCCATTATCTCATCCTCAGTGTCCGCACACTCAACCCGTTCTCTTCCCCAGCTGGATGACTCATGCGAGACTCTCTCAGGTTCTTGTAAAACTTGGCGGTGCGCCTCATCTCCTTGAGGTAACAGGTGAGAAGCTGGTTGTAGAAGCAGGGGAGAAGCTGGTTGTAGTAGTACCAGATCCGAGTTACTGTATTTCTCTGCACCGGCCTTCCCAGTGCTTTTCACAACTGGATATCTCAGAGAGAGACTGGGCCTTGCCTGCGCCAGGTAGAGGTAGCAGGCTGGAAAACATGAAGTCATGATAGGGTGGGTAGAGAGGCACTTACTATGTGAGTAGTGAACTCAGGCTGAGGTGCACACCTGCCTCCCGTCCCTGTAGCAGAGGATGCTTAAGAGAGTGGGCTTGGTGGGGTTGAGGTGGGCTTTTGTGGGGAGGAGACTTTCAGGCCAGGAAAATACTGTTGTCCCTGTCCCCTCCATGGTATATACTGGTCAATTCGCTCAATGTAGATGGCCATTTTTGACAAATGGATAATCTCAGATAGCAGAAACAAGTCGCATGCCTAGTCTTGAGGTTGTTGCCACAAAACTACTTGTTTCTGATTGGCTTGAAGGGCATTCTAGAGCATACATTATTTCCCTATAACTCACGGTAGAATTCAATGGCTATAGTTAATTCTTACATTCTATGTTTGAGCTGCTTTTGAAAGCAAAAGTCGAATTGAAAATATTATTGGCATTGTTAAATTCAATTTTCATAATGGCAAGCTAGGACTGATTGTTTGGTTAGCTACAGCGCATTCGGAAAGTATTCAGACCCCTTTACTTTTTCAAAAAGCCTTATTCTAAATTGATTAAATACAAAAATGTCCTCATCAATCTACACACAATACCCCATAATGACAAAGTGAAAACAGGTTTTTATAAATTTTTGCAAATTTATAAAAAATAAAAAACAGAAATACCTTATTTACATAAGTATTCAGACCCTTTGCTATGAGACTCGAAATTGAGTTTAGGTGCATCCTGTTTCCATTGATCATCCTTGAGATGTTTCTACAGCTTCATTGGAGTCCACCTGTGGTAAATTAAATTGATTGGACATGATTTGGAAAGGCATACACCTGTCTATATAAGGTCCCACAGTTGACAGTGCATGTCAGAGCAAAAACCACGCCATGGGGTTGAAGGAATTATTTGTAGAGCTCCGAGACAGGATTGTGTCGAGACACAGATCTGGGGAAGGGTACCAAAACATTTCTGCAGCATTGAAGGTCCCCAAGAACACAGTGGCCTCCATCATTCTTAAATGAAAGAAGTTTTGTGGGAGATGGGCCTTGGTCAGGGAGGTGACCAAGAACCCAATGGTCACTCTGACAGAACTCCAGAGTTCCTCTGTGGAGATGGGAAAACCTTCCAGAAGGACAACCATCTCTGCAGCACTCCACCAATCAGGCCTTTATGGTAGAGTGGCCAGACAGAAGCCACACCTTAGTAAAAGGAACATGACAGCTCGCTTGGAGTTTGCCAAAAGGCACCTAAAGGACTCTCAGACCATGAGAAACAAGATTCTCTGGTCTGATGAAACCAAGATTGAACTATTTTTGGCTGAATGCCAAGCGTCACATCTGGAGGAAACCTGGTACCATCCATGGTGGTGGCAGCATCATGCTGTGGGGATGTTTTTCAGCGGTAGGGACTGGGAGACTAGTCAGGATCGAGGGAAAGATGAACGGAGCAAAGTACAGAGAGATCCTTGATGAAAACCTGCTCCAGAGCGCTCAGGACCTCAGACTGGGGCGAAGTTTCACCTTCAAATGGACAACAAACCTAAGCACACAGCCAAGACAACGCAGGAGTGACTTCGGGACAAGTCTCTGAATGTCCTTGAGTGGCCCAGCCAGAGCCCGGACTTGAACCCGATCTAACATCTCTGGAGAGACCTGAAAATAGCTCTGCAGCGACGCTCCCCATCCAACCTCACAGAGCTTGAGAGGATCTGCAGAGAAGAATGGGAGAAATTCCCTAAATACAGGTGTGCCAAGCTTGTAGCATCATACCCAAGAAGACTTGAGGCTGTAATCGCTGCCAAAGGTGCTTCAACAAAGTACTGAGTAAAGGGTCTGAATACTTATGCAAATGTGATATTTCCATTTATTTTATTTTATACATGTGCACACAAAAAATACAACCGGTTTTTGCTTTGTCTTTATGGGGTTTTGCGTGTAGATTGATGAGGGAATGCTCTATGCATTCTCTCAAAAATAATGCAACTCTGTGGAAGGTCAGTTCCACTCTGCCAACGCGTCATGGAACACACCTTCCACGTTGTTCATTATTTTCCATAGAACACACAGCCCCTCATTGATTATCTCTTAAAGGATTTACATGTGTAATTACACTGTAGCAGGCGTTGTAGTTAATAGTAATAACTCAAAGTTACACTATAAAAACAGCATGTAACTGGTAGTAATTGCAGTCTGTAATTACAGAGGTGTAACAATGAATACTTGTTACCATGTTTGTAACAAATGAGCAACCCTTACAAAAAGAAGATTGCAGTTTTCAAACTGTAGTAAAAGTGTATTAACTGCAGTCGACTGTGGTATTGTGGACGCAGTTATTGCAGTATAACTGCAGTGTGCTGCAGTTGAACTGCAGTTATACTGCACTCTAACTGCAGTTACCATGCAAAATTACTGCTGTAAAAAAAACGGTGTTATTTTGGACGCAGTATTTGTAGCATACTGCAGTTATACTGCACTCTGACTGCAGTTCTGCTGCAGTGTACTGCAGTTATACTGCACTCTGACTTTTTTCGAAAGGGAAGTTTCACTAAATTCACCAATTTAGTGTTTCATTTCTATCTCAGCTGCATCCAATTCAGTAATAACTATCACAAGGTTGAAACCTCTTGTGTACAGATGCACTGGGTGTCTCGAGATTACATAGGCTCTAATTACCTACTCGTGAATGCACACTCTTCAAATTTCCACTCAATGTTGTTGCTAGCATTTTCCCCCAAAAAGTGTACCATTTGGTTTACAAGAACCGATAACATATAGGTTAACCGGCCTCCCTAGAGGCGTCACTGCATCGCAGTGCTAGAGGTGTCACCACAGACCCGGGTTCGATCCCAGGCTGTATCACAACCAGCCGTGATCGGGAGTCCCATAGGGCGGCGCGCAATTGGCCCAGCGTCGTCCGGGTTAGGGGAGTGTTTGGCCGGGGGGACTTTACTTGGCTCATCGCGCTCTAGTGACTCTTTGTGGCGGGCTGGGCGCCTGCAGGCTGACCTCGGTTGTCAGGTGAACAGTGTTTCCTCCGACACATTGGTGAGTCTTGCTTCTGGGTTAAGCGGGCGGGTGTTAAGAAGCGTGGTTTGGCGGGTCATGTTTCGGAAGGCACGCATTACTCGACCTTTGCCTCCCGAGTAAGTTGGGGAGTTGCAGCGATGAGACAAGATCGAAATTGGGGAGAGAAAGGGGGTAAAATAAAAAATAAAAAACATATATATATATATAGGTCAACCTCACTGACTGGGGTCTACCATACCGGTGTCATCCTCAACTAGGAGGATAAACACACAAGTGCACCACAGAGTACATGCCAAATCTGCATAATTACTAGTGTTACAAAGGATTTAGCTAGTTAAAATGAACTGTATCTTGAGGATACTTGTCATTAATGTGTACTTACTGTATATAGTACATTACCCATCGTGACAACCCTGGCCCTTCATTTTATGCTTCCGGAAGCACCATCCAAGTGGGAGGATAAACACACTTGTACATCACAGAGTACATGTAATATCTGTGTAAGTACAATGTAATTACTAGGTGTTACACAGGATTAAGCCAGTTAAAATGAAGTGTATCTTGAGTGGTATTTACTTGTAATTATTGTGTACTTATATTACATTACCCATCCTGACAATCTGGCCCTTATTTTAAAGTTTGTGGAAGCACCATCCAAGTGAGAAAATAAACACACTAGTACATCACAGAGTACATATCTGCAATATCTGCATAAGTACAAGGTTGTCACTTGTAACACAGGATTTAGCTATTTAGAGTTAAGTGCAATATAAATGTACCTATGAGCAATTTCTATATAATTACTTACTACTCATTACCAAGTGAAAATACCTACAAACAAAAGATGAGCTTCTCTTTTTGTCAACTTTATTGCATCAT
The DNA here is from genome assembly GCF_964263955.1 of Coregonus lavaretus. Lineage (NCBI taxonomy): Eukaryota > Metazoa > Chordata > Actinopteri > Salmoniformes > Salmonidae > Coregonus > Coregonus lavaretus. The sequence continues at coordinate 22,584,404 of NC_140023.1, forward strand.
GTAAAAAGACCTTACATTTCTTACAAAATTGAAAGTATTTTATAGTAATAACTCAAAGTTACACTATAAAAACAGCACATGACATCAGTGTCAACAAATTTTGGCCCATTCAATGTCGTCATTATTTTGAGCGTGTTGCGCAGATGGGTAGAGCTTGACATGATGCCTTAATTCCTGGGATAATTAAATAATTGCACCAACGCATCCCATACAAAGTGAGAATTTTCCTCAACAGTGAAACCCTTGCAAGATTACATAAGAGATAATAAGAGTTTGTCTTATGGACATTTTGTGTGCATTTCTAAACCATTATTCAACCAAGTTTAATAGCCTTACAATTTGGCAAGCACGAATGACTATCTCACATTTTAACCATAACGGTTTATTAATGTGTCTAAAAATGTTTAATTGATGGTTAAAGTAATTGACCCATTGTCAAATGCACCATTAATTGGGGTAACAATAAAATAAATAAAAAAATCTGTGAACTGTTTGTGAACTCGTTTTTGCCATTGGGCATGGGCATCAGACTCCAGAGGCTTTATTGCAGAGTTGTGTCAATGAGGTGGTCGGTTTAAAATTGGCTAACACATCACATTGTTTGTGCAGGCTGAAATGTGCAGGCTGAAAAATGGTGCATTGGGATATATGGTTGGGATGCTTTCGGAAACCTTAACATTTGTAACAAGCATCATTTGTAACAAGCATTCGTTGTTACACCTCTATAATTACAGACTGCAATTACCACCAGTTACATGTTGTTACTACAGTGTAACTTTGCATTATTACAATTAATTACAATACTTGTTACAGTGTAATTGCATATGTAATTACACTGTAATAAGGACCAATTCAAATGATGTGTTACTGAACTTTACATTTTTTCTACAAAACTTAGAAATGTGCCATTTTCACATATGTTGACACTGGTATTGAGCTGAACATAATGAAAATGAGGTTGAAAAGTTGTGGAGTTGCCAATTTAAAAAGAGCCCCACCAAGATGCCCATCTGCTAGCAAATGGTGTCAGTGGGGACAGAGGCCTATATTGTGTGTGAATCCTGAAGACACATCCATTCCAGTCACACTCTGTATGTTTTCAGAACTACAACAGACTATATCAGTATAAAAGTATCTATACAGTATTTCATTTGTTTTCCAAAATAATCTCTCTCTCGCACATGTACACACGCGTAAACACACACACCCACACACACACATAGCAGAAAATGCCCACCTACACTCAAACTGACCACAGGTTCCCTCACCTGAATACAGTGCCTGGTCTCCACGGTGACAGGTCTCCCCTCTCTCATGCTGTCCGTGAACCAGGAGATGTCCAGCACCTGCAGTCTGGAGACATCCCTCAGACCACTCCCCCGCAGCCATGCCCACAATGCCCCAGCCTGGTTATCCTCTGCCACCACGTGAGTGACCTCATCACTGCACAGGGAGCAAGAAGAAGGGGATCACAGGTCAGTAACATTTTGGTAACACTTTACTTAAAGCCTGCAGGTATAATGCATGATTATGTGGATACAAGCTGCTACGCATCGCTAGTGGAGAAGAGGTCCAGTGGTTACATAGAGCTGATGACTGAGAACAACGTTAGTACCGGCGAGCCAACTCTAGCACCAATATCACCATCATCAAACCACCAACTCAGCTGCCAGCAGAATAGAAGCCTTCATCAAGATCAGACACCATCCGTCCAAAGCTGTCAAGACTAGACTTTGCGCTCCAATTATTATTTTATATCTTATTTTTCTTTTTTTGTCTGTATACTGCAATTCAGCTTTTATATGTACATTTGTACCAGACAGCCTAACTAATAATAAATAAATACTGTATCTGTATTGTAAGGCTTGTCATAAGCAGTGGTGTAAAGCAGTGGTCAAAATACTTTAAAGTACTACTTAAGTAATGTTTAGGGGTATCTGTACTTTACTTTACTATTTACATTTTTTACAACTTTTACTCCACTACATTACTAAAGACAATACTTTACTTTACTGTACTTTTTACTGCCATACATTTTCTCTGACACCCAAAAGTACTTATTACAATTCGAATGCTCTGGCAGGACAGCAGGCACCTATCAACATACAGCGAGGGAAAAAAGTATTTGATCCCCTGCTGATTTTGTACGTTTGCCCACTGACAAAGAAATGATCAGTCTATAATTTTAATGGTAGGTTTATTTGAACAGTGAGAGACAGAATAACAACAACAAAAAATCCAGAAAAATGCATGTCAAAAATGTTATTAATTGATTTGCATTTTAATGAGGCAAATAAGTATTTGACCCCTATGCAAAACAAGACTTAGTACTTGGTGGCAAAACCCAATCACAGAGGTCAGACGTTTCTTGTAGTTGGCCACCAGGTTTGCACACATCTCAGGAGGGATTTTGTCCCACTCCTCTTTGCAGATATTCTCCAAGTCATTAAGGTTTCGAGCCTGACGTTTGGCAACTCGAACCTTCAGCTCCCTCCACAGATTTTTTATGGGATTAAGGTCTGGAGACTGGCTAGGCCACTCCAGGACCTTAATGTGCTTCTTCTTGAGCCACTCCTTTGTTGCCTTGGCCGTGTGTTTTGGGTCATTGTCATGCTGGAATACCTATCCACGACCCATTTTCAATGCCCTGGCTGAGGGAAGGAGGTTCTCACTCAAGATTTGACGGTACATGGCCCCGTCCATTGTCCCTTTGATGCGGTGAAGTTGTCCTGTCCCCTTAGCAGAAAAAAATAACCCAAAGCATAATGTTTCCACCTCCATGTTTGACGGTGGGGATGTTGTTCTTGGGGTCATAGGCAGCATTCCTCCTCCTCCACACACAGCGAGTTGAGTTGATGCCAAAGAGTTCCATTTTGGTCTCATCTGACCACAACACTTTCACCCAGTTCTCTTCTGAATCATTCAGATGTTCATTGGCAAACTTCAGACGGGCCTGTGTATGTGCTTTCTTGAGCAGGGGGACCTTGCGGGCGCTGCAGGATTTCAGTCCTTCACGGCGTAGTGTGTTACCAATTGTTTTCTTGGTGACTATGGTCCCAGCTGCCTTGAGATCATTGACAAGATCCTCCCATGTAGTTCTGGGCTGATTCCTCACCGTTCTCATGATCATTGCAACTCCACGAGGTGAGATCTTGCATGGAGCCCCAGGCCGAGGGAGATTGACAATTATGTTGTGTTTCTTCCATTTGCGAATAATCGCACCAACTGTTGTCACCTTCTCACCAAGCTGCTTGGCGATGGTCTTGTAGCCCATTCCAGCCTTGTGTAGGTCTACAATCGTGTCCCTGACATCCTTGGAGAGCTCTTTGGTCTTGGCCATGGTGGAGAGTTTGGAATCTGATTGATTGATTGCTTCTGTGGACAGGTGTCTTTTATACAGGTAACAAGTTGAGATTAGGAGCACTCCTTTTAAGAGTGTGCTCCTAATCTCAGCTCGTTACCTGTATAAAAGACACCTGGGAGCCAGAAATCTTTTTGATTGAGAGAGGGTCAAATACTTATTTCCCTCATTAAAATGCAAATCAATTTATAACATTTTTTACATGCATTTTTCTGTTTTTGTTGTTATTCTGTCTCTCACTGTTCAAATAAACCTACCGTTGAAATTATAGACTGATCATTTCTTTGTCAGTGGGCAAACGTACAAAATCAGCAGGGGATCAAATACTTTTTTCCCTCACTGTATATAACGTGTTGTATTCCCTACTGCCTCTGACAATACTGCATTGGTCAATTATGTCTCAGTGTTGGAGTGTGCCACTGGCTGTCTGTAAAAAATCAATAAAAAATGTGTGCTGTCTGGTTTGCTTAATATAAGGAATTACATGTACAGTGGGGCAAAAAAGTATTTAGTCAGCCACTATTTGTGCAAGTTCTCCCACTTAAAAAGATGAGAGAGGCCTGTAATTTTCATCATAGGTACACGTCAACTATGAAAGACAAATTGAGAAAAAAAAATCCAGAAAATCACATTGTAGGATTTTTTATGAATTTATTTGCAAATTATGGTGGAAAATAAGTATTTGGTCACCTACAAACAAGCAAGATTTCTGGCTCTCACAGACCTGTAACTTCTTCTTTAAGAGGCTCCTCTGTCCTCCACTCGTTACCTGTATTAATGGCATCTGTTTGAACTTGTTATCAGTATAAAAGACACCTGTCCACAACCTCAAACAGTCACACTCCAAACTCCACTATGGCCAAGACCAAAGAGCTGACAAAGGACACCAGAAACAAAATTGTAGACCTGCACCAGGCTGGGAAGACTGAATCTGCAATAGGTAAGCAGCTTGGTTTGAAGAAATCAACTGTGGGAGCAATTATTAGGAAATGGAAGACATACAAGACCACTGATAATCTCCCTCGATCTGGGGCTTCACGCAAGATCTCACCCCGTAGGGTCAAAATGATCACAAGAACGGTGAGCAAAAATCCCAGAACCACACGGGGGGACCTAGTGAATGACCTGCAGAGAGCTGGGACCAAAGTAACAAAGCCTACCATCAGTAACACACTACACCGCCAGGGACTCAAATCCTGCAGTGCAAGACGTGTCCGCCTGCTTAATTCAGTAAATGTCCAGGCCTGTCTGAAGTTTGCTAGAGTGCATTTGGATGATCCAGAAGAGGATTGGGAGAATGTCATATGGTCAGATGAAACCAAAATAGAACTTTTTGGTAAAAACTCAACTCGTCGTGTTTGGAGGACAAAGAATGCTGAGTTGCATCCAAAGAACACCATACCTACTGTGAAGTATGGGGGTGGAAACATCATGCTTTGGGGCTGTTTTTCTGCAAAGGGACCAGGACGACTGATCCGTGTAAAGGAACGAATGAATGGGGCCATGTATCGTGAGATTTTGAGTGAAAGCCTCCTTCCATCAGCAAGGGCATTGAAGATGAAACGTGGCTGGGTCTTTCAGCATGACAATGATCCCAAACACACCGCCCGGGCAATGAAGGAGTGGCTTCGTAAGAAGCATTTCAAGGTCCTGGAGTGGCCTAGCCAGTCTCCTGATCTCAACCCCATAGAAAATCTTTGGAGGGAGTTGAAAGTCTGTGTTGCCCAGCGACAGCCCCAAAACATCACTGCTCTAGAGGAGATCTGCATGGAGGAATGGGCCAAAATACCAGCAACAGTGTGTGAAAACCTTGTGAAGACTTACAGAATACGTTTGACCTGTGTCATTGCCAACAAAGGGTATATAACAAAGTATTGAGAAACTTTTGTTATTGACCAAATACTTATTTTCCACCATAATTTGCAAATAAATTCATTAAAAATCCTACAATGTGATTTTCTGGAAAAAAAAATCTCATTTTGTCTGTCATAGTTGACGTGTACCTATGATGAAAATTACAGGCCTCTCTCTTCTTTTTAAGTGGGAGAACTTGCACAATTGGTGGCTGACTAAATACTTTTTTTCCCCACTGTATATGTATAGCATTTACTTTTAACTTTTACTCAAGTACGACAATTGAGTACTCTTTCCACTGCTGTACTTAAGTATATTTAAAACCAGACACTTTTAGACTTTTACTCAAGTAGTGTTTTACTGGGTTACTTTCATTTTTACTGGAGTAATTTTCTATTAAGGTACTGTATCTTTACTTTTACTCAAGTCTGACAATTGAGTACTTTTTCCACCACTGGTCAAAAGCATGCATGACCTATCATGATGTCTTATTATCACTTGTCTGGATCAAGTGATTAGGGTAGTGTCATCTGGCAAGCTGCCAAATACTGTCTATTCCTGAAGAAAAAGGTCCCACTGCAGTGTCTAAAATGTCTCAGAGCCATCTATATGGCTCTAAAATGTCCCTTTGCTTGGAACTTGTTGCCTTGATCTGTAGATTGTGAATCTGTCTGATTGTAACATCAGCGGTTCCTTTTATGTCATAGAATTTATTTGGAGTAGAACGAGAACACTTTCACTGTCTTTATTTCTATTGTTTTAGAGAGATATATAAAGGTTTCAGATCCAGTGTGAGTCTTGACAGGGGCTACTATAACATGCTGTATGTTGACCAGCGCAGACAGAACAACACGCACCACAGCCTCCTCAGAAGTCCTCTGAGCATCATTCAGATGTTTATGACTGAAAATACGCCCCTAAGAGTGGAGGTATGCATTCACAGTGTATCACACAGCTCCATAGGAATCCTCATAACAGACGTGTCTGGTTTTCCCCCAAAAGGAAACCCCCTCTGTTTAACCACCACACCAATGAGCCAATCAGAGCACCCGTCCGTGCATAATTATCCTCCCCATGCTCCTCCTTCTTCCCCTGTCTCCTCGCAGAGGTAAAACAGCATAACGGCTCCTTACGGCCCTCCCAGGACGTCCCAACAGTCAGGAGAGAGGCAGGGGCCTAATCGGCCAAATCAGTGGTGAGACTAATCCTCTGTCTGATTGCTCTGTGCACAGGTTGGCCTGCCACTGAGACCAGGTTTTAGGGAGGCTCCACAACAACAACACCCCCAGAGTGAGGCTCATCAAAGATAACACAAACAGTATGAGTGGGTAGAGCACATGAGCACATTCAATGGCTTTGCGCAGGTGTGAATATGACTATATGATTACCAAAAGGGAAAATATAATTCTGCACACTGCCAACACCAACTTTAGAAGTATATTGTGGTGAACTGAATCTTGATTTTTGCAGAAAAATAAATGGTATAACCCATCATCTTGGAAAAAGGGAAAAGAAAGTGTTCTTCAGACTGATAGCCTTGTTGATTCTAACAAGACAGGAAGTCTTTCAGACAGGAAGTCTTTCAGACAGGAAGTCTTTCAGACAGGAAGTCTTTCAGACAGGAAGTCTTTCAGACGGTCACAATCGAAGGTTGACTGATGTAGTCATGCAACCCTGTGATTAAATTGATAGGTACTGAATTTAGCCATGGTGGGGTTGTTCTTATAAAGGGTTAAAGAAAATGGTGCTTTCTCTCTCACACATCCTCTTTTACTCGCTGCCCTCCTTACAGAAACATAGCCCCTATAATCCAACCTTAATTTAGATATTTTTCCAATTTGCGACCAGCAGTGAATGTAAAATGACACAGCAGATGCAAATGAGCTAGCACATGGCACTGCACCTGATTGGAGTTCCCAGGAACAGCGGGACCCTGAGCCCCAGTGCAGTGAGCAAGGACAGGCTATATTCATTGGGGTTCAGACAGGGAGAGCTGATGCTTGTGCTAAATGGAGTCTCTCTACACTGCATCCCACTAGGACAGCCAAGACCAAGATTACGGAAAGTGTGTATAGTATAACATAATTATCGACATGCCATTAATTTTACAGCAGCTAAAGACAAAATCACAGACTAGCTGAGCACTAAAATTTCCTATAATAAGCTCACAATTCAGAAAGCTTGATCATGCATATGTTGTTGTGTATTTGAGTTTTATATTTGAAATTAGAATGGTGAAACTAAACAGATCACACACGATAAATTATAAATGAGGGTTTGTGCCTCTCACCCACCTCACAAACAGCATTCACCCCACTAAACAATATCTATGTGCCTGCATGCTTGTGTGTGTGTGTAACGTTCAAGAGAACACGTATCTTGTTTGTGAAAGGCTGAATTACAGAGGTGTTATCAAAACTGCCAATACAATATATACACTACCAGTCAAAAGTTTAGACACACCTACTCATTCAAGGGTTTTTCTTTATTTTAAATATTTTTTACATTGTAGAATAATAGTGAAGACATCAAAACTATGAAATAACACATATGGAATCATGTATAACCCAAAAAGTGTTAATCAAATCAAAATATATTTGATGACAGCTTTGCACACTCTTGGCATTCTCTCAATCAGCTTCATGAGGTAGTCACCTGGAAAGCATTTCAATTAACAGGTGTGCCTTCTTGAAAGTTAATTTGTGGAATTTATTTCCTTCTTAATGCGTTTGAGCCAATCAGTTGTGTTGTGACAAGGTAGGGGGGGGGGGGGGGGTATACAGAAGATAGCCCTATTTGGTAAAAGACCAAGTCCATATTATGGCAAGAACAGCTCAAATAAGCAAAGAGAAACGACTGTCCATCATTATTTTAAGACATGAAGGTCAGTCAATACGGAACATTTCAAGAACTTTGAAAGTTTCTTCAAGTGCAGTCGCAAAAACCATCAAGCGCTATGATGAAACTAGCTCTCATGAGGACCGCCACAGGAATGGAAGACCCAGAGTTACCTCTGCTGCAGAGGATAAGTTCATTAGAGTTACCGGCCTCAGAAATTGCAGCCCAAATAAATGCTTCACAGAGTTCAAGTAACAGACACATCACAACATCAACTGTTCAGATGGGACTGTGTGAATCAGGCCTTCATAGTCGAATTGCTGCAAAGAAACCTGCTGCGTAGTCCCCTGTAGCTCAGTTGGTAGAGCATGGCGCTTGCAACGCCAGGGTTGTGGGTTTGTTTCCCACAGGGGGCCAGTATGAAAAATGTATGCACTCACTAACTGTAAGTCGCTCTGGATAAGAGCGTCGGCTAAATGACTAAAATGTTAAATGTAAAAATGTAAAACCACTACTAAAGGACACCAATAAGAAGAAGAGACCTGCTTGGGCCAAGAAACACGAGCAATGGACATTAGACCGGTGGAAATCTGTCCTTAGGTCTGGAGTCTTTGTAAACCGCAGAGTCTTTGTTAGATGCGGTGTGGGTGAATGGATGATCTCCGCATGTGTAGTTCCCACCGTGAAGCATGGAGGAGGAGGTGTTATGGTGTGGGGGTGCTTTGCTGGTGACACAGTCTGTGATTTATTTAGAATTCAAGGTACACACCAGCATGGCTACCACAGTATTCTGCAACGATACGCCATCCCATCTGGTTTGGGCTTAGTGGGACTATCATTTGTTTTGCAAAAGGACAATGACCCAAAACACACCTCCAGGCTGTGTAAGGGCTATTTTATCAAGAATGAGAGTGATGGAGTGCTGCATCAGATGACCTGGCCTCAACAATCCCCCGACCTCAACCAAATTGAGATGGTTTGGGATGAGTCGGACCGCAGAGTGAAGGAAAAGCAGCCAACAAGTGCTCAGCATATGTGGGAACTCCTTCAAGACTGTTGGAAAAGCATTCCAGGTGAAGCTGGTTGAGAGAATGCCAAGAGTGTGCAAAGCTGTCATCAAGGCAAAGGGTGGCTATTTGAAGAATCTCAAACATAAAATATATTTTGATTTGTTTAACACTTATTTGGTTACTACATGATTCCATATGTGTTATTTCATAGTTTTGATGTCTTCACTATTATTTTACAATGTAAAAAATAGTAAAAATAAAGAAAAACACTTGAATGGGTATGTGTGCCAACATTTTTGACTGGTACTGAATATATTTTTAGACAGATTCTTTAGGAAAAATTGGCCAGATAATTTATATTTTTAAAGTATTTAATACATTTTAAATACATTCCATCATACAGTATACAGTGCATTGAAAACGTATTCAGACCCCTTGCATTTCTTCACATTTTATTGTGTTACAAAGTGGGATTAAAATGGAATTAATTGTCATTTTTTGTGAACATTATACACAAAATACTCTGTAATGTCAAAGTGGAAGAAAAATGAAGATACATCAAATATATAGTTGTTGCATAAGTATTCAGCCCTTTATGTTTAGACAAGCATAAATTATTTCAGGAGTAAAATTTGGCTTAACAAATCACTGAAAAAGTTACATGGACTCACTCTGTGTGAAATAATAGTGGTTGACATGGTTTTTAAATGAATAACCCTTCCTCTGTCCCCCATACATACAACATCTGTAAGGTCCCTCAGTCAATTATTGATTTCAAGCACAGATTCAACTTCAAAGACCAGGGAGCTTTTCTAAAGGGTAGTGATTGGTAGATGGGTAACAATAACAAATCAGACATTTAATATATTTTTAAGCATGGTCTAGTTCAGGGATCATCAGCTAGATTCAAGCCAATTTTTTCTTGAGCGGATGGTCGGGGGCCAGAACATAAAAAAAAAAAAAAAATTCTGCAAATTGACCGCAAGAAGCCTAAACATATATAATATTTGACTAAAACATAATCATTTCGAACCTTGATTACATTTGGAAACCGTCTTTTGGATGGGACGTTAAAATGGGTGTCCTGACTCTGTGGTCATTCAAAATCCCATGACGCTTATTGTAAGAGTAGGGGTGTTCACCCCGGTGTCATGGCTAAATTCCCAACCAGGCCACATTCCATCATGGCCACCGAATCATCCCCCTCATTCCTAATTGGCATATATCACTCCTCACCTCTCCACCTGATAGCTGATGTGTGGTGAGAGTTCTGGCACAAAAATGGTCGCCATCCGTTACTGATGATGATGTCCAACAATTAAAATTCAACCATCTTTTATTGTTTTTATTATTTTGCCAAGAAAACTTGAGGGGCTAAATAAAACCACTCGCGGGCCAAATTCGGCCCGTGGGACACCAGTTGGGGAACCTTGGTTCAGTTAATAATTATGCTGTGCATTCTGTATTAAACCACCCAGACACCTCAAAGATACAGTCGTCCTTCAGAACTGAGCAGCAGGACAGGAATGAAACTGCTCAGTGATGTTTTCATGAGGTGATTTTAAACAGCTACAGAGTTCAATGGCTGTGATGGGAGAGATCTGAGAATGGATCAACAACATTGTAGTGACTCCACAATAATGACCTACATGACAGAGTGAAAAGAAGAACACAAATATACAACATATCTTGTAAGCAACAAGGCAACACTTTTTGGCCTAAATGCAAAGCCCTATGTTCAGGGCTAGTAACATACTGTATCTGTATGTTCCTAGGTTTGGGGCAAATCCAACACAACACATCACTGAGCAACTGCCTCCTTATTTTCAAGCATGGTGGTGGCAGTGTCATGGTATGGGTATGCTTAACGTCAGCAAATACTGGGGAGTTTTTCAGGATAAAAATAAACGGGATAGGGCTAAGCACAGGCAAAATCCTAGAGTAAAACCTGCTTCAGTCTGTTTTACACCAGACACTGGGAGAGGAATTCACCTTTCAGCAGGACAATAACCTACAACACAAGGCCAAATCTACACTGGAGTTGCTTACCAATAAGACAGTGAATGTTCCTAAGTGGCCAAGTTACAGTTTTGACTTAAATCTGCTTGAAATACTATGGCAAGACTTGAAAATGGCTGTCTAGCCATAATCCCCAACATATTGACAGAGCTTAAAGAATTTAGAAAATAATAACAGGCACATTTTGCACAATCCAGGTGTGCAAAGCTGTTAGAGACTTACCCAAGAAGACTCACAGCTGTAATTGCTGGCAAAGGTTTTTTAACATGTATTCTCAGGGAGCTGAATACTTATGCAATGTCTATTTTATATAATGAAGTTATATTAATCTTTAAAACATGTTCGAATTTTTCTTCCACTTTCACATTACAGAGTATTTTGTGTAGATTGTTGTCAAATTAAATACATTTTAATCCCACTTTGTAACAATAAAAGGTGAAGAAATCCAAGGGGTCTGAATACTTTTGCAAGGCACTGTGTTGCAGAATGTATTTAAAATGGATATAAACTCAGCAAAAAAAGAAACGTCCTCTAACTGTCAACTACGTTTATTTTCAGCAAACTTAACATGTGTAAATATTTCTATGAACATAACAAGATTCAACAACTGAGACATAAACTGAACAAGGTCCACAGACATGTGACTAACAGAAATTGAATAATGTGTCCCTGAACAAAGGGGGGGGTCAATATCAAAAGTAACAGTCAGTATCTGGTGTGGCCACCAGCTGCATTAAGTACTGCAGTGCATCTCCTCCTCATGGACTGCACCAGATTTGCCAGTTCTTGCTGTGAGATGTTACCCCACTCTTCCACCTAGGCACCTGCAAGTTCCCTGACATTTCTGGGGGGAATGGTCGTAGCCCTCACCCTCCGATCCAACAGGTCCCAGACGTGCTCAATGGGATTGAGTTCCGGGCTCGTCGCTGGCCATGGCAGAACACTGACATTCCTGTCTTGCAGGAAATCACGCACAGAACGAGCAGTATGGCTGGTGGCATTGTCATGCTGGAGGGTCATGTCAGGATGAGCCTGCAGGAAGGGTACCACATGAGGGAGGAGGATGTCTTCCCTGTAACGCACAGCGTTGAGATTGCCTGCAATGACAACAAGCTTAGTCCGATGATGCTGTGACACACCACCCCAGACCATGACGGACCCTCCACCTCCAAATCGAACCCGCTCCATAGTAAAGGCCTCGGTGTAACGCTCATTCCTTCGACGATAAACGCGAATCCAACCATCACCCCTGGTGAGACAAAACAGTGACTCGTCAGTGAAGAGCACTTTTTGCCAGTGCTTAGGTTCATTGTCCTGTTGGAAGGTGAACCTTCGCCCCAGTCTGAGGTCCTGAGCGTTCTGGAGCAGGTTTTCATCAAGGATCTCTCTGTACTTTGCTCCATTAATCTTTCCCTCGATCCTGACTAGTCTCCCAGTCCCTGCCGCTGAAAAACATCCACACAGCATGATGTTGCCACCACCATGCTTCACCGTAGGGATGATACCAGGTTTCCTCCAGACGTGACACTTGGCATTCAGGCCAAAGAGTTCAATCTTGGTTTCATCAGACCAGAGAATCTGGTTTCTCATGGTCTGAGAGTCGTTTAGGTGCCTTTTGGCAAACTACAAGCGGGCTGTCATGTGCCTTTAACTGAGGAGTGGCTTCCATCTGGCCATTCTACCATAAAGGCCTGATTGGTGGAGTGCTGCAGAGATGGTTGTCCTTCTGGAAGGTTCTCCTATCTCCACAGAGGAACTCTGGAGCTCTGTCAGAGTGACCATTGGGTTCTTGTTCACCTCCCTGACCAAGGCCCTTCTCCCCCGATTGCTCAGTTTGGCTGGGCGGCCAGCTCTAGTAAGAATCTTGGTGGTTCCAAACTTCTTCCATTTAAGAATTATGGAGGCCACTGTCTTCTTGGGGACCTTCAATGCTGCAGAAATGTTTTGGTACCCTTCCCCAGATCTGTGCCTCCACACAATCCTGTCTCGGAGCTCTACAGACAATTCCTTCAACTTCATGGTTTGGTTTCTGCTCTGACATGCACTGTCAACTGTGGGATCTTATATAGACAGGTGTGTGCCTTTCCAAATCATGTCCAATCAATTGAATTTACCACAGGGGGACTCCAATCAAGTTGTAGAAAAATCTCAAGGATGATCAATGGAAACAGGATGCACCTGAGCTCAATTTTGAGTCTCATAGCAAAATGTCTGAATACTTATATAAATAAGTACATGTTTTCACTTTGCCATTATGGGGTATTGTGTGTAGGTTGCTGAGGATTTTTGTTTATTTAATCCATTTTAGAATAAGGCTGTAACATAACAAAATATGGAAAAAGTCAATGGGTCTGAATACCTTCCAAAGGCACTGTATATGCATCTCTGGAATACATTTTAAGGTATTACATGCATTTTAGCAAAGATGCACATTTATCTACATGTATTTGAAATACATTTTACATTGTTAAATATACTGAACAAAAAAATAAACGCAACATGTAAAGTGTTGGTCCCATGTTTCATGAGCTGAAATAAAAGATCCCAGAACTGTTCCATACGCACAAAAAGCTTATTTCTCTCAGATTGTGTTCACAAATTTGTTTACATCCATGTTTGTGAGCATTTCTCCTTTCCCAAGATAATCCATCCACATGACAGGTGTGGCATATCAAGAAGCTGATTAAACACCATGATCATTACACAGGTGCACCTTGTGCTGGGGACAATAAAACAGATGTCTCAAGTTTTGCCAGAGAATTGAATGTTATTTTCTCTACCATAAGCCGCCTTCAACGTCATTTTAGGGAATTTGGCAGTACGTCCAACCGGACTCACAACCGTAGAACACGTGTAACCACACCAGCCCAGGACCTCCACATCCAGCTTCTTCACCTGCGGGATCATCTGAGACCAGCCAACTGGACAGCTAACGAAACGGAGGAGTATTTCTGTCTGTAATAAAACCCTTTTGTGGGGAAAAACTCATTCTGATTGACTGGGCCGGCTCCCCAGTGGGTGGGCCTACGCCCTCCCAGGCCCACCCATGGCTGTGCCCCTGTCCAGTCATGTGAAATCCATAGATTAGGGCCTAATGATTTCATTTCATTTGACTGATTTCCTTATATGAACTGTAACTCAATAAAATCGTAGAAATTGTTGCATGTTGCGTCTATATTTTTGTTCAGTATCTGTAGAAGGAAAAACAAATGTGTATGGGTGCAGCTGATATCAAATAGTCTGCTAGGCAGAATGTCAGTTTGAGGCATGCACACACACACACACACACACACACACACACACACACACGGTCTACTTCCTAGCTGTGGTTTGTTTCAAACAATTGTATCAAGCCAAGTGTAACCGTAGGAGCGTTCAAGCTGTGTTTCTGGGAATGCTGCCATCAGCCCCAGCCTGGCTCGATGCGGCGTTGGCAGCAGCTCTGTTCTACAACCTCCCAGCTCAGCTACTCCCACCGGTGCCCCTCAGGCAGGCCCATACAGCTGGGTCTGCCTGGCTGAGCTCGATCAGCTCAGTATTGCAGCTATGGCACAATGGATTCTTATTAGCATGGAGAGGCGTATGGAGGAACCGTATCAGCAGCCTTAAATGAACCTGCTAGCTGCTCTGAATACAGGCTATGGTGTGGTAGCTGGTGGGCGATTCCTTCTGTGTGGGTTCTCTGGCATCGGAAGTCTTGTTAAACATATGTTATGCAAGTTATGGGATTATATGGGATCAAGTAATAATCTTTGCTCTCTGCTAAATGCACAATGTCCTCACTTGGAACCAAGAAACGTCTCACAATCAGACATAAAGCAGCAAAATTCTGACCAGGAACTTATGACAAACAATCACATAGGACCTACCATAACACGATCCATCCCTTTATTTGATCACTAAGCAAAAAAAACCAAGATAATCTATTTGACTTGAGAAAGAGAGTGGGCTGGTTGGCCTACCTGAGGACGTATTCCACTTTAAAGCCTTTTGACCTGGCCAGGCTGGTCAGAAAGCTCCTTCTACTGCTGCCCATCTTCCTCTCCACCAGGTACACCGTCACCTCATTGAACTTGACCTCTTCCTGACTCCGAGCACCAGCCTCAACTGGCCTTGGCCTTTTCTTCACACGTGGTAGCATGCTAGCATGGATAATCTCTTTGGGATGAGCTTCAGAATGTGTAGCGCCTAAACATGGAACTCGTTTTTGCTACTTTCTCACGATAGTCTGTGTCTAGGAAAAGGCTTGTTTTGGTGATGCCACAGTTGTTGGTCTCTTATTTGTCGACACAAGGACAAACTGGCAGTTGGAATGAGGTCTGTGAGAGGCTGGCTGACAGGAAACCTCTGGCAAAGCAACAGGTGTTTATGATTTGGATTTTATTAGGCAGAGATCAACTGCCAACATCCAATGACAGTGAATGGAGTTCAACCAAGGATACCTCAATGGTTAAAATAAATCAACAGATAAAACTTTCAGTATTAGAGGGACTTCCTGAATCCACATTGAATAGATCGAAAGTTAGTCCACATAGAATCCAGTGAGGAAAAGCAAAGCCATGTAATCAATACTAATGAAACTGTTTTGAAACATCACAGTATATGGCAAATAGAAATAAAAAATGGATGGTGTTAAGAGATAGATGGGAGGGGTTGAGTGGAGCTGAAGGGTGGGATTAAAAACAACAAGACAATTAATGTAAAATATACTGTGTCCGTAAAACGTATATAGGTTCAGAACTTTAGTGTAACAGCATAGTTAAAAATATATGGCAAAACAGAAATCAAACTGGATGGGCTTCAGAGATAGATAGGAGGGGTTGATGGTAGCTGAAGGATGGAATATAAAACGAACATAAGATAACTATTGTCAAATAAATTGTGTCCGTAAAATGTATATAGTATGTATAAACTGGAAGTAGAAGCCTAAGTGTTGTTGTCCATTAGTTTACTCCAATTAGGAGAGGGGTGATAGGGTTAGTGGAAAATAATAAAGGATTATTTTATTTTTTTATGTGTGCAAAAAATATATATGGGGGATTGGAAATGATGCAGACAATTACATTGATGGAATCTACAATCTATCTGCACTATTAAAGCTGATCTACCCCCCCCCCCCCCCCCCCCCGCCCCCCTCCCAAAAAAGAGAAAGAAAAAAAAAATACTAATGAAACTGAGCCAGAAAAAGTTGCATTTAGATTATTATTAATCAGGATTCTAGACTTCAGGTCAGAGCAAAACCTTGCTCCAGGGGACTGCTGGGATACTGGTCACCTCGCAAGACCCCTACAGCTGTCCAACCACAACGTCCAGTCCACCTCCCCATCCCTGCATCTCATTATGTCCAGACCATGCTTCCACCGTCTGCTCCAACACTTAATTAGCTTACAGCTTCACATGGGATTCTTGGTCAGCCATCCCCTTGAGATACCTTATAGAAAAGATTTGCACTCGTGTAGGTAGGCATGCCATGGCCCATTGGTCAATGATTAGGACTATTTTGTCCAAATTGAGGGTGTAGAGAGTAGAGAGAAGGCTATTACTTTATTGATCCCAACTTGGAAAATGGTTTAATCACTCAGCATCATCAATAATTTACAAGGACAAGACACATATCAATGACAAACACATGATAAAAAAAACACATATGAAGGCACCTGCACCTTAGTAGTAGAGTCTGATTAAAAGGAGGTAAGAAATGTTGTTGTCTATCCTACTTTGGGGAAACAAGCAACAACAACATTCATATTAAGAATACATAAATCAGTTAATAATTATACATTAAAGAGCCTCATGGCTCTTTGGAACTTCTGGGCAGGATGAACCTGCTACTGAAGCTGCTCCTGTGCTGCATTACAGTGCTGTGGAGTGGGTGGGTGTCATTGTCCATGATCATGTATGTCTTTGCTCACAGCCTTTTTATGAACATGTCCTGCATTGTTTCCAGACTGCAGCTGATTGTAGCACTGGCTTTCTTGATGATTTTGTCAAACTTATTTAAGTCCTCCTTGGCTAAATTCCCTTTCCAGAATCCAATGGCATAGCTCACCACGCTAGCCACGACACTGCTCTAGAACATGCAAAGAATTTTGTCACAGAGATTAGAATATCCAAACTTCCTTCAAAAGTGCAGTCTGGATTGGGCTTTTTTGTAGACACTAGCTGGATTCCATCCAATTGGGGACAGATTCCCATGCGAATATTCTAAAATCTGCATAAAGAAAATATGCGCATTTCCCCACCATTGGTGTATTTCCACCAAACGGACTCGATGACGTAGTGCACACAAAATTTACTTTTTCGCATAAATTTCATGTCCCGAATAAAAATCTAAAGTTCAGTGTGTTTCCATCGCATTTTCAACTCTACCGATAGTTTTGTCAAAAAAACTGTTGCGTTAAATAGCAAATGTGCCTACTCCGGTTTTGGCACAACAGCTTACAGATTCAGCGCGGTTAATAACATATGCCATTTAGCAGACACTTTTATCCAAAGCAATTTAGTCATGCGTGTATACATTTTACCTACTGGTGGTCCTGGGAATCAAACCCACTATCCTGGCGTTGCATGCGCCATGCTCTACCAACTGAGCTACAGAGGACCAGGCTGAGTGGGTAGGCTAGTTGCATGATGAGATTGTTATGGATAATTTGTCAAATATTATTATGTTTATTTGTCAAACGGCAGTCAAGCATCTTTCATCGTGTCACCAGAACAAGACCATCAATATTTATTGGAAGGAGCATCAAGATCACCGTGCACTTTCACCAACCTGTGAAGTTCATCATAATTTATTCCATCTGTAGCATAATAAACTGCATGGTCTCCCGAGTTGTAGTGGGAGGACCACACACCATATGATCGCGTGACTCCTAGTTTACTTCGATATGATGGTTATTATATCAATATTTGCGCATAAAGGCATTGCCACCACCATTTCTCGCATAATAATTTTACCGACACAAATGTCAAACGACCATGTCAAACGGTCAAATGTCAAAACAAACAAATGATCTGTCAGCATTTATAAAATTGTACCGAAACTTCCTGTTTTCATCACAGCTGTCGTCATTTTTGTTGTTGTATGGTATGACTTTACTCTCATAAAAACTGTGGACAGAAACGTGGTTACTATGGGAATTATCCTCCCAGTTCAGCTTGTTGTCCACTATTACACCCAAGTACTTGTATGAGTCAACAGTGGCAATCTCTTCACCATTATTAAAAATGGGATTACAAACATCCACCACTAGCTCTTTGGTTTTCAGTACATTCAGGTTCAGGTAGTTGGCTTCATACCATTTTACAAAGGACTCTGTTGTCGGCCTGTGATGAGCATCGTCCCCTCTCATGACACAGCTTACTATAGCAGAGACATCTGTGTGCATATGGTGCATACAGTTTTGCAGCATTATTAGCTCAGTAAATCACAAGCATAAATTTGAGCTGTTCCTCAACTCCTCAGATATGACACTAGAATGGACTGAAATAATCTTGTAATTTGAGTCTTTCAGTCTTTGAATGGAAGTCCATGTCCAAGAATATAATCTAAAGGGAAAAAAAGACTAAAGGTAATCCGAAGGCAATTGTATGATGTCAAAAATCCAACAGAAATCGAATAGGTCCAATGGAAACGGATGGCTCTGAACTATATTCAATGTCTACTTTCCAACAAAATAGTGTTGAAAATGGAGAAAAGAGGCCTGAAATCCCTCTTTGGCTGCGTTCACACAGGCAACCCAATTCTGATCTTTTTTTCACTAATTTGTCTTTTGACCAATCAGATCAACTCTGAAAATGTTCAGATGTGAAAATATCTGATGTGGTTGGTCAAAAGACCAATTACTGGAAAAAATATTAGAATTGGGGTGCCTGTCTAAATGCAGCCTATTTAGCAAACAATGGTAGGTTCTCCTCAAACGATGGGCCTGCAGCCTAAGGGCGTGTTCCTCTGCCCAGGCATTGCAGACGCCTGCCAAACCTTACAACACATGGATAAGTATTTTACATATCAGTTTACCACATCATATGTTATAGCAATCTGTCAGTCGATGACACAGTCGATGACCTGGCACGGAACCTTTGGTTAATTGATTCATGTGATGTCTGAGCAGGGGAACGCTACCCAATTCAAGATGGCACTTGTAAATTGGACACGCCACACCTTACAGCCTTAAAGGCCTATTGCTGCAATGTATAGTGTGTCAAAGGTCAATTTTCCTGTGTTTTATATATGTTTTCGCCACAGGAGGTTGGTGGCACCTTAATTGGGGAGAACGGGCTCGTGGTAATGGCTGGAGCGGAATGAGTAGAATGGTATCAGATATATCAAACCATTGACTCCGTTACAGACATTATTATGGAAATTGTGAAAATGATGATAATGCCCCTTCAGTGTACGAGCTGTTTGAAAAGACCGCCTGAAATTTCAGCCGGTTTTGATGGGATGGAGTTTTGGTCTGCCTGGTGACATCACCAGGTGGTAAATTAGTTAATAGACCAATAATAAAGAGAGTTCCACACCTCTCTGACAATAACAGCTAGTTTTCAATTTTCCCCTCCCCACTCAGCTATTCCAAGATAGTCTTAGCAAAATTCTTGCTTGAGAAATTGTTCTTTGCTAAGATAAATATAATATTTTTTTTTGACCATTTTAACAAAAAACAATCACAGTAAGGTACTTAATTGTTACCCATAAATGATTTGACATTGAGATAAAAACACAGTTTAATAATTTATTTTAGGGGCAATGATTATTTCATTTTCACTTCAAACTTTCACTGTAACGCATGTTACAGAAGTATTTACTGATTTGCAATATTGTAAATACACTATATTACCAAACGTATGTGGACACCTGCTCGTCGAACATCTCATTCCAAAATCATGAGAATTAATATGGAGTTGGTCCCCCCTTTGCTGCTATAACAGCCTCCACTCTTATTGGAAGGCTTTCCACTAGATGTTGGAACATTGCTGCGGGGACTTGCTTCCATTCAGCCAGAAGAGCATTAGTAAGGTCGGGCACTGATGATTGGCAATTAGGCCTGGCTCGCAGTCGGCGTTCCAATTCATCCCAAAGGTGTTCGATGGGGTTGAGGTCAGGGCTCTGTGCAGGCCAGTCAAGTTATTCCACACCGATCTCGACAAACCATTTCTGTATGGACCTCGCTTTGCGCACGGGGGCATTGTCATGCTGAAACAGGAAAGGGCCTTCCCCAAACTGTTGCCACAAAGTTGGAAGCACAGAATTGTCTAGAATGTCATTGTATGCTGTAGCGTTAAGATTTCCCTTCACTGGAACAAAGAGGCCTAGCCCGAACCATGAAAAAAAGCCCCAGGCCATTATTCCTCCTCCACCAAACTTTACAATTGGCACTATTCATTAGGGCAGGAAGCGTTCTCCTGGCATCCGCCAAAACCAGATTTGTCAGTCGGACTGCCAGATGGTGAAGCGTGACTCACCACGGCGAGCCTTACACCACTCCAGCCGATGCTTGGCATTGCGTATGGTGATCTTAGGCTTGTGTGCGGCTGCTCAGCCATGAAAACCCATTTCATGAAGTTCCCGATGAACAGTACTTGTGATGACGTTGCTTCCAGAAGCAGTTTGGTACTCGGTAGTGAGTGTTGTAACCGAGGACAGACGATTTTTACATGCTTCAGCACTCGGTGGTCCTGTTCTGTGAGCTTGTGTGGCCTACCATTTCACGGCAGAGCCATTGTTGCTCCTAGAAGTTTCCACTTCATAATAACAGCACTTACAGTTGACCGGGGCAGCTCTAGCAGGGCAGAAATTTGACGAACTGACTTGTTGGAAAGGTGGCCTCCTATGACGGTGCCACGTTGAAAGTCACTGAGCTCTTCAGTAAGGCCATTCTACTGCCAATGTTTGTCTATGGAGATTGCATGGCGGTGCGCTCGATTTTATAGAGCTGTCAGCAACTGGTGTGGCTGAAATAGCCGAATCCACTAATTTGAAGGGGTGTCCACATACTTTTGTATATATAGTGTATGTGCAATAGCATATATTACGGTATCTGTTACCACATAATAATATCTGAATGTAAAGAGCTCTAAACAAAATACATAAAACACACCAGTGGATGTCAAGGCATGTGGTGACCCAGCACAGTGTTTAATGTTTCACTTAAGCAAGCATGCCTTGATCAGAGTGAACCCACCAATGGGGCTACCAGCCTGTCCACCTGACGGAATGTATTCAAGCCACATTACAACTCTCATTAGCCTGATGCTTGAGGGTTAAGTAGTGTCACAGGCCCTGCTTTGTCTAATTGTCTGCCCACTTCCCTCATGATCGCTCAGCTGTGTGCCTTGCTGGCCCAAGTCCAACAGTGTGACCTGATGAAATACACATACACTTGCAAAGACTCAGCCGGCACATTCACAGTTCACACCCAGCTCCTGTCAGATTTCAACGATTACTCTTCGTTCTCATCTGACTCACAATGAATATGTTGGTAATTAAATTATATGACCTGAATCAATTATTTCATTCCATTTTTATGTGTATTATATATTGGAGATGTTACAACAATAAGCCTTCCCCCTACCCCCTACATAATTGTCTCACTGAAAGAAATTGCTTAGTTTTTTTCAGCTGTGTTGAAAGTGACTGATTGTTGAGCAAAAAACAGCAAGGTTGTTGTTGTCAATTGTAATGGAGTTTGGAGAGTGTTTATTCTGCTTTGTCTTTTGGTGACAAGGGCTGTGGTGTCAGACACTGAGTGGGCTGTCATTATGAAGTTTCTGTTGAAGTGAAACATGACACTTTTAGACACATACAGGTTGGCTAAATATAAATGAGGTCAGCCTCATCTGTAAAACGGAGAACATTGTCATACAATATTATGTCATGTAGCTAATAAAAGTCCACTTTCAAAAGTAATTTCTCACTTTGACTTTGAGGAAGCTTTTATTTTCCATTTTCTCCCTGAAATTTGTTTCAGAAAAATTACTTTCTTAGAGCACGAGAGAAAGAGAGAGACCTAGAGAGCGAGAGAGCGAAAGAATGGCCAGCCCCAGTGAGAGATGACCTCTCCTCCTCCCCCTAGTCCACTTTCTGATGTGGGACTTGAGTGCTGTAGTGGAGTCATCGTGCGAGAAAGAGGTCAGTCCACACTTCCCATTAGAGCCTGGACTTCAGATCTCCTTTGGTGGTGACAGTGATGAACCTGCCGACCAGGGAGCATTGTGAGGACTGGAGTTCAGCTCAGTTGGCCAGCTTACTGTTCCAGCTAGTTTTCAGTTTTCCCCTCCCCACTCAGACCATTCCAAGATAGTCTTAGCAAAATTCTTGCTTGAGAAATTGTTCTTTGCTATGATTTTTTTTCTTTTGATTTTTGACCATTTTAACAGAAATTAATCACAGTAAGGTACTTAATTGTTACCCAAAGATGATTTGATATTGAGATAAAAACACAGTTTCATAATTTATTTTAGGAGCAATGTTTAATTTCATTTTCACTTCAAACTTTCACTGTAACGCATGTTACATAAGTATTTACTGATTTGCAATATTGTAAATACACTATATTACCAAAAGTAAGCTTGTCGAACATCTCATTCCAAAATCATGAGAATTAATATGGAGTTGGTCCCCCCTTTGCTGCTATAACAGCCTCCACTCTTCTTGGAAGGCTTTCCACTAGATGTTGGAACATTGCTGCAGGGACTTGCTTCCATTCAGCCAGAAGAGCATTAGTGAGGTCGGGCACTGATGTTTGGCAATTAGGCCTGGCTCGCAGTCGGCATTCCAATTCATCCCAAAGGTGTTCGATGGGGTTGAGGTCAGGGCTCTGTGCAGGCCAGTCAAGTTCTTCCACACCGATCTCGACAAACCATTTCTGTATTGACCTCGCTTTGTGCACAGGGGCATTGTCATGCTGAAACAGGAAAGGGCCTTCCCCAAACTGTTGCCACAAAGTTGGAAGCACAGAATTGTCTAGAATGTCATTGTATGCTGTAGCGTTAAGATTTCCCTTCACTGGAACAAAGAGGCCTAGCCCGAACCATGAAAAATAGCCCCAGGCCATTATTCCTCCTCCACCAAACTTTACAATTGGCACTATTCATTAGGGCAGGAAGCGTTCTCCTGGCATCCGCCAAAACCAGATTTGTCCGTCGGACTGCCAGATGGTGAAGCGTGACTCATCACGCCAGTGAACACGTTTCCACTGCTCCAGATTCCAATGGCGGCGAGCCTTACACCACTCCAGCTGACGCTTGGCATTGCATATGGTGATCTTAGGCTTGTGTGCGGCTGCTCAGCCATGAAAACCCATTTCATGAAGTTCCCGATGAACAGTTCTTGTGATGACGTTGCTTCCAGAGGCAGTTTGGTACTCGGTAGTGAGTGTTGAAACTGAGGACAGACGATTTTTACATGCTTCAGCACTCAGTGGTCCTGTTCTGTGAGCTTGTGTGGCCTACCACTTCGCGGCAGAGCCATTAATGCTCCTAGAAGTTTCCACTTCACAATGACAGCACTTACAGTTGACCGGGGCAGCTCTAGCAGGGCAGAAATTTTACGAACTGACTTGTTGGAAAGGTGGCCTCCTATGACGGTGCCACGTTGAAAGTCACTGAGCTCTTCAGTAAGGCCATTCTACTGCCAATGTTTGTCTATGGAGATTGCATGGCGGTGCGCTCGATTTTATAGAGCTGTCAGCAACGGTGTGGCTGAAATAGCCGAATCCACTAATTTGAAGGGGTGTCCACATACTTTTGTATATATAATGTATGTGCAATAGCATATATTACAGTATCTGTTACCACATAATAATATCTGAATGTAAAGAGCTCTAAACAAAATACATAAAACACACCAGTGGATGTCAATGCATGTGGTGACCCAGCACAGTGGTTAATGTTTCACTTAAGCAAGCATGCCTTGATCAGAGTGAACCCACCAATGGGGCTACCAGCCTGTCCACCTGACGGAATGTATTCAAGCCACATTGGAACTTTCATTTGCCTGATACTTGAGGGTTAAGTAGTGTCACAGGCCAGGCTTTGTCTAATTAAATTATATGACCTGAATCAATTATTTCATTCCATTTTTATGTGTATTATATATTGGAGATGTTACAACAATAAGCCTTCCCCCTACCCCCTACATAATTGTCTCACTGAAAGATATTGCTTAGTTTTTTTCAGCTGTATTGAAAGTGACTGATTGTTGAGCAAAAAACAGCAAGGTTGTTGTTGTCAATTGTAATGGAGTTTGGAGAGTGTTTCTTCTGCTTTGTCTTTTGGTGACAAGGGCTGTGGTGTCAGACACTGAGTGGGCTGTCATTATGAAGTTTCTGTTGAAGTGAAACATGACACTTTTAGACACATACAGGTTGGCTAAATATAAATGAGGTCAGCCTCATCTGTAAAACGGAGAACGTTGTCATGCAATATTGTGTCATGTAGCTAATAAAAGTTCACTTTCAAAAGTAATTTCTCACTTTGACTTTGAGGAAGCTTTTATTTCCCATTTTCTCCCTGCAGATTAAGTGAAATTTGTTTCAAAAATATTACTTTTTTAGAGCACGAGAGAGAAAGAGAGAGAGATAGAGAGCGAGAGAGCGAGAGAATGGCCAGCCCCAGTGAGAGATGACCTCCCCTCCTCCCCCTAGTCCACTTCCTGATGTGGGACTTGAGTGCTGTAGTGTAGTCGTGGTGCGAGAAAGAGGTCAGTCCACACTTCCCATTAGAGCCTGGACTTCAGATCTCCCTTTGGTGGTGACAGTGATGAACCTGCCGACCAGGGAGCGGTGTGAGGACTGGAGTTCAGCTCAGGTGGCCAGCTTACTGTGCCAGGTGAGTGGGAGGAGAAATTATCTCTGTGGTATCCCAAAGGAACTGTGTGTGTGTTTATTTTGGGAAGGTACTCCTAGTTACACCAATGAGTAAAGAACAACCACATTATTGTATGCAACTGAATTAATTCACCAAACCACAGCAAATGATGTGTTAATCATTAGGATGTATGTCATACTGCTTTCAGAATCAAATGCACGAATGTGCTGCAACTGTTAAAAGAATGAGGATTGATGGGCAGAGGTTTATGGTAAGTTATTTTTTTATACACTCTCTCAATATTACCTGAATACTACTACCAATACTACCACAACATTTTATCACCAAACCACAACAAACACACATAATTTGATATCAAAAGGTACATAATAACTTTTGGCTTATGGACAAATTCAGTTTGGTTTTCTAAAGATGTGAGAGCAGACAATGGACATGGACTCTAAATTCCCTTCCAATTCGTACAGCAATTATGGCCTTGAACGGAGTGCAATAATTACAATTTCCTAATGCTACTTTCAGCCATAGATTGCTGAAATTAGTGGACCTTATTTATCCATTTTCACTAAATCCTTGTTAATTAACTGGTATTGTTCATTTAGGGGAGACAAAATCTGACAGGTTTTCAACATCGTTGGTAAACATGAGATTTGCAAGACAAAAACGTCCAATCCTTTCGAAATGCATAACGGCCATATTGGAATTCCCAGCAGTATGCTGAGCATATGAGACAGGGTAAAGCAATAGTCAAAAGTTGACAGTCTGTGGAAACTTTACAGGAAGTGACCCATTATTAGTTTTAAAAAATCTCCACCTTTACTTCCCAGAATGACATAAATAGTGAGGCCTCAAATTAACTTCCACTTTGAGAATGCCACAGCACTACAGTATGTAGTAACATTGTGGGACATTCCCCCCATTTCTCACCACATTAACAGACGATTGTATTGTACAAACATTTCTTGCTATATGCTATCGCTAGTCCCATCAAACACTGTGCTTTATAGCCTACATTGAGTGAACACAAACGCCAGAGTCTGGTTACCATTATAATTTAGCTATTTATAAATATTGACCATTTGGGCTTTTGTTTGGTATCACCAACTAGGCCTACTCACCACTGCTGTTGAACAAGGTTCTAGGTAGGCCTCTTTATTTGGTTTCACCTGTGTTTTCATTTTATATGAGAAACGCTAATGTTAATACAATGATGTCTTTGTTTTCATTAACAAGTTAAGTATTGGCTATTGTAATGTAAAGTGTGCAATACCGTTAAAGTGTAGCCTATTTCCGCTGCTAGTTAAGGATTTACCTGTTTAAATGTGTGAATGATTTATTCACGTGCTCTGCATTCTGGGAGAGCTGCTTGTCTAGGTAACATGCTGAAAACTCATACGTCATGGCAATGACTAAGGAGTTCTTGTCATCTAAGGATTTTGTTATGTGAGCTTTACTATCTAGTTTTCTATGCATTATTCAGTGACTCTGCACAGCTTTCATTTGGAGGTAGGATGCCACAGCCATACTACGTATGAGGGATTTTGACAAGCTGAACATTTACTTTCAAGTTGTCCATCCATGCCTCCAAGCTAGTTTTAACTCCCCTAAATAAGGGCAATGGGGATTTCAAGGTGAATCAATCAAAGTCATGAATGTTTCAAAGGATTCACTTTTGATGTGAGAGTTACCAGACCAGATCTAAAGCATGCACATAGGTCTACATGTATTGATTGATCTGGCATTTATTGATCTAGTCAGAACACCTGGGATCAGCTAAGACTCTAGTAACCCCATTTTTTTTCAAGCTTCATAGTTTGCAGCACTCTCTGTAATGCCAACTTGCCATATTCAAGCTCTGAAGCTCTGAGGATGAAACTCAAAATGAGACAGACAAATAATCCCCAATCACTGCCCTAGTATCCGTTTTCCCATTCAGTGTACAGACTAAAAACACTAAACTAGCTTTGGAGCTAGTTTGTGATCAAGATGATTCTCTACTGCTATTATGACAATGGTTCACCCTGTTATTGTAAACAGTGCAAATCCAATCAAATTACTATTCGTCAGTGGTGCTGTGATTGGACCATGTCAAGTCTGTTAAGTGCACGCTGAGGAACTTGAAGCTTTTGATCCTCTCCATTGTCGATGACAATAGGGGCGTGCTCCCCCCTGTTTTATGTAGTCCACGGTCAGCTCCTTGGTTTTGCTGACATTGAGGGAGAGGCTGTTTTCCTGGTACCACTCTGCCAGGGTTCTAACCTCCTCCCTTTAGGCTGTCTCGTTGCCGTCGGTGATCAGGCCCTTGATATGGTAATAAAATAACATGACAAATACATGTTGTTTTCCATGTTACACCTGCAATTTTAAACAATATAACGGAATTGAAGTAGTATTCTACTTGAACTTGAATCTCAGAATTTCAAGTAGGCTCATGGAATAGGCCTACCTAGAAAATCAGACATTTTCTCAATTTCCTTGTAATTAGTGTAGCCTATTTATACATTCTCCTGCTCCCTTACAGTTATGTTTGATTTCATTTTTGATCCGTTTTTGTGAGAGATGTGGCCACTTTCATTTGTTTCCCGGCACTTCAATTGAAGGGTGTTGCGCTACTCTTGAGGTTATGATGCAGATGCTAAGCTACAGGACTGTTTTGCTAGCACAAACTGGAATATGTTCCAATGGCATTGAGGAGTACACCACATCAGTCACTGGCTTCATCAATAAGTGCTTCGATGACGTCGTCCCCACAGTGACCGTACGTACATACCCCAACCAGAAGCCATGGATTACAGGCAACATCCGCACTGAGCTAAAGGGTAGAGCTGCCGCTTTCAAGGAGCGGGACTCTAACCTGGACGCTTATAAGAAATACCGCTATGCCCTCCGACGAACCATCAAACAGGCAAAGCATCAATACAGGACTAAGATTGAATGCTTCTACACCGGCTCCGACACTTGTCGGATATAGCAGGGCTTGCAAACTATTAAGGACAACAAAGGGAAGCATAGCCGTGAGCTGCCCAGTGACACGAGCCTACCAGACGAGCGAAATTACTTCTATGCGTGCTTCGAGGCAAGCAACACTGAAGCATGCATGAGAGCACCAGCTGTTCCGGACGACTGTGTGATCACTCTCCATAGCTGATGTGAGTAAGACCTTTAAACAGGTCAACATTCACAAGGCCACAGGGCTAGATGGATTACCAGGACGTGTACTCCGAGCATGCGCTGACCAACTGGCAAGTGTCTTCACTGACATTTTCAACCTCTCCCGAGTCTGTAATACCAACATGTTTCAAGCAGACCACCATAGTCCCTGTGCCCATGAACACCAAGGTAACCTGCCTAAATGACTACCGACCCGTAGCACTCACGTCTGTAGCCATGAAGTGCTTTGAAAGGCTGGGCATGACTCACATCAACACCATTATCCCAGAAACCCTAGACCCACTCCTATTTGCATACCGCCCCAACAGATCCACAGATGATGCAATTTCTATTGCACTCTACACTGCCCTTTCCCACCTGGACAAAAGGAACACTTACGTGAGAATGCTATTCATTGGCTACAGCTCAGCGTTCAACACCATAGTGCCCTCAAAGCTCATCACTAAGCTAAGGACCCTGGGATTAAACACCTCCCTCTGCAACTGGATCCTGGACTTCCTGACGGGCCACCCCCAGGTGTTAAGGGTAGGTAACAACACATCTGCCACACTGATCCTCAACACGGGGGCCCCTCAGGGGTGCGTTCTCAGTCCCCTCCTGTACTCCCTGTTCACCCATGACTGCATGGCCAAGCACGACTCCAACACCATCATTAAGTTTGCCGACGACACAACGGTGGTAGGCCTGATCACCAACAACGATGAGACAGCCTATAGGGAGGAGGTCAGAGACCTGGCAGTGTGGTGCCAGGATAACAACGTGATCAAGACAAAGGAGATGATTGTGGACTACAGGAAAAGGACGGCCGAGCACGCCCCCATTCTCATGGACGGGGCTGTAGTGGAGCAGGTTGAGAGCTTCAAGTTCCTTGGTGTCCACATCACCAACGAACTATCATGGTCCAAACACACCAAGACAGTCATGAAGAGGGTACGACAATGCCTATTCCCCTCAGGAGACTGATAAGATCCTCAAAAAGTTATACAGCTGCACCATTGAGATCATCACCACCTGGTATGGCAACTGCTCGGCCTCCGACCGCAAGGCACTACAGAGGGTAGTGCGTACGGCCCAGTACATCACTGGGGCTAAGCTTCCTGCCATCCAGGACCTCTATACCAGGCGGTGTCAGAGGAAGGCCCTAAAAATTGCCAAAGACTCCACCCACCCTAGTCATAGACTGTTCTCTCTGCTACCGCACGGCAAGTGATACCAGAGCACCAAATCTAGGTCCAAAAGGCTTCTTAACAGCTTCTACCCACAAGCCATAAGACTCCTGAACAGCTAATCAAATGGCTACCCAGACTATTTGCATTGACCCGCTGCTGCTGCTCTCTGTTTATTATCTATATATATTCACTTTACCTCTACCTACATGTACATATTACCTCAATTACCTCGACTAACCTGTGCCCCCGCACATTGACTCTGTACCGGTACCCCCTGTATATAGCCTCGTTACTGTTATTTTATTGTTGCCCTTTAATTATTTTTTATCTTTCTATTTTTCTTCTTTTTTTGTTAGCATTTTTTTTTTTTTTACTTCAGTTTATTTTAGCAAATACTTTCTTAACACTTATTTTTCTAAAAACTGCATTGTTGGTTAAGGGCTTGTAAGTAAGCATTTCACTGTTGTATTCGGCGCATTGTGACAAATAACATTTGATTTGATTTGATGTGATTTATTATGAGGACGCCAACATCTAATGTTGGCTTCAACTTGGCATTCATACAAATCCTTCCATTAAAAAAGGAACCTGTTTTTTGCTAACTCTCTCATTGTAAAACATCAATGGTGAGATTAATGCCACAGCTATTCATGTGTTTATTATGTGTGTCATAGGCTACAGAAAAATCACCATTGCATGCATCCAATCTATTTAGTCAGGCAAAGGTCCACATTATTCACACATATTTTAGAATGTCATAATCATTAAATATCAAGGCCTAAAAAATGCATTATTGTTAAAGTGGTAATGGCCTACTTTTTATTTGACACTTTTTGCATGATGTTTTGGGGGAGAGGGGTTCTATATTAGGCCCTGTACTGTATGCACAATTATATAAATTATACAAACAATTGTATAACAATGAGGTCCTTGAAGATTACAAATAAGTGCTTGAAAGATTCCCTGAAAGTCCTTGAATTTGACTTGCCAATGTCTGTATGAACCCTGCTTAAAGGATGTCTAGTCAGTCCTAGGCCTATGTTGTTGTATAGGCGGAGTTATGGGCCAATTTGCATATATTCACTTTTATTCCTCAAAGTACAATGTTGAACTGCATAAAACATGTTTTTGTTTCAAATTATTTTGAAATGTGTATCCCAATCTCACACATTGGTCCCATTATTTATAGAAAGACCCATGTCCATGTTGCTAACAGGTTGCTAGGAGCTGTTGAAGAGTGTCATGCTACACACTTAAAAGAAAATGGTTCTATATAGTTCCAAATAAGGGTTCTTTGGCTCATATTGATAGCCTATCCCTTTTTGGTGCTATATAGAAACCACTGTAAAGAGGGCAGAGAGGACCTGCGTTTGTCGTGCTGCATGACCTCTGTGTGTCAGCCTGTGCTGGTGCTGAGGGTGCCTTTAGATGGATTTGCATATTCATGTGGTATTTATAGCCTTAACCATAATATGACATATTGACATATTATGGCTGGCTGTGCATGCAGCTCTTAGAAAGTGAGCAGGTCTTTTCTCTCATGTTTCCCAAATGACATATCATCATATCTCCACAGGCACAACAGAGGGCAGGACGGCAGAGGGTCAGTCTTTCCACACCATGTGTGGGTAGTAGCGAGTCCTGGATGGTGTTTGAAGCTGTAGCAGTTCAAAATTCCTCGCTGTACTTTATATGGTGGTGATGTGGAGTGCCTTACTTCACTCAGCAGAGGGGTATTTTAGTATGTGAGGCATGGGAGATCTGGTTGGAGAGAAGGCAAGTGTCTTGTAACAGAGGGAGATAACAACACTATCATTGAGGTCTGAGATCCTCCCGTATTTCCTTGGCAGAGTGCTAAATGAAAAAAGTTGAGATGCTATGTTGATTTTAGGGGATGGCAGGCTGGGTCAGACTGTGGTTCCACCTCTCTCTCTTTCCTCGAGCTGATTTAGATTTCAAACAAGTCTTCAGAACCTAGTAGTGGGGACTGCTGGTCTTCAATATGCAGGAGTGGTTGCAGGGCATAGGCCTTTTGTGTTTCATTCAAACACCGGGAGAAACTTGCCATAAATAATTCAATCAGGGAGCAGCATATGAAAAGGCACTCAGGCGAAATATTTGATATTTTATTCAGTGTCATAAAGGTGGAGACGTTTTTCCTCCTATTAGCAAGTTAAATTATCAAGTGTGCACCTTGATGTGCGTGGGGGTCTGTGTAGCTCAGTTGGTAGAGCATGGCGCTTGCAACGCCAGGGTTGTGGGTTCGATTCCCATGGGGGGCCTGTATGAAAAACAAAAAATTTAAATGTATGCACTCACTAACTGTAAGTTGCTAAATGACTAAAATGTAAATGTATGTTTCTCTGTGAGGAAGGTGATGCCTCTTTCATATTAAGTAATCTGACTGATTTACAGATTATTCAATCATGAACCTGCTTACTAAAGTTAATTATGCTGAAAATCAATTCAACCCAATACAAGCAAGGGATAACAAGAAAGGGGAGAGTGTGAGACCAAAGGAGGACCCTGAAGCAATCAATTATGAATGAAGAGAGAAATACATAATTTAGCAGGATTTAGAGCATATCTTATATTTTGTGTAATTTTACTTTGGAATTCAGGGCAACTGCTTCCCTTCAAAGAGAACCATGAAAATACAATTTATTGAGGGACGTGAGTAGACATTCAGAAATATAATTGTAATTTTTTTCAAAGGTAACGTCACAAGGCACTGGAATGATATATTTAGTAATCAAATTAGGGACAAAATAAGATTGATTGTAATCTGCACCGGATCAAGGGCACACAAGTAGGGCAATAAAATAACAATCATTGTCATATTAAAAGCAGGCTTCAAAGGCTTTTGGCTGTTTTAGCATCATGCTGCCATCTAGTGTACGTTACAAAGTGATACATTCCATAACTGGAGCAACATTGTACTGTAATTACAGATTGTAATGTTATTTAGCAAAACCCAACATAAGAACCATTCAGTTACAGTATGAAACAGACAACTTGTAAAGAACACACAGATTTGTAAAAATCTTCTACTTATCTTGTATTTTTCTGCTTCTCTTACTTTGACAGAATCTGTCTGACAGTGACATGAGCAGGTTCAGCCTCATCCACCAACCGTGAGTAACCCTCTCTTCTATTTCTCTCACATACTACTCTCTCTGTGCTCCTCTCTCGTGTTCTTCCCTCATGTGAACACAGCAGATAGCTGAGGCCTTTGAGGTGAGTACCAAGAGAGCACTGCAAAGCAGGTGTGTGTGTGTGTGTGTGTGTGTGTGTGTGCGCGCACGTGCGTGTGTGCCTCTCTCAACACACGTTTGTCCCTCTGAGGTGAAAATGTTCAGTCTATTTTAGTAGGCTAATACATTTATTGTGAACTCTTTCCTTATGAGTTCCCGTTTTCATGTGGTTAAACATAAGCTTTTGCAATTAGGAAGTTGCATAAGCAATTCCAGAATTGAGCCTCATACGCGTTCATGATTGCCTTGCCTTGTTTCAGTCTTTCTATTGTTGTTCTATTGTTTAGTTTGTTTGATATCTGATGAGGAATCAGATGGATTATTAGGGAGCCAGAGCTTTAGAGGTAAATGTAAAATGGGCTCCCCTACTGATTAGGATCTACTAGTGTTGAAATAATGTAGTTAATATTGTCAATACACTTCCTGGAAAACTAACCACAGCTCTAGAGATAGCTACTCTACTGAATAAGAAACATGAGTCAACTGACAAGGTATGTAAATCATAAACAGAAACCGTACTTGCTTAGGATTAACAATA
Source organism: Coregonus lavaretus (assembly GCF_964263955.1). NCBI lineage: Eukaryota > Metazoa > Chordata > Actinopteri > Salmoniformes > Salmonidae > Coregonus > Coregonus lavaretus. The sequence goes on from NC_140023.1 coordinate 22,617,445, forward strand.
GTGTACTATAGGCTATGTCTAATTTCTGCTCATATGGGTAGGCTTGTGGCTAGTGGGTAGGCTTGTATAAGAGGTCACGAACAGGTTCAATGTTCATATTATCACACATTTGACAGAACACATTACCCCACAAACAGAAACAGAACAGTCTAACAATTCAACCCCCTGAAAATAGGAACATGAGCTATTTGACTTTTATCATTAATACAGTAGCCTACAGTGCACTGTCAACCCATGCAATTTGCAAGTTCAATCACACATATGTTCCACTGTAAATTGAGCCTAATACCATGTAATAACAATGCTTAAACCCTGACTAGAACCCTTATTGAAAATATCCCCTAATGTCCAACAGACTGTATATTGTACAGAGAAAGCATCAGGCAATCTGTTCAACTTTTGAACAGTGGCTTTGGGGAATGTTCACTCAGTATTTTAGCAACCATTGGGTGTTTCCATCTCTAGAGTAATTGCAGTTGGTTCACCGCAGTTTCTTAGATAATTCAAAAGACTAATGTCAGTGAAGGCTCCCCTCTCTGTTTACTGTGCTGGCTGATCAAAGGATGTTCACAGCAGGGGGCGATATTTCTCTTTATAAACTGCCAAGTTGTTGTGTGGTGGGAATGTTATTGTGTCAGTCCCAATGACACAGAAAACAGAATTGTCATCATATTCACTCCCTCCTATTATTAACTGTAAGAACAGATAAGATAACTCTGTGGGCCCTTGTGGTACTTCAGATCAGGGGTTCCCAAACTTTTTCACTCAAGCCCCCCCTTCCAGCATTGGGGAACTCTTGTTGGCGGAGATAAGATTTTGCAGGTTTAAAGCTTATTTCCTGCAATTTTACAAATTTTGTCATGGGGTGCAGTGAACATTTTGCAGTTTTAAGCCTAATTGTCTTGCAATTCTATACATTTTGCCATGTCTAATGTTTATTCATGTGATATTTGAGTGACAAACATTTCAACAAAATATATGAGCTAAAAAAAACCTAGCTAAAAAACGTTTGCTGATATGGGCTAGTTGATCTGGACATTTCTGACAAGTTATAAATAGCTCTCTAAGGTATGCAATGACTGACATGAAAAGAGGAAATCCGATGATCCACTACCCAATTTCGAAATCGCACCTTGTGCATTCCACTATTACAACTTTCAAAAGTAAGTTAAAAGCCAGCCATTACAAGTTACAAACTCCCTCCCACACCAGTCTCTAAATCAGGGGGGTCAAACACACATCCTGCGGCCCACAAGGGGGTCCAATCTGGCCCGCGGGTGGTTTGATTACATTTTAGAAAAAGAAAACATTTTGGGGGGGGCGAACCAAATCAAAAATGTGTAGAAATGATAATGGACCTATAATAATAATAATATGCCATTTAGCAGACGCTTTTATCCAAAGCGACTTACAGTCATGCGTGCATACATTTTTTGTGTATGGGTGGTCCCGGGGATCGAACCCACTACCTTGGCGTTAAAAGCGCCGTGCTCTACCAGCTGAGCTACAGAGGACCTACATTCATACAGTTTCTTGACTGTGTCCATATTGCTCATAAGGACACATTTTTGCACATTTTAACAGTGAGGAAATACAACACATTTTCAGTGCGGGCCTCCGGACCTCGTGGAAGACCGAATGCGGCCCCGGGGGCTAAATTAGTTTGACACCCCTGCCCTAAATAAAACCACACTGGGCTAGTAATAAGCATATCATGACCAACAGTGAGTTCGTATAGGTCTCACTTATAGGTAGCCTAATTCAAGAAAGACATCAACCTCAATGTGTTATCATCTACTACAGTCTACTGTTTCCATGTCCATAAACCCAGGTTATGTCAGGGCTGGCCCAGCCAATAAGCGACACAAACGGCCACTATGGGGCCCCAACCATTATTTTATTTTTTAACTCAGTTGAGAGCTAGAATAGTAGAATACAAAAGGTGCCATTTCTAAATTTGTTAGTGCATCAGCAGTTTTCCTCTTGTTATGTCATAACTAGGTAAGTTAGTCTAGCCAGCTATCTTAACCTTGTAGTAAACACGACCGAAATACTGACTGGGCACACAGGGCATGTGGGAGAGGGTAATCCAAATCTCGCTTAGGGCCCCCAAGCATTCTGTTCAAATTGATCATGAAGAAGTGAGACATGTCAAGGACAAAATATAAATGCATGTTGTACCTGTAACATGAACTCATTAAACCTATCCATAGTATCTGAATAGAGACTTGTTGACAAATGCATTTACAGTGTGGTCAAACTCATGGAGTGGAAAGGAGAAGTGATTGTTCTTGCAGAGGTGTTATTTTTTTCCATGGGCTGTGATCACTGACTGCTGCATGACTTGTTCAGTAGAGTAATTTTAGGCAGGCAGCCAATGCCGGTGAATTCATTCACAACGCAAACACTGAGCTGGATAGTAGCTAGACGCAGAAGGTGGCCTCTCAGGTCAATTGCCTCATTAAGATATGGATACATTTAACAAGTTCACGGCTCCTGCAACTGGAAAACTTCGGTAAGAGATACCCATATTTATATGTTGGGCAATGTATTTGTAACACTGGGAAAGATGTTAACCTTTGTGATCAGAGCAAAACCAAACCTTTTTCAATTCTGGCTATGTTTCAATGATGACCTATTTTCTATAGATGACATAGTGGCAAGTAAAGAAATGCCTACAGTAAATAGATAGTATAATTATATACACGAAGTGGCAACCATTTATAATACTGTATATATGTTCAATTTTTTTCTGCCATGCTCACAAGAATAGATTTACCCAACAATTTTTATCTCTAGCTTATTGTAGGCCACAAAAAAAAAAACATTTGTATCCAATGTTGCATATAGATTAAGTTAAACAGTACAAATGGGTTTATTGTTTTTTCTTTATGAAGGCGCTGGCTGGCTGTTACATAAATCAAAAACAGTGCTAGTGATGCAACATTTTAAAGGGAGAGGGAATGTGGTAAGAGAAGACTGACTAATGTCGATGTTACTGTAATTACACGTCTCACACCTGTCTCCCTCATGCTCTCAATCTGTAATTGCATGCAGGCTACAGTGAGTGAGTGCGTTCTAGTGTGTATAGGTGTGTACTTTTCTCACAACTACAGTTCATCTTCACCTCCAAGTGCTAGTCAACATGGAAAGTTGACTCAAAGGTTTTATTCCATGTTGAAGTTGACATATTTTCAGTGTTCCGTAGCCGGCAATAAACTCGGCCAGATCCATATATTTAGACCACGCTATATTCTAGTATTAACATACAGTATGTGTGAGCTGTAACATTTTGTCTAGCACCTATTATTGTTTCCGAATTGTATTCATAGTTTTGTCCTGTATTACGTTCATGAACATTACATGGTTTTTGTTTAATATATTAGGATAACATTAATGAGAAGCTTTAAACGTGTCTTCCAGCCAGCTTCAGAAGATGGTCCAGGATATCAAGAAGAATGATGGCAGTATCCTGAACAGGCTGAGAAGGTCAGTCTATTAAAATAAATGTTTGACACACTCCATACAGAGAGAGCATTACTCAACACTATTCTCTGTTACCCACAAGTTAGCAGGGACACCAGTTGTGCCCATAGTTCAGTATTTGTAGTTACACTGACTGGAGCGGTAGGCATTTATCTGAAATGCAGTATAGAGGAATGAGAGTCCAGCCCATGTTGCATCTCTATAGGTGGGAACAAGAACAGAGGTGTGTATGCCGTTGGAAATATGGACATCTCAGCTCAATTCAGCTCAGTTCAGCTGAGAGTGCAGTGCACTCACATGGTATAATTGGGGGTTCAAGCAGCAAAGCTGTGAAACCTATTGTTATTCTTAGATAATTATTTCCCCCTGACATGGTCAAATAACTTAAGCATAGATTGGTAACTTAAATTTCTTATTAAGCACACAGAAACTAGAGGCCATGAGTAACTTGGTCAAAAAGAATGGCACCGATTGTCCTATAGGTGGAGCTGTTATAAGCAGTCTCACTTAAACCCTCATATCTGCTGCCCAGTTTGACCTAGACTTGAAACTGTATGCAAGTGTCTTTCCTCATGCTGAACAAATTTTCCTCAAGGAACCATAAGGTCCATCAGGATAGAGCTTCCCCCATCTTGGACATTTTTTTAAACTTTTGAAAAACTTCTACTCATGAACCATAAGTCTAAATAACACCACATTTGGGGTCATCTAAGACATGATGGACCATGTTAAGTTTGGCATTGAAATTGGCACTTAAAAAATAAGGAAACTATGTAATGGTAATGCTTAAAATAATCATACAAAATCTTCTCATGGACTAAAAGTCAGATTCACTCCAAATGTGTTCTTTGGACTCATCACAATAGTACGTAAAGAGTTGAGAAAATAATGTTGATGCGTTCAAAGATGGCCACACTATACCTAATATGCTTCTTCTCATGAACCATAGGACCAAATGACACCAAATGTAGAATGTAGGCCCATGGTACATGTCTTAACTTAGTTTGAGAAATGCTAAGGGGTTGGTCAAAAGATGCCTGTGTCATAATTGACAAATCAAAAATATTTTTTGGATTTTATGTGTCCAATTAAACCACTGTAAATCCACTCCACAGTGGTCTATCAACTTGAATGGACACTATCATGGACGTCCCTAAGATGAACCACACTGAATTTGGTATTGATATCTCAAAAAACAAGGAAGCTATTAACAACTAATTATTTGCATATTTAACGCTAATGCTCAAAATCATCTTCTCGTGAACCATACATCAGATTCAATCCAGATTTAGTATTTAGACTCATGATTGCACATAAAGGAAGATAGTTCCTACATGATAGAGTGCTTGCTTTGTTATCTAACTGATATTGTGTCCTTTCTGTCATCCTGTGAACCCCGTTCATTGCTGCTCGCAGCTATATTTTCTTCAATGTTTTTTGTGGTGAAAATTGGTTATTCCTCTTTCTTCAACTTTTAGGAAAACATAAGTAGTCCCTCAATCTGAAAATAGACAAGCAGAAAGACAGATGTCTCTTCTCTCACTTTCCCTTCTTGAAAAGGGACCGTTCACTGGCACAACACTGGAAAGTATTTAGTGTGATAGATGATGAATAAATAACATAGGTTTCAGAATGAGCAGGTTGTGATACTAGACATAACTGAGAGGGGTACTTTTGATGTGTATAATCACTCTTCAGGCCCAAAGTGTAATGTCTAAAATAAGTTACACTCTTGGTCAAGTCCATTCTTGTTTCTAAAACCTTGACTTTAACTCCTAACTGGTCTTTCTGTACTGCAGATTTAAAAACAAATCAGCTCCAAAAGTACCTGTAAGAGACTATCAAGGTAAGACCTTTCTTCTTGTCTCACAATGTGGCCCTTGAAGTACTGTATTTAATAGTGAGAATAATTCGCTTTTGGGGACAGATTGACCAGGAATATTTTGTGGCAATATGTTCAGAATATGATTTGGAGTCTATGATGCATCTCTTCCCAATACTGTAATTTCCAATGACTTTGCATCTCATATTTGATACTTATCTATACAGGTGATGACGTGGATGGTGAACAATGGTCTGAAAATGAGTTTGTGAGTTCAATCCGCATGCTTTACTGATTCTAAAACACTTAATATTATAATGTTTCTAAAAGAAATGTGCATCTGACATTGTTTTCCACAGTCATTTGACTTATGTCAGAAGATTTACAGTGTTTACACTTTACATCACACAAAGCTGTGGGGCTGAGCGTCTTAACAATATTATGATGTTGCAGGAGACTGACACTTATGAGGACCCTCAAGAGGAGCAGGATGACAGCTATGAGCCTCCTCCCAGTCAGAGCGTCTTCACCACTACCTCGTCTGTCTGCGTCCCCAGGGGGGACTACGTAGGTGAGAACTCTTCCACTCTGCCACACACACACTCACACAGTGGTGGAGAAAGTACCCAAATCTCATACTTGAGTAAAAGTAAAGATACCTTAACAAAAACTGACTCAAGTAAAAGTGAAAATCACCCAGTAAAATACTACTTGAGTAAAAGTCTAAAAGTATTTGGTTTTCAATATACTTAAGTATCAAAAGTAAATGTAGTTGCTAAAATAGACTTAAGTATCAAAAGTAAAAGTTAAAAATTCCTTATATTAAGCAAACCAGACGGCACAAATGCCTTTATTTACAGATAGCCAGGGTTACACACCAACACTCAGACATCATTTACAAACAAAGCATTTGTGTTTAGTGAGTCCGCCAGATCAGAGGCAGTAGGGATGACCAGGGATGTTCTCTTGATAAGTGTGTGAATTGGACCATTTGTCCTGCTAAGCATTCAAAATGTAACGAGTACTTTTGGGTGTCAAGGAAAATGTATAGAGTAAAAAGTCATTTTCTTTAGGAATGTAGTGAACTAAAAGTAAAAGTTGTCAAAAATATAAATAGTAAAGTAAAGTACAGATACCCCAAAAAACGACTTAAGTAGTACTTTAAAGTATTTTTACTTAAGTACTTTACACTGCACTCACACACATGCACAACCACACAAAACTACTACAACTCTCTCTCTCACACACACACACACACACACTCACACACACACACACACACACACACACACACACATTCACTACCAGTCAAAAGTTTGGACACACCTACTCAAGGGTTTTTCTTTATTTTTACTATTTTTTACATTGTAGAATAATAGTGAAGATATCAAAACTATGAAATAACACATATGGAATCATGTAGTAACCAAAAAAGTGTTAAACAAATCAAAATATATTTTATATTTGAGATCCTTCAAATAACCACCCTTTGCCTTGATGACAGCTTTGCACACTCCTGGCATTCTCTCAACCAGCTTCATTAGGTAGTCACCTGGAATGCATTTCCATTAACAGGTGTGCCTTCTTAAAAGTTAATTTGTGGAATTTATTTCCTTCTCAATGCGTTTGAGTCAGTTGTGCTATGACAAGTTTGGGGGGAGGGGGGGGGGGGGGTATACAGAAGATAGCTCTATTCGGTATAAGTCCATATTATGGCAAGAACAGCTCAAATAAGCAAAGAGAAATGACAGTCCATCATTACTTAAAGCATGAAGGTCAGTCAATACGGAACATTTCAAGAACTTTGAAAGTTTCTTCAAGTGCAGTCGCAAAAACCATCAAGCGCTATGATGAAACTGGCTCTCATGAGGACCGCCAAAGGAATGGAAGACCCAGAGTTACCTATGCTGCAGGATAAGTTCATTAGAGTTACCAGAATCAGAAATTGCAGCCAAAATAAATGCTTCACAGAGTTCAAGTAACAGACACATCTCAACATAAACTGTTCAGAGGGGACTGTGTGAATCAGGCCTTCATGGTTCGAATTGCTGCAAAGAAACCACTACTAAAGGACACCAATAAGAAGAAGAGACCTGCTTGGGCCAAGAAACACAAGAAATGTACATTAGACCGGTGGAAATTTGTCCTTTGGTCTGGAGTCCAAATTTGAGATTTTGTGAGACGTCTTTGTGAGACGCGGTGTGGGTGAACGGATGATCTCCGCATGTGTATTTTCCTCCGTAAAGCATGGAGGAGGAGGTGTTATGGTGTGGGGGTGCTTTGCTCATGACACTGTCTGTGATTTATTTTGAATTCAAGGCACACCTAACCAGCATGGCTACTACAACATTCTGCAGCGATACGCCATCCCATCTGGTTTGGGCTTAGTGGAACTATCATTTGTTTTTCAACGGGACAATGACCCAACACACCTCCAGGCTGTGTAAGGGCTATTTTACCAAGAAGGAGAGTGATGGAGTGCTGCATCAGATGACCTAGCCTCCATAATCCCCCAACCTCAACCAAATTGAGATGGTTTGGGATGAGTCGGACTGCAGAGTGAAGGAAAAGCAGCCAACAAGTGCTCAGCATATGTGGGAACTCCTTCAAGACTGTTGGAAATGCATTCCAGGTGAAGCTGGTTGAGAGAATGCCAAGAGTGTGCAAAGCTGTCATCAAGGCAAAGGGTGGCTATTTGAAGAATCTCAAATATAAAATATATTTTGATTTGTTTAACACTTCTTTGGTCACTACATGATTCCATATGTGTTGTTTCATAGTTTTGACTTCTTCACTATTATTCTACAATGTAAAAAATAGTAAAAATAAAGAAAAACCCTTGAATGAGTAGGTGTGTCCAAACCTTTGACTGGTACTGTACATACATACATACATACATACATACATACATACATACATACATACATACATACATACATACATACATACATACATACATACATACATACATACATACATACATACATACATACATACATACATACATACATACATACATACATACATACATACACAAAACTACCCATCATGCAGCCATGCATGCCAAGGTTTTAGGTAGCAAATTAAGAATACCATGCCTGGCTATTCAAGACTACTCTAGCCTCTATCTACATGTATCTATTCGAAAGCAACACATTTAATGTAAAATCTGTTTGTTTAGGACAAATATATAAACCATACATTTTCAAAATTCTTGCAGGAGTGAAAGAAATTGCTAAGATATTGTTTGGCTTGTTGAGAGACCACTCAGAGATCTTTGTGTTGATAAAAGCCACTAGTCAGTGGACTGTGACAGACACAGTGCGCCACAAAGACAGTGTGTTCTTGCGTTATGCAAATACTGACGTCCTGTTTCTGATTCTGCTTCTTTTTCCAGACAGCTGCCATGGTAGGCCAAACGACCCACCCAGGAAGCCCATCTGCCCACCAAAACCCTCCAGACCATCACCATCACTTCCCCCTAAACCCAACCAGCAGGACGACGATGAAGTACTGTGTAGTAATAACAATGATTCTTGTTGGTTTCTGCTGTCATGAAAATATGTTATCTGTCATACATTTATGGCAGCATATTGACAGATTCTTTGCCTCGTATTTTTCATGACATTATATGATCTGCTCTCTTTAGGAAGACTACGTCAAACCAGAAAGTGATGATGAAGACAACTATATAGACCCCACCGAGGATCCTCCTGCTAGTACGTTATACCAATAAATGAATCAGACACTGGAAATAAGACCAATATATAAAGTGCACTATGTGCGTCAATTATATTATCTTCAACATACAGGTGTCATGAAACCCATTGCACATTTTCATCTGTTGCCAATCACTGTCAGACAAACCTTACCAAGACACCCCAATGTCAACATACAATACAAATGTAAACTTCCCTTCAGACCGTCTAAGGCATGGAAGAGGCAAACCAGTAAAGAGCAGTCCTTCAATGTCTAAGACTGTGCCAGAGCGCTCAAATAGCCCAGGTATGTAACTGCATCTCAGCAGGAGCACTGAATATATGGAATTGTTTTGGGGGATTTAATAAATGTATTGTGCTTAGTGTGGACGACTGGGTTAGAACCCTGCTCTCCTATATTCCTAACTTTGAGGCTTAGTCTTTTTTTGTTCTTTTTTTTTTTTTAGATGTGTATGAAGTTCCTGACATGGAGGTGGGTTTGATAACCAATGGCTAATACATTACAATTAATAGTATAGTTAATGACTATGCAATAACTGTAGGATTATGCTTAATGTGTCCCATTTTCTCTTTTATCTTAAGGAAAACTCTCCTCCCCCAGTGAGCAGGTCAGTTCTGGTTCAAGGATCGTAGCACTTTTCAGACAGGGTCAAAAGGGATCAACATTTCCTGTAAGGGAAATATCTAAAGATACACTGAGTTTACCAAACATTAGGAACGCCTTCCTAATATTGAGTTGCACCCCCCTTTTGCCCTCAGAACAGCCTCAATTCGTCGGGGCATGGACTCTACAAGGTGTCAAAAGCGTTCCACAGGGATGCTGGCCCATGTTGACTCCAATGCTTCCCACAGATGTGTCATGTTGGCTGGATGTCCTTTGGGTGGTGGACCATTCTTGATACACAGGGAAATTGTTGAGCGTAAAAACCCAGCAGCGTTGCAGTTCTTGAAAAACTGGATTTAAAAACCCTTCTTTAACCCATCTCCTCCCCTTCATCTACACTGACTGAAGTGGATTTAACAAGTGACATCCATAAGGGATCATAGCTTTCAGCTGGATTCCCCTGATCAGTCTATGTCATGGAAAGAGCAGTGTTCTTAATGTTTTGTAAACTCAGTGTATATTCATTGCTTAAAATGATGGATGAGATACTAAAATGACAGTTTTTTCTAACACATTTTTTAACAGACCTTCCACACTCAAAGTCCCTGCACAGGGTTTGACCCCTAGAGCCAGCCCAAGGTGCTAATAATGACTACAACTTATTCAAGAGACCGGGAAAACTATTTTATACATGATAACTATTTAAAGATAAACTATTTACTAAACATGAGGTTGTTTTCTTCAGTTTCATTGTCACACTTACATGAATCATTTATATTTGATCTTCTCTCTCTAGAATGCACATAAAGACATTTCCACCCATCCCGGTAAGTGCTACTGTATCAGAGAGACCCTAGTTTTTGTACCTGACCACAAATAGCTTATTTGATGAGATAATAATAGAAAAGTAAAGAAAATATTGGATATTATGAACACTGGAATCATATAGTTTTTATGTATTATTATTGTCATCCAGGTCCAGGAGCCCATAGATGATGATGAATATGAAGTCTGCAATCCAGATGAAAGTATGTATTCATCCATATTACCACCATCAGCCAAATGACTAAACGTTCAAACAATAATATGCCAATAACAAGTTCTAAAAGACTACAAACAACTATTGACAAAGAACATTGTTCCATATGCTCCAAATATTTGAAGTACTGTATTGGTAGTTACTTCACTTGGCTTATTATGCCATCTAGTGGATTGACAACATTTGTATTTAATGCAAAATGGAACCATCTCATTCATTTTGCCAACACTACTCTGCTATTTCCATGATTATTTTATTTATTTATCTAACCAGATAAGTCACATTGAGATTTACATCTTTTTTTTCAAGTGAGCCCTGGCCAAGAAAGCAGCATACATATAATATACACTGCTCAAAAAATTAAGGGAACACTTAAACAACACAATGTTACTCCAAGTCAATCACACTTCTGTGAAATCAAACTGTCCACTTAGGAAGCAACACTGATTGACAATAAATTTCACATGCTGTTGTGCAAATGGTGGAAATTATAGGCAATTAGCAAGACACCCCCAATAAAGGACTGGTTTTGCAGGTGGTGACCACAGACCACTTCTCAGTTCCTATGCTTCCTGGCTGATGTTTTGGTCACTTTTGAATGCTGGCGGTGTTTTCATTCTAGTGGTAGCATGAGACGGAGTCTACAACCCACACAAGTGGCTCAGGTAGTGCAGCTCATCCAGGATGGCACATCAATGCGAGCTGTGGCAAGAAGGTTTGCTGTGTCTGTCAGCGTAGTGTCCAGAGCATGGAGGCGCTACCAGGAGACAGGCCAGTACATCAGGAGACGTGGAGGAGGCCGTAGGAGGGCAACAACCCAGCAGCATGACTGCTACCTCCGCCTTTGTGCAAGGAGGAGCAGGAGGAGCACTACCAGAGCCCTGCAAAATGACCTCCTGCAGGCCACAAATGTGCATGTGTCTGCTCAAACGGTCAGAAACAGACTCCATGAGGGTGGTATGAGGGCCCGACGTCCACAGGTGGGGGTTGTGCTTTCAGCCCAACACCGTGCAGGACGTTTGGCATTTGCCAGAGAACACCAAGATTGGCAAATTCGCCACTGGCGCCTTGTGCTCTTCACAGATGAAAGCAGGTTCACACTGAGCACATGTGACAGACGTGACAGTCTGGAGACGCTGTGGAGAATGTTCTGCTGCCTGCAACATCCTCCAGCATGACCGGTTTGGCGGTGGGTCAGTCATGGTGTGGGGTGGCATTTCTTTGGGGGGCCGCACAGCCCTCCATGTGCTCACCAGAGGTAGCCAGACTGCCATTAGGTACCGAGATGAGATCCTCAGACCCCTTGGGAGACCATATGCTGGTGCGGTTGGCCCTGGGTTCCTCCTAATGCAAGACAATGCTAGAACTCATGTGGCTGGAGTGTGTCAGCAGTTCCTGCAAGAGGAAGGCATTGATGCTATGGACTGGCCCGCCCGTTCCCCAGACCTGAATCCAATTGAGCACATCTGGGACATCATGTCTCGCTCCATCCACCAACGCCACGTTGCACCACAGACTGTCCAGGAGTTGGCGGATGCTTTAGTCCAGGTCTGGGAGGAGATCCCTCAGGAGACCATCCGCCACCTCATCAGGAGCATGCCCAGGCGTTGTAGGGAGGTCATACAGGCATGTGGAGGCCACACACACTACTGAGCCTCATTTTGACTTGTTTTAAGGACATTACATCAAAGTTGGATCAGCCTGTAGTGTGGTTTTCCACTTTAATTTTGAGGGTGACTCCAAATCCAGACCTCCATGGGTTGATACATTTGATTTCCATTGATCATTTTTGTGTGATTTTGTTGTCAGCACATTCAACTATGTAAAGAAAAAAGTATTTAATAAGATTATTTCATTCATTCAGTTCTAGGTGGCAGTACAAAGTCTGGTGAGAAGCCCCTGCCTGCGTTTCCCAAACCAATGCCCAGAGAGACGTACGTGTCACTCACTAAAATCATATATCATTTATTTTCTGTTAATTGCGGGCCGCTCGTTCAGTTAAGAGTGCCGGAAAGGTCTGGTTCCAGGTATTACTTAACTCACTTAAACCTCTCTATTTTAGGAAGCCATTGAAGCCATCTTTTAGGCCGGTAGGAAATTTCTAAAAGATCCTTTGGAGAAAAAAACCAGTGAAATTCAAAATTATATGGGAAATGGTGTAGAATTATAATGTTTTGTCTTTTTTCAGAGGCAAGATATTGCATCCAGGGAAAATGAAGGTAACTATTCCTAAACTATTAGAGTGCTCAATTGGATCAAAGCTTCATTTGTTTTAATTTGTTGTTCAAAGATTTAATGAATTTACCTAAGTTATAAAGTTTTACATATTTTATGCAGTCATCCACTTGCATAATATTAGGCTACTATAACACACACTCTTGCTATGTCGACAGGCCCAGCATTGGCCATGAGGCACAGTACCCAGAAACCCACGACCACACCCCAGCCCTCTGAATACAAACGTGCCAAGTAAGAAACATCATGACCTCATTAGAAGTCACTATTTTGCACGCACATATCTCTTTCCAGCCTGGTCCCAGATCTGTTTGCAAGACAGCACAAACTGACCTGGGAAAAGGCCAATATCAATTATCTTGGAATGACAGAATGCTGTTTGTAACCACAGCACTGTACGTTTCCTCAAACCTCAGTGTCCTGGCAAATTACAGTATATTCTTGTTTTCTCTACTGCAGGATTCCTCGGCCACAGATGTTTACCTCTCACAGTAAGTACTGGTCTGAGAGACTTGTGTCCATAGCTGTGGGAAGTACCGGTGCTAAGGATGCTGCAGCACCCCCCTGAATATACAAAAAAATGTATATACAGCACCAGTCAAAAGTTTGGACACACCTACTCATTCAAGGGTTTATCTTTATTTTTACTATTTTCTACATTGTAGAATAATAGTGAAGACATCAAAACTATGAAATAACACATATGGTATCATGTAGTAACCAAAAAAGTGTTAAACAAATATATTTTATATTTGAGATTCTTCAAAGTAGCCACCCTTTGCCTTGATGACAGCTTTGCACACTCTTGGCATTCTCTCAACCAGCTTCATGAGGAATGCTTTTCCAAAAGACTTGAAGGAGTTCCCACATATGCTGAGCACTTGTTGGCTGCTTTTCCTTCACTTTGCAGTCCAACTCATCCCAAACCATCTCAATTTGGTTGAGGTCGGGTGATTGTGGAGGCCAGGTCATCTGATGCAGCACTCCATCACTCTCCTTGGTCAAATAGCCCTTACACAGCCTGGAGGTGTGTTTTGGGTCATTGTCCTGTTGAAAAACAAATGATAGTCCCACTAAGCGCAAACCAGATGGGATGGCATATCGCTGCAGAATGCTGTGGTAGCCATGCTGGTTAAGTGTGATTTGAATTCTAAATAAATTGCTGACAGTATAACCAGCAAAGCACCCCCACACCATCGTACCTCCTCCTCCATGCTTCACGGTGGGAACCACACATGCGGAGATCATCCAATCACCTACTCTGCTTTTCACAAAAACACAGCGGTTGGAACCAAAAATCTCAAATTTGGACTCATCAGACCAAAAGACAGATTTCCACCGGTCTAATATACATTGCTCGTGTTTCTTGGCCCAAGCAAGTCTCTTCTTCTTTTGGTGTCCTTTAGTAGTGGTTTATTTGCAGCAATTCGACCATGAAGGCCTGATTCACGCGGTCCCCTCTGAACAGTTGATGTTGAGATGTGTCTGTTACTTGAACTCCGTAAAGCATTTATTTGGGCTGCAATCTGAGGTGCAGTTAACTCTAATGAACTTATCCTCTGCAGCAGAGGTAACTCTGGGTCTTCCATTCCTGTGGCGGTCCTCATGAGAGCCAGTTTCATCATAACGCTTGATGGTTTTTGCGACTGCACTTCAAGAAACTTTAAAAGTTCTTGAAATATTCCGGATTGACTGACCTTCATGTCTTGAAGTAATGATGGACTGTCATTTCTCTTTGCTTATTTGAGCTGTTCTTACAATAATATGGACTTGGTCTTTTACCAAATAGGGCTATCTTCTGTATACCACCCCTTCCTTGTCACATCACAACTTATTGGCTCAAACGCATTAAGAAGGAAAGAAATTCCACAAATTAACTTTTAACAAGGCACACCTGTAAATTGAAATGCATTCCAGGTGACTACCTCATGAAGCTGGTTGAGAGAATGCCATGAGTGTGCAAAGCTGTCATCAAAGGAAAGGTTGGCTACTTTGAAGAATCTCAAATATAAAATATTTTTTGTTTTGTTTAACACTTTTTTGGTTACTACATGATTCCAGATGTGTTATTTCATAGTTTTGATGTCTTCACTATTATTCTACAGTGTAGAAAATAGTAAAAATTAAGATAAACCCTGGAATGAGTAGGTGTGTCCATAGATTAATAAAAAAAATCTAAAATAATTTGAAAACAATATTTTTTCACAAAACTAGTGCACTGGGCCTTTACTAATCCTGTGTTAGCGGACAGATATAGCCGATATAGCCCCAAATGATTATTTAACTTTATAATTTTTCCCTTCACTGTTTTCTCATTCTCAGAACCAGACAGAGGAACTGTACCCACAGCTGAAAACAGGTTAACGGATGCTGAAGAGGTGATAAATACCTGAACTGAATTTCACAATTTTATGTACTATATAACATACAATGATATAGCTCAAAATACTGGTTATCACATATACAATGCATGGATGAATACACTATTAAGTTTGTGGAGACCGCAAAGGCTGTATTTTCAGAGCCACATGGACTTGACTTTAAACCCACTTTCTTGTTGCTGTATTTTTGTTGTTGTTATTAGGGGGCAGATGTCTTCAAGAAACCCTGGTATGCCAGCACCTGTGACCGTAAGACAGCTGAGGAGGCTTTGATCCGCTCAAATAAGGCGAGTCTCACTCACATGATTACCGACAAATAAACATACTCTTATTATTACATAGTCTTAAGACAGTGGTTCCCAAACTGTGGGGTGGGTCGGCGGGGGGGGGGGGGGGGGGGGGGTCCCCCCTTCCCTTTTTGGAACTAATTCCGGCTTTCAACTTGCTCTTGAAAGTTGTAATAGTAGAATGCACAAGGTGCAAGTTCGAAATTGGGTAGTGCATCATAAGTTTTCCTGTTGTCATGTCAATCAATGCATACCTTAGAGAGCTATTTATAACTTGTCAGAAATGTCCATATCAACTAGCCCATGTCAGCTAATGTTTTTTAGCTAGGTTTGTTAGCCCTTAGATTTTGTTGTAATGTTTGAGTCACTCAAATATCAAATAAAATAAAATTATTGGTCGCATACTTAGCAGATGTTATTGCGGGTGTAGCAAAATGCTTGTGTTCCTAGCTCCAACAGTGCAGTAATATCTAACAGTACACACAAATCTAAAAAGTAAAATAATGGAATTAAGAAATATAGAAATAGTAGGACGAGCAATGTCGGAGTCCAGAGTATATACGTGCATTCTGAAAGTATTCAGACCCCTTGACTTACGTTACAGCCTTATTCTAAAATGGATTTAAAAAATAATAATTCCACATCAATCTACACACAATACCCCATAATGACAAAGCAAAAACAAGTTTTTAGATATCTTTGCAAATGTATTAAAAATAAAACACTGAAATATAACATTTACATAAGTATTCAGACCCTTTACTCAGTACTTTGTTGAAGCAGCTTTGGCAGTGATTACAGCCTCGAGTCTTCTTGGGTATGACGCTACATGCAGTTTGGCACAACTGTATTTGGGGAGTTTCTCCCATTCTTCTCTGCAGATCCTCTCAAGTTCTGTGAGGTTGGATGGGGAGCATTCGCTGCACAGCTATTCTCAGGGCTCTCCAGAGATGTTCGATCGGGTTCAAGTCCGGGCTCTGGCTGGGCCACTCAAGGACATTCAGAGACTTGTCCTGAAGTCACTCCTGTGTTGTCTTTGCTGTCTGCTTAGGGTCATTGTCCTGTTGGAAGGTGGACCTTCGCCCCAGTCTGAGATCTTGAGTGCTCTGGAGCAGGTTTTCATCAAGGTTCTCTTTGTATTTTGCTCCGCTCATCTTTCCCTCGATCCTGCCTAGTCTCCCAGTCCATGCAGCTGAAAAACATATCCAAAGCATGATGCTGCCACCATCATGCTTCACCGTAGAGATGGTTCCAGGTTTCCTCCAGACGTGACGCTTGGCATTCAGGCCAAAGAGTTCAATCTTGGTTTCATCAGACCAGAGAATCTTGTTTCTCATGGTTTGAGAGTCCTTTAGGTGCCTTTGGCAAACTCCAAGCGGGCTGTCATGTGCCTTTTACTGAGGAGTGGCTTCTGTCTGGCCACTCTACCATAAAGGCCTGATTGGTGGAGTGCTGCAGAGATGGTTGTCCTTCTGGAAGGTTCCCCTATCTTCACAGAGGAACTCTGAATCTCTGTCAGAGTGACCTTAGGGTTTTTGGTCACCTCCCTGACCAAGGCCCTTCTCCCCCGATTGCTCAGTTTGGCCAGGCGGCCAGCTCTAGGAAGAGTCTTGCTGCAGAAATGTTTTGGTACCCTTCCCCAGATCTGTGCTTCGAAACGTTCCTGTCTCGGAGCTCTACAGACAATTCCTTCGACCTCATGGCTTGGTTTTTGCTCTGACATGCACTGTCAACTGTGGGACCTTATATAGACAGGTGTGTGCCTTGCCAAATCGTGTCCAATCAGTTGAATTTACCACAGGTGGACTCCAAGTTGTAGAAACATCTTAAGGATGATCAATGGAAACAGGATGCTCAATTTCGAGTCTCATAGCAAAGGGTCTGAATACTTATATAAATAAGGTATTTCTGTTTTTTGTTTTTAATACATTTGCAAAAAATTATAAAAGCCTGTTTTCACTCATTATGGAGTATTGTATGCAACTTGATGAGGATTTAATTTTTTTAATCCATTTTAGAATAAGGCTGAAACATAACAAAATGTGGAAAAAGTCAAGGGGTCTGAATGCACTGTATATATACCATATATATATATACACCATATATATATATATATATATATATATATATATATATATATATATATATATACACAGTGGGGAAAAAAGTATTTAGTCAGCCACCAATTGTGCAAGTTCTCCCACTTAAAAAGATGAGAGAGGCCTGTAATTTTCATCATAGGTACACGTCAACTATGACAGACAGAATTAGAAAAAAAAATCCTGAAAATCACATTGTAGGATTTTTAATGAATTTATTTGCAAATAATGGTGGAAAATAAGTATTTGGTCAATAACAAAAGTTTCTCAATACTTTGTTATATACCCTTTGTTGGCAATGACACAGGTCAAACGTTTTCTGTAATTCTTCACGAGGTTTTCACACACTGTTGCTGTTATTTTGGCCCATTCCTCCATGCAGATCTCCTCTAGAGCAGTGATGTTTTGGGGCTGTCGCTGGGCAACACGGACTTTCAACTCCCTCCAAAGATTTTGTATGGGGTTGAGATCAGGAGACTGGCTAGGCCACTCCAGAACCTTGAAATGCTTCTTACGAAGCCACTCCTTCGTTGCCCGGGCGGTGTGTTTGGGATCATTGTCATGCTGAAAGACCCAGCCACGTTTCATCTTCAATGCCCTTGCTGATGGAAGGAGGTTTTCACTCAAAATCTCACGATACATGGCCCCATTCATTCTTTCCTTTACACGGATCAGTCGTCCTGGTCCCTTTGCAGAAAAACAGCCCCAAAGCATGATGTTTCCACCCCCATGCTTCACAGTAGGTATGGTGTTCTTTGGATGCAACTCAGCATTCTTTGTCCTCCAAACACGACGAGTTGAGTTTTTACCAAAAAGTTATATTTTGGTTTCATCTGACCATATGACATTCTCACAATCCTCTTCTGGATCATCCAAATGCACTCTAGCAAACTTCAGACGGGCCTGGACATGTACTGGCTTAAGCAGGGGGACACGTCTGGCACTGCAGGATTTGAGTCCCTGGCGGCGTAGTGTGTTACTGATGGTAGGCTTTGTTACTTTGGTCCCAGCTCTCTGCAGGTCATTCACTAGGTCCCCCCGTGTGGTTCTGGGATTTTTGCTCACCGTTCTTGTGATCATTTTGACCCCACGGGGTGAGATCTAGCATGGAGCCCCAGATCGAGGGAGATTATCAGTGGTCTTGTATGTCTTCCATTTCCTAATAATTGCTCCCACAGTTGATTTCTTCAAACCAAGCTGCTTACCTATTGCAGATTCAGTCTTCCCAGCCTGGTGCAGGTCTACAATTTTGTTTCTGGTGTCCTTTGACAGCTCTTTGGTCTTGGCCATAGTGGAGTTTGGAGTGTGACTGTTTGAGGTTGTGGACAGGTGTCTTTTATACTGATAACAAGTTCAAACAGGTGCCATTAATACAGGTAACGAGTGGAGGACAGAGGAGCCTCTTAAAGAAGAAGTTACAGGTCTGTGAGAGCCAGAAATCTTGCTTGTTTTTAGATGACCAAATACTTATTTTCCACCATCATTTGCAAATAAATTTATAAAAAATCCTACAATGTGATTTTCTGGATAAAAATGTTTTTTCTCAATTTGTCTGTCATAGTTGACGTGTACCTATGATGAAAATTACAGGCCTCTCTCATCTTTTTAAGTGAGAGAACTTGCACAATTGGTGGCTGACTAAATACTTTTTTCCCCAACTGTATATATATATATACACCATATATATATATATATATATATATATATATATATATATATATATATGGATACAATATGTAGTATATCTGAAGAATAGTATATGTACAGAAATAGTTAAATAAGATAGGCCTTGACTAGAATGCAGTATATACATATGAAGTGGGTAAAACTGTATATTAACATTATTAAAGTGACCAGTGTTCCATGACTATGTACAAAGGCAGCAGCCTCTAAGGTGCATGGTAGAGTAACCGGGTGGTAGCCGGCTAGTGACAGTGACTAAAGTTCAGGGCAGGGTACTGGGCAGAGGCCGGCTAGTGGTGACTATTTAACAGTCTGACGGCCTTGAGAAAAAAAGCTGTTTTTCAGTCTCTTGGTCCCAGCTTTGATGCACCTGTACTGCCCTCGCCTTCTGGATGGTAGCGGGGTGAACAGGCCGTGGGTCGGGTGGTCCTTGATGATCTTCTTGGCCTTCCTGTGACACCGGGTGCTGTAGATGTCCTGGAGGGCAGGCAGTGTGCCCCCGGTGATACATTGGGCAAACCACACCACCCTCTGGAGAGCCCTACGGTTGCGGACGGTGCAGTTGCCGTACAAAGCGGTGATACAGCCCTACAGGATGCTCTCAATGGTGCATCTGTAAAAGTTTGTGAGGGTCTTAGGGGCCAAGCTGCATTTCTTCAGCCTCCTGAGGTTGAAGAGGCGCTGTTGTGCATTCTTCACCACACTGTCTGTGTGAGTGGACCATTTCAGATTGTCAGTGATGTGTACACTCTTAGAAAGCAGGGTTCCAAAAGGGTTCTTCAGCTGTCCCCATAGGAGAACCCTTTTTGGTTCCAGATAAAACCCTTTTTGGTTCCAGGTAGAACCATTTTTGGTTCCATGTAGAACCCTCTGTGGATAGGGTTCTATATGGAACCCAAAACGGTTCTACTTGGAACCAAAAGGGTTATACCTAGAACCAACAAGGATTCTTCAAAAGGTTCTCCTATGGGGCCAGCTGAAGAACCATTTTAGGATCTAGAAAGCACCTTTTTTTCTAAGAGTGTACACCGAGGAACTTGAAGCTTTTCACCTTCTCCACTGCGGCCCCATCGATGTGGATGAATACACATTAGACATGGGGCCTGAGTGAAAACGTTTGGGAACCCCTGTCTTAAAATATACTTGAATTTTTTCATAAACAAAATAATGGGGATTGGATTAAAAAGAGACTTATGCTCCAGCTGACTGTACTGTGTGTCTTCTCTGTATCAGGATGGGGCATTCCTAATAAGGAAGAGCTCTGGTCAGGACAGACAGCAGCCATACACTTTAGTGGTGTATTACAACAGCAGAGTCTACAACATCCCAGTGCGCTACATCCAAGCATCGCAGCAGTACACTCTTGGAAGGGAGAAGAAAGGAGAGGAGGTAGACAGCGTCTCATCTTGCTCTATAACAATTTCCTGATATGAATGTAATACTGATGGTCTGATTGCTAACCTATAGGCCTAACACCTCCTAATGTATTCCCTCAGCGTTTCACCAGTGTTTCCCACATCATTGAGAACCATCAGAGGAACCCCCTGGTACTGATTGACAGCCAGAGGAACACCAAGGACTTCACCAAACTGTGCTATGCTGTGAACCCTTAGGCCTCACTGGATCCTCACTAGTCCTATTAGATTAGTCTAGTCACATTCACCAGACATGGCTATCCAAGCAAGACCAGAATTAAGTAAAATTGTGCCAGTTAAGTAAAATTGTTAATGTGGGTGAATATTCAAACTTGTGTTGAACATTTTGCATTTTATGGGGTATTTTCCAACAAGCATGACAGTGCCATTATGTATTCTTAAAGAATAACAGATTGTAGAAATATTATTAATAGAATGTAATGTAGTACATCTACACTGAACAAAAATATAAACGCAACTTGCAACAATTGTAAAGATTTTACTGAGTTACAGTTCATTTAAGGAAATCTGTCAATTGAAATAAATGTATTAGGCCCTAACCTATGGATTTCACATGACTGGGAATACAGATATGCATATATTGGTCACAGATACCTTTAAAAAAAGGTAGGGGAGTGGATCAGAAAACCAGTCAGTATCTGGTGTGACCACCATTTGCCTCATGCAGCGCGACACATCTCTTTCGCATAGAGTTGATCAGGCTGTTGATTGTGGCCTGTGGAATGTTGTCCCACTCCTCTTCAATGGCTGTGCAAAGTTGCTGGATATTGGCGGGAACTGGAACACGCTGTCGTCCACGTCAATCCAGAGCATCCCAAATATGCTTAATGGATGACATGTCTGGTGAGTATGCAGGTGTCACGGTTTCGGCCGAGGCTGCTCCTCTTCCTTGTTCGGGCGGACTTCGGCGGTCGTCGTCTCCGGAGTACTAGCTGCCACCGTTCGATGTTTTTTGTTCTTTTGGTTTTGTCTGTGCATAACACCTGTCCCTTATTTGCGTCTTGATTATTCTCCTTATTTAGTTGGTTTGTTTGGGGCAGGTGTTATGCGTGATTGTTATTGTCAGTTTGCCTCCGAGTAGTTCTCTCTCTCGTTTATTTAGTATTTTCGAGAGTTCGCACTGCGTGCGCCTTTTCTTGTTTTTCCGCACTGTGTGTTGTGCGTAATTGTTCGTGCCGCCCGGTTGGGTTGGCGACTCATTTCCCGTGTTGGGATACATATATATACTAAAGTCCGTTGAAGAACCTCCTTGTCCCTGCGCTTGATTCCTGCACTACATCCACACTCAACACTCTGACAGAATCACGCATCTTCATGGAATCAGCAGGAGCGACCGCGCCGACCGCCGATCTGGACGAACGGCTTCGTGGTCAGGAGGACCGTATGAACCAGGTGTGTCACGCCCTGGATAGGGTGATGACCACCCTACACCGATGGGAGACCAGCGGGGTGCCCACACCTCCCACCACCGACCCAGCTCCAGCGGTCAGCCCTCAGGGTACATCTCCGGAACCCAGTGGGATTCGGCTCTCGCTCCCGAGGGCGTACGACGGCTCCACCGCCGGGTGTCAAGGGTTCCTGCTGCAGGTGGAGCTCTACCTCGCCACCGTCCACCCGGCGCCCTCGGGACACGAGAGCGTCTCAGCCCTCATCTCCTGTCTCACCGGCAAGGCGTTGGAGTGGGCCAACGCCGAGTGGAGGAGAATGGACGCCGCAACCACGAACTATGCGGAGTTCTCCCGCCGCTTCCGTGCTGTATTCGACCATCCACCAGAGGGGAAGGCGGCGGGGGAGCGTCTGTTCTACCTCCGACAGGGGATGAGGAGCGCACAGGACTTTGCCTTGGAGTTCCGGACCCTAGCGGCTGACGCAGGGTGGAATGAGCGGGCCCATATCGACCATTTCCGCTGCAGCCTCCGGGAGGACGTCCAGCGAGAGTTGGCGTGCAGGGACACGTCGTTGACGTTCGACCAGCTGGTCGACATGGCCATCCGGCTGGATACCCTGCTCGCCACCCGTGGGCGTCCCGGAGGGGGGGGTCTGCCCATTCCACTCTCCAGCACCTCTGAGCCTAGCCCTATGGAGCTCGGAGGTGCTGGCGCTAGGGAACGCAGGAGGAGGAGCCCGAGGGGACCCGGCCCTTGCACCAACTGTGGTCGTGGAGGGCACACTGCGGCTAGGTGCTGGGGCGGGTCCTCCAGGGGAGGAGATGGCAGGTCTAGCATTGGGGGGTCCCCCCAGGTGAGTAGGCGCCCTGCTTACCCAGAGCTTTCTGTCGTGCACCTAACCTTGCCTGTTTGTTTCCCACAGGTTGCACCTCGTTCCCAGCATAAGGCGCTGGTAGATTCAGGCGCAGCTGGGAATTTTATAGATCGCCAGTTCTGTTTAGAGTTAGGGATTCCCCTCCTTCCTGTTGATAAGCCTTTCCCCGTCCATGCCCTAGATAGCCGTCCGTTAGGGTCTGGGTTGATTAGGGAGGTCACAGCACCACTTCAGATGATGGCGCAGGAGGGTCATGAGGAGAGAATTCAGCTTTATCTGATTGACTCTCCTGCGTATCCGGTGGTGCTGGGTCTTCCCTGGTTGATGACTCATGACCCTATTATTGGGTGGCGAGAGAAAGCTCTTAAAGGGTGGTCTGCTCAATGTGAGGGGCGGTGTCTGGGTGTTTCCATAGGGGCGACCTCGGTGGAGAGTCCGAATCTAATGCCAGCACTGCAGATTCCCCCCGAGTATGAGGATTTGGCACTGGCGTTCAGTAAGACTAGGGCTGCGCAGCTGCCGCCTCATAGACGGGGGGATTGTGCGATAGATCTCCAGTCAGGCGCAGCTCTCCCGCGGAGCCATGTGTATCCCTTGTCTCAAGAGGAGAAAAGATCGATGGAGACGTACATCTCTGAGTCTCTTAGACAGGGGTACATACGGCCCTCCGTTTCACCCGTTTCCTCAAGTTTCTTTTTTGTGAAGAAGAAGGATGGAGGTCTGCGGCCGTGTATTGATTACCGCGGTCTCAATCAGATCACAGTGAAGTACAGCTATCCGCTTCCTCTGATTGCGACTATGACGGAGTCACTGCACGGCGCGCGGTTCTTTACAAAATTGGATCTTAGGAGCGCATATAACTTGGTGCGCATCCGTAAGGGCGATGAATGGAAGACAGCGTTTAGCACGACTTCCGGGCACTACGAGTATCTAGTCATGCCATATGGGTTGATGAATGCTCCCTCAGTCTTCCAATCCTTCGTTGATGAGATTTTCCGGGACATGCAGGGACAGGGAGTGGTTGTGTACATCGACGACATTCTGGTGTATAGTCCTACCCGTGCTGAGCATGTAGCCCTGGTGCGCCGAGTATTGCGGAGGCTGTTGGAGCATGACCTATATGTCAAGGCAGAGAAATGTCTGTTTTTTCAGAAGTCGGTCTCCTTTCTGGGTTACCAGTTATCTGCGTCAGGGGTGAAGATGGAGGTAGACCGGGTGTCAGCTGTGCGTAATTGGCAAACCCCAACCACGGTGAAGGAGGTGCAACGGTTCTTGGGTTTTGCGAATTACTACCGGAGGTTTATCCGGGGTTTTGGACAGGTGGCAGCTCCCATAACGTCTCTGTTAAAGGGGGGTCCGGTGCGCTTGCCGTGGTACAGGCCCTAAAGGTGTGGCGGCATTGGCTCGAGGGGGCTCAACACCCTTTCCTCATTCAAACTGACCATCGTAACCTGGAGTACATCCGGGCAGCTAGGAGACTGAATCCTCGCCAGGCTCGGTGGACTATGTTCCTGGCCCGGTTTGTGTTTAAGATCACATACATCCCTGGGTCCCAGAACGGGAAGGCAGATGCTCTGTCCCGGCGGTATGACGCGGAGGAGAGGTCAGTTGAGTCCACGCCCATACTACCGGAGTCTTGTCTGGTTGCTCCGGTGGTGTGGGAGGTTGATGGTGAGATCGAGCGGGCGTTACGCACCGACCCGAGTCCTCCTCAGTGTCCTGTGGGTCGGACGTACGTTCCGCTCGAGATACGCGATCGCCTCATTTGTTGGGCTCACACGTCTCCCTCCTCTGGTCATCCGGGTATCGGCCGGACAGTGCACTGCCTTAGCACGAAGTACTGGTGGCCAACGTTAGCTAGGGATGTGAGGATTTATGTTTCCTCCTGTTCGGTGTGTGCCCAGTGTAAGGCGCCCAGACATTTGCCCAGGGGTAAGTTACAACCCCTGCCTATTCCACAACGACCCTGGTCCCACCTCTCGGTGGATTTTGTTACCGACCTTCCCCCCTCACAGGGAAACACTACCATCCTGGTCGTTGTGGATAGGTTCTCGAAGGCCTGTCGTCTCCTTCCCATGCCGGGTCTACCCACTGCCCTGCAGACCGCGGAGGCTCTGTTCACCCATGTCTTCCGGCATTACGGGGTACCCGAGGATATAGTGTCTGACCGAGGCCCCCAGTTCACCTCGAGAGTGTGGAGGGCATTTATGGAACGGTTGGGGGTGTCGGTAAGCCTTACCTCGGGTTACCACCCGGAAAGTAATGGGCAGGTTGAACGTGTCAACCAGGATGTGGGTAGGTTTCTGAGGTCATACTGTCAGGGCCGGCCGGAGGAGTGGGCGAGATATGTGCCCTGGGCGGAGATGGCACAGAACTCTCTTCGCCACTCCTCCACCCAACTAACCCCGTTTCAGTGTGTGTTGGGGTACCAGCCGGTGCTGGCACCATGGCATGAGAGCCAGATCGAGGCCCCCGCTGTGGATGAGTGGGTAAGGCGCTCGGAGGAGACGTGGGACGCTGCACACGTCCATCTGCAGCGTGCCATACGTCGACAGAAGGCGAGCGCCGACCTACACCGCAGTGAGGGGCCAGTGTACGCACCTGGAGATCGAGTCTGGCTCTCAACCAGAAACCTGCCCCTCCGCCTGCCCTGCCGGAAGCTGGGTCGGCGGTTTGTGGGGCCGTTTAAAGTCCTGAGGAGATTGAACGAGGTGAGTTATAGGTTAGAACTACCTGTTGACTACAAAAATATTAACCCCTCGTTCCATGTGTCTCTCCTCAGGCCGGTGGTAGCTGGTCCACTCCAAGAGGAGATGGCAGGTCTAGCATTGGGGGGTCCCCCCAGGTGAGTAGGCGCCCTGCTTACCCAGAGCTTTCTGTCGTGCACCTAACCTTGCCTGTTTGTTTCCCACAGGTTGCACCTCGTTCCCAGCATAAGGCGCTGGTAGATTCAGGCGCAGCTGGGAATTTTATAGATCGCCAGTTCTGTTTAGAGTTAGGGATTCCCCTCCTTCCTGTTGATAAGCCTTTCCCCGTCCATGCCCTAGATAGCCGTCCGTTAGGGTCTGGGTTGATTAGGGAGGTCACAGCACCACTTCAGATGATGGCGCAGGAGGGTCATGAGGAGAGAATTCAGCTTTATCTGATTGACTCTCCTGCGTATCCGGTGGTGCTGGGTCTTCCCTGGTTGATGACTCATGACCCTATTATTGGGTGGCGAGAGAAAGCTCTTAAAGGGTGGTCTGCTCAATGTGAGGGGCGGTGTCTGGGTGTTTCCATAGGGGCGACCTCGGTGGAGAGTCCGAATCTAATGCCAGCACTGCAGATTCCCCCCGAGTATGAGGATTTGGCACTGGCGTTCAGTAAGACTAGGGCTGCGCAGCTGCCGCCTCATAGACGGGGGGATTGTGCGATAGATCTCCAGTCAGGCGCAGCTCTCCCGCGGAGCCATGTGTATCCCTTGTCTCAAGAGGAGAAAAGATCGATGGAGACGTACATCTCTGAGTCTCTTAGACAGGGGTACATACGGCCCTCCGTTTCACCCGTTTCCTCAAGTTTCTTTTTTGTGAAGAAGAAGGATGGAGGTCTGCGGCCGTGTATTGATTACCGCGGTCTCAATCAGATCACAGTGAAGTACAGCTATCCGCTTCCTCTGATTGCGACTATGACGGAGTCACTGCACGGCGCGCGGTTCTTTACAAAATTGGATCTTAGGAGCGCATATAACTTGGTGCGCATCCGTAAGGGCGATGAATGGAAGACAGCGTTTAGCACGACTTCCGGGCACTACGAGTATCTAGTCATGCCATATGGGTTGATGAATGCTCCCTCAGTCTTCCAATCCTTCGTTGATGAGATTTTCCGGGACATGCAGGGACAGGGAGTGGTTGTGTACATCGACGACATTCTGGTGTATAGTCCTACCCGTGCTGAGCATGTAGCCCTGGTGCGCCGAGTATTGCGGAGGCTGTTGGAGCATGACCTATATGTCAAGGCAGAGAAATGTCTGTTTTTTCAGAAGTCGGTCTCCTTTCTGGGTTACCAGTTATCTGCGTCAGGGGTGAAGATGGAGGTAGACCGGGTGTCAGCTGTGCGTAATTGGCAAACCCCAACCACGGTGAAGGAGGTGCAACGGTTCTTGGGTTTTGCGAATTACTACCGGAGGTTTATCCGGGGTTTTGGACAGGTGGCAGCTCCCATAACGTCTCTGTTAAAGGGGGGTCCGGTGCGCTTGCCGTGGTACAGGCCCTAAAGGTGTGGCGGCATTGGCTCGAGGGGGCTCAACACCCTTTCCTCATTCAAACTGACCATCGTAACCTGGAGTACATCCGGGCAGCTAGGAGACTGAATCCTCGCCAGGCTCGGTGGACTATGTTCCTGGCCCGGTTTGTGTTTAAGATCACATACATCCCTGGGTCCCAGAACGGGAAGGCAGATGCTCTGTCCCGGCGGTATGACGCGGAGGAGAGGTCAGTTGAGTCCACGCCCATACTACCGGAGTCTTGTCTGGTTGCTCCGGTGGTGTGGGAGGTTGATGGTGAGATCGAGCGGGCGTTACGCACCGACCCGAGTCCTCCTCAGTGTCCTGTGGGTCGGACGTACGTTCCGCTCGAGATACGCGATCGCCTCATTTGTTGGGCTCACACGTCTCCCTCCTCTGGTCATCCGGGTATCGGCCGGACAGTGCACTGCCTTAGCACGAAGTACTGGTGGCCAACGTTAGCTAGGGATGTGAGGATTTATGTTTCCTCCTGTTCGGTGTGTGCCCAGTGTAAGGCGCCCAGACATTTGCCCAGGGGTAAGTTACAACCCCTGCCTATTCCACAACGACCCTGGTCCCACCTCTCGGTGGATTTTGTTACCGACCTTCCCCCCTCACAGGGAAACACTACCATCCTGGTCGTTGTGGATAGGTTCTCGAAGGCCTGTCGTCTCCTTCCCATGCCGGGTCTACCCACTGCCCTGCAGACCGCGGAGGCTCTGTTCACCCATGTCTTCCGGCATTACGGGGTACCCGAGGATATAGTGTCTGACCGAGGCCCCCAGTTCACCTCGAGAGTGTGGAGGGCATTTATGGAACGGTTGGGGGTGTCGGTAAGCCTTACCTCGGGTTACCACCCGGAAAGTAATGGGCAGGTTGAACGTGTCAACCAGGATGTGGGTAGGTTTCTGAGGTCATACTGTCAGGGCCGGCCGGAGGAGTGGGCGAGATATGTGCCCTGGGCGGAGATGGCACAGAACTCTCTTCGCCACTCCTCCACCCAACTAACCCCGTTTCAGTGTGTGTTGGGGTACCAGCCGGTGCTGGCACCATGGCATGAGAGCCAGATCGAGGCCCCCGCTGTGGATGAGTGGGTAAGGCGCTCGGAGGAGACGTGGGACGCTGCACACGTCCATCTGCAGCGTGCCATACGTCGACAGAAGGCGAGCGCCGACCTACACCGCAGTGAGGGGCCAGTGTACGCACCTGGAGATCGAGTCTGGCTCTCAACCAGAAACCTGCCCCTCCGCCTGCCCTGCCGGAAGCTGGGTCGGCGGTTTGTGGGGCCGTTTAAAGTCCTGAGGAGATTGAACGAGGTGAGTTATAGGTTAGAACTACCTGTTGACTACAAAAATATTAACCCCTCGTTCCATGTGTCTCTCCTCAGGCCGGTGGTAGCTGGTCCACTCCAGGACTTTGAGATTGAGGAGACTCCTCCGCCCCCGTTGGACATCGAGGGGGCTCCGGCGTACACCGTGAGGTCCATTCTGGATTCTAGACGCCGGATGGGGGGTCTTCAATATCTCGTGGAGTGGGAGGGGTACGGTCCGGAGGAGCGGTGCTGGGTGCCAAGGAGGGACGTGCTAGACCAGTCCCTACTGACCGATTTCCATCGGGGTCATCCTGCGCGCCCTGCTCCGCGTCGTCCGGGTCGTCCTCGAGCTCCGGGTCGGCGCACGGCTGGAGCCGCGCGTCAAGGGGGGGGTACTGTCACGGTTTCGGCCGAGGCTGCTCCTCTTCCTTGTTCGGGCGGACTTCGGCGGTCGTCGTCTCCGGAGTACTAGCTGCCACCGTTCGATGTTTTTTGTTCTTTTGGTTTTGTCTGTGCATAACACCTGTCCCTTATTTGTGTCTTGATTATTCTCCTTATTTAGTTGGTTTGTTTGGGGCAGGTGTTATGCGTGATTGTTATTGTCAGTTTGCCTCCGAGTAGTTCTCTCTCTCGTTTATTTAGTATTTTCGAGAGTTCGCACTGCGTGCGCCTTTTCTTGTTTTTCCGCACTGTGTGTTGTGCGTAATTGTTCGTGCCGCCCGGTTGGGTTGGCGACTCATTTCCCGTGTTGGGATACATATATATACTAAAGTCCGTTGAAGAACCTCCTTGTCCCTGCGCTTGATTCCTGCACTACATCCACACTCAACACTCTGACAGCAGGCCATGGAAGAACTGGGACATTTTCAGCTTCCAGGAATTGTGTACAGATCCTTGAGACATGGGGCTGTGCATTATCATGCTGAAACAGGAGGTGATGGCAGCGGATGAATGGCACGACAATGG
Source organism: Coregonus lavaretus (assembly GCF_964263955.1). Classification (NCBI taxonomy): domain Eukaryota; kingdom Metazoa; phylum Chordata; class Actinopteri; order Salmoniformes; family Salmonidae; genus Coregonus; species Coregonus lavaretus. The sequence goes on from NC_140023.1 coordinate 22,647,037, forward strand.
GCCTCAGGATCATTCAAATTGCCATCGAGAAAAAGCAAACGTGTTCACAAACACCAAGATGGCGTACTGAACACAGCAGTGCAAATCGGCTCAAGATAAAAACAGAATATTCAATATCAGTAAGTTAGACTAAATATTAGCACTTCATATACTCATGGGTAATGACATTCAATCTGGATAATAACACAAAACAAATCGTAAGGCTAAAGAAATGTGTTGAAAAATATTACGAAAACAAGCAACACTCAAATATGACGGAGGGTAAACGAGGAGAATCAATCTCCAAAAGAAAACGCGACTCCTCGACTGATACAAATGATTTATGCTTTTCACCACTGGGACTGGTAAGTGTGGAAAGCGATCTGTTAAAGTCGATAAATGACAAACTGGGCATACTTGAATTAGTCAGTAAGGATATAAAGGAGTTGAAGGCGAGCCTTGAAATGAGTGACGAAAAAGCTGCGATAATGGAGAAAGAAACCCAAAAAAGCTAAAAGCGACAGTCACTAAGACAGAAACGGACGTTAAGGAACTTAAAAAGGAGAACATCTTTCTGAGAGAAGCCTTACTAGACATACAGACTAGATCTATGAGAGAAAACTTACGGGTATCCAAGAAAGAGAAGGAGAAGTTCCCGAAAAGGTAGTGAAGGAATTATTTCTTACAACGCTTCAAATCCCACTCGATACTGTCGATAAAATCGAACTCGAACGTGTACACCGCTTCGGACAAAGAGGACAGAGATATGAGCATCGAATCGTTGCCAAATTTGCTTTCTTTAAGGATAAAGTAATGGTTAAAAGCCTGGTTGAAAGACTCGCTGGCACGAAAATAGGCATGAATGATCAGTTCCCGAGGGAGATTGCAGAACGGCGCAAAGTTCTGTACCCAATCTTCAAGGAGAATAGATTATAAGGGAAGCGTGTAGCTCTTATAGTCGATAAACTGTATATTGACAACCAAATGTTCAGAGACACAAAGACTAATCCATGGCTATACTAAACATTACAAAGTTCTCATAGAGGAGTCGAATGAAGGAACACCCAATACTAGCCATGGTAGGGATTGGAATAACTAAACATATATAGATAGAAAAGCATTAAAATAAAAGAATTGTTAAATAAATATAGTACAACTACACTGTACCTTTCAAGACAGGGAATTAAGTAAAATAATTAGTATTCCATTTATAGTATTTTATAAATGGATAAGACGGCATTAGAAGAAAGGATAACTAGCAAAATAATACATCTTCAAATATAACTAATTGGAACACAAAAGTACTCAATCAACATGGTGGAGATAAAAACACAGCAAACAGAAGACATAGAAGGCACAGTATGTGGGTATGTGAGGATGTATTGTGATGGAAGGTGTGGTGTGTGTTTTTGTGTTTGGAAAAGTGTGGCGTTAAGTGAGTGAGAAAATAAAAATGGTTGCATATCCCAGAATCAATGTGTGTCTGTGAGCAAGGATTGTGAGAGGGAGCTTTCAATTTTGTGTATACATCTAATTATTATTTTTATTGTCCTATCATGATGGAACGGTTCCCAACGCTATACCCTAGACACCCACCTTAGTGACCTATACACCAAAGAGAAGTCCCCATCTGTTTTATGGACCTGCTGTAAGTTGCCTATATGGTGGTCCTCTGTAGCTCAGCTGGTAGAGCACGGCGCTTGTAACGCCAAGGTAGTGGGTTCGATCCCCGGGACCACCCATACACAAAAAAAATGTATGCACGCATGACTGTAAGTCGCTTTGGATAAAAGCGTCTGCTAAATGGCATATTATTATTATTATATGCAGCCAAAACAGAAAGATAAATGCGGTCAGAGACATACTAGAGCAGCACCGCCCCCTCAAGATTCTGAGCCTGCCTGGCAGGGTTGGTCCTACAAAGCCAGAGCCCCCTGATGTGAGAGAATAATATACAAGGAAATTCTCAAAGCTGCTAATGAGAACCTTGACGACTTGTACCTAGCCGGTGGGGATTCCGGTGGGGTACCCCCACCCAGGTAGTGGCAGTGCTGGCAACACTGGCTGCAGTAACCCATGGGGAGGGGGTCACACTCGGACAATCAGACAGGGGGCATATTATGGTGGCCCTGGTGGCACAAAATAATCAAAGGTCTGACTGCACAGAGATGCTTGGGAAAATGGTCAGGGGAAAGGGTTGGATCTGATCTCCATCACCTAGGACTTGACATTGGTTAATCAAATCTCACATTTTTGCCAATTCTTGCTCAATCTTGCATGCTTTCTCAAAAAGCTGTAACTGTATATGCACTCATAAATCAGGTCCTTTCTTGAGTTGGACTCTGGGATGTAACAACTGTTGAGCATCTGAGCTTATGGTTGATTGTGGGGGAAAAGGGGTTGAGTGTGTAAGAGGATGTGTGTGTGTGTGTGTGTGTGTGTGTGTGTGTGTGTGTGTGTGTGTATGTAACCCCCATCTGTTGCAAGGGGGTAAGGATGTTAGGGACAATATCAGATTAATCACAATAATTGTTTGCTAAAATAATAATTGCTTGACAAAAATGTAATGTAATGCAATGGCAATCCTGGTTATACAGTGGGGAGAACAAGTATTTGATACACTGCCGATTTTGCAGGTTTTCCTACTTACAAAGCATGTAGAGGTCTGTAATTTTTATCATAGGTACACTTCAACTGTGAGAGACGGAATCTAAAAAAATCCTGAAAATCACATTGTATGATTTTTAAGTAATTAATTTGCATGACATAAGTATTTGTTACATCAGAAAAGCAGAACGTAATATTTGGTACAGAAACCTTTGTTTGCAATTACAGAGATCATACGTTTCCTGTAGGTCTTGACCAGGTTTGCACACACTGCAGCAGGGATTTTGGCCCACTCCTCCATACAGACCTTCTCCAGATCCTTCAGGTTTCGGGGCTGTCGCTGGGCAATACGGACTTTCAGCTCCCTCCAAAGATTTTCTATTGGGTTCAGGTCTGGAGACTGGCTAGGCCACTCCAGGACCTTGAGATGCTTCTTACGGAGCCACTCCTTAGTTGCCCTGGCTGTGTGTTTCGGGTCGTTGACATGCTGGAAGACCCAGCCACGACCCATCGTCAATGCTCTTACTGAGAAAAGGAGGTTGTTGGCCAAGATCTCGCGATACATGGCCCCATCCATCCTCCCCTCAATACGGTGCAGTCGTCCTGTCCCCTTTGCAGAAAAGCATCCCCAAAGAATGATGTTTCCACCTCCATGCTTCACGGTTGGGATGGTGTTCTTGGGGTTGTACTCATCAATCTTCTTCCTCCAAACACGGCAAGTGGAGTTTAGACCAAAAAGCTCTATTTTTGTCTCATCAGACCACATGACCTTCTCCCATTCCTCTTCTGGATCATCCAGATGGTCATTGGCAAACTTCAGACGGGCCTGGACATGCGCTGGCTTGAGCAGGGGGACCTTGCGTGCGTTGCAGGATTTTAATCCATGACGGTGTAGTGTGTTACTAATGGTTTTCTTTGAGACTGTGGTCCCAGCTCTCTTCAGGTCATTGACCAGGTCCTGCCATGTTGTTCTGGGCTGATCCCTCACCTTCCTCATGATCATTGATGACCCACGAGGTGAGATCTTGCATGGAGCCCCAGACCGAGGGTGATTGACCATCATTTTGAACTTCTTCCATTTTCTAATAATTACGCCAACAGTTGTTGCCTTCTCATCAAGCTGCTTGCCTATTGTCCTGTAGCCCATCCCAGCCTTGTGCAGGTCTACAATTTTATCCCTGATGTCCTTACACAGTTCTCTGGTCTTGGCCATTGTGGAGAGGTTGGAGTCTGTTTGATTGAGTGTGTGGACAGGTGTCTTTTATACAGGTAATGAGTTCAAACAGGTGCAGTTAATACAGGTAATGAGTGGAGAACAGGAGGGCTTCTTAAAGAAAAACTAACAGGTCTGTGAGAGCCGGAATTCTTACTGGTTGGTAGGTGATCAAATACTTATGTCATGCAATAAAATGCAAATTAATTACTCAAAAATCATACAACGTGATTTTCTGGATTTTTGTTTTAGATTCCGTCTCTCACAGTTGAAGTGTACCTATGATAAAAATTACAGACCTCTACATGCTTTGTAAGTAGGAAAACCTGCAAAATTGGCAGTGTATCAAATACTTGTTCTCCCCACTGTAGGTAACAATCCTTTGCATGAACTGCCAATATTATTACGCATATTAATTGTTAATGATGGAAATTAAGATACACAAGATATTTGAATAGATATACACTACTGGTCAAAAGTTTTAGAACACCTACTCATTCAAGGGTCTTTATTTTTACTATTTTCTACATTGTAGAATAATAATGAACACATCAAAACTATGAAATAGTAGTAACCAAAAAAAAAAGGACAATGACCCAACACACCTCCAGGCTGTGTAAGAGCTATTTTACCAAGAAGGAGAGTGATGGAGTGCTGAATCAGATGACCTGGCCTCCACAATCCCCCGACCTCAACCAAATTGAGATGGTTTGGGATGAGTCGGACCGCAGAGTGAAGGAAAATTAGCCAACAAGTGCTCAGCATATGTGGGAACTCCTTCAAGACTGTTGGAAAAGCATTCCAGGTGAAGCTGGTTGAGAGAATGCCAAGAGTGTGCAAAGCTGTCATGAAGGCAAAGGGTGGCTATTTGAAGAATCTCAAATATAAAATAAATTTTGATTTGTTTAACACTTTTTTGGTTACTACATGATTCCATATGTGTTATTTCATAGTTTTGATGTCTTCACTATTATTCTACAATGTAGAAAATGGTCAAAATAAAGAAAAACCCTTGAATGAGTAGGTGTTCTAAAACTTTTGACCGGTAGTGTATATTTTTAATTGCTATATATAAAGCAAATTGAGGTGAGAGCATTGGAAATACCTTTAGCGGTTGATCTGCTTCTGTTCTGTGGGTGGCACTGTGTGCTGTTTTTTGAAGGATGGGTCCTGGCCTCTTGGGAGGCCTAGGGATCTGGGGGGACGGGGGTGGTCTGCCGGTCACTGGGATGACAACCCAACTTGGGATGGGGAGGGGCTTTAGCGCGTGGAATATTGAAGAACAATTGGAGGGTTACTTAGTAGCAATGCAAATATCATGGTACAGCTATATGGACACTCAATCACTATGGTACTTTTTAATGGAAAATGTACAAACATATATTATGATAAATAGATTTGAAACTTGTATCTCATTATGGTAAATGGTGAAATTAGTATAGCCAGTTATAATTGTAATAGCTTAGCAGATAATAAGAAAAGAATAACAATATTTACCTGGCTCAAAGAGAAATAATATAATATCCATTGTTTACCAGGAAACTCATTCAACAATTTTAGACGAAGTTATGTGGAAATATACTTCTCCCATGGGCAAAGAAACTCAAAAAGGTTGATGATATTAAATAACAGTAATTGTGATCTGTATGTGCAAATTGTCCAAACAGATCCGCAAGGTTGATGGATGAATTTAAATATGTTATTGGACCATAAACAGATATGGCTCATTAACCTTTTGTGACGAGTACTGAGAATATGAAGAGGCAGGACGCAGATGCAGGAATTAACAAGGTCAAGGTTTACTCAAACAATGACAAAGGGAATTAACAAAGTGAGAGTACATGACACGAAGCAAAAACAATCACACACAACATATTACAGAACAGTCCAGTGCTAAATAGGGGTGGTGATGAGATGATGAGATGCAGGTGCGCTGGAGGTGATTAGGGTGCGTTGGGTTTCCATTCCAGTGTTGCCGAGGTGGTGCGCTCAGACCGGTGGCTCAGTAGACCAGCGAATCAGAGCGCCGGAGTGGAGCAACGGGAGGAGACGTGACACCTTTACGGACCAAATAATGATGATCCACGCTTCTTTGAAAATATATATACAGTTGAAGTCAGAAGTTTACATACACCTTAGCCAAATACATTAAAACTCAGTTTTTCACAATTCCTGACATTTAATCCTAGTAAAAATTCCCTGTCTTAGGTCAGTTAGGATCACCACTTTATTTTAAGAATGTGAAATGTCAGAATAATAGTAGAGAGAATGATTTATTTCAGCTTTTATTTCTTTCATCACATTCCCAGTGGGTCAGAAGTTTACATACACTCAATTAGTATTTGGTAGCATTGCCTTTAAATTGTTTAACTTGGGTCAAACATTTCGGGTAGCCTCCACAAGCTTCCCACAATAAGTTGGGTGAATTTTGGCCCATTCCTCCTGACAGAGCTGGTGTAACTGAGTCAGGTTTGTAGGCCTCCTTGCTCGCACACGCTTTTTCAGTTCTGCCCACAAATGTTCTATAGGATTGAGGTCAGGGCTTTGTGATGGCCACTCCAATACCTTGACTTTGTTGTCCTTAAGCCATTTTGGCACAACTTTGGAAGTATGCTTGGGGTCATTGTCCATTTGGAAGACCCATTTGTGACCAAGCTTTAACTTCCTGACTGATGTCTTGAGATGCTGCTTCAATATATCCACATAATTTTCCTTCCTCATGATGGAATCTATTTTGTGAAGTGCACCAGTCCCTCCTGCAGCAAAGCACCCCCACAGCATGATGCTGCCACCCCCATGCTTCACGGTTGGGATGGTGTTCTTCGGCTTGCAAGCCACCCCTTTTTCCTCCAAACATAACGATGGTCATTATGGCCAAACAGTTCTATTTTTGTTTCATCAGACCATAGGACATTTCTCCAAAAAGTACGATCTTCGTCCCCATGTGCAGTTGCAAACCGTAGTCTGGCTTTTTTTATGGTGGTTTTGGAGCAGTGGCTTCTTCCTTGCTGAGCGGCCTTTCAGGTTATGTCGATATAGGACTCGTTTTCCTGTGGATATAGATACTTTATTACCTGTTTCCTCCAGCATCTTCACAAGGTCCTTTGCTGTTGTTCTGGGATTGATTTGCACTTTTCGCACCAACGTACGTTCATCTCTAGGAGACAGAATGCGTCTCCTTTCTGAGCGGTATGACGGCTGCATGGTCCCATGGTGTTTATACTTGTGTACTATTGTTTGTACAGATGAACGTGGTACCTTCAAGCATTTGGAAATTGCTCCGAAGGATGAACCAGACTTGTGGAGGTCTACAATTTTTTTTCTGAGGTCCACAGGTACACCTCCAATTGACTCAAATGATGTAAATTAGCCTATCAGAAGCTTCAAAAGCCATGACATAATTTTCTGGAATTTTCCAAGCTGTTTAAAGGCACAGTCAACTTAGTGTATGTAAACCTCTGACCCACTGGAATTGTGATATAGTGAATTATAAGTGAAATAATCTGTCTGTAAACAATTGTTGGAAAAATTACTTGTGTCATGCACAAAGTAGATGTCCTAACCGACTTGCCAAAACTATAGTTTGTTTACAAGAAATTTGTGGAGTGGTTGAAAAACGAGTTTTAATGACTCCAACCTAAGTGTATGTAAACTTCCGACTTCAACTGTAAATGGTAGATTATCAGACACTCAACAAGAAGGTCTGATTTCATTATTACTGAAACAGGATACAAGTGGGAAATATAAAGATCCAGTCCATAAAATAAATTGGAGGCCCCTTACACTTCAGTGTTGTGATGCAAAAATTAGAGCAAAATGTATAGCGCATAGAATTAAAAAGGTATATGAATTCAGAGGGCAGAAGTTATTAAATATTAAAGCATTAGCCCTCTCACTAAAGGCTTCAGTCATACAAAAGTTATACTTCAATCCGAACTGGTTCTCTAGCAAATTAGTAAGAATGTCTCACCCTATGTTCAAAAATGGAATTTTTCCCTTTATTCAGATTACAACCTCTCACTTTCAGTTATTTGAAAAGGAAATAATCTCCCAAATATCGCTATTTTTAAAACAAGCCATAGAAAGTTGGTTACAATTTCAATGTAATCCACCGGAAAGGACAGAACAAATAATGCAACAAATATTGTGGTTAAACTCAAATATACGTATTGATTTTAAAAAACATTATTTTTTGAAAAAAAAATGTAAAAAGGTTTCATCTTCGTAAATGATATCATAGGTAGGACTGGTGGAGTTATGTCGCACATGCAGCTAACAAAAACATATGGAAATGTCTGCTCTACCCAAAACTACAACCAACTAATTGTAGCATTACCGCAAAAATGGAAGAGGAAAGTGAAAGGGGGGAAAAGTAAGGAACTTGTCTGTCAGCCCTGCATTAAATTGTGATGAATAAAAAAGTATACCAGTTTCATTTAAGGACCAAAAATTGACAGCCGTGCCATATAGATTGCAAAATGAATGGAGCTGAAGGTTGGGAATAATAACAATAATAACAACAAGATAACTAATGTAAAACATACTGTGTCCGTAAAACGTAAAATGTAAATAGGTTATAGGCTAAGAACCTTTGTGAAAGATCACAGTTTGAAAGATATGGCAAATAGAAATCAAACCGGATGGACATCAGAAATAGATGGGAGAGGTTGAAGGTAGAGGAAGTAAAACAAACAAAATAGAACTATTGTAAAATAGACTGTCTCCATAAAATGTATATAGTATGTATAAGCTGGAAGTAGAGGCCTAAGCGTTGTTGTTCATTAGTTTACTCCAATTAGGGGAGGGGTGGTAGGGTTAGAGAGTAAAAATAAAATAAAAATAAAAAGCAAACGTGTTCGTTGTCCGTAGCTTATGCCTGCCCATACCATAACCTAACAGCCACCATGGGGCAAACCTCTCGCCCACACGACGCCATACACGCTGTCTGCCATCTGCCCAGTACAGTTGAAACTGGGATTAATCTGTGAAGAACACACTTCTCCAGCGTGCCAGTGGCCATCGAAGGTGAGCCTTTGCCCACTGAAGTCGGTTACGACGCCGAACTGCAGTCAGGTCAAGACCCTGTTGAGGACGATGAGCTCGCAGATGAGCTTCCCTGAGACGGTTTCTGACAGTTTGTGCAGAAATACTTTGGTTGTGCAAACACACAGTTTCGTCAGCTGTCCGGGTGGCTAGTCTCAGACAATCCTGCAGGTGAAGAAGCCGGATGTTGAGGTCCCAACGTCTAAAACGACATTGTTGGAGGCGGCTTATGGTAGAGAAATTAACATTAAATTATCTGGCAACAGCTCTGGTGGACATTCCTGCAATCAGCATGCCAATTGCAGCTGTGGCATTGTGTTGTGTGACAAGACTGCACATTTTAGAGTGGCATTTTATTGTCCCCAGCACAAGGTGCACCTGTGTAATGATCATTCTGTTTAATCAGCTTCTTGATATGCCACACCTGTCAGGTGGATGGATTATCTTGGCAAAGGAGAAATGCTCAGTAACAGGGATGTAAATAAATTTGTGGCCAAAATTTGAATGAAATCTCATGAAACTTGGGACCAACACTTAACATGTTTCGTTTATATTTTTGTTCTGTGTAGTAGTATATATAATACAGTAAGTATGAATGGTATATGAGGATAGAAAACCTTACTGATTTACATAAATTCAATGAAAACCCGCACTAACACACAGTTATACACTGACTGTACAAAACATTAGGAACTTATTCCATGACATAGACTGACCAGGTGAATCCAGGTGAAAGCTATGATTCCTTATTGATGTCACCTGTTAAATCCATGTCAATCAGTGTAGATGAAGGGTAGGAGACAGGTTAAAGAAGGATTTTTAAGCCTTTAAACAATTGAGACATTGATTGTGTACGTGTGCCATTCAGAGGGTGAATGGGAAAGACAAATGTTTAAGTGCCTTTGAACAGGGTATGGTAGTAGGTGCCAGGCGCACTGGTTTGAATGTGTCAAGAACTGTAACGCTGCTAATTTTGGCCAGCTAATAGCCTACCCACCAATCAAGCAACATTATGGACTAAAAGCTTAAATCCTGTTGCTGCAGGATTATCTTGTTGTGACAATACAGGTCAAATGACAGTTTCTCAATTGCGTGAGCACATTTGTTCAAACATAATTCACTTTTTCAAAACAATTAACACGCAGCCCCAAACTGAAACACGTTGGCCAAAATTACACATTTCATTTACAAAATGCATTAAAACTCTCAAAACATTAAATACATGACACAAAATCAACTACCTCCATCAAAACATACAACTTGTCATCTAATGAAAAGTTATATCAATCAATCGTTACAGAATGGCCCAATAAATACTAACTGTCTGGGCCATTTGTTGATACTATAATTATAGTATGCACTATAAAAGGCAAGTAAACATTATCACAGCAGGGGCTGTATTCTTTTTTCCTAAAATGATTTTTACCAAAGACCATGAATATCCAGAAAGGCTTTATTTTACCTTTATCCATTTTAACTGAGAGCTGAACTATCTTCCTCTATGGGCCCCTCTACCTCTCATTTGTCCTTGCCCTCAGCCTCTTACTTGGTCCATTCTTGCAAACAGGTGACATCTTTTAGGCATGAATAAGGACTGATTGCTGATTGAACAATTTTGCAAAGAAGTTTTGCACAGGTTCACATTCATGGGAGTAATTTGTATCAGCTATGACCAAATGTATAATTTTGTTTGTCATAATTTACTCAACTGAGTTTAGGGTCTTTTGTAGAGAGTTGTGTTTACTGCTTTGCAAAAATGTGCTTAGCATTTGCATTGTGTGTGAAAGCAATGAGAAATTACTTACAGTTTTGCAAAAAAATAATACTATTGTGCTCATTAGGTTATGATGGAGATCAAGTGGACCCCAGTTTAATTTAAAGTGTCTTAGCAATCGAGAAAAACTAAGATCCTACACCTGCACATGTTCAAGAATCACACATATATTGTCAAACTATTCGTATTTATTGATCTGTTCAACACATAATGCTACCAGGTGTTTCAAGATAAATACATATTCATTGTGTAACAAAAAAGGTCAGGCACTTGGTGAAAAACAAATGTTTTCTAGGTCAGAATTTTACTTATTTCTCTGACTTCTAAATACTACTACAAACCAGTTATTTTCTGTTGATCTGAAGAAATAAATGATGGGTGACTAATGCTGAAGTGTGCAAGAAGAAAGGGTATGCTCAGAAAGATGTGCTATGTGTATTTGTGATTTGGGCCTTGATCAATGGTCCTGGGCTGACTAACTACTGTAAAAGGAGCCCTTGCCATGGATACTGTGATATCATCAGAACATAAGGATACATGCAATAACATGTATCAAGACTGTGATAAGATTCATAAAGTGAAGTAATGGAAATAAATATTCACTGTCCGTTCACAGTGCAATTAAAAAACAGATTATCATTTCAAGTCACAATTGGAATTTCTTTCAGAAAAACAATATTTGTTGCATGTAAAACCAGCATTGTTATATGCACAAATGCCATCAGTCAACCATCCTACACAATATTATAAAACATTATAAAAAGGTATATTCTTTAGACTACTCCTGCTACTATCGCAGACTAACTTAACAAAATGAGCCCCACACAGGTGTAATACTATATTTGAAACCATTAATATTTTTCTTAAGTACTATATGCATACAAACAAAACAAACACATTCACTATTTTCTATGGCCAATCACAGAAAAAAAAAAAAAGAAAACAGTGTACAATGCAAATCAGAAATAAAACGTCAAATAAAATAGCTTTTTAAACAATGTTGGTATAGCCTAGTAACAAAGGAAATCTGCCATCCCCTCCCAAATGAATACCCTTACCACACACACTATGCATACCCGTATAACATTACATTTTCATGTTTAGAGCTTCTGAGGGTGTGCTAATTTGTGTCCTTATTACAGTGTTCTGTGAAAGATTCCTTATGACAGTGCACTTAGGTCAACTTAAATAGCATTGCATCTTGGCTAGACATAACTGAAACAACAAATAGATTGCTTCCAATCTAAAATGATGATAGCACTGAAAAATAAGTGGGTTTCAAATTAAATACTTCGAGTTGAGCAACGGAAAATGCACAAATGACTAGAGCCCTATTATTAGAGGCCTGTATTTTGGAAGAACTCACATTAAGTTATATTGATTTTGGACACTTATTAAGTCATTATTATCAACATTATTTCTCTAATAAGACAGTGAAATTAAGATCATTTCCATCTATCATATTTTCTGTCCATTGCTTTTGTACAGGAGCACCTTTCTCAACTTTGTATCCAGTGTAGGTGACATTTATGACTTTTCACTTTCCAGCCTATCCCACTCTCTAGTAGATTCCATCAGATGGCGCTGGCCATGGCCAATCCAGACCTCCTGATCACTAAAGACTCGGCCACAAAACCAGCAGCTAAATCTTAATGGCGGCTCAGTGCTGTGTGAGATTGCATTCACCACTTTGTACTTCTTTCTGCTCATCTTTTTCAGCTTCATTTTCAAGATGAATCTCTCTTTCACTCTGCTCTCAGGCCACCCACGTTCATTCGCTGGGGCATTTGCCCTAAACATATCACAACCCATGGCTGCAAGGGCCTTCACTGTTTTTCGAGACAGCACTACTTTTTGGACCTCTCCTTTGTACCTGTGGACTGTTTCCATGATATTTGTGACCTCGTGAATGTCTGTGTCTGGGTGATTTAGCACTACAACAGGCTGGTCTCCCCTTGGACGTGTAATGAGTTGAGTGAGACTTAATGGCAATAGCTTCAGGGTCCTCTCCACATCTCTAGGGCCTGGCTCCCGGTGATGCACCGCTGCTGGTGAGGCCTCTTCTTCTCCCACAACTTTCCGGAAGGCTTTTGAGAGGGGCTCAGGGGAGTCTTCTGTAGATAGCTCGCTCTGCCTCTTCCCTCTAACTGTCTGTTCATTTTTCTGCGGTGAGAGGCATATCCTGTCAAAGCCCTCCTGTTCTCCTACATCTCTTAGCGTGGTATTGGGGGGAAAGTCCTGAAAACAAACATCTGGAGTGTTGACCGGATTCTCTGACAAGTTTTTTATACCTGTTGAAATATTCAAAAAGAGAACAAAGCACAATTAGTCCAGTAAAAAAGAGAAGTAAACTGATACAAGAATGTTGACTCCATTTATTGTCTGTCAGGAAAGCATAGAGTGGCATGGACAGAATCATGCATGACAGGTAATGAGAAGTAAATATTTGGAAATACATTTAACAAATCAAGTTTTATTAATTTCAGTAAGATAGTTTTGGTTACCTTGTGGGGAAGTAAGGAAATGGAGTATGGGGGAGGGAGACATCATGATGACCTGAGCTTCTGTAGGTCCAACCCCTTCCAGGTCAGGCTGGTTATAGTTCACAGCTTCTCCTTCCAACTTCTCCTCCGTCATCTGGCCCAAATGATTTCCAGCTGATTTGGCTCCATTAGATACATGAGGTAGGCCTACCCTTGAACAATCTTGGCCATCCAGGACATGAGAATCCATGCCATTGTTCATTCCTCCTGTGTTTTCAGAACTGACAGTGTTTGGAAGCTCCACATTTTCGAAATGATATTCTAGGCTACTGTTTGTTGGGGTGCTTGGAGCGATTTTCAAATTTGGCTGGCTTTTATCGACAACGACTAAACTGTTCTGGCTCATAGTGCAAGTTTTAGATGCGGTGTTGTCTTCTTTAGTCTCAATGGAATGCAAGGATGCCTCTGTTTTGTCAGAGGTCTCTTGCTTTGCTGATGGTGTAACCTTGAGAACCAAATGTTTTTTGCCATCCACCATTCTTAAACCAATGGCCTCTGTAATGCAATTGGGAGGAACTGAAATCTTATTTTTTACCATGAGGGCACTAAGGTTGTTACCTCTGGGGCTGAAATGTCCAGGGTTTTGAATAAGGCCTCCCTCTGACTTTGATGACCTGGTGACCACATTGGAGTTGTGTTTCTGGTCAGTCTTGGGACATTTGGATTGTTTCTTTTTGCCATTTTCAGTTGACAGTGCTCTTTTAAGAAATTGCTGTGTCTTCTCCAAAGTTTTCTGTGGGTGCTCTAGACTGTGGCAATCATTCAGCAAACCTCCTCCTAACAGGGGAAGAGGACCTTGTGACATCCACTGCATTTCCTTAACTGGGTTCTTCTTCAGGAGGAGCTTTAATGCTGGTGATGATTCTTTCTCTACAGTTTTAGAGCCGACCACTTTCTTTCGCACCCTTTTTTTGTCCCCCATAGTATTGGAAGAGCGCAGAGCTTCAGGAAAGGATTTTTGCTCCTTTTTACTTTTCTCCTTTGGCAACTTTGACATTTTGATTTCATCTGCCGTGTCTTCACAGTGATTCACATCTTTGGGTTCTGCATTGTTTCTGTGCACTTGGCCAACCCTTGTTTCCTGGTTCTCTCTATTTTCTTGAATTTGATCATATTTTACTAACTCATTTAGGGTTGAAATAGTGGCAACATCATTTTGTGTCAAGAATGATCCTGGCCAACTGGGTGGCTTGGTCTTTGGAGGGATAATTGAATTTGATTCGCATCCATTTGCATTAGAGTCCCCAGCACTAGTTTGAGAAGCAATCTTCTCTGACTCCTGCTCAGTGACACACAATGACGTCTTTGTTGTGTCAGTGGTCTCTTGCTTTGTTGATGGTGTAACCTTGAGAACCAAATGTTTTTTGCCTTCCACCATTTTTAAACCAATTGCTTCAGTAGTGCCATTCGGAGGAACTGAAATCTTGTTTTTGAGCATGAGGACAGTGAGGTCCTTGCCTGTGTTTGGGAATCCAGGGTTGGATATCATGCAGTTGTCAGAGTTTGAAAAGGAAGTCATGGCTTTGGGTACATTTGAAAGTACAGTCTTAAGAGCTTCAGCAGCAACAGACTTCTCTAAAAATTGCTGGGTCTCCTCCAAAGCCCTCTCTGGATTTGACAATCTGCAATATTTATCCAGGAATCCTTCCCCCGACAGAGAAAGACAGCCTTGTGACATCCAGTTATTTTCCCTCACTGTACTCCTTGTCACTGTGTGCTTCAGTCTTGGGGATGAGTTATCTACTGTTTTAGGACCAAACTCTTTCATTTTCAGCTTGTTTTTTTGGCTAGTCTCTTTACTATGGATGGTGGCCATGTGCTTTCTGATGATATCTTTTCGAAGCGCTTTATAGTCACAGAACTGACAACTGAAGGGGAATTGTGCTGTTTTGGCCATGAGATGTCTCTGCAAATCCGGGTCAGCAGGATTTGAATTATCAGCCATGCCACCTGCTTGCGGCATCATGTTATGTAGATACATGTGCTCCAAAAATGCTCCTACATCTCTTGTGGAGAACTTGCACTTCTCGCAAGAGTAGTGGCCATTCAAGCTGTGGTGCATGTTTAAATGTGTGGTGAGCTGCAAGAGAGTGCGCTGGACATTGTCATTGCATATGTTGCAGCTGACAAAAGTGTCTCTGTGGCCTAATTGGTGAACTTGAAGGCGGGAGAATTCCTGTGTAATAAAACTGCAAATGTCACAAGGAAAGATTGGTTGGCTTCCTGGGTGAGTTTCCTGAAAGTGCCTCAGTAAGTCATTAGGGCTGAATTCTGTGCTGCCTTTGCATTCAAAACATCTAAACCTGAGTATATTTCCATAAACCTTTGTCACATGTTGACTCTTTTGTGCTTTAAGGGGTGTCTTCTTCAAATACCTCTGCTCTGTGCTTTTCTCCTTGTCCTCTATCTTCTTTGGCCAATGCTTATCTTCACTTTGCATAGTTGGGGGCTGATCGGCAGCTTTCCTGAGACGGAGTCGTTTGTGCCAATTTTTGTCCTCATCATCGACAACTTTACTATTACCTCCAGCAGGGACATCTAATTCAGCATGCGCTGGATCCATGTCAATTCAGGCCTCTGTAACAGATTTAAAAGAAACAATCGACAATTGATTTGCAAGCCAGCAATTCATTATAGACAAAAACATTTTCACATAAACAGTCAACAATATTGATTTAACTTGGCTTCATATTTTTGAAAGAAGATGCCTAAATAGCACAAAACATTTTCACCAAACTCAACAATATCCTGGTCTGTAAACTGGCAACCATCAAAGATCATATGCAAATGTTCACTCAGAATCTACAGTGTACAGCCCACACAGAGACCGGACCTGAGAAAATAATATATTAGGATATATGTTTGAAATGGTCATCAAATTATCCTGATCTGTAATCAATTATGTCAACTAGAATTGTGTTATGTTTGCCTTTGTTCTTACCACAGTCAATAAATGCAAAATGCAAAACCTTAGTCTTCACTATAAGGCTAGTAACTAGCAATATTCTCAATTCAAAACTACTCTGTAGCCTACCTGCGTGACTAATTGCCAGTGTAGTGCATGATCTCACAACCCACATCATGGGTCATCCTGATCCACCTGTTGCAGATTCAATGTAGCCTAATTACATTTGAGACTATTTACTATAGGGGAAATGTATAACTCAATTAGGCTATCGTTTACTCAAATGGTGTGCCATGCAAGTTTCTCAATGTGACTGACCAAAGGACTTGCTACAATTGACCAAATCTGACCAAACTTGCATTTGAAATAGGTAAACAAGCCCACCTGTTCCCTATGGGTCTCAGTAGAAGAAAATATTCAACGCTAAATTGGTTGCTTGCCGCTAAAGAAAGGTTATTACAGAATGTTACTGTTAGCTTTGCATTAGATCAAAGCTGTCAGCCATTTATGTTGTGCTGTTCGGCTTGAACAAAACAAACTGACTGAGAAGCTTCATTAACATGTAACAAACAAACGCGTGAATGTATTGTTTAAAAGCGATTCATATTTTGCTTTGACCATCACTCATCATCACCTTTGCCTCACTGCCTTGTAAAACATTTACTGTGAAGTATGAGCTTTTGAACCGCTGGCTGACATGGCAGTTTATTGATTTGAATGAAATATACATAAACAGCTCATGTGAGAAAGTGGAAAGAAAAAATGCATGACAAAAAGTTAATATCATCAATGTATCTGAACCGAAATATATTTACCGCAGAGTACAGCTCCGATACAATTGGACAACGTCGATGTATAATTCGAGACTTCGGTTGGTTTTTTCATTTCTTTTGTAGGTTTGACAGCTCAGCGAATGGCAGCCATGACAGCTTCATCCGGGGATTACGCACAGGAGAGCTCTTCAGCAGAGTGCCAGAACGGATGAATAATGGATCATGTACCGCTTTTAGCCTACATGACAGAGATACGGCTGAAGTAGACTATCCAAGCGTGTTTTATTATATCGCGAGTCGATATAGTCATTTTTTTACTGTAACTTTGAGACACGTGCCCTCCATTAGTTTATACCAGTGTTATTACTGTTCGAGGGAGTCTTAACAAAATTAGGCTACACTTCCTTTTTCTCTCCAAATAGCCTACTGTTCACTGAACAGGGTGATATGGCCCATCTCTTCCTGGTGTTTTGTGCTTTCCGTGAAAATATTATTATGCAAAACATTTTTGGGGGCGAGATTGCACCCTTTAAAATAATAATAATAATAATAATAATAATAATACAATTTAAGGTAAATAATGCTCGGTAAATGTTCACTTGTATGTGATAGTCTTTTTGGGTAATATATTTGTTAATAAGCAAGGAATTGCATAATCCCCTTTTGACCACCTTAAAGGGACAATCAATCTGCAGTTCAAATAATAACAAAGTGGTACTTTTTGGGAAAAAGCTGAGGGATGGACCTGGAGAAATGTAACCACTCTCAAAATCATAGACAGAGCTATGGATGCAAGGACAGACCATCCAGGATATCAACATTATAGTGTCAACCATGTTTTGAGGCTATACTGTGTTTGTTTACAATTGCATTATTTACAAACAATGGAGTTAAACAAGCTTATATTTTGGGTTCTGATGAGGTACGACAGTTAACTAAGGTCATGAGGCATTTATAAGTAATATTCTTCAATAATCAATGGGTATGTATCATTCATTTAAAATTCAAAAAACGGATGTAGCAGTCGCAGATTGCCTCTTTGCTACACTGGTGTCAGGGGGTGGGATGGTGCCTCAATCAGACCATAGAAGCCTGCTGATAAAGTTACATGAGAGACTAAAGCTTCTGGATGGAGGAAGCAGGAGGGTACGTGCCCATGTCCTTTGCTGCTATGGGCAATGGAAAAGGGGTTGGACTAACAGATCAGGGATTTGGGTTAAAGACATGTTTGGGATACAGCGCTAATTGAAGTCTTTTCAACAGTCCTCCTTTGAAATCTGTGAATACATTAATTTAGCTGCTTGAAATGATGGTAATACTTTACCTAAATCCTATAGTAATGCTTTATTATTTGTTACAAACATGTAGGAGGAGTTATAATATCTTATAATACCCTAAGGTTTATAATAAGTTGTCTCTATGTAGGACATTTTAAATTGACTCAAAATAAGTGTTATTTTGTGAGGATAATTATGAAATTATAATAAGACTTTATAAGGGGTAAAACATGCTTAAGACAAGTCTTACGGTGCATAATAACCACATCATGATGCATTATATGTGCAAGTGTTACCGAAATGACTCAGCAGGTTTTCGAGAAGTCTCATAGCCTGTTCTGGGTTTTCGCCTGTAACATTGTTGTCCCTCTCTTTTTAATTCAGCTGACCACCTTGGAGAGATTTTTCGCCTATACTGTATTTGCTATGCTGGATAAAAGTCAATATAAAGAGGGCCATGAAGACTAGTAAACCTTTATATCCACAGAAAGCTGGAGAGCTGTAGAATACAGTGGACTGCTCCATATTTCTGTGAGACGTACTCAATTGGCACAGCCTCAAATACATCATAGAAATATGTTTTTTCTAAAAAATAATATTGAGTATCAAATAAAAAATGTATTCACATTTTAAATGTAAATTAACTTTTCTTTTCACCCTTTGAATCCTTTCCATATAATGTTTCAAACAGATGGTGCAAGAAAGTACATGGATTCTCCCCCAAAAATCTCAAAATGTTTGTGGTACTTACATTACTTACATTAATTTCACTTGTAGTGTTGGCCCCCTCTGTCGGACATGGACAAACAATAGGCCTACACCAACCGATGCGAATTGAGCAGCCCGTTCGTTTGGTATAATCTGTGTCCAAATCGGACAAACACATGCATATTTATTGAAAATGTTCTTGTATTTTTTGCTTTCAGGAGGTCTGTGGGGCTGATATCAAGTCTGCTAGCGCCAAAATTTCATTTAATTCTTAAAGAGATGGGTGGGGATGAGGCTTAAGACGGTGTGAACAATACTGAAATATTGAAAGCATTTAATGAGACAACAAAAAGTTGTGCAACATTAAAATATTGTCAGATTTACATTGTGTAATTTATTAACGGTCCCTAACTATCCCCAGAGATAGGCTATCCAAAGTCAAACCAACTTTGCCACGGGTGCACAGGAGCCAGCTGAAGCTAATTGGCGAAATCATTTGGCTAACTCTTCCCACCTGCGAACACACACGAGACACCCACATCAAACCACACCCCGAAACCAACTCACGTATGAATTTAGCCATGGCCGCAAGCATTTCTTAATGAACCAAATCTAAAACGAGACCAAATCAGGAAGTGCAGTAGCCCTTTAAATCTCATGAGCCACTGCATGTTACAAATTCCCTGCCGGTGACTCTAACACCATCCCACACACTGCACCAAATACCCTAGTTTTGTACTCCTAATTATCAGTACACATATGAATACTCTTGTCACTCTGTTGTCACTCGGAAGATCTACAGCCTTTTATCTGTCAACACTTAAAAGCAGCTTTTTCTCCCAACTGTTTGATAATGGGAACACGGGTGAACACCAGTCAATGGGGACTAACGATCCAGACAACCACTGTGTCCAGCCTAAGACATGCTCTCTACATGCAGGGAAGTGGCAGCACTAAAGAAAATACCCTTACACTCACACCTGACCATTGCACTTGCACATGTCTACAGCCCTCTTTCAGAGACACAAACTTTCTGACTCTTCAGTAGACGTCCCTCCCCCGGCAGGAGCCTAGCAGGCTAGGGGGTCATAAACTGGCCCTTCACATCTATGACAATGGCCACTGGTTGGTCGCTAGGGGCTGTTGCTAGGGGGCCAGACATCAGCCCATCCTTCTGGCTCTGCAGGTCATACTCATAGAATTAGGAATTAGAATACTAGAATGGACATGAACCCAATCGAGATGTTGTGGCAGGACTTGAAACGAGCAGTTCATGCTTGAAAACCCACAAATGTCGCTGAGTTAAGCAGTTCTGCATGGAAGAATGGGCCAAAATTCCTCCACAGCAACGTGAGAGACTGATCAACAACTACAGGAAGTGTTTGGTTGAAGTAATTGCTGCTAAAGGTGGCACAACCAGTTATTGAGTGTAGGGGGCATTGGGTGTTGCATAACTTTGTTAATGAAATAAATGAAATAAGTATGTAATTGTTGTGTTTTTTTGTTCACTTAGGTTCCCTTTATCTAATATTAGGTTTTGGTTGAAGATCTGATCTGTACTCCTGAGTGGCGCAGTGGTCTAAGGCACTGCATCGCAGTGCTAACTGTGCCACTAGAGATCCTGGTTCGAATCCAGGCTCTGTCGCAGCTGGCCGCGACCGGGAGACTCATGGGCGGCGCACAATTCGTCCAGGGGAGGGAATGGCCGGCAGGGATGTAGCTCAGTTGATAGAGCATGGTGTTTGCAACGCCAGGGTTGTGGGTTTGATTCCCACGGGGGGCCAGTATAAAAAAAAAAAAAAGATGTATTCACTAACTGTAAGTTGCTCTGGATAAGAGCGTCTGCTAAATGACTAAAATGTAAATGTAATCTGATAACATTCAATATGCAAAAAACAGAGAAAGGGGGCAAATACTTTTTCACTGCACTATATGTTTGTTAGCTACAGTGAGGGAAAAAAGTATTTGATACCCTGCTGATTTTGTACGTTTGCCCACTGACAAAGAAATGATCAGTCTATAATTTTAATGGTAGGTTTATTTGAACAGTGAGAGACAGAATAACAACAAAAAAATCCAGAAAAACGCATGTCAAAAATGTTATAAATTGATTTGCATTTTAATGAGGGAAATAAGTATTTGACCCCCTCTCAATCAGAAAGATTTCTGGCTCCCAGGTGTCTTTTATACAGGTAACGAGCTGAGATTAGGAGCACACTCTTAAAGGGAGTGATCCTAATCTCAGCTTGTTACCTGTATAAAAGACACCTGTCCACAGAAGCAATCAATCAGATTCCAAACTCTCCACCATGGCCAAGACCAAAGAGCTCTCCAAGGATGTCAGGGACAAGATTGTAGACCTACACAAGGCTGGAATGGGCTACAAGACCATCGCCAAGCAGCTTGGTGAGAAGGTGACAACAGTTGGTGCGATTATTCGCAAATGGAAGAAACACAAAATAACTGTCAATCTCCCTCGGCCTGGGGCTCCATGCAAGATCTCACCTCGTGGAGTTGCAATGATCATGAGAACGGTGAGGAATCAGCCCAGAACTACACGGGAGGATCTTGTCAATGATCTCAAGGCAGCTGGGACCATAGTCACCAAGAAAACAATTGGTAACACACTACGCCGTGAAGGACTGAAATTCTGCGGTAACACACTACGCCGTGAAGGACTGAAATTCTGCAGCGCCCGCAAGGTCCCCCTGCTCAAGAAAGCACATATAAAGGCCCGTCTGAAGTTTGCCCATGAACATTTGAATGATTCAGAGGAGAACTGGGTGAAAGTGTTGTGGTCAGATGAGACCAAAATCGAGCTCTTTGGCATCAACTCAACTCGTCGTGTTTGGAGGAGGAGGAAATGCTGCTTATGACCCCAAGAACACCATCCCCACCGTCAAACATGGAGGTGGAAACATTATGCTTTGGGGGTGTTTTTCTGCTAAGGGGACAGGACAACTTCACCGCATCAAAGGGACGATGGACGGGGCCATGTACTGTCAAATCTTGGGTGAGAACCTCCTTCCCTCAGCCAGGGCATTGAAAATGGGTCGTGGATGGGTATTCCAGCATGACAATGACCCAAAACACACGGCCAAGGCAACAAAGGAGTGGCTCAAGAAGATGCACATTAAGGTCCTGGAGTGGTCTAGCCAGACAGTTTTAGATGAACGATTCCATACATTTTTCGAATTAACTGCCAATATGCCAACATTCCATTCAAACAATGCAGTCAATCCACAGCCAACACTGGCTGAACTCGTTTGATGATAGGATTTAGACAAGTTGTTAATGCAACAAGTACTTAGATAAGTTGTAAATTTAACAAGTAACAGGATCTCTATGGTCACACTCAGATCTCTGCAGTCTCCTCCAAGCAGTGGCAGAGAGAATAGCAAAGCTCACCTCTGTCCTACACAGTAATATCTCAATCATATCTCTGTGGGATGGTGTGCTGGGCATGTTTAAAAAACACTACCATTCCCACCATTTCCATTCGATGTCTGTTGTATGTAAATAAAGTATCCTTGTGTGTAACTCTGTGAGGTTGCCTCATTCCCCTCTGAACGGGGGAGGTGCTAGCGGGTCATGATTACAGATCAGCTCAAATGGAGAGTCGCTCTCCAACACTGCACGATGCACACTAAGAGGTGTCTGGTTCTGACCTAAGCCTAAACTGATTCCTCCTATACTGCTTTGTAAATCCACCAGATCATGAACGTAGGACACTACATATCTGCTCCAATGTACACAAGTGACAAACACTCTTAGGCCTTCCAGCTGAAGCAACTCCGGTTGTTAGCTTTTTTGTATTTGAATGGGAGACATGAATTTACAACGGGCGTGTTCGAGAGGATCACTTTTGTCAAGACGTTGACCAACGTTGGTTACCACCTTTCAAAGTTTGTTGCATTATGGGTATAAAAATGTTCAGACTTGCGACTATGTGTCCACTGAATGACCTTTACAACAACCATGTGATCTAAGGTCATGAACTTTTGAATGCTGTCGACTTGATATTTTTGCTCCTCACCAACTGCAACTTGAAGTCGGAAGCAAATCATTGTGGGAGACAATCTTCATCTGTTTTTTTGGAAGTAAAAAGCACTAAATGCTCATAAGTGGTTGATGTCGCCACCTATCATTGGTTATTATCAATGCATGTTTACTGTTTTGGGTGGATTACTATACTGAAGAAAAATATAAAACGCAACATGTAAAGTGTTGGTCCCATGTTTCATGAGCTGAAATAAAAGATCCCAGAAATTTTCCATACGCACAAAAAGCTTATTTCTCTCAGATTTTGTGCACAAAAAGCTTATTTCTCTCAGATTTTGTGCACAAATTTGTTTACATCCCTATTAGTGAGCATTTCTCATTTGCCAAGATAATCCATCCACCTGACAGGTGTGGCATGTCAAGAAGCTTATTAAACAGCATGATCATTACACAGGTGCACCTTGTGCTGGGGACAATAAAAGGCCATTAAAATGTGCAGTTTTGTCACACAACACAATACCACAGATGTCTCCAGTTTTGAGGGAACGTGCAATTGGCATGCTGACTGCACAAATGTCCATCAGAGCTGTTGCCAGATAATTTAATGTTAATTTCTCTACCATAAGCCACCTCCAACGTCGTTTTAGAGAATTTGTCAGTATGTCCAACCGGCCTCACAAATGCAGACGTTGGCGTTGTGTGGGCGAGCGGTTTGCTGATGTGAACAGAGTGCCCCATGGTGGAGGTGGGGTTATGTTATAGGCAGGCAAAAGCTACGGACAATGAACACAATTGCATTTTATCGATGGCAATTTGAATGCACAGAGATACCGTGATGAGATCCTGAGGCCCATTGTCGTGCCATTCATCTGCCGCCATCACCTCATGTTTCATGTTTCAGCATTTTCAGCATGCAGCTGAAAATGTCCCAGTTCTTCCATGGCCTGCATACTCACCAGACATATCACCCATTGAGCATGTTCAGGATGCACTGGATTGACGTGTACGACAGCACGTTCCAATATCCAGCAACTTCGCACAGCCATTGAAAAAGAGTGGGACTACATTCCACAGGCCACAATCAACAGCCTGATCAACTCTATGTGAAGGAGATGTGTCACGCTGCATGAGGCAAATGGTGGTCACACCAGATACTGACTGGTTTTCTGATCCACGCCCCTATCTTTTAATTTCTGTGACCAACAGATGCATACTGTATTTTTATTCCCAGTCATGTGAAATCCATAAATTAGGGCCTAATGAATGCATTTCAATTGACATATTTCCTTATATGAACTGTAATTCATTCGAATCTTTGAAGTTGTTGCATGTTGCTTTTATATTTTTGTTCAGTATACATTACTTTCTAGCCATTCATTTCACACATTAAGTTTATTTATTCTGAAATGGAAAAAAGAACAGGAAAAATGTCCTGTTCTGATGTAATAGCAGATTATACTCATGGGGTAGCTTTCTTTATTCAAAATAACTTGCACCGCCTACTTTAGAGTAAGAGTTATAGAAATATTAAAGGCTACGTTGTATTAGAAGGAATTTCATAATTATATCAGGTTAGTAAAAGATATAGTGAAAACGTTAGGTAATTCCAGAAAAATAATTATTTCCAGATCTGATTCTAATTCACAATAATGTGAGTTATTTCGCAGACATGATCCGTTATTTAGGGGTTTCTTCCCGCAATTTCTGACTCAGTTGTGACCAAAAGGCCCATCCTATCACAGATCCTTGGGAGGTCCCTACCCCATTGAAGTTGAAATGTAAAATGGTTAAGGTAAGGGTTCATTTTAGGGTTAGGTAAGGGTTAGGTTATGGTTAAGGTTAGGTTAAGGGTTAAGGTTAGGTATGGACGTTCCAAGGAATCCCGGATTGCACTAACCGTGACCAAAACGTTATCCCTGTTGACGTCTATGAATCCCGGCCAGTGATTGGATGTCTCTGGTGTGTAAGGTGAGTTTCAATTGGCAGCAGTGCTTTGAGAACGTTTTATCATGAGTTCCCATTGCAGCACCACTCTTGGGACTGCTCGCATGCCTGAGCTGAGCTGCCATCGACTGACTCGAGTATCTTCAACAATGGAAGAATCATAACTTTATGTCAACTGGAAAACTCACGGCTATATCGAGTTTCTTGAGCAAAAGTCAGCTTTATAGTTGTACTACGCTTTTAAGTGTGGCGTGTAGGGGTAAGTCTGGAGTCGTTGGGGATTGGTTTGTCTGAAACTTTTGGCCGTATGTTAAATAGATATTTGACTCAACACGTCATTTTTATGTAGGATAGTAGCCAATAGTCACCTCAAGCTGATCATCTTGAAATCAATGTTGAGGTTTGTCAAATGTGTGTGAATTTGTAGCAGTTAGTATATTACTTCCTCCGTAGTTGCGTTTGCACAAATGATCTCATGTTACACACAGCGGTTTTGTCTACACTGTTACGGCCGCCAGGTCATTAATTGGCTTGGTGAGTGTGTCCTGAATTGCTGAATAGCTACTATTGGTTTGGCTAATATTTGCGTTTTCTAACCTTAATTTCTCTTAAAGGCCCAGTGCAGTCAAATGTGATTTTCCTGTGTTTTATATATATTTCTTCACTGAGGTTGGAATGTTGCTATGAAATTGTGCAAATTATGATAATGTACGAGCTGTTTTTGAAAGACTGTTTTGGTGGGATGGAGTTTTGTCCTGCCTGGTAAATTAGTTAATAGACCAATAAGAGAGAATTCCAAACATCTCTGCCAATAACAGCTAGTTTTCAGTTTTCCCCTCGCCACTCAGACCACTCCCTGATTGTCCTTAGCAAAATGTATTACTTGAAAAAATAGCTCTTTGCTAAGAAGGTATTTTAGTTTTTTTTTTGGACCATTTTTTAATTGACAACAATCACAGTAAGGTACTTCATTGTTACCCAGAAATTATTTGATATTGAGATGACAATGGCTGTACTTGACCTTTTCATTGAAAATGCGGAGGGAAAATAAGACAATCTTTGTTCACTGCTGGAATTTCAGCTATGCAGAATATTCAACTGTTGTCATAAGTTTTGAGATTACCATCTTTAGACTGTACAATTTGTGCCTCAAGAAATTCCTACAAGTTCGATTAAATGGAGCTTGAGGGCCAATGGTGGAAAGGACAACTTGCTGGAGATATATACCAGGCTCTGCGCTACAAAGTAAGTATGCTGTCATATTTCAAAGTGGAGGCAATAACTGCCTACATTAGTGTAATATTCCCAAAGTGAGAGCTGGTGACCTGATATATTCTATTAACACAGGCCTACAATACATGGCTGATCATAGTGAAGTCAAAAATGTGATTGTCGTATGTGTGTGTGTGTGTGTATGTGTGTGTGTGTATATATATATATATATATATATATATATATATATACACACACACACACAGTTGAAGTCGGAAGTTTACATACACCTTAGCCAAATACATTTAAACTCAGTTTTTCACAATTCCTGACATTTAATCCTAGTAAAAATTCCCTGTTTGAGGTCCATTAGGATCACCACTTTATTTTAAGAATGTGAAATGTCAGAACAATAGTAGATAATTATTTATTTCAGCTTTTATTTCTTACATCACATTCACAGTGGGTCAGAAGTTTACATGCTACAAAATACTAATTGAGTGTATTGCCTTTAAATTGTTTAACTTGGGTCAAATGTTTCAGGTAGCCTTCCACAAGCTTCCCACAATAAGTTGGGTGAATTTTGGCCCATTCCTCCTGACAGAGCTGGTGTAACTGAGTCAGGTTTGTAGGCCTCCTTGCTCGCACACGCTTTCTCAGTTCTTCCCACACATTTTCTATAGGATTGAGGTCAGGGCTTTGTGATGGCCACTCCAATACCTTGACTTTGTTGTCCTTAAGCCATTTTGCCACAGCTTTGGAAGTATGCTTGGGGTCATTGTCCATTTGGAAGACCCATTTGCGACCAAGCTTTAACTTCCTGACTGATGTCTTGAGATGTTGCTTCAATATATCCACATCATTTTCCTTCCTCATGATGCCATCTATTTTGTGAAGTGCACCAGTCCCTCCTGCAGCAAAGCACCACCACAGCATGATGCTGCCACCCCCGTGCTTGCGGTTGGGATGGTGTTCTTCGGCTTGCAAGTTACCCCCTTTTTCCTCCAAACATAACTATGGTCATTATAGCCAAACAGTTCTATTTTTGTTTCATCAGACCAGAGGACAATTCTCCAAAAAGTACGATCTTTGTGCCCATGTGCAACCGTAGTCTGGCTTTTTTAATGGCGGTTTTGGAGCAATGGCTTCTTCCTTGTTAAGCGGCCTTTCAGGTTATATCGATATAGGACTCGTTTTACTGTGGATATAGATACTTTTGTACCTGTTTCCTTCAACATCTTCACAAGGTCCGTTGCTGTTGTTCTGGGATTGATTTGCACTTTTCGCACCAAAGTACGTTAATCTCTAGGAGACAGAATGCGTCTCCTTCCTGAGCGGTATGACGGCTGCGTGGTCCCAGGTGTTTATACTTGCGCACTATTGTTTTGTACAGATGAACGTGGTACCTTCAGGCATTTGGAAATTGCTCCCAAGGATGAACCAGACTTGTGGAGGTCTATAATTTTTTTTCTGAGGTCTTGGCTGATTTCTTTTGGTTTTCCCATGATGGCAAGCAAAGAGGCACTGAGTTTGAAGGTAGGCCTTGAAATACATCCACAGGTACACCTCCAATTGACTCAAATGATGTCAATTAGCCTATCAGAAGCTTCTAAAGCCAGGACATCATTTTCTGGAATTTTCCAAGCTGTTTAAAGGCACAGTCAACTTTGTATGTAAGCTTCTGACCCAGTGGAATTGTGATACAGTGAAATAATCTGTCTGTAAACAATTGTTGGAAAAATTACTTGTGTCATGCATAAAGTAGATTTCCTATCCGACTTGCCAAAACTATAGTTTGTTAAACAGAAATTTGTGGAGTGGTTGAAAAACAAGTTTTAATGACTCCGACCTAAGTGTATGTAAACTTCCGACTTCAACTGTGTATATATATCCACCCACGCTGAGGTTGGAATAATACTGTGAAATTGTGAAAGTTATGTTAATGCCCTTTTTGTGTAAGAGCTGTTTGAAAAGACGTCTGTGACATCACCAGGGAGTAAATTAGTTAATAGACAAATAAGACAATTCCTAACCTCTGCCAATAACAGCTAGTTTTCAGTTTTCCCGTCCCCACTCAGACCACTCCCAAACAGTCTTAGCAAAATTCTTGCTTGAGAAATCTCACAGCAACCCCCTTCACACCCCCTCCTCACCCTCTCCTAGAAAAATGCACTTATTATGACTGTGATGTGGTTATTCCACCTAGCTAGCTTAAGATAAGAGCGTTTGCTAAATGGCTAAAATATCAAATGTAAAGTAGTGTTGTCACGATACCAGAATTTTGACTTCAATACCAGGTTTAGTATCACGATACTCGATACCACGGCAAAAAAATGAGTATTATACTAAGTCACAGAATGGCACTTAATCCAGACAAACTCAGCTACTGCTCTGTTCAATCGTTGGACATCTTTTGAATTCAATATCACTACATTTTAAATTTGATGTCAATTTTTCAGAGACAGTCCTGTATGCATTAATTAAGCAAATATACAATCATACAATTAATTAGACTTTAGTAAAAACAATCTAATTACATAACAATGGTAATAATGTATTTGAATGGTAAATCTCTATTGATAAACTAGGTAAATCAAGATGTAGTCTAGGTGGCCTATTCACAATACAAGTAAATGCATATTCAATAGGAGTGTGTGTGCATGCATTGGATTTATTGAGCTTGTTTTCGCTGATTTCATGTGGCTATAGATGACAATCTGTTTCCCTTCCATTTGGGACTTATTTTATTGTACTGATCAACAACAACATTTGCGGTGAAGTAGCAGTCTCTACTTTTTATAAAACCCAGTAATGATGTCATCCTCACCAGGGTCTTGACCTGACTGCAGTTCGGCGTCGTAACCGACTTCAGTGGGCAAATGCTGACCTTCGATGGCCACTAGCACGCTGGAGAAGTGTGCTCTTCACGAATGAATCCCGGTTTCAACTGTACCAGGCAGATGGCAGACAGCATGTATGGTGTTGTGTGGGCGAGCGGTTTGCTGATGTCAACGTTGTGAACAGAGTGCCCCACGGTGGCAATGGGGTCATGGTATGGGCAGGCATAAGCTATGGACAACAAACACGATTGCGTTTTATTGATGGCAATTTCAATACAGAGATACCTTGACGAGATCCTGAGGCCCATTGTCGTGCCATTCATCCGCCGCCATCACCTCATGTTTCAGCATGATAATGCAAGGATCTGTACACAATTGCTGGAAGCTGAAAATGTCCCAGTTCTTCATGGCCTGCATACTCACCAGATGTTACCCATTGAGCATGTTTGGGATGCTCTGGATCGCCGCGTACGACAGCATGTTCCAGTTCCGGCCAATATCCAGCAACTTCACACAGACAATTTATTTCAATTGATTGATTTCCTTAAATGAACTGAAACTCAGTAAAATCTTTGAAATTGTTGCGTTTATATATTTTTTGTTTATATTCATCCAAAGTCTGTTTTTGGATTAAGTGATGACTTCGCTGCTCGCTCTGCTCCCTGTGCGCACCAAGGGCTAAGATGCATGTGATGTTGGTCTGTATAAACCGGATGCAAACCAGATATAGATGGTCCATGAATCAGCGAATGCAAACGTGAGTAGATTACATTGAAAACAATGGCTGGACATCTTGGACACAGTCTCCAGTTCTTATTATACCTCTGTAATCGTTGAATGTGATGGAGAGACGATTTAATAGTGCAATATGCAGAAATTGCAAAGCCATTTCCTGGTTGCTAAAATTCTAAGTTCTCCTAATTTCAGTTGATGAAAAAACAAGTAATATATAGTGTAGAGAATTATTGTACCATCTTAACTGCTGTGAAATATATATTTTCAATAACCAAAACTATTATATTTTCAGTTTTTTGAAGCTGTTGTACAAAACTGAAAGTAAGACGCAAAAACTAAACTTAAGAACGGGAAGCATAGAAATAGCGCACGTAGAACAGATCTACCGCTTCTTAGACTAGCTTTCAATGAGAGATCTGTCACATTTGTATTGGAATTTGGTCAGGTCGCCCAAAAATTTACATATTGCAGCTTTTAAGTGAATTAATAAAGTTTCTGGTGACAATCAGCAACTTCTATGCAGCATGAGTGAGGAGCTAACATGTTGCAGTCTAGACTCCCAGTGCTCTAGCAATGAGTAAGTGGAGCAGGCGACAGGCATGAATGGTGCACTCGCGCTATAAGGGGACACATTTGGCAGAAGTAACGAAAGTAACTCATTCTAATATCTAACAGTTTTTCATGTTATAGTATCGAAAAAGTACAGAAGTTTCGGTATACTGTGCAACACTACTAAGAAGGAATTTGTTTATTTTTGACCATTTTAATTGAAAACGATCACAGTAAGGTGCTTAATTGCTACTTAGAAATTATTTGATATTGGGCACGTTTGAGTGGTAAGGCTAAAGCAACCGACTGCAGACAAAAGTTGAGGAGTGAAGTCGAGGGAGGTGCAGACGAAAGTGAATCGCAATACACATTTTATTTATATGATTCCAACAGTTAAAATGCGGACATAATCTCTCGTGGACAGAACGTAACATAAATGGTATCGGAGCGTCTCAACAGACTGTTGGATGCGACGACTAACAAGAAACTTGGTTCCGGTGCCCTGATTTTTCGTCACTGATCATTTGGACAGTCACGATTTCGTAGGTGCTTGTGCATCTTTGGAATGTTTGAAGGGGAGGGGACATCTGGCCCATAGACTTACCTGAAACGGTCTGAGAGTTTCTATTTAGGAAGGTGGGGACTTCACTAGTCTTGTTTAGTATCCTTTCTCATACATCTCCCCCCAGACCTTTTTAATAGAGCATCTGAAGCAATTACGCAGGATTTTAGATCTGGGTGTCCAAGATTACATATCTTATAACGTAACATGACATGCACTTTTTTTCAGGAAATCAAGTTGCCCTCCTACAAAGGCCAGTCCCCCCAGCTCAACCTCAGGCGCTACTTTGCAGACCTCATAGCTATCGTAAGCAATCGCTACCGGCTGTGCCCAGCAGCCAGACACCTTGCCGTCTACTTGCTGGACCTTTTCATGGACCGCTATGATATAACGGTGCAACAGCTTCACATGGTCGCACTCTCCTGCTTGCTTTTGGCTAGTAAGTTTGACTGCTTCCTTGCAAGCCTCTGCTTGGCCAAACTTCCAATTGCTGTGGTCCACCTAGCCTATAAACTCATAATGTGATTATTTCCCCCCCCCTCTGCAGGTAAGTTTGAGGAGAGAGAGGACCGGGTTCCTAAGCTGGAGACTCTTAACAGCCTGGGCTGCATGAGCTCCATGAACCTGGTGCTTACCAAGCAGGGACTGCTGCACATGGAGCTCCTCCTGCTGGAGACCTTCCAGTGGAACTTGTACCTGCCCACAGCTGCACACTTCATAGAGTACTACCTGTCCATCGCTGTCAACGACGCAGACCTCCATGATGGCTGGCCCATGGCATGCCTGGAGAAGACTGTGCTCTACATGACAAAGTATGCTGACTACTTCCTGGAGGTCTCCCTTCAAGGCAAGTGGAAGTTATCTGTTGCTGCTTCACTTAGATAATTCATTTGATACAGCAGTAGCAATACAGGGATATAACATCTACAGAAGAGACAGGAATGTCTATGGAGGAGGTGTTGCTGCATATATTCCGAGCCATATTCCTGTAAAGGTTAGCGAGGATCTCATGTCTACTGTTGTTGAAGTGTTATGGTTGCAGGTTCACCTCTGCCTCATCTAACGTTTTCTTTTAGGGTGCTGCTCTAGGCCACCAAGTGTTAAGTCAGTATCTGGATAATACAGTTGAAGTCGGAAGTTTACATACACCTTAGCCAAATACATTTAAACTCAAACTAGTAAACATTTCCTGTCTTAGGTCAGTTAGGATCACCACTTTATTTTAAGAATGTGAAATGTCAGAATAATAGTAGAGAGAATGATATATTTCAGCTTTTATTTCTTACATCACATTCCCAGTGGGTCATACGTTTACATACACTCAATTAGTATTTGGTAGCATTGCCTTTAAATTGTTTAACTTGGGTCAAACGTTTCGGGTAGCCTCCACAAGCTTCCCACAATAAGTTGGGTGAATTTTGGCCCATTCCTCCTGACAGAGCTGGTGTAACTGAGTCAGGTTTGTAGGCCTCCTTGCTCGCACACGCTTTCTCAGTTCTTCCCACACATTTTCTATAGGATTGAGGTCAGGGCTGTGTGATGGCCACTCCAATACCTTGACTTTGTTGTCCTTAAGCCATTTTACCACAACTTTGGAAGTATGCTTGGGGTCATTGTCCATTTGGAAGACCCATATGCGACCAAGCTTGAACTTCCTGACTGATGTCTTGAGATGTTGCTTCAATATATCCACATAAATGTCCTTCCTCATAATGCCATCTATTTTGTGAAGTGCACCAGTCCCTCCTGCAGCAAAGCACCCCCACAGCATGATGCTGCCACCCCTGTGCTTCACGGTTGGGATGGTGTTCTTCAGCTTGCAAGTTACAAAGGGAAGCACAGCCGCGAGCTGCCCAGTGACACCAGACTTCCAGACGAGCTAAACCACTTCTATGCTCGCTTTGAGGCAAGCAACACTGAAGCATGCATGAGAGCACCAGCTGTTCCGGATGACTATGAGATCACGCTCTCCGTAGCCAATGTGAGTAAGACTTTTAAGCAGGTCAACATTCACAAGGCCGCAGGGCCAGACGGATTACCAGGACGTGTACTCCGAGCATGTGCTGACCAACTGGTAAGTGTCTTCACTGAGATTTTCAACATGTCCCTGACTGAGTCTATAATACCAACATGTTTCAAGCAGACCACCATAGTCCCTGTGCCCAAGGACACTAAGATAACCTGCCTAAATGACTACCGACCCGTAGCACTGACGTCTGTTGCCATGAAGTGCTTTGAAAGGCTGGTCATGGCTCACATCAACACCATTATCCCAGAAACCCTAGACCCCGCTCAATTTGCATACCGCCCCAACAGATCCACAGATGATGCAATCTCTATTGCACTCCACACTGCCCTTTCCCACCTGGACAAGAGGAACACCTACGTGAGAATGCCTTTCATTGACTACAGCTCAGCATTCAACACCATAGTGCCCTCAAAGCTCATCATAAGCTAAGGATCCTGGGACTAAACACCTCCCTCTGCAACTGGATCCTGGACTTCCTGACGGGCCGCCCCCAGGTGGTAAGGGTAGGTAACAACACATCTGCCACACTGATCCTCAACACGGGGGCCCCTCAGGGATGCGTGCTCAGTCCCCTCCTGTACTCCCTGTTCACCCATGACTGCATGGCCAGGCACGACTCCAACACCATCATTAAGTTAGCCGACGACACAACAGTGGTAGGCCTGATCACCGACAACGATGAGACAGCCTATAGGGAGGAGCTCAGAGACCTGGCCGTGTGGTGCCAGGATAACAACCTCTCCCTCAACGTGACCAAGACAAAGGAGATTATTGTGGACTACAGGGGAAAAAAAGAGGACTGAGCACACCCCCATTCTCATCGACAGGGCTGTAGTGGAACAGGTTGAGCGCTTCAAGTTCCTTGGTGTCCACATCACCAACGAACTATCATGGTCCAAACACTCCAAGACAATCGTGAAGAGGTCACGACAAAGCCTATTCCCCCTCAGGAGACTGAAAAGATTTGGCATGGGTCCTCAGATCCTCAAAAAGTTATACTGCTGCACCATCGAGAGCATCCTGACTGGTTGCATCACCGCCTGGTATGGCAACTGCTCGGCCTCCGACCGCAAGGCACTACAGAGGGTAGTGCGTATGGCCCAGTACATCACTGGGGCCAAGCTTCCTGCCATCCAGGACCTCTATACCAGGCGGTGTCAGAGGAAGGCCCTCAAAAGACTCCAGCCACCCTAGTCATAGACTGTTCTCTCTGCTACCGCACGGCAAGCGGTACCGGAGTGCCAAGTCTAGGTCCAAAAGACTTCTCAACAGCTTCTACCCCCAAGCCATAAGACTCCTGAACAGCTAATCATGGCTACCCGGACTATTTGCACTGCCCCCCTAACCCCACCCCATCTTTTACTGTTAATTATTCATGCATAGTCACTTTAACTCTACCCATGTACATATTACCTCAACTAGCCGGTGCCCCCACACATTGACTCTGCACCGGTACCCCCCTGTATATAGCCTCCCTACAATTATTTTATTTTACTTCTGCTCTTTTTTTTCTCAACACCTTTTTTTGTTTTATTTTACTTTTGTTTTAAAAAATAAATGCATTGTTGGTTAAGGGCTGTAAGTAAGCATTTCACTGTAATGTCTACACATGTTGTATTCGGCGCATGTGGCCAATAAAATTTGATTTGATTACCCCCTTTTCCTCCAAACATAACGACGGTCATTATCGGCAAACAGTTATATTTTTGTTTCATCAGACCAAAGGACATTTCTCCAAAAAGTACGATCTTTGTCACCATGTGCAGTTGCAAACCGTAGTCTGGCTTTGTTATGGTGGTTTTGGAGCAGTGGCTTCTTCCTTGCTGAGTGGCCTTTCAGGTTATGTCAATATAGGACTCGTTTTACTGTGGATATAGATACTTTTGTCCTTCAGCATCTTCACAAGGTCCTTTGCTGTTGTTCTGGGATTGATTTGCACTTTTCGCACCAAAGTACATTAATCTCTAGGAGACAGAACGCGTCTCCTCCCTGAGCGGTATGACGGCTGCGTGGTCCCATGGTGTTTATACTTGCGTACTATTGTTTGTACGGATGAATTGCTCCCAAGGATGAACCAGACTTGTGGAGGTCTACAATTTTTTTTCTGGGGTCTTGGCTGATTTCTTTTGATTTTCCCGTGATGTCAAGCAAAGAGGCACTGAGTTTGAAGGTAGGCCTTGAAATACATCCACAGGTACACCTCCAATTGACTCAAATGATGTCAATTAGCCTATCAGAAGCTTCTAAAGCCATGACATAATTTTCTGGACTTTTCCAAGCTGTTTAATGGCACAGTCAACTTAGTGTATGTAAACTTCTGACCCACTGGAATTGTGATACAGTGAAATAATCTGTCTGTAAACAATTGTTGGAAAAAAGACTTGTGTCATGCATAAAGTAGATGTCCTAACCGACTTGCCAAAACTATAGTTTGTTAACAGGAAATGTGTGTATTGGTTTTAAAACAAGTTTTAATGACTCCAACCTAAGTGTGTGTAAACTTCCGACTTCAACTGTATGTGTGACATGCTTGATAATGTGTGATGCTAATAGAGGTCTATTTTCTGGGTGACCTGATTGCTGGTTTTCATCAAGCAATCCGCTCAATAGGAAGCTTCTTACTGTAACCGGTGCCTGTAATCTGACTCAGGTTATCAATCAACCTGCCAGAGTGTTTACAAAGAGTACAGGAACTACATCGTCCAAGTGATTTGATCATATCTTTACTAATGCTGCAGCACTTTGTTCTAAAGCTGTATCCACACCCATTGGATGTAGTGGCTATATCCAGAAAAGCCAAGGTTCCAAAGGCTGGGCCTAAAATAGTGTGTAAGAGATCATACAGAAGATGTTCTAGTGATTCCTATGTTGAAGATTTGTTGGTTTGATGTGTGTAATGAGGAGCATCCAGATGCTGCAGTTGATGCAGTTATGAAATAGTTTCTTCCAGTTATCAATAAGCATGCACCTATTAAGAAACTGAATGCTAAAACTGTTAAACCCCCCTGGATTGTTGAGGAATTTAAAAGCTGTATTGTTTAGAGAAATGATGCAAAGGAGAGCCAAGTAAGGATGTCTCCACATCTGATTGGCAGACATTGTAAATTGAGAAATTGTGACTAAACTCAACAACCAATAATAAATTGTATTAAGAAACCAAGATAAATTAAATGATGGATGTATGATTGAAAAAACCTTTGGAGTACTTTAAATGAAATTATGGCAAGAAAGACAAATTCAACTCCATCTTTCATTGAATCAGATGGCTTATTCATGACAAATCCTTTAGACATTGGCAATTATTTTAACATTTAATTATTTAGCGATTTCATTGGCAAAATTAGGCATGAAATAAATGCCAACAAACTGAGCCATCATATTCATGCATAAAATAGCTAATAATGAAAGAAAAGCATTGTAATTTTCAAAAGTTAGTGTGGGAGAGGTGGGGAAATGATGGCGGACCCCATTTAGTCGATTGTTTGGTCGATAGGCTGTTGGTTGACGCATTTTTTATTTATTTTTTTGTAGAGCAGTTGCTATAAAAAATAAATATGTTTCATGGCACATGTCTTGATTGATGCCTGTCTCAGTGGACTAATCCATTGCGGAGGCCACAGGGATGGCCAGAAATACAGTTACCGTTAATTCCCATGTCTAATCTGCAAAGTTTGTTTGGTTACTGTAATTTCTGTTAATTCATTCAATATATTATTCGTATTTTACAGTTCTCATTGCAGTGCGCACAACCTAGGCAACACTTGTGAGAAACAAGTTTTTGTTTATTTCATTCCATTTACAAGTTGTCAATTTATTAATTGTGTTTTGTTTGAAGGGCTCCTGTCAATTTTGAGTAAGGATGCACACCTGATTACACAGAAGTAGGCCTAGGCTACCTGGCCTGCGCGCAAATGTAGGCCTATACAGTGCATTCGGAAAGTATTCAGACACCTTGACTTTTTCCACATTTTGTTAGAGCCTTATTCTAAAATGAATTAAATGTTTTCTCCTCATCAATCTACACACAATACCCCATAATGACAAAGCAAACATTTTAGCAAATGTATTACAAATAAAAAACATATCGCATTTACATAGGTATTCAGACCCTTTACTCAGTACTTTGTTGAAGCACCTTTGGCAGTGATTACAGCCTCGAGTCTTCTTCGGTATGACTACAAGCTTGGCACACCTGTATTTGGGGAGTTTCTCCCATTTTTCTCTGCAGATCCTCTCAAGTGCTGTCAGGTTGGATAGGGATCATTGCTGCGCAACTATTTTCAGGTCTCTCCAGAGATGTTGAAGTCCAGGCTCTGGCTGGGCCACTCAAGGACATTCAGAGACTTGTCCAGAAGCCACTCCTGCATTGTCTTGGATGTGTGCTTAGGGTCATTGTCCTGTTGGAAGGTTAACTTTCACCCTAGTCTCTGAGGTCCTGAGTGCTCTGGAGTAGGTTTTCATCCAGGATCTCTCTACAGTCGTGGTCAAATGTTTTGAGAATGACAAGTATTGGTCTTCACAAAGTTTGCTGCTTCAGTGTTATGAGATATTTTTGTCAGATGTTACTATGGTATACTGAAGTATAATTACAAGCATTCCATAAGTGTCAAAGGCTTTTATTGACAATTACATTAAGTTTATGCAATATTTGCAGTGTTGACCCTTCTTTTTCAAGACCTCTGCAATCCGCCCTGGCATGCTGTCAATTAACTTCTGGGCCACATCCTGACTGATGGCAGCCCATTCTTGCATAATCAATGCTTGGAGTTTGTCAGAATGTGTGGGTTTTTGTTTGTCCACTTGCCTCTTGAGGATCGACCACAAGTTCTCAATGGGATTAAGGTCTGGGGAGTTTCCTGGCCATGGATCCAAAATGTTGATGTTTTGTTCCCTGAGCCACTTAGTTATCACTTTTGCCTTATGGCAAGGTGCTCCATCATGCTGGAAAAGGCATTGTTCGTCACCAAACTGTTCT
The DNA here is from genome assembly GCF_964263955.1 of Coregonus lavaretus. Classification (NCBI taxonomy): domain Eukaryota; kingdom Metazoa; phylum Chordata; class Actinopteri; order Salmoniformes; family Salmonidae; genus Coregonus; species Coregonus lavaretus. The sequence goes on from NC_140023.1 coordinate 22,684,707, forward strand.
TGGATGGTTGGAAGAAGTTGCTCGCGGAGGATGTGTTGGTACCATTCTTTATTCATGGCTGTGTTCTTAGGCAAAATTGTGAGTGAGCCCACTCCCTTGGCTGAGAAGCAATCCCACACATGAATGGTCTCAGGATGCTTTACTGTTGGCATGACACAGGACTGATGGTAGCGCTCACCTTGTCTTCTCCGGACAAGGTGTTTTCCGGATGCCCCAAACAATCAGAAAGGGGATTCATCAGAGAAAATGACTTTACCCCAGTCCTCAGCAGTCCAATCCCTGTACCTTTTGCAGAATATCAGTCTGTCCCTGATGTTTTTCCTGGAGAGAAGTGGCTACTTTGCTGCCCTTCTTGACACTAGGCCATCCTCCAAAAGTATTTGCATCACTGTGCATGCAAATGCACTCACACCTGCCTGCTGCAATTACTGAGCAAGCTCTGCACTGGTGGTGCCCCGATCCCGCAGCTGAATCAACTTTAGGAGATGGTCCTGGTTCTTGCTGGACTTTCTTGGGCGCCGCCCTGACGCCTTCTTCACAACAATTGAACCTCTCTCCTTGAAGTTCTTGATGATCCAATATATGGTTGATTTAGGTGCAATCTTACTCGCAGCAATATCCTTGCCTGTGAAGCCCTTTTTGTGCAAAGCAATGATGACGGCACGTGTTTCCTTGCAGGTAACCATGGTTAACAGAGGAAGAACAATGATTTCAAGCACCACCCTCCTTTTAAAGCTTACAGACTGGTATTCTAACTCAATCAGCATGACAGAGTGATCTCCAGCCTTGTCCTCGTCAACACTCACCTGTGTTAACGAGAGAATCACTGACATGATGTCAGCTGGTCCTTTTGTGGCAGGGCTGAAATGCAGTGGAAATGTTTTTTTTGGGATTAAGTTCATTTAACATGGCAAAGAGGGACTTTGCAATTAATTGCAATTCATCTGATCACTCTTCATAACATTCTGGAGTATATGCAAATTGCCATCATGAGGCAGCAGACTTTGTGAAAAATTAATATTTGTGTCATTCTCAAAACGTTTGACCCCGACTGTACAGGAGCTGTCCAGGAACAGGATTGGAGAGCCCTGATCTATACACCCACACTGTATTCTGTAACTGTATTCTTTAGCTACAACAGACAAGTGTCTACATACCAAAGCATTTGAGATTTAGTGTTGCTAATTTCTAAATGTTTCTTTATTTTCTCGTGGTGTTCTTTAGTTGATGTGTACTTAGTTTTAATTTGTGTTGCTGTGCTTGTCCATTTAATGTCATGTTTTATATCTATGTTTCAACAGCTAATGGGGATCCACATATTTTTTTCGTAAATCATATAACTGGTATTTCAAGGTTTTTCGAACCAGTGTTTGCCTTCTGAAAATATGATTTTAAGAGAGCATAACGTCACCTTTTACACTTAAAGCCTGCAGTTGAAAGACGCAGCTAGGCTTGTTGCACAATATTCTGGTGCAATACATGGTGATGAGTAATGACTTGCTATTATTCCAGATCATGCGTTTCTGAGGTTCGCCCCCTCACTGGTGGCAGCTGCCTGTGTGGCAGCTTCTCGCATCATCCTGCACCTGTCCCCTTCCTGGCCTCCTCAGCTTCAGCGCCTCACCGCATACAGCTGGGATCACCTTGTCCCCTGTGTAGAGAAAATGCTAATGTGAGTGTCTGTCCTCAGCTGGGCTCTCTTGCCTGCTTAACACCAGGGACCGTGTTTATTAAGGCACGCCTTATCAAAAACGTTTCGCAACGGAAAATTATGTTTTAAAAATTGGCCAGCCAAGTCCAGGGAGTCCCCCTCTTTTAAGTCTGTTTGGTGCGTAATGACCTTGATGCAACCTGAGAGAATAGTCAACTCTTGCCATAATCTTAGGAACGTGGTTGTAGAAATGTGCTGCAGGCTTGATGGGTTAGTCGTTTTGAAGGTCACTTTTGGTCTTTCTTTGGCAGTGCTCATGACAGCGACGTGAAGGAGGCCAACAAGCAGACGTGCCAGCCACCCGGTCAGCAGCCGGGCCAGACTGGGTACCATACCCCTTGCCAGACAACCACCACCATGCCTCCTCAGTACCTGCACCAGTCCAGCATCCAGTACCCTCAGCAGGCCCTCCAGCCTTCCCTAGCCCCAGGCCACGGCCCGGCCTCCTACATATCTGCCACCCTGCAGGGCCCTGGTGCCCCACCACACAGCCACCCCCAGACCATCTCTGCTGCTCTGGATGGCAAGGCCAGCATTCCAAGCAGAGCCTACCAGGTCAATATGCACTATACCTGTGCTGCTCCTTGTTTTGATAGGTGATGGATGAATCTCCAAGGTAGAGCAGTATGGGGAGTAAAAGTGCGAGCGACTGGATAGGTAGGATGTCTCTTTGGATTAGACTAATTAGCAGGACCAGGCATGTTTTAATTGAGAAGTTATGATGATATTAAGCACTTTCTTCTATGGTAAGATGTGCAATATAAGATTCCACAAATGTGCAATATAATTGCTAACCTGCCGAAGGTGTTTTTTTTTTTTTTTTTTTTTTAAACCAATATGATTGAGTTATCACCAAGCATGTTTGTCATGTGCAAAGGGTTGGTTTCCCAACACTCTGCATTTAGTTATAATTTAATTGCACTATAGACAAGAGACTGTGCTGCATTTATTTAAGCTAAGCTACCTCAGAAGCATTGAATGTATATTATCTTTCTGTTCCCTTCCACCATGAGTAATAATGGGAATCTTGTATCAGTATTGAACTTGAGGGATTACTTTCAGCTTGTAGTAAGATATGGTAGTTTGATAGAGGACCACGCATCACTCTGCCATAAACTACCTCAAATGTTAATGTTGGCTACCCGCACCTTTGCTCTTGAACAGTGTTCTCTGCAATATTCAGTAAGTATATTTTGCATTCTTGTTTTGTATTTCGAGCACTAATTTGGAGGGAATGTGTCATGTTAACGCCTTCCTATGTATGCGGAATGGCAGTGAGTGCTGTGCACGTCTAAGATGGTACTTTTAAATAAAATGCATGTCAGTTGTACTTTTCTTCTGGTTTATTTTTAATAACACATCATATTGTTGGTATACTGTTTATGCCAGTAAAGTATGCAGTATGTATATCAATTGGCCTACAAGCCTTTATGCATACCATCAACACAAAACACCTACAAATATTACCTAAAACATTTCACAAACCACATTGTGAACTTGAAAGAATACCAGATGATGTGCTAATCAAGGGTTTAACAAATATAGGTTCTTGTTGCTGGCATATTTATGGACAACTTTATTGTACAGTATTTCCATTAATTTACTATGTACAGGTTTGTGGATTATCTCTTGGTCTGACTCATTCTGCATTCCTTTCCCACAGTAGTAGCTGCTAAGAAACGCTGACCCTGAAAGGCAGAGGTTTTGTTCATGAGGGCATGCAAAAAAACGAACAAAAAAGGGTTCCAGGTAGTCCCTCCCTGTTTCAGTCAGTTTTCTTCCATTTGGTGCCTAAGAACACAACCAGGGTGTCTCAGTGCTCGTGTACTGAAGGAACATAGAACACTCCATGCTGGTGTTTGACCAGTGTTGCCAGGAATATCCACACTGACAGGATGTGGTTGGGGTATGGGTGGATGTATGTGGAGAGAGCAAACTCTGTCCCAGGGATCTCAGTGCTGTGGATTCTGGTGTTGTAGACCGCCTCGATCACTGTGCTCATGTCTTGGTAGGCCATATGAATGGGAAAGCCAGTCACCTAAAAAACACAGTTAATCAGTGTTTCCCTTTACATAGTTTATTTTTATATTTCTGCCGAGATGCGCTTTTAAGATCAGAGTCAAATTACAACTAATATTTGTAGTAAGTAGCGTTTTATGCATTGAGTCTATTGGAGTTTTTCAATTATGTAAATGCAGATGGGCAGCCCATGCTTTTTCAGCTTATTTATTTAAAGCCGTTATGCTGCATCAGTTGGGCTACAGGTTATAATGCTTTTAAAGGGAAAACTATATTTCAGATGGTGTCAATTTTAATTCATTTTGGAGTAGACTGTCCTTTTTAATGTCACTAGAAGTGACCTTCTCCCGCTACATTTGCCACTGCTGCTGAAACAAATTGTAGGGGAAACACTTTGTTAATCTTCATTTTCAATATTTTTTTCTGATTGTATACCCAATAATGGTCACTGTCATCAGTCATGTAGCAAGTCTTACAACAGTATCCACCTATTTTATTATCTCAAGGCCTGCATGTTTTCTATCAAATGTAAGGACAATCCCAAACATCACACCCTCCCCATTGTACGAGAGCAGGGTTGTTCATCAGGACACACAACAGAAAACGTCCAGGTAGTCCCTTCCTGTTTCAGTCCATTTGGTCCCTAATGAACACTATCCACTCTGATTCCCCTTTCTTATTAAAGAGGGTTACGGGTGGGCCTATTTCACCTTGTAATCCTTCATGGTGTCCAGGACCCTGTCTATCTCTAGCTCTAGTGTGTCAGGGGCTGGGTTCCTCTCAAGCTTCTGCATGACCTCAGAGAGCATGACTGCGCAGCGGGGGCTCCAGCGCGTAGGGTGGGGGCTTCTCCAGTCCATCACACAACTCTTCAGTTTCATCTCCATCCTGTGTTGAAGAATGAAATTCATTAATTAATGGATGGGACTGATAAGACCATAGCGTGAAATACAGGACAATTATTTCATTTAAGATAAAAGCAATGCATAGCCTTAATTAAATATAGAATCGTATTAACATACCTTCTTTGAAGGAGATTGACCAGATCTATTTGAGAGGGATGGTATTTAATTTCTGTTGGCTGAAATATTTTACAGTTAGCCTTGGGCAGTTTTATTTCCTGTGCGTAGTTGACTCAATATAAGTAATAAGTTATGTTCTTCAAATATGACCTACTTTCAAATATTTCACTTCTATTCACTAGATGTCACTAATTCTCAATGAGGAAAACCTACGGCTCTTATGTTTGGAACCGTATCTTACATTTTATGTTTTGTCAAAAACACTACAGTAGCAAAACACTAAGTTCAAGATACCATTGAGGATTTGTCAGAGTTGAATCCTTTGGGGAATAAGGGTTTCCATGTGGCATTATTTGATACGTCAAAAGTGATGGGCATCTTTCTTGTTGGTTGGAGATGGAACCACACCTGAGAGACATCAGTCAGATCAAGCACATGACATTTATGGTCAATGGACATGTCACCTAAAAACTTTAAGACAGTCAAGATAGCGGCTGTTGACAATAATCATTTTCAACAGTTTTAGCGCACCACACGCCTGGTGAACAAGACTTGCATAGAATGCACGTGTTGGTCATATAATGATGTAGCAGTATCAATCACTGACAGTGATTGTAGGTCACAACACAGTCTCATGACACTGTTACATAAATGTAACATTGAATAACTGGTACAACGCAGTAGCATAGTAAACAATAGCATAACAAACAGCATGTGCCGGGACAAGGAACAGCAGTTGGGAAGTGGACTTTGGGACAGGGAGTTATTGATTTGACCACCTCTGCTTTGACTAAACTCAAATACACAACATCTGAGTGGATGACATAATACATCAAATTAAACGGAGGGTATCCATGTCTATGGACTCCACGCTTACATTTTCACCATTGACCAGACAGTCGACAGTCTTTAGAGGACAGAAGGAGTCGTATGACTGGTAGTGTTTCCCATCTCTGGGGTTCCACAACACAAACCAAGTGTTCTCCTGAGTAAGGACATACGTGGTCTCTCCCTGAAAAAACAAAACATGAATGCTACTGTGTTGCCCTCAATGAATACAATTAAATACATTGCACTAAAGGTGTAGTCTATTTTCTCAGCTGACTTGCAAATACATTGATTTGGACGGGAGTGCATTGTGTTGTTTTATGTATACAGTGCCTTCAGAAAGTATTCACACCACTTGACTTTTTCCATATTTTGTTGTATTACAGCCTGAATTTTAAATGAATTAAGTTGAGATTTTGTGTCACTGGCCTACACACAATACCCCATAATGTCAAAGTGGAATTATGTTTTTAGTTTTAATTTTGATAAATTATCACAACCTCCCCATTGTATGAGAGCAGGGTCGTGTTCATTAGGGCACATAACAGAAAACGTCTTAAACAATGCACATAAGTTGCATGGACTCACTGTGTGTTTAACATTATTTTTGAATGACTACCTCATCTCTGTACCCCACACATACAGTTATCTGTAAGGTCCCTCAGTCGAGCAGTGAATTTCAAACACAGATTCAACCACAAAGAGAAGGGAGGTTTTCCAATGCTTCGCAAAGAAGGGCACCTATTGGTAGATGGGTAGACATTTTAAAAAGCAGACATTGAATATCCCTTTGACCATGGTGAAGTTATTAATTACACTTCGGATGGTGTATCAATACACCCAGTCACAACAAAGATACAGGTGTCCTTCCTAACTCAGTTGCCCGAGAGGAAGGACACCGCTCAGGGATTTCACCATTAGGCGAATGGTGACGTTAAAATAAACAGAATAGAGCTAAGCACAGGCAAAATCCTAGAGGAAAACCTGGTTCAGTCTGCTTTCCAACAGACACTGGGAGACAAATTCACCTTTCAGCAGGACAATAACCTAAAACACAAGGCCAAATATACTCTGGAGTTGCTTACCAAGACAACATGGAATGTTCCTGAGTGGCCTAGTTACAGTTTTGACTTAAATCGGCTTGAAAATCAATGGCAAGACTTGAAAATGGCTGTCTAGCAATGATCAACAACCAACTTGACATTAAAAATAATAATGTGCAAATATTGTACAATTCAGGTGTGCAAAGCTCTTAGAGATTTACCCAGAAAGACTAACCGCTTTAATCGCTGCCAAAGGTGATTCTAACATGTATTGACTCAGGGGGTTGAATACTTATGTAATCAAGATATATTAGTGTTTTGTTTTTTTCAAATGTTAGAATTTGTGTAGATCATTGACAAATAATGACAAATCCATTTTAATCCCACCTTGTAACACAACAAAATGTGGACAAAGTCAAGGGGTGTGAATACTTTTTGAAGGCAATGGACATTAAACAGGACATGTCAATTGTTACCTCTATGACAGATGTTCCCACGAGAAGCCACCCATTCAACTTCAGGTCATGAAAGAAGTTGCACAGCAGAACTGCCAAACTGACATCGTTTCCCATAGCCAGCTCCAAGCATTGCTATTGTGTATAGCAAAGGTGTACAATAAGGAATGAAAAAGCACCACTGGGTTAACAACAAGCTGATCAAACTATGTTGATAATTCCTAGTATTTTTCTTGGTATTTAATATCTGCTGAACATAAGTGATGTTTTAATTCTTGGCTCTGTGAAACAAAATGTTAATTCTACAACATGGTCTGTTTGTTTACCTCTGAGGTGAGCCACATGTCCCCACTGTCACCAACGTCAGATGGGAAGGACAAGGTGGGAATCAGGGACACAAAGGCTGCCACCCTCTCCTGGGTTATACAGAGTTTTAAAAAATTAAGAGCACAACATAATGCCTATTTAAATCAATTAAAGGGCAACTCCACTACTTTCCAACCGCATTTTCATTATCTCCAGCACAATACCTGTGTCAACATACAGTGGGGAGAACAAGTATTTGATACACTGCCGATTTTGCAGGTTTTCCTACTTACAAAGCATGTAGAGGTCTGTAATTTTTATCATAGGTACACTTCAACTGTGAGAGACGGAATCTAAAACAAACATCCAGAAAATCACATTGTATGATTTTTAAGTAATTCATTTGCATTTTATTGCATGACATAAGTATTTGATACATCAGAAAACTTAATATTTGGTACAGAAACCTTTGTTTGCAATTACAGAGATCATACGTTTCCTGTAGGTCTTGACCAGGTTTGCACACACTGCAGCAGGAATTTTGGCCCACTCCTCCATACAGACCTTCTCCAGATCCTTCAGGTTTCGGGGCTGTCGCTGGGCAATACGGACTTTCAGCTCCCTCCAAAGATTTTCTATTGGGTTCAGGTCTGGAGACTGGCTAGGCCACTCCAGGACCTTGAGATGCTTCTTACGGAGGCACTCCTTAGTTGCCCTGGCTGTGTGTTTCGGGTCGTTGTCATGCTGGAAGACCCAGCCACGACCCATCTTCAATGCTCTTACTGAGGGAAGGAGGTTGTTGGCCAAGATCTCGCGATACATGGCCCCATCCATCCTCCCCTCAATACTGTGCAGTCGTCCTGTCCCCTTTGCAGAAAAGCATCCCCAAAGAATGATGTTTTCACCTCCATGCTTCACAGTTGGGATGGTGTTCTTGGGGTTGTACTCATCCTTCTTCTTCCTCCAAACACGGTGAGTGGAGTTTAGACCAAAAAGCTAAATTTTTGTCTCATCAGACCACATGACCTTCTCCCATTCCTCCTCTGGATCATCCAGATGGTCATTGGCAAACTTCAGACGGGCCTGGACATGCGCTGGCTTGAGCAGGGGGACCTTGCGTGCGCTGCAGGATTTTAATCCATGACGGCGTAGTGTGTTACTAATGGTTTTCTTTGAGACTGTAGTCCCAGCTCTCTTCAGGTCATTGACCAGGTCCTGCCGTGTAGTTCTGGGCTGATCCCTCACCTTCCTCATGATCATTGGTGCCCCACGAGTTGAGATCTTGCATGGAGCCCCAGATCGAGGGTGATTGACCGTCATCTTGAACATCTTCCATTTTCTAATAATTGTGCCAACAGTTGTTGCCTTCTCACCAAGCTGCTTGCCTATTGTCCTGTAGCCCATCCCAGCCTTGTGCAGGTCTACAATTTTATCCCTGATGTCCTTACACAGCTCTCTGGTCTTGGCCCTTGTGGAGAGGTTGGAGTCTGTTTGATTGAGTGTGTGGACAGGTGTCTTTTATACAGGTAACGAGTTCAAACAGGTGCAGTTAATACAGGTAATGAGTGGAGAACAGGAGGGCTTCTTAAAGAAAAACTAACAGGTCTGTGAGAGCCAGAATTCTTTCTGGTTGGTAGGTGATCAAATACTTATGTCATGCAATAAAATGCAAATGAATTACTTAAAAATCATACAATGTGATTTTCTGGATTTTTGTTTTAGATTCCGTCTCTCACATTTTTCTTAGGAAATAAATATACATTTAAAAAGTTCTACCCATTGACATCATCAAACGTTAAAACATTTTAAAACACTATGAGATTCGCGGTGACATGGGGAGCAACATAATACCCTCCCTTGGGCTAGAAACTCATTGCAGGTTTTGAAAATCACTATTTGTTACTTTTAATCTATCCTACCCTTTGATGTCACAGAGAAGCATTTTTTTAGGCCCTTATCTTTTTAACCACAGATCATAGCAACATGCTGTTTTCACATATTTTGACACTGGTTTGGCGCTGGAGATGATGAATATGAGGTTGAAAAGTGGGTGAATTGCCCTTTAATATAATGCATATAAACAAATTAACTGAGTTCCATCCAAACAACTCCAAATAAGTACAACTTCCAAAGCATGAATACAACTGTGCTTTCATACGATTCCATGTTGTTTATGTCTTTAGCTGGAAAATGTTAGTACATCCAAACCAATTTTGTGTAATGATTCAACTAAATGTTTTGACTAATGTGCTAATGACTCACTTTTGGGCCTGTAAACTACACCAAATATATTTTAGACATGAACGTTATGGGTTTAATCATTCTAATGATAGTGATGTTATAGTCAGACCTGTGTTCAAATACTATTTTAAATAATTTGAAATACTTTCGCTAGGGTTGATTGAGCTTGTCTATAAAAGTTTAAAAAACGGAAAACCCCACCCATCTGGCACTCCAGGCAGACTAAAGCAAACGCTCAGTATTTGAAAGATTTCAAATAGTATTTGAACCCAGATCTAGTTATGTTGGAGCCTTACTAGAACAGACATGTTATTGTCGGGGGTGTCCAGTACAACTTCCTGTGGAGGAGGAAGTGGCTTGAAGAACCGGTGTGCCAGGACAAACTTCCCCTCACTGTTTATCACTGTGGTTATGACTCGCTTCTTCACCCGGCCTGCTGCCACCTTACACTGCTTCTCATACTCATAGGTCAAGTCCAGCAAGTCCTCATCCTCGTCTGTGGAAAACTATGTGGAGACAGATACAAACACAGAATTCAGTAGGAGCCACAGCAGTACATGGAAAAGGATGACTCATCAGTTAGGATAAGCAATACAAATTGGACTGATACTCACCAGCCAAAGGGGCTTCTGGTCACCATCCTAAATGTGAATAGGGCAAATAGTACATTTCCATGGATGTGTGTTCTTATACAGTTGTACAATTGCTTATCAATCACAGGAGTCATGACATTAAACATAAGCACATCAAGATAATGGATGCTGATTAAAATAATTATATTCCATATCTTATCGATCAATATCTTCCACTGCAAAAGTCTAAATCAAATAACAACAATGAAGTGTTTTTAGTTGAAGGCAAAGAGGTTTTAAAACATAGTACCTCTTTAATATTAAACAGTATTAAACATTAAAATAATTTGCCTTTGCCATCTGGTCATCACTCAGAGAGATGGCTGGATCCAAAGTGATGAAGACATTAATGAAACTGGTATTTCTTCTCGCGGGTATCTCTATGCCCTGGTCATTGACCATATCTTCCCCTGTCCATGTGTAGCCCAATAGGGTCGGTGGGGTACAGATGGTCAGTTTCTCATACACCTATCAAAATATAAGATATGGGCAAATTGACTGCTGATATGCCACTGTTAGATAAAAGGGTTCCAAAAGGATTCTTTGCAGAGGGATAGGTTTCTACCAAGAACCGTTTTCATCTGAAGAACCCTTTCTTTTAAATAGTGCCTGAGCATTTACTGTTTAACTCAGTGTTTAAACTTTAGTAGACTGTTTTAAACTATACCTATATGGGAATATTTGTGCATGTATCTTGTACCTTAATCATTTTACATATACAGTCCTGATATAGTTGATATCTTTGCCATGATTTTCTGTCTTTCAAATGAGTATTTTCTGTGATTTATTGAGCAGAGAGTAGGACAACAGAAGGGACTATGAGTGAACCAGCAATGTATTGTATGGTACACAGCAAATTGACCAGTTTTACCTAGTGTTGTTTTTCAGTGTACATAGTGTTGATTCAGGAGTTAAATTAACTTAACACTAAGTGGTGTAAAATAACCGCAGTGTTGGTGTTAATAACCAGAGTTTAGTGTGATTGTGTCATTTTTACTCTGTGTAGAATATTTCTCAACATGCTCTATTGCAGGTTGATTTTCAGAACTGTTTGTTTCAATATCTGTGTTTTTGCATGCACATTGATTGGTTGATTCATGTTGTGCTACACAAAGACAAATAACATACATTTTTCTAAACTAATCCAATCTGTTAGTAGTTGGACTTTTTGCACCCGTTACTGAGATGGCTGTTCCAGTTTAGATGGTTTAGGTAGTCTCATTAACCAATCTTCCCTATCCTGGCAGTCAATCTCAATGCAGGTTGCGGGATTCCAATAGGAATTACACATCACTTTGCAAGCCAGCATAATGTGACTTGCAGTCCTGATGTGGTCTTTAAAACCAGGAGTTTCCTATCACAACTGGGTTAGGGTATAACTAGGCCCTCGAAGAAAGGACTTATGATATGTAATGTATTGTCATAAAGAATGTAATAGTAAAGCTGGTGGAACCGTTCATACAAGGTTCTAAAATTAGTAAGAACCCTTCAAAGATAAAAGTGTTCTCGGTAGAACCCTTCATAGAGGGTTCTAGGAAGAACCTTTAGATGATAAAAGGGTTATTGGTAGAACCATTTATAGAGGGTTCTAGGAAGAACCCTTCATAGAGGGTTCTAAGTAGAACCATTTACAGAGGGTTCTATGAAGAACCCTTCATAGAGGGTTCTGGGTAGAACCCTCTGCAGAGGATTCTACCTACCACCAAAAAGGGTTCCCATATGGAGACAAGCCAAAGAACCCTATATGGTTCTACATAGCACCTTTTTTCTAAGATTGCAGAGAAGACAAAAAGCATGAGCTGGCGCCCACCCAGAGAACATTATTTAGTATAGAGGTGCTGACTAACGGTGAATAAACTGGAAGCTATGAAAACAAAGAGAGTATCACACTCTATGTATAAACTCCCAGTAATTTATTGGGTAAACAACCAACGATTCGGCATTACTGTGCCTTTCTTTGTTTCTATTACACACAGTAAGCAACCACAGCAGCTTATCAACATTACTAGGCCAAGTTGGACAAAGCTGACAGACTTTCAATCCTTTTATCAGGCTTGTGCAGAACCTGAAGGTGTGTGTGCGGAACAGTACCTTGGATTGCTGCAGCAGAGATCTGAAGGGTAAGGTGACTGAGCCCAGCCACTGTCTGCCAGAGAACACCTGGGTGCCACAGCCTCTCAGAGAACTGCTCTGGGTTTCACACAGGTGAGATGAAAGATGACAGAAAAAAGAGAGTAAGGGAGGGATGGAGATGGAGATGGAGAGACAGAATGTTGATTTCCGGTTCACTCTGTGATTTGAAGTGGCCTTTGAACAGTGATTGTACTTTCATAGTTGAGGCTTACAGTACCTCAATGACTTGAAAGGACATCTCATCAAACACGTTTATGACAATGTTGTCTTGTACTTTGGAAAGGGCTGCGTGGCTATAATCACCCCCTAAGGATCTGAGAGAACATTACATTTTACATTTCTGAAACTTTCTTTTATTAGCATGAACAGTACTGGTTTATGTGTAAGGATGTACAGTATTCACTTGTTGAACCAGTTGGAGATGGAATTAAAAGTGAATTAGGACAGTAGCGGGTGTCATACTTAAACTCCAGGGTGAACTCTTCCCTCCAGCATGGGTTGGGTCCCTGTTCTATGCTGCTCTCATACGTTGTCTCCTGAAACCTAACCTCAACGAAGGGCTGAACCTGAGCCTGGCACAACCATGGGACAAACTCAACCTACTGTTATGAACCTACATAAGCATATTGCCATATATACAGCATGTCATGTCAGTGGCCTATATGACAAAAAAAGCTATCAGGAAAATAAGTGAATGTAGTATCTGACTGTCAATGCAATTTGAATTCTGTTTCAATATACAGTATGCTGTTGACACTGATCACCTCTGTCTGTGATATTTTATCACCAAATATGTGCTACCTCTACCAATTTTACCTGTAGAACAGCCTTTTCTGAGCTGCTTGTCATGTTGTGTCTGCTGCTGCTAGTCAGAGCACAGCAGGAGCCTCTTGCGTGAATCTCCCTAAAGGTACACAAAACACAACTCCTTAGATCTGCTTCCACACAGATGGACCTGCGCTGTCAAGGAAATATAAAGTAGTGTCTATTTTTGACTATGTTCTCTATGAGCATGGTTGTCAAGTGGGGAGGAAATTCAGTTTTAAAAAATTATCTTTGCTAGAATTGGATAAGAGGACCGTTACATCACGCATTGTACAGTGAGAATTATATTAGGATAAGGATAGCTGCAGGCATGATAAGCTGAAGTATCTGCCATTGTGGGGTTGTTGCCAACTATTTTGTAGATATAGAGAATATGTTCAGCTAATAGTATAAGTAGTATTGGGTTGGGTGTACTGTAAAGTGATGATAGTAGACGTTGAGGTATTTGTTATAGTAATAGCATAGGTTTGACGTTAGAAGCTGTAGTTGTAAAAGTAGTAGGATGGGTAGAACTTGGATCAATACTTGAGGAAAGCCTCCTGGCGAACAGGCAGGGCCTGGGCATTGTTGATGGCAACACGGATCCTCAGGTCCCCGTCTGAGAGGGAGCAGGTAGGAATGATCTTCGTCTTCACACGCTGAGGCCGGAGAGGTCGCTTCAGTCTGAACATGTCCCAGTCGAACTCCCTGATGGGGTGGAGAGTGTTAGCCTGCAATCCAAATGGATATGCTCCATTTCAATGGTGAAACAAAGCATATCAGTTTGGATTCCAGGCTAGGATTCTAGAAGTGTCCGAGCAAAACATAGAGACATGTATCATCATGTAGCCTGGTGGCAGGTAGCCTAGCAATTAGAGCGTTGTGCCAGTAACCGAAAGGTTGCTAGTTCAAATCCCAGAGCTGACAAGGTGAAAAATCTGTCGATGTGCCTTTGAGTAAGGTATTTAACCCTAATTGCTCAAGGGTGGCTGTTGAATGGCAGACCCTGGCTGTGACAACCCCGCTCTCCGACGGTGTCTCAGGGAGAATGGGATATGCAAAAAAACACATTGAAATAGGACAAATAGAAGCACCTACTCAATTATTATTATGTCTGCCATTTCGCAGAAGCCTCAAGAGCTAAAGATACTTTTAGATGTCTTTATGACGTGGTTTGTGGGCTGTACAGCAACACCATTTGTATGCGGAGAGGTGTGAAGGAGAAAAAGAGACACTCACGTCACTGTATCTGCCTCTTGGTACTCAGTGACTATATCAGAGAACTTGTATTTCCTCTTGATGTTCAACAGTTTCTTTCGTGCCAAATTCAACGCCTAAAAAAACAATTACAGCTCACATGACAATCGAAAATGACACGTCTTAATTGCTACTCGTTAGCCCGTGTTCATATATCAAACATATCATATGAGTAAGCTGTGAACACAGACATACATGATCAAATGCTAATTACAGATTAAATAATCTAGAGAAGGAAGAAGAGTACCTTTTGGATGTAGTGGATAGAGCGTGCTCTCTGCATTGTGATAGGGTCTTCATCCATAAGGAACAGACTTGGGGATGCATCATAATCCTGAGAAACAACAAAGTAACAAAAGTCTCACAAAGTTATTGCATGAAGAGAGTAAAGTATGTACCTGTATGAAACTATTTATGAAACCAAGCCAAAACATTGCAGAATATAGGGATGAGGAAGTAGTCTACTCTGGTCTCAGATCTGTTCATGCTGTGTATAGCCAAACATTGGCATGACAATGACCATGCTGTAGGAATTGGCAAGACAGCACAAACTAATCTGGAACCAGGCTAATAATGAAAAGGGCATTACAGCGAACATGGCTTCAGTAATGTCTCTGTCGTGGAGAGGGATGGGTTTGGAGAGGCTGACGTCCACAGCATGAGAGCTCCGCAGCTGCAGGAGACCAAAGCGTCTGGACTTCTCCAGCTGCTCCTCGGTGGTGAAGTCAAACTCCTCCTCCAGGGCATGTAGGCGGAAGTGACCCGTGGCTCTGTCTCTCTGCTCACAGGCCTCCTATTGGTCAAACAATATGAGATGCTACTTCAAACGTCCACTTCAAACCAAGTGCTCCGGGCAAGCTTTCATGTTTCAGCACTCCAGCTGTTTCCTGATTCGAATCCATGACAACCACTGAATGTTTTGTATCAACCACACAACATTGGGTTTATTTTGATAGAATACAAGTGGAGGTTCTGAGTCTAGTGTTAACACTCACCCTAAGGAGTTCTGTGAGTTCTGTGTTAGAAGGGTGGTTGGGGTCACACTGAAGGTCCCTGATCCATTCAAGCCTACTCGCATTGGGACCGCTGACCATTGGTCTACAGGCAATGTAACATGGTTAGGGTTTCTATTGCAAGACAGCCTTAAGAAAAGCCTTCAATTCATAAGGTAACAGACAAACAGAGGTGTGTGTGTATGTGCGAGCCTGCGTGCGTGTGAGCATGTATGTGTGTGTGCGTGCGTGCGAAGAAGGCCAACCTTGTGGAAGTCAGTCAGGTGTTGTTCAGACTCACCTGGTGAAGCTGGGTCTGTGTGGTGGGGCAGTGGGCGCCATGGGAAAGCCACTCTCATCCACAGCCCAGGAGAGGACATACAGCAGTCTCCCAGAGGTCATGAGGCACACCTCAGTATCCTCCTTCTCTAGTTTGAATGGGACATCTAAAAAGACCATTGCTTTGTCACTAAAGACCTGGGTTGACATTATCCTCATACAACAACAAAAAAACACATAGTGAGCTACATTACCATAACTTTCTTAATAGACTTTCACAGGATAGCTCATCACTAAATATCAAGTGTTACATGTCCCCCCTTCCCGTGGCAATTTCACCTATGCTAAATATCACATCTTCCAAATAATCACAAACCATAGCTACAACGTTACTCACTGCTCCCAACACCAGCGTAGTAGGCCTTGATGGTTCTGTCACTGCTGAACTCTGACCTCTCCATTGTAGCATTGCTAGAGAGCATGTTCCTGTCTGGTATGGGCACATATATTTTGGCCACAACAGTGCTCTTGTGTTTCACCGTCTCACAAATCTGCAATTGTGAATTTACAAAACAAAATTATTAACAGTTTATAAACTACTTATAAGCCCATTGAAACACATTCTTTATAAAGTGTACCTTCACATTAAGTGTTACTGGAAAAATGTAAGAATATAGCATCTCTCAAAAGCAAAAAACAAATTAACAATATTATTGACAGCAAGAGAAACATACCTCAAGCATAATGTTCTCTGGGCTGTGTATTATCTGCATGTTGAACATCTGTTGAATTTGAACTCTGAAGTCACTGTCGAACGTGGACGGCTCGGACGTAGACACATGCTTTCCATTATAGAATATGTTCACTGATACTTTGTGGTTGGCCAGTTCATATCTTCTAACCTTCTCATCACTGTAAAATAAATAAAATATGAACAAATTGAATACATCGATAACATCAAAATACATGATCATATATCAGTCAGTGCCAAAGTAAGTGCCATGTCCACTCTCAACTGGGTAGTCTTAAAAACAAACATTTCCAGTGAATGAATAAACAACTAGCTTAAATGTTTCTGAAGAGAATCTTACGGAGCACAGCTAGAGGTTGGAGTGACCACCCCACACATAGTAAGAACAGGAACTACATCTAACTGATCTGCCTTCTGGTTGACAGAATCAGTAAACGTCTCCTCTTCTTGTCCTGGAACTGGAGGGATGTCTATCTCCTCTTCTTTAAGCTCCTTCAGCTCCCTGCACAGGTAGTGCTGCTTGATCGTTACGTCTCCATCTGTGTAGAGCCTTGCCTGCAATATGATGTTTACGCGAAAAACTATGCAACAAAGGTTATTACAAACAGTACTGCTATCGTTTATTAATAACAGTTATGTTAAGAGATTGTCAAGAGAGAAGACGCTTGCTTTCATGTGCTCATCTGTCCCAGTTCTGTTTGTCGCGCTGTCGGTGATCCTGGCCTTCACTCTGTGAATGAGATTAGTTTCAATGAAAAAGATAAATTGCACTGCTTTCTAAATACTTCCCGGTTACAACCATAGAGTTGGATAGAGGGCACACTTGACCCAAATATTTTTTGGTATCATTGGCAGTGCCACTGAGGGCCATTCGTCAAATGGATGGAACTTGCTATGGGTTAAGCAAGGTTCACAGAATTCCATCCAGGTCAGCAGGAGGGATCAGCCAATGGATTATACTCCTGAGCAAACATTCCATAACTGCAAGTGGCAGTAAATCACCAACCTTGGCTTTATACCTGTTCAGACTATACCCACTACAACACACTAAGTGATAGTATGCACCTTTTCAGTTTCATTACGAACTGTCATAACACTCATAGAAGTAAAAGAAATGGAACACTTTCAAATAGATGTAGCCTTAAATGGCTCTGCCACAGAAGCAGCCATTGTAAAGACAGGAGATGCGTTCTCTAGTATATCTATAGTAACAACTGCCCTATCCTAAATGCTGAACACATGAATAGCCTACTTTAAGATGATAAACCCTGTATGCTTTGCAATGACTTTAAAAGTCAATGTGAGGGTGAAGTAATATGAATCAAATCAAAATCAAATTTGATTGGTTACATCCACGGAATACAACAGATGTAGATTTGACCATTAAATGCTTACTTACGAGCCCATTCCCAACAATGCAGAGTTACAAAATTAAGAAAAATATTTGCAAAATTTTTTAAAAAGGACATAGTAACACAATAAAATAACAATAACGAGGCTCGATGTGTGTTGTTCATGTGATATGACCGATGACTTTATGGCCAGAATTTGCATGTACAGTATATATAGGCCTATCCTACAGTACCAGTCAAAAGTTTGGACACACCTACTCATTCAAGGGTTTTTCTTTATTTTTTACTATTTTATACATTGTAGAATAATAGTGATGACATCAAAACTATGAAATAACACATATAGAATCATGTAGTAACTAAAAAAGTGTTAAACAAATCAGAATATATATTATATTAGAAATTCTTCAAATAGCCACCCTTTGCCTTGTTGACAGCTTTGCACACTCTTGGCATTCTCTCAAACAGCTTCACCTGGAATGCTTTTCCAACAGTCTTGAAGGAGTTCCCACATATGCTGAGCACTTGTTGGCTGCTTTTCCTTCACTCTGCTGTCCGACTCATCCCAAACCATCTCAATTTGATTGAGGTCGGGGGATTGCGGAGGCCAGGTCATTTGATGCAGCACTCCATCACTCTCCTTCTTGGTAAAATAGCCCTTACACAGCCTGCAGGTGTGTTGGGTCATTGTCCTGTTGAAAAACAAATGGTAGTCCCACTAAGCCCAAACCAGATGTGATGGTGTATCGCTGCAGAATGCTGTGGTAGCCATGCTGGTTAAGTGTGCCTTGAATTCTAAATAAATCACAGACAGTGTCACCAGTAAAGCACCCCCACACCATAACACCTCCTCCTCCATGCTTTACGGTGGGAAATACACATGCGGAGATCATCCGTTCACCCACACCACTTCTCACAAAGACACAGCGGTTCAAATTTGGACTCCAAGCCAAAGGACAGATTTCCACCGGTCTAATGTCCATTGCTCGTGTTTCTTGGCCCAAGCAAGTCTCTTCTTCTTATTGGTGTCCTTTAGTAGTGGCTTCTTTGCAGCAATTTGACCATGAAGGCCTGATTCACACGTTCTCCTCTGAACAGTTGATGTTGAGATGTGTCTGTTACTTGAACTCTGTGAAGCATTTATTTGGGCTGCAATTTCTGAGGCTGGTAACTCTTATGAACTTATCCTCTGCAGCAGAGGCAACTCTGGGTCTTCCATTCCTGTGGCGGTCCTCATGCGAGCCAGTTTCATCATAGCGCTTGATGGTTTTTGCGACTGCACTTGAAGAAACTTCAAAGTTCTTGACATTTTCCGAATTGACTGACTTTCATGTCTTAAAGTAATGATGGACTGTCGTTTCTCTTTGCTTATTTGAGCTGTTCTTGCCATAATATGGACTTGGTCTTTTACCAAATAGGGCTATCTTCTGTATATCCCCCCCCTACTTTGTCACAACACAACTGATTTGCTCAAACAAATTAACTTTTAAGAAGGCACACCTGTTAATTGAAATGCATTCCAGGTGACTACCTCATGAAGCTGGTTGAGAGAGAATGCCAAGAGTGTGCAAAGCTGTCATCAAGGCAAAGGGTGGCTATTTGAAATATATTTTGATTTGTTTAACACTTTTTTGGTTACTACATGATTCCATAAGTGTTATTTCATAGTTTTGATGTCTTCACTATTATTCTACAATGTAGAAAATAGTAAAAATAAAGAAAAACCCTTGAATGAGTAGGTGTGTTCAAACTTTTGACTGGTAGTGTATGTCAAAACAATACAAATGATGCTTACTTATGCAGCTGTAGTTTCACAGTGGTGCTCACATAGCCGTTCTTGGCCCTGAGGGTTTTGATGCGCTTCCAAGCAGCAACAATGTTCCTCACCAGAGAGATGTCTGCCTGCCTCTCATTCTTCAGTGCTACATGGGTCTTTCTGCAGTGAGCAGATTCATTACAGCAATACCTTTACAAACATATAGGTACAGTAAATAATCGTATTTCTTAGAACAGAAATCCCTCTCACCGTATTTCCTGTCTCAGATCCCGTAACTTGGAGCCAGGAGCAGTTTCATCAGTGGTGGTCAAGGCTGTTTCTGACTTCCTCAGTCCCCTTAGCTACCAGTGTGAGGTACAATTATTTTTCTTCAGATTAACAATATACTACTGTATGACTGCATTACTTTCCCCAAATGATTTAAATCGTAAATCTAATGATAGTGTTGTACCTTTTCCCGCAGAAAGGTAGTTGCACCCTTCATCTCACGGGTTTCATAACGCTCATAGAGCTCATACAGTCTCTGAGCCAACACATGCTCTGTACAGAACAGGGGATGGTGGGTGAAATTCAGCCTGGCTAGGTTCAGGTCAAGCTGCCACAGCCCTGCACTGGCCTCTGCATTAGAGACAACAGATCCTGCACTTCGCAGTTTATCAGGCTGTAAGGGGACATGGTGTTACTGACTGCTGTAGGTGCTTCAAGCATGGTATTAATGACAGGTGGAATTAGGTCAAGTGTCTTTGAAAAGAGGGACTTTATATGTAACAAGCCATTCCACTCATAAGACAGTACAACATTACACATTTTACATCACACATAGTACACTCAAGGACAGACTCACCCTTATGTGCACTGTGGCCAGACAAGGAGACTGGCTTGAGAATGGGAAATCTACTTTACAATGCCAATACTTCTGGATTGGGTCCGGAATAGCAATCACGCAACCATTCTCTCCAAACCAGGACTGTCCCTGAACAACAACAAATGGACAGCATCTCTGCTCACTTTTGCTTACACAAGAAAAAGGTCAGCGTGGTACTTTGCTGTAGATAAAATCAGATCAAATGTAATGTGCCTTTATATCAGCAATTTTACATTTTAGTCATTTAGCTAAGCATTGCATAAAATGTTTCATTAGATCCGATTCCATATATTTCCTGAATGGTAAAAGGCACCATTTGTTGAAATCTGAATGTGAACATGAATACTCCTCATTCCTGTGCTCTTTTTAGATATTGCGTAACACATGTTTCATAACCATAATTCTAAAGAGAGCCGTGAAAAGGCTGCTCATATGATGCGATTAAATTATTACAAATATGCATTATGTAACCACTCAATATAAGTCAACCTTTACTCCCTAAACATACTGAAATACAAAATGGAAAATATTGTGATTACGTAACGGAATGTACTTATTATCGATCTAACATGAATCAATACCTTTTCTTCTTCAATCAGCCGGTTGTCCATTTTGTTCATCATCTTCCTCGGCACTTGGGGTCTCTCACAGACATAAAATCCTTCATCCTCCAGAAAACGGGGCTTCAAATACCTTGGTATAATCCTCATTTGGTTTACTGTCATCAGATTAATCTAATTATTCTCACTTTAAAATTATATTTCCTTCACATTCAGTTATAATAACAACAAAAGCAACAATTAGGTACTAAACATCAACACTAGGTATATCCTTTCCATCTCAAAATGATAATATAAAGGCTGTAGGCCTACATCACCTGGTAAATCACTGGGCACAAATAAAAGGTCTGGATTTACATCAAGGGTCTCAATATCTCCAGGAACAAGAGGATTATGACACTCATCCACATTCTCAATATCGATGACAGTATCTATCCCACTCTATTATGGAAACAAAATAAACATGTTTCAATAATGGCTGCACATTAATATTGTGGCGGCAACTTCATAACACAGTTACATAGGTGAATGACAAAATGTTTTACAGGTCCAATGCAGCCGTTTGTATCTCAATATCAAATAATTTCTGGGGAACAATTAAGTACCTTACTAACCAAGTTTCCATCCAAACTTTTTATGCGAGTAAAGTACATGTCGGCTAAAAAATGTAATGACAGGCCTGATGGAAACAGAAAATGTGTCGGTAAACTTTCCAAAATACCCGAACCAAGGTGGGATCTTTTTGTCGGTAAAATGTATAATGCGAGAAATGTCGGTGGAAACAATTTTATGCGCAAATATTTATATAATAACCATCATATCAAAGTAAACTTGGAGTTTACGTGATGACATGTTGTGTGGTCCTCCCTAAATTATGATGAACTTCACAGGATGGTGAAAGTGCAAGGTGATGAGCCTTCCAATATATATCGAGGGTCTAATTCTGGTGACATGATCATCGATGCCTGGCTGCCGTTTGACAAATGCATTTTTTTTGTCCATAATAATCTCATAATGTAGGCTATAGGGCTACCTGCACTGTATCTGGGAGCTGTTGGCTAGAGAGCATGTGCCAATAACAGAGTGGGCACACGCTATATAACACCATCTTTTTTGTGAGAAAACCATCAGTAGAGTTGAAAATACGATAAAAACCCATTTAACTTGGATTTTTTATTCGGTACATGGGAATTTTACCGCTAAAGGTATTTTATGTGTACTACGTCATCACCATCCTGGTGGGAAAATGCACGTATTGTTTTTATGCTGATTTTTGAATATTTGCATGAACACCTGTCACCAATTGTATGGAAACCTAGCTACTGTGATTGTTTTCAATTAAAATGGTAAAAAAGAAACAAAAATAGCTTCTTAGCAAAGAGCAATTTCTCAAGCAAGAATTTTGCTAGGACTGTCTGGGAGTGGTCTGAGTGGGGAGGGGAAAATGTGCTGTTATTGGCAGAGATGTTTGAAACTCTCTTTCTTATTGGTCAATTAACTATTTTCACGCTCAACAGTTTCCTGTGTATATCAAGAATGGTCCAACACCCAAAGGACAACCAGCCAACTTGACACAACTGTGGGAAGCATTGGAGTCAACATGGGCCAGCATCCCTGTACTCAGTGTATATGAAACACAGGAAAATCATGTTTTTGACTGCACTGGGCCTTTAATACATTTATGATCACAGCTATCTTTGTACATTTTCCACCAAATGTATATTCTTCACTATGGTTGGGCTACCTGTTGTGAGAGTGTTCCAGTGGTAGGTCCATTCCTCTCCAACTCATCAAATTCATGGCAGAAGAATCGATAGGCTTCTTCCTCTGAGCATGACTTAAAAGAAAATAGTACAAAGACAGGCCAGATTATAAGAGAAATGCACTCTCTCATTTAAGTAAGTATGTATCAAATCAATAGTACAACCAAACGATGAAAGCCAGGCACAATACCCTGGTCAGACTTCTAGCCTATAATGCACAAATGACAAGACCTGTATTTTCCCTACCTGCTTATCAGCAATCTTCTGAGGTTCTTTTATTCTCACTTCTCTTGCAACATTGATTTTACTTTGAAGGGTTTTTAACTAGATGAGGGAACATAAGAATGACAAGATCAACCTTTTCACATATCGTGGTTATAGCTTTAGTGGAAATAAAAACTATCTCACCTTGTATTCCTGGAGCATGAGTCTACCTCTTTCTTGACTTCTGCTGAGCCTGATATGAGGGGGATGTTGTATCACTGTCAAAACCAAGCGGAGTCAGTAAACACAACACAACAACAATCAAATGCACAATTCTCTACTGAAAATGATTTTTTTAAAGCAGTATGCCAATACCCCTTTCTTGGATGTGTACTCCATCTTGAAGCTGAAGCTTTTCCTTATTCTCCTCTGTCATCCTCACAAACAAATGGATATGTCATACAGAACTGTTTCACTATTGCCAAGTTATAGCCACAAGCCTCATATTTCCTCAAGCGTCACCTTGAAGTTGAGGAAAAATTAGATATACATTTATTAAATTCAGTTGAATATCCTAGAACCACATGTTAGGCTACATCTGGAGGAGATTCATCATAATCATGATGATGTTTACGGTCTAGTGAGACCTGGCAGCCAGGTCACCATGCCATGGCATGGTCCATGGTAGCCCTGGGATCAAATAAACATGAGATCAAATAAACAAAATACTTTAGCTAAACTAGAACAAACAAACAAACTAGATCAAACAAACAAACTCTGAGAAAAGACTAATAATACCATCAGTGAAAGTGTAGGAAAATAACAACCAATTGATAAGTACTAGCTAGTTACTCTCAGCACAGATGAAAGGGGTTGGCTAGTTATTATAATATTTTCCCTCAGCATAGCTAGCTAGCTACTAGTAACGTTAGCTAGTTTGCTAGCTAGCTAGGTTCCTGCCAAATGCATAGCTAGCCAGCCAAAGTTAGCTAGCTAGAACTTGATTGGCTTTGCTTTAGACAGCTCCCTCACTGTAGCTAGATAGCAGCTGATTGACCATAAATCTAGCTACTAGCTATTATTTTTATGCAACATAGCTACTGTACCCAACAAAAGTATGAGATTTCTTCGCCATAATTTCACTGCTCCACTGTGTTAGCTAGCTGTGGCCACACAGCTAAATCAACTTTCTCGTCTTTGCACGAGCTGGCAGTTTCAGCACTGGTCAGCTCCTGGTTCTGAAACTCAGCTACGACCGCCAGATTTGGCTGCTTGCTGAATTATTTTTATTTATTTTTATTTACAAATTTAGCAAGCTGGACACTTCAAGAATGTATAAAATGTAGCTAGACCATTTCAAAATGTTTTGCTTAATTAGCAGCTTGAAATATTAAACTTTGTGACTCTGAAGAAAGTTTAAAATACTTGGTGATGGAGCTTTGATGTACAGTTATGTTAATAAATTAGTTTTATCAAAGCTATCACCATGGTTTGAGTTGCACCATTGAGTAAATGCATTGTACAGACCTGATTGTAAAGGTTGTCTGGTGAATGAAAGGTGCGTGGGCGGGCTTTTGTCAATTCAAAAGGAAAAAAAAATATTTCATGCCAGGATTTTTTTTTTTATCTTCCTACCTTCCTCTTTAATGTTATTTTTGATTGGTCGCTGAAATGGCTTCTAACCAATCAGCCGGCGTCTGCTATGGAGGAAGGAATAAATGCAAGATGGCTCCTCATATAAAATCAGCCTCCTGGGTTCCCTTTAGCGGACAGCAAAACTATTCTTTAAATCGTATTAGATTAAAGTACTTATCTGGGAGTAGTGCTGAAGGTTAATACAAGGTTTAAGGTGATATAAGTTTAATAAATGGCAATTAACTTAGGAAGAAGTTATTGAAGAGACAAGAGGGACCTACTTTGAAGCCATGATTTGATGAACTCATTTCGACTGGTTTCGGGTGGTGAGCTGTGTGACTAAAGAGAGACGCACCAGGGCCTCCTTTGCCTAGGCTAGCTAGCTATCGCATTGGATTAGCGTCAAGTAAAGAGGATAACTTTAAATAAATGATCGCTTCTGTTAAATGCGGATCACAAAAGAGCACATTTACGCATTCAATTAATCGTCATGGCCGTGTCAAGGTGAGATTCCCTAGCTAGCCAACTAGTATGAAAATGCATGGTGGTAATAACTAGCTAACGTTAGCTCTAACTAAATTAACGGTAGCTAGCTTTTTAGCTATTTTATTTAGCCAGCCAGTTTTACTGAGCTAGCTAGCATCTACAAAACAGCAGCTATTGCCAATTAGCTAACGTTATGTATTTTTAGCTAGCTACTAGCAGACCTGTATAGCATACAATTGATCTTGCTAATATGTTCAACGAGACAAGTTACTTTTAGCTAACCGTTAATTGAAGTGCAATCTGCTTGCAAATGTGCCAGTCTGTCATCTTGCAAATTAGATTATCGCTCTTGTGTTTCATCCAGAGATTATTTTGATGAGATTAGTCTCCCAAATGTATGGTTATTGTACGGTGGCTTGTTTCCCTCGTGTCATATTTGATGTGTAAGTTAGTTGGCTAAATAATATAATGGGCAATCGTGTGTCTGAGTTTGTCTAGTCAGGCTCGCAAGAGGATGCCTATTTGAAGCCTTCAGCTAATGCATTATATATATATATATCTCTACCAGAGGTGACTGAATGCTACCTGGATGCAATGATTCATTGACAGTTACCCTCCAGCCAATTTATGAAACTATAATTCTAATGATATGCACATTGTATATTAAATCTGCTGAACATCCTCCTTTTGATATGAAATTAACTAGTTGGTAGTACAATAACAATGAATAACAAATCCTAAATGCTCCACCCTGATCATTTGCATTGAATGCTCAAAGGGGAAAATACTTTTTCTCTCCATGCCTAAACTATTCCTAATCCCAAAAATATGTATACATCGCTTAACCACAATTGTATTAATCTGTAGCCTAGAGATTATGTTGGATTTGTTTTACTTTGAGTGGGATGGGCATTTTGCCACACTGCACAGCATTGCCATTTTTAATGGCCCTCGGTTTTATTTTTAGCAGAGATGTGTTCAATACTCGTATCAAACTGTAGTAATATGCACAGTATACTCTAGGTTCGATGGATTGATGTCATAACTCATTTAATGGTTTGGATTTGAAGTGCCCTCCCTAGTGCCATGTACAATGCAATCTGCAAAACTGAAGTGTGTATATACACCTTATTTCACAAAGCAGAAGTTCAAGTTCCCGCTCCGTGAAGTTGATATCCTTTTGTTACATTTGGAAATGCAAAAAAATGAATGCAACTTCTCACAAGTCTCTTCTCATATGCAATGTAGACCAATGCATGCATAAGCTTATTTTATGGTCTACTTGTTTTTCTCTCTCCCACTCTTTCTCGTCCTCCAGGCTTGATCGTCTATTCATCCTGCTTGACACTGGGACTACTCCGGTGACGAGGAAGGCTGCAGCCATACAGCTAGGAGATGTGGTCAAACTCCACCCGCATGAGCTCAACAACCTTTTGTCGAAGGTGGGTGCTGGGCTTGTCCTCATCAGTGCCCACAGTCAGGTCCCTATCTACATCAAGGTTGTATTTATTAGGCACCAAAAGGAAGAAGACTGAAACAGGGAGAGACTACTTGAACTTAAGAAATGTTTTTTTCATTTTGCTACGATGTGCAATAATGAATACGATCCAGGGATTCCACATTGTTGTCAGCTCCCCACCCATCTGCCTGCAGTGCTGCCAAAAGGGCATCCATACTTTAAAAACCCATACAGATTTGCAAACCCCCACCCCCCCCCCCCCCCTTTACCTTGTCTGGAAAAATCTAACTGGTGGCCCGTAAAGGTCATAGACTGTTGCAGAGCCCATTGTCTTTGTTGCCTCAGGGAATGTTGAAGTGATTATTAAAGAAGTGGACTGTTTGACCTGGAATAGCGCATAAGTTCCCACCATCTGATTTAAATTTTTACATTTTAGTCATTTAGCAGACGCTCTTATCCAGAGCGACTTACAGTAGTGAGTTCATACATTTTCATAAATTTTTCGTATTGGTTCCCCGTAGGAATCAAACCCACAACCCTGGCGTTGCAAGCGCCATGCTCTACCAACTGAGCCACACGGGACCTGATACCTATTTGATTGAGATGTGTTACATCCTATGAGTCTTATGTTTTCTCGCTTTCCCATAACCTACAGGTGTTGACGTACCTGAGAAGTCCAAACTGGGACACGCGTATCGCTGCGGGTCAGGCAGTGGAGGCCATTGTGAAGAATATCCCAGAGTGGAACCCGTCACCCAAGCCCAAAGAAGGTGAACCAACCTCAACCTGCCACGTTAGTCACAGCCAACTGCCTGTATTTTGTTAATCCTGACAGCAGGTAACAAGTAAAGCCTTAACGTGCCATTACACAAAGGATTAGCATTTAAATTACCTTTGTAAAGGCCTCTATAGCTTTGTTTTAGCCATCAGGAATGGGTGTAATGATGGGTGTTGTTATGTAACTGGGATGTTAGCGCTGCATCTCTACTGCTCTTAAGTAACCATTGACAGGAGGTGACGAGGCACTTGAGTGTGTAGGCGTGGGCAGGCACATTTTAAAGCGGTTCGGGCTCATGTCACGCATCGAAATGAAACCCTTGACATTTCATCAGCAATCAAGCACTCAAGGTGCATGTTTCCTCATTTTGTACTTTAAAAAAGCCCTGACGAAGGCTGAGGGACTGATATGTAAGCTGAAATAAACAAGTGATACTGGCAAGTAAAGTGCAAGTTTTTCCTTTTCTTGACCCCCCCCCATTCTAGCTCTGACTCTATTGATAGCTACGTTGAGGAAGAATTTTCTTTCTATGCCTGTGGTATATGGTTGTCCCACCTAGCTATCTTGAATGCACAAACTGTAAGTCGCTCTGCATAAAAACATCTGCTAAATGATTAAAATGGAATTCGTGTCTCTCTCTTCCAGAGTCGTGTGCAGACTTCTCCCCAGAAGACTCCTCCTCTGACCGGTTGAGTTTCTACCGCTTCGACATCTCCCGCCTGCTCAAACATGGTGCTTCTCTGCTGGGTTCTGCCGGTGCTGAGTTTGAGGTCCAAGATGACAAGTCTGGTATGCATTTTTTCTTATCAATATTATCATGTCATATTCCATATTAGTTCATATATTGTACATGTGGGCTGCCACTCAGAAGAGGAAAACATGAAAACATTACAAAAGGTACATAACTACAAAGTATTGATAATTTTGATCATATTTTAAAGTTTAAGTAATGCATTCAGTATAAACAGGAAAATAAAACATTAAAACAGTAGGCCTCCACCCCCACCCTCCCATCCCATTCCCCCAACCCCACCCAGCCAACGTCTCTCTCACCCCCCCAACCGCCAGAATGGTAAACATCTGCTTTTTAACTCTTAACTCCTCCTACGAACACCTGTGCTCAGTGAGGCTCCTAATAGGTTGGTTTGTGTCTGTTATTATCCAATTAGAAGGAATGTTATGGGAGAATCAGATATGTGACCACATGGATAGGCTATGTCTGGTTGTGCTTCTGTTGAACAAGTAGCCAGATGCTTAGATTGAGTCAGCCGCTGTATTGACATTCGTTGTGAAACTTGTGCCTGACTCCAAACAATTATTTGACACTGTAGGGTGTCAGGATTTAGTTTCAATGTTGCATTCTGAATCTCTCCCGACTGGCACCATAATCCTATATATAGCATTCTTTTTGGACCAGGGCCCATATGATTTTTCCTTTAGACCATTTGGATCTGTATGCTCTCGTTTGCTTTTCCATGACGATGTGATGATCCAAGTGACGAGTTTGAATTCAAACGGCTCCAATCTTTGTTCTCTATCTCAACTTCATAATCATTTTTATTTATTTTTTGTTCCCCCAGCCTCCTGTAGTCCTCCTAGTATTCACTACTCTTTCATATGTTCAAGGTCCTGTCACAGTTAATGTTTGTGTGCTTTGCTACACTAGTCCAGAGTGACTTTTGTGCCTCTGATATATTGTGGCTGCAGCCTGTGAAAGTACAGTTTACCTGACCTCTGCTGTTAATCAATACTCTGATCTCTAGTTCACTTGCCTTCCTGTCAGTCTACCTCCCTACTTACGTCCCCTAAATACAGGAACATGCAGAATGAAGCCTTCATTTATACCTTAAATGCTGGTTTCGGGGACACACATTAGTCCTGGTCTAAAACGCATTCAATGGAGATTTTTAGTCCAGGACTAGGGGCTTAATCTGTGTCCGGGAAGCCAGCCGTAAGTGTCCGTGTGTTCTCTACATAAATGGGAGTTTCTCCAGAGTTGGTATTATCTACAAGCACCGTACCCTCTCTATGCTCTCCCCTGCCAGGTGAGGTGGACCCTAAAGAGCGTCTGGCCCGCCAGAGGAAGCTGCTGCAGAGGAAGCTGGGACTGGACATGGGTGCCGCCATCGGCATGGACACGATGGAGCTGTTCAACGATGAGGACCTGGACACCCAGTACACCTGCACGCTGAGTGGCCCTAAGGCCCAGGGACAGGGAGGGAAGGGCTCTGAACCCTGCTCCAGCACCGGCAACCACGTGGTGAGTAGGTCACACTACCACCATTTCCAACTTTCCTCCTTTACGCTGCTGCTGTATGTTGAGCTCCAAGTTATGGAGTCAGTAATTCCTTTCAACTTTGAACAGCATCCTATGAAGCTTGACTCCAGGGTTTTGTTCATTAGGCCATGCAACAAAAAATATTGTAGAACATTTTGCAACGGAAAATGAAAATTCTTATTGGATAAATCCAAGTAATCTCTCACTGATGCAAAGCATTTTCTCACTACTGAACTCATCCTGGGTAACATCAAGTGCAGGCTACTATCCTTTCCCAGTAACTTAGCTTTCTATTATTGTAATTTTTTTTTACCCCTTCTCCCCAATTTCGTTATATCCAATTGGTAGTGACAGTCTTGTCCCATCCCTGCAACTCCTGTACGGACTCGGGAGAGGTGAAGGTCGAGAGCCATGCGTCCTCCAAAACACGACCGTGCCAAGCCTCACTGCTTCTTGATGCACTGCTCGCTTAACCCGGAAGCCAGCCGCACCAATGTGTCGGAAGAAACACCGTACAACTGGTGACCCTGTCAGCGTGCATGCGCCCGTCCCACCACAGGAGTAGCTAGAGCGCGATGGGACAAGGACATCCCGACCGGCCAAACCCTCCCCTAACCCGGACGACGCTGGGCCAATTGTGCGTCGCCTCATGGGTCTCCCGGTCACGGCCGGCTGCGACACAGCCCTGGATCGAACCCGGATCTGTAGTGACGCCTCAGGCACTACGATGCAGTGCCTTAGACCGCTGCGCCACTCGGGAGGCCCTTAACTTAGCTTTCTAAGTATAGGTTCATCCTGGTCACGACAGTGGCAGACTGTGAGTACGTTTACATGCACAGTAATAATTCAATATTAAACTGATTATGGCAGTAGGCAGATTACGCAATAGTCATGTAAACACCTCACTCTGCTCATCATATTCGGCGTAAGGTCAAAATCGAAGGAAGCATACGCCGATTTTGGACAACTGGTTTTCTGAGTAATTTTTAAATCGTCGTTCCAGCTGTTTATTTGATCTGCACATGTGCTAGCACCAGCTGAGCGAGCCTCCCTCTTTAGCACGAGTGGAGTGAGTTCGGGACGACTGAATGAATGAGTCTTAGAAGTAGTTTTCACATACAAACTTTATATGTCCGACCTCGGAATCCAATATGCTTCCCAAAAATACCATGGTCGCAGTGGTAGAACGTTTATCTTGATTGGCGATTATCTGCATTTATCAGAGTGCCATCAGGTAGCCTGATTTCAGATGTGTCCATATAAACAGGATTATTAGGGAAATCGTTGTTCTCGCAAATCATGTAAATGTTTTAATCAAACTGTTATATTATGACTATCCACAATAATCACATTATTGTGTGCATGTAACCATACTCGGTGTGTGAAGCTGGGCTTAGAAGCTTGGTGCTTCTTTCAGCACCAAACAGCATTGCCAGGTATATTTTTGACCCTTCAGGCATTACCTGGCTATGTATAACCAAACTTGGACAGAGGCCAGAGGGGGCATGCTGTAACTTGTCCAACTATGACTGGGTTGTCCAGTAGGAAGACATTGGAGGAGGTCCTTACATAACATGCTTTGGCTCATAGACTGTATGAAAACGTTACTGGCCGTCAAATCCTTGCTTCCTCCGTCCCTATTTTCTCAATGCCTCTCAAAGCTCACTGGAGGATAGGATCCAAGGTCCCTCCCTCAGACCACCTCCTCCAATGAGCTTTGAGAGGCATTGAGGAAACAAGGACCCCCTTGGGGCCGATGAGTGACAATTATTCACATTTATGTTGCATGGATTAATGAGAGGGGGGGAGAGAGAGAAACAATTAAGTATTTTTTTTTTTCTCGCAGGAAATCAACTTGATAGCTCACAATGGACGGGCTGTCAGAACGAACTCAGAGAACGGACAGTTATACTGATAGTCTCGCTAGACTATACTGATAGTAACATAATGGTCTAAATATAATGGTCGATACGTAGTTACGTAATCAGTCAAAATAGATGAGCTGCATTATGGGAGAAAGGCAAAGAAGACAAACCAGAATTTTTACTTCGATACCAGGTCTAGTTTCACAATTCTTGATACCATCACGATACTCAATACCAAAACGATACCGCTGCAAAAAAAGAAGGCATATTAACCAAAGTCACAGAATGGCACTTGATCCAGACAGAAACTCAGCTACTGCTCTGTTCAATCGTTGGGCATCTCTTGAGTTCAATATCAATACGTTTGACATTATTTACGTCAACATTTTTCAGAGACAGCCATGTATGCGTTAATGAATCAATCATACAATCAAATTTACTTTGGTAAAAACAATCTAACTACATAACATAATGGTGATCATTTATTTGAATGGTAAATCTCTTGATGAACTGGGTAAGCCTAGGCCTATTCACATGAATGCATATTCAATAGGAGTGTGCATGCATTGAGTTTTTGAGCTTGTTTTGGCTGATTTTCATGAGGATACAGATGACAATCTGTTTCCCTTCCATTTGGGACATACATTTTTGTACGGATCAACAACATTTGCATAGAAGTAGCTTATTTGATAAGTGCACGCTGTCTCTTAAACCAGTAATGATGTAATTTACGAGGCAAGAGGGGGACGGCCCAGAGTCAGTTCGCTGACGCAATAGATCATCTTTGGGAGAGACGTAAGAGAGCGACTTAAAAAAATAAAAAAACATTTGGTTTTGGTGGCCATCAGCTTTGAAATCAGCATATTATGGTTTGCATATATCACACACAAATTACCTGGATAGTGAATTGATAGCTTCAGCTGTAAGCTAGCAAGAAAAGTTAGCCTACAAAACTGGAAGCTACCGGTATCTTCTTGCATTTTAAAGTGTTCTAGCCTGTATGGACATTATTTTGCAATGTACCGTAATAACAGTAATTAACAGTTTCAAAATGTCTACATGCAATGTCGCATTATTCAAGTGTGTTAACTTCCGTGCAGCATGAGTGGGGAGCTAACATGATGCAGCCCAGACTCACATTGCAGGCTAAGAGGAGCAGGCACTGTGCTTTTCGCACTATAAGGGGGACCTCGGCTGCACTGATGGACAGAGTTGATCCATGAGACACATTTGACAGATGTAACATTCTAGTACATAACTGTTTTTCATGTTCTAGTATCGGAAAAGTACAGAAGTTTTGGTATGTCGTGCAACATTGCTATATAAAACATTTTTAGTGACCGAGGGTAGTGCGTACGGCCCAGTACATCACTGGGGCCAAGCTTCCTGCCATCCAGGACCTCTATACCAGGCGGTGTCAGAGGAAGGCCCTCAAAATTGTCAAAGACTCCAGCCACCCTAGTCATAGACTGTTCTTTCTGCTATCTTTTTACGCTGCTGCTACTCTGTTAATGATTTATGCATAGTCACTTTAACTCTACTCACATGTACATATTACCTCAACTAGCCGGTGCCCCGCACATTGACTCTGCACCGGTACCCCCCCTGTATATAGCCTCCCTACTGTTATTTTATTTTACTTCTGCTCTTTTTTTCTCAACACTTTTTTTTGTTTTATTTTACTTTTTTATAAAAAAATAAATGCATTGTTGGTTAAGGGCTGTAAGTAAGCATTTCACTGTAATGTCTACACCTGTTGTATTTGGCGCATGTGGCCAATAAAATTTGATTTGAAAACCATCAGTAGAGTTGAAAATAGGATAATCCCATTTTAACTTTCGGTACATTAATACAAATTTCCCTGGAATTTAACCATAAGTTATTTTTATGTGCACTACATCATCACGCACAGCCTTTTATCCGCAACAAGTAAACTGGATGAAAACTCATGTCTGGTGGGAAATGTGCATATTGTTTTTATGCTGATTTTAGAATATTCACATGAAACTCGGTCGCCAATTGGATGGAAACCTAGCTAGTGACTAACTACCCAAACCAGACGCAACTGGATTTAAGTGGCCAAGAGACGTCATGTGATCACCTACTGCGATCTAGTTGACGAACTGGGAATCCGACAGGGGATGTATTTACATCAATGGATAGGTAGACTTCAACATTCTCATATGTATGTAAAAATGAAAAATTAAAGCATGGCCTGCACTTCTTAATGTCTGTGTTCCTATGGGAATTTACGAATGTTTAGAGCGCTACCATTAGGTATAAAAAATATACAGTACCAGTAAAAAGTTTGGACACACCTACTCATTCAAGGGCTTTTCTTTTATTTCTATTTTCTACATTGTAGAATAATAGTGAAGACATTAAAACTATGAAATAATACATGGAATCATGTAGTAACCAAAAAAGTGTTAAACCAATGAAAACAACATATTTGAGATTCTTCAAACTAGCCACCCTTTGCCTTGATGACAGCTTTGCACACTCTTGGCGTTCTCTCAACCAGCTTCATGAGGAATGCTTTTTCCAACGGTCTTAAAGGAGTTCCCACATATGCTGAGCACTTGTTGGCTGCTTTTCCTTCACTCTGCGGTCCAACTCATTGCTGTTGGAACCAAAAATCTCAAATTTGGACTCATCAGACCAAAGGACAGATTTCCACCAGTCTAATGTCCATTTGTTCTTGTTTCTTGGCTCAAGCAAGTCTCTTCTTCTTATTGGTGTCCTTTAGTAGTGGTTTCTTTGCAGCAATTTGACCATGAAGGCCTGATTTCACGCAGTCTCGTCTGAACAGTTGATGTTGAGATGTCTGTTACTTGAACTCTGAAGCATTTATTTGGGCTGCAATCTGAGGTGCAGTTAACTCTAATGAACTCTACCTCTCTCTGCAGCAGAGGTAACTCGGGGTCTTCCTTTCCTGTGGCGGTCCTCATGAGAGCCGGTTTCATCATAGCGCTTGGTTTGCGACTGCACTTGAAGAAACGTTAAAAGTTCTTGACATTTTCCGAATTGACTGACCTTCATGTCTTAAAGTAATGATGGACTGTCATTTCTCTTTGCTTATTTGAGCTGTTCTTGCCATAATATGGACTTGGTATTTTACCAAATAGGGCTATCTTCTGTATACCCCCCTACCTTGTCACAACACAACTGATTGGCTCAAATGCATTAAGAAGGAAAGAAATTCCACGAATGAGCCGTTGAATTGCGACTCCACGTTGTCCCTGTACTGTTGTTTTGCCTCTGATTGCCTTACGGAGGTCATTGCTGGTCTCTTTGTACACGTCCATATTTCCAGTCACCTTTCCGTGGTTAAATGCGGTGGTTCGCGCTTTCAGTTTTGCACAAATGCTGCCATCTAGCCACGGTTTTTGGTTTTGTTAAATTCTAATCGTCAGAGTAGGAAAACATCCTCTATGCACTTCCTGATGAACCCAGTCACTGAGTCGGTGTATACATCGATACTATTCTGAGGCAACCCAGAACATTTCCCAGTCCACGTGATCAAAACCGTCTTTGCAAGGATCTAGAAACCGGGTGACTGTCTGTCGGCACCATCTTGTAATGTAGGGCTCTGTAGTGGTGACATTGTTTCTGACACCTTTATCATAATCCCACAGCTCTTACTTTTCTATCAGTACTAAGCTTGTGTTTGTAGGACTTCTTGTTTTGAACCCAGAATGTACTTTGAGGGTAGTATACAATATTATGCGTCATTTCGAAAATAACGTGGTCAATCGAAGTGACATCATTGTGCAAAGTTTCATGACGAAAGACCAGGCGTCTATGAAATGTAATCAAATCATATAGAAAGGAAGAATAGTAGTGTTTTACAAAAAGTATCATTTGTGGAAAATCTAATGGGCAGAGCTTATAGGTCCTTATGGGAGACTTGTTTCTTATGAGGAGATGCATATACAGTGCATTCGGAAAGTATTCAAACCCCTTCTCCTTTTCCACATTTTGTTACGTTACAGCCTTATTCTAAAATTGATGAGATTTTTATTTGTTTATTTTAATCAATCTACACACAAATCCCCATAATGACAAAGCAAAAACAGGTTTTTAGAAAATGTTGCTAAAATAATTACATACAAAAATATATGTAGATATACAGTGGGGAAAAAAAGTATTTAGTCAGCCACCAATTGTGCAAGTTCTCCCACTTAAAGATGAGAGAGGCCTGTAATTTTCATCATAGGTACACGTCAACTATGACAGACAAAATGAGAAAAGAAAATCCAGAAAATCACATTGTAGGATTTTTAATGAATTTATTTGCAAATTATGGTGGAAAATAAGTATTTGGTCAATAACAAAAGTTTCTCAATACTTTGTTATATACCCTTTGTTGGCAATGACACAGGTCAAACGTTTTCTGTAAGTCTTCACAAGGTTTTCACACACTGTTGCTGGTATTTTGGCCCATTCCTCCATGCAGATCTCCTCTAGAGCAGTGATGTTTTGGGGCTGTCGCTGGGCAACACGGACTTTCAACTCCCTCCAAAGATTTTCTATGGGGTTGAGATCTGGAGACTGGCTAGGCCACTCCAGGACCTTGAAATGCTTCTTACGAAGCCACTCCTTCGTTGCCCAGGCGGTGTGTTTGGGATCATTGTCATGCTGAAAGACCCAGCCACGTTTCATCTTCAATGCCCTTGCTGATGGAAGGAGGTTTTCACTCAAAATCTCACGATACATGGCCCCATTCATTCTTTCCTTTACACGGATCAGTCGTCCTGGTCCCTTTGCAGAAAAACAGCCCCAAAGCATGATGTTTCCACCCCCATGCTTCACAGTAGGTATGGTGTTCTTTGGATGCAACTCGGCATTCTTTGTCCTCCAAACACGACGAGTTGAGTTTTTACCAAAAAGTTATATTCTGGTTTCATCTGACCATATGACATTCTCCCAATCCTCTTCTGGATCATCCAAATGCACTCTAGCAAACTTCAGACGGGCCTGGACATGTACTGGCTTAAGCAGGGGGACACGTCTGGCACTGCAGGATTTGAGTCCCTGGCGGCGTAGTGTGTTACTGATGGTAGGCTTTGTTACTTTGGTCCCAGCTCTCTGCAGGTCATTCACTAGGTCCCCCCGTGTGGTTCTGGGATTTTTGCTCACCGTTCTTGTGATCATTTTGACCCCACGGGGTGAGATCTTGCGTGGAGCCCCAGATCGAGGGAGATTATCAGTGGTCTTGTATGTCTTCCATTTCCTAATAATTGCTCCCACAGTTGATTTCTTCAAACCAAGCTGCTTACCTATTGCAGATTCAGTCTCCCCAGCCTGGTGCAGGTCTACAATTTTGTTTCTGGTGTCCTTTGACAGCTCTTTGGTCTTGGCCATAGTGGAGTTTGGAGTGTGACTTTTTGAGGTTGTGGACAGGTGTCTTTTATACTGATAACAAGTTCAAACAGGTGCCATTAATACAGGTAACGAGTGGAGGACAGAGGAGCCTCTTAAAGAAGAAGTTACAGGTCTGTGAGAGCCAGAAATCTTGCTTGTTTGTAGGTGACCAAATACTTATTTTCCACCATAATTTGCAAATAAATTCATTAAAAATCCTACAATGTGATTTTCTGGATTTTTTTTTTCTCAATTTGTCTGTCATAGTTGATGTGTACCTATTATGATAAATTACAGGCCTCATCTTTTTAAGTGGGAGAACTTGCACAATTGGTGGCTGACTAAATACTTTTTTCCCCCACTGTACCTTATTTACATAAATATTCAGACCCTTTATAATGCGACTCAACATTGTCCGTAGAGCTCCTAGACAGGATTGTGTCGAGGCACAGATCTGGGGAAAAATGTCTGCAGCGTAGAAGGTCCAAGAACACCGTGGCATCCATCATTCTTAAATGGAAGAAGTTTGGAAAACCTGAGCAATCGGGGGAGAAGGGCCTTGGTCAGGGAGGTGACCAAGAACTCGATGGTCACTCTGATGGAGCTCATCTAGGGAGTTTTTCCTAGCCACCGTGCTTCTACATCTGCATTGCTTGCTGTTTGGGGTTTTAGGCTGAGTTTCTGTAGAGCACTGTGTGACATCTGCTGATGTAAAAAGTGTTTATAAATAAAATGTGATTGGTTCCTCTGTGGAGATGGGACAACCTTCCAGAAGGACAAAAATAGCTGCAGCACCCCACCAACCAGGTCTTTATGGTAGTTGCTAGATGCAAGCCACTCCTCAGTAAGGCACATGACAGCCCGCTTGGAGTTTGCCAAAAGGCACCTAAAGGACTCTCAGATTCTCTGGTCTGATGAAACCAAGATTGAACTCTTTGGCCTGAATGCCAAGCATCACGTCTGGAGGAAACCTGGCACCATCCCTACGGTGAAGCATGGGGGTGGCAGCGTCATGCTGTGTGGAGGTTTTTCTGCGGCAGGGAAAGGGAGACTAGTCAGAATCGAGGGAAAGATGAATGGAGCAAAATACAGAGAGATCCTTGATGAAAACCTGCTCCAGAGCACTCAGGACCTCAGACTGGGGTGACGGTTCACCTTCCAACAGGACAACAACCCTAAGCACACAGCCAAGACAACGCAGGAGTGGCTTCAGGACAAGTCTATGAATGTCCTTGAGTGGCCCAGCCAGAGCCCGGACTTGAACCCGATCTAACATCTCTGGAGAGACCTGCAAATAGCTGTACAGCGACGCTCCCCATCCAACCTGACAGAGCTTGAGAGGATCTGCAGAGAAGAATGGGAGAAACTTCCCAAATACAGGTGTGCCAAGCTTGTAGCCAAGAAGACTCGAAGCTGTAATCGCTGCCAAAGGTGCTACCACAAAGGATTGACGAGGGGGGAAAAATAACAATTTAATCAATTTTAGAATAAGGCTGTAACTTAACAAAATGTGGAAAAAGTCAAGGGGTCTGAATACTTTCCGAATGCACTGTATACCGATACAATTTACGTTGCCTTTAGTAGTCCAACCGCACAAGGAACGAATGAATGTTTGAACACGTTCTTCTTTGCCTTGAGCATTCTGAAGCGCCGGCCAGAGGTAAGCCTCTCGAACTGAAGGTGCAGAGTGTGGGAGGGGTCGCCAACGACAGCCAGTGCCTTCCTTTTGGTTGCGTTGTGGAGCACACTGCTCAACTGTGCCTGTGGTCGACCAATTACTTTCCTGGCTGTGTTTTACTATTTTGGTCAGTTTGCTTTTGCTCCTCACATTCAGATTGCCATACCAGACTGTCATAGTGAACGTGAGGATGCTCTCCACAAAGCTGCTCTCCGCCATGTCATCCGCATACTTGAAAAGGCTCACACTGTTTCCTTGGAATCTTCATCTCATTAGTGTAGATAGAGACGGCAGAGTTCCTGATCCACCCAATGTCTTATCTGGCCTGCACCTTTCAACGTGCAAGGGTTCGAGTCATTATGTGCGGTCTTTCACATTTTAGTCATTTAGCAGACGCTCTTATCCAGTGCGACTTACAGTTAGTGAGTGCATACATTATTTTATTTTTTCATACTGGCCCCCCATGGGAAACGAACCCACAACCCTGGCATTGCAAACGCCATGCTCTTCCAACTAAGCCACATCCCTTTCCCGGCCATTCCCTCCCCTACCCTGGACGACGCTGGGCCAATTGTGCGCCGGCGCATGGGTCTCCCGGTCACGGCCGGCTACGACAGAGCCTTCACTTAGGGATGTCATCTGTGCACATTTTGTTAATAAATATTTGTCACTGTTAGAAGAAAACACAATGTTATGCTCCCTGTCTGAGGAACAATCTCTCTTTGGTCAGATAAATTAATGACTCCCATCTTAAGATGTCTGTAGCTTATTACTTTGTCTGAAAGTAAGTTTACATTGTTTTGTTGTTCTATCAATAGAGACTCATTTTCAATTGTAATTTATCTTTTTTTCAGCCCATGCAGGCAGCAGAGATAATAGACTCAGAGTTTCGACCGGGCATGAGCAACCGGCAGAAGAACAAGGCTAAGAGGATGGCCAAGCTAGTGGCAAAGCAACGATCCAGAGACCTGGATCCCAACGAGAGAAGGTATGACCTATTTCTTCCAAAACTTTGTGTTCATTAGGCACCAAAAGGTTCTGTAACTGAGTGGAAGGTGAAGGCTTGTCCAATAAGAAATGCACCATTTTACGTTTGCCCTAATGAACAAGACCCAGGTGTTTCGCTCTTTGGTTTCCATTTGAATTGTATAATGCAGGTCTTTCTTCATTTGAAGACTGCGTTGGGAAATCAAATCACAGATCAATATTTTTCTTCCTGCAGTAATGACAGTTTTGAGGGGGAGCCTGAGGAGAAGCGCAGGAAAACTACTAACGTAGTCATTGATCAACCGGCAACGGAGCATAAAGTCTTAATTGATAACGTTCCAGACAACTCCAGTCTCTTGGAAGAGGTAAGATTGGTCAGCAAGGATAAAGCTCCTTTAAAGAATACGGTCAAAGTAAACTATTTAACACAGAACTTGAGAATCAATGTACTAGGCGTTTGAAAAACAGACTGGATAGTTATAAAATCAGTGTCTTTGTCCAAACATTGAAGAGAAGTTCTGATTCATCTTGTGCTTTGTTTCCAGACCCAGGAGTGGCCCCTGGAGAGCTTCTGTGATGAACTCTGTAACGACCTCTTCAACCCCTCATGGGAGG
This sequence comes from Coregonus lavaretus, assembly GCF_964263955.1. Taxonomy (NCBI): domain Eukaryota; kingdom Metazoa; phylum Chordata; class Actinopteri; order Salmoniformes; family Salmonidae; genus Coregonus; species Coregonus lavaretus. Next base: position 22,724,849 of record NC_140023.1, read on the forward strand.
TAATGACCTTCCTAGTCTTAGCAGACCTGTTCAAGTCATCTGTAATCCTACAACTCTTTATGTACACTGAACAAAAATATAAACGCAACATCAAATTTGATTTGTCACATGCGCCGAATACAACAGGTGTAGACCTTACTGTGAAATGCTTAATTAAGAGCCTTTAACCAACAATGCAGTTCAAGAAATGGAGTTAAGAAAATATTTACTAAATAAACGAAAGTAAAAAATTAAATAAAAAGTAACACAATAAAGAGGCTATATACAGGGGGTACCGGTACCGAGTCAATGTACGGGGGTACAGGTTAGTCGAGGTAATTTGTACATGTAGTTAGGGGTAAAGTGACTATGCATATATGATAAACAGCAAGTAGCAGCAGTGTAAAAACAAAGGGGGGGGGGGGGGTCAATGTAAATAGTCCAAGTGGCCATGCGGTAGCAGAGAGAGCAGTCTCTGACTCGTGACTGGAGTCTTTGACAATCTTTGGGCCTTCCTCTGACACCGCCTAGAATATAGGTCCTGGATGGCAGGAAGCTTGGCCCCAGAGATGTACTGGGCCATACGCATTACCCTCTGTAGCGCCTTATGGTTGGATGCTGAGCAGTTGTCATACTAGGCGGTGATGCAACTGTTCAGGATGCTCTCGATGGTGCAGCTGTAGAACTTTTTGAGGATCTGGGGACCCATGCCAAATCTTTTCAGTCTCCTGAGGGGGAAAAGGTGTTGTCGTGCCCTCTTCACAACTGTCTTGGTGTGTTTGGACCATGATAGTTTGTTGGTGATGTGGACACCACTACAGCCCCGTCGATGTGAATGGGGGCGTTCGTCCCTTCTTTTCCTGTAGTCCACGATCATTTCCTTTGTCTTGATCACGTTGAGGGAGAGATTGTTATCCTGGCACCACACTGCCAGGTCTCTGACCTCCTCCCTATAGGCTGTCTCATCGTTGTCGGTGATCAGGCATACCACTTGTGTCGTCAGCAAACTTAATGATGGTGTTGGAGTCGTGCTTGGCCACGCAGTCATGGGTGAACAGGGAGTACAGGAGGGGACTAAGCACGGACCCCTGAGGGGCCCCCGTGTTGTTGCCTACCCTTACCACCTGGGGTAGACAGCCAGTCAGGAAGTCCAGGATCCAGTTGCAGAGGGAGGTGTTTAGTCCCAGGATCCTTAGCTTAGTGATGAGCTTTGTGGGTACTATGGTGTTGAACGCTGAGCTGTAGTCAATGAACAGCATTCTCTCGTGTTCCTTTTGTCCAGGTGGGAAAGGGCAGTGTGGAGGGCGATTGAGGTTGCGTCATCTGTGGATCTGTTCGGGTGGTATGCGAATTGGAGTGGGTCTAGGGTTTCTGGGATGATGGTGTTGATGTGAGCCATGACCAGCCTTTCAAAGCACTCCATGGCTACCGACGTGAGTGCTACGGGGCGGTAGTCATTTAGGCAGGTTACCTTCTTTTTCTTGGGCACAGGGACTATGGTGGTCTGCTTGAAACATGTCGGTATTACAGACTTGGTCAGGGAGAGGTTGAAAATGTCAGTGAAGACACTTGCCAGTTGGTCCGCGCATGCTCTGAGTACACGTCCTGGTAATCTGTTTTGCCCCGCGGCCTTGCGAATGTTGACCTGTTTAAAGGTCTTGCTCACATCATCTACGGAGAGCGTGATCACACAGTCGTCCGGAACAGCTGGTGCTCTCATGCATGCTTCAGTTTTGCTTGCCTTGAAGAGAGAATAAAAGGCATTTATCTCGTCTGGTAGGCTCGCGTCACTGGGCAGCTCGCTGCTGGGTTTACCTTTTGTAGTCCGTAATAGTTTGCAAGCTCTGCCACATCCGACGAGCCGGTGTAGTAGGATTCAATCTTAGTCCTGTATTGACGCTTTGCCTGTTTGACGGTTCGTCTGTTTGACGGTTCGTCTGAGGGCATAGTGGGATTTCTTATAAGCGTCTGGATTAGTGTCCCGCTCCTTGAAAGCGGCAGCTCTAGCCTTTAGCTCGGTGTGGATGTTGCCTGTAATCCATGGCTTCTGGTTGGGGTATGTACGTACTGTCGCTGTGGGGACGACGTCGTCGATGCCCTTATTGATGAAGCCGGTGACTGAGGTGGTATACACCTGAGGTGGACTGAGGTGGTATACACCTCCCGAGTGGCGCAGTGGTCTAAGGCACTGCATCGCAGTGCTAGCTGTGCCACTAGAGATCCTGGTTCGAATCCAGGCTCTGTCGTAGCCGGCCGCGACCGGGAGACCCATGGGGCGGCGCACAATTGGCCCAGCGTCGTCCAGGGTAGGGGAGGGAATGGCCGGCAGGGATGTAGCTCAGTTGGTAGAGCATGGCGTTTGCAACGCCAGGGTTGTGGGTTCAATTCCCACGGGGGGCCAGTATGAAAAAAAAAAAAAAAATGTAATAATGTATGCACTCACTAACTGTAAGTCGCTCTGGATAAGAGCGTCTGCTAAATGACTAAAATGTTTTTAAAAAAATAATGTCAAAAATGTATACTCCTCAATGCCATTGGATGAGTCCCGGAACATATTCCAGTCTGTGCTGGCAAAACAGTCCTGCAGTGTAGTATCTGCGTCATCTGACAACTTCCTGCTTTAGTTTTTGCTTATCAGGAGGATAGAATTATGGTCAGATTTATTTTCGCTGGTAGAAATGAGGTAAAACGGATGTAAGTTTGCCTGCATTAAAGTCCCTGTCCACTAGGAGCACTGCTTCTGGATGAGCATTTTCTTGTTTGCTTATGGCCTTATACAGCTCGTTGAGTGCGATCTTAGTGCCAGCATCGGTTTGTGGTGGTAAATGGATGGCTACGAAAAATATACATTAACTCTCTTGGTAGATAGTGTGGTCTACAGTTTATCATCAGGTACTCTACCTCAGGCGAGTAATACCTCGAGACTTCCTTTATATTAGACATCGTACACCATCTGTTATTGACAAATAGACACACACCCCCAACCCTCGTCTTACCGGACGTAGCTGTTCTGTCCTGCCGATGCACAGAAAACCCAGCCAAATGTATATTATCAGTTTCGTCATTCAGCCACGACTTGTGAAACATAAGATATTAGTTTTTAATGTCCCGTTGGTAGGATAGTCTCAAATGGAGATAATCCAGTTTATTTTCCAGTGATTGCACGTTGGGCAGTAGAACGGATGGTAGAGGCGGGTTACCCACTCGCGACAAATTCTAACAATGCACCCCGATCTCCGCCCCCTGTATTTCCGTCTTTTCTTCGCACGAATGACAGGGATTTGGGCCTGGTCTCGGAAGCACTATATCCTTCGCGTCGGACTCATTAAAGAAAAAATCTTTGTCCAGTTCGAAGTGAGTAATCGCTGTTCTGATATCCAGAAGCTCTTTTCGGTCATAAGAGACGTAGCAGCAACATTATGTACAAAATAAGTTACAAACCATGTGAAAAAAACACAAAAAATAGCACAGTTTGTTAGGAGCCTGTAAAACGGCAGCCATCCCCTCAGTCGCCATTACATACAACACAACAATTTCAAAGATTTTACTGATTTACAGTTCATATAAGGAAATCAGTAAATTGAAATGAGTTCATTAGGCCCTAATCTATTGGGTTCACTTAACTGGGAATACAGATATGCATCTTTTGATCACAGATATCTTTTTTTAAATGTAGGGGCGTGGATCAGAAAACTAGTCAGTATCTGGTGGACCACCATTTTCCTCATGCAGCGCGACACATCTCCTTCGCATAGATTTGATCAGGCTGTTGATTGTGGCCTGTGGAATGTTGTCCCACTCCTCTTCAATGGCTGTGCGAAGTTGCTGGATATTGGCGTGAACTGGAATACTGTCGATCCAGAGCATCCCAAACATGCTCAATGGGTGACATGTCTGAGTATGCAGCTTCCATGAATTGTGTACAGATCCTCGCGACATGGGCCCTTGCATTATCATGCTGAAACAAGAGGGGATGGCGGCGGATGAATGGCACGACAAGGGGCCTCAGGATCTCATCACGGTATCTCTGTGCATTCAAATTGCCATCGATAAAATGCAATTGTGTTCGTTGTCCGTAGCTTATGCCTGCCCATACCATAACCCCACCGCCACCATGTGGCACTCTGTTCACAATGTTGACATCAGCAAACCGCTCGCCCACACAATGCAATACATGCTGTCTGCCATCTGACCGGCACAGTTGAAACTGGGAGCACACTTCGCCAGTGGCCATCAAAGGTGAGCATTTGCCCACTGAAGTCGGTTACGACGCTGAACTGCAGTCAGGTCAAGACACATGTGAGGACGACAAGCACGCAGATGAGCTTCCCTGAGACGGACAGTTTCTGCAGAAATTCTTCGGTTGTGCAAACCCACAATTTCATTAGATGTCCGGGTGGCTGGTCTCAGACAATCCCGCAGGTGAAGAAGCTTGATGTGGCGGTCCTGGGCTGGCGTGGTTACACGTGGTCTGCGGTTGTGAGGCCGGTTGGACGTACTGCCAAATTCTCTAAAACAACGTAGGCTTATGGCAAAGAAATGTCACAATAAATTCTCTGTCAACAGCTCTCTTGGACATTCCTGCGGTCAGCATGCCAATTGCATGCTCCCTCAACTTGACATCTGTGGCTTTGTGTTGTAACAACTGCACATTTGAATGGCCTTTTATTTTCCCCAGCACAAGGATCACCTGTGTAAAGATCATACTGTTTAATCAGCTTCTTGATATGCCACACCTGTCAGGTGGATGGATTATCTTGGCAAAGGAGAAATGCTCACTAACAGGGAAGTAAACAACATTTGAGAGAAAAGCTTTTTGTGCATATGGAACATTTCTGGGATCTTTTATTGCAGCTCATGAAACATGGGACCAACACTTTACATGTTGCGTTTTGTATTTTTGTTCAGTGTAATTGTTCTATAAGGATCCAATGTATAAACACGTAAGGGGCAGCATTTAGACTGACACTAAAATGAGCTGTGCAGCTACTAGTGCTCTGTCTGTGTGTCCAGATTCGACACGGAGCAGGCACAGGCCTCAGGGAGATCCTCAAGTCTCAAGGTGCTGGAGGAGGGAAGCTGGTGGGATGCACTGCAGAACAGGTACTGTATCTGACTCTTCTCTCTATGCAACCTCCATACAAACCAAACATTAATATTTCAGTTTACCTATAATATATCTGACCACAATAGATGTCTGACCTTTTCCAGATGGCGCGGCACCACCAGGAGTGGCTGGAGGACGTGGTCATCCGGCTGCTCTGTGTCTTTGCTCTGGACCGTTTTGGAGATTTTGTCTCTGATGAGGTGTGTCTTGTAGCATACCACCCTACCGTGCTATTGAGTGGGGTGGTTGAATTTAATTCAATAAGACTTCATTATTTACTCCCTCTGGGGCAGTGGTCACCAACCGGTCGATCTCCAAGGAATTCCTAGTCGATCACTAAACAAATGTAAAAAGAAAAAGCTTTGCGTTCCTATTTTTTGTATTTGTTTCGCGCTGTTGGTTGTAGGTGCACTTGATTCAGCAGCCGTAGCGCTGGGAAGGCAAAGTGTTCCCATTTTGAACCATTTCGTGTGTCTGAAGGTGGAACTTCGCCTACCCGGCAGGCCCAGAGAGAAAATCAAGTGCACCTATAGGTCTACCGCTGGCCAATCCGATGGCTCAGATCACGGCGTCTGCACAGTTTCCTCGAGCCGTAGACTGGAAAAAGAAGCCTTGAATGCAGTTGATACTGAGATTTCGGAACTTTTAAAATGACTAGAGAGCGACTCAATGAATACAGCAAAGAGCTTCTGTTTTTATTTGTAAGTTATTCCGCAATTTCAACGCTTTGTTCAACACCTTTATAAGCCGTAATGTGCGTTCTCCCTAATTCCACACGCTAAAACCAGCACTGCAGCTGCAACGAATGTGTATAGCAAAGTGTTCCGATAAGCTTGCATTGTTATCATTAGTGGCTTGTCTTTTTTAATATCGAGGAATATTTCACTTTCTCTGGTCATAGGAGTAACAACATGAATTTGTGCATGAGGCAGAAATAATGCAGTGCGACTTGAGTTTCGCCATGAGCTAGAAGACTGTCCCCTTTCCTCAGCGGAGGGAGGGAGGACGGAGGGACTTTGAGTCTGGTGAGAGGCAGCCTCACTGCTGCTTCCTCCCTCCCCTCAGACTTGACCATCAGATGTAGGCCATCAGTCCACAAAAATAAAAAAGTGTGATCATATACCTAATTTAAAAAATATATATAATTTCAAAATGGTCTGAGAAAAGCAATTCAAGCATGGCCAATATGCAGTGATGTATTGGGCCAATAGCCTACTGCACAAACCTCATTGCTACAGAACTGTTTTTAATTGGTTAATGTTGAATAGGCTTATGTTAAGTCATGTCAATCTTTTTAATGAGATTTTTTTTTTAACTCAAAGGTTGGTGACCACTGCTCTAGGGTAAGGTAACAATATTGCATAAATGTTTTAAAAAATGCAAGAGTTTACAGAATTGTTCAACCCTATTCACGGCACTTACGAGTCAGGCTTTGCTGTATGTCTAACATGCTGTCTCTACTCTCTGGTCAGGTGGTGGCTCCGGTTAGAGAGACCTGTGCCCAGACACTGGGCGTGGCCTTGCGCCACATGACTGACTGCGCCGTTGCCATGACAGTAGACATCCTGCTGAAGCTGCTGACGGAGGACCAGTGGGAGGTCCGGCACGGGGGTCTTCTGGGCATCAAGTATGGCCTGGCAGTCCGACAGGTACCAATAACCTCCTGTCCTGTCTGCTTGCCTCTGTTGCCCACCATGCATGATGTGTGTTATCCAGTTTTATACATGTATAGACTAGACCAGGGTTCCCCAACTGGCCGAATTTGGCCCGCGGGTTCATTTATTTGGTCCCCCAAGTTTTCTAAGCAAAAAATAATAATATATATTAGATTTGTTTTATTGGGGGACAGTAAAGACTAGAAACACCAGCAAATCGGCTCCAAGTGATTTTAATTTTGGAAATCTAATCCAAAGTATTTACATTCATGTTTTAAATTATGATGGTTTAGTCAAATATTATCTGTTTGGGCTTCTTATGGTCAATTTGCAATCTACAAATTATTAGTAATTATGTTCCGGGCCCCGACCAGCCACTCCAGAAAAAAATCGGCCTGTGGCTGAATCCCTGGACTACACTCATTGTCTTTCTATAACCTTCTTTCTCGCTCCATTGCTTTCTCCCCCCCCCCCCCCCTTTCCTCTCAGGACCTGATATCCGCTCTGCTTCCACGGGTGCTCCCTGCCATCACGGAGGGGCTACAGGACCTGGATGATGATGTCAGAGCGGTGGCGGCCTCGGCCCTCATCCCTGTGGTGGATGGCTTAGTGCAGCTACTCCCCAACAAGGTCAGACAGGAGCACCTCACCACAGTCACTCTTTCCATCTGGTCACCGTAACTGCCCTTTAGCCTCTCTCAAACCTCACCTCTCACATAGTCATGCCTCTCCCATGGCTTTGCCTTTGCTGTCATTGTATACTTCTTCAGACCTGCCAACCTGCACACATTTTGCCCACCATGCACGCAATTTGAGGTAGAAGTACGCTGGTACGAAAAACTACCCTAAAATACGCAAAAATAGGCTTCTAGTTGGCACATTGGTTTTTGACGCATCTCTAGCTCTCTGATCCCGGATAGCACTAATCGTAGTTCAGTGTGTGCTACTGCGTGGATGGAAACAAACAGTTATGTTAGGCCTACTAATCTTTTAAGTCTATGTTAATTAATCAGTTCTTGATCTGACCTCTTGATATAGCTGTATGTCAACAGTAGGCTGCTAATGACATAATAATAGTCAGTTCACCAATGTCAACGAGGCATGTTGAATAAATGGTAGCCTAGTAGTCAGACTTAACTTGATGGATTAGTTTAGGGATGCAGATCTGAAACAAGCTCATATAGGCCTAGTTCAGTTGTTTCCTATTCCAAAACGCCAACAGTAAGCTAGACTACTAGCTACTTTGCATCCAAGATGGCGTAGCAGTGCGGTCGTGTGTGTCCGTGTAAATAGCCTGTTTTTTGTATTTTTCGTACATATTTCCCTATCTCACTTTTCATCCTTCTACTAAATATACTTTCCTGCAACCCGCCTCACTCAATGTGGAATGGATTCTATTATTGACTTACCTTTTATCTAGAATCTCCAGTTGAAACTAGCTAGCCAGCTAACTAGCTATTAGCCACCGTTAGCAGTTTTCACCCAGAACATCGGATTTTCTGCCGGAATAACTGAATCACTGGACATTAACACCGGATCGCAACTAGCTAGCCGCAACCGAATGGATGTTGCTGTTGGCTAATCACCACTGCCCCCGAAGCAAGCACCAGTTAGCCTTGAGCTAGCCTCGAGCCAGGCCCATATCCCGGCTATCTACCTCTCTGTCTACCGGACGGGAGTAGGCAGCTAACTAGTTTTTCACCATTGTTTGTGGCCTGCACTACCTACCAGCCAGCTCTAGCCTGGACTATTATCGGCCAGTCTGCACTGTCTGCACAGCGTGTTATCGACCCAGAACATATCGGTTTTTCTGCCGGAATCACTGGACCTTTAACTCCGGATCATCGCAACTAGCTAGCTGCAACCAAATGGATGTTGTTGTTGGCTAATCAGCCTTGAGCTAGCCTCGTGTCAGGCCCATCTCCCGGCTATCTACCCCTCTGTCAACCGGACGGGACCTCCTAGAGTCGACACGGAGCCCCGCCGATCCATCACGACTGGTCTGCCGACGTAATCGTCTGTGGTTTCAACAGGCTTCCCGTTGCGACGACCACGATGATCCATCTGCTAACCCCGGCCCGCTAGCACACGCAAACAACAGCCATGCTTCCTGCTAGCCTGTGCTGTAGCAGCAATTCGAACTGCTCTCTGACTCACATATTGCTGTCCAGTGACGCTATCTCTTTCATTGTTACCCAACGCTTAGGTTTACCTCCACTGTACTCATATCCTTGTCTGTACATAATGCCCTGAATCTATTCTACAACGCCCGGAAATCTGCCCTCTTTACTCTCTGTACCCAACGCACTAGAAGACCAGTTCTTAAAGCCTATAGCCGTATCCTTATTCTAGTCCTCCTCTGTTCCTCTGGTGATGTAGAGGTTAACCCAGGCCCTGCAGCCCCCAGTATCACTCCTACTCCCCAGGAGCTATCATTTGTTGACTTCTGTAACCGTAAAAGCATTGTTTTTTTTGCATGTTAACATCAGAAGCCTCCTTCCTAAGTTTGAGTTATTCACTGCGTTAGCACACTCTACCAACCCTGATGTTCTAGCAGTGTCTGAATCCTGGCTTAGGAAGGCCACCAAAAATTCAGAAATGTCCATCCCCAACTACAACATTTTCTGTCTAGATAGAACTGCCAAAGGGGGTGGAGTTGCAATCTACTGTAAAGATAGAGCTCTGCAGGCTATCATACTATCCAGGTCTGTGCCCAAACAGATTGAGCTCCTACTTCTAAAAATCCACCTTTCCAGAAATAAGTCTCTCACTGTTGCCGCTTGCTACAGACCCCCCTCAGTCCCCAGCTGTGCCCTGGACACCATATGTGAATTGATTGCCCCCCATCTATCCTCAGAGTTCGTACTGCTTGGTGACCTAAACTGGGATATGCTTAACACCCCGGCCATCCTACAATCCAAACTAGATGCCCTCAATCTCTCACAAATTATCAAGGAACCTACCAGGTACAACCTTTAAATCCGTAAACATGGGCACCCTTATAGATATCATCCTGACTAACTTACCCTCTAAATATACCTCCGCTGTCTTCAACCAGGATCTCAGCAATCACTGCCTTATTGCCTGCGTCCGTAACAGGTCCGCGGTCAAACGACCACCCCTCATCACTGTCAAACGCTCCCTAAAACACTTTAGCGAGCAGGCCTTCCTAATTGACCTGGATGGATATCGATCTCATTCCGTCAGTAGAGGATGCCTGGTTGTTCTTTAAAAGTGCTTTCCTCTCAATCTTAAATAAGCATGCCCCATTCAAAAAATTCAGAACTAAGAACAGATATAGCCCCTGGTTCTCCTCAGACTTGACTGCCCTTGACCAGCACAAAAACATTCTGTGGCGTACTGCATTAGCATCGAATAGCCCCCGCAATATGCAACTTTTCAGGGAAGTTAGGAACCAATATACACAAGCAGTTAGGAAAGCAAAGGCTAGCTTTTTCAAACAGAAATTTGCATCCTGTAGCACTAACTCCAAAAGGTTTTGGGATGCTGTAAAGTCCATGGAGAATAAGAGCAATTCCTCCCAGCTGCCCACTGCACTGAGGCTAGGAAACACTATCACCACTGATAAATCTACAATAATCGAATTTCAACAAGCATTTTGCTACGGCTGGCCATGCTTTCCACCTGGCTACCACTACCCCAGCCACCAGCTCTGCACCCTCCGCTGCAACTTGCCCATGCCCCCCCCCCCCGCTTGTCCTTCACACAAATTCAGACAGCTGATGTTCTGAAAGGGCTGCAAAATCTGGACCCCTACAAATCATCTGGGCTAGACAATCTGGACCCTTTCTAAAAATAGCCGCCGAAATTGTCGCAACCCCTATTACTAGCCTGTTCAACCTCTCTTTCATAACGTCTGAGATCCCCAGAGATTGGAATGCTGCCGCGGTCATCCCCCTCTTCAAAGGGGGTGACACTCTAGATCCAACTGTTACAGACCTATATCCATCCTGCCCTGCCTTTCGAAAGTATTTGAAAGCCAAGTTAACAAACAGATCACCGACCATTTCGAATCACACCGTACCTTCTCCGCTATGCAATCCGGTTTCCAAGCTGGTCATGGGTGCACCTCAGCCACGCTCAAGGTCCTAAACAATATCATAACCGCGATCGATAATAGACAGTACTGTGCAGCCGTCTTCATCGACCTTGCCAAGGCTTTCGACTCTGTCAACCACCGCATTCTTATTGGCAGACTAAATAGCCTTGGTTTCTCAAATGACTGCCTCGCCTGGTTCACCAACTACTTCTCAGATAGAGTTCAATGTGTCAAATCGGAGGGCCTGTTGTCTGGACCTATGGCAGTCTATGGGGGTGCCACAGGGTTCAATTCTTGGGGGGGACAGGACAACTTCACTGCATCAAAGGGACGATGGATGGGGCCATGTACCGTCAAATCTTGGGTGAGAACCTCCTTCCCTCAGCCAGGGCATTGAAAATGGGTCGTGGATGGGTATTCCAGCATGACAATGACCCAAAACATACGGCCAAGGCAACAAAGGAGTGGCTCAAGAAGAAGCACATTAAGGTCCTGGAGTGGCCTAGCCAGTCTCCAGACCTTAATCCCATAGAAAATCTGTGGAGGGAGCTAAAGGTTCGAGTTGCCAAACGTCACCCTCGAAACCTTAATGACTTGGAGAAGATCTGCAAAGAGGAGTGGGACAAAATCCCTCCTGAGATGTGTGCAAACCTGGTGGCCAACTACAAGAAACGTCTGTCCTCTGTGATTGCCAACAAGGGTTTTGCCACCAAGTACTAAGTCATGTTTTGCAGAGGGGTCAAACACTTATTTCCCTCATTTAAAATGCAAGTCAATTTATAATATTTTTGACATGCGTTTGTCTGGATTTTTTTGTAATTCTGTCTCTCACTGTTCAAATAAACCTACCATTAAAATTATAGACTGATCATTTCTTTGTCAATGGGCAAACGTACAAAATCAGCAGGGGATCAAATACTTTTTTCCCTCACTGTACACTCAATTAGTATTTGGTAGCATTGCTTTTTCAGTTCTGCCCACACATTTTCTATAGGATTGAGGTCAGGGCTTTGTGATGACCACTCCAATACCTTGACTTTGTTGTCCTTAATCCATTTTGCCACAAGTTTGGAAGTATGCTTGGGGTCATTGTCCATTTGGAAGACCCATTTGCAACCAAGCTTTAACTTCCTGACTGTCTTGAGAAGTTGCTTCAATATATCCACATCATTTTCCTTCCTCATGATGCCATCTATTTTGTGAAGTGCACCAGTCCCTCCTGCAGCAAAGCACCCCCACAGCATGATGCTGCCACCCCCGTGCTTCAAGGTTGGGATGGTGTTCTTCAGCTGGCAAGCCTTCCCCTTTTCCCTCCAAACATAACGAAGTTCATTATGGCCAAGCAGTTCTATTTTGTTTCATCAGACCAGAGGACGTTTCTCCAAAAAGTACGATCTTTGTCCCCATGTGCCTTTGCAAACCGTAGTCTGGCTTTTTTAATGGCGTTTTTGGAGCAGTGGCTTCTTCCTTGCTGAGCGGCCTTTCAGGTTATGTCGATATAGGTCTTATTTTACTGTGGAAATAGATACTTTTGTACCCGTTTCCTCCAGCATCTTCACAAGGTCCTTTGCTGTTGTTCTGGGATTGATTTGCACTTTTCGCACCAAAGTACATTAATCTCTAGGAGACAGAACGCGTCTCCTTCCTGAGCGGTATGACGGCTGCGTGGTCCCATGGTGTTTATACTTGCGTACTATTGTTTGTACAGATGAACGTGGTACCTTCAGACATTTGGAAATTGCTCCCAAGGATGAACCAGACTTGTGGAGGTCTACAATTCTTTTTCTGAGGTCTTGGCTGATTTCTTTTGATTTTCCCATGATGTCAAGCAAAGAGGCACTGAGTTTGAAGGTAGGTCTTGAAATACATCCACAGGTACACCTCCAATTGACTCAAATGATGTCAATTAGCGTATCAGAAGCTTCTAAAGCCATGACATTTTCTGGAATTTTCCAAGCTGTTTAAAGGCACAGTCAACTTCTGACCCACTGTAATTGTGATACAATTGTTGGAAAAATTACTTGTCATGCACAAATTAGATGTCCTAACCGACTTGACAAAACTATAGTTTGTTAAAAAGAAATTTGTGGAGTGGTTGAAAAACTGTGTGTATACTGAGATCAGGTGGACTTGAACTAATTATGTGACTTCTGAAGGTAATTGGTTGCACCAGATCTTATTTAGTGGCTTCGTAGCAAAGGGGGTGAATACATATGTACGCACCACTTTTCCGTTATAAATTTTTTCGTTGCACTTCACGAATTTGGACTATTTTGTGTATGTCCGTTACATGAAATCCAAATAAAAATCCATTTAAATTACAGGTTGTAATGCAACAAAATAGACAAAACGCCAAGGGGGGTGAATACTTTTGCAAGGCACTGTATGCAATAAGAAATACTCATTTTTGTTTTCCCAGGTTGAGTTTATTTGCTCTGTTTTATTCAGTGCTGTGCGAACCATAGCAGTTGTCTCTGCAGTCATGATCTACATAAAACAGTTTTTTTTCTCTTTATTGTTCAGGTCCCGTTCATAGTGAACTCCCTGTGGGACGCTCTCCTGGAGCTGGATGACCTGACTGCCTCCACCAACAGCATCATGACCCTACTGTCCTCTCTGCTCACTTACCCCCAAGTCCGACAGTGCAGGTGAGTGACTCCTCTCCTGTCTGTACAGATAGATAACCTCTCCCACTTCATCATGGAAATCATGAACATCTTGTACTTGAAGGAACATTCCGATGAAGATCTACAATTGTTGTGGTAAAGAGCAGATGTCTTGTAAAGTCAATGGTGTTTTATATGGCTGAGAAACGTTCAAACAAGTACGTTTTTTTTGTTGTGGTTATTTTTGTTTTAAGTACAACAAGGTGTAGAATTGTTGTTTTTAGTTCCCTTTGTCAATGAAATGTCTAGTGTGCTTTGCATGTACTGAGGACAACTTTTGCAAGGGTTGACAGGCCTAACAATGCTCTCTTTTGTCCCTCCAGCATGCAGCAGTCCCTAACGGTCCTCGTCCCTCGGGTCTGGCCATTCCTTAGACACACCATATCATCAGTCAGACGGGCCGCACTAGAGACCCTTTTCACCCTACTATCCAAAGCTGACCAGGTGGGTTTTAAAAGAAAACTATGTCAATGGCCCAATCCTAAATAGACCCCTATGCACTAGTGTAGATCTGGCATTAAGGTAATAGCTCTGCCTTGCCCCTTGATGGGCTAGGTGGAGGTTTAACCATATTGCTTATACCAATCGAATCCTCTCAGGTCAACAACACACGTGGGGCGTTAGGGTCTTGGAGTCGATTTTGAGATTGGGCCAATTTTTGGAATGCTTATGTATGAGTACAACTCTTCGTTTTCATAACTGAAGTCTGTTGTTCCAGAGCTGTGCATTATGGCTCAACCAGGTCCTGCAAGACATGCTCCGACACATCTTCCAGTCCTGCATCTTGGAGAGCAATCAGGAGATCCTGGACCTCATCCAAAAGGTTTGAGACACACACCACACTAGACAGGTTTCCATTGACCCAGGTTTATTAGACAAAAGCAATTTTGCAAAGAAAATTGATGTGTAATAGAAACGGCAGATGTAGTAGACGTTTTCTAAAGATCAATAAACATTTTATCCTTTCGACAGGTGGTGGAGTTTTCTTTTGTCTCTCTTTATTGCGACAAATGATGGATACTTTTTAGAATACATGATCATGTCATGTCATCACGTAACTATAAGCTCCACTCCACATTTAATTCTAAATGCCTGCTGCTTGCAAAATCATTTTTTTCAGCTATAAAAATGTTTCTTTGCAGGACAAGGATTGTCCTGACTTTCAAGAATGCCTGAATTGCTTTGCCTTTCTTTTCTGGTTGGATGGAAAGTTCCTCCATCCTATTTGCCAGCAGTATACCACCATGCATCCCACTGCTGTCTTGCCTCTGAAGCTAAACGGGGTCGGTCCCTGGAAGGGAGACCAGATGCTGCTGGAAGGCCAGTAGGAGGCACTCTTTCCTCTTGTCCCCCTAAAATAAATTTAATTTTAGCAAAAAAAGAAACGTCCACTCACTGTCAACTGCGTTTATTTTCAGCAAACTTAACATGTGTAAATATTTGTATGAACATAACAAGATTCAACAACTGAGACATAAACTGAACAAGTTCCACAGACATGTGACTAACAGAAATGGAATAATGTGTCCCTGAACAAAGGGAGTGGGGGGGGTGGGGTCACCAGCTGCATTAAGTACTGCAGTGCATCTCCTCCTCATGTACTGCACCAGATTTGCCAGTTCTTGCTGTGAGATGTTACCCCACTCTTCCACCAAGGCACCTGCAAGTTCCCGGACATTTCTGGGGGAAATGGCCCTAGCCCTCACCCTCCGATCAAACAGGTCCCAGACGTGATCAATGGGATTGAGATCCGGGCTCTTCGCTGGCCATGGCAGAACACTGACATTCCTGTCTTGCAGGAAATCACGCACAGAACGAGCAGTATGGCTGGTGGCATTGTCATGCTGGAGGGTCATGTCAGGATGAGACTGCAGGAAGGGTACCACATGAGGGAGGAGGATGTCTTCCCTGTAACGCACAGCGTTGCGATTGCCTGCAATGACAACAAGCTCAGTCCGATGATGCTGTGACACACTGCACCAGACCATGATGGACCCTCCACATCCAAATCAATCCCGCTCCAGAGTACAGGCCTCGGTGTAACCCTCATTCCTTCGACGATAAACGCGAATCCGACCATCACCCCTGGGTGAGACGAAACCGCTACTCGTCAGTGAAGAGCATTTTTTTGCCAGTCCTGTCTGGTCCAGCGACGGTGGGTTTGTGCCCATAGGCGACGTTGTTGCCGGTGATGTCTGGTGAGGACTTGCCTTACAACAGGCCTACAAGCCCTCAGTCCAGCCTCTCTCAGCCTATTGCGGACAGTCTGAGCACTGATGGAGGGATTGTGCATTCTTGGTGTAACTTGGGCAGTTGTTGTTGCCGTCCTGTACCTCTCTCGAAGGTGTGATGTTCAGATGTACCGATCCTGTGCAGGTGTTGTTACATGTGGTCTGCCACTGCGAGGACGATCAGCTGTCAATCCTGTCTCCCTGTAGCACTGTCTTAGGCGTCTCACAGTACGGACATTGCAATTTATTGCCCTGGCCACATCTGCAGTCCTCATGCCTCCTTGCAGCATGCCTAAGGCACGTTCACGCAGATGAGCAGGGACCCTGGGCATCTTTCTTTTGGTGTTTTTCAGAGTCAGTAGAAAGGCCTCTTTTAGTGTCTTAAGTTTTCATATCTGTGACCTTAATTGCCTACCGTCTGCAAGCTGTTCGTGTCTTAACGACCGTTCCACAGGTGCATGTTCATTAATTGTTTATGGTTCATTGAACAAGCATGGGAAACAGTGTTTAAACCCTTTACAATGAAGATCTGTGAAGTTATTTGGATTTTTACTAATTATCTTTGAAAGACAGGGTCCTGAAAAGGGGACATTTCTTTTTTGCTGAGTTTATATCTATCTATATCCCAATGCCCCAGGGCAGTGATTGGGGACATTGCCCTGTGTAAGGTGCCGTCTTTAGGATGGGATGTTAAACACGTGTCCTGACTCTCTGTGGTCACTAAAGATCCCATGGCACTTATCGTAAGAGTAGGGGTGTTAACCCCAGTGTCCTGGCTAAATTCCCAATCTGGCTCTCATACCATCATGGCCACCTAATCATCCCCAGGTTCCAATTGTCTCGACAGAATTGTAGTATCCCTAGCCAGGATATGACATTAGCCATGTTTCCATTAACTTGTCCAGTGATTTTTTTTTTATTCATTTTTTTTTTTTTTTTTTTTTTGTAGACATTTAGAAAGCATGTATAGAAAACTGATGCGACTATTGCCTGCTTGGGTGCATTTCCATTTAACGATCGTGTCGATAAAAACAGCGGGACGTAATGACGTCACAACATTTTTAAATAAACCAGGGAATTTATTGAAAGTTCCAGGGATTTTGCAACCGTAAATCCTGGCTGCTGTTTTTAATGAGTTTGTCTTGTAGGTGTGGACAGAGCTGCTGCGCCAGGCCCCTCAGCAGTACGTGGTGGCAGCCAGCTGTCCCTGGATGGGTGCCTGGCTCTGTCTGATGATGCAAGCCTCTCACATCCCCATAGACATCAACATGCTGCTGGAAGTCAAGTCTCGCTGCAAGGTGAGAGGATGGTTACTCATATTGTCTGGTATGATGATGTGAAATAGTCTAGGGCGCTGTTCATTAGGGCACACTGTAGACTTTCTGCAATGGAAAACAAAAGTGACTGTTCTTATTGGACAACCTCTGATGGTACCAGTCCGTTTTGGGCAACAACAAAAAAAATCACTGAACCTAACCCAGGTTTCTGATGCAGATGTTCTCTAATATCGTTTGACAGGAGAAGGCTGGTGGGAAGCCTCGCCAGGGAGCCTTGGTTCAGGTGAAGGAGACTGTTCAGGAGTACATCGCCGGCACAGAAACTGTGACCGAGGACCCAATGACGCGGGACTATGTGGTGACACGGGCTCGACTCATGGCCGCCAAGTTAGTCTCCCTGTTTCTATTTCTCCATCTAATTTTAATCCCTAGAGATATTTTAGAAAAATAACTAAATGGTAGAATTGGGACAAAAGGCAGCGGTTGGATCCTGAGAGACTAAAGGGGGGGGGGGGGGGGGGGGTGTGTGTATCAAATTAATCCTTAGGTTGGTAGGAACAAATCTAGCCTATTGCTAATGTTATCTGATGATGTATGACTTCGATGTAAAACATTGAATGTCCACCGAGTGACTATCTTTATGCATCAAAAATATGTTGCCTGCTTACGTGCTGTAGGCATCCATTACACAGGGGATTGACTACTATGGCACCTTGACAGTCTTGTAGCCAATGAGAAGCTTTCCAGGGATATGCAGTTGACCTGGGTGGGACACAGCAAGGCCTAGAACCTTTTTTATGCGTAATGCGAACTATTGCTACCTGGCTCAGACGAGACTCACTGAGCACGCTACATTACATTGTAAACAGATTTCATCGCTTTAATTTAATCGCCTTAGTATAAAAGATGGCTTCTCAATAAAAAAATGTAAAGGGAAAAACTATGAATATTGAACAGGAACCTAAAAAGAAAGCAGCCATGAATAAGTATACCGACATAGAAGCTTTGAATAAAATACTGGAGTCGGATCGGGGAGCAATTTGGACAACGACGATTTCGACTCGGCCGACAAAGATTGGTTTCTGGAAGGATTGGATCCACTTTTAGATCTGTAAGTAAATTTATTTTCATTCACTTTATATAGCTAATTTACTATATGTATTTCATTTTATAAGTTGTCTGCTTTTGTTGCTTTGGAATTAGTTTACATATGCCTATGTAACAAGTAATTTCAATGTTAGAAAATAACTACTTTGGAATTATATGTGTTTCATATTAGTTTGCTGTTCTAAGTTTCATCCTTG
This sequence comes from Coregonus lavaretus, assembly GCF_964263955.1. Classification (NCBI taxonomy): domain Eukaryota; kingdom Metazoa; phylum Chordata; class Actinopteri; order Salmoniformes; family Salmonidae; genus Coregonus; species Coregonus lavaretus. Next base: position 22,743,128 of record NC_140023.1, read on the forward strand.
TAACTTTGGAGAGGCCACTAAACTCTCATGGCCATTGTTTTTGTGGTTCTCACCTCTGCAAAGTGTTAGTTTGCATCGTGTGTGTGCTTCACACCGATGTGAGTCACTGTACAGGTAAAGTTTAGGCTTGGTGTTTTTACTTTACAGTAATGTTTTGTAGATTTAGTCAACTGTAATTCTGTGTGTCTTACAACAATATATCCCTTTATTTTATTCACCACAGAGTGGAGGATTTGGATGATGACGTTTGGGAGCCACCCCTCCCCAGCAATTTCGCCCCGCTGGTCTTCACCCCCCACTGCTATGTCAATCACCCCGTCTGATGGTTCTACATCCACTACTCCGCAAACACCCCACTCCTCTTCAACCTCCCCCACTGCAGGCCCTGGCAACACTCCCCTCTCTGCCAGTTCATCTGGAGGTGCAGGGGCAGGGAGGAGATCTAGGCCTCTACAGAGGAGAGGGAGAGGCAGTGGAAGCAGCACAACAGAGGGAGATGAAACTGAGGACAGGTGGCATACGGTCCTTGAAGATGATGTGGAGCCAGAACAATTTAGGTTTAAACCAAAACGACCAGTCGGTCCTCTGTAGCTCAATTGGTAGAGCATGGCGCTTGTAACGCCAGGGTAGTGGGTTCGATCCCCAGGACCACCCATACGTTAAAAAAAAATGTATGCACACATGACTAAGTCGCTTTGGACAAAAGCGTCTGCTAAATTATATTATGAAACATACACACCCTTACAGCTGTTTCAGCTCTACTTTACCACCTCTGTACTGGGAACAATAATTAGTCATACCAACAAGTATGGGGACAAGAAGCAGCAGGGGGGAAGGAAGATGTCCTGGAAACCTATCACCATGGGTGACATGCTCAACTACATTTCCTTGGTGATTTACATGGGACTGGTAAAGGTATCAAGACTAGTTGACAACTGGAGCAAGTCCCCACTCTATCGGTTCAAGTTCCCCCACCTCCATCATGAGTGAAAACCGATTCTTGGCTGTCAACCGTACTCTTCACAAGAGTGACCCACAAAAGGATCAGGAGAATGACCAGAAGAAGGGGACTGCAGGGTGTGATCGTCTTGCAAGAGTCAAGCCCCTTTATCATGACATGGTAGAGGCATGCAAAACTTACTTCCAGCCTGCTCAAAGTCTATCTGTAGATGAGCGCATGGTTGCCTCAAATGCTTGAATTGGCTTGAAGCAATATATGAAAAATAAGCTGACCAAATGGGGCTACAAGCTCTTTGTGCTAGTCGTTCCAGCCTCTGCCTACAGCCTCTGCCTCTGCCTCTGTCATGCAGTTGATGGACTTCCCTTTACTTGGCAGTGATTACAAGCTCTTTGTGGACAATTTTTATACTAGTCCAATGCTTTTCATAGACCTCTTGAAAAAGACAATGGGGGCTTGTGGCACAACAAAACCCAGGGTGGGGGGGAGGGTGAAATGCCAGTTCTTCTGTCCGAAATGCCAGTTCGCTTTTTGTTTACCTGGCAGAGAGGGACTGCTTCAAAGACTATCACGACATGCACAAGCTATGGTGAAAGTGAAATCTAATCATCTACACCTGGGATGTAAATGAAGACTAATGCCATTTGTAAATAGTTCAGCTTATTTCTATTTTTTCACCTTTTTTAGTGAAGGACACATGTGTAACCAAGTTTGTTTGATAAGACATACATAAAAAACTGGATAAAAATATCTGTTGCTTTTATATTGTTTTTGTGAACAGTTCATTTGTATGTTTGACCAATACATTGGATATGCCTAGGCTAAACATTCAGGCACTTTGGAGAGGTTGAAAAAACACTTGGATATCCCCTGTATGTCCCACGACACCACCACAATGTTTGAGAGAGGTTGGTGTTGTAGAAACTTCGTTTTTATAGTGAGCAATCACTTTTAGGCACATCCAGTGTGCATAAACAGTGCAATTACCACATTCTGACACTTTGGAGAGGTTGAAAGGACACTTGAATGTACCCTGGATACCCCATAACAACACTACAATGTTTGAGTGAGGTTGATATGGTAGAAATTGTTTTTTATACTGAAGAAATGGCATTTAGGGATTGCGAATATGTAATAGCACTGGAATTCACAGACATGCCACTTTGGAGAGGTTTAGGGACACTAGGAAATGTCCCGTGACCACACCTGACACCACTTACTAAAACATCTGCCCATTTCTAGTTGTTAGGTCTATCAATCCCATTTTCCTGATATTGTTCACATGTTGTGGAAGCCATCTGAAGTGTTTCCAGCTCTAGTCATCAATAATTCACTTATAAACTCAGCAAAAAAAGAAACGTCCTCTCACTGTCAACTGCGTTTAACATAACAAGATTCAACAACTGAGACATAAACTGAACAAGTGCCACAGACATGTGACTAACAGAAATTGAATAATGTGTCCCTGAACAAAGGGGGGGGGAGGGGGGGGTCAAAATCAAAAGTAACAGTCAGTATCTCTGGTGGCTACCAGCTGCATTAAGTACTGCAGTGCATCTCCTCATGGACTCCACCAGATTTGCCGGTTCTTGCTGTGAGATGTTATCCCACTCTTCCACCTAGGCACCTGCAAGTTCCCAGACATTTCTGGGGGGAATGGCCCTAGCCCTCACCCTCTGATCCAACAGGTCCTAGACGTGCTCAATGGGATTGAGATCCGGGCTCTTCGCTGGCCATGGCAGAACACTGACATTCCTGTCTTGCAGGAAGTCACGCACAGAACGAGCAGTATGGCTGGTGACATTGTCATGCTGGAGGGTCAAGTCAAGATGAGTCTGCAGGAAGGGTACCAAATGAGGGAGGAGGATGTCTTCTCTGTAACACACAGCGTTGAGATTGCCTGCAATGACAACAAGCTCAGTCCGATGATGCTGTGACACACCGCCCCAGACCATGACGGACCCTCCACATCCAAATCAATCCCGCTCCAGAGTACAGGCCTCGGTGTAACCCTCATTCCTTTGACGATAAATGTGAATCCGACCATCACCCCTGGTGACAAAACCGCGACTCGTCAGTGAAGAGCACTTTTTGCCAGTCATGTCTGGTCCAGCGACGGTGGGTTTGGGCCCATAGGCGACGTTGTTGCGGTGATGTCTGGTGAGGACCTGCCTTACAACAGGCCTACAAGCCCTCAGTCCAGCCTCTCTCAGCATATTGCGGACAGTCTGAGCACTGATGGAGGGATTGTGCATTCCTGCTGTGACCCGGGCAGTTGTTGTTGCCATCCTGTACCTGTCCTGCAGGTGTGATGTACCGATCTTGTGCAGGTGTTGTTACACGTGGTCTGCCACTGCGAGGATGATCAGCTGTCCGTCCTGTCTCCCTGTAGCGCTGTCTTAGGCGTCTCACAGTACGAACATAGCAATTTATTGCCTTGGCCACATCTGCAGTCCTCATGCCTCCTTGCAGCATGCCTAAGGCAGGTTCACGCAGATGAGCAGTGACCCTGGGCATCTTTCTTTAGGTGTTTTTCAGAGTCTGTAGAAAGGCCTCTTAGTGTCTTAAGTTTTCATAACTGTGACCTTAATTGCCTACAGTCTGTAAGCTGTTAGTGTCTTAATGACCGTTCCACAGGTGCATGTTCATTAATTGTTTTATGGTTCATTGAACAAGCATGGGAAACAGTGTTTAAACCCTTTACAATGGAGATCTGTGAAATTATTTGGATAATTATGAATTATCTTTGAAAGACAGGGTCCTGAAAAAGGGACGTTTCTTTTTTTGCTGAATTTAGCTTGTCAATGAAAGATGACTTTCAAAATAAAAAAAACATATTTTGTGTGTGCTTGATCTTGTGTATTCTGAACTATGTATCCTATCTACTGATCATTTCCTCAGCATCTCCCAGATGTCTTCTTTCCAAATATACCAAGTTTTTGCATGTCAAGATCATGTATTCCACATGAATAGCAGTCACTTTTGGGTATGTCTATTTAGGCAGAAATCTACATTTTGCCATTACATTTAAGAGGCTAGAGCTGGCCGCCCAGCCAAACTGAGCAATCGGGAGAAGGGCCTTGATCAGGGAGGTGACCAAGAACCCAATGGTCACTGACAGAGCTCCAGAGTTCCTCTTGAGATGGGAGAACCTTCCAGAAGGACATCCATCTCTGCAGCACTCCACCAATCAGGCCTTTTTATGGTAGAGTGGCCAGACAAAAGCCACGCCTTTAGTAAAAGGCACATGACAGCTCGCTTAGAGTTTGCCAAAAGGCACCTAAAGGACTCAGACCATGAGAAACCACATTCTCTGGTCTGATGAAACGAAGATTGAACTCTTTGGCCTGAATGCCAAGTGTCATGCCTGGAGGAAACCTGGCACCATCCCTACGCTGAAGCATGGTGGTGGCAGCATCATGTTGTGGGGATGTTTTTCAGCAGCAGGGACTGGGAGACTAGTCAGGATCGAGAGGAAAGATTAATGGAGCAAAGTACAGAAAGATCCTTGATGAAAACCTGCTCCAGAGCGCTCAGGACCTCAGACTGGGGCGATGGTTCACCTTCCAACAGGACAATGACCCTAAGCACACAATACAACGGAGGAGTAGCTTCGGGACAAGTCTCTGAATGTCCTTGAGTGGCCCAGCCAGAGCCCGGACTTGAACCCAATCGAACATCTCTAGAGAGACCTGAAAATAGCTGTGCAGCAACGCTCCCCATCCAACCTGAGAGAGTGAGAGAATCTGCAGAGAAGAATGGGAGAAACTCCCCAAATACATGTGTGCCAAGCTTGTAGCATCATACCCAAGAAGACTCGAGGCTGTAATCGCTGCCAAAGGTGATTTCAATAAAGTACTGAGTAAAAGGTCTGAATACTTATGTAAATGTGATATTTCAGTTTTACATTTTAAATAAATTTGCTAAAATTTCAAATTATCTGTTTTTGCTTTGTCATTATGGGGTATTGTGTGTAGATTGATTGGGGGGGGGGGGGGGGACAATTTAATCCCCATTTTCGAATAAAGCTTTAACGTAAGAGTGTGGAAAAAGTCAAGGAGTCTGTATACTTCCCGAATGCACTGTATGTTGATTGATAGTGTTTTCCCTGGGATTTTATTGAACAACACTGTTCCTAAAGCTAATCTGAGTGACTCAAACATTTATAACAAAATCAATGTGGGCCCTATGCCATGACAAGTTCTCCCTGATTGTCTGGTTTTTATTTAGGTGATTGTTAATTCTCAAAGATGTTATTAAAAAAATGTATAGCTTTTCTACATACTTGATATTAGGCTTTATTAATTTAAGTGTACACTGAAAACGTTTTACTATCATGATAAATTATTCAAAAAGACAATTTAAATCATATTTTTTGGAGAGTGGTGGCAATGATTTAGCAGCGGCTGAGATACAAACGTTTCACACATCCCAGCGTGTTTTCCTCATTGAACTAACCAGTATGAAACTTGTGTTTTCTTGACAAAAGAAGGCAAGGGGAAAAATAAACACTATGGTGGAATTGGGACAAATCCAGTTACAACATTTGCATAAATTATGAACCTGTAAAATATTTTTCTACTTCAGACTGTTGGGGGCCCTGTGTAGGTGTATTTGCGACCCGCAGCTCAACTCGTCCTCCCAGGACATCCGGCCGGCTGAGTCTCTGGGCCAGTTGTTGCTCTTCCACCTCAACTCCAAGTCTGCCCTGCAGCGCATCGCTGTGGCCCTGGTCCTCTGTGAGTGGGCCGCCGTGCAGAAGGTAAGGCCCCAGTCTCTTTTTCGTTCGTCAGATTGTTTTGTTTGTTCACCACAATTCTGTCAGGATTTATTTTAGATTTAGACTTTTTTTTAGACTTTTATGGCCGGGATTCAAACAAACACAAACTACCTGTGCAGGGCGATTTTACTTTAAATTTCTGCTTGAGCCGACGTCCAAGGTGTACTGTAGATAGCCAACATGATATCAGCAAACTGTAGTTTCATTGAATTCCGGCCAATGTCAAATGAAACCTTGCCTCCTCCCTCTCTCGCCTCAGGAGTGTCAGGTGGTGTCAGCCATGGTCCAGCCTCGCCTGTTAGCCATCCTGTCAGAGCAGCTGTACTATGATGAGATCGCCATTCCCTTCACACGCATGCAGAACGAGTGTAAGCAGCTCATCGCCCTGCTGGCCGACGCTCAGATCGACGTGCGCGACCGCCTCAACTGCAGCGTGTTCACTATCGACCAGGCCAACGAACTGGTGAGGACGACACTGACACTATCTGTGTAGCATCCCTATGAGATGAAATGGCAGCCAAATCAATTACATTGTGGATTTAAATTGTCTATTTGTCAGAAGTCATTTTTCTGCTCTTGCCAGTTCAGACCGCATTTCTTTATTGCCCGTTCCGGGATTCGATTCGTCGATCCTCCGGCTACAGGTCCGCCTCGCTAACCTCTGGGCCACCTGCTGGCCACTTTCCATCTCCCTGGTTCAGTCTAAGCTCAGTGGGGATCAAGTTACTATAACTTATAATATTCGACATGTTTGATTTTACAGAACATAACTGGGGCACCTTATGCTCTCATTTCGCAAAGTTAGGTTACTATAGTGCTTTGTGCTTTCTCTGTGGTGTGTTCGCTTGTCTGGGAAGAAGGCCCTGTGCCCGTCTGCCACGGAAACAGGGTTGTGCTGAGACTTGTAGTGTACTAATATAGACTCTCTCTGGTCCTCTTCAACTGTCACTGTTCCTATGCTGGGAGAAAAAAACTATCCTAGTTTAGGATGCTTATACTAAGAGTACTAGTCCCGTGTTTTTACCACGTTGGTTAAGTCTTCATAGATTCATAACCTACATTCTCAACACAGATTAAATGCAGCATTTAGCAGAATACATTTTGAGCTCTCTGAAGTCATTACTCATGTTTTATGATTCAATATTTAATGTTCTCCAGGGATTGCATTAGGTTTCAGAAACCTGCATTTTCTAAACGTTAATGCTACTAAACATTCGGGAGAATAGCTTTGTTTTCCTCAGAGGACAACAGAAGTGCTACGCTATTTGGTTAGCAGCCACGCATAAGTAAATGAGCTAACAATGAAAGAGCACGGTATCTTTTGCATAGACGATGCATGACCATCAGCTCCTAATGTTTTGCTTGAAGTTAATCTTGCATTTTAACTTGCTAAAACCACCGGAGAAACGTAAACGTCAGTCCGAGCACTGTCTGCTGATCAAGAGCACATTTCTGAATGCAGGAATTTTATTGGTTTGAAGACTAGCAAGATTTGTCATTCGAGTGGAAAAGTGCAGCTGATGGACTGAAGCGAGCAGAAATAACAATGAGAACCATTTTTAGATTTACAAAATGCCTGCGTTAAAAAAACACAGCAATATATTATTTACTGTTTTATCTTATCTGCGTGAAAAACTCTGAATTCTGTGTTATTGGGACCTCTGGTTTTAATCTGTTATGTTGGAACATTGGTAATGGAATGATTGTTTTGTAAACAGATCCATTTGCCCTGAATCTGTCGTTCTCTATCGGTTCCATTTCCCTAAACTCCAAAATGGAATTAAACTATAGACCCTATTGAGGTTAATGGAGGCTAAACTCCATTGTATTGAACGATGACAAACCTAGGAATGTTATTACTCACCTTCTCCATCTTCTGCTATTCCCTCCATACATAGGTGACCACCATCTTCGCAGAGTCCACCGTGGGTCTGGATATGAAGTCCAAACAGTTTCAGCCACTGGACAGCAAGCGTCAGCAGGCCCAGTCCACGGTGGGCGAGACCGGTGTAGAGTGGCAGCAGCTGCACCTGCGTGTCCACATGTTTACCGCCTGCGCCGTGGTCAACCTGCAGGTAGTCCGCACCAACGTCATCTAATACTGCTGACTGATACTGGCAACTTTATTTCTTTATCGATACTTTGCTTTCTGGATATCGACACCTATTCAAATTGTTTTAAATATTTTGTACTTTAAAACATTACACTGTGTTCAAAATATTAAGAACACCTGCTCTTTCCATGACAGACTATCCAGGTGAAAGCTATGATCCCTTATTGATGTCACTTAAATCCACTTCAATCAGTGTAGTTTAAGGGGAGGAGACAAGTTAAAGAAGGATTTTTAAGCCTTGAGACATTGTGTATGTTCGGCATTCAGAGAGTGAATGGGCAAGACCAAAGATTTAAGTGCCTTTAAACGGGGTATGGTAGTAGGTACCAGGCGCACCGGGTTATGTCAAGAATTGCAACGCTGCTGGGTTTTTCACGCTCAACAGTTTCCCATGCGAAATGACTAAAATGTAAATATAGATTGGTCCACCACACAAAGGACATCCAGCCAACTTGACACAACTGAGGGCAGCATTGGAGTCAACATGGGCCAGCATCCCTGTGGAACGCTTTCGACACCTTGTAGAGTCCATGCCCTGACGAATTGAGGCTGTTCTGAGGGCAAAAGGGGGGGTGCACAACTCGATATTAGGAAAGTGTTCCTAATGTTTGGTATACTCGAGTGGCACAGCGGTCTAAGGCACTGCATCTCAGTGCTTGAGGCGTCACTACAGACCCCCTGGTTCGATTCCAGGCTGTATCACAGCCGGCCGTGATTGGGAGTCCCATAGGGTGGCGCACAATTGGCCCAGCGTCGTCCGGGTTTGGCCGGTGTAGGCTGTCATTGTAAATAAGAATTTGTTCTTAACTGACTTGCCTAGTTAAATAAAGATAAAATAAAAATACTCAGTGTAGATTTACCATTTTGTAAGTATTTTTTTCCCCCTCTGCTCACCTGTTTAGCCAAAGCATTGTTTTGCATTATATTCTTAATTGAAGGCCTATTTGGCATTCCAGATTAGGTCATTGTCTCTATTTGCTGTTTTATTCAGTATTCATGTATTTTAATCCTCATTTACACTGAACAAAAATATAAACGCAACATGTAAAGTGTTGGCCCCATGTTTCAAGAGCTGAAATAAAAAATCCCAGAAATGTGCTGTGGAGTATTTCTGTCTGTAATAAAGCCCTTTTGTGGGGGAAAAAGTCATTCTGATTGGCTTGGCCTGGCTCCCGCTGTGGGTGGGCCTATGCCCTCCCAGGTCCACCCATGGTTGCGCCCCTGCCCAGTCATGTGAAATCCATAGATTAGGGACTAATTTATTTATTTCAGTTGAACTGATTTCCTTATATGAACTGTAACTCAGTAAAATATTTGAAATTGTTGCGTTTATATTTTTGTTCAGTATAAATGCATAGTATTAGTATTGATATCAGCAATATTAGCCAGAGAAGTACATGGAGTATATGGAAACTGAAATGTACAGCGTTAAATCTGGGTTGTGTTCATTAGGCACCAAACAGACTAAAACAGACTATTTGGACTTGTCCAAGAAACAAACGCTCATTTTCATTTTCCCACATCCCAACCTGCAGGCGCTACCAGACAAGCTGAACCCGGTGGTGCGTCCGCTGATGGAGGCGGCTAAGCGGGAGGAGAACACCCTGGTTCAGGGCTACGCCGCCTCCTTCATCGCCAAGCTGCTGCAGCAGTGTGCTGGTAGGCAGCCATGTCCCAATTCCAAGATCGTCAAGAACCTGTGTTCGTCGGTCTGTGTGGACCCCCTGCTCACGCCCTCCGCGGCCTGCCCCGTGCCCCCCATTCAGGAGACTGCTAGAGGTATGGGATGGGTTACACAACACACCATAGTGAAATGTAGACCAAAACTGAGAAGATCTTATGGTCCCTCCCTGTTTCAGTCAGATTTGTTCCGTTTGGTGCCTTATGAACATGACCCAGATTAACACTAACGAGGTTGTGGCTGCCAGAAACAGATTTGACATAGAACCCTCTGACACTCACTCTGTTGTTCCTTTCTCTCTCACCCCTAGCTGGCATGTCGGAGAAAGAATGCATGCACCACATGGTCAATAAGACTAAGGGCATCATCACCCTGTACCGCCACCAGAGGGCAGCATTCGTCATCACCAGCAAGAGGGGCCCCACCCCCAAAACCCCCAAGACCCCCACCACTGAACTGCCACCCGGCAGCACCATCACCACAGACACTGATGAGGTGGGTGACTGAGGGAGCAAACGTTTACCCGAACATTTACCTGTGTATTGACTGTTCTTGATGAAGATGGTTTATTTTTGACCATTTCAGAATAAAAAGCCATGTCTCGTCCAGAGAAGAGGGGCCGAGTTCTCCCTGATAACGGTTGCCAGGCACTTTGGCCAGGAGCTGACGGGGTCACTGCCATACCTCTGGGAGTCTGTGGTGGGACCTTTGAGGGCCGTGGTGGAGGACAACCAAGGCATCGGTATGCTACACTACTCATTAGATCATATGGGTCATTTTCATTAGGGATCACCGTAACTGAAAACAAAAGTTTCTTATTGGACAAGGAAAGGTAGCCCTTCCCAGTTTCAGTCCATTTGGTGCCTAATGAACATGACCAAGATGTATTGCTATTTGCTGTCCACTTCTAGATGGGCATCTTCATATACCGCTTGTGTGTGTCGTCAACAATGAAGAGATATTGATGCATTTCTGCTCTGTGGTGTTGTAGATGGGAAGCTCCAGTTGGAGAGGGGGGATGCTGCGGCCCAGGAGCTGGTCAACTCTCTGCAGGTGCTGGAGGTCACGGCTGGGGCCATGGCCCCCGAGCTCAAACCTCTGGTAAGACAACATGCAGGAGTCTCGCTAGTAGAACCACCAACGCCCTATCTACCAAACTCCAGTAAAAGATTGACTTCTCAAAGCTCTCTTTCATTTAAAGGGAAATTACACAACTTTCTCCAATGTTTTCAAACCTCAAAAGTAGTCGGTCAAGATGAGTCCACATCCCTCACCATCTGCTGTGTAGGTCCAACTATATGCCTCAAGCCCAAATTAATGGTGAAGATGAGCACCGGTATCTGGAAATTACGTGGCGGTGTTTTGGATAGTGGCATGTACATCACCTGCCACAATCCAAAACACCTCCATGTGGCCTGGTACGTGTGTTTATCTCAACAGAGGACTTTGACATGAAAATATCAGACACTTTGATTTTGGAGTGTATTGTCTGTCTAGTAAGTTCTTCCCCTGTGTGTTTCAGTTGTTGGAGCACCTGCCCCACCTGTTCACCTGTCTGCAGCACCCGTACACGGCCGTGCGTCACATGGCGGCGCGCTGCGTTGGCGTGCTCAGTAAGATCGCTACCATGGAGACCATGAACCTGTTCCTGGAGCGCGTGCTGCCCTGGCTGGGGTGCATCGAGGATGGCACTAAGCAGGAGGGGGCCATCGAGGCCATGGCCTGTATCCTTCATACGATGTCAGTCAGACATGTTCCCATGTATGGGCTACCAACCAATGTTTTTATGTAAGATGGAAAAATGACATGCCATGGAGTAGACACTTTTATCCAACAGTACATTGAGTGCATGAATGAATTTGTTGTATATGTGACCCCAGCGGGAATCGAACCCATAACCCCACAAGACCTGATGTAACTGAAAGAATGGGTGTAATAATGAAACCAGGGGAGTGGGTGTCGTGTGGTTGGTTGTCCTTGACCCCTTAACCCCCCCCAGGTGTGATGGAGCAGTTGGATGTGGACATCGTGCCGTACATTGTGCTGCTGGTGGTGCCGGTGCTGGGCCGCATGAGTGACCCCAGTGACAGTGTCCGTTTCATGGCCACGCAGTGCTTCGCCACCCTCATCCGCCTGCTGCCACTTGAGGTAAACACACACACAACAATACAGCACAGTCAGTATATTTTAAGGAGATTTGTTTGAGCAAGTAGTTATTTGGGTGTAGTTTAGTCTTTTTTGGGTGCCAGGTAATTTGTAGATCTGTGATTCTGCGCAGTCCGACTGCAGTGTAGTCGATTTCAAACACTCGCTATATCTGCCATATACATGCTATCTGCAGTGTTACTTCCTACTGTGCAATATGGTTATTTGCCTTTTGCCCAGTAGAGGGCAGTATCTCACTGTTTTCCTATGCTGAATAGCGGGGCTGTTTTATGTGATGGTCATTTGGAGGGTGTGTGTGCTCTAATGAAGTTGGGCATTTTTTATTGATGGCGACATTGACATCTGTCAGCGGTTAAGTGTTGTCAGTTCATTTGTTCACTTCAATCAGAAAGATTAAGTGGGAGTAATGAAATCGGCGCATTGCAGAACCGGGACGGCTCAATGTCAGCCAAATTACCTCCCAGACGGAGACACGCACAGTTGACTCCCATATAAAACATTTAGGAGGCTTGGCTTTTGCAGCTGGTAATGTTTGTTTGGATGTCTTACACCCTTTTCACACTATCATGCAAACCCCAATTGTATTGAGCTCAGATATTTTATTTTCTCATTATTTCCAGCAAGGTTCCAGCAACTATGGTGGATGTGAAACCAGGCCAGCAAAGTACAGCTGGGCTTGGTTCAGCTTAGTGATGTGAAAAGGGTATGAGTTTTGAGTCTGAACTTTTTATTTTTTCAGGCGGGTATCCCGGATCCTCCCACCATGTCGGATGATCTGATTCGCCAGAAGGCCAGAGAGCGTCACTTCATGGAGCAGCTGCTGGACAGCAGGAAGTTGGAGAACTACAAGATCCCTGTGCCCATCAAGGCTGAGCTCCGCAAGTATCAGCAGGTGTGTGTTTACATGGCCTTTTTTTTTCTTTGTGCATTTACATTTTGTGGGTGTTAGAATTCTACCAACAATTGGTCGGGCCGATATTTTTCGGCCGATATTAGCCCTTTCATAGTCTTATCGGCTAACAGTCCTTGGCTATAGGTGCAGCCGATATCCCCTTTATAGCGCGAGCGCACTGTGCCTCTTGTGTCAAACTGCTGCAAGCTACAGCCGGCACAACTCACTCATTGCTACTAAGCCTTTCATCGAGGAACCTATAGGCTGGATCTTGCTACCCACTCATGCTGCACATAATTTATCACACTTCAATAATGCAGAAATGTTGAACTCTAAATTAATTTACAGTTCGGAAAAGCAATGTCCATACAGGCTAGAGCACTTCACAAAGAAAGATACCGTTAGCTAGCTAGTAGCTAGCAAAATAACATTCAGCATTCACATAAAGCTAACTTTGCTAGCTAGCTTACAGCTAAAGTAGGGATGCAAATATCAGTCAATTTTGCAGCCGACAAACCATCCTCCATTAATCGGTTAACAAACGGTTACATTTGTTCCAAACAGTAAAATGAGGTGAACAACAAAGTACTATGCATGGGTAGGGTGTTAGGAGGGTAAAATAACATTGCTGAACTGAGCATACCAAATGATACAACTCTCAGCACAGTGCACTTTGTTTAATATCTGTGGGCATTACCATTGCTGAGATATTACAATTTGTGTAACCGAATTCTGGGTCGAAAGGTCGCAGGAGATAATGCACCGGTCAATGGCAAAGCCTTTTCCAAAAATGGCACCAAAATGACACCGGTAGATTCAGATTAACATACAGAAACTAAAATATCTCAAGATAGGAAAGTTCTATCAACATGACATTTTCAGGGGTTATACATATTATGAGCATGTTAAAATTAAATATGTACAGTGCATTTGGAAAGTATTCAGACCCCTTGACTATTTCCACATTGTTACGTTACAGCTTTATTCTAAAATTGATTCAATCGTTTTTTTCCCTCATCAACCTACACACAATACCCCATAATGACAAAGCAAAAACAGGTTTTTAGACATTTATGAAAAACGTAAATATCACATTTACGTAAGTATTCAGACCCTTTACCCAGTACTTTGTTGAAGCACCTTTGGCAGCGATTACAGCCTCGAGTCTTCTTGGGTATGACACTACAAGCTTGGCACACCTGTATTTGGGGAGTTTCTCCCATTCTTCTCTGCAGATCCTCTCAAGCTCTGTCAGGTTGGATGGGGAGCGTCGCTGCGCAGCTATTTTCAGGTCTCTCCAGAAATGTTCGATCGGGTTCAAGGACATTCAGAGACTTGTCCCGAAGCCACTCCTGTGTTATCTTGGCTGTGTGCTTAGGGGCGTTGTCCTTCGCTCCAGTCTGAGGTCCTGAGCGCTCTGGAGCAGGTTTTCATCAAGGATCTGTCTGTACTTTGCTCCATTCATTTTTCCCTCGATCCTGACTAGTCTCCCAGTCCCTGCCGCTGAATAACATCCCCACAGCCAGATGCTGCCTCCACCATGCTTCACCATAGGGATGGTGCCAGGTTTCCTCCAGATGTGACGCTTGGCATTCAGGCCAAAGAGTTAAATATGTGTTTCATCAGACCAGAGAATCTTGTTTCTCATGGTCTGAGTCCTTTAGGTGCCTTTTGGCAAACTGCAAGCGGGCTGTCATCTGCCTTTTACTGAGGAGTGGCTTCCATCTGGCCACTCTACCATGAAGGCTTGATTGGTGGTGCTGCAGAGATGGTTGTCCTTCTGGAAGATTTTCCCATCTCCACAGAGAAACTCTGGAGCCATCGGGTTCTTGGTCACCTCCCAGACCAAGGCCCTTCTCCCCCAATTGCTCAGATTGTCCGGGCAGCCAGCTCTAGGAAGAGTCTTGGTGCTTCCAAACTTCTTCCATTTAAGAATGGAGGCCACTGTGTTCTTGGACCTTCAATGCTGCAGACATTTTTTGGTAGCCTTCCCCAGATCTGTGCCTCGACACAATCCTGTCTCTGAGCTCTTTGGACAATTCCTTCGAACTCATGGCTTGGTTTTTGCTCTGACATGCACTGTCAACTGTGGGACCTTTATATAGACAGGTGTGTGCCTTTCCAAATCATGTCCAATCAATTGAATTTACCACAGGTGGACTCCAATCAAGTTGTAGAAACATCTCAAGGATGATCAATGGAAACAGGATGCACCTGAGCTCAATTTCTCATAGCAATGGGTCTGAATACTTGTGCAAAAATTTCTAAAAACCAGTTCACTTTGTCATTATGGGGTATTGTGTGTAGATTGAGGGAAGTATTTAATCAATTTTAGAATAAGGCTGTAAAATGTGGAAAAAGTCAATGGGTCTGAATACTTTCCGAATGCACTGTATACATACCGGAAAACTTCAATTAAACACAAATAGCCACCTGTTCCTTTTCAGTAGCCTGGCAACGGCACACATTTCAGCAAGTAAACACCTGTTTTAAATCAACGCCCTGTCTAAATTAAATGGTGATTAGGTTACCATTAATTGTTTACAAGGTTGAATGTTTAATTTGTTACATTACATAATTCAGTAGTGACTTGGAATAGTTATGGCAATCAGCCATTTTTATCAGCAGTAAGTAACTGTTAGCTTTTGGCTGCTAGCTAACTGGCAAGCACAAAAACACAACTTCGGGAATACAGACCCCAAGAAATCGTCTGATCGCCGTCTAGTGGTGAAAGTAAGAACTGACAAATGCACAGTCAGGATAATTACTCTGTCTTTTTTTTTTTTTTTTTTTTTAAAGCATACTAAGACAAAAAAAAAAACGTGACAGTGTGTAAATCATTACACATTAGTGCAGGAAATGAAGAAATTGATTAAAATGCTGGTAGTGAATGCTGGAAATAAACAATTAACTATGCAAATGAACAAAAGCTGTGTACATTAAGGAAATATAGAAGTCTGTCTCTAGAAAGCGCCTGTTGTGTCCAGTGATTGAAGCAAATTAAAGCCTGGGCTATTAATTATAATAATATAATATAATATGCCATTTAGCAGACGCTTTTATCCAAAGCGACTTACAGTCATGCGTGCATACATTTTTTTTTTGTGTATGGGGTGGTCCCGGGGATCGAACCCACTACCTTGGCGTTATAAGCGCCGTGCTCTACCAGCTGAGCTACAGAAGTGTTACGGTATGCACATGTATACATTTCATGTTGCATGCAATGAATCATTGACCAATTAGTATTTTTCCACTTAAGTTATTTATTTTGACCTACTAATGCAATTAGTCACACACATATGCTACAGTACTAACCAGAGGTCATACCTTTAGGGTTTTAGTGTGCTTGTAACAGAAACAGTAATTTGACTCAACGTCTTATTTTTCTTCTGCCCACCTGCTCTAAAACTGTGTGCGGTGGCTAACCTTCCTGATAGCTACTCTAGCAAAGGTGATATTGTAAGATTGCATGAAATCTTGACCGCAGCATAGCAAAATGTTCCCAAGAATCTGATCTATATGGTCAAACAGTGTAGATAAAAGCTTGCTTCCTTCTCACTCAAGCATTTTTTTAGCTTTCTCTACAAACCTCCTTCGACGTCAGTCAACTTGTATACTTCGAGTTGGTACTTAACTCGTTTATGATTGGACAAGATAACACCTCCCAAAATGGACGAATGTGAAAGCAGTATTTTCAGGAGAACGCGAACAGTGGTTGTCAGAAGAAGCGTAAAACCGCTCTGGCCCCACTGATGGAGCAATTGACATTTACACATTATTCATAACATATTAAGGAAGATTTACATTTATTTAAATTCACAGTTGATCAAAATATGATTTATAAAGTGAGCACCAGAGTGAAACAGCATTCTCAGTCAAGATTGTCACGTGACCTAACACCCTAGCATGGGTACAAGGAATGGAAATTAAGAGCTTTAAAAACATGGACAATAGGAAGCCGATCGTCTCATATTATTGAACGTACAACTTCTGTAAGGAAGCAGACCATGTAAAGATGGTTTCATGTGACAGAGATGAATATCTCTGTTAATGTAGAAAGAGGGGAAATCTAAACATGCAACAACTAGAATGCTTCTCCTTTCTGTCTCTGCTCCATTGCACCCTGCTTCAGCCTGTCTGAGTTGCCTAGCAACAGGTTTCTGCTCGCAGCGCGCTCTGACTAGAGACTGAGCATTAGTTGACGTTACGCAAGCTACTTTCTAACTCAAACTCACTGTACATTACAATTTTAGTCAAAATAATAATTCTGGTCGTATCCAACACTGTTCCAGTTTTTTGAGTGACGAGATTTGTTATATTCTGACACAATTTAATTCCACAAAATTATACAAATGAACCTATAGACCGATAATTTTGTGGGGACTAACGGTTAATCCTTAAGTCTATTGACGCACCTGTTTAACATAATAATAAAAAAATCCCCATCAAAATCCGTCAGTTTAAGCTAGAGATATATATTTGAGCTAGGGATGTCGGCCTTCCACATCTGCGATGGAAGGTGGCAGAACTACAGCAGTGTTTGTCAGACCATGAGACATCCCGAAAATTAGTCTTCTCACAAACTGTAGTGTCCGAACGGTTTGACTCTATGGAAAGGGGGGACTCTCACAAACGTCATGGGGTTCTCTGTTTTGCTCTACGACCCCCACAAGTGTCACAGGACTCGTCTGAAGGTAACCCATACAAACGGATGGAGGTAGTTCTGTGCCAACAAAAATAAGGGGTTAAATATGTGTCCAAAAAACTAAAATATTTCCTGAGCTCTCTTATATCTCCTAGATATAGAACAGACGCTTAAATCGCATTCCTTATGAGTTATTTGGACTATTTTATGCCATTTAGGAATGTGTTATTCAATGCGTTTCTATGGGCTATAGTAGTAGGCCAAATTCAATATTTTATTTTATTTAAAATATATATAATTTTTTTTATACCTGAAGAGGTCATTAAAATTCAAAGTCAAATAGCTAAAGGATCCATGGTATAACCATCTTAAAACAATTCAATTTCTTTACCAGAAAGTCAGTGTTTCTGCACAGACCCTTTTAAGCGCAACACACAACGAGCTCTGCTGTGCGGTTGTCACTAGTTACCACAAGCACAAAGTAATAATTATGGCTTATCCACAGATAGAACAATGAGACCGATATTTCACCGATATTTGTACACGTGCACTTCACGGAGGAGGTGTTCCCTAACGGAAATATGCAGATGCATGCTAGAACGCACCAATAGGATCTCGCTAGCTCGTGCTTGGCTCTGCCAACCTCCTTGCTTGTTCTGCCCACTATGACTCATTTGTTCCAATTGGAAACGACAGGCTGTGGTATATCTTGGTTTAGTTATATATATTTTTTGGCTATTTCTATAATTTCTTAATCTGATTTTAACCCTAACCTTAACCACACTGCTAACATTATGCCTAACCTTAAATTAAGACCAAAAAGGGATTTTTTGTTTTCATGAATTTTTACTATATAGCCAATTTTGACTTTGTGGCTGTGGTAACTAGTGACAACCCTGCTGTGCAGTGTGCTCTCGGTCTCAGCAGCTAGCAGCTGTGTAGAGCAGTCTATCTCTTGTGGTGCTTAAACAACCATTATGCGTGTAGCTTTGAGCAACAATTTTGAAGGAAAACTTACATAAAGTTCAACCATAAACACATTTCCAGGGCGTTTCTTTAGATAACAGCAAAAACATCATTTGCACAGAAGGAGCTAGCTAGTTATGCTAACATTAGCTAGCAGCTAGCTAACCAAACAAGAATGTTTACAATGCCATGGCTGAATGCCTCTTGGTTAAACTCTAATCAAGAGGCATTCAGCAGCGGTAGATTAGGGTTGGAGTGAAAATCTACAGAACAGTAGCTCAATCAATCAATCAATTTTATTTTATATAGCCCTTCTTACATCAGCTAATATCTCGAAGTGCTGTACAGAAACCCAGCCTAAAACCCCAAACAGCTAGTAATGCAGGTGTAGAAGCACGGTGGCTAGGAAAAACTCCCTAGAAAGGCAAAACCTAGGAAGAAACCTAGAGAGGAACCAGGCTATGAGGGGTGGCCAGTCCTCTTCTGGCTGTGCCGGGTGGAGATTATAACAGAACCATGCCAAGATGTTCAAAAATGTTCATAAGTGACAAGCATGGTCAAATAATAATCAGGAATAAATCTCAGTTGGCTTTTCATAGCCGATCATTAAGAGTTGAAAACAGCAGGTCTGGGACAGGTAGGGGTTCCATAACCGCAGGCAGAACAGTTGAAACTGGAATAGCAGCAAGGCCAGGCGGACTGGGGACAGCAAGGAGTCACCACGGCCGGTAGTCCCGACGTATGGTCCTAGGGCTCAGGTCTCTCAGTTGGCTTTTCATAGCCGATCATTAAGAGTTGAAAACAGCAGGTCTGGGACAGGTAGGGGTTTCGTAGCCGCAGGCAGAACAGTTGAAACTGGAATAGCAGCAAGGCCAGGCGGACTGGGGACAGCAAGGTGTCATCATGCCCGGTAGTCCTGACGTATGGTCCTAGGGCTCAGGTTCTCAGAGAGAAAGAGAGAACGAGAGAATTAGAGAGAGCATACTTAAATTCACACAGGACACTGGATAAGACAGGAGAAGTACTCCAGGTATAACCAACTAACCCCAGCCCCCCGACACATAAACTACTGCAGCATAAATACTGGAGGCTGAGACAGGAGCGGTCCGGAGACACTGTGGCCCCATCCGAAGAAACCCCCGGACAGGGCCAAACAGGAAGGATATAACCCCACCCACTCCGCCAAAGCACAGCCCCCGCACCACTAGAGGGATATCCCCAACCACCAACTTACAATCCTGAGACAAGGCCGAGTATAGCCCACAGAGGTCTCCACCACAGCACAAACCAAGGGGGGGGCGCCAACCCAGACAGGAAGATCACGTCAGTAACTCAACCCACTCAAGTGACGCACCCCTCCCAGGGACGGCATGAAAGAGCACCAGCAAGCCAGTGACTCAGCCCCTGCAACAGGGTTAGAGGCAGAGAACCCCAGTGGAGAGGGGAACCGGCCTGGCAGAGACAGCAAGGGCTGTTCGTTGCTCCAGCCTTTCCGTTCACCTTCACACTCCTGGGCCAGACTACACTCAATCATATGACCTACTGAAGAGATAAGTCTTCAGTAAAGACTTAAAGGTTGAGACCGAGTCTGCGTCTCTCACATGGGTAGGCAGACTGTTCCATAAAAATGGAGATCTATAGGAGAAAGCCCTGCCTCCCGCTGTTTGCTTAGAAATTCTAGGGACAATTAGGAGGCCTGCGTCTTGTGACCGTAGCGTACGTATTGGTATGTACGGCAGGACCAACTCGGAAAGATAGGTAGGAGCAAGCCCATGTAACGCTTTATAGGTTAACAGTAAAACCTTGAAATCAGCCCTTGCCTTAACAGGAAGCCAGTGTAGGGAAGCTAGCACTGGAGTAATATGATCAAATTTCTTGGTTCTAGTCAGGATTCTAGCAGCCGTATTTAGCACTAACTGAAGTTTATTTAGTGCTTTATCCGGGTAGCCGGAAAATAGAGCATTGCAGTAGTCTAACCTAGAAGTAACAAATGCATGGATTAATTTTTCTGCATCATTTTTGGACAGAAAATTTCTGATTTTTGCAATGTTACGTAGATGGAAAAAAGCTGTCCTTGAAACAGTCTTGATATGTTCGTCAAAAGAGAGATCAGGGTCAAGAGTAACGCCTAGCTCTCCAGGAACAGGGTTGGAAAGCATGTGTGTGACATCCACTGCTCCTCAGATATGCTCCAGGACTAAAGGATGAGGGATGGCCTTGTCTCTAACTAGTTAAAGAACTCTGCAAGCAATTCAGCACTTTCCACTTCATCTTCGGTCTCATTGTCTTCTGCCAGCCTCTACAAATAGGGTTTGCTTTAAATGTTGCAGGGAGGGCGGCTGCTGCTGACAAATGGCTTTAGGACAGAACACATTTTAAAGTGGTGAAATGGATGGGCTATGTCCCCAACCTCCATCTCTCTCTAATGGAAAAGTGATTTGTAGATCAGTGATTCTGCCTGCGATGTAGTCATATGCAAAATATCAGCACAGTGACAATGTTTGTGTATGAATCCTTTCACTCATCACTTCACAAGGTGTGGCATAAAATGCAGTGCAACAGCTCATTTGCATCACATCATTGTCCCTCTCTGCCAGAGCTAGTATGTAAAATGTTTGACAAGGTTATTAAAATGAATAATTTGATGGACCGTTTCAATAACTTTGATCTTTCCAGGACGGAGTGAACTGGCTGTCCTTCCTGAACAAGTACAAGCTGCATGGTATCCTGTGTGACGACATGGGCCTGGGCAAGACCCTGCAGTCCATCTGCATCCTTGCTGGGGACCACTACCTCAGGTACTTAACTGCATGACCACACACACTGGTCGTGTTCCAGGCCGACTATATTGCAGTTGCGCTGTTTGCATCATCCAATGGTTGCATGCCATGTCATCGACTGCAGTCGAGCATCAGATTGCTATAGCATATGTGGTTACCAGACGTCATCCGAGCACGCAACAGAACGGTCTACAGTCTACACTCGGTTCATTTTTTATGAAATCGTTTTCATTAAATATTTCTTTATCCTAGTTATTTTTTATTATTGGATTCTGCAATGCGTTTAGCCTTTACGACTGGGACTGCAAGTTTGCGTCCCGGATTCCTCTTAAGTAGCAGTTAGCTGCTAGCCGTCATGAAAACAGAGCAGGCTAACGCTAGCAGTGCAAGCCCACTGATGTTTTTTCCCAGGGCTGGTCACAAATGCTTTAGGTGTTTTGATGATTTCCACACAATCACAAGATTGTGGAACTGAAAAATGGACAGGGATTTGTCTGCCCTAAATGCACCACCATCAAGCAGCTTAGGGAAGAGATCCTCTGGCTATGAGAAAAGGATTACCTATTTTCTAAGTACACCAACCTTACTGTAGCCCAGGCAAACCGAATCTGTTTTAAATGCCTATAGCAAAGCTGTCGTTGAGTCGGGCAGCGTTGATCTGTCCCAATCCAACGGACAGATGTTAAGCTCAACTCCGCGGCCCATGGGCGACTGGATCTCGCAAGGCGTAGGAGATCGGGGAGGCAGTCTGGCCACCCTTCATCTATCCGAGAAGATCCGATTCAGCTATCAAACAGCTTTGCCCCGCTTGAGACAGTTCTACCAGCCCCGGGAGTCAGCACGGATCATGGGAATATACCAACAGCCAGTGGCCGCCCAGTGGCACCCTCCCACATGGCCACCACAGTTCAGCAGGTTGCTGACCCAAGACGACAGAAGGGTCTCGGGCCAGCCACCACATTCCTGGGATTTCCGACGCAATCCGCTGTTGCTGGTGCGAAGAATCAGGCTAGCCTGGCTCGAAGTCTCCATCCCCCCCTGCCTGAGGCAGTCCCATCCCACTCCCCCTCTTCCTTAACCATCGGATTCCATCACGACCACCATCATTGTGGGCAGCTCGACGGTGAGAGATTTTGGCCTGCCTACAGTCTGTGGACCAACCCAAAGACCATTGTCACCCAGGAGCCTGTTTCCATAACATTAACTCCCTCCTGCCTACGGTTCTGGCCAACTACGCTGTTATTCGACATCGTCACTCGCATAGGGTTTAATTACCTTCGTTTAGGCGATCTGAGGGAGTACTACAAAATAAATTGTAACACCCTCGCTAGCACAGGGAAGAGAATAATTAATTCTGGCCCCCTCCCGTTCTATCGAAGGGGTTCGGAGCGTTTCAGCCGACTCGTTGCCCTAAATGAGTACCTGAAGAAACTTTGCAAGGACAGGAATGTCTCCTTTTGTGACAACTTTGATTTGCTGTGGGAGCAACAAGCACTTTTAAAAGACTGGATTCACCCTAACCGCAGGGGTTATAGGATTATTTCCAGCAATATCGCGAACTGTTTTAGACTGACGGACAGGGTCTGGTAGTACTCCAGTCCTCCCTGTCAGAATAAGCAACAGAGGACTTGGAAACCATATCAACTCCTATAGAAATGGCACTATGGTTATTGTGAGTAACCTAATTTATGTTCCTCTAACGCTGCCTTCTAGTGAGTTTATACAAACTGTCATCTCCTACCATTCTGATAAATTGGAGACTGTCAGAAAACCTGGTTGTAACGTTAATCATTTGGTGGTTGTTCCATTGGTTACCTCGAGGCTGATGCCCCAGGGGCAGAGAGGCCCACACTCATTGAATATGCCGCTTTTAAATGTTAGAGCAATCACTAGTAAAACCTTTCTCGTGAATGACCTCATTACAGAGCACAAAGTTGATTGCATGTTTTTGGGCCCCGTGTAGCTCAGTTGGTAGAGCATGGCGCTTGCAACGCCAGGGTTGTGCGTTCGATTCCCACGGGGGGCCAGTATGAAAAATAAATATTTAAAAAAATGTATGCACTCACTTAACTGTAAGGATAAGAGCGTCTGCTAAATGACTAAAATGTAAATGTTTCTCACTGAAACATGGCTGCTTCAGATTGTAGTGCTACTCTTACTGAAGGCCCCCCCCGGACTACAGCTTTTCATACTCTATCAGAAAAGGGGGAAAGGGTGGGGTGACAGCCTCTATTTTTACTAATGCTCTCAGCTGTAAAGACATGTCGTTTGGCGACTAAGTATTTTGAGCATCATGCTCTGCTGTTTAAATGTCAGCCACCAGTGCTGGCTATAAGCCTGCATTGGCCATCAAAGCACTGCCCCACTTTATTTACTGATTTCTTTGAACTATAGTCTATTGTCCTTGAACTATGATCAAATCATTGTTGGGTGATTTTTAATATTCATGTTGACAGAGGCTGACTCCAAGGCCATTGAATTGATGAATCTTTTGAGCTCTATGGACTTTATCCTCTGAAGTGGTCCTCTGTAGCTCAGCTGGTAGAGCATGGCGCTTGTAACGCCAGGGTAGGGGGTTCGATCCCCGGGACCACCCATACGTAAAAATGTATGCACATATGACTAAGTCGCTTTGGATAAAAGCGTCTGCTAAATGGCTTATTATTATTATTATCCAACATGCTACTGGACCCACCCATAACCGTGGCCATACTCTGGACCTGGTTATTACCAAGAGGCTTTCTATTGACATATCCTCTATTGTTGATGTTGCTTTATCTGATCACCACTGTGTATTTTTTACTGCCTTGTTGCCCCTTACACTGCCCAGTAATACTGAATACCTTATTAAGAAACGCTATCTTACCTCTGAAGTTGCTACAGATTTTGTGTGTATGAACAATACACCATCACCTATTCTGCTTTCCTCTTGTGGTGATTTAGTTAACTTTAATAGCAAATGAAGGGCAACCATTGATGCCATAGCTCCAGTAAGGTTGAAAAAGGCCACATCCAAACAGAGAGCCCATTGGATGAGTGAGGAAACTAATCAATAAGAAATTGCAGAGCGGAAGTGGAGAAAGTCAAAGTTTCTGTTCAATTATGATATTCTGAGAGTGCAACTTGGCATATATACCAAGGCAATTAGAAATGCCAGACGGGTACATTTTTCTAACTTGATCACTAATAATCAGAAAAATTTGAGTGTTCTTCTCTACCATTGATGGCCTGATAAATCCTACCCCCGCAAGTCTCTGAACTTTCCTCCACATCTTAAGTGTGATGAGTTTGAGATAAGATCACAAACATTAGGCTGGGTATCAGTCAAGCAAGACCTGATGAGTTTTGATATACAGTGCATTCGGAAAGTATTCAGATCCCTTGACCTCTTTTAACATTTTGTTACGTTACAGCCTTATTCTAAAATAGATCAAGTTGTTTTTTCCCCTCATGAATCTACACACGATACCCCATAATAACAAAGCAAAAACTGTTTTTAAAATGTTTTTGCAAATGTAAAAATAAGTCAAATGAAAATACATTTACATAAGTATTCAGACCCTTTACTCAATACTTTGTTGAAGCACCTTTGGCAGCGACGACAGCCTCGAGTCGTCTTGGGTATGACACTACAAGCTTGCCACACCTGTATTTGGGGAGTTTCTCCCATTCTTCTCTGCAGAGCCTCTCAAGCTCTGTCAGGTTGGATGGGGAGCGTCGCTGCACAGCTATTTTGTGGTCTCTCCAGAGATGTTCGATTGGGTTCAGGTCCGGGCTCTGGCTGGGCCACTCAAGGACATTGAGACTTGTCCCGAAGCCACTCCTGCAGTGTCTTTGCTGTGTGCTTAGGGTAATTGTCCTGTAGGAAGGTGAACCTTCGCCCCAGTCTGATGTCCTGAGCGCTCTGGAGCAGGTTTTCATCAAGGATCTCTCTGTACTTTGCTTCGCTCATCTTTGCCTCGATCCTGACTAGTCTCCCAATCCCTGCCGCTGAAAAACATCCCCACAGCATGATGCTGCCACCACCATGCTTCACCGTAGGGATGGTTCCAGATTTCCTCCAGACGTGACACTTGGCATTCAGGCCAAAGTGTTCAATCTTGGTTTCATCAGACCAGAAAATCCTGTTTCTCATGGTCAGAGTCCTTTAGGTGCCTTTTGGCAAACTCCAAGAGGGCTGTCATGTGCCTTTTTACTGGGCAGTGGCTTCAGTCTGGCCACTCTACCATAAAGGCCTGATTGGTGGAGTGCTGCAGAGATGGTTGTCGTTCTGGAAGGTTCTCCCATCTCCACAGAGGAGCTCTGTCAGAGTGGCCATCCGGTTCTTGGTCACTTCCCTGACCAAGGCCCTTCTCCCCCGATTGTTCAGTTTGGCCGGGCGGCCAGCTCTAGGAAGAGTCTTGGTGGTTCCAAACGTCTTCCATTTAAGAATGATGGAGGCCACTGTTCTTGGGGACCTTCAATGCTGCAGACATTTTTTGGTACCGTTCCCCAGATCTGTGCCTCGACACAATCCTGTCTCGGAGCTCTACAGACAATTCCTTCGACCTCATGGCTTGGTTTTTGCTCTGACATGCACTGTCAACTGTGGGACCTTATATAGACAAGTGTGTGCCTTTCCAAATCATGTCCAATCAATTGAATTTACCACAGGTGGACTCCAATCAAGTTGTAGAAACATCTCAAGGGTGATCAATGGAAACAGGGTGCACCTGAGCTCAATTTCGAGTCTCATAGCAAAGGTTCTGAATACTTATGTAAATAAGGTATTTCTGTTTGTTTTGTTGTATATATATTACACACACACACACACACTTGCAAACATTTCTAAACCTGTTTTCGCTTTGTCATTATGGGGTCTTGTGTGTAGATTGATACAAATAAATAATTTAATACATTTTAGAATAAGGTAACGTAAGAAAATGTGGAAAAAGTTAAGGTCTGAATACTTTCTGAATGCACTGTATGTTACCCCTTAGCAACATTATCAGAAAGCACAGCATTGCCACCACTGCTATGCAGACGATACACAAATTTAAGTTTCTGTGGATTTTAGCTCCATAGATAAATTATTAGACTGTATTGGTGATTTTAAATACTTGGATGGCTCACAACCTCCTCCAGCTAAATCAAGACAATACCGAGGCACTTATTCTTGGAGCCAAAGCATAGAGAGAGAATCTGGCCGCACATTCTAATTCAGGACAGTAAAGGTAAAAAACCTAGGTGTAACTTTAGATTCTGAACTCTATTTCAAATCACACGTGTGTGAGTGACCAAGATAGCTTTTTACCACCTGAGGAACATTGCCAAGTTGCGGCCGTTTCTCTCTCAGGCTGATACAGAAAGACTCATCCATGCTTTAATTACAAGCAGGCTTGACTACTGTAATGCTCTCCTGTCTGGTCAACCCAAGAAAGCCATTTGTCAACTGCAAAACATACAGAATGTTGCAGCACCGGTACTGACCAAGACCAGATGGAGAGCACACATTACACCGGTTTTAATGTGTCTGCACTGGCTGCCTGTAGGTTTTAGAATAAATTAAGATTCTTCTATTGGTTTTTAAATCAATCCACATTTGTGGAACCCCAATACATGTCAGACATGCTTTTTAGTTATGTACCCAGTAGGTCCCTCAGGTCCTCTGGCACTGGCCTTTTAACTATCCCAAAGCCAAGGGCATGGAGAGGCAGCCTTTAGTTACTATGCCCCTAGCCTCTGGAATAGTCTGCCAGAGAACCTGAGGGGGTCAGAAACTGTGGACATATTTAAAAGGCATCTTAAAACGCACCTTTTTAGCGCTGCTTTTCCTTAAGGTGGTTTTTAGTCTTTCATTAAAAAAAGGTGTATGTAGTAAATAGTTATGTTTTCCCTTTGTTTTTCTGTGAAGCGCGTTGCATCCATGCCTGAAATGTGCTATATAAATAAAGCTTGATTGGATTAAATACCTATCCAGGCGTTGTGAAATCTGGCAGGCAACTGCAATGTAGTCGTCCTGGAACGTGTCCACTGTTTTGACTTTAAACTATACACCGTCAGCACATCTGTTGTTGAAGGAGTTATATTAATTGTGTGCAGGGCGCAGGAGTATGCCAAGACCAAGGCAGCAGACAGCACCCCCCTGCCCTCTCTGGTGGTGTGCCCCCCCACCCTGACGGGCCACTGGGTGGACGAGGTGGGCAAGTTCTGCACCAAAGAGTACCTGAACCCCCTGCACTACACAGGACCCCCCAACGAGCGAGCACGGTAAGACCCCTAGACTGACCCTTACCCACCCAAACATACACGTTATTCCACCACAGAGAGGTTGCGTAGGAGAACACAGCATCATTTGTTTAAATTATTATGAGGTTAAAATAATACATGAGTTCTTGTTTTTTCTATTGCAGGTTACAGCATCAAGTGAAAAAGCACAACCTAATAGTTGCCTCGTACGATGTTGTACGAAACGACATTGACTTTTTTAGGTGATTATTTAAAAAAAAGAAATGTGTTTTCTCCATCTCTCATTTGGAATAGTGGATGTCATTTTATAAATAATATATTACATTTTCAGGAATGTAAAATTCAACTACTGTATCCTTGACGAGGGCCATGTGATCAAGAACGGGAAGACCAAGCTCTCCAAGGCCATCAAGCAGTTGGCAGCCAACTTCCGAGTCATCCTATCAGGAACGCCCATCCAGGTGGGGGCATTTTCTTCAGCCGATAAGGAGCCTTTTTTCCTGAGTGAAACTTTGCTAATTTTTTTACGGACTAAAATGTACAAAGGCATCTGCAGTGGAAATGCATATGTTGCAGTGTGTGTGTTTGTTTTGACACTTTTGTACTAAACTTTAATGTAAGACCATGATCCTCTTGAGCCTGTTAATGTTCTGTGCTCACTGCATCAAATCAATGTTGCCTAATCATTTATCTGTTCTGGCCTAATGATTCGTTCCTCCACTCTGTGGGGCGGTTGGCAGTATTGTCTTTACATTGATGGGTGTATTAGTGGATGAAATGAAATAAGGACATTATGCCAAGCCTGTGACATTAATAGTGATGTACTTAAGATTCAGTGAATGCCTATTGTCCAGTCTGCCGCTGTAGACTTCTTTTTATAGATGAGTTCAGTCCAAGCAGTCAGACCACTTCCAAGTCGCAGCATTTATTTCAGTCTAACACAACTCTCTCACTTTCTTTCTCTCCCTCTACCACCTCTCCTCAGAATAATGTTCTGGAGCTGTGGTCGCTCTTTGACTTCCTCATGCCCGGCTTCCTGGGCACAGAGCGCCAGTTTGCTGCCCGCTACGGCAAGCCCATCCTGGCCAGCCGTGACGCCAAGAGCTCGTCACGCGAGCAAGAGGCCGGTAAGATCGGATGTTCCTCTGTTCTGATGTTGGTGTAGTCACCAGCCACGAGGGCCTAACAATGATTGCACGGAAGCTGGGTCTTGTTCATTTGGCACTAGGGTTGTGACAATACCAGTCTGACGATATTGCGACACTATGATTTTTCACGGCAAAAAAATAAATACAAAAATCTGACGGTGTTTTTGTTTCTTGTGGCGACGGTGTTGCGCTCCTCCACTCCAGGGGTGCTGGCCATGGAGGCGCTGCATCGCCAGGTGCTGCCTTTCCTCTTGAGGAGAATGAAGAAGGACGTGCTGCAGGACCTGCCCCCCAAGATCATCCAGGACTACTACTGCAACCTCAGCCCTCTACAGGTACACCATGGAGGACCCACCTCTGAAACACTGTTAGAACGTCATGTAGATGGCCTTTTAATATGAAGAGGACAGCATTAGCTTATGTCTGTTGTGATGGCCTACCCTGGGTTTATTCCAATATCTAGTCACCATATCAAGTAAATCTGAGGCTGCTGCAACAAATGTTCATGTTACAATCCATGAAATGAAAGCCTGATCTGTGTGCGATTTTGCGATTGACTACATTGCAGACAGAAATCACTGATCACATAATAACTACTCATTATATGATTTAAGATGAGCAATTCTGCGCCTTACCTTGCTCAAACTGATCCCCTCAAACACACGTGTCTCTCTCTCTCTCCCTCTCTGTCTGCAGGTTCAGCTGTATGAGGACTTTGCCAAGTCCCGGGCCAAGGTCAGTGTGGAGGACACCATCTCTACAGCCTCCATCCACGAGGAGGAGAAGCCCAAGTTGAAGGCCACGGGCCACGTGTTCCAGGTACACACACACACACACACACACACACACACACACACACACACACACACACACGTCAATGTATGTAACTGCTTTCTTTTTAGTTTTGGGATTGTCTCTGGGGCCTTTTTTGCCACTTTTCTCACATGTGACCTGCATCGAAACAATATGTCATGCATGATCCGGTTGATATGGTATATCTAGAGGGCGGCAGGTAGCCTAGCGGTTAGTGTTGGGTCAGTGACCGAAAGGTTGCTAGTTCGAATTCCAGAGCCGACAAGGGGGAAAATCTGTCTGTGCACTTGAGCAAGGAACTTAACCATAATTTCTCCAGGGTCGCTGTTGATAATGGCAGACTCTGACCGTGACCCCACTCTCCGAGGGTGTCTCGGGGGAATAATCAAAGCTTGATGATGAGTTAGTTATTTGAATCCACTGTATAGTGCTAGGGCAAAAACCAAAACATGCGCCTATGGGGGCCCAAGGACCAAGTTTGGGAAACACTGCCTTAGACTGCTGCACCGCCTCGGCACACATTTCCAATTCACACATGCGTATAACGTACATGTGTGAAATAGGACACAATATACATTTGTGCGTATACACCATACTTGGAATTTGTTATCTACATCCTCTTCCCTCTCCAGGCTCTGCAGTACTTGAGGAAGCTGTGTAACCACCCAAGCCTGGTACTGCTGCCACAGCACCCAGAGTACAAGCGCATCACAGACCAGCTGGCAGCCCAACACTCCAGCCTCCGAGACATCCAGCACTCGCCCAAACTCTCAGCTCTCAAACAGGTACCACTCTACCCCTATACCCCACCTCTGGGTGCCACTCATTCCCCATTCCTTACACACTAAACCCAATCTCAGCCACGCACCACCCCGATCCCCGCTCTGCCTTCACGTACCATTCTATTACTATCCCTCAATCTTCTCTGCTTCAGAAGTGGCGGTTATTGGGATAGTAGTGAGGTCCATACTACTCAACCCTTACAGATAAAAACACCCAGTGAGTAAATTGTTATACTGAGCTTTTTTTCTTCCCCCCCCCTCGACCAGTTGTTGTTGGACTGCGGTCTGGGCAGCGGCGGCTCAGCGGAGGGCACAGAGGCGGTGGTGGCCCCGCACAGAGTGCTGATCTTCTGTCAGCTGAAGAGCATGCTGGACATCGTGGAGCACGACCTCCTCAAGCCCCAGCTGCCCACCGTCGCCTACCTGCGTCTGGACGGCAGCGTCCCGGCGGGCCAGCGCCACGCCATCGTCTCCAGGTGAGAAGGGAGGAGCATGGAGGGAGTCTTTGGGTCCTGTGTGTGACAATGCAAATAAATGGCGTTGGTGTCAATCAAGCCTGGAATACTGTCATTAGTAGTGACGCCAGCAGTCCGTGTTTTTTAAAAAGTTGTGTTTAAAGGAGATCGGGAGCTACTGGGCATAGATAGTAGGCTGAGCTGAGGCTTGAACCAACGTCACCAGGGGGTATGTGTAGTCAGGGGCACCAGACTCCGGCACAGTCAGTGCGTTCTTTGCTGAAATGTCACTCACAAATCTCATCTGAATGTAATGGCACTGCCCTTCTGTCGCTGTCTCTCTACTGTGCTCCGTCACGCTCGCTCTCAGGTTCAACAACGACCCCTCTATTGATGTGCTGCTGCTCACCACCCATGTGGGTGGTCTGGGTCTGAACCTGACCGGCGCCGACACGGTGGTGTTTGTGGAACATGACTGGAACCCCATGAGAGACCTACAGGCCATGGACCGCGCCCACAGGATAGGACAGGTACTCTAGTGCCTCTGCATGGACACACAATGTCAAATCAAATATCCAGGCCAGCGCAGTGTGGTTTGGTTCAGCCCTATAGTGGGAATCAGGCAATAGCATGTTTGAGTGGATCAGTTTTGAGTAAGCAGAGGCGCAGAATCACTCATCCAACTGCAACGTAGTTCATCTCAAACGCGCACAGGCTTGGCGGTTGGCAGTCAACGTAGTGAGAAGTGCCACATTTTGTAATGGTGTGTCTCTTCTTGCAGAAACGCGTGGTGAACGTGTATCGTCTGATCACGCGTGGCACCCTGGAGGAGAAGATCATGGGCCTGCAGAAGTTCAAGATGAGCATCGCCAACACGGTCATCAGCCAGGAGAACGCCAGTCTGCAGAGTATGGGCACCGACCAGCTCCTCAACCTCTTCACCCTGGACAAGGTCAGTAGCACTCACTTGGATACACACACACACACACACTTATACACGTGCATTATTTATTTCTCTTTGTCTTCTTAGCCATTCTACTTCTACTGTGTGTATGTTTCGATCTCTCCAACCTGTCTCTCTCCGTCTAGGATGGTAAGGATGATAAGGGCGAGTCGTCATCCTCCGGAGGGAAAGCCTCCATTAAGAACGTGCTGGACGGCCTGGGGGACCTGTGGGACCAGCAGCAGTACGAAACCGAATACAACCTGGACAGCTTCATGCACTCGCTCCACTAACCTCCTAGCCCCTCTTACCTAGCCAGACTAAACCATCCAGGGTTCAGTGCCATCTGCCAGTCTGATGCTGGTTATCCCTATGGCTCCCTCAGTATTCTCCTACCCCAAAGCCCACTTACTAGACAGCCTTCCCACCTTTAGTCATGTGTGCCCTCCTGTCCCAGGGGGACAGTGGAGCAGGGTCCTCTAGTCTCTCATTGAGATTGCCTGTACAGTGGAGCAGCAAGCTGGGACTACCCAGAGACCACTCCAGCCCTGTGGTGGTCCGCCTTCTAAACTGAAGTCTTAAAGCACTCCCACACCCACTTTTAGAGGACTACCAGTGTTATATTGACATTATAGCCAAAAACAAGATGTGTGACTGAAAGAAAGAAAGAACGGGGGGGGGGCAAGGATGGTTGTAAGCCATCCTATAGGAACACACACACACACACACTAGTGTGCTGGCTCTTTATAGCTGGTTACTGGATTGTACTGTTGCTACCGGCTAGTAGGGGTGTTTTGGGTTTTATACCTGTGACTATAGATGACTCATCCCCCACACATGTCCTGTGTAAGCACATTCACTTGACCTTTCTCGCCACAGAACTCTGTATCGATCAGTTGGCTGGTCTGGCACAGGATTGGAAAAGCTGTGGCCATGGCCAGTGCTGCTCCTCCCCAACCTTGTGAAATGTTACTCTAAATGGCACTGCACTGAAGCAGCCTCACAGGGACTTATACCGTGGGGCCAAACTGAAACTGGCCCCCCAAGGGGACTTGTCAGAGTTTTAAGAAAATGCAGACCTGTAAATATTTCTTTAATTGTTACTTCTTGTTTAAACTGATAGTTATATTAAATTCTAGACCTTTCAGTGGGCGTCCTGTTTTGTGCGTACTCTGTTGTCCCCATAGACTGCATTCCTATGTTGATTGAAGAACACTGTCTATAACTTTGAACATGGCCAGTAGAGGGTGTGTACTTGCATTTAGGAATGATGGCACTGAGATTAGCTCTGAATGAACAGTTTATCGGGACAAAGTAAAGATGACTATACACTGTCAATAATAGTAGAGCTTTAGTCTGAGCAGGTGATGGGCAAACTAGTGCAATTGCTTACATTAACTACTGACTCCCAAACCTTTCAGACACATTGCTGCTACACATCTGGTAGGGAGAACAAACTACCTTGTGAATCCAGATTCCCTTTACTCTCAAAAGGCACCATAGGCCATATCATCTGCATCATAACCTTACTTTTTAGAGGGCAAATACAAACTTGACGAAAGTGACGCGGAAGTGCAAGAAAGCATCTAACGACGCACTTAGCTGTTCCATGAGTGGTCTGAGGCAGTAAACAAGCTTTTTCAAGTGAAACTTTAGTAACGATGGTTTTGGGAAACAGCTCGGAGATTTAACAATGTTCCTACGACGGTTCGAACGATGAGTTTAGCCTAAATATGCTTTTGGGAAACCGGGCCCAGATCCATCTACGCTTGTAAGATATCCAGACACAATGCATCCCGACTACATCCGGAGGGTGTCATGAAGATCAGATCAACGTATTTTAATCGTCTACACCTGTCTCAAAATGTGGACAAGATCAGGAAAAAGGACGCTTGTCACCAGGTATAAACAGGGCTTCAGTTGCTGCATCAGCCCCTTACCTGCAAGGGAATAAGGCTGTACTTCTCAATGATTTATCTGTTGAAGCAGGTTGGGTGTGGTACCTTTCCTCAGACACCTAAACTTAGCAAAAAAAGAAACGTCCTCTCACTGTCAACTGCGTTTATTTTCAGCAGACTTTTAACATGTGTAAATATTTGTATGAACATAACAAGATTCAACAACTGATACATAAACTGAACAAGTTCCACAGACCTGTGACTAACACAAATGGAATAATGTGTCCCTGAACAAAGGGGGGGTCAAAATCAAAAGTAACAGTCAGTATCTGGTTTGGCCACCACCTGCATTAAGTACTGTAGTGCATCCCCTCATGGACTGCACCAGATTTGCCAGTTCTTGCTGTGAGATGTTACCCCACTTTTCCACCAAGGCACCTGCAAGTTCCCGGACATTTCTGGGGGGAATGACCCTAGCCCTCACCCTCCGATCCAACAGGTCCCAGATGTGCTCAATGGGATTGAGATCCGGGCTCTTCACTGGCCATGGCAGAACACTGACATTCCTGTCTTGCAGGAAATCACGCACAGAACGAGCAGTGTGGCATTTTCATGCTGGAGGGTCATGTCAGGATGAGACTGCAGGAAGGGTACCACATGAGGGAGGATGTCTTCCCTGTAACGCACAGCGTTGAGATTGCCTGCATTGACAACACGCTCGGTCCGATGATGCTGTGACACTGCACCAGACCATGACAGACCCTCCACCTCCAAATCGATCCCGTTCCAGAGTACAGGCCTCGGAATAACACTCATTCCTTCGATGATAAACGCGAATCCGACCATCACCCCTGGTGAGACAAAACCGCGACTCAGTGAAGAGCAGCCAGTCCTGTCTGGTCCAGCGACGGTGGGTTTGTGCCCATAAGCGACGTTGTTGCCGGTGATGTCTGGTGAGGACCTGCCTTACAACAGGCCTACAAGCCCTCAGTCCAGCCTCTCGCGGACAGTCTGAGCACTGATGGAGGGATTGTGCGTTCCTGGTGTGACTCGGGCAGTTGTTGTTGCCATCCTGTACCTGTCCCGCAGGTGTGATGTTCGGATGTACCGATCCTGTGCAGGTGTTGTTACACGTGGTGTGCCACTGCGAGGACAATCAGCTGTCCGTCTTGTCTCCCTATAGCGCTGTCTTAGGCGTCTCACAGTACGGACATTGCAATTTATTGCCCTGGCCACATCTGCAGTCCTCATGCCTCCTTGCAGCATGCCTAAGGCACGTTCACGCAGGTGAGCAGGGACCCTGGGCATCTTTCTTTTGGTGTTTTTCAGAGTCAGTAGAATGGCCTCTTTAGAGTCCTACGTTTTCATAACTGTGACCTTAATTGCCTACCGCTGTTAGTGTCTTAACGACCATTCCACAGGTGCATGTTCATGAATTGTTTATGGTTCATTGAACAAGCATGGGAAAAGCGTCTGCTAAATGGCATATTATATTAAAGTGTTTAAACCCTTTACAATGAAGATCTGTGAAGTTATTTGGATTTTTACAAATTATCTTTGAAAGACAGGGTCCTGAAAAAGGGATGTTTCTTTTTTTGCTGAGTTTATATGTAGCATGATGGGTTCTGCTGCATGGTGGGACAGTTATGGATCACTGAACATGCACAAACAACATGGAAAAGGGAGTGCTTGGAAGAAGAGTTGTCAAGTACAATAGTGCAAGTTGGTCAACCCTTTAAGACATGTGATATAACATTAGTAGACGCTTGTGACAAAGGCACAACTAAGGTTTAACTTGCATGCACATTGTAAATGCTGCTAAAACCCTATTGACCTAAACATAATCCCTCTTCTTACTTGAAGTATACTGATAAGCCTACATTGCTTCAGTAATCCTAATGTAACATACAATTCTTTAGAAATTGAATTTATACTGAACAAAAATATAAATGCAACAGTGTTGGTCCCATGTTGAAATAAATGATCCCAGAAATGTTCCATTCGCACAAAAAGCATATTTGCCTCCCAGGCCCACCCATGGCGGCACCCCTGCCCAGTCATGTGAAACCATAGATTATGGCCTAATAAATGTATTTCAATTGACGGATTTCCTTAAATGAACTGTAACTCAATCAAATCTTTGAAATTGTTGCATTTATATTTTTGTTCAGTATAGTTATCTTGATACGTTTCTTTTCTCACTTCACATCTTTCCATTCCAGTCACACAGTCAAGCACCTTATTCGAGGAGGAAATACAAGGGATGGGAGAAGAGGTGCAAAAGGAGGCCATGCAAAAGACGACAATGTTTCACAGCATCATACAACTACGTTTAATAAGATTTGCTTGTTACTAGTACAGAAAAGGGAAAAGTAAGGTGGGAACTGCACACTTGAAGTAGTAGTAGTAAGCATTAGCAGCATAGAGCTCCATGGTTTTTAAAATCAGTTATACTACCAATTCAGACACCATACGTCCAAACATTCTCAAAGCCTCGTCAAGATGGAACCAGTAATCAAACCAAAAATACAAAGTATAATAAATGAACACTTAAAAGTAGTGATTTTGTCTGAAAAAAAAACAATTGAGCAGGTTTTGAATCTTTTTTTTTTGTTTATCACATGATGAAGAGGCCTACTGACTACCCAGAGAGAACATCCGTGAAGCATAGGTGAAAACATACTATTTCTAGTGTTACATGAAATATATACGTATATTTAATGAAGATTATATGAAAATGCCTCCACCAAACACATGATTTTCTTCCTACCAAATCTTAGCCTTTCAGTTGCACAAACACAGGTGCTTATTATTGTCAGGGTATAAAAATGATAAATACTAGACAAATACTTGGTGGTATGAGTGTAATACTGACCCTTGGGAGAAAGCAACCATTGGGTTAGTAGAAGAGATGAAGGTTATTAGTACAAACTGGTAGAAGAGAAAAGCTAGAAGTAACATTCTTGGACCAGCATTTGCATTGGTGTTTTTTTCTCTTATTGATGACCATACTGTAGTACAGGAAGTGATGTCACAACACTTCATATGGAGAATTAGTCTATGTAAAATTAGGGCAAAATCAAGTCAATGCCATCCCCTAAGAACACACCACATAATATCAAAAGAGGATGTTAAAGGGTTTCTTGGGTCAAATGAATTTCAAATCTAATGCCAGTTCATACACTATAGCAATCTAGCTGGTTTGGGGACAGAAAGAAAACATGCCAAAGATTTAGATGTATGACTCCTCTTATTAAGATGAATGGATTCCAACAAGTCACTCCCTCCCCTTAACATTTACATTCATACTTAAATACAATCTCAATGGTGCACATAGCCACTTTTCAGGCTACTACAGTGGTTAACCCACCATCTGAAACTCAAGGGGGGGGGGGGGGTCACGTGACATGATTATTGCCTATTCATTTGTTTTACATTGCCAATCAATTAACAATACCAACCGTCATCGTGTTCTTTTTCCTTTCCTTCGATCATCGTCACACTAATGTAAGCAACATCAGCGAGTTAACATAGGCTTTGCATTTCAAAAGTCTAGACACTTAAGTAACAATAAAGGTTTTTCAGTTTCCAAAAATAAAATAGTGAACAAACAAAAAACTATAAAAGAATTAGCATCATAAAATTAATTTATTCCATGTAAAAATGCAAAATAATATTAATGACATTGACCAGATATGAAAGTCTCCACCAGAAATAGCTTAATGGTTGAGAAATAAGTATTTAAAGAAAACACGAAACAAAAAGGAAAATATTTAAATATGTTTGAAGTCTTTTTAGCAAAAATCTAAAAAAATAATAAATGTTCTCAGTACAAAGGCTACATGACTACTGGAAGGTACTAGCATGTAGAGTAGGTAAATAAACAGTAGAAAATTATTTTAGTGAATCACAATGCAATGAAAATAAATTTGCAATAAAGATTTATGCCGCTTTCTTTCTTCTTTTTTTCTCTTTTTTTTTTTACAAACAGTATTGCACATTACAACAAAGAACAGGTTCTTAGCCTTAAAAAAATGGGACTAATTCAAGTCTTGCGTGAATCGAAGGCCACCACTCAATTGATGCACCTTGGGGGCTTTCGATCAAGTTACAGTTGAAAATAATTACATTTTCTCTCCACCTCCATCTGCTCAGTCTCTTTTTAAACAATGTCAGAATAACATATCATGGGTATGTTGCATTTACAAAACAAAAGGGAGCACATACTTTTAGGAAACGTAAAAAAGTGTTCTTAAAAAATAACATGAACAGAAGATCTCTTTCACAATTCTGGTCAGCATAGTAAATGATTGATTATAAATATAAGTATCTTCAGTTGTCTTTCTGTGCACCTAATAGACTTATTTCTATAGAACGCTTTTTTTTTTGTGGATTAATGTTTTCCTTAGAACACTACCACACATTATATGTTTGTCTTGGTGACTCCGCACTTCCACAGGTATCAGACCAGTGGGAAACTCACTCTAACCACCTCTGTAATAAGGTAGACTCTTTACTTCAGCTAACTACATCATTATATTAAAGTTATAATGCTCTAGTTCCTTCAGTTGTTTTTTTTCTTCAAAGAAACACAATTTAAAATTAAGCAAATAAGCATGACAAAAATAAAATCAACCACCTGTTAAATCATCTCTCAAATAATTAAATTACTTTTATTTTTTTTGAATAAACTTAGAAAATATCAATTTTTCTCCTAATATATTTCAAAATTGAGGTATTGCAAAAAGATCAAGTCAGTCAGAAAGCACGCTTTTTCGTTTTTTCTCTCAACCCAAAAAATAGCTGACTCTTGAAAACTGTCCAGATAGAAAGAGTAGTGCATAACAAATGTATATTATAGAGAAGGAACAAACATAGAAAACCCTTCTGGGCGGGGAAAGAAATATCACAAAAACACCCAGAATTCACTTTCATAGGGATACTTATTATTATTCATGGTTAGTCTCTTTTTTTGTCGTTTTTCCCACATTTTTTTTTTCAAAACAATGTCCACCATTTTAGCAGGTAATTATTCTACTTCAAGCTTTGCAGGAAAATCTGGATCAATACGGTAATCCCAGCTAGCACACAATGTTCTGGCAATGTTATTACAACCCCGTAGCCATGTCGGGACAACGTTATGTGCGGGCTGAGAAACTCGGTTTACTAAACCACAAGTCTCCAGTAGTGTCTGTTTTCTCATCACTGTCTATAATGCCTTGTCACAACAGTACAAATGTTTTTAACTTGCACCTTGAAGCCCACAGACATGGGGCTTAATGCTTCGCGCAGTATCATCTGTGGTCTCCGTATGTGTTGGTGGTTTAAGTTGAACATATGTGAGCTCTTTGGTTTTTTTGGGGACATGATCCTACGCTTTGTCAACGGTACAGACAGTGGTTCTGTGTTTTTCAGAGTCAAGCTCACTTAAGTCTGTGTGTCATATGTTCTGTGTGTTTGGGTCAGACTTTGTGTGCATAGGTGTGTGTTTGTAAGAGAATGATAACCATCTGTGTACAGTGAGTGTGTGTCAGACCTGGGTTCAAATACTATTTAGGTTATTTTAATTACTTTCAAAGACATTTGGAAATAAGTATTTAGATATTTTTTATTTGAAAAGACAAGTAGTTGAATATTGGAATGTATTTGGAAATACACTTTGAAAAGTATTTGAAAATACTAAAATACACTGACTCAAATACACGCCCATGCAGTTAACACAGATATTTGAAAATACTTTAAAATAGTAGGCTATTTATAGGAAATTATTTGAAAATACTTTCAAATACTTTTAATAGAAGTACTTGATTCAGGCCACATTATTAGAAAATACTCAAATACACAGAAAATAAGTATTTAAAAAAATAATCAAATACACATGTATTTGAACCCTGGTCTGGTGTGTGTATTTGTGTAAACGTATGGACGAGAGAACATATATACGTGTGCATAAACTAGCTCATGAAGTTTCACATGACTTTTATGTCAGACATCAACAACAGTTAAAGCGAATCACAGTTCTATAGGCATACTCAGACCTAACTACATACGGTATAAAAAAATGCCACAATTATATTAACAAATCACTGCAAAAAAGTACTTCACCTATCATAGACAGTTTTAAATGATATATCCTACATCTAGTTGGATTCATGATTAATATGAAGGTTTCGTCATCTGGTTATGTTAGCCACCTTGTGCAGAAGCAGTGCTCATACTGCCCCTGTGGCTGTTAACTTATATCTCACTGGAGGTGTAGGATTCTTTTACCAGTCTTCCCTATTGTGTCCAGTTTCTTGCTAGTTTTACGTACATCTATTGTGTTGTGCAAACATGGGCAGAATTGAATAGTAGACATGATACTGAAATTCTATTGCATGCAACCTGATTGAAATACTGTATACATGCATTAAAGGGCGACCCCCCCCCCCCCCCCTTTTACCCCACATCATACTAGGCATAATGTAGTAATGGATGCCCCCCTCTCACCATTATATATATATATTCTTTTTACATTTGAGTCATTGAGCAGACACTCTTATCCAGAGCGACTTACAGGAGCAATTAGGGTTTAAGTGCCTTGTTCAAGGGCACATCGACAGATTTATCACAGTCGGCTCTGGGATTCAACACAGTGACTTTTCGGTTACTGTCCCATTGCTCTTAACCGCAAGGCTACCTACAATGATAGCCGGTCATCATCCTTAACACCAGGTGCCATCATAGTTGTTATAACACCCTAGCCTGAATAAAGTACTATGGGATCTGTTAATACCATGGATATAGCAGCAAAAGCTATTGCAGCATTACATTAACATAACGCTAGAAAATAATGTTATTAAAAAAATAATGCCCTACTAATCAAAAGCAAAACTAAATCTGATTTCGCCTTGAGGTATTCATTTGACTATTTTCAAAGTCAATATAGAGAGCAAATATAGCTGTGTTTTTTTTATCTGGGCTTCTGTGGCCCACACTACTGGATAATTGTTAATTCTTGCTACATTTTATGCCACCTATGTCGTTTTTCTGTATGCATTAATTCCATTTTTGCGTTTGGTAATATGTCTTACAAGGGGCAACTTTTTTTTATTTTTATAAGTGCATGTTCCTTTCACATAGAATGTAATTATCTATATATGTATAGATAGATATATAAAACAAAAATATATATACTTTTTAAATATATATGTATTGTATAGTCTCACTTCTGCCACAGCTAAGTGGGGTTCTACAGGAGACACTGACCCACCCGGTCATGAAACAGGGGACTCGAACATAATCAGGTTTTTCTAACATACCATCCCATGTGTGTTTAGTGAGTATTTGTGCCAAAGTGCAAATTCTAAGCAGATAGACTTTCACAATTAATTTTTTTCACCCTATTATTATTATTAAGGGTACACTGGACAATGAGTTTGTAGTCGAGCGTTGTAGAAAGAACCATGTATTTGTAGTTCTCATCTTCACTGATGTTGAGGTGGTGGGGAGGGGGGCAGAGCAAAGGTGGTGAGGGGGGTGTAGCGCTGTCCCAGGTCGAGAGAGTTTAGGGGCTGGGGGGGGGGGGGGTCGTGGGGGCAGGGCTTATCTCGACCCCCTCAACTCCAGCGGAAGGACACTTGTCGAGGGCGGTCGCCCCCCTCCTTCACCAGTGGCTTGTGGAACTCTCGGCCCACCCGGGAGTGGATACTGGCCCAGCAGTACTCACAGTAGTACTGCAGGCAGGTGACGTTGGCACAGAAGAAGGGGGCAAACTTCCCCCCGCAACGTGCCCCCTGGCACTCGTCACACATCTGGTCATCCAGGACGTAGGGCTTCACCTCAACCTGAAGGTCAAAGGTCAGAGAAACGAGACACGTTGGTTTATTATCTTCTTGGCCTGAGGTGTAGATTGAACTCAAACTTGAATATCTATTCAAACTTGAATCTCTATTGTCAGAATGTAAACTGAGGTAGTCTATATGCTTTATGCAAAAAGTTTGACCAATTGCAAGATATTGCCATTAGCGCCCGAGTCTGGGAACGTATATTTCTGTTGATGTATTATTTGCCCCTCTAATACCACTGTGACATCTTAAAGGCTAAATATATCAACTTCTCAAATATGTTTCTGTCTCTGGCTGTTCTTATTTTCCTCTCTATGGATAAAGCACTGCAAAAACTGGTGTGGCGAATATTGTAGAGCCAAAATGGCTGCCATGTGTCCAAGTGTTAAACAACATTCTTAGACCACTGTCTGGGGCTCTTTATGCACCGAAGCAGGTATACTGCTACACACACACACACACACACAAGATAATTGGAGTCCGATGACCGTTGCTGAGGGACAGACTATCTAATCTGTGTCTCCATGGAGATGACACAGTGTGTGAGCAGGGCCTGGTTACATAGAGATGTCCCTCCACTACAGCCTATTGTAATGAAGGGTCCTCTTTAAACCCCTAGCCCTGGAGATACATATTGTAAAGCACTGTCTGTCTGAGCTCAGCTCAAAAAGAACTAAAGTCCAGAACTACAAAACAATGGCTTTGGAAAGACATGACAAGCTAGCTAGCTGAAACATGACTACAGACATGGGCTTTGGAAAGACTACAACAAGCTGGCAAAGCTGGGTATTCATTAGGCACCAATCCAAAGAAAACGGACTGAAACAGGGAGGGACTACCTGAACTTGCCCAATAAGAAAGCCTCTTTTTGTTTTCCATTGCATTATGTTTTTCTACAGCGTGCACTAATGAATACGACCCAGAAACAGAATGGCACCCATGCTATTAAATACAATTATCACCTTAGTGAGTACCACAATGGTCTGAGGTAATTGAACCATTCTGGCCTATCATTAAGACAATTCCAAGAGGCCATTTACAGTTAACGGAATGATTGTGTTGCTAGGGATGGAACTGAAATAAAGCATGAAAACAAAAGTGGTGTGGTTGGACACCAGTGAACGAGGCCTTAGGCCTCAACCACAAGCATGAACATTACTTTACCCTGAGAGAACTTGGGTGTGGCGCAGTGGTGGTTGACCAAATGGGGCTATGGTGTGTACGGAGGGAGGGGAAGGGAGGGAAGCAGATGGGCTTTTCTGGGTAGAGCCTCCAACGATGTATCCCCCCAGCCAGTATCCCCTCATTCATTCCAAGCTTCCCTTGGCCTCAGACAAACATAGGGATCTGGAAAAGAGATTTCCCTCATACCATCTCTATGGCGCTATGGCTGATAGTGAGGGTTCGCAGTGCAGAGGTCTCATCTACAGCCCATTACGTGCATTGTTAGTGGTCTAGTGATCTGGGCCCATATTCAAAAAGCATCTCAGAGTTAGGAGTACTGATCTAGGATCTAACTTTTAAGTAATAATCAATATGAGTATATGGAATGGGAGGACCTGATCCTAGATCAGCACTCCTACTCTTGGACTATGTGAATTCGGCCCTGGTCAATCAGAATGAAGACACTGTCTGCTCAACCAGCCACTGGG
Source organism: Coregonus lavaretus (assembly GCF_964263955.1). Classification (NCBI taxonomy): domain Eukaryota; kingdom Metazoa; phylum Chordata; class Actinopteri; order Salmoniformes; family Salmonidae; genus Coregonus; species Coregonus lavaretus. The sequence goes on from NC_140023.1 coordinate 22,785,854, forward strand.
GTTGGATATTAGATGATGGCAGCCCAGATGGAGTGTGGACCGAGCAGCCCCCAATGAGCCTCTCTGGGCTGGCAGACTATCAGTCTTGGTTGGTTACGATCGACCATACTCGATAGGGCTAGCTTGCTCAAAATAACCTGTCAGCAGCAGAGCTGAAGTTAATATACATGTATAGGGAAGTCCTATAATTAAACCCTCCCCGCGTCTGTCAGCCCTCCAGCAGCCAAAGGCCAGGGTGATTACACAGCTTACTCTGTTCCACAGACCTAACCGGGGCTCCCTGTATTGTAGGCTCGCTGAGCGGTTGGTTGGAAACCAGCGTATAATGACAGCTCTTACGTATAGAGAGACTGAATTTGAGATAAGTAGTGCAGATCCACAGCAGCAAACCATAGGAAAACCTACAGGGAGGTAACACTAGGGTCATGTTTATTCGTCACCAAATGGAAGAAAACCGACTGAAACAGGGAGGGACTACCTGGACAAGTTTCTTGTTGCAAAACGTCTTCTGTTGCGTGCCCTAATTAACACAACCCAGTCATTCTTCATCTGCTAAATATATCTCCCTGTTATCCAGCTTTTAGGGCAACTCCTGAAGCATTATTGATACAGAGACAGACATTTTGAATACAGTGATTGGTCTCACTAACCCGTTTGTCAATGTCATTGTGCTGCAGCTGAACGAATCGGGCGCTGATGGCGGCGATGTAGCTCTGCTGATTGGAGAAGGCCACGCGGCCCGCCCCCTTGGGGTACTTGAGCTCCGGGTCAGTGTCGATGCCGGCATAGCACACGCCACCATACAGCCTGTCCATGATCATAGCTAGTTCCACTAGAGAGAGAGAGAGAGAGAGAGAGAAATAGAGAGAGAGAGAGAGAGAGAGAGAGAGAGAGAGAAATAGAGAGAGAGAGAAATAGAGAGAGAGAGAGAGAGAGAAATAGAGAGAGAGAGAAATAGAGAGAGAGAGAGAGAGAGAGAGAGAGAGAGAGAGAGAGAGAGAGAGAATGTTATGACTGCATGCCTCTAGTTTTGTCTAATGAAAATTGAGGGAAAAAGTTTAACTTCATTTTTGTCGAGACAAACAGATGCGACATTCGACTTGAATAACATTCTTCGCCAATAGTCAATAACATTCTTGGGACTGTTGTTATAATTAGCATAGGTCACATAGCAGACAGACAGTCAGTGATGTTTGTCCCAAGCACAGATATATCATACCACCTAATGGGCCTTGCATGAATACTTTACATGACCACCAGTTGGCTCACTGCCTGGAAACAAAGTAGATTGCTTTCTCACAGGCACAACTTTATTTTTGATTACAGCCTGTAGGCTAGGCTACAGTCTATGCCAGTCAACCTTACACAGCTAATCCACCAACTTATCCACTGATCAACAGCCACTTTGACCAATACCCTACCTGCACGTAAAGGCCGGGGCACGCCCCCCACAAAGATGGTCTTTCGGGGGTCCAGCGGCTGGGAGCCGTCCATCACAAAGTCACTGTCACTTAGGTTCCAGGGGCGGATCTGGACCTGGAGAGAGAGAGATACATAATTAATTAAGGACTGTGTCTGACAAGGAATTCACACTTATACCCTTTTCACATGATTGTGGCAACCTGACCCGTACCGCCTTCGCTATTTTCCTTACCAGTTCCAGCAACTACGGTGAACGTGTAACCAGAATGGCACAGTACAGGTCTGCTTGGCTTGGTTTGGCTCAGTAGTGTGAAAAAGGTATTACAGTACAGTATAATACTGTAGCATTCACTTACTGGCTTGTCCTTGATAGTTGGGCTGGAGACACATAGGTAAAGCTTGCCGTCCTCCTCGATGCAGGCGTCAATCAGGGCCTGGACAGAGGTCTCCTCTTGGAACAGTAGGAAGGCATAGCCTGGGAGAAAAGAGATAGAAAGGAGGAAGTGTTTAAAAAAATCCCCATTCACAGTAAGTACACTGTGTACTGTCTATATAGTTATGAATTCATGAGTGCACAGTTCAGTGAGCAGCTCAAGTTAGCAGTGGCTTTTAAAACAAATCTGAACCATGGACGACAGTCTAGAATGGCCCCATAGATTACTTTTAGGGAAAGTGACAAAAGAGGTAAGTCTAAGAAAGTGAAGACATCCTGTTCTTTTCATGAGTCTATTCATATTCTCAGAGTATTTCCTCTTACAGCCGATTTACTTGAGGTCTGATCCTCTTCATCAAGGTTTCAGAAGACAGCACCCAGTGCCTTTCTGCCTGAAAGCTGACACAGCTAAAATGCAAGTCTGTTCTGTTCCACTACTAAAATAGGATGCCATGCAAAATGTATCAACCTAATACTATCCAAATCTTTTTGGAACAATTTTGGAACAGAGAGATTTGTTCCTGTGGGATGATGAGGTCTGGCTTTGCAGCAGAGAGATACACACACAGACAGACAGACAGACACACACACACACAGACAGATAAAAAATTGAGCGTGAGCTAGCGAGAGAAAGAAAGGAATTAGCGGTTGATAGGAAAATAATATATATTGTGTGACCTGAGTGAACAAAAGATCATGATAAAAAGTAAACGAAACAAGAACATGATGACACATTTGCGGTAGGTAGCTTAGTGGTTAAGAGCTTTGTGCCAGTAACCGAAAGGTCGCTGGTTCTAATCCCCGAGCCGACTAGGTGAAAAAATCTGTCGATGTGCCCTTGAGCAAGGCACTTAACCCTAATTGCTCCTGTAAGTCGCTCTGGATAAGAGCGTCTGCTAAATGACTAAAATGTAAAAAAAAAAAAAAAAAAGTAAATGTAAAGTATCACAGTGGTATTCGATTCAGTGGAATAGGGTACACTCGCCAAAAAAGACATTTGCGGCAACTACTAATAGGCTAGCACCCACCAGAGCCATAAATATAGCATACATATCCATCTTCGATGCACATGATTTGACATATCCTAAATTAGGGGGCCGTGGTCATTTGAGCAGAACCGTGGAGGCACCAGGAACATGCCGTGGGAAGCAGCAGAACAGGCAGCAGGGTGGAGGGACAACACGTAGACAGGACATACAGTATGGTGCAGAAGACTGTCATGTTTTACATTCCTCAAAGGGACTGCTGCTGCAGATGGAGGGGAAAAAGAGTAAAGAAAAACACACTGACTCTGCAGATTCAGCGGACTGTGAAAGTGTGTGTGAGAGAGAGATAGAGAGTCTATGTGTAAATGTAGGGGTGTGTGTGTATAGCTACACAAATTAGAGCAGGGATGGGCAACTTTGATGGGGTGGGGGCCACCAAAAAATCGGAACTCATCATGAGGGGCCACAGTTGCTTGTGGAGCTGCGTACCCACATGTGCATCCCCCCCCTCCCCTCCCTCGCAATTACACACATTTTGCCATGGGGTGGAGAGAAGATTCTGCACTTTCATAACTAATTTCATGCAATTCTACACATTTTGCCTTGAGGCGGAGAAGAAAATGAGATGCCGTAGGGTGGCGAGAAATGTTTGCAGTTTTTAATATGATATCTGAGTGAGACTAACTAACATTACCGGCCGGTAATTTGACCATGATTACTACGTTTAGATAGCTGGCCGCTAGACTAACTTACCAATCAAAAATAAAAAATGCTGACATGGGCTAATTGAGTGATGACATCTGCTGATGCACAACCACATTTGGAAATGTCACCTTGTGTATTCTACTATGCAACAGTAAGTTGAGACCCCGACTGAGTTAAAAAAATATATATATATATTTTTTTTATCCGAGGGCCTTCAAAAGGGGGGGCCGCCAGTTGTCCATCCCTGAATTAGAGTATACGTGTTCAAGTTCATGCATACATGTCACCATGAGAGCTACAAATAACTGCACCAATCATTTCCACTCCCCAGCCTTCTAGCGCTGCTCCCTGAGCCCCGGCAGTGCCTAGACATCCTCTCATCATTACACACACCAGAGTGAAGTGTGTGTGTCTAGGGTCCTTCAGTGAGGTCACAACCAGCACTCCACTGTCCACCTCTCCAGAACAGCCAGGCCCTTCAACGGGGACTCAGTGCCTCTGATGCCTCACACACATCAAAGCCAGTACCCACTTCCCCGTCCCTGCTTCACAACAGACGAGTCCCTGTGCATCACACTCGCCATTAGTGATGGGGGGGGGAAAATCTATACAGTTACATTACGGGACATTATTTTTGACAATATATCGTATCGACAATATTGCAATATTATTTTTGCCCTAGCTGGCTGTTCCTGCACCAAAACTCCAATATGTTTCCTTCTTCTTTTTCACCACTACGTTTTCCATGACTGATCAAAACGTATTGTCTCGTGGCTCTCTCGTCCCTCTGCATTAGACATAGGGTGAGCAATATGTTTGGTAAAAAGCATGAGCTGGCACACGCCCAGAGAACATTATTTAGTGTAGAGGTGGTGACCAACGGCGAATAAACAGTAAGCTATAAAAATAAATAAAGTGAGTCGCACACTCAATATATAAACTCCCAGTCATTTATTGGGTAAACCACCAACGTTTCGGTATCACTGTGCCTTCTTCAGGGTAACCCAATAAATTACTGGGAGTTTACATATAGTGTGCGACTCTATTTTCAGAGCAATATGTTTAGAACATCAAATCGCAATAATTCACAGTATCGAATGGCAATACATTTAGAATCGTGAGAAACGCAATACATATTGCATCAGCAACAAAGTATCGTGATAATATCGTGAGGTCCCTGGCAATTCCCAGCCCTACTTGCCATAAGCAAAACATGAGGCCCCAGAGGTCAATGCTGTCAGTAGAAGGCTGTTTTTAATATATCAGAGGATTGAAAACACAGGAGAGGGAGCTTCAGGCATCACAAGATGCGTCAATATGGTGTGAAAAAGCATTTGAAGACAGACATTTAAGGAAAAGGATAGCAAACCAGACACATTAGGCCTATGATTCACCATAACGGGATATTTCAAAGCACACACAGACACACCACCAGGTGGAATGGGGTATTTTCAATGTCCAAATGGCAGACTGGCAGTAGTCCAGCCTGGTTACACACTTAACCCTCACTTAGCACATCATCCTGACCGATTAACCACATTTCACTTGCAAAATCTGACTTCAAAGTATTTTTCTGTCTAGACAGACAGCAATTTCTGATACTCCATGATATATTTTGATCAGCTGGCTTGTTCTTGTGTCAGGAAACTAAATGCCACATTAATCAGATAATATACCTGGCCATTACAACAGATCAAATAATACTTTTAACCAAATTCGTCTTTACTGCGTTTTGCCTTTGTAGGACAGCATAATACAACTACTAACTGACTAATCCATCTGTGTGTCACTGCTATTGGTTAATTAAGACCAGACTCCTCCTGGGACTGACATGGGGAAAACACAAGACAATTCGGACAAAGGAAACAGGCAGGTGTGCCTGTTGTGCCTCATACCCTCAGAATAGAAAACCCAAACATAGGCTTTTCACAGAACCCCTTTTGACTGCCATTACATAAAGAGGGACAGAGACACACAGACAGACAGACAGAGAGAGAGAGAGAGAGAGATAGAAATAGAGAGAGAGCGAGAGAGACACGCAGACAGACAGAGAGAGAGAGAGAGACAGAGAGAGAAATATAGAGAGAGATAGAAATAGAGAGAGACACACACACAGGCAGACAGACAGGCAGACACAAAGACAGACAGACAGACAGACAGACAGAGAGAGAGAGAGAGAGACACACACAGGCAGACAGACAGGCAGAGAGAGAGAGAGAGAGAGAGAGAGAGAGAGAGAGAGACACACACAGACAGAGAAATATATAGAGAGAGATAGAAATAGAGAGAGAGAGAGAGACACACACAGGCAGACAGACAGGCAGAGAGAGAGAGAGAGAGAGAGAGAGAGAGAGAGACACGCAGAGAGAGAGAGAGACAGAGAGAGAGAGAGAGAAATATATAGAGAGAGATATAAATATAGAGAATGAGAGAGAGAGAGACACACACAGGCAGACAGACAGAGAGCGAGAGAGAGAGAGAGAGCGAGAGACACGCAGAGAGAGAGACACACAGAGAGAGAGAGAGAGCGAGAGAGAGAGAGAGAGAGAGCGAGAGAGAGAGAGAGAGAACTGCAGTGTTCAGAAATGGCCAGCGGTGCAGTCAAGGAAAGGAACAGCGTGTTCTGTCCCGGAGCAAGAGAGTAGGGGGAGAAAGAGAGGAATAGGAGAGATACATTAATTTCTGAAACACCCTAAATGACTTTGACAGACAGACAGACAGACGGACAGACAGACAGACAGACAGGCAGCGCGAGAGAGACCGTGAGAGCGACAGAGAAAGTGAATGGTGTGTGTATGGAGGAGAGAAAGAGGGGAAGAGACAGTGGGGAAGGAAATAAATGAAGGAGGCAGTTCTTGGCTCTCACAGTGAGTAAACAATGCTCCCTTCCTTCTCAGATTCAAAGCACCGTATAGGATTAACCTCGGTCACCTTCCAGCAACTCCAAAGCTGTTAGATCACATCTAACAGGCGGAATAGGCACACACACTTCGCTATTAGGATGGGTGCCATCGCTGATATGTAATCCAGGGAATTCCTAAGTACCTCTGTCAGGTTATTGGGCTAGTTGGAGTTCTGTTTGTATAGCCTTCTGTTTTATTTGTGTCCATATGCAATCTTCCCAGGCCTTGATGGCATTGAGAGTTAGAGGTGGGTTTGAGAGTTTCCAGGGAAGACAGTTTGCGTCCCGATTCTCCAGAAGTGTGTCACACATTCCCTGTTGTGGATTTAAAAGCATTGGATTGGTGTAAACATTAGCGGGAGGGAGGTTCCACCATTGTTAATAGACAAATTCACCTTTTTTCAACCAAATCTGTATTTTGGATTTAAAGTGTCCAGACACTTTTTTTGCATTTTCACTTGGTTTTTAGAAACTTACCCCACCATCGATAGACTTCTTCATGCTCGTTCTGCACACATGGAAAAGTATAGCTCGAGTCCAACAAAATGGAATATAACGTTGTGGATAAAGTTAGGAATGACACAATTTCATGTGTACAACACCTAAAGACCTGCATCAGTATACTGAGAGAGTTTAAAATTATTTATTTGGGACTTTTTGAAACCTTTGTTCATGTTTTATCTGTGCCCCTGCAACTGCAGAACGAGCATGAGGAAGCCTATATCTGGTGGGGTAAGTTTCTTAAAACCAAGTGAAATCGCTAACTGTCCGGACACTTCTATAACATGCCATTTACATCCAAAATACAGATTTGGTTAAAAACAAGCCAACTTGCCCTTTAATAAATCCATGGGAGAAAGTATGCAAGTGCACACTTCAGGGGAAGGGAAATTCGTGCCAGACAGGCAGGCAAGCCGCAGTGCAGAGGCTTAGTAAACCAGACGAGAAGAGGAGAGCACAGATCAGCAGTGGCTCGTGCCTGAGATTTATAGAGATTTACTGCTGAGCTTCCGACTGCGCCAAGGGAGGAAAGGTAAACATACAGCCAGACAGTTTTGGGCTGTAAAGAATTCTGTTTACAGATAAACGACAGGTCCGGTTACCTCGCGGTCCTACGGCCAACAAAATGACACACGACCAGGACCGCCCGACTCTTTCCCTCGCCGACGGCCAACACCGTCTCACCAGGCACTCACCAACATATGACCTCACAAACAAGCCACTGTAATTTCACACCTTGCCTCAAAAAGTTCCAAAACTCTGCTGTACAAACTATGACCAATTTTCCCAACAAACATTTACTTAATTGGCTAACTCCTCTTGGGAGCACAGGGCATCCGCCGTGGCTCTCTAAGTCAACTACAGCCTAAAACTTACTTCACAAATCAATAGCCACCATCAACATTACCTCATAAAATACAGTCGTCATTTTTTGACAGTCAGTTTCCTACAATCAAAGTTTAAACGATGAGACTCGCTTTGAGACTCGTTTCAAAGTACGGTTAAAGTTTGTGTCTGTTGATTTAATAAGGTGACATCCTCATCAAGGCTAATGTTTCCTGATTCAGGAACTAGTGTGTCTTTCCAGATTTTCAGCCCTAAGAGAGCATCTTAGAGTAAGAGTTCTGATCTAGGATCAGGTCCCCGCTGTCTTATTCATTATGCTCTGAAAGGCAAAACTGATCCTAGAGCAGCACCTACTCCGAGACCCTTTATGGATACACACCCAGGACTAGTAGACAATAAATCAGTGAGTACTATCTGTGAAGGATGGAGAGCAGACTCTGGCAAAGCTCCCTTGCAGCTCATTAGCACAATCCTAACATAGAAATCAGCTCTTTCCAGTCTGGAAGCTGTCTCAACTGATCATGACTGAAACATACAAACGACCTGCCCTGCTGACATTATATATCCTCATAACAGAAAGGAGGAAGGAAGGGGGGAGGACATGGAGGAGAAGAGGGGTGAAGAAGAGAGGAAGAGAAGAGAGAGAGCAGACATGAGACATACAGCCAAGCTGCCCTGAAAGTAGGCCTATCTAATCTATTGAGAGAAAGAGGGAGGAGGAGAGATATGGAGGAGAAGATGGGTGGAGAGAGAGCAGACAAACCCACGGGGAGCTGTAACTCGTGTCACTGAAAGTAAATAAATGCCCCGCTGACAGCATCTTACATGTTGAGAGAGGAGAGAGAGGAGGGAGAGGGAGAGAGCGACACAAATATCTGCTTTCCTAAAACAAATAGGCATGGGAGTGTGACGAGAGCACAGGCAGCCGAGACCAGAGAAGGTGAAATGAAGCTTCACTAAATCGTCTCAATTTGTGAGAAATGACTCAATGCATCCTCGATCATCCCCCACACATCTTCTCTGTACCATGAGTAGAGAGCTAAACCCACCCTAGAGGTGAGGGTACTGCAAATGGAGCTTCAGTGGCATCATTACAGAGTGGCCTGACTGTCTGTCTGCCCTCCTAGCCAGAGGGGGTGCCCTGTCCTGTTATGCCAGCCTATGCCAGCCTATGCCCACCTCGTCCAACTACAACGTGGATAAGCACCCAGCATCCAGACTCTGACACGTACACATTATCCTAAAAGCAGCCACTCTAAACCCCAAACGAGCCCCCTCGTTCCTCTCTACCTCCATGCGGAGCGGACAGAAATAGCTTCAGCAGCGTTTGGAGCTCATCTCCAACGGTGATGCCTGGGACTACAGGCCAGGGCTCATTGAGCAGGTGTGAGCAGCACCACCGTCACGGTGATCTCATTGGTCGGTGACATCATCCAGCAGGCAGACAGACAAACAGACAGGCAGGATGAGAGAATGGGACAAAGGTACTAGGAAGTTTAGGAACAGTGCAGTGGCCTTTGAACTGACCTCAGGCCTGTCCATCAGGGATAACTGCCTGTCTGGCCCCAGGCTTGCAACTGATCCCAGTTCAGACCCTGCCCTGGCCGCTGCGAGGCCTGGGAGCCACAACATGATTCATCCTAATCTCCTAAACCAAAAATGATTACGTAATTGTACAGAGACACATAACTGCTCATTTTAATGCGACACAGGATGGAACGAAGTGACTACCAACTTCCATTAGGTCAGCTTGGAACCATTTTTAATATGGGGAGAGATTGATGACCGCTTGATGGGAATCCTACATCTTAGAAACACCCCTTACAGCCTGTGATAGGATAGGATACACACACACGCGCAGACACATACACACACAAAGAAATACATGCGAAGGCACATACACACAGTCGCAAGGATGTGCACTCACACAAACCTTCAGCTAAGAACTTGGCCATTAGGGCGACTGTCCAAGCTCTTTCACTCAGTATCGCTAACGTGCCGAGTTCAAACTGCAGAATCACGAAGACAGTGTAAACAAGGGATTCAAGACGCTCTCACATGGCATCCATGTTTTAAAAGGAAGAAGGGCCCCTATTAAAAACCTAGGTGGCCCAACACTACATTACAACACCAACAAACGTGGGAAATTACAACAAGCGGTGGTGGTTTCCTTGTGGCTTACCAAGTCTTCCCTCCCTCCCTTCCTTACAAGGAATTCTCCGACTCTCAAGCCTGAACTCATTCCCCTAAAAGGATGCTGTATTTTCCCCTCCTGAGCTTTGGAATACTAGAGAGCCCTGAGCCGAGGCCTATTGAAAATAAAGTGTACCACCCCCCAAAAATAAGGAAAGGGAAGAAACTGGCAATTTTCACAGCTTCCCCAAATGCAGCGTGTTACCATATGCCTGAGGAATGTCAGCTATTTCCAACCCTCTGCTTTAATAGTTTCCCTAATGACGCATTGAAGTGTGTGTGTGTGTGTGTGTGTGTAAGTGTGTGTGGTGGGCCAGCGGAGTGACATGATACAGGCACAGGGGCCTGGAAGGAAGGGCCATCTCCGCTATGGTCACCTGTCCAAATGAAACCCAAGAGGGCCGGGGGCCAGGAGAAAGCCTTTGCACTCTCCAGGTATTGACAGAAAAACAACTCTCCTCTCGTCTGAGTGCTCTGGGCCCTTCAGGAGCCTGTGGTGTTTTTCTATCCCTGAAATAGCAGTAGGGGGCCATATAAATAAATAGACGCCTCAACTCGAGACCTAGGTGACCCTTGAATTCTGGGTAATGTAACCCTTCACACACAACCTATGCCTTAGAAGCGCAGCATGATCTCTCTGAGACAATGACTGAACAATAACATCTGTTACTGTGGACTGAGGTCTGAAATTGGACTGGTAAAGGAATTGTTGATAGGATTAACCAATGACATTAACCAATGACAGGAGTTGGTGTCCCACAAACATTCCTATATTTATTCAATGAAAAAGGCTATTTTACAGACTGGTGTAAACAAACTGTTCTTACCTTTAGGTGGAAAGTAGGACTTGCTCTCGGCTTTGTGGGGCCAATCCACCACCAGGTGTCCATAGCGACGGAAGCTGTTGGTGATCTCATCTACAGAAAAAAAAATATGTTACCATGGTCATGGAGCAATTTGCAAAAATATAAACGCAACATGTAAAGTCTTGGTCCCATGTTTCATGAGCTGAAATAAAAGATCCCAGAAATGTTCCATACACACAAAAAGCTTATTTCTCTCATATTTTGTGCACAAATTTGTTTACATCCATGTTAGTGAGCATTTATCCTTTGCCAAGATAATCCATCCACCTGACAGGTGTGGCACATCAAGAAGTTGATTAAACAACATGATCATTACACAGATGCACCTTGTGCTGGGGACAATAAAAGGCCATTAAAATGTGCAGTTTTGTCACACAAAGCCACAGATGTCTCAAGTGTTGAGGGAGGGTGCAATTGGCATGCTGACTGCAGGAACATCCACCAGAGTTGTTGGCAGAGAATTGAATAGACATTTCTCTACCATAAGCCACCTCCAACGTTGTTTTAGAGAATTTGGCAGTACGTCCAACTGGCTTCACAACTGCAGACCACGTCTATGGCGTTGTGTGGACGAGCGGTTTGCTGATGTCAACATTGTGAACAGAGTGCCCCATGGTGGGGTTATGGTATGGGCAGGCATAAGCTACGGACAACAAACACAATTGCATTTTTTCGATGTAATTTAAATGCACAGAAATACCGTGACGAGATCCTAAGGTCCATTGTGAGGCCCATTTATTTTAAAGTTTCTGTGACCAAGACGCATATCTGTATTCCCAGTCACGTGAAATCCATAGATTAGGGCCTATTTAATTTATTTAAATGGCCTGATTTGCTCATATGAACTGTAACTCTGTAAAATCTTTGAAATTGTTGCATGTTGCGCTTATATTTTTGTTCAGTATATTTGTCCACATGATGTGCAATTGCATGTCAAGCAGGCCATCAAAAATGTTGTCTACCCTCACTGTATGCCATCAACAATATCAAAATGCTTGTCTTCCAAATTCATGTGCACGTCTGAGCCACATTGAGCAGTGTCACCATTCCAGATCCTGCTATGCCCTCAGGCCCTCTTCACACTCCGTGAGATAACACACTATCACATCTGATACCAGACTGACTGCCAGCTCATTGCCACAAACCCACAGAGCATAACCAGTCAGTCCACAGGCCCAGAGAACCAGCTCCGTGACTGATAGACAGCATACAGACTTACAGAAGGGAAGGGAAATGGGATACCTAGTCAGTTGCACAACTGAATTAATTTAACTGAAATGTGTCGTCCGTATTTAACCCTCCGAATCAGAGAGGTGCTGCCTTAATCGACAATCCACATCATCGGCGTCCAGGGAGCAGTTGTTCTTAGGAGTTAATTTCCTTGCTCAAGCGCAGAACGGCAGATTTTTCCACCTTGCCGGTTTGGGGATTCGAACTAGTGACTTTTCGATTACTGGTCCAGCGCTCTTAACCGCTAGGCTACATGCTGCCCATTTAGCCCACTGAACCAGCAGACCACCAAAATACATCTGTAGACCCACATCTGGCTTATAACCCCCCCCCACCCTTACTATCCTAGCCAGTACAAAACCTCTAAGCTTATTAATCATGTGCTATGAAGCTGATGGACATTCTATGAGGAAATATAGTGATTGTACAATAAGGTGCTAACCTGGTCCAAGACCTGTTTGTGCTGTCTTGCCAATTTCTATGGTCATTGCCACGGCAAACACTGACAATGACCATAGGAGATGGCAAGACGACACAAACAGATTTGGGACACAGGCTAGTGCCACTGCCATCCGTCTGTACCTTCATCTATGTCAGGGGGCAGGCCTCCAACAAACACCTTCCTGGAGTAGCGCTCCATCCGCTCTTCGTTCTGACAGCGGGTGGGCGAGTTCAACCCCGCAGTCAGAGAGGGGTCACTGTGCCCGTCGTCCAGGAAACCGTCCTCAAAGGGAAAGAGTGAAGAGCGACCTGGAAAGAGAGAGAGGGGAGCGAGAGAGAGAGAGGGAGAAAGAGAGAGGGGGGGGGATTGAGAGGGAAAGAGAGATGACAAGCAAGGATAACAGGGAGAAGAGAAGGGTACAAAACAGAAGAGGTGAAGACAGGGAGGATATGAAAGAGAGAGAGAGAGAGAGAGAGAGAGAGAGACGGAGAGATGGTGTTATTATAACTGGTAACAATAGCAGTCTCCTTACAGAGGAAGGTCAAATCACAATCATGCTGCTTCATGAACTCTCTTTCTTCAAACATTGTGGGCCTGCCTGCCCTCCTCGGACGAGCCACCTGTGTTTTTTCGGGTTGCCTATGTTCAAACAGTAAAAAAAAATATATATATATATTTATGTTTTTGAAAATAATCTTTGGGATCGAAAAAAACGTTTTCAGTGTAATCTTAAACAACTAAACCAGATAAAGAGTATGTAAAAAATATAATTGACCTATATATTTTTTTATAAAATCCTCTGAGAACTAACAATCACCAAAAACAGAGTCAGAGACACTACAATTCCCAAAATTACGCATTCAGGAATATTTTTGTCATGGCATGGGGCACCCATTGATTTTGTTATAATGTTTGAGTCACTCAGATAGCATAAGCCATAGCAAAATGTGTATAATTGCAGGAAATTGGCTATAAAACTGCAAAAAAACATTCTCAGCCTCATGGCAAAATTTGTAGAATTGCAGGAAATTATCTTTAAAGATGCAACATTTTGTCAATGTGGCCAACAGGAGGGGCTCTAAAACTTTTGGCCGGCGCCCCGCCATGCCCACCACCTAAGCCCCATTTTGATCCAGAAAAACCCCTAAGTCCTTCATAGCCTTCTTCCACCAGATAGACCCTTGTTCCTGCAGGCGATAGGAACAAGGGGTGGAGGGTGCAGGAGGGATAGAGGGCAAGACGGCTGACCATTTGCCACAGCAGTAGATGACCTCTTACAGGTGAGGGCAAAGAGGACTGTGTACTGACTGAATGGAGCTGCATGTATCTAAGATCTGGAGGTAGACAATGTCAGAGGCCTCTTTTAGACGTAGGCTACTGTACATGTATTTTTAATTACCATGCTAATAGGCACACAGCTATAGAAAAATACAGGACGGCTGACTTAAAGATAATAACCGTCCGATCTGTTGATCGCTGAGTCATAAGCGCTGTCTACATGTGGAATAATGTACTGCCAACAGTCAGACTTAAAAAGTCCTATAATTCTTAGATGCAACAAATGCAAGCACTGCAACAACATTTCAACAAAGTTGCAAATGTTACCAGGGCTTTCCTCAGTGAGGAAATATGAATTAGTTGAACACTCCAAATCAGAGAAGAGCATGTCCACAACTCCCATTCTTTCTATTCAGGACATAAATAGTTTGAGTCAGTGTACTTCCTCAATGTTTTTATGATACCTTGTAAAAAACATTTATTTTGGATACAAAATTCGGAAGTGCAGTGCATTCGGAAAGTATTCAGACCAATTTCTACAAATGTAAAAAAATTAAAAACAGAAATAACTTCTTTACATAAGTATTCAGAACCTTTGCTATGAGACTCGAAATTGAGCTCATGTGTATCCTGTTTCCATTGATCATCCTTGAGATATTTCTACAACTTGGAGTCCACCTGTGGTAAATTCAACTGATTGGACATGATTTGGCAAGGCACACACCTGTCTATATAAGGTCCCACAGTTGACAGTGCATGTCAGAGCAAAAACCAAGCCATGAGGTCGAAGGAATTGTCCGAAGAGCTCCGAGACAGGATTGTGTCGAGGCACAGATCAGGGGAAGGGTACCTAAAAATGTCTGCAGCATTGAAGGTCCCCAAGAACATAGTGGCCTCCATCATTCTTAAATGGAAGAAGTTTGGAACCACCAAGACTCTTCCTAGAGATGGCCGCCAGGCCAAACTGAGCAATCGGGGGAGAAGGGCCTTGGTCAGGGAGGTGACCAAGAACCCGATGGTCACTCTGACAGAGCTCCAGAGTTCCTCTGTGGAGATGGGAGAACCTTCCAGAAGGACAACCATTTCTGCAGCACTCCCCCAATCAGGCCTTTATGGTAGAGTGCCCAGACGGAAGTCACTCCTCAGTAAAAGGCACATGACAGCTCAGTTGGAGTTTGCAAAAGGCACCTAAAGGACTCTCAGACCATGAGAAACAAGATTTTCTGGTCTGATGAAACATAGATTGAACTCTTTGGCCTGAATGCCAAGCGTCACGTCTGGAGGAAACCTGGCACCATCCCTGCGGTGAAGCATGGTGGTGGCAGCATCATGCTGCGGGGATGTTTTCAGTGGCAGGGACTGGGAGACTAGTCAGGATCGAGGGAAAGATGAACGGAGCAAAGTACAGAGAGATCTTTGATGAAAACCTGATCCAGAGCACTCAGGACCTCAGACTGGGGCGAAGGTTCACTTTCCAACAGGACAACAACCCTAAGCACACAGCCAAGACAACGCAGGAGTGGCTTCGGGACAAGTCTCTGAATGTCCTTGAGTGGCCCAGCAAGAGCCCGGACTTGAATCCGATCAAACATCTCTGGAGAGACCTGAAATCAGCTGTGCAGTGACGTTCCCCATCCAACCTGACAGAGAGGCTGTAATCTCTGCCAAAGGTGCTTCATCAAAGTACTGAGTAAAGGGTCTGAATACATATGTAAATGTTATATACATTATTATTATTAATTTTTTGTGCAAAGGTTTATAAAAACCTGTTTTTGCTCTGTCATTTTTATTTTCTTAATCCATTTTAGAATAAGGCTGTAACGTAACAAAAAGTCAAGGGGTCTGAATACTGTCATTTGATCATCCGCCTCTCCCCGACTTGATTAAATGCAATGACGTCAAAACAAAAAGGTGCGTAAATTAACATGATTTCATCCAATCACAGCACAGACGAAGGCAGATCATGTGACATCACACTAGAACCCTCAGTCCTGGAAAGAGAAACACCCGTACGGAGAGACACAAGCATTTGTGCTCATGCATCCCATTCATTTTGGCAAGCAGAAACACAGTAAAATTCCACAAGTTACCTCTTCTGCGGCCATAGCTCCTGGCTGCTTGTGAACAGTGGGAGAAGGAGGGAGGGAGAGAGAGGGAGAGAGAGGGGTATGGAAAGGAGAGGGACAGAGACATGGGTTTCGTGGGAAGACAACCAGGCAGAACATCACCAAGGCAACAGCGAAACCACAGACACAGACGGCCACACCTAATCATCAGCGATGGAGGGAGACAAGGCTTCATTATGGGTTAGCTGGCAGTAGCCCACAGGAAACCTGCTGCACCTGCCCTAGCCGGGCAGAGGAGAATGAGATATAATATGCCTTACTACTCCAAAATATTCACCTGCAATAACAGAGCAATGACTAAACCCTATTATCCAGATTATAATCTCAGGCTATAAACACGGACTACTACCTAGCTCACGTTTACTCTAATTTCTGCCCAGCGTCAATATTCATGAATGTGGCTGATATAGTGACACGCATAGACAGATGTCATTAAATCATGAACTAGTGAAACAGAGTCTTTATCCAGTGAGAAATGTCCACTCACAGCTGCCCTGTGGATGGAGCCATGGAAGCCTGAGTCTCAGGGTCCGGACAGGAAAACTGTGAGAGGAGGACTGCCCTACTATGTGATAGGGTTGGCTGGCAGATTTCAATTTAGTGAACAGGCCAAAAAGGTACAGCAGACAGAGATAAGCCTTTGTGACTTTTCTCTCCATCACATTATTTACAGTATTCGTGGGCTTTCTGAACAAACCTTTGAAGTGTTAGCTAGCGCTTAGGAAACACAGTAGCAAAGGACTTACATGAAAGACCACAACAAATGTATTGTTTGGTGTGTGTGCGTTTTCACACGTGAAATTTCAAAAACCTTCCTTGAATGCACCCAATATGCCTGAATAGGAGCCTTGCTGTGGCTGAGAAAAAGGCAAACAAGAGACAAACAGTCTATAACATTAATGCCAGTAGACAGTGCAGAGGGGCTTCTGGTAATACATCCCTAAACAGACCTTCTCACAGTCAAGTGTCACAGAGAGAGAAAACGGTCTTCTCCTAAAAACCAATATGGGGCTTCCATTGTGCTGGTGCCCTTTTGCGACCCCCCCCCCCCCCCTTGACAGAGACATTGTATCCAGGCCTCTTCGCTTACTGGCTTTTCATTAAAACTCTCTGGCTCTTCTCACCACAGAGCACCGTTGTTCAGACCAATGTTCTCCATTTTATTCTCCCACTGTCAGGGCCTTAGGAGAGACAAAGGCGCCTAGCAACAAGGGGAAAACGGTGGACGGGTGGAACCCGCTGATCTAGTGTAGACTAGTAAGTGCTGTTGGGAAACTGTCAGTCACTCTGGTGAGGGAGGATAAGACAAGGAGGATGAGAGTGAGGGCAGGAACAGGAGTACGCAGAGACTCAGAAATGTGAGTGTCAGAGAGGAGATTTTTGAAGGGATGACGGGAAGATCTTCTGGGCATGAGGAGCGTTATGTCTGTTATGTCTGCACAGATTCAAAGCATTGTTGTACGGAGAGGAGCGGTTCTGAAAAATATCTGCTAGGCCCTTACACTTCTACTAAAGATATCAGTTCATCTTCAACCATAAATCCATGTTGCCTTACGGTTCATCCTCCATCTTAGCCACAAAATCAGTGGAAAGACTCAAATGAGAGAATGTGTCTCAGACAGATTCTAGGCTACAAGGCTTCAAACAGCTGAGACAATGGAGAGATGAAGAGTAGACTAACGTTAACCAGCTTTCCTCACATCTAAAGCAGTGCTGACATTGGAGACTACAGCTGCGAGGGTCAATTCTGACAGATGCCAGAGCTCCGTGCAGATCTGAGATCTGTGCTTAAGTTAAACCCTCTAGAACAGCAGTTTAACATCTATTTGAAATGTGTTTCCCAAAGGACTGATGATGAAAATAACTAGTTAAAGAGAAAACAGACGGCAGTGTTGTCAAGCTGTGACAGCAGTAAAACAAGTTACTATAAGCCTTCTTGGATATCTTCTCCTTTTCCATTCATCCTCATTTCCTCTCTTTTCTCACTGCTTCCCCTGCTGGCATCCCCAACCAGGCGAGTGAGGAGAAACCAAGGTCGTGTTCATAAGGTTACGCAACAGAAAACGTTTAAAAACCTTTTGCAATGGAAAACAAAATTAGCATTTCTTATTGGACAAGTCCAGGTAGTCCCTCCCTGTTTTAGTCAGTCCTCTCTCATTTGGTGCCTAATGATCATGACCCAGGGCTCGACTAACACTCCCAGATGTCTTGAGCCGAGCTCCACCAATCCGCTTTCCTCTCACAGAAGTTTTGACAACGCTGAAAGGAAGAGCCTTTTGCCAACTCACTGTCTGTAACTCTGAGGGAAAAGAAAGAAAAAAACTGGACTGAGGGAGAAAAAGTGACACTTATGAATTATGAAAAATAATTATCTCCCAGACACGGAAAAGGGGTGGGGGGGGGGTAATCTAGTGTTACAGGTCGGCTATTTTTAGAACCGGTATTCAGGGGTCGTTGACTGTGGTTCCCCCCTGCTCTGCGCTGAGAGATAGGTCCATGCTGGGTTTATGGTGTCAGGGGGTAACACTTGGGGTGCGAGGTGGGATTAGCATGAGTGGGCATCTGTGCCCTACTGTGTATGGGCCCTGTGACGATCCCTGCCCCAACCCTAGGGCATATCCTGAGGCATCCTGCATAGGTGTGTCATGATGACACTACTTCTGAATAGGTTTGTATTGTTAGTTTCCGTACAACAGAGAAGCAACACAATGGCACCACTCTGCGTGTCAAACCGAATGCCACAATTAAAGCACAAATACATACATCCAAAATAACATTGTAACATAGAGGGATTTAAAGGGAAATAGCCTATTGTATGTTCTGAAACACTACTCACTGTTCAACGGCATAATGTGATCTGCTCCGGGGTGGTGAAAGTTCAGACCCATGCGTCCTGTAGAAAAACAAGAGATGACAGGTTATAACCTGCAAACACAACACTCATCACGCTCCATACCAACAACACAAAACATGGAAATGCTAACATGAAACATATAACTTTTATGTGAATGTTCTGAGAGGACAAGATGTGGCATATAATATGTTACGCATATTTTATACTGTCGTCATAACCTGGTAAAAGACACCCACAGAAAATAAATAAGTATCATTGAGAAACCAAACCAGGGCAAACGTGTGTGATAAACAGCAAACAGATGCAGGTTAGGCTATGGAAAACAGTCATTCAGTTCTCTCGCTCTCATGCGTCGCAGCTCACACACAAACAATGGACACTCCAATGCAAAGAATTTGACAGAGCATGCATTCTGCTCTGGCGACAATGGGAAAGCGTCACAAGGCCTGGCTGTCAGTGTGTTGTGGACATGCCCAGGCATCCTCCACCTCCACACCAACCAGTGAAAGGACTTCCTGGTACAGACTGTAGTACTGTCAAAAGTACCTCTCTCTCCTGGCTCGATCTCTTTCATACACACTAATACATACTGCATTTTTGGAGATTTAGAGTCCTGGGTAAGGCCCAAATGTCATAAATATTCCAACTAATTAATTATTTCTCAATTATGCTTTTAGATACAAATGTGAAATATATGTCACCAATCCTTCCTTCAAAAGACCATTCTATAGATAAAATATTGTGAATATCCCCAAAAGAATGGTATTGTTTTGTCCTGGTTTCGTGGGGAATCACTCTAGCAGACTGTTTCCTAGTTAACAGTTGAGTTATGATTCACTGTATGCAAAGACAAATTAGCATCTATCTTTGAGTAACAACCACACAGTGACAGACTTTCAATTCCCCAGTCCTTCCTTTCTACAACACTAAACTACTGGCTGGTTTTCAAACATATGGGCAGCAAAATACTACCATGGACAAACGAGAAACAGGGTTCAGGAGTTCACGTAATGAAAAGATGGTCCAGCAAGTCATCCATGCCTTTAAATGGCAGATATTTCTACATCAATTACCCAACAGAAAACGTGCAACTAACGTGTTGGCTCCAACAGGGCAACAAGTTTCATCACAGTGCTCAAAATCTGCACTTAGCCTATCCAGTATGGGTGAATGTCAGGGGCAGACATCTTGTTTTACCGCGTGTACGTCTATATACAGTGCATTCGGAAAGTATTCAGACCCCTTGACTTTTTCCACATTTTGCTACGTTACAGCCTTATTCTAACATTTATTTAAAAATAATAATTTATCAATCTACACACAGTACCCCATAATGACAAAGCGAAAACAGGTTTTAATACATTTTTGAAAATGTATAACAAATAAAAACAGAAATACCTTATTTACATAAGTATTCAGACCCTTTGCTATGAGACTCGAAATTGAGCTCAGGTGCATCCTGTTTCCATTGATCATCCTTGAGATGTTTCTACAATTTGATTTGAGTCCATCTGTGGTCAATTCAATTGATTGGACATGATTTGGAAAGGCACACACCTGTCTATATAAGGTCCCACAGTTTACAGTGCATGTCAGAGCAAAAACCAAGCCATGACGTCGAAGGAATTGCCCGTAGAGCTCCGAGACAGGATTGTGTTGAGGCACAGATCTGGGGAAGGGTACCAAAACAATTATGCTGCATTGAAGGTCCCCAAGAACACAGTGGCCTCAATCATTCTTAAATGGAAGAAGTTTGGAACCACCAATACTTTTCCTAGAGCTGGCCGCCAGGCCAAACTGAGCAATCGGGGGAGAAGAGCCTTGGTCAAGGAGATGACCAAGAACCCGATGGTCACTCTTAAAGAGCTCCAGAGTTCCTCTGTAGCACTCCACCATTCAGGCCTTTATGGTAGAGTGGCCAGACGGAAGCCACTCCTCAGTAAAAGGCACATGACAGCCCGCTTTGAGTTTGTCAAAAGGCACCTGAAAACTCTCAGACCATGAGAAACATGATTCTCTCGTTTGATGAAACCAAGATTTAACTGTTTGGCCTGAATGCCAAGCGTCACGTCTGGAGGAAACCTGGCACCATCCCTACGGTGAAGCATGGTGGTGGCAGCATCATGCTGTGGGGATGTCTTTCAGTGGCAGGGACTAGGAGACAAGTCAGGATCGAGGGAAAGATGAACGAACAATGTACAGAGAGATCCTTGATGAAAACCTGCTCCAGAGCGCTCAGGACCTCAGTCTGGGGCGAAGGACAACAACCTTAAGCACACAGCCATACAATGCAGGAGAGGCTTCGGGACAAGTCTCTGAATGGCCTTGAGTGGCCCAGCCAGAGCCTGGACTTGAACCCGATCTAACATCTAAAAATAGCTGTGCAGCAACGCTCCCCATCCAACCTGACAGAGATTGAGAGGATCTGCAGAGAAGAAGGGGAGAAACTCCCCAAATACAGGTGTGCCAAGCTTGTAGTGTCATACCCAAGAAGACTCGAGGCTGTAATCACTGCCAAAGGTGCTTCAACAAAGTACTGAGTAAAGGTTCTGAATACTTATGTAAATGTAATATTTCCGTTTTTTATTTCTAATAAATTTGCAAACATTTCTAAAAACCTATTTTTGTATTGTCATTATGGGGTATTATGTGTAGATTGATGAGGGGGGAAAAAAACAATTTAATCCACTTTAGAATAAGGCTGTAACGTAATAAAATGTGGAACAATTCAAGGGGTCTGAATACTTTCCGAATGCACTCCATAGATAAACTTGTGAGAGACGGGGCGGCTGTGTTGCAAGCCGGAATGGCCCAAACAAGACAAGGTGTAAAAAAGTTTAAAAACTAAGTGGCAGCAGACAGATAAAAGCATTTCAACAGTTTAGACCAGGGTCGTATTCATTAGGGCAGAATGAAGCTAAGGGCGGCAGGTAGCCTAGCGTTTAAGAGCGTTGGGCCAGTAACCAAAAGGTTGCTGGTTCAAATCCCTGAGCAGACTAGGTGAAAAATCGAAGGCACTTAACCCTAATTGCTCCAAAGTTGCTCTGGATAAGAGCTTCCGCTAAATGACTAAAATGTGCGTTTCTTATTGGACAAGTTCAGGTATAGTCTCTTTCTGTTTCAGTTTGTATTCTTCCGTTTTGGTTACTGGCCCAACGCTCTTAAACGCTAGGCTACCTGCCGCCCTTAGCTTCAATCTGCTTAATGAATACAACCCAGTCCTCCTCCTAAGCTGGAAACAGCAGTGAAACTAGTAGTGAGATTTTGATGAAAACGAGAGAGGGGGAGGGGATAGAAGCCAGTGCAGCCACCGCGTCCAACAGATGAGAGCAGATGTGGATTTCCTCAAGGTTCTCAACGATTCATAATCCAGCACGAGAACAGAGGGGCTTATATGGCAATATTGCGCGCACACGTATCTATCCCCCCTTCTTGCTGATGTTATGTTGCTGTGCAAATCATGTGATTGCTATATCTTGTTTGATTGACATTGATAAAAACACCCAATATTTTTCTTCTTCCAAATCTCTCTCACACACACACACACACACACACAGTTGATTGTCAACCTCGCTCTCTCCTACTGCCATTTCCAACTGAATGAGAGTACAGTGTGGCCATCTTGAGTGAAGAAATCTTATTGTGTGTGCCAGCATCACTGTATTGTGACATGCCCGAGTGAGCATGTTGTGTCATTTGTCAAAAAGGATTTGTCAAAAGTCAGTCCCCAGAGGAAATAGGCCCATTCTTTCTCAGAAACTGTTACTGTAAAAAGTAATGGAAGATAACAACTTGGTATGATCACATCCCTGACTCATACTCTAGAATAAAATGTGTGGTTTTCTTTTGTTTGAATTGTGGCGAGACATAGACATGAGCCACACTCAATGTTGACAGCATTACTTGAGTGTTAGGTCACACAGCCAACACTGAATATATCCAGCCCTCTAGCTGCACGGGAAAGCGACGTGATGCCTCCATTTTGCCTATTCAATAGCCTTGGTCCATGGTAGTCCTACTTAAACCAGGGTCGTATTCATTAGGGCACAACGTAGCAAAGCGTTTTGCCATGGAAAACTAAAATGACAGTTTCTTATTGGACACGTTCAGGTAGTCCCCTCCCTGTTTTAGTCTGTTTCCTTCCATTTGGTGCCTAATAAGAAAGATCCAGGCATTCTAGTGGCGACAGAGTGGACAGTTGCTCCTGTAACCCCTAAAATAGCCCTGGGCCATCTGCTTCCCCAGTTCAGTGGCATGACCTCAGGGCGAGGCCTGGGGCTATTCTCAGACTGTGTGTGTGATCAGTACAGTTTCTTGACTGTGTCCAGCTCGCTAATAATCACCGAAATGAAAGCTAGACAGTCAGGGAGCATCGTAAATTCCAAAAACACTGGATTATTTTGCTAGTTTTGACAGTGTGAAATTATAACACATTTTCTGTGCGGCCCTCCAGACCTCGTTGAAGACCGAATGCTCAAAATGAGATTTAATACCCCTGGGTTAGAGCAGTGTTTCTTAATCCTGGTCCTGGGGACCCAAAGGCAGTGCACATTTGAGGTAATTCAAATGATCAACTCATCATCAAGCTTTGATGATTTGAACCAGGTGTAGCGCTAAGGCAAAAACTAAAATGTGCATCCCTTTGGATCCCTAGGACCAGGTAAAAAAAAAAAAAAAAACACTGGGTTACAGCACTGGACTGGCTAGGGTCCATACAGTACCTGCTGCATACTACTGGGGAACTGGTCCAAGTAATAGACTAGTGTCCTCATCTCTCCAAAACACCTCTGCTCTATATGCAGAAATTCCCCAAGACGAGCTCTTAGAAAGGTGTGTTTGGTTTAGCCTAAATGGACTGGTTTTCATGGGGCTGCATTTAGAGAAGTGTTGTACAGCAAATTATGATCCTAAAGGGTTAACCTTCCTCTAGATTCCATGAGGTGCTCATCAGCGACTGCCTTATCCCTGGATTTCTCCCTGACTCTGCCTTAGCCACGTTTTTTACCCTCTGTTCCACATTAAATTATGTATTAAAGCTACTCAATAACTGCTTTTGGAAAAAGCCCAAGCAGCAGTTATGCGGAGGAATGGCAAGTCAACGGGGAGGTGTGGAAGTGTTAACCCTGCCGACAAAAACACTGAGACTAGGAGGGAGTCTCACACTCAGGCTACTGGCAATGAAATGCAACCCTCCAACTGTCTGAAAAGCTCAAAGGATGAAAATGACAGATTTATTTACACTAGATGTTCTTGAAATGAAAGAGTTGAGATATTTCCCTACAAAAAAAACATAATAACCTCAATGAAAGGCCAACAGAATAAGAATTCTCATCAACTACTGTACTAGTAGATGCTGGATGGACAAAGGCTAACCTAAGCTAATGGAGCGTGTGTGTGTGTGTGTGTGTGTGTGTGTCTAACCTTTCCCACTTTCAACAAAGCTAAGAAAGTTATCTCCCAACAATGATTACAGACTGTTTAAAGTTCAGACGCATCCTCTGTCGTCATCAGTGATAGAGCAAATTATTTAAAAAGGTGCACATTTGAGTTAGCCTAGCCTACATTTGGCTGGACTAGGTCAAGTTCAGCTTATCGGTCAGCCTGGCCAAGAGAGCCTGAAGGTCTGGGTGACCTTTTGATGACCTTTTACCTCAGGGTCAGGCTGTTGTGACATCTCTGACCCAAAATAAACAGCCTTCACTGCTCTTTCCCCTTCCTTCTCTTGCCCCATCTGTCTACTCTGAAGTTCTGGCGTCCCTCCTGATAATAAAATGGGCGTCAAGAGTAAGGTTTTATCTATTGATTTGTAAATCAACAAACACACTAAGACAAACAGCATTGCTCAATAGATCTGTACTCAAGTTAGAGAGACTGCAGAGTTTAAACTAGTTGAGATGCGTATTTACAGTTAGAAGACTCGTTTCATTGATCAACCACAGCATAGATGTGATTACTGCACTCTAGTTTACCAGTGTGCTGCATCAGATTAAACTATGCTATTCTTTTAGCATGTTAGCATGTAGTCCTACACAGCAACTGACCCCATCTGTCATATAAGCCTATATGTCTTCATCCAACCAATGCAAATGTCCACATCACCCCACACACATAACCCAGAATGACCCTCTCCCACACACACAATCAAGTGTTTCTTTTTTATTCTATGAAAGACAGTTGTAAGAAGGCTAAATTAATTTGCTTTTTCGAAACAAACAGTAGGCCTATTTGTTATTACTAGGCTACATGTTTCTATGCACTGCTGAAATTCATGGTAATTCAAACATCACTAAATACACTAAATACATTTAAAAGCTCAAGTTGAGTAAAATGAACACAAATTAACAATGGAGTCTATTTGTAGCCGAGGCATACAGTCACATTTGAAAGACCATTTGAGGCAGACCGGCTGAGCAGCAGATGTGTGTGGACATGACATGAATGCTTTGAATAGAATGCCTGATTTGCATGTGGCGGTATATGCTAGTCAGTCTATGGAGCAATTTGTCCTGTGTCAGTGGATGTGTATGTGCAGAGGTCTGTGTGTGCATGCACCATAGCCACAGCAGCTTGGACTCTGGTGGCTGCAGTAGAGGCTGCTGGTGTTTTTCCAGGCCGGGGGGGGGGGGGGGGGTGCAGGGGAGGCCTAACTCTAACCCTTACTCTCCACACGTGAGTTCAGCGGACCTGTTTGTTCAGGCCATCCCAGCCCTGCCTGCTCCCTTTCAACTTTCAAAACAGAGCGTAAATTCCCCATGCATGCCATTCCGATCGGATTAAATCAACATTCAGGAGTTGGAGAGGATCACAAGAATGGAGTGGCAGTCAGTGGAGTGGCCTCTCTCCTCCCTTTCCCTCCCCCTGGATGGAGTCTCTGGACTGACTCCGCTTCAAACACAGAGTCAACTCTATAGAGGCTTGCCCTTCTCAACATCACAGTCAGACTGAGGGTGGTTCACATTCACATCCCTACAAGTTACCCTGTTACATTTAGCCCCACTCTCCCCTATGCACTCACAGCTAATTGCTTAGTGTTAACCATGCTGCTGCTAACCATGCTGCTGCTAACCTAACATAGCAGGCGTAAAATAATCGCCTGAAACTAGACCCCCTACATACTGGTCTTGACGAGGAGGTTCTCTTCTGCACTGTTCAACCAATCTAGTAAATGTGGAGGAAGAGTTAAGATGGAGGAAGAGTTAAGATGGAGTGTCGCCTTGTTAACATCCAAAAGCGGAAGTTG
Source organism: Coregonus lavaretus (assembly GCF_964263955.1). Classification (NCBI taxonomy): domain Eukaryota; kingdom Metazoa; phylum Chordata; class Actinopteri; order Salmoniformes; family Salmonidae; genus Coregonus; species Coregonus lavaretus. The sequence goes on from NC_140023.1 coordinate 22,811,878, forward strand.
GGTCACAGGCTCTCTTTCCATTTCCTCTGAAAACCAGAACATCCGATTGTTGGGGACTCTGCAGAGGCAAATGCTGCTGCTAAAAACTCTGGGTTTAAAATGGTGTAGTTCGCTAATATTTAAGAGTTGAGAAATAAATAAATAAAGTAAAAAAGCCATTAAAACAGCTGTTTTCCCAGCGATTGCAAGAATTGTTGTGCATTGACTGCTTGTCATGCATGTTTCCCTCCCGATCACTCATAACTTGAATGAGCCTCGAGAGGAACATTTATCTTGTATAGAACACAAAACACCACGCCGACTAGGTAAATAGATAAACTATTCTACTATGGGGTTGTCTGATTTTTCTATTCATGACTTGTTTGCAGAGGAAATGTAAACGTGGACTGTTCTAGCATCTTCGAAGTGCGCCTTAGCAGAAATATTTTTTCATGTGCCATATTTTTTTGCAGTGGCGGCAATGATTTTGGTGTGGCGCAGCACCACGGCTGAATGACTGCAACGGAAACACTGAGTCAGCATCACTTTGAGATAATAGCACAGGGAAAGGATAAGCAAAGTGTATTTATTTTTTTATAGCCTAGGTGTAATCATAGAATTACATATAGAATCCATATCCATATTATTTCATATGATCTCTGTGGGCCTAGCAAAGATTTGTCATATCCCTTTCAACATGTATTACCTTTTAATGTGGCATAAACACAACCAGTCATGAGGCTTTCATCTGATTGTCAAACAATCCCTTCCCATGCTACCCATGCACCGTCGTCCACTCACAAAATAATTCCAGCATCCAAACAATTTCTTTGTGCACCCGCAATTTGATGAATAAAAAGATACATTGGTCACAAAACACCTACAAATGTATTGTAATGACATTCTGAGATTGTCATTAGGCCTACATTTGTAGCCGGAATTGGTGCGTCCAATGCTGTCCGCGCGCCTCGGTCTCTGACACTCATCTTGGCAAAATCAAAGTGTTCTCCTCTAACCATAACACAATTTGGGGTGTAGATCACCGGATTTTAAGTCAATTCACACATTTTTCATGCGGTAATGTTAAATAATGGTGTAATAGCCTATAGTTTTCTTGGAATTTTGGGTTAATTATTATGATTAGTAATTATAAAGTAAAGTAATTATCAGTTTTAACGGTACGTCGTACCCCCACTATTTCTTCTGCCAGGACTATTTCTTCGGTACCGGGCCAGCTTACTTTCACCCCTGAGTGCAAGTGACAGATCTAGGTGGCTATCCCTTAGCCTGGTCCCAGATCTGTTTGTGCTGTCTTGCTAACTCGTATGGTCAGAGTCAATGGCCATTGTCAATGACTGTTGGCAAGACAGCACAAATAGATGGCTGTCCTGTGCCTTGCTGTATTAGGGCAGCCAAAGCCAGTGGAGCCAAGGTTAGGGAAGGAGGACACCAACAGGGAAGACCTGCTCTGTGACAGGCCAAGCGGCAGCACGCCTCTCTGAAGGCAGCCCCACGCTGTTGACATGAGGAAGGGGAGTAAACAGTGCTGGGGCAGGAATGTGGAACCATCGTCCTCTCTCCCCCCTCTCTCCCACAGGGGAACATTTTCAGGAGAGGTCTCGGTCTCCTCCCCTCCCTCTAGTTCCAGTGAAGTTGAGCCTGCCCGGGACAACCTTTGCAGCATTAAAACAATCCTCTCCTGACACAATATTGAAAAAACAGTATCTATGCATGAGAAAGCAGCAGGCCGCTACTCATAATACCCCCCCCCCCCCCAAAAAAAAAAAAACATTTCCATTGTCTGGCAGGCTAAGAAAACAACACTGAACATGACAGAGGCCAATAGTCCAACAGAGATCTGAAAGCAATGGAGTCAGTTTTCATAATAGGCATGTGACCTGAAATAATTATCTCAAGGAATCTGTGAGCCTGTGACATACATACAATGTGACATCAAAGAATTTGGGGAGTCTCCATTACAAAACAACATGTTGCTTTTCACAGTGAACGCTCTATGCTCTGATAAAGATAGACTAAGGGCTACCTTTGTGTTTCTCTGAAATAAGGCATTTGAATAATTGCTTTGATTTGCTATTTCTTTGTATCAAAGAATCACTATGCCAGCCTTTAGAGTTGCATTTTCCCCTTTTGTTCCCAGCAACCAACAGACACATTTGAACCCACTTGTTTGACCCAAATGAATTTGACTCAATGTTATTGTCATCCCGCAGAAGAGGAGTAGCATATAAGGGGTAACTTTAGCTCAGTTTCATACTAATTTCACTTTCTCTTATATCCTTCCTCCCAACTTAATAACAGGAACAAATACAATCTGACTACAACAACCTTCACTTTGCCATAACGGCACCAAATAAAAGTCTGTCAATGATTACGGTAGTAATAAATAAAATGGTTCACACGCAAACACACACACCTTCAAAAGAGGCACGCAAAGGAGCACACACATGTGAACAATCAATCACACATGGTCACTCAAAACAACAACAGATAACCACAAAACATGGCAACATGCCATGACACAAGTGACATCAATATAAATATTTACATGTGACAGACCACAATATTTACCCGGGAAACAGAAGCAAAAATGTAATCATGAGTATTTGAATAAAGTCAGAAGAAAATGCAGAGAAGCAGCTTGTAAGGAATATTTAAAAAAAGCGTACACTACACACTGAGTGCATGAAAATTGTGTCTGATTTTGCAGGTTAGGCCAGTGGTTAATTTATCGTATTAAAATTACGATTGCAAAAACTAGATTGTATTGGTGATAAAGAAGGCAAATAGAGCAAAATAAAATAAATGGTTTTATCAAAAGATTATTCCCATGAAGCCAAAAAAAACATAAGCGTGGATGTATGATTATTCCTAGCCTGCAAAATGATTCCTCCATATAATATCAGCGATAGTCATTGGTGGGCCACCAGCTGGGTTTACCTTTGTCATGGTCAGTCCTTATCATATCCATTAAGGAATTCTCCAAAGAGTGCAAGCTAAATGCATCAAAGGGCCGATTCCGGTCCTGCAAGAGAAGAGAGGGGTCAGAGGTTAGTTATCTTATCTCAGCTAGTTATCAAAATAGAGTACGACAACATCACTACTACTAGACACTGTGGATGTTGCTTAAGACTAGCTTGGAGATAATAGCGATAATAACTTGATGACTTGTGAGAGGATAAGGAACACTCATCATCCACACAGATGCACAAAACATACAATCATATCCATTTGTTGAAAGTTCAGCAGTGACCTGATAAGGGGAGAGCAGGGTTTCAACTAAATGAGGGCCTCTTACAACTCATGTCCAAGTCAAAGAAGACAATCACAGACCATGCTGCCTGATATTACACAGCAGAAACCACTGGAATCTTGCGTTTGCATTTTGCCTTGCTGTTGTCAACGCAGGCCAAGACCAGCTGGTCTTGTAATCCTAGCGAATCCCAATTAGACAGCCAAGCATTAGTCAACAGAAACTAAAAGAGAGAGAGTATTTTACATTAGCCGACAGAACTGCACAGTGTGCAGATTTTCGTTGGTCTGATAAGAATGTAAATAGTAGAGGATTTCAAGAGTAGGGACACACCTAGAAAATCAAGAGTAGATGAAACTAGTGCCAAGAATGGCGTGATTTGTGAGTGTGCTCTTTCCTCAAACACTCAACATGTTTCATTTCCAGAGTGGGCTCTTTTGAAGTTAGCAGTGTGTGTGTGTGTGTGTGTGTGTGTGTGTGTGTGTGTGACGAATCAGTGTATTTAGTCCTCCAGGCTAGCAGACCTGCCCTGTGGCCACCCTCTGAACTAGAGTCCTGCATTGGGTCGGATACCCATGGTCCACTGCAGTTGACCAGCAAAAAAAAATAAAAAAAATCAGCTGGCGTGTGGAATGAAAACATTCTTTCAACCCGTGGGTCGGCTCGCGGTTCAGAACAATTATATTGCGGGTGGGAAACGTTTTAAATCATGATAATTATATTAATTTTACAAACCCAGGACCTTGTTGTGTTGCGAATTCCATTCTGTGAGTGGTGAGGCAGACATTTAGGCTACCAGCCATGCACGCAGTGGATCAGGGAACTGTCCTTTATTTGTGTGGTGCTGAAACGTGTTTCATCCCCCCACGTGATAATTAGTTGCCAAGTGTACTTTCCCTGGCTAGCCTAGCTCATGCGAAAATGGCTCACGTAGGCCTACCCAGAGAAATATGAAAAACACTATTGTGAAATCCCCAGTTTGGTTTGGAAGGATTTTGGAGTCATTGTGGACAAGGACAACAACCCGGTAGATGGATACAAAGCCAGCAAAAAGTGCAAGCAGGTATTTGTTTACGCCCTGTCTAAGCCGGGGGAGGGGGGTTCTACTAAGCTATATGGAATTGTTTTAACAAGGTCATACCAAGGATCATTTAGCTATTTGATTTTTTATTTTAAGACCCCTTGAAGTATAAAAAAATATTACTTGTTTTGGGATGGAAAATTAGTTTTAGCCTTAGTGCTATTAGCCCATACAAATGCATTGAATAACAAATTCACTACATGGAACAACAGATAGTCCCCCCAAAAAAAATCTAAAGGAAGTTTGTTCTGAAGTGTCTGTCCTATATCTGAGATTAGGAAACAATTTGGTTTATAAAAAATGTAATAAAAAAAATGGTACTGGGAGACCTTCAGACGAGTTTTGTGAGGCCTGTGGGCGTCATAGAGCAAAACCGACATTTACGTGTTCGTGAGAGTCTCATCTTTCCATAGAGGTCATAATAGTTTGTAGGCCAAACCGTTCGAACACTACAGACAATTTTGTGAGAAGACCAATTTTCAGGATGTCTAATGGTCTGACAAACACCGCTCTAGCTCGGTCACCTTTCACCACAGATGCGGAAGTACGACATGTGGTGGATTGAGACGCATCCAATGCAAAAAAACTGATATCTCTAGCTTAAACTAATGGATTTTCATGGGGATTTCTTTATTATGCTAATTAGATTTCCGCGGGGGCACGGACATAGACCTTAGGTGGTTAATGATTATGTTAATTCAGGCTTTCGTTCATTTAGACCATACGCAGGCCATATCAAGTTTAAACCGGTGCACTGGTAAAAGTTTGAGTAGCCTAGGCCAGGGTTTCCCAAACTCGGTCCTGTTCCCCTTCCCCCTCCTAATAATAATAATAATAATAATAATAATAATAAATAATAATAATAATATAGCCTAAATAATTCATTTTCATTCGTTCTGTATAGGGTTGAGTGGGTGTGCAGGTGTGTAGAGTCAGTATAAATGTATGTGCATATTATGTGTGAGTAAGCACATGGAGTGTTTGTGTGTGTGTTGAAGTGACAGCTCCTGGGTTTGTAGGGCCCTGTGAGTGTGCCTAGAGACAGTGCAAAGATTGAAATAAAAGCTCAATAAAGATACAAGGTAAACTCAGTCCGTGTGGCTATTTTGTTAGCTATTTATCAGTTGTATTGCTTGGGGACAGAAGCTGTTCAAGAGCCTGTTGGTGTCAGACTGGATGCACCGGTACCTCTTGCCGTGTGGCAGCATAGAAAATTGTCTATGGCTTGGGTGGTTGGAGTCTTTGACGATTTTCCGGGCCGTCTTGTCACATTGCCTGATACAAATTACATCACCCTCCCCTGGACTAAATCTTAAAAATACTAAACACTCCTCCTGACTGATATTGAAAAAGCATGACCCTCCTCCATTTTCCTCCGGGTAACAATTGTGTAAATTTCGACCGCTTCCTTAAACTTTAATTATCTAAACAATTCTGAATGTAAAGGTATTGTTATGTTATGTCAGCTATATGCTTTCGTTAGGTAAGAAGGCTAATTAGAAGGCCCTTTTTTCAGAGCGATTTGAGTAGTCAATGTGCTGCATCTCATTGTAAAAATACAAATAAGTTGTTCTTAATTCCTGGCATGGTTTCCTTTACCCAAATGTTGAATAAACATGTATACAAATTAATTCATGCAGGGAGGGGAATAATAGCCTACTGCTCTGGAGTCGTAAAAACAATTAAATAAATTCATGTTATTTGGCAGGTCACGGATCGGCTCTTGGAACAATTCTATGCGGGTGGGTCGGGTTGCAGAGAAGAATCTGTCCCGATTCTGGATATCGGGTGCGGCTTGGAATTGATGTGACCGGCGTGGGGCGGGTGCGGCACCAAAAACAAACGGTTCGCTCCATATGGATTTCAGCCTATAAAGTTCAGGGCCATTTGGTATATACACTGCTCAAAAAAATAAAGGGAACACTTAAACAACACAATGTAACTCCAAGTCAATCACACTTCTGTGAAATCAAACTGTCCACTTAGGAAGCAACACTGATTGACAATACATTTCACATGCTGTTGTGCAAATGGAATAGACAACAGGTGGAAATTATAGGCAACTAGCAAGACACCCCCAATAAAGGAGTGGTTCTGCAGGTGGTGACCACAGACCACTTCTCAGTTCCTATGCTTCCTGGCTGATGTTTTGGTCACTTTTGAATGCTGCCGGTGCTTTCACTCTAGTGGTAGCATGAGACGGAGTCTACAACCCACACAAGTGGCTCAGGTAGTGCAGCTCATCCAGGATGGCACATCAATGCGAGCTGTGGCAAGAAGGTTTGCTGTGTCTGTCAGCGTAGTGTCCAGAGCATGGAGGCGCTACCAGGAGACAGGCCAGTACATCAGGAGACATGGTGGAGGCCGTAGGAGGGCAACAACCCAGAAGCAGGACCGCTACCTCCGCCTTTGTGCAAGGAGGAGCAGAAGGAGCACTACCAGAGCCCTGCAAAATGACCTCCAGCAGGCCACAAATGTGCATGTGTCTGCTCAAATGGTCAGAAACAGACTCCATGAGGGTGGTATGAGGGCCCGACGTCCACAGGTGGGGGTTGTGCTTACAGCCCAACACCGTGCAGGACGTTTGGCATTTGCCAGAGAACACCAAGATTGGCAAATTCGCCACTGGCGCCCTGTGCTCTTCACAGATGAAAGCAGGTTCACACTGAGCACGTGACAGAGTCTGGAGACGCCGTGGAGAACGTTCTGCTGCCTGCAACATCCTCCAGCATGACCGGTTTGGCGGTGGGTCAGTCATGGTGTGGGGTGGCATTTCTTTGGGGGGCCGCACAGCCCTCCATGTGCTCGCCAGAGGTAGCCTGACTGCCATTAGGTACCGAGATGAGATCCTCAGACCCCTTGTGAGACCATATGCTGGTGCGGTTGGCCCTGGGTTCCTCCTAATGCAAGACCTCATGTGGCTGGAGTGTGTCAGCAGTTCCTGCAAGAGGAAGGCATTGATGCTATGGACTGGCCCGCCTGTTCCCCAGACCTGAATCCAATTGAGCACATCTGGGACATCATGTCTCGCTCCATCCACCAACGCCACGTTGCACCACAGACTGTCCAGGAGTTGGCGGATGCTTTAGTCCAGGTCTGGGAGGAGATCCCTCAGGAGACCATCCGCCACCTCATCAGGAGCATGCCCAGGCGTTGTAGGGAGGTCATACAGGCACGTGGAGGCCACACACACTACTGAGCCTCATTTTGACTTGTTTTAAGGACATTACATCAAAGTTGGATCAGCCTGTAGTGTGGCTTTCCACTTTAATTTTGAGTGTGACTCCAAATCCAGACCTCCATGGGTTGATACATTTGATTTCCATTGACAATTTTTGTGTGATTTTGTTGTCAGCACATTCAACCATGTAAAGAAAAAAGTATTTAATAAGATCATTTCATTCATTCAGATCTAGGATGTGTTATTTTAGTGTTCCCTTTATTTTTTTGAGCAGTGTATTTTGGCCCAGACTACAGAGCTAATTTAGTGAGCTTATCTGGCCCACTTCCTGGTTCATTGAGGGAGAGACTGATCCAATATGGAGCCTGTGTCGATACTAGTAACCTCAGAATCAGACAGAGACTTTCTAGTAGATCATTTTTATCATAAAACCTTTTATCGTAGGCGATTGATTAAATCAGCGAGTGATGGAATGACAGGGTGTAGGCAAGTAACGGAGTGACGTACAGCGTGCCTGGTGAGTGTGCGTGCAGCACAGGAGTTCGGGTTAGGCCTAGCCCTTGGCAGCTGTGTCCTGTGAGTCCACTGCCCTGGCCGTGGGGCCACATTGTTTGCACACCAGTGCTATTGTCGTGCATTCGGCTGAGCATTCAATAGCGTTATTCCCCCTCTCTGGATCCACAGCACCGCCGCGGCAGATAAAAATCTGCCCACTTGGTGCAAACGGTAAACACTTAAAATGCTGAGCTTTCCATTACCCCCCCCCCCTCTCTTTTTCCACCACGCACTTTTCTGATCCTAAACACAGAGAGTGAGGGGCATCATTCACAGTCAGTGGCGTGTTCATTAGGCCGATAAGAAACGCTCATTTTCCTTTTCCATCGCAAAAGGTTTTGCTACATTCTGCCTTAATGAATCCGACCCTGAGGAGATGCAGTGTATCTCCTCTATCAGACCACTCCACTACTGCTTTTATTGTTGTGTTAATACATCACATAGGAGATCCAGCATGTGGGATACAGACTATGGTGTCATTGTACCTGATCCCTATTCTCAAATTGTCTCTATTCATCTGACCCATAACCAGGATATGAGAGTACCTTAATGAGCAATATTATGAACCACGTTATTGGAAACAGACCAAACATGAAAGATATGGTTGACTTCTGCTTTGGAAGAGTTTTTGGAGCTGAAAGTGACCATATGTTTGCTCAACAGGGTGAGCTAGGCCTAAGCGTTAACAGGTTTGTTAAGCAGACCTTGATTTTGGCATCCACTGTTAGACAGAGCCTCAGTCAGAGTCAGAATCTTTGAAGCACTGTCCATATGGGATCTGATTCATCCATACAGTGCACAGGTATGATATTACAATTTTCCTGGGCTTAGAGAGATATTTAAGAGATGTATTGTTAAGCCTCTGATTTAATACAGTGCCTAGTGAAAGTATACACACCCCTTGCACAGTCTTCACATTTTGCCGTCTTACAATTATTTTTTTAAATTGTAAAAATGTCTTACCGATGTGCACAACCTACTCCACATTTTCAAAGTGAAAGAAAGATTACAGAAAATGTTATCATTTTCAATCAAAAGAAAACCTGAAGATGTGTTGATTACATGTCTTCACACCCCAGAGTTAATGCTTGGTGGAAGACATCTTTGGCAGCCATTATAGCTGTGAATCATGTTGAATCAGATTCTACCCACTTTGCACAACTCTTGGGGCAACATAGTACCTAGTGAAAGTCTACACACTCCGTGCACAGTGTTTGATACCATTCCATTCATTCCGCTCCAATCATTACCACGAGCCCGTTCTCCCCAATTAAGGTGCCACCAGCCTCCTGTGATTCAAAATGATTTAGTCTTCACATTGTTCTGCCTTATAAAAAAATCTGAAAAGGTTTTTGATTTTTTTGGAGCAGCTTGGCAGGGTCGTGTTTCAGAGGACGCATGGTTATCGACCTTCGCCTCTCCCGAGTCCGTACGAGAGTTGCAGCGATGGGACAAGACTGTAACTACCAATTGGATATCACGAAATTGGGGAGAAAGAGTTAAAAAGTACAAAAAAAATAACAAAAAATAAAAATAAAAAATTCGTACATATCTACACAATCTACTACACATTTTCAAAGTGAAAGAAAATGATTTAAAAAACTAACATTTTATTAAAATTTTCCAAATAAATGAAATATTTAAATAAATGTGCAGATGTCTCCCTACGAGCCAGGACGCAGCCTGAGATCCTCTGGCAGGGCACTGTTGACCATGCCAAAGTCTAGGTTGAAAACGCAAGGAGACAGGGCATTTGCCATTAGGGCCCATAGAATCAGGCTTGCAGATTCATTGACTAATTTTAAAACCCTGCTGAAGACAGACACTTATAAAGACGCTTTTAATGTAAAGCTTCAATGTATGATTTAAATTATCTTTTTTCATTCTCCTTCCTCCTGTCTTTCTTTCTTCATTAGTACTTTTATTTTATGATGTGAAGCACTTAGTTACTTGTAATGAAAAGCACTATACAAATAAAGTTATTATTATTATTGATTGTGTATGTCTTCACATCCCAGAGTTAATACTTGGTGGAAGCATCTTTGGCAGCCATTACAGCTGTGAATCATTGTGGTGGCAGCACCATGTTATGGGTATGCTTGTCACTGGCAGGGACTCAGGAGTTTGTCAAGATCAAAATAAATATGAAAGGAGCAATGTCCAGGTAAAAAGAGGAAAACCCCCCTTGGTCTTCTGAAAACCTAACCCTGGGATAGAGTTTTATTTTTCAGCGGGACAATTACACAAATGTTAATTCCAAAGACACACCAGAATGGCTTCCCAATAAGTGTTGAGTGTTCCTGAGTGGTCCAGTCTCAGTCCTGACTTAAATTTGCTTGAAAATCAGAGACACGGCTTAAATATTGCTGTCCATCAATGATTCCCAACCGAATGTACTAATCTTAAGCAATATTGACAAAAACAATGGATACATTTTGCCCTAAGAGTCATGCAAAGTTGATAGAATATTATTAAAAACAGTAGAGGATGCTGAGGGGAGGACGGCTCATAATAATGGCTGAAACGTAGCGAATGGAATGGCATCAAACCATGTGTTCTAGTCATTACCACGAGCCGGTCCTCCCCAATTAAGTTGCCACCAACCTCCTGTTATTCAAAATGATTCACAGCTGTAATGGCTGCCAAAGGTGCTTCCACCAACTATTAACTCTGGGGTGTGAAGACATACACAATCAAGACATCTTTGTTTTTTAATTTTGTATTCATTTGGAAAATGTTCTATAATTTTTCTTTCTATAATCCCAATATATTCATTTTTAGCTAAATGTGAATACTGTGCAAGGGGTGTGTAGACTTTCACTAGCGACTGTACTGTATCTGTTGCCAGGCTAAGCTTCAGTGTTAACAATGAAACCTCATGCATAACTAAAGTATTATAAAGAGCAACTTTATCATTGAGGAAAACTAAACTTAGGCTAATAAAAAACTGGCAAGTTAGCGCTCACATACACTACGCACACCCTTTTCTAACACAGGAAGTTAATGCAAAATATAGCCGTAAGCAGCAATGAACGAGCTTCACAGGGATGAAAGAAAGGACAAGATCAGTTGGATAAAACAAGCACAATATATAAAAACAAATGTTACCTTTATTTAACCAGGTAAGCCAGTTGAGAACAAGTTCTCATTTACAACTGCGACCTGGCCAAGATAAAGCAAAGCAGTGCGATAAAAACAACACAGGGTTACATATAGGGTAAACAAAACATAAAGTCAAAAATACAACAGAAAATATATATACAGTGTGTGCGAATGTAGTAAATTATGGAGGCAAGGCAATAAATAGCCATAGTGCAAAATAGTTACAATTTCGTATTAACACTGGAATGATAGATGTGCAAAAGATGATAGAGATACTGGGGTGCAAATTAGCAAAATAAATAACAATATGGGGATGAGGTAGTTGGGTGGGCTAATTACAGATGGGCTGTGTACAGGTGCAGTGATCGGTAAGCTGCTCTGACAACTGACGCCTAAAGTTAGTGAGGGAGATAAGAGTCTCCAGCTTCAGAGATTTTTGCAGTTCATTCCAGTCATTGGCAGCAGAGAACTGGAAGGAATGGCGGCCAAAGGAGGTGTTGGCTTTGGGGATGACCAGTGAGATATACCTGCTGGAGCGCAGACTACAGGTGGGTGTTTCTACGGTGACCAGTGAGCTAAGACAGGGATTTGCCTAACAGTGATTTATAGATGACCTGGAGCCAGTGGGTTTGGCGACGAATATGTAGTGAGGGCCAGCCAACAAGAGCGTACAGGTCACAATGGTGGGTAGTGTATGGGGCTTTGGTGACAAAACGGATGGCACTGTGATAGACTACATCCAATTTGCTGAGTAGAGTGTTGGAGGCTATTTTGTAAATGACATCGCCGAAGTCAAGGATCGGTAGGATAGTCAGTTTTACGAGGGCATGTTTGACAGCATGAGTGAAGGAGGCTTTGTTGCGAAATAGGAAGCCGATTCTAGATCTAACTTTTGATTGGAGATGCTTAATGTGAGTCTGGAAGGAGAGTTTACAGTCTAACCAGACACCTAGGTATTTGTAGTTGTCCACATACTCTAGGTCAGACCCACCGAGAGTAGTGATTCTAGTCAGGTGGGCGAGTGCAAGCAGCGTTCGGTTGAAGAGCATGCATTTAGTTTAATTAGTGTTTAAGAGCAGTTGGAGGCTACGGAAGGAGTGTTGTATGGCGTTGAAGCTCGTTTGGAGGTTTGTTAACACAGTGTCCAATGAAGGGCCAGATGTATACAAAATGGTGTCGTCCGCAACATCATTGATATACACAGAGAATAGAGTCGGCCCGAGAATTGAACCCTGTGGCACCCCCAGAGAGACTGCCAGAGGTCCAGACAACAGGCCCTCCGATTTGACACATTCAACTCTATCCGAGAAGTAGTTGGTGAACCAGGCGAGGCAGTCATTTGAGAAACCAAGGCTATTTAGTCTGCCAATAAGAATGCGGTGGTTGACAGAGTCGAAAGCTTTGGCCAGGTCGATGAAGACGGCTGCGCAGTACTGTCTTTTATCGATCGCGGTTATAATATCATTTAGGACCTTGAGCGTGGCTGAGGTGCACCCATGACCAGCTTGGAAACCGGATTGCATAGCAGAGAAGGTACGGTGGGATTCGAAATGGTCGGTGATCTGTTTGTTAACTTGACTTTCAAATACTTTCGAAAGGCAGGGCAGGATGGATATAGGTCTGTAACAGTTTGGATCTAGAGTGTCACCCCCTTTGAAGAGGGGGATGACTGCGGCAGCTTTCCAATCTCTGGGGATCTCAGACGTTACGAAAGAGAGGTTGAACAGGCTAGTAATAGGGCTTGCGACAATTTCAGCGGCTAATTTTAGAAAGAAAGGGTCCAGATTGTCTAGCCCAGCTGATTTGTAGGGGTCCAGATTTTTCAGCTCTTTCAGAACATCAGCTGTCTGAATTTGTGTGGGGGGGCATGGGCACGTTGCAGCGGAGGGTGCAGAGCTGGTGGCCAGGGTAGTGGTAGCCAGATGGAAAGCATGGCCAGCCGTAGCAAAATGCTTGTTGAAATTCTCGATTATTGTAGATTTATCGGTGGTGACAGTGTTTCCTAGCCTCAGTGCAGTGGGCAGTTGGGAGGAGGTGCTCTTATTCTCCATGGACTTTACAGTGTCCCAAAACTTTTTGGAGTTAGTGCTACGGGATGCAAATTTCTGTTTGAAAAAGCTAGCCTTTGCTTTCCTAACTGATTGTGTATATAGGTTCCTGACTTCCCTCAAAAGCTGCATATCGCGGGGGCTGTTCGATGCTAATGCAGTACGCCACAGGATGTTTTTGTGCTGGTCAAGGGCAGTCAAGTCTGAGGAGAACCAGGGGCTATATCTGTTTTCAGTTCTGCATTTTTTGAATGGGGCATGCTTATTTAAGATTGAGAGTAAAGCACTTTTAAAGAACAACCAGGCATCCTCTACTGACGGAATGAGGTCAATATCCATCCAGGATACACGGGCCAGGTCAATTAGAAAGGCCTGCTCGCTAAAGTGTTTTAGGGAGCGCTTGACAGTGATGAGGGGTGGTCGTTTGACCGCGGACCCATTACGGACGCAGGCAATAAGGCAGTGATCGCTGAGATCCTGGTTGAAGACAGCGGAGGTGTATTTAGAGGGTACATTTGTCAGGATGATATCTATGAGGATGCCCATGTTTACAGATTTTGGGTTGTACCTGGTAGGTTCCTTGATAATTTGTGTGAGATTGAGGGCATCTAGTTTGGATTGTAGGATGGCCGGGGTGTTAAGCATATCCCAGTTTAGGTCACCAAGCAGTATGAACTCTGAGGATAGATGGGGGGCAATCAATTCACATATGGTGTCCAGGGCACAGCTCGGGGCTGAGGGGTGTCTGTAGCAAGCAGCAACAGTGAGAGACTTATTTCTGGAAAGGTGGATTTTTGGAAGTAGAAGCTCAAACTGTTTGGGCACAGACCTGGATAGTATGATAGAGCTCTGCAGGCTCTCTACACAGTAGATTGCAACTCCGCCCCCTTTGGCAGTTCTATCTAGACGGAAAATGTTGTAGTTGGGGATGGACATTTCTGAATTTTTGGTGGCCTTCCTAAGCCAAGATTCAGATACTGCTAGAACATCAGGGTTGGCGGAGTGTGCTAACGCAGTGGATAACTCAAACTTAGGGAGGAGGCTTTGGATGTTAACGTGCAAGAAACCAAGGCTTTTACGGTTACAGAAGTAAAAAATTAATAACGCCTGGGGAGTAGGAGTGATACTGGGGGCTACAGGGCCTGGGTTAACCTCTACATCACCAGAGGAACAGAGGAGGAGTAGAATAAGGATACGGCTAAAGGCTAAAGGCTTTAAGAACTGGTCTTCTAGTGCGTTGGGTACAGAGAAAAAAAGGGGCATTATGTACAGACAAGGATATGGAAGGATATGAGTACAGTGGAGGTAAACCTAAGCGTTGGGTAACGATGAAAGAGATAGCATCACTGGAGGCACCGATTGAGTCGGTCTCCGTGTGTATGGGGGGTGGGACAAAGGAGCTGTCTAAGGCAGGTTGAGCTGGGCTGGGGGCTCTACAGTGAAATAGTACACTAAGAAATAACCGAAACAGCTATAAGCAAGGCATATTGACATGGGAGAGGCATAAAGCAATCACAGGTGTTATTCGAGAGAGCTAAGACAACAGCTGGTAATGGCGACAAAGTTTGGGCTGAGGCTAAACATAAACAGGATTTTGTACCGTATAAAGGAACAGTCCAGCAGGCATCAGCTGTATAGCTGAGTTATCATAAGGTCCGGTGAACAGCAATAGGAGAGTTCGGAACTATTTCACATTGTTCATGAGGAGAAGACGATTGCACATTTTGAGCTTTAGCGTAACATATGCAAAGAATGAGTTGTTAATAGTTTCCTTGTTTTTGAGATATAACTACCAAATTCAGTGTGGTTCATGTTAGGGACGTCCATGATAGCGATGACAAGTTTCAAGTAGATAGGCCCCTTGGAGTAGATTTACAGTGGTTTAGATTGACACGTAAAATCATATTTTTTATTTGTCAATAACTCAGCAATTTTTTGACCAATCCCTTAGCTTTTCAAACTAAGTTAAGACATGTACGATAGGCCTACATTCCAGATTTGGTGTCATTTGGTCATATGGTTCATGAGAATAAGATATTAGAAGTATTTTTAGCATATTAGCGTATGTGCTAATATGCATCTACTGCATGGGGTCTCCAACAGGTCAATCGCGAGCTACCAGTACCTAGCAGCCCACCTATGAGTCGTCGCCAAACAATTCTGAAAGTACATGCAATTTTCACGTGTTCCACCGCAAACTGTCCTAAACAAATCTCACAAGTATCAGACACCGCAAGCTCCCAGCTACTATCTAATCAATGCAACAATGACATTATCCCACCCCTGGTTAGCCACTATTGGCTTAAAAAGCCAAATGTAACACAATATCTGAGAATTAATTTCCAGCAATATTGCCCATCTGTCTGTGTGGTGTGCGCGTTTGTCTTTCACTCCGTGCGTAGCCAGTTGATGTGATAACCGTCTTGTGGGTTGACAGAAATACTTACCCCAAAAACTTCTCAATTAAACTGCAAAGTAGGCTTACCTGGTAGAAGTATATCATGAGTAAGTATATAATGTATCTATTATTTGCTAACTTTGCCATGAAATGAGGAGCAGCAGTACAGAACCATCGCTAGACCGGCACATTAGACAGCACATTACTCACTCGCTAGTAGGCTTGGGCAGTATAACGTATACCGGGGTATTTGGAAATAGCCAGGGGATGGTTTTTAAATACCCTCAATACCATTGACACGATTTCTTTGAAGTTTTTATAAATGTGAATATTTGTAGCTAATAATAGCTACATTTAAGTAAATACCTGCAGTCAACTTGCAATAAGTTAGGAGATAAAGATTGCGTTCTTCATTTCACCTGTCACAATATTTCATTATGAAGCTGACCGGTAGTCTCCAGTCATGTGGTGTTTGTTTACAAGCGCACAAAGGCAAGAGACTGGAACCTTGTGAGTCACACACTGTTGTGCAGCCAGGTGATCTAGGTGATCTAGTTACAGTATGGAATTCACAACTAAATGTTTACCAGCTAGATATCTTATAACTATTAGTTGCAGTTGTGCATTTGGTTTGCTAATTTAGTAGCTAGTTAGCCATCTAGCTAAGTGGTTAGCTTCTTCCAAAATCAAGTTTCACTTGGTAACAGCAGAGAATCCCCTCCTGGATCAAGAGCCTTGCGGTCTAATATGTATTTTGTGTGTGCAGCAAACTGTGAGTAGCATTTTTGAGTTACTTGTATAACTTTGAGCTGGCACGTCTGTCCTGCAAATACTTTAGGTCAGAAACAGTATAAAAATGTTTGCAATGTGCTTGTTAGCATTTAGTTAGCATTCTCTATGGGATTTGACATGTACTTGTTAGCATTGCTCATCTTCGAAATACAATGGGCGCCCTTTGTGCTCAGTGCCGGTATGACCAAATATCCCGGTATGGCACAAGGTTGAAATGAAAACTGGATACTGCCCAAGCCTACTCGCTAGATGTAGAATTAAACGAGCCAGATGTGCAATTAAAAGGGGAATTACACAAAAAAATATCTACATTTGTTCTTTTTCTTCAAGACCTAAACATTTTTTTTATTCTGATGTGATTTAAGCATCGACATGGACTCAGAACATCCAATTTCGTTGTTTCTCTATGAACAATTGTAATTTTGAGAGTGAAAAAAAAACTAAAAACCCAGAAGAAAAAAAAACTGAAAAAACATTTGGGAAGATAAACAGAATTTGGGAGAAAACTAAATCACAGATTTTATAGGGACCCCCTTAGAGTTGTTTATTAACCATTATTTTACATAGTGCACTACTTTCTCTTGTATACTAAGGACCCGGGGAAGAGTTGCAGAAGAGAGGAGAAGAATGTGCTTATTTGAAAGCTAGAAGAAAAAAAAAAAGCATTTCATTTTCTTAAAGCAGCTCTCATGCTAGAAAAGGATGGAGAACCCTGATCTACTGGTATAGTGGCCATCTTTGACTGCAATAACATAATATTATCAAACTCTTTACGTACTATTGTGATGCGTTCAAACACCAAATTTGGAGTGAATCTGACTTTTAGTCCATGAGAAGATTTTGTATGATTATTTTAAGCATTAGCGGTACATAGTCCAAAAAGTTAATTGTTAATAGTTTCCTTATTTTTTATAATATCAATCCCATACTTAACATGGTTCATCATGGTAATGTATTTGATGACCCTAAAAGGTTTAGAGTTGATAGACCATTGTGAAGAGGATTTACAAAGGATTTAAATGGACACGTAAAATCGGATTTCATGATTTATCAATAACTCGGCCATCTCTTAACCAATCCCTTAACTTTCCTCAAACTAAGTTAAGAGATGTACCATGGGCCTACATACCGATTTAGTGTTATTTGGACTTATGGTTAATGAGAATACGTTTTTCAAAAGTGCTACAGTGTGCCCTAATGAATATGACCCTGGTGATACTCTGAAGTGACTTTAAACCACTCTTCAACAGTTTGTGCTTGGTTTGATATCTCCTTTGCCTGAATTTCACTTTAGCAAACAGGGCACTCTGAGCCCATGGCATGTGGCCCCCTGACCTTGTTTTCCTCATAACTACCTCCACAGCTAGCTAAATAGAGAGCAAAAATATTAGATGTTCACTAAATGAAATAGAAAGATAGCTAAATAGTAGCAAAGGGAAAGGGTTTAAAAAGAGAAAACAACAGACAATAGTTATCTATATCTACTCGATATGTTTCAATCAGGCTTGAACTTCACCCTCTACCCCGGACCAGGTTCCATTGGCACATGTTGTTCCCTGCAACAGTTTCACATTTTGGCTACACTACCTTCCCCGGAGCTCTACCTCTTGATTGGATAAACAAATACTGCCCACTCAGTGAGTACAAGTTCAAAGTAGCCTACACTGGAGATATTTACTATACTGAACAAAAATATAAATGCAAC
Organism: Coregonus lavaretus; assembly: GCF_964263955.1. Taxonomy (NCBI): domain Eukaryota; kingdom Metazoa; phylum Chordata; class Actinopteri; order Salmoniformes; family Salmonidae; genus Coregonus; species Coregonus lavaretus. The sequence goes on from NC_140023.1 coordinate 22,829,990, forward strand.
ATGTAAAGTTTTGGTTCCATGTTTCATGAGAAGAAATACAATATCCCAGAAATATTCCATATGTACAAAAAGCTTCTCTCTAAAATGTTGTGAACACATTTGTTTACATCCCTGTTAGTGAGCATTTTATCCTTTGTCAAGATAATCCATCCACTTGACAGGTGTGGTATATCAAGAAGCTGATTAAACAGCATTTATCGTTAAACAGATGCACCTTGTGCTGGTTACAATAAAAGGCCACTGCTGGGGACTCTGTCTGTAATAAAGCCCTTTTGTGGGGAAAAACTCATTCTGATTAGATGGGCCTTGCTGCCCTGTTTGTGGAAATCCATAGTCCTGTGAAATCTATAGATTAGGGCCTAATTAATATTTTCAATTGACGGACTTCCTTATATGAACTGTAACGCAGCAAAATGTTTGAAATTGTTGAATGTTGCACTTATATACAGTGAGGGAAAAAAGTATTTGATCCCCTGCTGATTTTGTACGTTTGCCCACTGACAAAGACATGATCAGTCTATAATTTTAATGGTAGGTTTATTTGAACAGTGAGAGACAGAATAACAACAAAATCCAGAAAAACGCATGTCAAAAATGTTATAAATTGATTTGCATTTTAAATGAGGGAAATAAGTATTTGACCCCTCTGCAAAACATGACTTAGTACTTGGTGGCAAAACCCATGTTGGCAATCACAGAGGTCAGACGTTTCTTGTAGTTGGCCACCATGTTTGCACACATCTCAGGAGGGATTTTGTCCCACTCCTCTTTGCAGATCTTCTCCAAGTCATTAAGGTTTCGAGGCTGACGTTTGGCAACTTGAACATTCAGCTCCCTCCACAGATTTTTTATGGGATTAAGGTCTGGAGACTGGCTAGGCCACTCCAGGACCTTAATGTGCTTCTTCTTGAGCCACTCTTTTGTTGCCTTGGCCGTGTGTTTTGGGTCATTGTCATGCTGGAATACCCATCAACGACCCATTTTCAATGCCCTGGCTGAGGGAAGGAGGTTCTCACCCAATATTTGACAATACATGGCGCCATCCATCGTCCCTTTGATGCGGTGAAGTTGTCCTGTCCCCTTAGCAGAAAAACACCCCCAAAGCATAATGTTTCCACCTCCATGTTTGACAGCGGGGATGGTGTTCTTGGGGTCATAGGCAGCATTCCTCCTCCTCCAAACACGGCGAGTTGAGTTGATGCCAAAGAGCTCGATTTTGGTCTCATCTGACCACAACACTTTCACCCAGTTCTCCTCTGAATCATTCAGATGTTCATTGGCAAACTTCAGACGGGCATGTATCTGTGCTTTCTTGAGCAGGGGGACCTTGTGGGCGCTGCAGGATTTCAGTCCTTCACGGCGTAGTGTGTTACCAATTGTTTTCTTGGTGACTATGGTCCCAGCTGCCTTGAGATCATTGACAAGTTCCTCCTGTGTAGTTCTGGGCTGATTCCTCACCGTTCTCATGATCATTGCAACTCCACGAGGTGAGATCTTGCATGGAGCCCCAGGCCGAGGGAGATTGACAGTTATTTTGTGTTTCTTCCATTTGCGAATAATCGCACCAACTGTTGTCACCTTCTCACCAAGCTGCTTGGCGATGGTCTTGTAGCCCATTCCAGCCTTGTGTAGGTCTACAATCTTGTCCCTGACATCCTTGGAGAGCTCTTTGGTCTAGGCCATGGTGGAGAGTTTGGAATCTGATTGATTGATTGCTTCTGTGGACAGGTGTCTTTTATACTGGTAACAAGCTGAGATTAGGAGCACTCCCTTTAAGAGTGTGCTCCTAATCTCAGCTCGTTACCTGTATAAAAGACACCTGGGAGCCAGAAATCTTTCTGATTAAGATGGGGTCAAATACTTATTTCCCTCATTAAAATGCAAATCAATTTATAACATTTTTGACATGCGTTTTTCTGGATTTTGTTGTTGTTATTCTGTCTCTCACTGTTCAAATAAACCTACCATTAAAATTATAGACTGATCATTTCTTTGTCAGTGGGCAAACGTACAAAATCAGCAGGGGATCAAATACTTTCTTTCCTCACTGTATTTTTTCAGTATACACACTACCAGTGAAAAGTTTGGACACACCTACTCATTCAAGGATTTTTCTTTATTTTTACATTGTAGAGTAATAGTGAAGACATCAAAACTATGAAATAACACATATGGAATCATGTAGTAACCCAAAAAGTGTTAAACAAATCAAAGTATATTTGAGATTCTTCAAATAGCCACCCTTTGCCTTGATGAAAGCTTTGCACGCTCTTGGCATTCTCTCAACCAGCTTTATGAGGTAGTCACCTGGAATGCATTTCAATTAACAGGTGTGCCTTCTTAAAAGTTAATTTGTGGAATTTATTTCCTTCTTAATGCGTTTGAGCCAATCAGTTGTGTTGTGACAAGGTAGCGAGGGGTATACAGAAGATAACCCTATTTGGTAAAAGACCAAGTCCATATTATGGCAAGAACAGCTCAAATAAGCAAAGAGGAAACAACAGTCCATCATTACTTTAAGACATGAAGGTCAGTCAATACAGAACATTTCAATAACTTTTAAAGTTTCTTCAAGTGCAGTCGCAAAAACCATCAAGTGCTATGATGAAACTGGCTCTCATGAGGACCGCCACAGGAATGGAAGACCCAGAGTTACCTCTGCTGCAGAGGATAAGTTCATTAGAGTTACCAGCCTCAGAAATTGCAGCCCAAATAAATGCTTCACAGAGTTCAAGTCACAGACACATCTCAACATCAACTGTTCAGAGGGGACTGTGTGAATCAGGGCTTCATGGTCGAACTGCTGCAAAGAAACCACTACTAAAGGACACTAATAAGAAGAAGAGACCTGCTTGGGCCAAGAAAAACGAGCAATGGACATTAGACTGGTGGAAATGTGTCCTATGGTCTGGAGTCCAAATTGGAGATTTTTGGTCACAACCACCGTGTCTTTTGAGACGCGGTGTGGGTGAACGGATGATCGCCACATGTGTAGTTCCCACCATAAAGCATGGAGGAGGAGGTGTTATGGGCTGGGGTGCTTTGCTGGTGACACTGTCTGTGATTTTATTTAGAATTCAAGGCACACTTAACCAGCATGGCTACCACAGCATTCTGCAGCGATACGCCATCCCATCTGGTTTGAGCTTAGTGGGACTATCATTTGTTTTTCAACAGGACAATGACCCAACACAGCTCCAGGCTGTGTAAGGGCTATTTTACAAAGAAGGAGAGTGATGGAGTGCTGCATCAGATGACCTGGCCTCCACAATCCCCCGACCTCAACCCAATTGAGATGGTTTGGGATGAGTCGGACAGCAGAGTGAAGGAAAAGCATCCAACAAGTGGTCAGCATATGTGGGAACTCCTTCAAGACTGTTGGAAAAGCATTCCAGGTGAAGCTGGTTGAGAGAATGCCAAGAGTGTGCAAAGCGGTCATCAAGGCAAAGGGTGGCTATTTGAAGAATCTCAAATATAAAATATATAATATATTTATTTAACACTTTTTTAGTTACTACATGATTCCATTTGTGTAATTTCATAGTTTTTATGTCTTCACTATTATTCTACAATGTAGAAAATAGTAAAAATAAAGAAAAACCCTTGAATGAGAAGGTGCGTCCAAATTTTTGACTGGTACTGTATATGACAATATTTGAGAACACAAGAGAGACTAATGAGAGACGACACCATTGCCTGGTAGTAACTGAATATTCTTCTGACACTGAATCTGTAAATGAGAGATACAGGAATCAGTAATTGGCAATTCCTAGGCTGTCACAAATCCATATGTTTTCAGTGAAAAATACTTTCCAATAGCTGTCTGTGAGTCCTATTTTGGACATCAATTAGTTGCAATGATTTAGTCACTAGCTGTTCAGGATGTGGGAGACAAACGTTATTCACAGAGCAACAAGTACTATTTGGGAAAACTGTGCTGCAATGAGTTTAAAAGAAATAACAGAAATGAAGTCAGCATTGTTAGCAGTGACAGCAATGTTGCGTTGCTTGTTGTTTTTTTTTGTAACTCTTGTGTTAACGTAAGCCCCCACTCACAAACCATCAGTCACAACACGCAGGAAAAAACAATGGCATACGGGAACAATACTGGCCTAGAGAAATGTAGCGGTTGTTGCAAAGAAAGTACTACACAACTAACTTAATCTATGTTATCACATTTTAATAACATAGGACTATTTGATATGTGTTAACTAACTGATAAGGCCACAATGATTAGCTAAAAATCATATTGGGATTTCAGAAAATGTAAAATGCCTCATTCCTATTCTGTTTTTCAACACACAATAATTGTGCCCATGTGGTTGACCCTAAAGTTCCTATTTGTCAATCCTGACAATAGCTCTACAGTATTTTTGTAGCAGCGTACTACCATGTAATTATGTTTTGATTGTCCTCTCCTTGAGGACTATGTCGAAATCTTTTTTAACTTGCCACTCAAGGGAATTCAAAGATTTGAAATGACAATTGCCTCTGATGATAATACAGCAGAATATCAAAGGCTCTCTGCTTTGACTGTCTGTAAATGGCTCTGGCATATTGGAATGAGAAACGATCCAACTCCTATAGTCCGGTAAGAAAAGTCTCCAGACGCACAATTTATATATTTTCATTCTCTCCGTGGTCCCGTCAATGAAAGCTTCAGCAAGTATTCACAACACTCGACTTTTTCCACATTTTGGTTGTTACAGCCTGAATTTAAAAATGACTTAAATTTGGATTTTTTTGTCACTGGTCTACACACAATACCCCATAATGTCAAAGTGGAATTATGTTTTTAGAAATGTTTACTAATTAATTAAAAATGAAAAAATGAAATGTCAACCCCTTTGTTATGGCAAGCCTACATAAGTTTAGGAGTACAAATGTGCTTAATAAGTCACATAAAAAGTTGCATGGACTCACTTTGTGTGCAATAATAGTGTTTAACATGATTTTGAATGATTACCTAATCTTTGTACCCCACACATACAATTATCTGTAAGGTCCCTCAGTCGAGCAGTGAATTTCAAACCCAGATTCAACCACAAAGACATGGGAGGTTTTCCAATGCCTCGCAAAGAAGGGCACCTATTGGTAGATGAGTAAAAATAAAAAAGCAGACACTGAATATCCCTTCGAGCATGGTGAAGTTATTAATTACACTATGGATGGTGTATCAATAAACCCAGTCACTACAAAGATACAGGCGTCCTTCCTAACTTTGTTGCCGGAGAGGAAGGAAACCGATCAGGGATTTCACCATGAGGCCAATGGTGACTTTAAAACAGTTACAGAGTTTAATGGCTGTGATAGGAGAAAACTGAGGATGGATCAACAACATTGTAGTTACTCCACAATACTAACTTAATTGACAGAGTGAAAAGAAGGAAGCCTGTACAGAATAAAAATATTCCAAATATGCATTCTGTTTGCAATAAGGGACTTAAGTAAAACTGCAAAAAATGTGGCAAAGAAATGAACTTTATGTCGACATTGAATGTTCCTGAGTGGCCTAGTTACAGTTTCGACTTAAATCCACTTGAAAATCTATGGCAAGACTTGAAAATGGCTGTTTAGCAATGATCAACAACCAAATTTACAGAGCTTGAAGAATTTTGAGAATAAATAAAAGTCCAAATATTTTGGTTACTGGCCCAACGCTCTTAAACGCTAGGCTACCTGCCGACCCTGTATTGACTCAGGGGGTTGAATATTTATCTAATCAAGATATGCGTTTTATTTTTCATATATTTTCTAACAATTTTCTAAACGTTCTTCCACTTTTACATTAGAGTATTTTGAGTAGATCGTTGACAATAAATTACAATTAAATCCATTCTAATCCCACTTTGTAACACAACAAAATTTGGAAAAAGTAAAGGGGTGAGAACAGTTTCTGAAGTCACTGTATCTCCATTAAACAATGCCTTTGTCTCTGCTTTTGAAAAAGGAGGTGTCTCAGGCCCAAGAATAGTGGTAGCCTAAATAGAATGGGCAGATAGGACGGCATTTCATTGGTTTGTGTCTGATGTAGTTGTAGACATCAGAGAAGGCTGCGCTGAGACAGCACCTATCACTGACTAAAAGCACACATAACTCCTACGTTATCTCCACTGCAGTGCTGGCAAACTAGGCATAGAAAACGTGACTTACATTGGCAGCATTCTAGTACTCTCCTTTAAATTAGTGTAGCATTATTTAGTTAATGACTCAGAAAGGGACCTTCCCCTTAGGCCTATCTAAAAAGGCCTACAATGTAAAACTAAACTAAAAAAAGATTCTACAGAATCACAGTTTACTGAACCGGCACTGTTCATTACTTGGTTGTCAAGTGACTATAGCCTAGTGCATCCTTTCATTTATGTCTATAGCTTTTTTTAATAACTTGGCCTGAATAAACTGAACTACTTGTCCAAATGTTATAATTGATGTCATGTGATACTGTCTATGGCACATCAGGCTATAGTGACAAAGTAAAAAGTTTGCACAGTGAAAAGAATCGTTCATTACAAACCAGTAAAACAACAGGAGGGGTTGAACTGACATAGGTGTCGCAAACAATGTTTCAAACGTCACTTTGTTACAATGTAATTATGACTAATACCACCCACTAGACTAAAACTAGCCAATTACATACGAGCAGTGTGCCCTTTAAGAGCTATTATTAAATATATAATTTTCTTCAATAATTGCGATGATTTTTACTAGGATAGTGTGGGAAGTGAACTCCAGAGCCATTTCTCAATGGAGTCAGACTTCTGACCATAGAAATATAATTAATAGAACAGGCTAGGAACCTCTAATCCTGGCAATTTGACTGGTAAACTAATGGGTACACTCGCAATGGCTGCCTGGTATTGTGATGGAATAAGTTTCATGGTAACGTAGAATGTTCATTCAAATGATGCTAAATGTATTTTTTGTAAGGTCAGTTGAGTTGATTCAACAAATCACAGCACAGATTGATGGGCACACTTCCTGCTTTGCTCCAATGGGTAATCACAAAATGGCTGCCAGTCAACCCATTATGCTATTATTGACTTGAATGGGGAGGTCCATTCTATTCATTCTATTTCTGTGCTGACACCGATGGAAAATCGGAAATGATGCATAGCAACCTTATTATAAAGTAATAATAGACTAATCAATATCATAACGTCATAATAGCCTAATCACATACTAAACAATCCATTATGACAATTATTTAACATTGTTATAATTAAGATTTAGGCTGTTCTAATGATCTGAACCAGTGCCTGTGTGGGTTGCAGGAGACTAAAATCAACGAACTTCCTTTATTTTAAAGAATCATTTACATGAAGAATATTCATCATAACCTGATATTTATAATTTGGTAGAATGCTTGAACCAGTAAGCTATAGGCCTAGTTCGTTGACAGAGATTGAGAACTTGGTTAGTCTATATGGTTATTGCATTAAATGGTTACATTTCTTTCTTATTATGCCAGCTCACTCTGGGAGTGTTTAAATGCAACCTATGAGCATACATATAGGCTACTTCTACACAGTTTCAAATGTTCTCTCATGATGTGGACATGACGTCATCATCATAATCGTCTTCTAACACTTTCGCCTCTTGCGTTTAATTTACATACCAACATTGTTTATTAAGAAAATGTTTCAAATTGGATAAAGGTTTCCTTATTACTAGGCCAAACATACCTGAAAAGGCAGCATATTGTTGCCGTTGTCCATCCTAAAGGCGTTGTCCTCCATCCAAGATTTCGTGGGGAGGGGACCAGCTCTCGGGAATTTTGGGGGTGCTATAACGTTGCTAGAATAGGGCTTTTTCATCGGGGAGATGGGGTTCATGGATGACGGCACCCCTACACCAATCCCGACTCCCACAGCTCTTCGCGGGTCCCTGCCTGCCTGGAGACCGCTCCAGGGATTGGAGGCTGCGCTCCAAGTGGTATTTTGGTGATTATTCCAACCCGAAGATGAGGCAGGTGAAGAAGCCTTGCTATTCATGACAGACTGGTGACTGTAAGCGTTTCTTTGTGGAAAATGACCTTGATTGGGGCTAACAGGGGATCTCCGTTGCTGTGCCGGCTGGTGCTGGGCTTGCTGCTGTGGATGCTGAGACTGTGCCAAGCCAAGCTGAGGTGAGAAATTGCCTCCAAATACCGGATTGACGTGATGGGGGAAGTTCTGGAAAAGCATTGTTCCGTTCACTGAGGGTATTCCTTGATGAAAATTGTCATCCACGGTGTTCGTAGTTCCAGTAGACCAAGTGCTACCAAATGAGGGGGACAGGGTGCCACCGGTTTCCTGCGGCTGATGAAAACTCAAACCCGGCAGAATCGGAGACTCCATCTGCACTTTCTCTTTGTTGAGCGCTGAAGCTGCTTGGTTACTCACACTCGACGGGCTCTCATCTAATGTAGGGGAATCCAAGGGGGTCGGGGTGGAGGGAGGGTCTACTGCTGGATCTTGCTGCTGATGAGGTTGGGCTTTGTTTTTGTCCATCAGTAAATCATCCTGCATGGTTTGCTGAGCTGAAAAGGGAAAAACAGATAAGTTAATTATTATTGAGAATGTCGTAGACAAGGCTCTCTGGGCTGTTGTGATATTTTAGTGAGAACTCCGAGAGGGGAATTGTGCTGCTGCAAGGCAAATTAGTGATCACCCATTTAGAAAAAAAATCTAATACTGCTGGTGTGTTACAATAAAGTGCACTTCAGCAAGAGATTCAATAGTGTCACCCTTTCTGACGCCAGCGCTCCACTCGGATGTATGCGGGAGATACACGTGGAGGACACCGATATTCACCATGTCTCATTTTCCTTTACCCAGGAACTCCGAACTGCAATGTGAAACTGATTCTTGTTCCTGTTTTTTTCTCTCCCTAGAACCACCCCTGAATTAATTTCCAGTAAATAAAGCTGTTGCGTCCTTCAAGGTTAAAGAGACACGCCACCTTGATCCACCCACTTCATAGTAAAATGGATACATTACGGATAGCTATTTCCTATGGAATGAGCAAGGCACTTTTTCTTAAGTTTCTGTGACAATGATTGCTGCAGTAGCTATATGAGATGATGAATTTAGGCTTTCTTTGCTTGTACTTTTGTATGACATTAGCCTAGTAGTAGCTTAGACATGATCTACAATTTTAAGTGACTTCACAGAATGACTTGCTACATAGGTTAATAGCTTCACCCTGAAAGCATGAACGTTATAGAGATTACAATAAGAGGCATCTTAAATTACCCCATTCAACTTGGTAAATGTTCCTGTCTCGTTTTTATATGCTGATTTTCTGAGTAGGGTGCAAATGGGTGCTATAACAGAGACAGCCCTATATGCATATCTATGTTCACAAAAGCCTAGAGGAGCGGTGCTGCGCCTCTTCTTTCATGCCTGCCTGCCTGCATTGATCAAAATAATATTTCTAATGTATATTTATATTAATTTAATATTTTAAGGCTATCATAAATTCTTTATATGTTTATTCTGGGCGTCCGTTAGCATAATTATAGACAAAATTAGACCTATCGCTGAGAACAGTATTATTATTATTAACAGTATAAAATCATTCTGCTTGCAGTGCACACAGTCACACTTGAATGATGGTCAGGATACCGTACGGTTTATTGTCAATTTTAATTATGAACCATTCGAGATAACTGTGGCCTAATAAAGCCACATAGAGCGGTATTTAGAAGGTATTAAGAATAGGCTAAAACGACTCAAACACAGCAGGCTGTCAAATTTATGTTGAGCACATTATTTTAATTCTCAGGCTTCTAGAATAGCGTATTCCTAACAGGTGTGACGTTGACTTCTCGCAGAAAGTAAAATATTGAACAGCATTCTGGACACCGGTTAATCCTTGTTTTTTCCTCGATGCATAAACGCTGCCTATTCGTGGTCATCAAGTAATCAATACGGGGGCAGTTTACCAGCCTAAAAGAAAAACAATACACCAATTTTGACAAACTAAAAGTCGTAGTTTCCCTACGCGTTGGTTATACAAGACATTCGATACATTCACAAGCGGGCTATTAAATACATTCATATCCGACCACCCTAATCCACAACTGTACAAACACGGCAACAGCATGCACACCCGTGTCGGTTTTCTGTTTCACATTAAATTCAATTTACCTTTATCGTTCACCCAAACTATTTCTGTTTGCCTCGTCTGGGTTTAGTTATGACAAATGAGTTACCCTTCGTGCGGAGGTAGTCAGCAGTTGCTTCAACAGCTGATCGACAGCGGCGCATGGATGAGGAGGCTTCCGGGATTTGTAGTTTATTAGTATAACTTGTCTAGAATGCAAAGTTTGGTCGGAAAAAAACAATTGTTTTTGGTCAGCTTTTGTTTAGCATGTAGGCCCATACATTTTTGCATTAAATCAGGTTAGTATTTAAAGATGACTTTTTTTATTGACTATCAAACATGCTATTTGCTGCAACAATATATAGTTTGATTGGATCATCATTAACCCATTCATAGACGCTAAATTGGGTTAGTGTTCCCACAAGGCAATATCTCCATGTTACAGCTTGTTTACGAGGCGACCACGTAACTGGGGAGGAAGTGTAGTTCACATGGACAGCCGTGGGCGAAGCGAACTGCTGAAACCCCTAGAGAAGGGTTTTTTAGTGAGCTAGATGTAGCTAGCAGATTGTAATGGCTAATGTGATGCTCCATTAGCCATTTAAGCAATAAGGCCTGAGGAGGTGTGGTATATGGCCAATATACCACGGCTAAGGGCTGTTCTTATGCACGACGCAACGCAGAGTGCCTGGACACAGCCCTTAGCCGTGGTATATTGGCCATATATCACAAACCTCCGAGGTGCCTTATTGCTATTATAAACTGGTTACCAACGTAATTGGAGCAGTAAAAATAAATGTTTTGTCATACCCGTGGTATATGGTCTGATATACCACGTCTGTCAGCCAATCAGCATTCAGAGCTTGAACCACCCAGTTTATAATTAAGCAATAAAGCCAGAGGGGGTGTGGTATATGTCCAATATACCACGGCTAAGGGCTGTTCTTAGTACAACGCAACGCAGAGTGCCTTGACACAGCCCTTAGCCGTGGTATATTGGCGAGATACCACAAACCCAAGGTGCCTTATTGCTATTATAAACTGGCTACCAACGTAATTAGAGCAGTAAAAATAAATGTTTTGTCATACCCCTGATATACCACGGCTGTTAGCCAATCAGCATTCAGGGCTCGAACCACCCAGTTTTTAATATAGGTTAGGTACTGTTTGGCTTAGCACAGCAAATGTTCAACTAACCTTAACTTGTCAATACTTCCTCAATTCCCGACTTGGAATACATCCAGTCTTCTAAAAGTGAATGTCTAGTTGCTGGGTTTCGTTTGAATTTAGAAAATGCTCCGTTAAAAATGAAATCCATTTTTTGCTACATTAAGTAATCCAACAATGTGTACACCACCATTGTCTATTTCAAATCTTCTCTCATTGATTGAGAAAGGTGAGTGTCATGACATGCAGCACTTTGGGGTGGACACCCACCTGTCTCAATCAATGAGAGAAGATTTTAAATAGATAAGATGGCAGTGTACACATTGTTGAATTACTTCATGGAGCAAAACATTTAATTTAATAACTGAGCATTTTCTAAATTCAAACGAAGCCCCTGCAATTAGACATGGACGTACATAGGTTGGTTGTCTTCCAAGTCGGAAATTGAGGAAGTATCGACAAGTTAAGGTTGGTAAAACATTCTGTGCTAAGCCAAACAGTATATATCTAATAACGCTTATCAGCCAGCTGGAATAGAGTAACGGTCTGACTAGGCGATATTTTAATAGCTACATTAGATGAGGCTGCTTTTCTTCACCGACCACAGACCCATGTAATTAGGGGAAGAAAAAAAAATGTATCCCAGATTACATTTGCCCAATATCTTTCATGACTGCAAAACCTTGTCGCAACATTTTGCAGTCATTTTAACCAATAAAATGTAGAGAATAAAGATACAACTGAGCCATTAAATGAGATGTACTCCCCGAAGCTTGTGGCTTAAAAACGCTACAGGGCGCTATAACAAATGCAGCCTACCGCAATACGAAGTATTCTGTAGCCATATGTGTATCTTCATGATGCTCGTCTTCCCAAGTAGGCTTAGTGCCTCTTAGGTAGGTCCGCCTGCACAAGTTAGAGTATTAATTAGATATTTCTTTGGCCACATGAAGGAGGAAAAGTCGGGTCGGACTACATATCCCAGGCATCTTGTAAATGTGTGATTTCTCAGCCTCTGACGGGCTTGTTATTGTTGGTGACGCAATGCGCATCACGAGTTCCGGTGCGTTACCTCATAGAGGGGCGGTCAATGGAGTCAAGCCGTCGCGTTAAAAAGTAGTTTTTAGCAAACTAATAAACTGAAACCTTAGATGAAGCATCAAGTAGTAATGCATTAGTTATAATGACTCCAAAGGAATTGGTTTATAGTTGAAGTTTTAGCTAGTTCATTTCGGTTAGACAAGTTAGCCAGCTAGCTAACCTCTTCGACTTCGTGCCAACAGAAAAGGCCTCGCCGCTTTCAACAAGGCCAAGCTAGCTAGCTATCTAACCTGCATAGGGACTTAATACACTCAAAACGTTTAAGTGTACTGTTGTTTTACATTTATTGGCCATATGTCGGAAGAGAGCGCATTGGTAATGCAACAGAATTTGGACAGGTGAGTTGAGTTTACCGTTAGCTAGTTACCAAACCAGTAGCGAAGCTAGCTAACGCGTTAGTAGCTAGCTAGGTGGCCCTTGGATTCATAGTTAATAACTTTACAAATTCTTACCTTGTGGCAAGTATTTTGTAGTTCAGCTAGTCATATGTTGCACGCTATAGTCATTGTTTCATCCAGCTAGGTAACTAAAACCATGGGTCTGGATCAGTGCGCTGGACCATCATCAGATGTGAGCTGGGGGGGGGGGGGTGTTACGCGAGACATCTGGCAGAGGATGGCCATAATCATCATGCAACCTCCCTTTTTGGGCGTTGAGTGAATACTCAGGGGACTGATTAGGATTTTGTACTGTCAAGGTGGTGGATAACGAACACAAATTAATTGCCTGTTCAAATGTAGCCTTTCATTAAGGTGTGGTGGAACTGTACTACTGCTTTGCCCTTCACACTAGTCAAGGTTGCCAGGGTCACCCTGGCCCAGACCTGGGTATGCTCCTGTCCTGAGTCTGATAACAAGATGCACATGTATTTCCAATGTGCTATGTGTACATTTAAAATCTTACTCACCTCACAATAAAACACAACCTGGGAAAGAGCGTACCTACCCCAGGCCAGTTCAAATCTGAAGTCTACTACAATATCGCTAAACCCAATGTCAAACCCTAATGGAAAATGCTATTTTAAATTAGATTCTGCTTTTAAATGATAAACTTCAATATGCATTGGGGTATTTGTATGTATTATGGATCCCCATTAGCTTACTCTTACTGGGGTCCAGCAAAATTTAAGGCAGTTATACATTTGAAAAACATTACAATACATTCATAACAGATTTCACAACATATTAACTGTGTGCCCTCAGGCCCCTACTCTATACCTCATTTATCTTGTGTTTGTATTCATGTCTATGTTTGTTGCTTCACAGTCCCCGCTGTTCCATAAGATGTATTTTTATCTGTTTTTTAAATCTAATTTTACTGCTTGCATGAGTTTACTTGATGTGGAATAGAGTTCCATGTAGTCATGGCTCTATGTAGTACTGTGCGCCTTTTCCATAGAGGTTTTAGGCTAAACCTTGCAATCGAAGCTCATCTAAAATTTAGAGACCTGTGATGAATGCCGTGACTATGGATTGTGGTGGTGCTCCAGAGTGAGTTATCGATTTGCTCCTGTTGTAGAGTAGGCCTGTTGTCTGTGACCTTGCCAATGTTTTATTTTCCACTATGTGCCATATTTGCCAGAATGGCCCAGCTTGCGTCTGAGTGCCATAAAACAAATTCGATAACTGCTTTGGGCACAACAAGTGAAACGGACAGGGTGAGCTGTTTTCTACTAAAGCAGGTGGCATGGCACATTTTAATAACTGGATCTTTGAACTGTGAAAACATATATTTTTTAGATAATAGGGCTAACTTTTGTGCAGTGAAAATGGTGGAAGGAAGCCTCTGCGATTGCTAAATGTGTAACAGCTCTGCATGCCGCTGCCATGCCAGGGCTCTACGCTGACATTTATTACAAGGAGCACTTGTTCTCAAGTTTAAAAATGTGGGAGCACACACAGAAATGTGGGCGCACAATGTAAAATATTTGAGATATTAATGCTAAGAATTGCCAGCAATTAAAAAAATACAGGGGTTATAAGCACCAGAATATTTTATTTTAAAGATTGCGCATAACCTATATTGGGCCTAGGCCTATATGAACCCTAGCTACTTTTACAAGATCTCCTTTTTCCTTTATTTCTCTGCTACCAAGTGTTTGCATGCTACTGGTAAAGTTACCACAAAGATTACGATGAATAAACTCTGGAGATGGCTTATGGTAGAGAAATTAACATTTTAAAATCTCTGGCAACAGCTCTGGTGGACATTCCTGCATCTGTGGTGGTGTTTGACAAAACTGCACATTGTAGTGTGACCTTTTATTGTCCCTAGCACAAGGTGCACCTGTGTAATGATCATGCTGTTTAATCAGCTTCTTGATATGCCACACCTCTCAGGTGGATGGATTATCTTGGCAAAGGAGAAATGTTCACTAACAGGGATGTAAACAAATGTCTGCCCAAAATTTCAGAGAAATAAGCTTTTTGTGCATCTGGAAAATTTCTGGTATCATTTATTACAGCTCATGAAACATGGGACCAACACTTTACATGTAGCGTTTAATATTTTTGTTCAGTATCTGATCGGCTAGTTTTTGGACAGGGTTGATGTAGGTTAATTTAATCATAAAATGTAACCATGAAGACTAAAGCGATTAGGCTCTTATCTTTTATGGTACATTTATGACATTGTTATAGTGTATGTAGGCCTATAGGTAATAGTTATGCCATATTATCATTATAGACTGACCTGATGACGATATCCAAAATTCTACAGCGTATCACAAGTAGAAAACGTATCCATCACCTCCTGTCTCTTCTTATTGGAGTTATGTCATCATTTTATGGGAGGTAAAGATTAATTATTTCATTCACCCATTGAAATGCCAACTGTTCAAGGTTTAGTGTAATTATGCAAATTGAGATGTAAATGTCATATGGACAGATTGGAAATAGGGGGCTATTCTCATTGACAAACATTTATGGAGAGGCAGTGCGACAAGATTTAAATTCTTCACTTGCGTAACTCAGCTCTTTACATGCGCACAGCCCCAGCCAGGGAATGTTGCAGCGTGAGGTAGGATAGGCTATCGTAGTTCTTTGACTTTGTGCGATTTTAATTTACTAGCTATGAAACTAAATGGCTGAAATTTGAAGTTTGAAAACAGCTATTGCAGCATTTATTTTGTTAGAATGTGATCATACTTGATTATTTTTATTCACAAATGTGGGTGAAATGCTCCCACTGTGAACCACCTGCCAACGTGGCTGATGAAATAGACAACTTACCCGCCAATACCAAAATATACCCGCAGGTGGCGGATGTAAATTTTAGGCCCTGTTGGAGACGTGCATGGCCATGCTGTCATGGGTGAACAGGGAGTACAGGAGTGGGTTGAGCACGCACCCCTGTGGGGCCCCCGTGTTAAGGATCAATGTGGCGGAGGTGTTGTTGCCTACCCTCACCACTTGGTGTTGGCCCGTCAGGACTACGGGACC
The DNA here is from genome assembly GCF_964263955.1 of Coregonus lavaretus. Lineage (NCBI taxonomy): Eukaryota > Metazoa > Chordata > Actinopteri > Salmoniformes > Salmonidae > Coregonus > Coregonus lavaretus. Next base: position 22,845,784 of record NC_140023.1, read on the forward strand.
CAGTTGCTATGGAATCTAGTGGAAACCAGATGGGAGGTGAGGGAGACTAAGTGAATTGGTAATGTTTTTGGTGACAATCAGCTTTGAAATCAGCATATTTTGCGTTATGGTTATCAAAAAGTACTAGGGTAGTGAATTCAGCTGTAAGCTAGCAAGGAATGTTAGCCTACGATTAAAGCGGGAAGCTACTGGTATCGTCTTGCATTGTAAAAGTGTTGTAGCCTGTAAGGATATTGTTTTGCGAACCGTTATGAAGTTTCTACATGCCGTGCTGCATTATTCAAGTGTGTTAATTTCTGTGCAGCATGACTGGGTAGCTAACAATGCAGCCCAGACAGCTCTAGCAATGAATGAGCAGCCTAAGTGGAGCAGGCACTTTGCTTTACGTGCTATAAAGTGGCTGCGCTGATACAGACTTGATCCTCTCTATCACGTGACTCATCTTTAAGAGGAGGACCGAACATAGCAAATTCTAGTACCTAATGTACAGAGGTTTTGGTATACCGTGCAACACTAGTTGGAGGAGGCTCACAGGTTGCTAAATGACCCTTATGGCCTACTCCCTGGCTGAGCTGAATACCAGTAGTAAGGGGGAGAGATGACCTATTCAATTATGGCTTAGCTCCGGTTCAGAACTCATCTGTCTGAATGTCCCGGAGAAGGAGGAAGATGATGATTCTCCGTCTCCTTGCTCCGACTCCACCCTCTCTGCTTCTGCTGACTAGAACACAGGTGTTAGAATATTGCTCTACAAGACATCTGGCATATATGTGGAATGCAGTGGAGGCTGCTGAGGGGAGGATGGCTCATAATAATGGCTGGATTGGAGTCAATGGAACGGCATCAAGCACGTGTTTCCATGTGGTTGATACCATTCCATTGACTCCATTCCAGCCATTATTATGAGCCATCCTCCCTTCAGCAGCCTCCACTGGTGGAATTGTGTTACAAAGGCACACACACCGTATCAAGCATGGAGCTAAACTAGGAGGCTATAAACTAGTAGGCTATAGGAGACAAACTCATACACATCAACAGGGTTTATTGCTGGGTGCTACTATTGATTACATTCTTTCTTCCTGCATTGATCAAATAATAATTATGCCCATTGTTTTCTATTAGTAGGTGACGGTCACATGTTTGAGAAAAGACTTGCAGGTAGTCTCTTTCCTTTGCATATGGTCCTAGACATTCTGACGCTGTCTGCCTTGTAGGCCTATTGATGTACAGTGAGGGGGAAAAAGTATTTGATCCCCTGCTGATTTTGTAAGCTTGCCCATGGACAAAGAAATGATCAGTCTATAATTTTAATGGTAGGTTTATTTGAACAGTGAGAGACAGAATAACAACAAAAATCCAGAAAAACGCATGTCAAAAATGTTATAAGTTGATTTGCATTTTAATGAGGGAAATAAGTATTTGACCCCCTCTCAATCAGAAAGATTTCTGGCTCCCAGGTGTCTTTTATACAGGTAACGAGCTGAGATTAGGAGCACACTCTTAAAGGGAGTGCTCCTAATCTCAGTTTGTTACCTGTATAAAAGACACCTGTCCACAGAAGCAATCAATCAATCAGATTCCAAACTCTCCACCATGGCCAAGACCAAAGAGCTCTCCAAGGATGTCAGGGACAAGATTGTAGACCTACACAAGACTGGAATGGGCTACAAGACCATCGCCAAGCAGCTTGGTGAGAAGGTGACAACAGTTGGTGCGATTATTCGCAAATGGCAGAAACACAAAAGAACTGTCAATCTCCCTCGGCTTGGGGCTCCATGCAAGATCTCACCTCGTGGAGTTGCAATGATCATGAGAACGGTGAGGAATCAGCCCAGAACTACATGGGAGGATCTTGTCAATGATCTCAAGGCAGCTGGGACCATAGTCACCAAGAAAACAATTGGTAACACACTACGCCGTGAAGGACTGAAATCCTGCAGCGCCCGCAAGGTCCCCCTGCTCAAGAAAGCACATATACAGGCCCGTCTGAAGTTTGCCAATGAACATCTGAATGATTCAGAGGAGAACTGGGTGAAAGTGTTGTGGTCAGATGAGACCAAAATGGAGCTCTTTGGCATCAACTCAACTCGCCGTGTTTGGAGGAGGAGGAATGCTGCCTATGACCCCAAGAACACCATCCCCACCGTCAAACATGGAGGTGGAAACATTATTCTTTGGGGGTGTTTTTCTGCTAAGGGGACAGGACAACTTCACCGCATCAAAGGGACGATGGACGGGGCCATGTACCGTCAAATCTTGGGTGAGAACCTCCTGCCCTCTGCCTGGGCATTGAAATGGGTCGTGGATGGGTATTCCAGCATGACAACCCAAAACACACGGCCAAGGCAACAAAGGAGTGGCTCAAGAAGAAGCACATTAAGGTCCTGGAGTGGCCTAGCCAGTCTCCAGACCTTAATCCCATAGAAAATCTGTGGAGGGAGCTGAAGGTTCGAGTTGCCAAACGTCAGCCTCGAAACCTTAATGACTTGGAGAAGATCTGCAAAGAGGAGTGGGACAAAATCCCTCCTGAGATGTGTGCAAACCTGGTGGCCAACTACAAGAAACGTCTGACCTCTGTGATTGCCAACCTGGGTTTTGCCACCAAGTACTAAGTCATGTTTTGCAGAGGGGTCAAATACTTATTTCCCTCATTAAAATGCAAATCAATTTATAAAATTTTTGACATGCATTTTTCTGGATTTTGTTGATGTTATTCTGTCTCTCACTGTTCAAATAAACCTACCATTTAAAATGATAGACTGATCATGTCTTTGTCAGTGGGCAAATGTACAAAATCAGCAGGGGATCAAATACTTTTGTAGGCTATGCTTGTAAAAAAGAGTAGGCTGCCTACCCTTTGACGCTGCTCGGCATGTTGGTATAAACAGCATTTCAGTTCATTTTGCTCACTTAGCAGATTCTTTGTTATTGATCTTGTTTGAGTTGTGCACGGTCACTGCACCAGAGTGTGTCTCTGCTCTGTATTCCAGGACACATCTATTTAGTCTACTGTCTGAGAGGAATCTTCGATCAATACGCTACTCTGTAATCGGTCCCAAGAGCTAGGCCTAGCCTAACAAAATACACTTTCTTCGAAAATCAACCCCAAGTATGAAAGCCTGTGTTTTAGGAGGTGACTTTTTTTCTGCTGACTGCCCACTTTCACCAAGTGCTATCCCCCTGAGGCCATGGATGAGATTACTTTACTTGGTCCGGGGCGGACAGTGCACTCCCAAGCTTCTTATATCTTCCTCAGATATAGGGGGATTTTGATTTTTGGTTCAGCTGCAGTGTAACAGCATACACTGTGTATGTGTTTTTTATTTATACATACATACATACATACATACATACATACATACATACATACAGTTGAAGTCGGAAGTTTACATACACCTTAGCCAAATACATTTAAACTAAATTTTTCACAATTCCTGACATTTAATCCTAGTAAAAATTCTGTGTCTTAAGTCAGATAGGATCACCACTTTATTATAAGAATGTGAAATGTCAGAATAATTGTAGAGTGATTTATTTCATTTTATTTCTTTCATTACATTCCCAGTGGGTCAGAAGTTTACATACACTCAATTAGTATTTGGTAGCATTGCCTTTAAATTGTTTAACTTAGGTCAAATGTTTAGGTTAGCCTTCCACAAGCTTCCCACAATAAGTTGGGTGAATTTTGGCCCATTCCTCCTGACAGAGCTGGTGTAACTGAGTCAGGTTTGTAGGCATCCTTGCTCGCACACACTTTTTCAGTTCTGCCCACACATTTTCTATAGGATTGAGGTCAGGGCTTTGTGATGGCCACTCCAATACCTTGACTTTGTTGTCCTTAAGCATTGTGCCACAACTTTGGAAGTATGCTTGGGGTCATTGTCCATTTAGAAGACCCATTTGCGACCAAACTTTAACTTCCTGACTGATGTCTTGAGATGTTGCTTCCATATATCCACATCATTTTCCTTCCTCATGATGCCATCTATTTTGTGAAGTGCACCAGTCCCTCCTGCAGCAAAGCACCCACACCCATGTTCTTCGGCTTGCAAGTCCCCCCTTTTCCCTCCAAACATAATGATGGTCATTATGGGCAAACAGTTATATTTTTGTTTCATCAGACCAGAGGACATTTCTTCAAAAAGTACGATCTTTGTCCCCATGTGCAGTTGCAAACCGTAGTCTGGCTTTTTTTATGGCGGTTTTGGAGCAGTGGCTTCTTCCTTGCTGAGCGGCCTTTCAGGTTATGTCGATATAGGACTCGTTTTACTGTGGATATAGATACTTTTGTACCCGTTTCCTCCAGCATCTTCACAAGGTCCTTTGCTGTTATTCTGGGATTGATTTGCACTTTTCGCACCAAAGTACGTTCATCTCTAGGAGACAGAACGTGTCTCCTTCCTAAGCGGTATGACGGCTGCGTGGTCTCATGGTGTTTATACTTGCGTATTATTGTTTGTACAGATGAACGTGGTACCTTCAGGCGTTTGGAAATTGCTCCCAAGGATGAACCAGACTTGTGGAGGTTTACAATTTTTTTTCTGATGTCTTGGCTGATTTATTTTGATTTTCCCATGATGTCAAGCAAAGAGGCACTGAGTTTGAAGGTAGGCCTTGAAATACATCCACATGTACTCCTCAAATTGACTCAAATGATGTCAATTAGCCTATCTGAAGCTTCTAAAGCCATGACATCATTTTCTGGAATTTTCCAAGCTGTTTAAAGGCACAGTCAACTTCGTGTATGTAAACTTCTGACCCACTGGAATTGTGATACAGTGAATTATAAGTGAAATAATCTCTGTAAACAATTGTTGGAAAAATTACTTGTCATGCACAAAGTAGATGTCCTAACCGACTTGCCAAAACTATACTTTGTTAACTCCTGAGTGGCGCAGTGGTCTAAGGCACTGCATCGCAGTGCTAACTGTGCCACTAGATCCTGGTTCGAATCCAGGTTCTGTCGCAGCCGGCCGCGACCGGGAGACTCATGGGCGGCGCACAATTGGCCCAGCGTCGTCCAGGGTAGGGGAGGGAATGGCCGGCAGGGATGTAGCTCCGTTGATAGAGCATGGCGTTTGCAACGCCAGGGTTGTGGGTTCGATTCCCACGGGGGGCCAGTATAAAAAAATATGTATTCACTAACTGTAAGTCGCTCTGGATAAGAGCGTCTGCTAAATGACTTAAATGTAAATGTTAACAAGAAATTTGTGGAGTGGTTGAAAAACAAGTTTTAATGACTCCAACCTAAGTGTATGTAAACTTCCGACTTCAACTGTACATACATACACACACACACAGTGCATTAGGAAAGTATTCAGATCCCTTGACTTTTTCCACATTTTGTTACGTTACAGCCTTATTCTAAATTTGATGAAATTATATTTTTTCCTCATCAATCTACTTACAATACCCCATAATGACAAAGCAAAAACAGGTTTGTAGAAATTTTTACAAACAGAAAAACCTTATTTACATAAGTATTCAGACCCTTTGCTATGAGACTCGAAATTGACCTCAGGTTCATCCTGTTTCCATTGATCATCCTTGAGATGTTTCTACAACTTGATTGGAGTCCACCTGTGGTGAATTCAATTGATTGGACATGATTTGGAAAGGCACACAACTGTCTATATAAGGTCACACAGTTGACAGTGCATGTCAGAGCAAAAACCTAGGCATGAGGTCGAAGGAATTGTCCGTAGAGCTCCGAGACAGGATTGTGTCAAGGCACTGATCTGGGGAAGGGTAAAAAAAAATGTCTGCAGCATTGAAGGTCCCCAAGAACACAGTGGCCTCCATCATTCTTAAATGGAAGAAGTTTGGAACCACCAAGACTCTTCCTAGAGCTGGCCGCCCGGCCAAACTGAGCCATCAGGGGAGAAGGGCCTTGGTCAGGGAGGTAACCAAGAACCCGATGGTCACACTGACAGAGCTCCAGAGTTCCTCTGTGGAGATGGGAGAACCTTCCAGAAGGACAAACATCTCTCCAGCACTCCACCAATCAGGCCTTTATGGTAGAGTGGCCAGACTGAAGCCACTGCCCAGTAAAAGGCACATGACAGCCCGCTTGGAGTTTGCCAAAAGGCACCTAAAGACTCTCAGACCATGAGAAACAAGATTCTCTAGTCTGATGAAACACATATTTAACTCTTTGGCCTGAATGCCAAGCGTCACATCCGGAGGAAACCTGGCACCATCCCTACGGTGAGGCATGGTGGTGGCAGCATCATGCTGTGGGGATGTCTTTCAGCGGCAGGGACTGGGAGACTAGGCAGGATCGAGGGAAAGATGAACAGAGCAAAGTACAGAGAGATCCTTGATGAAAACCTGCTCAGGACCTCAGACAGGGGCGAAGGTTCACCTTCCAACAGGACAACGACCCTAACCACACAGCCAAGCCAATGCAGGAGTGGCTTCGGGACAAGTCTCTGAATGTCCTTGAGTGGCCCAGCCAGATTCCGAACTGAAACCCGATCGAACATCTCTGGAGAGACCTGAAAATAGCTGTGAAGCGATGTTTCCCATCCAACCTGACAGAGCTTCAGATGATCTATAGAGAAGAATGTGAGATTTTCCCAAATACAGGTGTGCCAGGCTTGTAGCGTCATACCCAAGAAGACTCGAGGCTGTAATCGCTGCCAAAGGCGCTTCAACAACGTACTGAGTAAAGGGTATTACCAACTAATTCGCTAAAATTTCAAAAAACCTGTTTTTGCTTTGTCATTATTGTGTGTAGATTGATGAGGGGAAAAAACTATTTAATCAATTTTAGAATAAGGATGTAACTTAACAAAATTTGGAAAAAGTCAAGGGGTCCGAATACTGTGTGTGTGTGTGTGTGTGTGTATATGTATATATACACTACCAGTCAAAAGTTTGGACACCTACTCAATTCAAGGGTTTTTCTTTATTTTTATTGTAGAATAATAGTGAAGACATAAAAACTATGATATAACACAAATGGAATCATGTAGTAACCAAAAAAGTGTTAAACAAATTCTTCAAATAGCCACCCTTTGCATTGATGACAGCTTTGCACAATATTGGCATTCTCTCAACCAGCTTCATGAGATAGTCACCTGGAATGCATTTCAATTCACAGGTGTGCCTTCTTAAAAGTTAATTTGTGGAATTTCTTTCCTTCTTAATGCGTTTGAGCCAATCAGTTGTGTTGTGACAAGGTAGTGGGGGTATACAGAAGATAGCCCTATTTGGTAAAAGACCAAGTCCATATTATGTTAAAAACAGCTCAAATAAGCAAAGAGAAACAACAGTCCATCATTACTTTAAGACATGAAGGTCAGTCAATACGGAACATTTCAAGAATTTTTAGAGTTTCTTCAAGTGCAGTTGCAAAAACCATTAACAGCTATGATGAAACTTATGAGGACCACCACAGGAATGGAAGACCCAGAGTTACTTCTGCTGCAGAGGATAAATTAATTAGCATTACCAGCCTCAGAAACTGCAGGCCAAATAAATGCTTCACAGACACATCTTAACATCAACTGTTCAGAGGGAACTGTGTGAATCAGGCCTCAATTGCTGCAAAGAAACCACTACTAAAGGACACCAATAAGAAGAAGAGACTTGCTTGGGCCAAGAAACACGAGCAATAGACATTAGACCGGTAGAAATGTGTCCTTTGGTCTGGAGTCGAAATTTGAGATTTCTGGTTCCAACCGCCGTGTCTTTGTGAGGCGTGGTGTGGGTGAATGGATGATCTCCGCATGTGTAGTTCCCACCGAAAAGCATGGAGGAGGAGGTGCTTTGCTGGTGACACTGTCTGTGATTTTATTTAGAATTCAAGGCACACTTAACCAGCATGGCTACCACAGCATTCTGCAGCGATACGCCATCCCATCTGGTTTGGGCTTAGTGGGACAATCATTTGTTTTTCAACAGGACAATGACCCAACACACCTCCAGGCTGTGTAAGTGCTATTTTACCAAGAAGGAGAGTGATGGAGTGCTGCATCAGATGACCTGGCCTCCACAATCCCCCGACCTCAACCAAATTGAGATGGTTTGGGATGAGTCGGACGGCAGAGTGAAAGAAAAGCAGCCAACAAGTGGTCAGCATATGTGGGAACTCCTTCAAGACTGTTGGAAAAGCATTCCAGGTGAAGCTGGTTGAGAGAATGCCAAGAGTGTGCAAATCTGTCATCAAGGCAAAGGGTGGCTATTTGAAGAATCTCAAACATAAAATATATTTTGATTTGTTTAACACTTTTTTTTTGGTTACTACATGATTCCATATGTGTTATTTCATAGTTTTGATGTCTTCACTATTATTGTACAATGTGAAAAATAGTAACATTAAAGAAAAACCCATGAAAGAGTTGGTTTGTCCAAACTTTTGACTGGTACTGTATGTATGTATGTATGTATGTATGTATGTATGTATGACACACGGACGGACTATTAAGACCTTCACAGAGTAATTGTATTACTCAATAGTTTGGGGGTTTTGTAGGCTTTAACCTTATTTCATTTTAAGCCTACATTTCATGGTGAATGCAAGGTCACATGTAGTCTGTCTTGTCTTGGGTATGTTTGTTCTCTCATCCTGTTCCAGAGGAGCTCTCTCTCTCCCTACATACCACTCAGTGCCCAGGGGGTGGGGCTTTGGTTGTGTTTCCTGCCTCTGAACATGCTGTTGATTCAGCCAGTGTGTTTGGTAGCTCTGAGGTTTACAGGGTGGAGGTCACATAATCTGGATGAATGCAAACCCTCTCCCTGACACACAACCATTAATTCATTGTCAAATGCACTGAGAATACTTAATTAACTGGTATACAGACATTGATAAAAAGACCGACCCCAGTGTTTCAGCCACTGTTGGTGCATGCGTGGGTGCATTAGCCTTCTCGTGTGTGTTTATGTGCCTGTGGAACAAACCCTCTCCTGTTTGTGTGCGTTTCAGGAGCTGCTGGGTGTGCTTTGCCACGGACGAGGATGACCGCACGGCGGAGTGGGTGCGTCCGTGTCGCTGCCGCGGCTCCACCAAGTGGGTGCACCAGGCGTGTCTGCAGCGCTGGGTGGACGAGAAGCAGAGGGGCAACAGCACGGCCCGCGTGGCCTGTCCTCAGTGCAACGCCGAATACCTCATCGTCTTCCCCAAGCTGGGTATGATATGACAGGGGTGGGGGCCTGTGGGATATGGGCTGGAATGTTCCTGGAATATTAGCTGGAGGTAGTTAACGTTACAGTGAGTTCCTGAATTTATGCTTTCACGCTGTTTGTAGGCCACATTATTGAATTGGTCTCACCCTGTTCAAGCGAGTGTCTTTCCTGATTTTCACACATCAGGAGTAAAGAGATTAACATGCATTAACTGCTTATGTGATGTGTTATGATTTCAGTCAGTTATGATTCAGGCCCATGTGAAAGATATTTATGTCATTAGAGCGTTTTGTAATTCCATGGCAGCTTACCTAACAGATCGAGACAGCTTTGCTGCGTCTGTCAGCACACAGCCACGTAATAACAGCTGAATCACGGTCAAATTTGTAGTATCTCACTTTACTGTCACTTCACTGTCAAAATGTCATAACAACCCTTCACTTCCCTACCCTTCCAAAGGGGAAGTAGCATTAGAAGGCAATTTCCATGCCTAAATGAACTTCTGAATTGGTCCTTTGAGGACATAGACAACTAATGGCTGTTGTTGCTGTCTTTCTAATAACGGTTGCAGCACAGGGACAGTGACTCAGTGCTGTGAATTAGGAGGGGGGAACTGAGAGCTCTAAAAACCACTCAGCCTGTCTCAACTCACTGCATGTTTATTTACTCCCAAAGCCAGGGTAGGTTATGTGGTGAGTCAGGTAAATATACCCTTTGAGGGAGAAGTAGCACAAGGAATTGGAGCGGGCAGGGCACCCGCCAGATGCTCATTACCAGACCTGGGTTCAAATGTTATTAGACACATTTGAAATAGTTTGCTTTAGCCTGCCTGGAGTGCCAGATAGGTGGGCGTGGCACTTGTGCGACTATTCTAGCAGTTCCATTGCACCAGGCAAGCTCAATAAAACTCAGCGAAATCATTTGAAATCATTTCTAATAGTATTTGAACCCAGGTCTGCCACCCGCTCATTACCGGCCAGCTTCAGCCTCACTGGAAAATGCCAATTTGGAGAGGGGGTGTAGAGAGGAGAGTTGCCCACTGTAATTAACCCCAGCACGTCAGAGTGACGGGGACACTGATTGTTCCCAACACTGGCACTTAGTTATCAAGTAAACACAGCCAAACCTCTCCAAAAAGTGTTGCCTTGCAAATGTCATTTTCCTTTAGCGTTTGTTCCTCAGCTCAGCGTTTGTTCGTTCGGCGATTACAGAACTTTCAGCTCCGTCAGTCACCGTAAGAGAGGAAACTTTTATGTAAGTAGAAACCCTGGAAACTGCTTTGGGGAATAACACTTGTACATTTTATAGCACCTGGTATGCTATTAAATCACTCTGCATACACGTCTAATTAGTGTGTAATTGGGACTAGGTACAACCTATGAAGTAGGGCCTGGACATAAGACAATGTATTTGGGAGGGCAAGCTCTGCTGGTAAGCAGGGCCACGTTGTATTTTTAGATGAAGGCCTGGCTGTGCTGTCAGTCACCTGTGTTGCTATAAGCAGCAGGACTGGAGCATAGAGATCAGGGCACTTAGTTCTACCTCGTCTCTGGAGCTTCGGGTCAATGGGAAGACTCTGGGACAGTTCCTAGTCTCGTATGCCAAGTACAGGACAGAACTAATGAAGTGTCATTGATAAAGTCACGGCACATGACAAACCGGCACCCAATAATTCTCAAGCAGTACTCTGTGAACTTAGAACACAAATCAGATCAGTGGCATTTGTATTTCCATGTTCACGTTCACTTCACTCACCCATTTTTTTGAAAAAGTATCTGGCTCACTGAAAACATAATTATCCTGTGTCCCATCATGGAACCGTCTCTACTGCTTAGTATTTCAGATAACATTGATGGAGCATGAATCCATACTGGGGAATTTGGTTCGGTGGCAGGCTTTTTGAATGTCATCTCTGATTCTCCGCATAATGAGTAGATGAGGCGACTAGTGAATCTCAATGTGAATATTTTCCTCTTCTTTTGTTCTGGATGGGCATTACTCTCTCTCTTTCTCCCAATATGTAAATGCTAATTGGGTGTATGGAGTAGCCTGACACTGGGCTTGCCTGCATGTTCAGTAAATAACCTTGTCTCTGTCTTCTCTTCTGAGGCCCACCATGCCTGCTGCCTGCCTGGTTATTCTGGGATAAGTGTCTGTGTCACACTCTACCCTTGCCCCCACTGGTACATTTATCCGGTTAACCTTCAAAACAGGTGAAAGGAGGAAAAAAAGAGATGTCTCCTGTTTACTCTCCAATCCCATGTCCCCCCCCCCCCCCCCCCCCCCACACACACACACACACAGAGAGAGGAACGAATCTCTCATTCCCATTCAGTAGCTACTGAAGACTTGTTCTGGACACTTTGTTTCATCGCCCCCTTTACTATCTGGCTGATCAGTAGAACTTCTTTGTGGTCGGTTGTTTTTGGCCAGCGTCTTCACAAGATTAGCCATCCATGAAATATGGCCTAAATGTTTATTATCAAGTTCATCAGTTCCCCTACACACACATCCTCCACAAGTTTTGTTTGTGTTCCTTTTTCTTTTGAATACCCCAGTGTTTTTTCCTTTCCAGGCATTAACAATGATAGATGAGGGATTGTGTACTCTGTGTGTATGTGTGTGTGTCCGTGTAAATAGGCTGTTTTTTGTATTTTTCGTACATATTTCCCTATCACACTTTTCATCCTCCTACTAAATATACTTTCCTGCAACCCGCCTCACTCAATGTGGAACGGATTCTATTATTGACTTACCTTTTATCTAGAATCTCCAGTTGAAACTAGCCAGCCAGCTAACTAGCTACTTGCTATTAGCCACCGTTAGCGGTTTTCACCCAGAACATCGGATTTTCTGCCGGAATAACTGAATCACTGGACATTAACACCGGATCGCAACTAGCTAGCTACAACTAACTAGCTACTTGCTATTAGCCACCGTTAGCGGTTTTTCACCATTGTCCGTGGCCTGCACTACGTACCAGCCAGCTCTAGCCTGGACTATTATCGGCCAGTCTGCACTGTCTTTACAGCGTGTTATCGACCAAGAATATATCGGTTTTTCTGCCGGAATCACTGGACCTTTAACTCCGGATCATCGCAACTAGCTAGCTGCAACCAAATGGATGTTGTTGTTGGCTAATCAGCCTTGAGCTAGCCTCGAGTCAGGCCCATCTCCCAGCTATCTACCTCTGTCAACCGGACGGGACCTCCTAGAGTCGACACGGAGCCCCGCTGATCCATCACGACTGTTCTGCCGACGTAATCGTCTGTGTTTTCAACAGGCTTACCGTTGCGACGACCACGAAGATCCATCTGCTAGCCCCGGCCCGCTAGCACATGCAAACAACAGCCGTGCTTCCTGCTAGCCTGTGCTGTAGCACCAATTCGAACTGCTCTCGGACTCACATATTGCTGTTCACTGAACCTTATGATCACTCAGCTGCACAGCTGATGCCTGCTGGACTGTTCCTTTACACGGTACCCTGTCCTGTTTAGCCTCAGCCCAAACTTTATCGCCATTACCAGTTGTTGTGTTAGCTCTCTCGAATAACACCTGTGATTGCTTTATGTCTCTCTCCCATGTCAATATGCCTTGCCTATTGCTGTTCCAGTTAGTTCTTAATATACAATTTCACTGTAAAGCCCCAAGTACCTCTCAAACTGCCTCAAATAGCTCCTTTGTTCCACCCCCCATACACGCGGAGACCGGCTCAATCGGTGCCTCCAGTGATGCTATCTCTTTCATTGTTACCCAACGCTTAGGTTTACCTCCACTGTACTCATATCCTTCCATATCCTTGTCTGTACATAATGCCCTGAATCTATTCTACAACGCCCGGAAATCTGCCCCCTTTACTCTCTGTACCCAACGCACTAGAAGACCAGTTCTTAAAGCCTTTAGCCGTATCCTTATTCTAGTCCTCTGTTCCACTGGTGATGTAGAGGTTAACCCAGGCCCTGCAGCCCCCAGTATCACTCCTACTCCCCAGGAGCTATCATTTGTTGACTTCTGTAACCGTAAAAGCCTTGGTTTTCTGCACGTTAACATCAGAAGCCTCCTTCCTAAGTTTGAGTTATTCACTGCGTTAGCACACACTGCCAACCCTGATGTTCTAGCAGTGTCTGAATCCTGGCTTAGGAAGGCCACCAACAATTCAGAAATGTCCATCCCCAACTACAACATTTTCCGTCTAGATAGAACTGCCAAAGGGGGTGGAGTTGCAATCTACTGTAAAGATAGAGCTCTGCAGGCTATCATACTATCCAGGTCTGTGCCCAAACAGATTGAGCTCCTACTTCTAAAAATCCACCTTTCCAGAAATAAGTCTCTCACTGTTGCCGCTTGCTTCAGCCCCCAGCTGTGCCCTGGACACCATATGTGAATTGATTGCCCCCCATCTATCCTCAGAGTTCGTACTGCTTGGTGACCTAAACTGGGATATGCTTAACACCCCGGCCATCCTACAATCCAAACTAGATGCCCTCAATCTCATACAAATTATCAAGGAACCTACCAGGTACAACCCTAAATCCGTAAACATGAGCACCCTTATAGATATCATCCTGACTAACTTACCCTCTAAATACACCTCCGCTGTCTTCAACCACGATCTAAGCGATCACTGCCTTATTGCCTGCGTCCGTAACGGGTCAGCGGTCAAACGACCACCCCTCATCACTGTCAAAACACTCCCTAAAACACTTTAGCGAGCAGGCCTTCCTAATTGACCTGGCCCAGGTATCCTGGATGGATATCGATCTCATTCTGTCAGTAGAGGATGCCTGGTTGTTCTTTTTAAAAGTGCTTTCCTCTCAATCTTAAATAACCATGCCCCATTCAAAAAATTCAGAACTAAGAACAGATATAGCCCCTGGTTCTCCTCAGACTTGACTGCCCTTCACGAGCACAAAAACATCCTGTGACGTACTGCATTAGCATCGAATATCCCCTGCGATATTCAACTTTTCAGGGAAGTTAGGAACCAATATACACAAGCAGTTAGGAAAGCAAAGGCTAGCTTTTTCAAACAGAAATCTGCATCCTGTAGCACTAACTCCAAAAAGTTTTGGGACACTGTAAAGTCCATGGAGAATAAGAGCACCTCCTCCCAGCTGCCTACTGCACTGAGGCTAGGAAACACTATCACCACCGATAAATCTAAAATAATTGAGAATTTCAACAAGCATTTTGCTACGGCTGGCCATGCTTTCCACCTGGCTACCACTACCCCGGTCACCAGCTCTGCACCCTCCGCTGCAACTTGCCCATGCCCCCCCCCCCCCCCCCCCCGCCCCCTAAAAATAATCTGGGCTAGACAATCTGGACCCTTTCTTTCTAAAATTAGCCGCCGAAATCGTCGCAACCCCTATTACTAGCCTGTTCAACCTCTCTTTCGTAACGTCTGAGATCCCCAGAGATTGGAAAGCTGCCGCGGTCATCCCCCTCTTCATAGGGGGTGACACTCTAGATCCAAACTGTTACAGACCTATATCCATCCTGCCCTGCCTTTCGAACGTTTTTGAAAGCCAAGTTAACAAACAGATCACCGACCATTTCGAATCACACCGTACTTTCTCCGCTATGCAATCCGGTTTCCGAGCTGGTCATGGGTGCACTTCAGCCACGCTCAAGGTCCTAAACGATATTATAACCGCGATCGATAAAAGACAGTACTGCGCAGCTGTCTTAATCGACATGGCCAAGGCTTTCGACTCTGTCAACCACCGCATTCTTATTGGCAGACTAAATAGCCTTGGTTTCTCAAATGACTGCCTCGCCTGGTTCACCAACTACTTCTCAGATAGAGTTCAATGTGTCAAATCGGAGGGCCTGTTGTCTGGACCTCTGGCAGTCTCTATGGGGGTGCCACAGGGTTCAATTCTTGGGCCGACTCTTTTCTCTGTGTACATCAATGGTGTCGTTCTTGCTGCTGGTGATTCTCAGATCCACCTCTACGCAGACGACAGCATTTTGTATACATCTGGCCCTTCATTGGACACTGTGTTAACAAACCTCCAAACGAGCTTCAATGCCATACAACACTCCTTCCGTAGCCTCCAACTGCTCTTAAACACAAGTAAAACTAAATGCATGCTATTCAATCGAACGCTGCTTGCACCCGCCCACCCGACTAGAATCACTACTCTCAAGGGGTCTGACCTAGAGTATGTGGACAACTACAAATACCTAGGTGTCTGGTTAGACTGTAAACTCTCCTTCCAGACTCACATTAAGCATCTCCAATCCAAAGTTATATCTAGAATCGGCTTCCTATTTGGCAACAAAGCCTCCTTCACTCATGCTGCCAAACATGCCCTTGTAAAACTGACTATCCTACCGATCCTTGACATCGGCGATGTCATTTACAAAATAGCCTCCAACACTCTACTCAGCAAATTTGATGTAGTCTATCACAGTGCCATCCATTTTGTCACCAAACACCATATACTACCCACCACTGTGACCTGTACGTTCTTGTTGGCTGGCCCTCACTACATATTCGTCGCCAAAACCACTGGCTCCAGGCCATCTATAAATCACTGCTAGGCAAATCCCCGCCTTATCTTAGCTCATTGGTCACCATAGCAGCACCTACCCGTAGTATGCGCTCCAGCAGGTATATCTCACTGGTCATCCCCAAAGCCAACACCACATTTGGCCGCCATTCCTTCCAGTTCTCTGCTGCCAATGACTGGAACGAACTGCAAAAATCTCTGAAGCTGGAGACTCTTCTCTCCCTCACTAACTTTAAGCATCAGTTGTCAGAACGCCTTACCGATCACTGCACCTGTACACAGCCCATCTGAAATTAGCCCACCCAACTACCTCATCCCCATATTGTTATTTATTTTGCTAATTTGCACCCCAGTATCTCTATTTGCACATCATCTCTTGCACATCTATCATTCCAGTGTTACTACTAATTGTAATTATTTTGCACTATGGCCTATTTATTGCCTTACCTCCATAACTTGCTACATTTGCACACACTGTATATATATTTTCTGTTGTATTTTTGACTTTGTTTTGTTTTACCCCATATGTAACTCTGTTGTTTTTATCGCACTGCTTTGCTTTATCTTGGCCAGGTCGCAGTTGTAAATGAGAACTTGTTCTCAACTGGCTTACCTCCTCTAAATGTGCCCTAATCTGTTGAAAGTTAACGACCTTTGTATAATCGTGTAGTAGGCTTAGGCCTCGATCACTCATCGTTTATTGAGTCGTGTACACAGGCTCATAGGGGCTTATGTGAAGTTCGATTTAACAGAGCATGAAAGTCCTCTGAAAGCTTTCGGAGACTTTCCGACACAGGGAGAGATGGGGAGCTGATGCGTGGTAAGACCTGTGCACCCACACTAATGATAACTTCCTGCAGAAGGCCAGGGAGCATACAGATGGGCATTTTTATTTACGCCATCTCCCAAGGCCCAGACCAATCTACTGGTCATCACCCAGGTGTTAGGAGGAGAAGGATGGGCAGAGGAAGAGACAGTATTTGGTGCCTGGAGACAGAGACTGAGGTAGACACCCACTGGGCTGTGTAGGAGGCAGAGAGAGGGTAAAAGATGGGGATGGGATGGTCGGTAGATGGGAAAGGATGATCGATGGCAAGAGAAAAAGAGGAGAGGCCTAATGATGTGGCAGTCAGTGAAGTGTACCAGTCTGCCTGCTCCCCCGAGCAAGCTTCCTTTGACTCCCCCTGTGTTCAGACATACAGACAGAGGTGTAGAGAGAGTGGGAGGGAGAGAATGAAATTAGGCCACGGTATGAAGAGAGCAGCTCATCAACCAGCGGCAGAGAGGAGACTGGGGTTGCCTGCCACTGCTGCTGCTGAATCACTAAAAACCTAGGCCTGAAAAATAGCCGACGGCTCAGACAACGAATCAGCAGCACACTGACGCTGCCAGCCTACCACCTGATTCAGCAATCTGCCCGGCGACTCCCCATTCTCCTCTGTAATACCCTGCCTGCCCTGGGGACTGGAAACGCTCTGACAAATCGCTTTCCTCTTGACATTTATGTAACTTCACCATGCCATCATTAGACTTCTGCAGCCACATTATGACATAGCTTCCAGAGGTCATGATGTCACACTGTCTGATGTGTGCTTTTCCAGCTGAACTCAACACAGTATTCTGCTCAGGCAGCCAGGCAGATTCGATGGACACAAGAGGATAGTGTGCTAGTATTGCGTCAGTGGGTCTCTCTGGGGTTATCAGTAGTGCTTAATTGATTATTTAGGTCCGATTAGCACATCTTGTTTACAACTTTACCTAGATTTCCTCTGTGCGTTTAAGTGCTAGGCTACATCACGGCACCTCACTGGGGGCTGCCTCTACCTTTTTTGAGGTGAACACAGCTGCATTCATAGAATTACATATCGAATTTAATAGGATATCTATGGCTTCGTCTGTATGCTTAGGAGACATAGACATGTTGATTATAGTGTGCTTTGAAGTAAGCAGAGTGCTGCGCTCTGAAGTGAACACAAAAAGAACAGCACTATGTTGCTAGCTCCTTCCTACAGTCTTCTAATGTAAAGTACTAGTCTGTGTTCTGGGCTTGATCACTGGGGCATAGGCCTACAGACAGACACGGGACTAAACAGCTTCTGTGTCTGGATTTATATTCACCCGACTGTGCTAAAAGTAGAAGTAAACTTCTTTAGAAATTGTTTACTTTTCCTTCTGTTGGGAATGGCTTTAAGGGTGTTTCAGGGACTTTAATCAATCTCGGAAACATGGCACTTTCGCAGCTCACAGACATTGGAGGACAACTTTCGATTGGTCTAATAAAGGCAGAGCTGAAGAGATGGGTGCTGGGTGGTGTTAAGATGCTGAAGTGTAGTTATTTTCTCGGGGCGTTCTGCTGAGCCCAGCTCATTTGTTAGCCTGACAGGCATTACTCGTGTTCCTACTCTCAGGGCCGGGCCTCAGGTTAGTACGGCATCACATTGATTAATGTGTTTGGCTGTAGCACACCACTTGTGTCAGGTTTTTCTCTGCTAGTTGTGGGCTGTAAACTCTGACATTTCTAGTAGGAAAGGAAAGTGCAGTTAGCACTGGTATGGGAAGCTAGCTAGATTTTTTAAAACCTCAGCAACTGACGATTTCCACCCACCCTATCATGCTGATTTGGCCGGTGGTGTAAAATGAGGGACGGTGTGACCTTGCTGGTCCTTCTGGGAGAGGGTAAAAAAAAGTGGGTTGGAACAGTGTGCCAACATGCCTGCCCGCCAGTGAGGAACTGGGATGCAGTTGCAGTTTTTCTCTCTCTATCCCACCCATCCTCTTTTAATTATGTTAATTAGGAATTTGCTGAAATGAATTGCTCAGCTTTCCTTTTTGCCATTAAGTGTGACCCAGTTCCCCCTGACTGTGGATGGTTTAATGCTTAGGCTGGGACAAAGCGGAAGGGATTCCGACACTGTCATCAAAATATGCCCAGATTAATGTGCTCAAGTGGCACGAGATCAATCTGGTTGGCAAACATAGGAGTGGCAGAACTGACACGACGCAGGAAGCCAATGTGTTCGTAACTACTTTTAGAAATTAAAAGTGTTTGTTCCCCATTGTGCCTTTGGCAGCTTTGACGTGACAAATGTCACCCTTCCGTTGTTCCTTCAGGTATCTGTAGCCAGCTAAAAAGTCCGCTGCAGTCCTATGACTGCCTTGCATGCTGAGTAGAGGGAGAAAGCAGCCATCTTGGACTGAAACACCATTGTTCTTACATTTGAGACCTGATTTCATGGCTTTCTCCCAAAATAGCAGCGTCACTATAGGCATTCAGTGCAAATATAAAGTCACTGTTGTTTTAGCAGTGGGCATTGCTGGATTATTTGACCAGTTGTGGTCACCACCAATGTAAACTCCATTTTTGGGGGCACTGAGCAAATTTCAGCTCTGCTGAGCGCAAACTTCAACGTTGTGAAAATTCTGTGCAACTTCCAGCGCACGTTTACTGTGAACACTGAGGCTGTACCTGCTTTAAGTTACAGTTTTAGCAGTGGCTATGCAGGCTACTGTGGCTATTTGATCATAATGTAGGCCTACCAGAGTGGCCTACCATCAAAAACAATGGAGAAAATGCATCCCATAACATTTTAACATGGAAATGGCTGTTCTATCATTCAGCCTGCAGTAGCAACCAATGTGTGGTGTTCAATTTAGGCCTACATTGCATGACACTTTTGAGAAAAAAAACAACAACATGCAGGGCTTGACATTAACCTGTTTATCCACTTGTCCTTCAGACAAGGAGGTGACTGAAAATGTTGGTGTTTTGATGCAAGAAACCACTTATTACAGATAATCAGACAAATTATGCTACCCTCTGCCTATTGGCTACTTAGCTTATTCAAGCCTGTCTCAAAATACAACACTGCCCCTTTTAAGACCAAAAAAAAACTAACTGGCAAAGGATATCAACAAAATGTGCACACATGGCTACATGCAGCTCTCGCTTTGATCTCAAAACAAACGCAACTACTCACGACCGCTCATGCTGTAAACACAGTCCAGTTCAAAATAAATGGCACATATCCATATATGGCAATGGTATATTTGCATATAGGCCTACTGTAGCTCTGATTGTTTATGCCACACCGGTCTGTGTAGAGTACAGGCTGAGTAGTGCGTGTCAATGCAATAGAATCCTACTCCGATGCGTTCTGCCTACAACAAAATATCTTGCATAGTTCGTTTTGTTTCTGTATGATGCATTGAAAGTGGCTAATATTGCGTTGATTCGGTCCCAATTGCCACAGTAAAGGGAAATGTTGATAGTATTAACAAGGAACACTCTAGAACAGTGGTCACCAACCTTTTCTGAGTCAAGATCACTGAGTCAAAAAGCCGAGATCTACTGCTCAGATTTTTTTAAAACATGACTTAAAAACGCACGCCTATGCAACATTATCCAATTAAAAACAGTACTGTAGCAATGAGGTTTGTGCAGTAAGCTATAGGCCCAATACATTATCACCACATATTGGCTTTGCTTGAATTGACATGCCAGTGAATGCAATGTTGTTCGGGCAATTTTTAAAAATTATATTTCAACATTTGTGGTAGGCTATATGATCACACCGGTAATAGGATCCGTTGTTGTATTACTTGTGAAGCACAGCTGAGTGAGCATACATAAAAATATATATATATTTAACATTTTACTGGGCTGATGGTGCCTCTCAGCGGAGGGAGAGAACAGCAGACTGAGGGTCTGCCTCTCAACATCCCTCCGGTCTCCCTTTCCTCCACTGACACTGACCAAGAAGAGACACTGTCTTCCAGCTGATGGCGAAACTCGAGTCGCACCGCATTATTTCTGCCACATGCACAAATTCATCTTGTTACTCCTATGAACAGAGAAAGTGAAATATTCCTTGATAATAAAAAAGACCCAAGCCGCTAATTATTACAACAACGCTCGCCTATCGATACACTTTCCTACTCCTTCGTTACCTCTTGCAGTGCTTGTAGCGCTGAGTGGAAATAGGAAGAACGCGCATTTTATGGCTTATAAAAGTGTTGACAGTGCTGAGTAAGAACTTAAACATGAATTCACTCATAGAAACAGCATATCTTTGCTGTATTCGTTGACAGTCTCTCTCTAGTCATGGTTTTAACTTTCTTTTATACCTGCTACGTTACTGCAGACACTGTCATCTGAGCCATCCAATTGACCAGCAATGGGCTTATAGTGCACTTGATTTGCTCTCTGGGCCCGCCGGGAAGGCAGAGTTTGTACCGTCAGACACATTAACTGGTTCAAAATGGCAACAGTTTGCCTACCCGGCGCACAGGGCAGCTGAATCGGGTGCACCTACCGCCAGCAGCCCGAGACGAAGAAATACATATAGGAACACAAGGCTTTATTGTTGTTTTTTTTACAGAAATGTTTGGCGATCAACTAGGAATGCCTTAGATCACGATCGACCAGTTGGTGACCACTGCTCTAGAAAGTTGAGTGAAGTTCAATCTTGTTCTTCTCTCTGTGGGCTGATATTTCTGTGCGGCAGTGTCGGGGCTACTGCACGCCCGTGCGCAGTTTAGAGGGAACATTGGTCACCACTCATAAGTAATCTCTTCAGGTTGACATGGTGTGGCTAGCCAACTAAAAAAGAACAACTTCATTTTCAAAATGAGCATCAACCCTTAACCTGAGAATAACCTATGGCTCTAAGAATATCCCAGGGAAAAGCCACTTCTCCTTTTAGACTAGTAGTCTAATGTGATCTCAAGGCTCACTCAAAATGTGGCGGCCTATGTATCCAAACATTCAAAACGAGAGTTTGAATTCCCCATTACGCTTAATGTCTTCATAGCTTTATGAAGGTGATATTTGCTTGACTCTTTATTGGGGTTTGATTCTGTCCTAGCAGAAGGTCTTTTGACCCCCTTGGTAGTAACGAGCTGGGTTTTTTTCAGCTGTACTGGGCCAGCTGCAGCTTAACTAGGCCTTTCTTTGCAGCACTTGACCATATTTACTTTACATTTACATCATTTAGCAGACGCTCTTATCCAGAGCGACTTACATATGACTGAACAATAATCAAGACAAGGTTGCAGGACTGGCTTTGTTACGGACAGACCTCTCCCCATCTTTAAAACCATTTAATCTATATGTTTTGACCATGACAGTTTACAATCTAAGGTAACACAAAGTAATTTAGTCTCCTCAACTTGTTCAACAGCAACACAATTCATTGCCAGATTCAGCTGAGGTCTAGAACTTAAGGAATGATTTGTACCAAATAAAATGCTCTTAGTTTTAGAGATGTTCAGGACCAGTTTATTACTGGCCACCCATTCCAAAACTGACCAACTCTTTGTTCAAGGTTTCAGTGACTTCATTAGCTGTGGTTGCTGATGCGTATTTGGTTGAATCATCAGCATACATGGACATGCATGCTTTGTTTAATGCCAGTGGCAGGTCATTGGTAAAAATAGAAAAGAGTAGAGGGCCTAGAGAGCTGCCTTGCCGTACATCACACTTTACATGTTTGACATTAGAGAAGCTTACATTAAAGAAAACCCTCTGAGTTCTATTAGATAGCGCTGAATCCATGATATTGCAGAGGTTAAAAAGCATAATATGTTTTCTCAACCGGTTATGGTCAATAGTATCAAAGGCTGCACTGAAATCTAACAGTACAACTTCCACATTCTTCTTATCATTTTTCTTCAACCAATCAGTCATTTGTGTCAGTGTAGTACATGTTGAGTGCCCTTTTCTATAAGCATGCTGAAAGTCTGTTGCTAATTTGTTTACAGAGAAATAGCATTGCATTTGGTAAAACACAATTTCTTCCAACAGTTTGCTAAGAGCTGGTTGAACCAGTAAAGGCCGCTTTACCACTCTTGGGGAGCGGAATGACATTGGCTTCCCTCCAGGCATGAGGACAAAGACTGTCCTTTATGTTAAGATTAAAGATGTGACAGATAGGAGTGGCTATAGAGTCAGCTACCATCCACGTTTTCAATGCCAGGAGGTTTGTCATTGATTGATGACAAAAATGTGTCCACCTCTCCCACACTAAGTTTACAAAATTCAAACTTACAATGCTTTTCGTTTATTATTTGTTTTTTTTATGCATGAATACAATGGCTCACTCTTCGTTTTTGGCATTTCCTGCCTAAGTTTGCCCACTTTACCAATGAAGTAATCATAAAAATAATTGGCAACATTAAAAGGTTTTGTGATGAATAAGCCACCTGATTTGATGAAATGGAGTTGAATTAGTCTTTCTGCCCAATATTTCTTTTAAAATACTCCAACATTTTTTCCCATCATTCTTTATATCATTGATCTTGGCTTCATAATACAGTTTCTTCTTCTTTAAGTTGAGTTTAGTCACATAATTTCTCAATTTGCAGTAAGTCAGCCAGTCAGATGTGCAACCAGACTTATTAGACACTCCTTTTGCCCATCTCTTTCAACCATACAGTTTTTCAATTCCTCATCAATCCATAGAGCCTTAACAGTTGTAACAGTCAGTTTCTTAACAGGTGCATGTTTATCAATAATTGAAAGAAGCAATTTCATAAATTCATCAAGTGCAGAGTCTGGATGCTCCTTATTAATCACATCAGAACAACAACTATTTTTATCATCCACAGAAGAGTCACAGCGAAATCTTTTGTGTGATCTCTTATACATTATTTTAGACCCACTATTTTAGGCTGAGAGAATTTGCAGTTGTAAGGCTAATTTACTGCAATTCTACACATTTTGCCATGTCTCATGCTTTCTGAGTGACTCACATTATAACAACATATGACATGGCATGACAGAAAATACTGAATGCATCAATTTTTGAATTTTAGGTTCTCCCTGATTGGTGATTTGTTAGTTCTTAAAGATTATCTTATTTAAAAATCAATATGTCCATTCTCTTTTCTGCATACTTTCTGGTTTTAGTCATTTAACTTTACACTGTAAATGTTTTTCATCCCAAAAATTATTTTCACAAAAAATAAGAATGTGGACACCTGCTCATTGAACATCTCATTCCAAAATCATGGGCATTAATATGGAGTTGGTCCCCCCTTTGCTGCTATAACAGCCTCCACTCTTCTGGAAAGGCTTTCCACTAGATGTTGGAACATTGCTGCGGGGACTTGCCTCCATTCAGCCACGAGCACTGGCTCAAAGTCTGCGTTCCAATTCATCCCAAAGGTGTTCGATGGCATTGAGGTCAGGGCTCTGTGCAGGCCAGTCAAGTTCTTCCACACAGATCTCGACAAACCATTTCTGTATGGACGTCACTTTGTGCACGGGGCATTGTCATGCTGAAACAGGAAAGGGCCTTCCCCAAACTGTAGCCACAAAGTTGGAAGCACAAAATCGTCTAGAATGTTATTGTATGCTGTAGCATTAAGATTTCCCTTCACTGGAACTAAGGGGCCGACCCCGAACCATGAAAAAACAGCCCCACACCATTATTCCTCCTCCACCAAACATTACAGTTGGCACTATGTATTCGGGCAGGTAGTGTTCGCCTGGCATCCGCCAAACCCAGATTCGTCCGTCGGACTGCCAGATGGTGAAGGGTGCTTCATCACTCCCAGAGAACGCGTTTCCACTGCTCCAGAGTCCAATGGCAGCGATCTTAACACCACTTCGGCCAACGCTTGGCATGGCACGTGGTGATTTTAGGCTTGTGTGCGGCTGCTCGGCCATGGAAACCCATTTCATGAAGCTCCAGACAAAGTTATTGTGCTGACGTTGCTTCTAGAGGCAGTTTGGAACTCTGTAGTGAGTGTTGCAACCGAGGACAGACTATTTTTACGCTCTTCAGCATTCGGCGTCCCGTTCTGTGAGCTTGTGTGGGCCTACCACTTTGCGGCTGAGCCGTTGTTGCTCCTAGACGTTTGTACTTCACAATAACAGCACTTAGCGGGGCAGAAATTTGACAAACTGACTTGTTGGAAAGGTGACATCCTATGAAGGTGCCACGTTGGAAGTCACTGAGCTCTTCAGTATGGGCCATTCTACCGCCAATGTTTGTCTATGGAGATTTAATGGCTGTGTGCTCGATTTCATACACCTGTCAGCAACGGGCTCAAATAGCCGAATCCATGTGTGTGTTATAGATATACAGTACCAGTCAGACATCAGAACTATGGAATAACACATATGGAATCATGTAGTAACCAAAAAAGTGTTAAACTTCAAATAGCCATCCTTTGCCTTGATGACCACTTTGTACACTCTTGGCATTCTCTCAACCGACTTCACCTGGAATGCTTTTCCAACAGTCTTGAAGGAGTTCCCACATATGCTGACCACTTGTTGGCTGCTTTTCCTTCACTCTGCCGTCCGACTCATCCCAAACCATCTCAATTGGGTTGAGGTCGGGGGATTGTGGAGGCCAGGTCATCTGATGCAGCACTCCATCAGTCTCCTTCTTGGTAAAATAGCCCTTACACAGCCTGGAGGTGTGTTGGGTCATTGTTCTGTTGAAAAACAAAACCAGCACAAACCAGATGGGATGGTGTATCACTGCAGAATGCTGTGGTAGCCATGCTGGTAAAGTGTGCCTTGAATTCTAAATAAATCACACAGTGTCACCAGCAAAGCACCCCCACACCATAACACCTCCTCCTCCATGCTTTACGGTGGGAACTACACATGCGGAGATCATCCGTTCACCCACACCGCGTCTCACAAAGACACGGCGGTTGGAACCTAAAATCTCAAATTTGGACTCCAGACCAAAGGACACATTTCCAACGGCCTAATGTCCATTGTTTGTGTTTCTTGGCCCAAGCAGGTCTCTTCTTCTTATTGGTGTGGTTTCTTAGCAGCAATTTGACCATGAAGGCCTGATTCACACAGTCCCCTGTGTCTGTGATTTAAACTCTGTGAAGCATTTATTTAGGCTGCAATATCTGAGGCTGGTAACTCTAATGAACTTATCCTCTGCAGCAGAGGTAACTCTGGGTCTTCCATTCCTGTGGCGGTCCTCATGAGAGCCAGTTTCATCATAGCGCTTGATGGTTTTTGCGACTGCACTTGAAGAAACTTTCAAAGTTCTTGAAATGTTCCGTATTGACTGACCTTCATTTCTTAAAGTAGTGATGGACTGTTGTTTCTCTTTGCTTATTTGAGCTGTTCTTGCCATAATTCCAGGTGACTACCTCATGAAGCTGGATGAGAGAATGCCAAGAGTGTGGAAAGCTGGCATCAAGGCAAAGGGTGGCTATTTGTAATACTTTTTTGGTTACTACGTGATTCCATATGTGTTATTTAATAGTTTTGATGTCTTCACTATTATTCTATAATGTAAAAATAAAGAAAAACCCCTTGAATGAGTAGGTGTGTCCAAACTTTTGACTGGTGGTGTTTTTTAGGTGAAACTAATTTTGGGGATGGAAAAATGTTTAGTGTAAACTTTAAACGACTTAAACCATGTATACATTATACATATTTTTGTGAATTCTTTATAAATGTTTTGGGGATATAGGCAGCCCTGAAAAAAACACTTAGGCAGCCCGCCCAATACTTTTCTATGCAGAAGAAACTCTGCAAGAGGAGTGGACAGTGTCTATGTACTGATTTGATGTCTGTCTCTGAAATCCCAGACCTAGGGCAACAGCACTGGAACATTGTTAATGTGGGAGGCAACCTGTCTGCCTAGGGAGACAAATCTCTATCTCTGAGTTGGATATGACCAGTGGTTCAGGTCCAGCAGAGGGAGATGGGCTCTGCTGCTACAGGTGCCATGGCAACAGTGCCAAGTAGTGCCACGATGACTAGTGCCACATAATCAGCTCATTGGCCTAGTCGAGGATCACTAAAACATTCAACGTCAAACGGATGCTTTAGGTTTTCAAATTATGACATGGGCTGCATTTTTTATTCATGCCCTGAATTAAGCAGAATTACAATAGAAATGAACCCAACCCTGCTCAAACAATGACGCAGCATTAAAGTCTCCCAAGTGACACTTTGGGGTGTAGCCTACTTTTTGAAAAAGACAGCTCCGTATAGCCACCGATAAGGACAATCCATCACATCAAGGAGACCTGATGTCCCGGACCCCTTTCTCCCTTTAGTGTTCTCCACTGGTCTCCTGCTGCAGGTATTAATAGTTTCTGGATGGGCCTGCGTGATTAAAGCAGGTTGCCTCCCGTCCCTGTAAATATTGAATGATTTTCTCCTTAGTGCTCTAGAATGCGAGAGAGGAGGATGAGGAAGAAAAAGAAGGGAAGATTGAGGTCATAGCTATTACTTGACTGTGTCTAATACGGGGTAAAATGGGGTAGGCTACTATATATGACACACAGTGGCTGCCTAATCTGATCTTTGACACAGGCCTGTTCTTATGGCACAGAGATGAATTATAGCCAGGTTCACACACATGGTCTCCCTCTAGCATTGTAAAGGTGTTCCGCAGCCTTAATCTAAATAACAATCCATTCCTCTCCTATCTGCCTGAGCCTCTTTGTCACTACACATTCCAGCACAAATGTTTTCCGGTCAAACCCAATACTTCACATTATTTTGCTCTGAGCACAACAGGAATGCTAAATAAAGGAAGCTCATTCTTTTGAGCATTTACGCGTTGCTGAAATCACCTTACTCATTGTACTTTAGGAATGTCTCACGACGGTGTGTGTGTGTGTTTTTTTTGTTTTGTGTATTCTGTGTGCTTTTCCTCACTGCTGAAGTTACCTTCCTCGTTGAATATTTCACGAGTGTGGCCTACATGTATCTACACTACATGGTATGTGGACACCCCTTCAATTTAGTTGATTCGGCTATTTCAGCCACACCGGTTGCTGACAGGTGTATAAAATCGAGCACACAGCCATACAATCTCCATAGACAAACATTGGCAGTAGAATGGCCTTACTGAAGAGCTCAGTGACTTTCAATGTGTCACTTTGTCAAATTTCTGCCCTGCTAGAGCTGCCCCGGTCAACTGTAAGTGCTGTCATTGTGAAGTGGAAACGTTTAGGAGCAACAACGGCTCATCCGCGAAGTGGTAGGCCACACAAGCTCACAGAACGAGACCGCCGAGTGCTGAAGCGCGTAACGCGTATAAATCATCTGTCCTCGGTTGCAACACTCACTACCGAGTACCAAACTGCC
The DNA here is from genome assembly GCF_964263955.1 of Coregonus lavaretus. Classification (NCBI taxonomy): domain Eukaryota; kingdom Metazoa; phylum Chordata; class Actinopteri; order Salmoniformes; family Salmonidae; genus Coregonus; species Coregonus lavaretus. The sequence continues at coordinate 22,873,516 of NC_140023.1, forward strand.
TCAGGAAGCAACATCAGCACAATAACTGTTTGTCGGGAGCTTCATGAAATGGGTTTCCATGGCCGAGCAGCCGCACACAAGCCTAAGATCACCATGCGCAATGCCAAGCGTCGGCTGGAGTGGTGTAAAGCTCGCCGCCATTGGACTCTGGAGCAGTGGAAACGCGTTCTCTTGAGTGATGAATCACGCTTCACCATCTGGCAGTCCGACAGATTAATCTGGGTTTGACGGATGCCAGGAGAACGCTACCTGCCCCAAAGAAGTTTGGAGGAGGAGGAATAATGGTCTGGGGCTGTTTTTCATGGTTCGGGCTAGGCCCCTTAGTTCCAGTGAAGGGAAATCTTGACGATACAGCATACAATGACATTCTAGACAATTCTGTGCTTCCAACTTTGTGGCAACAGTTTGGGGAAGGCCCTTTCCTGTTTCAGAATGACAATGCCCCCGTGCACAAAGCGAGGTCCATACAGAAATGGTTTGTGCCCAGAGCCCTGACCTCAACCCAATCGAACACCTTTGGGATGAATTGGAACGCAGACTGTGAGCCAGGCCTAATTGCCCAACATCAGTGCCCGACCTCACTAATGCTTTTGTGGCTGAATGGAAGCAAGTCCCCGCAGCAATGTTCCAAACATCTAGTGGAAAGCCTTCCCAGAAGAGTGCAGGCTGTTATAGCAGCAAAGGGGGGACCAACTCCTTATTAATGCCAATGATTTTGGAATGAGATGTCCACATTCTTTTGACCATGTATGTGTATTATGTTTTTTTTCCCTTTAGTTTATTTTGTGTTTTTTCTCATTGCTTAAGACATCACTTCCTCATTGTACTTCAAGTAGGGCTACTTTCATTGTACTTAGGACACGGGTTAGGGTCAGAGAGTAGGGTGAATGGTGTATACCACAGGTGTCAAACTCATTCCACAGAGGGCTGAGTGTCTGCACTCCTCCCTTGTACTTGATTGATGAATTAAGGTCAGTGATTAGTAAGGAACTCTCCTCACCTGGTTGTCTAGGTCAGTGGTTCCCAAACTGGGGTGTGCTAGGGGTCAGAAAGTTGTAATAGTAGAATGCACAAGGTGCAATTTTTAAATTGGGTAGTGCATCAGTTTTCCTCCTGTCATGTCAGTCATTGCATACCTTTTAGAGAGCTATTATAGCTTGTCAGAAATGTTCAAATCAACTAGCCCATGTCAGCTAAAGTTTTTTAGCTAGGTTTTTTAGCCCATAGATTTTGTTGTAATGTTTGAGTGACTCATATCACATGAATAAACATTAGACATGACAAAATGTATAGAATTGCAAGAAAATGAGCTTTAAAACAGCAAAATGTTCTCTGCACACCATTACAAAATCTGTAGAATTGCAGGAAATAAGCTTTAAACCTCCACCAACAAGAGGCGTGTGAACAGTTTGTCATGAACAGTGCTTGTGCCCATAGAAATAGACGTGCGTGTAGGGGGGACGCGGGATGTTCCCCAATGCTGGAAGGGGGTGCCGGAGTGAAAAAGTTTGGGAACCCCTGGTCTAGGTCTTAATTGAAAGAAAAAAAACTGCAGACACTAGGGCATCCATGGAATGAGTTTGACACCGCTGGTGTGTACTGTACACTAAGAATTCTACCACCAGGAGAGCAGCCATCTTATGACCCCTCCTGGAGAGGTGTCGTCTGATTGGTGCTCTACTTTACTCCACCTCAGCATGAGATATTTGTAGCGTTCTAGATGGACTCTGCTTGGCCCTTTTTCACTGTAAAAACAAATAAAATGCTCAAGTGAAAAGAGTTCACACGAAAATGGCCAGTGATTGAAAACCGACACTAAAACAGGGTTTTCCATTGCAAAACGATTTTCTACGGTGTTCCCTAATGAATATGATCCAGGCCACAGACGGGACAACACCCTTCACGACCCTATTTTACAATCTGTAACAAACACTATCACCTTCTTCATACTTGGTGTGTGTGGTCTCTTTTTAACTCTTATCTTTCTGTATCCCTCCAGGGCCGGTGGTGTATGTGCTAGACCTGGCTGACCGGCTCATCTCCAAGGCCTGTCCCTTCGCTGCCGCTGGCATCATGGTGGGCTCCATTTACTGGACCGCTGTCACCTACGGGGCCGTCACTGTCATGCAGGTGAAAGCACAAACACACACAGCTGTGTTTATCGACAGACTACGGGTGCATTTGACTTGGCAGTGCATTACATAAGGTGCCATTTCGGACGCACTCTATCGTTAAGCTACCAATCTTGACCATGGTGTCCCCTGTGCCCAGGTGGTGGGCCATAAGGAGGGCCTGGATGTGATGGAGCGGGCAGACCCCCTGTTCCTGCTTATCGGCCTGCCCACCATCCCCGTCATGCTGATCCTGGGGAAGATGATCCGCTGGGAGGACTACGTGCTGCGCTTCTGGAGGAAGTACTCCAACAAGCTGCAGATCCTCAACAGCATCTTCCCAGGTCAGAAAGGACACATTGGTAGGGATGCAAGCCGTTCTGCAACACCAGTGTTATGTGAAAGCTTATTCATTGTGTGTGTCTGTATGATGAAGAGTGGGTGATAAAGATCTTATTAGATACTTGATGGATGATGCTACCTGTGTTAAAGACTGTTGTAATGTTGTGTGAACAATGTGGCTTGACCCAGTGTGTGAGCAGTGTTTGTGGGGATAAAAGAGCGCTTAGACGGGGTCCGTCCGTTGTGGCTTGTGGTGGTGGTATGTAGGTTCAGTAGCAGTGGGGTTTTCCCACTGATCTCATCATCAAGGATAGTGATTGATGTGGGTAGAAACCGAACCCATCACTTGATGAATGTGTTTTGTTTAGCATATCCAACTGTGTGAAGATGTACTGGCAAAACATCAACACCCACAATGCACCTCACCCATCCTGACCCTGCACCCTCCTCTCTGTCTTTCTCAGGGATTGGGTGTCCAGTGCCTCGTATCCCGGCAGAGGCCAGCCCCCTGGCGGACCACGTGTCAGCCACCAGGATCCTGTGTGGCGCCCTGGTCTTTCCCACCATCGCCACCATCGTTGGCAAACTCATGTTCAGCAGCGTCAACTCCAACCTGCAGAGGACCATCCTGGTGGGTAACAAAAACGAACCTCTGTGTCCTGTTAGTCATACACAGACAGACAGTGGGCCTGGGTTTTGGCCATTGTAGTTATATGGACCACATATTCCTCCTATGTAGTGATTGCAGGGTTTTTGCAATGGCTATACAGTGCATTCTGAAATTATTCAGACCCCTTGACCTTTTTCACATTTTGTTACGTTACAGCCTTATCCTGAAATGGATTAAATAAAAATAAAAAACTCATAAAGCTGCACGCAATAGCCCATAATGACAAAGCGAAAACAGGTTTTTATAATTGTTTACAATTATATTATTATCATCTTTGATGTTTTTACAACTTGATTGGAGTCCACCTGTGGTAAATTCAATTGATTTGACAAGATTTGGAAAGACACACACCTGTCTATATAAAGTCCCACAGTTGACAGTGCATGTCAGGGGCAAAAACCAAGCCATGAGGTCGAAGGAATTGTCCATAGAGCTCCGAGACAGGATAGTGTCAAGGGACAGATCTGGGGAAGGTTACCAAGACATTTCTGCAGCATTGAAGGTCCCCAAGAACACAGTGGCCTCCATCATTCTTAAATGGAAGAAGTTTGGAATCACCAAGACTCTTCCTAGAGCTGGCCGCCTGGCCAAACTGAGCAATTGGGGGAGAAGGGCCTTGATCAGGGTGGTGACCAAGAACCCAATGGTCACTCTGACAGAGCTCCAGAGTTCCTCTGTGGAGACGGGAGAACCTTCCAGAAGGACAACCATCTCTGCAGCACTCCACCAATCAGGCCTTTATGGTAGAGTGGCCAGATGGAAGTAAAAGGCACATTGACAGCCCGGCTGGAGTTTGCCAAAAGGCACCTAAAGGTCTCAGACCATGAGAAACAAGATTCTCTGGTCGAATGAAACCAAGATTGAACTCTTTGGCCTGAATGCCAAGCGTCGTGTCTGGAGGAAACCTGGCACCATCCCTACGGTGAAGCATGGTGGTGGCAGCATCATGCTGTGGGGATGTTTTTCAGTGGCAGGGACTGGGCGACTAGTCAGTATCGAGGGAAAGATGAACGGAGCGAAGTACAGAGAGATCCTTGATGAAAACCTGCTCCAGAGCGTTCAGGACTTCAGGCTGGGGGCGAAGGTTCACCTTCCAACAGGACAACGACCCTAAGCACACAGCCAAGACAACGCAGGAGTGGCTTTGTGACAAGTCTGTGGATGTCCTTCAGTAGCCCAGCCAGAGCCCGGACTCTAACCCGATCGAACATCTCTGGAGAGACCTGAAAATAGCTGTGCAGCGACGCTCCCCATCCAACCTGACAGAGCTTGAGAGGATCTGCAGAGAACAATGGGAGAAACTCCCCAAATACAGCTGTGCCAAGCTTGTAGCGTCACTCAAGGCTGTAATCGCTGCCAAAGGAGCTCCAACAAAGTACTGAGTAAAGGGTCTGAATACTTATGTAAATGTGATATTTCAGCTTTTTATTTTTAATACATTTGCAAAAATGTCTAAGAACCTGTTTTTGCTTTGTCATTATGGGGTATCGTGTGTAGATTGATGAGGGAAAAAACCTATTTGTCAGGTGGGAAGGAGAAGTAAACAACATTAATAGACTTGGTAGATTTTGATGTCCCCACATTATAATTGGAAGAGGAAATGTAAACTCTAACATAGCCTATTAACTAGAAAGGTAACTCCAAACACTTTTGCTAAGAGCTGCTGTTTAGCTTGCTAAACAAAGGTTAGCCATGTGTTGGCAAAAATGTATGTCCAAGTCAAGAAAGCTTACCAGCAGCCAGCGGGATTTGCCGCACTGGTAGCCAATTCACCGGTGCTTTTTCAAAGTGTAATGGCCTCCAATGAGTATAATTTGCTCAATATGAAGATGTGAGAAATGAAGTTGACATCATTAGAAATTATATTTTTCTCTTCTACTGTAGGTATGTAATTCAAAATTAGTTTATTATGTTGCTAGCAATATTCATAATGTTAATTTTAAAAAATCACTATTTATATACACTGAACAAAAATATAAAGGCAACATGTAAAGTGTTGGTCCCATGTTTCATGAGCTGAAATAAAAAATCCCCGAAATGTTCCATACGCACAAAAACTTCTCTCAAAATGTGTGCAATTTTTTTTTTTACATCCCTGTTAGTGAACATTTCTCCTTTGCCAAAATAATCCATCCACCTGACAGGTGTGGCATATCAAGAAGCTGATTAAACAGCATGATCATTACACAGGTGCACCTTGTGCTGGGGACAATAAAAGGCCACTTTAAAATGTGCTGTTTTTTCACACAGCACAATGCCACAGATGTCTCTAGTTTTGAAGGAGTGTGCAATTGGCATGCTGACTGCAGGAATGTTCCACCAGAGCTGTTGCCAGAGAATGTAATGTTCATTTCTCTACCATAAGCTTGGCAGTAACCACGCCAACGATCTGCCAACTTATATCTGTAGCGTCCGAACAGTTTGGGCTACACACTAATACGACCCCTTTGTGGAAAGGTGAGACTCTCACGAACACATGTAGTTTGTTTTGCTCTATGATGCCCACAGGCCTCACAAGACTCCACCACCCCCCCCAACCTGAGCTTTTGTTCTTTATGCCCTGTCTGCAGGGTGGGATCGCGTTTGTGGCCGTCAAGGGAGCGTTTAAGGTGTACTTCAAACAGCAGCAGTACCAGAGGCAAGCCCACCGCAAGATCCTCAACTTCCCAGAGGCAGAGGAGGCCTGAGAAGGCCCTGGACAGACACACTGACACACAGGGGGAGGGGATGGAGAAGAACAGTGAACTCTGAGCAGGAACACTGTCGGACAGACAGATTGACGGACACAGGGATCATTGGCGCCCCCTACCTCTTATACCCCTCCGAGCAGCCTCGCCTCACATTATGTTTCTGCTCTCTGTGGAGTCGTTGTCCTATGCTGCTGACATTCATGCTGTATGACTATCGCCATAATCTATTGCGTTTTTAAAACTTTAACACACGTACACTAATACAGACATGCGTGCAGGCAGAGACACATGCTCATGCATATTGCACACAGGAATGTGACTTGTGTTTTTGTGACTGCCGTGTTGCAGTAGCGAGTTTGGAGTATTATATTATTTATTTTTTTACATAACCAGTGCTTGTTGTATTTTCAGAAGATAAATCTGGGACACGTGTAATTATTAGGCAGGAAAGTTTTATAAATCATTTTTGAAATTTTGTTTGCAAATGTGAGGGGTTTAATGAGGAATATTGTTTTCCTGTATTGAATGTGTTTTAAGAGATAAATAAGACTAAAGTATCTTTATCACTAAGAGATTATTATTTGAAGGAAGGAAGATCATCTTACCTGCTCCCTTCAGACATTGTTGCCACTCATGTTTCCATTGGTAAATATCCCCAGGCTTGTGACTGAAAAAACATGGTCATCATCATTAATCTCCTATTTAGAAGCACAGTACAAACCTCGTAACAAAGTGTGATTGTCTGTACATACAGTAGTTGCAGAATAAGTGAAGTATTGGATGACATTTTCTAGGGTGTTTTTACTCCTATGCCTTGAAGTGTTCGCATTCATTGTTTGTAGATGATTTTGTTTAATTGTTGGTACTTAACCCTAATTGCTCCTGTAAATCGCTCTGGATAAGAGCGTCTGCTAAATGACTAAAATGTAATCTATAAGCATCTATAATCCTACAGCTCACTTCTACCTTTCATATGAAATACTCAATAAGAATCAGTGCACAGATGTCTTCTACTCATGGGATGAGCACGAATGTGATGTGCAAGCCCGCAGTTGGGAGGTGGGTAAATGGATCAGATCTGACACATGCAGCATTGCCTTTTAAATTAGCAAAAATTGATGGCATGCTGTCTACTGAACGAAGGCGTGACTGACTCGTGTAACATCTCATATTTTAACCCAAATCACATACGCCACAGATACATCCTTGCTAACACCTGCTTTGTTTATTTTAGTGCATTTGGCTCAAGGCAGCCATAGAATGGGATGTAATTACAACTATATTTCTAGAAGTGCTCTAGAACTATATAGAACCAGTACACAGGTGGTCCAGTGGTCTAAGCCGCTGCAATATGGGTTTGAATCTGGTCCACTGCTATTTGTAGCAACTCTCCATCTATCCTGTCCAATAAACAAAAAATGTGAGTGGAACTGCCCCACTCATTAAAAAAACAAACGGTATACAATATACGACTTGAAAAAAGGCATGCCATAAACCAACCACTAGAATATGTAATGTTAATCTCTCTCTTAGCTGTGTCTGGTAGACAGATGTAATCTATGTGGTCAGCTCAGCTTTTAAATTCAAGGTAAAAAAAAAAAAAACATGCCAAGCGTGAGGAAGTTGTATATTACATGGATTGTACAGACATTGCTTCTACATTTATAATTTCATGATCGATTATAAATGTATTTTTTCTAACCTTGAAGTGGATGTGTTGAGTTCATTCTAAGGTCCAGATGCACACTGTAGGACAAATTCCATAGACATGAACAAGGGGCTATCACAGTTCTTAGTATATTGCTGAAAGATAACACCTTCGGTGTGTTCTTCTGAGATACAAATCCTGTGTTGACTGATATTGGAGTCTATCTTTTAATAACAGACAACTATTGTTCCAGTATACAGTCATTTATTAGTTATAAACACACAGGAGGAAATAAAAAATAAAATAAACTCAAGACTTAAGCACTCCTGCATTACTGAGCCATGAACATGTCTGCAGCAACTCAACCAGCCAATTTACAGCAGTGTCCACTGACAGTCTCGCTGAACCTCCTTCCATTTGAAGAGTTTCATATGATCTGGCTGGTATTCAGTAGGGCACACCGTAGCAAAACAATTTTGCAACTGAAAGTCAAAACAAGCATTTCTTATTTCAGTAGTCCCTCCGTCTGTCAGTTTTCTTCTGTTTGGTGCCTAATGAATACAACCCAGTTTCGCAAAATGAACCCACACAGTTATTCCCATGTTCGAGTCTATACTGATTACTTATGGAAACTATTGAGGAAAAACTGGTTGGTTTCCCCCTAAATACATTAGCAAGCAGTGACAACTACTGGTTGCCAGAGACTGTTAGTCCTACAAAAGGAACACTGACTGCAGATCAGTTATTGGTCCCTACCATTGTAGGGTGGCCACTGCTAAGCACTGAACCCAAACCAGTGGAATTCAAGGGAATGTTCAGTCAGTGTACAGCTGTACTTCGTGTGGAAAGAGCACCTTTGGGTTCAGTTTGAGCATAAATCCATAAGAAATGCCAGTTTCTACCTAGTGGTTAAACACATTACGTTAACGTTGCAGTTGATATATATAGGCCTGAGAACATATGGGAGACCACATAAAGCTGACATTTGCTGTATCAAAGAGTGGTTGGTGCCAGCGGTAGTTTGACTTGGCAATGCTTGTTAACACCTGAGACTAGGCCATGGTGTAGACACAGACATGGCACTGGCATTAGTACTATCCATGCATCACATACCACTCAGAAAAAGGTCAGTTCCACCTTTCAATATGTGTCCGTTTTTAGGCTGGATGAGAGCAAGGACTCAAGAATGCAGTGTCCCCCGCTTCTATATAACAGTACAGAGGCCATGTGTGTTTCAAGCCACACTGCTCTTAGGTTCCCCAGTTTATTGCTTAGTGAGAAGTGCATATTTAGAAACACAGGCCTGACTACACAGTCACCCTCCATCCATAAGCCTCTTTTGAAACCCTTCAGACAAAACATGATTCTTTTAAAAGGGTGTCCTGAGAAAAGACCAGATTGAAAATCTGTTTACCCCACCAGACATTCTATAACAGTCCTTTATGTTTTTCTGAAGGATAGCATCTTTAAGACTGCAATGACCCTGTTCCAAGTCTGACCCACAGAGTAAAACTCCAGAGACTGCTGTGGTGTGTATCCAGCTGACTGCTCCATCCATAGAGTTTTATCTCTATTGCTCCAGATTTGTAATATACCATCTTCACTGCCAGAGAATGACCAATAATCACCCACCCCCCTCCCCCTCACCCACCTTTAAGGTACAAGCTAAGTCTCAAACGGAGAAAGATGGGGGGGGGGCCTATGCAAGAATCACTAGTCGAACACAACCAGATTAAAATATGAATGATACATGAACAAGAATAAAAGCTATAAAATTACAAATGTATACCTCCAACAAGTAATTAACAAATTACAGACGTTTATTTTTCTTCAATCTCAAATAAAAGCAAAAAGCAAAAGATTAGCGGGACCCTGAGATGATGCTTGGATAATACAACCCTATAGAACACATTAGTTCAAAATAAAAGCTTCATGAACACACCTCTCCACCAAATTAGCAGTTTTAAAACAGCTCCTCCAAAGGGCCTTGACATTTTACTAGTTTAAAAAATAAATAGATCCAGATCTCAAAACCTGTACATCATGGATTAAAATAGAATAATTTCCATAAGGCTGATATAATAGGTGTGTCAAACTGAAATTGTGTCTAAAATAGTGTTGCACATTAATCTTATTTAAACACAGTGTCTTTGTGATAACAATTCAGGGAGTTGTCACTGTGCCTTGATGCGTCGCACGAGTACATAAGAAAGAAAGAAGTATGTGTCCAGCGTGTCTAAAATGATATTAAGTGCACCCTTTGTAGAGCGAACCTCAACAGCTTCACATAATCATCATTAACCAACGGTTTACTCTCACCACAGTAGCATGTCCTGTAGCTAAATCGACTAAAAACACATTATGAAGTGTCAAGGGGTACTTGTACTGGTTTACAGGGTTCTGGCCTTGTGGTTCTTTAAGTTAGTACTATTCCTCTATAATTATAATATGAGCCCTGCTTCAACAGTCTATACATTGTCGGGAATGTGTGTTGGTGGAGTTTTCCATGAGACTAAAATTAGGTGAGTTTTTGTGTGTGACCTCTACTCTTACAAGGAGCTATGATGAGATCCACAGCCAAGTTGTGGGAATCGCACACATTTCCAAGCACCTCTAGTGGCCTCCAGCCTATCACACACACAGATACATAAACACAGAGAAACACACATGCAGGCTTAGTCAGATGAGTGTGTTGCTGACTCCAGTTGCCTCAGGGGGAATAGATGGACAGAGCAGGGTCCACCCCACAGTGCTCCCATGCTACTCTGGGGGCAGGGCTGCCCGGTCCGCTCACAGTTTGGCAGCCATGAAGTTGATGTGGGGCTTGGCCAGGGGAAAGAGCGGAAGGCTCCTCTTGAACTCGTTCATGTCCTGCACCAATGTAGGCTGTACACAGAGGGAGCGAGATGGACAGGTCAGTATATTACAGACATAACACACACATCACATTGCCCCAAAAGTTTCATCATTCTGCCAATTCTCTATCACAGACACACACCCCTCCTGTATTATAAAAGGATAACTACATTACCTGTGGCAAGGAGGGGGCAGGGACCAGGTTGACGTCATTCTGGGCAGGGAACTCTCCCACGACTGGGCCTAAACAAAGGACAGAGACATTTAAACTGTTAAACAGTCAAAGCAACCCCCACCCCAAAAACTCTCCATCACTAGTACAGTACTCACAGGAGTCCATCTCCCTAGACAGGACGTGCACAGACACCTTGTGCCTCTTGGGTGCGTCCACAGCCAACAGATCCTACAGAGAGAGACAGGAGTTAGATAGAGACACCGAGAGAAGAGACAGACAATTTAATTGAAGCCTCTATTAAGGTCACTGTCTGCGGAAAATGAATTATATTGGGGTGAAGAAATGTTCCAGTCTTCTGCATCAGAACAAAGTGAATTCCACAGTCATAAATCTGTGGAGCGGGGAAAATATGGTGAAATGTATTACACAATGAAAATATTCTGTATGGGGCCTGTGCTGCTTCTGCTGAGATATAAATATAGGAAGTCTTTCATTGCTTCAGTATCCTTGGCCCCCTTATCCCCTTGAAACACACCACCCTGACGGTGACGCAACCCCTCGTTATGGTTGTAGATCAGTGGCGTTCGGTGCAGTTTAATATGAAGGAGGACGATTTTTTAATTTATTTTAATGAGCATAGCCTTATTTCTATTACAGCATATCTGACTGTCATTCATATTTCATTTATCCAGTTCAATGTAACAGTGACACATTCAATACAGCCTTGCACACTCTTGCCTGCATCTAGCTGATATAGGGTGTAATCATTAGTCCAACAGTTGTAAATGAGAATTTATACTGGACAAATTCAGGTATGTTTATCCCAGTTTCGTTCCGTTTGCTTCTGTTTAAGAAACGTTTTTCAACAGAATCGGCGGAATGAATACACCCCTGCTCACGCGTAAACACAGTTTACTTTCATAGCAGCCACGTTGCATTCCTTCTCATATCTATGCGCGCTCCTCCTCTCAACTTTTCCTTCGCTTGTGGACTTCAATGCACAACACGTGACCAGGCGAAAAAAACCTTCCAAACCATATCATAACCGCTACACACCGCTTACATCGTTGTCACCATATTAGCTAAAGTAATGTCATAGTCAACATAGCTAATAGAACTGATGCATTAGTAAACCCACTATAATCATGCAGTAACGTTAGTGTACAGTCAGTAAGAAGTTTAGCACTAAATAAGTAAAACCAAAAGCTTACCTTGACTTGGAAGAGTTCCAGTGTTGTGTTGGATAGTCATAGCCAGCTAGCTAACATAGCATCCCTCTGTTTGAGCAGGGTGTTTAAGTAGGCTAAACTAGCTAGCTGCATTTGCTAGCTAAGTGAAACTGAAAAGAAAAGAAACTCTTGCTTCTCCTTCATTTGAGGAAATTAATTAGTTCAAAACAGTTCTACTATTGTCTTTCTCTCGCTTTGAGTCAATCACATTTTATGCACTGCAGTGCTAACTAGCTGTAGCTTATGCTTTCAGTACTAGATTCATTCTCTGGTCCTTTGATTGGGTGGACAACATGTCAGTTCATGCTGCAAGAGCTCTGATAGGTTGGAGGACATCCTCCAGAAGTTGTCATAATTACAGTGTAAGTCTATGGAAGGGGGTGAGAACCATGAGCCTCCTAGGTTTTGTATTGAAGTCAATGTACCCAGAGGAGGACGGAAGCTAGCTGTCCTCCGGCTACACCATGGTGCTACCCTACAGAGTGCTGTTGAGGCTACTGTAGACCTTCATTACAAAACAGTGTGTTTTAATCAATTATTTGGTGACGTGAATATATTTAGTATAGTTTAATCAAAAAAAATATACTTTTTAAATGTTTTAAAAATTATGTTTGTATGAAATTCACTGAGGAGGATGGTCCTCCCCTTCCTTCTCTGAGGAGCCTCCACTGTTGTGGATATTCTGTGAGCACAGCATATCGTGTCAGTGTCACCTCCACAGCTATGAATAGAACCAGGACGTGGAGGATAAGAGTGGTGGGGGAATAAATGAAACAAGGTGCCATCTTTCAGGGAGGACAGATTGAACAACACACCTGCATACAGAAGATGGATGATGAGAGCTACTCACCCGGTAGAACTGTACAATGTTTTCTTTCGTGAACGTCTTCAGATAGGCCACTTCAATGTTATCTAGAAAACAACAGGAAACACTCAGGATTAACGGTCGATGATTTGAGATATCACTACAGCTTTGACCAAAACAAATATGTATGCATGAATGTAGAACAGAACTGGTGGCAAAGTCCTTACATACTCATCACAAGTAGGATACCAGTGATGGGGGGAATCGAAAGTTACATATCGGAATATTATTTTTTGATGATATATCGTATCGTTTTGACAACGTCGCAATATTTTTGCACTAGTTGGCTGTACCTGCACCAAAACTCCAGTATTTTTCCTTCATAGCTTGTTCTCCATCTTTTTATCTTGGCCAGGTCGCAGTTGTAAATGAGAACTTGTTCTCAACTGGCTTACCTGGTTAAATAAAGGTGAAAAAATAAAAAAATAAGTGGGGAGACAATTTGTTCTCAGGACTTTTATTTTCATGACTGATCAAAACTGCACTGCTCAAAAAAATAAAGGGAACACTAAAATAACACATCCTAGATCTGAATGAATGAAATAATCTTATTAAATACTTTTTTCTTTACATAGTTGAATGTGCTGACAACAAAATCACACAAAAATTATCAATGGAAATCAAATGTATCAACCCATGGAGGTCTGGATTTGGAGTCACACTCAAAATTTAAGTGGAAAACCACACTACAGGCTGATCCAACTTTGATGTAATGTCCTTAAAAAAGTCAAAATTAGGCTCAGTAGTGTGTGTGGCCTCCACGTGCCTGTATGACCTCCCTACAACGCCTGGGCATGCTCCTGATGAGGTGGCGGATGGTCTCCTGAGGGATCTCCTCCCAGACCTGGACTAAAGCATCCGCCAACTCCTGGACAGTCTGTGGTGCAACGTGGCGTTGGTGGATGGAGCGAGACATGATGTCCCAGATGTGCTCAATTGGATTCAGGTCTGGAGAACGGGCGGGCCAGTCCATAACATCAATGCCTTCCTCTTGCAGGAACTGCTGACACACTCCAGCCACATGAGGTCTAGCATTGTCTTGCATTAGCAGGAACCCACGGCCAACCGCACCAGCATATGGTCTCACAAGGGGTCTGAGGATCTCATCTCGGTACCTAATGGCAGTCAGGCTACCTCTGGCGAGCACATGGAGGACTGTGCGGCCCCACAAAGAAATGCCACCCCACACCATGACTGACCCACCGCCAAACCGGTCATGCTGGAGGATGTTGCAGGCAGCAGAATGTTCTCCACGGCGTCTCCAGACTCTGTCACGTCTGTCACATGTGCTCAGTGTGAACCTGCTTTCATCTGTGAAGAGCACAGGGCGCCAGTGGCGAATTTGCCAATCTTGGTGTTCTCTGGCAAATGCCAAACATCCTGCACGGTGTTGGGCTGTAAGCACAACCCCCACCTGTGGACGTCGGGCCCTCATACCACCCTCATGGAGTCTGTTTCTGACCGTTTGAGCAGACACATGCACATTTGTGGCCTGCTGGAGGTCATTTTGCAGGGCTCTGGCAGTGCTCCTCCTGCTCCTCCTTGCACAAAGGCGGAGGTAGCAGTCCTGCTGCTGGGTTGTTGCCCTCCTACGGCCTCCTCCACGTCTCCTGATCTACTGGCCTGTCTCCTGGTAGCGCCTCCATGCTCTGGACACTACGCTGACAGACACAGCAAACCTTCTTGCCACAGCTCGCATTGATGTGCCATCCTGGATGAGCTGCACTACTTGAGCCACTTGTGTGGGTTGTAGACTCCGTCTCATGCTACCACTAGAGTGAAAGCACCGCCAGCATTCAAAAGTGACCAAAACATCAGCCAGGAAGCATAGGAACTGAGAAGTGGTCTGTGGTCACCACCTGCAGAACCACTTCTTTATTGGGGGTGTCTTGCTAATTGCCTATAATTTCCACCTGTTGTCTATTCCATTTGCACAACAGCATGTGACATTTATTGTCAATCAGTGTTGCTTCCTAAGTGGACAGTTTGATTTCACAGAAGTGTGATTGACTTGGAGTTACATTGTGTTGTTTAAGTGTTCCCTTTATTTTTTTGAGCAGTGTAGTTTTCTCATGGCTCCCTCTTGTCACTGCAGCAGACATATAGTGAGCAATACTGTTTGGAACATTGAAAGTGCAATGAAATCACAGTATCGATTTGCAATACATATCGGCGCCTAAGTATTGTGAGAATATTGTATCATGAGGTCCCTGGCAATTTCACTTTCGCAGTCAAAAAGCCAGCAGAGATCTACCGCTCAGATTCTTTTCATTTCTTTACCTAATAAAAACAGTTCTGTAGGAATGGGGTTTGTGCAGTAGGCCTAATACATTATCACAGCATATTGGCTATATGTCTGCCGATATTGTTCTTCTCAGACCATATTATACTGAAAACTCTATGCGAAGGAGCTGTTTCATGCTGCATGATGCAAATTGTGGTCACACCAGATACTGACTGGTTTTCTGATCCACGCCCCTAAAAAAAAAACGGTATTCCCAGTCATGTGGAAACCATGAATTTCAGTTGCCTGATTTCCTTATATGAACTGTAATTCAGTCAAATCTTTGAAATTGCTGCATGTTGCATTTATAGTTTTGTTCAGTGTATATTTCAAAACTTGAGCTTTGATAACTAAATAAATCAGTTGGTGTAGCACTTGTGAGGCGAGGTTGAGCATAAATTGAAATAATTCGATTTTTTATTTTACTGGACTGATGGTATCTGCATCTGATGGTCATGGTGCTTTCAAGACAACTGGGAACTATGGGAAAAACAAGGTAAAATCATGACGTCAGTGATCTTCAGGCCGGAGCTCTAGAAAGATGACCGAGCTTCAGACTTGGAATTCTGAGTTGGATGACCGTTCAAACAATTTTCCCCCAGTCGGATTTCATTTTTTTCAGAGTTCCCAGTTGTCTTGAACGCACTGAAGTCAGAAGTCGGAGATGTCCAAGTTCCCAGTTGTTTTCAACACGGCATTAGTCTCAGCGGAGGCATTAGTCTCTCCTTCCTTTCCTCCGGTGAGACTGACCACAGAGGGGGGGACACCATCTTCTCAAGTCGCAAAGCATCTGCCTCATGCACAAATTCATGTTGTTCCTATGACCAGACAAAGTGAAATATTCCAAGATATTAAAATAGACATGATGAGCTGCTAGTAATAATAAAAAACGCAGGGCTATTGATACACTTAGCTACTAATTCATTGCAGCTGCAGTGCGAGTGGTAGTATGGAGAAGCACGTTTTATGTTTTGTAATAGTGTTGAATAAAAACAGTGTTGACAGTGCTGAATACAAACTAAATCATGAACTCACTCATAAAAACAGCAGCTCTTTGCTATATTCTTTGACAGTCTCGCGCTCTGGTCATGGTTTTTAAAATCTATGAAATCTCATGTAGGCTAGTATCAAACTTTGCTGGAAGCTATAGGCACGGTGATTTGAGCTATCCGATTGGCCAGCGCAGTAGACACACTCGATTTAGCCACAGATCATCCAGTTCGCCGGGTAGGCAGAGTTTGTCTTTTGAGACAAATTAAAAGGTTAAAAATGGGAAAACCTTACCTACCCGGTGTGCAGGGCTTCTAAATCAAGTGCACTTACCGCCAACTGCGCTTTATCATTGGACTTTCTACAGAAATGTTTGGTGATCGACTAGAAATGTCTTGAAGATCGACCAGCCGATCGTGATCGACCGGTTGGTGACCAATGCCCTACAGGATCACCAGCCACCCCGACCGTACAATGTTCCACTATTGACAAGGCTCCACTTCCTATCATGACATTAGTATTGACGGTTGCTGCCCTCAGTCTTCTCCCATCCTCTTTCCCTCTAACAATGAGAACATTGATGGTTATCATCACCTCTCCCTAATTAGCGTTCTGGATCACACAGGGGTTTATGGCAGATTACCAGCCCATTACAATCCATAATAGCACTCAGGAGAAAGCTGCAAGGGCGAGGTGTGCTCCGGGAGTTTATTCTGGGGCCTAATCATTGCTAATTTCTGCGGCAGGTAGCTCCGAGACAGCAACAACCTTCCTTTCCCTCAGGGATCCTCCAGAATGTCAATATAAATAAATGTACAGTGGATATAAAAAGTCTACACACCCCTGTTAAAATGCCAGGTTTTTGTGATGTAAAAGAATGAGACCTATAATGTGAACAATTCAATTGAAAAACAAACTGAAATCTTTGAGGGGGAAAAATAAAAAACTCACAATAACCTGGTTGCATAAGTGTGCACACCCTTAAACTAATACTTTGTTGAAGCATCTTTTGATTTTATTACAGCACTCAGTCTTTTGGGGTATGAGTCTATTAGCATGGCACATCTTGACGTGGCAATATTTGCCCACCTATCTTTGCAAAAGCGCTCCAAATCTGTCAGATTGCGAGGACGTCTCCTGTGCACAGCCCTCTTCAGATCACCCCAGAGATGCTCAATTGGATTCAGGTCTGGGCTCTGGCTGGGCCATTCCAAAACGTTAATCTTCTTCTGGTGAAGCCAGGCTTTTGTGGATTTGGATGTGTGCTTTGGGTCGTTGTCGTGCTGAAAGGTGAACTTCCTCTTCGTCTTCAGCTTTCTAACGGAAGCCTGAAGGTTTTGTGCCAAAATTGCCTGGTATTTGGAACTGTTCATAATTCCCTCCACCCTGACTAAGGCCCTGGTTCCAACTGAAGAAAAACAGCCCCAAAACATGATGCTGCCACCACCACCATGCTTCACTGTGGGTATGGTGTTCTTTGGGTGATGTGCAGTGTTGTTTTTGCACCAAACATACATTTTGGAATTATGGCCAAAAAGTTCAACCTTGGTTTCATCAGACCATAACACATTTTCCCACGTGCTTTTGGGGGACTTGATGTTTGTTTTTGCAAACTTCAGCTGAGCTTGGATGTTTTTCTTTGTAAGAAAAGGCTTCAGTCTTGCCACCCTACCCCATAGCCCATTCATATGAAGAATACGGGAGATTGTTGTCACATGTAGCACACAGCCAGTACTTGTCAGAAATTCCTGCAGTTCCTTTAATGTTGCTGTAGGCCTCTTGGAAGCCTCCCTGACCAGTTTTCTCCTCGTCTTTTCATACATTTTGGAGGGACGTCCAGTTCTTGGTAATGTCTCTGTTGTGCCATATTTTCTCCACTTGATGATGACTGTCTTCACTGTGTTCCATGGTATATGTAATGCTTTGGAAATTATTTTGTACCCTTCTCCTGACTGATATCTTTCAACAATGAGATCCCTCTGATGCCTTGGAAGCTCTCTGCGGACCATGGCTTTTGCTCTGAGATGGAACTAAGAAAATGTCAGGAAAATCCTACTAGAACAGCTGAACTTTATTTGTGATTAATCAGTCACTTTAAATGATGGCAGGTGTGTAATGACTTCTATTTAACATGAGTTTGAATGTGATTGGTTAATTCTGAACACAGCCACATCCCCAGTTATAAGAGGGTGTGCACACTTATGCAACCAGGTTATTGGAAGGTTTTTATTTTTCATTTTTCCCCCCTCGAAGATTTCAGTTTGTTTTTCTATTGAATTGTTCACATTATAGGTCACATTAACAGTGGAAAAAGTTCTGACATGATTTATCTTTGTCCCTTCTTTTACATCACAAAAACCTGGCATTTTAACAGGGTTGTGTAGACTTTCTATATCCACTGTATATCTCACTCAAAACACCTATTCATATAACAAGGCCTCCTAGCAGTTATAATATGAGGAGGATCAGGAGGAATATCCATTTAGTCGACACTAACTCACCAAACTACCCACAGATTTCACTTGGAAAAAGCTCTTAAGCCTCTAGCCCAGGTAAAGGAAGAGGTGTGTATTCACAAGTGCATATTGCACATTGTGTGTCTGCACATGCTCACCTCTGTCGAAGTTGTACTGCTGGGAGATGATCTCCCCCCAGTACATGGCACACTCGGCGGCCAGCTTCTTGGGCTTGTCCAGGCGGCGGATGGCCAGGGCCTGGATGTGTTTCTGGAAGGCCTCGTCGTTCATTTCCTCCACAGACTTCTCCGTGGCTTTTAGGAAGGCCTCCACCCGGCTCTCCAGGTAGTGGGGGGCCTTCTCCGACTGGATGATGAAGCGCAGGCCCTGGACCCCGTTAGCGCGCCGCGGACCGCTAAACACTATGTACCCTGAGGAGAGTGAAAGTCTTTAACAATGCACTGTAAATTCTGGAACGTGTGTATGTGTTTAACTGCATGCATGTAGTTTACTGTCCCCTTTTCACTGCAGGGTTTTGAGTTCAAGTGTGTTTGAGTACTTTACAAAGGACCTTTTCACAGGAGGTAATTTCCCCCCCCCCCTGCCTATCTGGACCGGTCTCCACTGGAGTGTGTGTGAGTGGTCTTACCCAACTGTTCCTTGGTGCGCAGTGTGTTGAAGCAGGGCTCAGAGATGATCTGACAGAAGAGCTCCAGCAGCATGTTGTTGTGGGTTGTCTGCATGTCTGTCTGGTAGTAGATCTCTATGCCACAGTTGTTGTGCACCTCGTTCCTCTGCTGGTACACATACCAGCCACCTGGAAGGCACAGACAGCAGGGTCGTAGTCATTAGGGCACATAATGGAAAAGGTTCCAAATGTTTTGCAAGGAAAAAAGAAAACAAGTGTTTCTTATTGGACAAGTCCAGGTAGTACATCCCTGTTTCAGTCCATTTGGTGCCTAATAAATACACTCGGTGGACAGTTTATTAGGTATACCACCCCGTTCACGAAAATGGTTCTCTCCTACAGAGAGTGAGTCACGTGGCCATGGCTTGCTATATAAAGCAGGCAGACCAGCATCGAGGCATTCAGTTACTATTCGATTGAACGTTAGAATGGGAAAAACGTGTGATCTAAGCAACTTTAAGCGTGGTATGATCGGTGCCAGGCGCGCCGGTTCCAGAATCTCAGAAACGGCCAGCCTCCTGGGCTTTTCACGCACGACAGTGTCTAGGTTTTACCAAGAATGGTGTGACAGCCTCCCGAGTGGCGCAGCGGTCTAAGCGGCATCACTACAGACTGGGGTTCGATCCCAGGCTGTGTCGCAACGGCTGTGACTGGGAGTCCCATTGGGCGGCGCACAATTGGCCCAGCGTCATCCGGGTTAGGGGAGGGTTTGGCCGGGGGGGCTCCTTGTGTCGGACCGGATGCCTGCAAGCTGACTTCGGTCGTCAGTTGAACGATGTTTCCTCCGACACATTGGTGCAGCTGGCTTCCGGGTTAAGCGAGTGGGTGTTAAGAAGCGTGGCTTGGCGGTTCATGTTTTGGAGGACGCATGCCTCAACCTTCGCCTCTCCCGAGCCCGTTCGGGAGTTGCAGCGATGAGACAAGATCGAAATTGGGGGTAAAAAATAAATAAATAAATAAATAAATAAATAAATAATAATAATAATAATAATAATAATGGTGCGACAAACAAAAAACATTCAGTCAGCGGCAGTCCTGTGGGCAAAGCAGCTTGGCAAGAATCATGCAAGCTAACAGGCGGGCCACAAACAGAAATAACGACGCAGTACAACAGTGGTGTGCAGAACAGCATCTCGGAACGCACAACTAGTCAGTCCTTGTCACGGATGGGCTATTGCAGCAGACGACCACACCGGGGGGTTCCACTCCTATCAGCTAAAAACAAGAAGAAGCGGCTCCAGTGGGCACGCCATCACCAACACTGGACAATTGAGGAGTGGAAAAACAGCGCCTGGGCCGACGAATCCCAGGTTCCTGTCGCGTCATGCTGATGGCAGAGTCAGGATTTGGCGTAAGCAGCATGAGTCCATGGCCCCATCCTGCCTGGTGTCAACAGTACAGGCTGGTGACGGTGGTTTAATGGTGTAGGAAATGTTTCCCTGGCACACGTTAGGTCCCTTGATACCAATTGAGCAACGTTTCCATGCCCCGAAGAATTCAGGCTGTTCTGGAGGCAAAGGGGGGTCCGACCCAGTACTAGATGGGTGTACCTAATAAACTGAGTGTATATGACCCAGAGTTTATACACATACTGAGGCATCACAATCTTCAAAACACACATTTACTAACCATGCAATACAGAAGGCATGGGCCTCAAACAGCTAACCCAAATGCAAATTCTGTATAACGCCGCATGCGCAACTCAGCAAACATTGAGGCTTAAAAAATGCATTTAGGAATAAGCAACAAGCCCTAAACAACCTAGCCAGTTGATGCACCACCGGCTTAACTGCGAATATACAATTACTAAAGAACATGTTTCGATAGATTTAAAAAGCATAATACAGAAACGTTATATATAGAATTCAGCTAGAGGACAGGAGAGACTAAGCCAACATCACACGTTTTGCTGAGTGGCTGTGAATAGCCGTGTTAAAAGCTTTTCATTGGCACTTTCATTTTTGAGAAGTAGATGCGCAAAAACCCTAGGGACATGTTGAGTTCATTTGGATATTTACTCGCATTTGAGTCCTAAATGATCAAGCAGACTTTGAATGAGGAGAGACGGGTTGGGGAATGCAGCAGGTTGCTTATGCATATCCTTTTCTATGGGGAATGATGTGTCAACAGTTCTCCTCAGAATGGAAAACGTGTGCAGGTGAAGATGAGAGTTAGCAGTTGAAGTATGTGTCTGTAAAAGCTTATGTTATAAGCTTTTTTGTTGGGAAGCTAGAACTCGTGCTCCGTCCAACGGCTAGTTCAGTTTGTGTTTTCAACCCTCAGTCCCAATCCTGCTTCAGTTCCTGGCTGGCCGGCCAGCTGGATCCAGGATGTTTCCAGGTGGCCCAGACAGCTCTGACTTTCCTCTCCGCTCAAGTTACCTAATGTCATCAAAAAAAAGAGTGGCACTGTGGTGCTGTGTGTGTGTTGTTGTGCTGTGTGTGTTTGTGTAAGAGGTTAAGGAAAAGTGTGTGTATTGTATTGCCTAGTGATGTCTGTTTCCCCTTGCTGAGCCTTTCACCCTTGGACATTGGCGGGGCATAGACACTGAGGTTTTACACAAGCACAGGTCCTGACGTAGGCCAGACTGTTGGGTAAGAAACCTTCATCATGGTCACCATGGGGACGGGCATGACTGGCAGGTACCTGAGGAGGAAGGGAATGATGGGCAGTTGACCTACCATCTGGCACCTGCACCTCCCTGTAGCGAATCAACTGGCTTGGTAGGAGGGGCTTGGTGTGGGCTTGATTCATAAGCGTGTCCTCGACCATCTGTATCATGTCTAGAGCAGACTGGAGAAAGAGAGAAAAAAAGAGATAGAGAGAGAAAAGTGAGAGGTGCAAATGATATAAATCAGTGTTGTAAACCACCTTTTTAAATGTGGCAAGATAACTCTTTCCATAGCTAATCTCCCACGTTCTATGGTAAATAGCAGATACCTATCTATAGGTCTTTCCACTGAATCAGAACACTGCTATAATATTCTGTCCACGCAGTACAAGCTCTTTCTAAGGTAATAGGAGTCTCGCAGTGAACTGTGAGTCTCTATGGTGATGAAGTGGACCATTGCCCCCGCTGGTGCATCCAATTCCCTCTCCACTAGACTGTGACACCTCTCCACTGGGCATCATTACCAGAGATAAGGGAGACTGTTCGGCGACGGCTGGGATCTTTTAGAAAGTGTGTGATTTGATCGGAGGATCTTATCAGGGTTTGACAGTGTGTTCACCTTCTGTCACTGCTAGAGGACATTTAAAAGGATTCCACTTAAAACCTATATGGGAGAGGAGCGGCTGCCCGTATAAGCAGTTATAGAACATATCCACATTCAATACATTGAATGTCTCGCTGTGTGTGTATGTGTCTGCCTGCCATTTACAAATGAAGAAAATACAACAGTCTGTCCACTGGAAGGTAAGATCAAACTCACCTCCTTGGTGATGTTGCCATGGAGAAGGGTCTCGATGTGTAACCGTGACAATAGTTGAGATATGAAGGCCTTAAGGCGGGGGAGAGTGACATCTGGAAGACAGATTCAGACGGGAGCAATCAATCACAGAGCCATCATTCTAAATCTATAATCAGGCTAGAACCGAATCAAATGCATCAGTCATGCGGGCTCTTGCTGCCCACCGCATAGCATCCCCGTCATGAACCCGGGCAGAAATGTACGTACACAAACACACTCACCCTAGACACGTTCACAAAAACGTGGAGACATGCAGACACACACACACACACTTCTTCTCTGCGTAGGCTGGTCAATCTGAATTCACACAGTGTCTGACCCAGATTCATTCAGATAGTGGTGAGAAGCAGCCAGGGATGAGTGAGGGGAGGATAGTAGGGAAGGGCCACACACACAGCAGTAGCTTGTCTGTAAAAACCAGGGACAGGGATCTGAGAATGTCTGGAGACCCAGAGAAGGGAAACAGGGGCACCAACTAAAAACATAGGTACGAGGAAGGGCTGGGAAGATACCAGTATCGCAGTACTTGTTAGCGTTGTGGCAAGGAAACAAAACACGAAGCGGATTTAACTTCCTTAGGAAAACCGCCCTAATATTGGAAACAAACATCAGATCAAATATTATTGGTCGCATACACATGTTTAGCAGATGTAGCGAAATGCTTGTGTTCCTAGCTCCAACAGTGCAGTAATATCTAACAATAAACACAAATTTAAAAAAGTAAAAGAAATATTAGGACGAGTCCAGAATATAAATATATATATATATACACTGAACAAAAATATAAAAACGCAACATACAATAATTTACTGAGTTATAGCTCATATAAGGAAATCCGGCAATTTAAATACGTAAATGCATTACGCCCTAATCTATGGATTTCACATGACTGGGTGGACCTGGGAGGGTATAGGCCCACCCACTTGGGAGCCAGGCCGACCCACTGGGGAGCAAGCCCCAGCCAATCAGAATGGCTGAGAGGTTTATCCCACAAAAGGGCTTTATTACAGACAGAAATAATCCTCAGATTCATCAGCAATCCGGGTGGCTGATCTCAGACGATCCCACATGTGAAGAAGTCAGATGTGGAGGTCCTGGGCTGGCGTGGTTACACGTGGTCTGCGATTGTGAGGACGGTTTGACGTCCTGCCAAATTCTCTAAAACGACGTTGGAGGTGGCTTATTGTAGATAAATGAACATTACATTCTCTGGCAACAGCTCCGGTGGACATTCCTGTAGTAGAAATGCCAATTGCACATTCCCTCAAAACTTGAGACATCTGTGGCATTGTGTTGTGTGACAAAACTGCAGCCTTTTATTGTCCACAGCACAAGGTGCACCTGTGTAATGATGCTGTTTAATCAGCTTCTTGATATGCCACACCTGTCAGGTGGATGGATGATCTTGGCAAATGAGAAATGCTCACTAACAGGGATGTAAACAAATTTGTGCACAAAGGTTGTGCACATGGAGCATTTCTGTGATCTTTTATTTCATGGGACCAACAGTTTACATGTTGCAATTTTATTATTGTTCTATTTTTTTATAGATACAGTACCAGTCAGAAGTTTGGACACAACTACTCATTCAAGGGTTTTTCTTTATTTGTACTATTTTCTACATTGTAGAATAATAGTGAATACATCAAAACTATGAAATAACACATGGAATCATGTAGTAAGCAAAAACGTGTGAAAACATCTCAATATATATTTTATGTTTGAGATTCTTCAGCGTAGCCACCCTTTGCGCGCGTATATATATATATATATATATATATATATATATATATATATATATATATATATATATATATATATATATATATATATATATATATACACATACATACACATACAGTGGGGGAAAAAAGTATTTTGTCAGCCACCAATTGTGCAAGTTCTCCCACTTAAAAAGATGAGAGAGACCTGTAATTTTCATCATAGGTACACGTCAACTATGACAGACAAATTGAGAAGAAAAAAATCCAGAAAATCACATTGTAGGATTTTTAATGAATTTATTTGCAAATTATGGTGGAAAATAAGTATTTGGTCACCTACAAACAAGCAAGATTTCTGGCTCTCACAGACCTGTAACTTCTTCTTTAAGAGGCTCTTCTGTCCTCCACTCGTTACCTGTATTAATGGCACCTGTTTGAACTTGTTATCTGTATAAAAGACACCTGTCCACAACCTCAAACAGTCACACTCCAAACTCCACTATGGCCAAGACCAAAGAGCTGTCAAAGGACACCATAAACAAAATTGTAGACCTGCACCAGGCTGGGAAGACTGAATCTGCAATAGGTAAGCAGCTTGGTTTGAAGAAATCAACTGAGGGAGCAATTATTAGGAAATGGAAGACATACAAGACCACTGATAATCTCCCTCGATCTGGGGCTCCACGCAAGATCTCACCCCGTGGGGTCAAAATGATCACAAGAACAGTGAGCAAAAATCCCAGAACCACACGGGGGGACCTAGTGAATGACCTGCAGAGAGCTGGGACCAAAGTAACAAAGCCTACCATCAGTAACACACTACGCCGCCAGGGACTCAAATCCTGCAGTGCCAGACGTGTCCCCCTGCTTAAGCCAGTACATGTCCAGGCCCGTCTGAAGTTTGCTAGAGTGCATTTGGATGATCCAGAAGAGGATTGGGAGAATGTCATATGGTCAGATGAAACCAAAATAGAACTTTTTGGTAAAAACTCAACTCGTCGTGTTTGGAGGACAAAGAATGCTGAGTTGCATCCAAAGAACACCATACCTACTGTGAAGCATGGGGGTGGAAACATCATGCTTTGGGGCTGTTTTTCTGCAAAGGGACCAGGACGACTGATCCGTGTAAAGGAAAGAATGAATGGGGCCATGTGTCGTGAGATTTTGAGTGAAAACCTCCTTCCATCAGCAAGGGCATTGAAGATGAAACGTGTCTGGGTCTTTCAGCTTGACAATGATCCCAAACACACCGCCCGGGCAACGAAGGAGTGGCTTCGTAAGAAGCATTTCAAGGTCCTGGAGTGGCCTAGCCAGTCTCCAGATCTCAACCCCATAGAAAATCTTTGGAGGGAGTTGAAAGTCTGTGTTGCCCAGCGACAGCCCCAAAACATCACTGCTCTAGAGGAGATCTGCACGGAGGAATGGGCCAAAATAGTGTGTGAAAAACTTGTGAAGACTTACAGAAAACGTTTGACATGTGTCATTGCCAACAAAGGGTATATAACAAAATATTGAGAAACTTTTGTTATTGACCAAATACTTATTTTCCACCATAATTTGCAAATAAATTCATTAAAAATCCTACAATGTGATTTTCTGGATTTTTTCTCTCTCATTTTGTCTGTCATAGTTGACGTGTACCTATGATGAAAATTACAGGCCTCTCATCTTTTTAAGTGGGAGAACGTTCACAATTGGTGGCTGACTAAATACTTTTTTCCCCCACTGTATGTGTTATTTCATCGTTTTGATGTCTTCACTTTTATTCTACAATGTAATAAATAGTAAAAATAAAGAAAAACCCTTGAATGAGTACCATGGCTTGTGAAAGTATTCACCCCCTTGGCATTTTTCCTATTTTGTTGCCTTACAACCTGGAATTAAAATTGATTTTTGGGGGGTTTGTATCATTTGATTTATACAACATGCCTACCACTTTGAAGATGCAAAATATTTGTTACTGTGAAACAAGAAGAGAAAAAAACAGAAAACTTGAGCGTGCATAACTATTCACCCCTCCCAAAGTCAATACTTTGTAGAGCCACCTTTTGCAGCAATTCCAGCTGCAAGTCTCTTGGGGTATGTCTCTATAAGCTTGGCACATCTAGCCACTGGGATTTTTGCCTATTCCTCAAGGCAAAACTGCTCCAGCTCCTTCAAGTTGGATGGGTTCCGCTGGTGTACAGCAATCTTTAAGTCATGCCACAGATTCTCAATTGGATTGAGGTCTGGGCTTTGACTAGGCCATTCCAAGACATTTAAATATTTCCCTTAAACCACTCGAGTGTTGCTTTAGCAGTATGCTTAGGGTCATTGTCCTGCTGGAAGGTGAACATCCATCCCAGTCTCAAATCTCTGGAAGACTGAAACAGGTTTCCCTCAAGAATTTCCCTGTATTTAGCGCCATCCATCATTCCTACAATTCTGACCAGTTTCCCAGTCCCTGCTGTTAAAAAACATCCCCACAGCATGATGCTGCCACCACCATGCTTCACTGTGGGGATGGTGTTCTCAGGGTGATGAGAGGTGTTGGGTTTGCGCCAGACATAGCGTTTTTCTTGATGGCCAAAAAGCTCGATTTTAGTCTCATCTGACCAGAGTACCTTCTTCCATATGTTTGGGGAGTATCCCACATGCCTTTTGGTGAACACCAAACGTGTTTGCTTATTTTTTCTTTAAGCAATTTCTTTTTTCTGGCCACTCTTCCGTAAAGCCCAGCTCTGTGGAGTGTACGGCTTAAAGTGGTCCTATGGACAGATACTCCAATCTCCGCTGTGGAGCTTTACAGCTCCTTCAGGGTTATCTTTGGTCTCTGTTGCCTCTGATTAATGCCCTCCTTGCCTGGTCTGTGAGTTTTTAGTGGGCGGCCCTCTCTTGGCAGGTTTGTTGTGCTGCCATATTCTTTAAATTTTTTAATCATGGATTTAAAATGGTGCTCCGTGGGATGTTCAAAGTTTCGGATATTTTTTTATAACCCAACCCTGATCTGTACTTCTCCACAACTTTGTCCCTGACCTGTTTGGAGAACTCCTTGTTCTTCATGGTGCCGCTTGCTTGGTGGTGCCCCTTGCTTAGTGGTGTTGCAGACTCTGGGGCCTTTCAGAACAGGTGTATATATACTGAAATTATGTGACAGATCATGTGACACATAAATAAAGTCCACCAATCTAACTAATTATGTGATTTCTGAAGGTAATTGGTTGCACCAGATCTTATTTAGGGGCTTCATAGCAAAGGGGGTGAATACATATGCACGCACCACTTTTCCCTTATTAATTTTTTTGAATTTCTTTAAAACAAGTTATTCGTTTCATTTCACTTCACCAATTTGGACTATTTTGTGTATGTCCAATACATGAAATCCAAATAAAAATCCATTTAAATTACAGGTTGTAATGCAACAAAATAGGAAAATTGCCAAGGGGGATGAATACTTTTGAAAGGCACTGTAGGTGTGTCCAAACTTTTGACTGGTACTGTGTGTATATACAGTTGAAGTCGGAAGTTTACATACACCTTAGCCAAATACATTTCAACTCAGTTTTTCACAATTCCTAACATTTAATCCTAGTAAAAATTCCAGTTCGGATCACCACTTTATTTTAAGAATGTGAAATGTCACCACTTTATTTCTTTCATCACATTCCCCGTGGGTCAGAAGTTTACATACACTCAATTAGTATTCGGTAGCATTGCCTTTAAATTGTTTAACTTGGGTCAAACGTTTAGGGTAGCCTTCCACAAGCTTCCCACAATAAGTTGGGTGAATTTTGGCCCATTCCTCCTGACAGAGCTGGTGTAACTGAGTCAGGATTGTACGCCTCCTTGCTCGCAAACGCTTTTTCAGTTCTGCCCACATATTTTCTATAGGATTGAGGTCAGGACTTTGTGATGGCCACTCCAATACCTTGACTTTGTTGTCCTTAAGCCATTTTGGCACAACTTTGGAAGTATGCTTGGGGTCATTGTCCATTTGGAAGACCCATTTGCGACCAAGCTTTAACTTCCTGACTGATGTCTTGAGATGTTGCTTTAATATATCCACATAATTTTCCTTCCTCATGATGCCATCTATTTTGTGAAGTGCACCAGTCCCTCCTGCAGCAAAGCACCCCCACAGCATGATGTTGCCACCCCCATGCTTCACGCTTGGAGTTTGCCAAAAGGCACCTAAAGACTCTCAGACCATGAGAAACAAGATTCTCTGGTCGAATGAAACCAAGATTGAACTCTTTGGCCTGAATGCCAAGTGTCACGCCTGGAGGAAACCTGGCACCATCCCTACGGTGAAGCATGGTGGAGGCAGCATCATGCTGTGGGGATGTTTTTCAGCATCAGTGACTGGGAGACTAGTCAGGGTCGAGGCAAAGATGAACGGAGCAAAGTGCAGAGAGATCCTTGATGAAAACCTGCTCCAGAGCGCTCAGGACAACAGACTGGGGCGAAGGTTCACCTTCCAACAGGACAACAACCCTAAGCACACAGCCAAGACAACACAGGAGTGGCTTTGGGACAAGTCTCTGAATGTCCTCGAGTGGCACAGCCAGAGCCCGGACTTGAACCCGATCGAATATCTCTGGAGAGACCTGAAAATAGCTGTGCCGCAATTCTCCCCATCCAACCATGAGAGGATCTGCAGAGAAGAATGGGAGAAAGTTCCCAAATACAGGTGTGCCAAGCTTGTAGCGTCATACCCAAAAAGACTCGATGCTGTAATCGCTGCCAAAGGTGCTTCAACAAGGTACTGAGTAAAGGGTCTGAATATATTTATGTAAATATGATAGTTTTTTTATTTTAAATACATTTGCAAAAATGTCTAAAAACCTATTTTTGCTTTGTCTTTATGGGGTGTTGTGTGTAGATTGATGAGGGGGGAAAAACTATGTAATTAACTTTGGAATAAGGCTGTAACGTAACAAAATGTGGAAAAAGTCAAGAGGTCTGAATACTTTCCGAAGGCACTGTATGTACAACAATAGTTGAATAGGATGGACTTGGCTAGAATACAGTATATACATATGAAATGGGTAAAACAGTATGTAAATATTATTAAAGTGACCAGTGTTCCATTATTAAAGTGAGCAGTTATTTGTCACCCAGAGTCACATTGATTTATTTTCCAAGCTATAGCACACAATATTTTACATAGGGCAGGTTTTTCTAAAAAAACAACGAGTTTGGTCTTCCTTTTTGACATGGAAAACATATTGCGATACTGGTATCGTCACAGCCCTAGCACTAGGCAGGTGAAATAGGGACACGTTTATTTTTGGTAATAATGATAACAGACAGAAATGCTGTCTTTTCCCCAAGGTAAACTCAGCCTCAAGTGATACACAGGACGAGGCTCCATTGTGAACCCAATGTACTGAACGTACAAACAGTACAGCCTCCTCTTCCTACGGTAAGATTTTCACTGCAGAGAAATTACTGCAGCTCAGGGAGGAGCTCAAACTGGCTCAGTATTCAAATGAGAGTGGGGGAGAGATAGGAAGGGAGGAGTGTGTGTGTGTGCGCGGGTATGTACGTACATACGTACGTACGCATGCCCGCGTGTGTAGGGATGTGTGTGAGAGATAGAGAGAGAACGGCTCACCGTCCAGAGCCTCCTTGAGCTCGTCTTTGGTCCAGGCCACCTCTGTCATCAGCAGACGCAGGTAGTACATGGCATGCTGATGGGGTTGCTCCGCCCTGAAGTTGTTCAGCGACCTCATATACTGGAGGAGGGGTCAAAGGGAAACCAGGGATCAACGTTCAGCCCAGTCATATCAGGAGTCAAACACATTTCAAGGATAGTTTTGGTGTGCCATGGGGTCAAACAATATCAGAACCACAGAGTCAAAAACCAGCATCAGCTTCGATCCATTATGATATCATAGCCTGAGAACAGTTTTAAACTGGGGGGTGGGGCTCAGCTTACCGCTTCCTTGATGATGTCAAAGCGTTTCTCATCAATCTCAAACGCAGCCATCTTCTCAATGATCTTCTTCAGCAGGATGTGCTGCTTGTCATTGTAACCCTTCACTGAGAGCTGTGGGAAGGAGATGGAAGGAAGAGGGTGGGAGAGATAAAAGGTGAACATAACTTGATGTGGCATAGAACCTGTAGGAAAGAACAGTAAAATGTGTGTGCGGATTAATAAACAGCCCCATCGGTTAGGGAAACTAAAAAGGTAGTATTATTTTTAGACCACCCTCCTAAACCTCCCCTCCTTCCCCTTCCTCTAGGACACTGACTCTCCTCAGTGTAACGCTAACCACTTTCTGTCAAAGGGGACACTGAGTGCTGGCTGAGTCCTGAGCACAGTCTGTGAAATGGCCCCTCACACACAGCAGAGGGAGGCAGGCTGGGCCATGACGTTCCTCTACCGTGACTGTCACTGACCGCGCTAGCATCCACGCTAATGACTGTGGCATCACACACTAGCTCGTTATACACACTAGCTCGTTAGCACAGGGTGCCAACCCGGCATTGCTGCCACTGCAATGAACATTTTATGGGTCTGTAGCCAACTACTCAACTCTCTACATAGCAAGCATTACTCATTACCATCTACTGCAAATGCATTTCCCCTTATTCATCCAGATCTGTGACAAGCTAACAATAAGTGATCCAGTGAGTGGTGTGTGCATGCATGTGACTGTAGTATGTCCGTGTAAATGTATCAAACCAACCACACAGTGCTTAGGCAGAGCCCAGTCAAGGTTATATGAAGCTCTGCTTTGCACTATCATCCAAACCTTCAGGCGCCTTCATGAATCGGAAATACCATCAGGCTACAGCGTTTAGCTCTCGTAGTCACCCTCTACCTCCCCTCTCTCGTTCTCCCTGACACACACTGACACCAGTTAACTCTAAATCTCTTCCAACATCATTACCCTTGATGAGTCCCCAGCTAGTTTGTGCCGACTCAACTCTATTCCTCCTAAAGCTTGGAAAAGCTTAATATAGAGAAAACCACCCTATCATAAAGGTGTTTTTCTGGATTTTTTTGTTGTTATTCTGTCTCTCACTGTTCAAATAAACCTAACATTAAAATTATAGACTGATAATTTCTTTGTCAGTGGGCAAACATACAAAATCAGCAGGGGATCAAATACTTGTTTTCCCCTCACTGTATGTGTGATTGGATGGAATGGAGAATTAAAAGCATGTAGCATCAACCCATGAGGGATTAGCCTATAAAATGTATAATCCTATTCTTAGGTAGTCTCTTATTTATGACGTTGATATCACATAACAGTAGTGGATAACTTCTAACAAGCAGGCAAAATATCCTCATGACTAGGACTATGCTTCATTCTCCACACATAAGATACTGTATGACAGAAGTAAGCTTAGTTTGGATGTTAGACATGTGAGAGGAGTAAAATGAGTTAGTTAGAGTCAAACCAAACCACCACAAACCAAAGCTAGACAGGGACAGAGTGTGTACGATAGAAGACAAGCATCATTGCGCATCTCGATTCGCCATTAAAACAAACACATAGCAAAACCTAATTCCAATACTAAGCGATATGAAGATAGTTTGAGGACAAATTGGAAGGAGCTTTCGAACGCTATTAGCTATACGTACAATGCCAGCTCCAGTCTCTAACTTGCTATTGGGATCATGAGTCAGCAGAATTTACAGTACCTATACATTGTTTTTGGCTTTATTCCTTTAGGACTTGTGAAGGAGACCCGTACTGTTCTACTATCTGGCTGACATTGACAGTAATGAGAATTTCAAAATGGATGCCAAAGATGCATTAAAATAAATCAACAAAATGTGAGAGAATGTATGAAGTTCTATCTAGGTGTATTAGTTGGGGTGTGTTTTGGGAGTGATTCAGTGAAATCAACGGGGCCAAACGTGTCCTTCAAAACAGGCAGTCTGCTGATATTATAGTTCATATTTTAATGCAGACCTGATCAGTTGAACTTACTCTGTTGTCAGATAAGTATTGGATAAATGAATAGTTGATGTTCAACTTCATATCAGTTAAACAGCATTCCTTGAAGACTACAGTCGTGGTCAAAAGTTGAGAATGATACAAATATTAATTTTCACAAAGTCTGCTGCCTCAGTTTATATGATGGCAATTTCCATATACTCCAGAATGTTATGAAGAGTGATCAGATGAATTGCAATTAATTGCAAAGTCCCTCTTTGCCATGAAAATGAAAATCCCCAAAAAACATTTCCACTGCATTTCAGCCCTGCCACAAAAGGACCAGCTGACATCATGTCAGTGATTCTCTCGTTAACACAGGTGAGAGTGTTGACGAGGACAAGGCTGGAGATCACTCTGTCATGCTGATTGAGTTAGAATAACAGACTGGAAGCTTTAAAAGGAGGGTGGTGCTTGAAATATTTGTTCTTCCTCTGTTAACCATGGTTACCTGCAAGGAAACACGTGCCGTCATCATTGCTTTGCACAAAAAGGGCTTCACAGGCAAGGATATTGCTGCTAGTAAGATTGCACCTAAATCAACCATTTATCGGATCATCAAGAACTTCAAGGAGAGAGGTTCAAATGTTGTGAAGAAGGCTTCAGGGCGCCCAAGAAAGTCCAGCAAGCGCCAGGACCATCTCCTAAAGTTGATTCAGCTGCGGGATCGGGGCACCACCAGTGCAGATCTTGCTCAGGAATAGCAACAGGCAGGTGTGAGTGCATCTACACGCACAGTGAGGCAAATACTTTTGGAGGATGGCCTGGTGTCAAGAAGGGCAGCGAGGAAGCCACTTCTCTCCAGGAAAAACATCAGGGACAGACTGATATTCTGCATAAGGTACAGGGATTGGACTGCTGAGGACTGGGGTAAAGTCATTTTCTCTGATGAATCCCCTTTCCGATTGTTTGGGGCATCCGGAAAAAAGCTTGTCCGGCGAAGACAAGGTGAGCGCTACCATCAGTCCTGTGTCATGCCAACAGTAAAGCATCCTGAGACCATTCATGTGTGGGGTTGCTTCTCAGCAAAGGGAGTGGGCTCACTCACAATTTTGCCAAAGAACACAGCCATGAATAAAGAATGGTACCAACACATCCTCCGAGAGCAACTTCTCCCAACCATCCAAGAACAGTTTAGTGACGACCAATGCCTTTCCCAGCATGATGGAGCACCTTGCCATAAGGCAAAAGTGATAACTAAGTGGCTCGGGGAACAAAACATCAACATTTTGGGTCCATGGCCAGGAAACTCCCCAGACCTTAATCCCATTGAGAACTTGTGGTCAATCCTCAAGAGGCGGGTGGACAAACAAAAACCCACAAATTCGGACAAACTCCAAGCATTGATTATGCAAGAATGGGCTGCCATCAGTCAGGATGTGGCCCAGAAGTTAATTGACAGCATGCCAGGGGGCGGATTGCAGAGGTCTTGAAAAATAAGGGTCAACACTGCAAATATTGACTCTTTGCATAAACTTAATGTAATTGTCAATAAAAGCCTTTGACACTTATGGAATGCTTGTAATTATACTTCAGTATACCATAGTAACATCTGACAAAAATATCTAAAAACAATGAGGCAGCAAACTTTGTGAAGACCAATACATGTGTCATTCTCAAAACTTTTGACCACGACTGTACATTTGGCCATCCTTGCAGTGAAACCACAAGTTGGAACATAAACGGACAGGACACAAGAAAGGGAAGGGGGGCTCTAGGACCTCCCCATCTTCCTACAGACAGACTAACACACACAGAAACAAACGGCGTAGATAGACGGAAAAGATACAGCCAGTCTTCCACACTCAGAGCCTCAAGCTGTCAAGTCTAGCTTTTCCGACGAGGCGGTTCGAGGGAGGGAGGAGGGAGAAAGGAAAGATGAAGAGGATGATGCAGCCAGGGCTGATACGAAGGCCCAGGTTGAGAATGCACGAGGGAGGAACAGGTGGGTTTGGGGTCGCGGCGGCGATGGGAAATGTGGATACTTACATACATCCCATAGATGGTATTTTGGAGGTCATAGTTCAAGCCGGCTAGCTCGGCTGCATATGCATACTCGTTGAGGGAGTCCTTGAGGAGCTCCAGGTACAAATAGGCCATGTTACAATGTATTGGGTCCACATACGCAAACGGGCTGTAGAGAAAATGGCAGTGATGAATCAACTGTTAGCTACAACTTTACAGCCAGAAATCTCTCTCCAAATCACTGTCCTTGAAAAGCAAACAGTAGCAGTGTTGCTTATACATTCATTGATTAATTCAAGGGTAGGGATCAGCAGGACAAGTGGGTTCCCATGGGGTCCTTCCTAATATGATTTGAAATAGCAGTATTTGAGTCCTATAACTACAATAGTTTGTATGAGGAAAATAATACAAACGATTGATCAGATCATCATCTCATAAACTTGAACAGGGGCTGTGGTTTGTCTACCAACCTGAAGAACTCAAAGTTAAGGCATGCCTTTGGTAGGAAAAACTTGTCATCCTGCTTGAACCACACCTTGCTCATAGCAGTGTCCTAGAAAAAAGAATGCATGGTTACATTAGCATTAGCAGCAGATTCCATTGAGGAGAAAGGGCATGCAAAAAGTACTGCAGCCTGATATCTTCATATACTTGTTTTTACGAGGTATATCAACTGCTTTTGTATATTATTGGGTTGTGAACAGCAGTCACAAATGTAATACTGAAGCTAATATCTCAAAAGAGTTGTTCCACAAGAGATTCCAACCTGTCAGCAGTAGTTACCATGTACATCCTCTGATCAGAACACCTTGACAACAGTACTAAATACTTAACAACTCAATCCTGACACTGTTTCCTCATTGTCATATGAAAGCTTATGAACCAATTCAGACACTTGAAACACGCAGCAAAACGTTCAGTTCTGTCTAGCTGCTTGGCAATTTAAGTAAAAACTGTTTGTTAATGTAACACCACAACATTTTAGTCAATTAGCAGACGCTCTTATCCAGAGCGAGCCTTACCTTGATTAGAGTGGGGGCGGAGGGAGAGTCCTTCTCCAGAGGGTAGATCTCAAAGCTGGTGGGAATGAACTCATTCTTCATGGGCAGCTTGAACTTGCCATTGAGGTTGGCGTTTCCCCATTTCTGAAACACAGACGATTTAGCTAGTCCTCCTTGCTAAGTTGAGGGTTGGGTAGGGAATTTATTGATACGTGACTAAAGGCTTCAACACATCTATCCAACTATGGCCAATAAACTATAGACAAACTGTCCATGGCAGATTCAACATGACACAGGATCAACTTTGTCCAGTGGCAACCAACTACACACTAGGGTTCGGCAGTATACCAGATTTGGAAATACCCACGGCATGATTTCCAATACTGTCAAAACCATTTTCTTATTTTTTATTTATTTAGCTACTTAAGTAAATAGCTACAGGTTACGAGAAAGCAGATTGCGTTCTTCATTTCAACGGTCACATTATTTTTCATTATAGGCTAAATCCATTTGAAATCAATCACTTTTTGACAGCATCCCTTTTGATTTAAACAAAACTTTCCATACATGTCTGGCCATGGAAGAGGTGGTCAGAAAGTGATTTTTATTAAAACCTGAATGCCAAAAAATTCAGGAGATATAGGTGCTCAATGTTGACCCATTTTACATACCCCACCATACCATGAGACATCCATATCTTCATCACTTGAAAATATAGCTAGGTTGAGTTTGATATAACTTAAAAGCTTACAAAACAGCGTTGTCAAACTATTTTATAATTTCTTGAAAACAATGTTAAATTTTTTTGGGGGGGGACTTACCTTTAAAATCAATCATCAAAAAATATGTGAAGTCAGAATTGTGTAATATTCGCATGTTGTAGCTTAGACCCTACTTCACATCAGAGGTTGTGTTGTGCCCGCTATCAGTTGAGACACAACATGCTCTTGAATACAGGGTGGGTGTCACTTAAATCATAGAAATATAATTAATAGAATGGACCTATCCATTCAGACCACTGCAGTTTAGCTGATACACCATTGAAATTGAAATATAAACTTCTAATTACTACAACAAAGATGGTGTTCATGTCTTTTTTATTTCCTATATTATTTCAATAGGTTTCTTATGGAGGCTTGACACTAATTTAAAACAACATATTCCCATTCAAGTCAACATTCTGATGTGTGGACCTTCAACCATCTTTGTGGTACCATTTGAAAGTTGAAATGTAAAATTGTATTACCCTTTTTAGTACATTTATCAGCCAAAACATGACACCTACCCTGTAAGAGCATGTTGCGTCTCAACCGATGGGCACAACACAAACACCTTAGATGATGTAAAATAGGTCCTAAACTACAACATATGCGAATATGAAAAAAAATATTAATATATAAAATAGTTTGACAACCCTGTTTGTAAGCTTTTAAATGATATCTCAACCATTTATATTTTCCAGTGATGAAGACATGGATGTCTCATGGCATGGTGGGGTATGCAAAATAGGTCAACTTTGAGCATCTTTTATACGGTCCCCTGTAGCTCAGATGGTAGAGCATGGCATTTGCAACGCCAGGGTTGTGGGTTCGTTTCCCACGGGGGGCCAGTATGAACATGTATGCACTCACTAACTAAGTCGCTCTGGATAAGAGCGTCTGGTAAATTACTCAAATGTAATCGCAGATTGCCAATTTAAGCATTGCCAATGGACGATTTAAAAAGACGCCCAGTCAGATCTGAATCTCAAATCTGTCCTCTATTCCTTGTTTCCGTTCCTCCTACTGAAAATGCATTGAAGGAGAAGGTCCGAGAAGAGGAACAGCCGATCTTCTCCTACAATGTGTTTCGAGGATGAGGCAAGGAGAGGACGTGAGAAATCAAAGAAAGACTTCTGAGATGCACCCACAGGGTGATGGGTATATAGAAAAGCTGTCGAGTTTGAATGCATTTCAGTCTCACCTTGAGGACTTCCTCAGAGATGGGCTCCTGTTTGTAGTGCGTCCCATACCATTCCTCCGTCTTGTCTGTCTGCCCTTCAAACGACTTTGAGACAACTGCCACTCTGCAGGGAGAGGATGAGAGACAGGTCTCATTATTAGCATGTATAAACCCCCTTGTCAGATCGGTTTAGAGTCAGACACTCCATTTTCCGTGTGGCCTACGCTAGATTTGTAGCCGACCTTATGACATCAGCGCGAGTGCCTTCCATAGCCCTTTCTATATCAGTGTTCTATTTGTAGGATGCCAATAGTAGTGACTTAAGTAGAGTAGTAGTGACTGTGGTGGTAGTAATACTGCAGAATGTGTTATTGAGCTCCCCATGGATTCAGGTTCAACAGTTTCTGAAAGTTCTCTTAATTCAACAGTGGGAAGTTTAGGTGAATGTTAAAGGTCCAATGCAGTTTCTTTCTCAATATCAAATCATTTCAGGGTAACAATTAAATACCTTACTGTGATTTTGCTAAATTAAAATGTTCATAAATAAAAAAAATACAAATTTTCTTAGCAAAAAGTATTTGATCCCCTGCTGATTTTGTATGTTTGCTCACCTGACAAAGAAATGATCAGTCTATAATTGTAATGGTATGTTTATTTGAACAGTGAGAGACAGAATAACAACAAAATCCAGAAAAACGCATGTGAAAAATGTTATAAGTTGATTTGCATTTTAATGAGGGAAATAAGTATTTGACCCCCTCTCAATCAGAAAGATTTCTGGCTCCCAGGTGTCTTTTATACAGGTAATGAGCTGAGATTAGGAGCACACTCTTAAAGGGAGTGCTCCTAATCTCAGCTTGTTACCTGTATAAAAGACACCTGTCCACAGAAGCAATCAATCAGATTCCAAACTCTCCACCATGGCCAAGACCAAAGAGCTCTCCAAGGATGTCAGGGACAAGATTGTAGACCTACACAAGGCTGGAATGGGCTACAAGACCATCGCCAAGCAGCTTGGTAAGAAGGTGACAACAGTTGGTGCGATTATTCGCAAATGGAAGAAACACAAAATAACTGTCAATCTCCCTCGGCCTGGGGCTCCATGCAAGATCTTACCTCATGGAGTTGCAATGATCATGAGAACGGTGAGGAATCAGCCCAGAACTACACGGGAGGATCTTGTCAATGATCTCAAGGCAGCTGGAACCATAGTCACCAAGAAAACAATTGGTAACACACTACGCCATGAAGGACTGAAATCCTGCAGCACCCGCAAGGTCCCCCTGCTCAAGAAAGCACATATGCATGCCCGTCTGAAGTTTGCCAATGAACATCTGAATGATTCAGAGGAGAACTGGGTGAAAGTGTTGTGGTCAGATGAGACCAAAATCGAGCTCTTTGGCATCAACTCAACTCACCGTGTTTGGAGGAGGAGGAATGCTGCCTATGACCCCAAGAACACCATCCCCACCGTCAAACATGGAGGTGGAAACATTATGCTTTGGGGGTGTTTTTCTACTAAGGAGACAGGACAACTTCACCGCATCAAAGGGACGATGGATGGGGCCATGTACCGTCAAATCTTGGGTGAGAACCTCCTTCCCTCAGCCAGGGCAATGAAAATGGGTTGTGGATGGGTATTCCAGCATGACAATGACCCAAAACACACGGCCAAGGCAACAAAGGAGTGGCTCAAGTAGAAGCACATTAAGGTCCTGGAGTGGCCTAGCCAGTCTCCAGACCTTAATCCCATAGAAAATCTGTTGAGGGAGCTGAAGGTTCGAGTTGCCAAACGTCAGCCTCGAAACCTTAATGACTTGGAGAAGATCTGCAAAGAGGAGTGGGACAAAATCCCTTCTGAGATGTGTGCAAACCTGGTGGCCAACTACAAGAAACGTCTGACCTCTGTGATTGCCAACAAGGGTTTTGCCACCAAGTACTAAGTCATGTTTTGCAGAGGGGTCAAATACGTATTTCCCTCCTAAAAATGCAAATCAATTTATACAATTTTTGACATGCGTTTTTCTGGATTTTTGTTGTTGTTATTCTGTCTCACTGTTCAAATAAACCTACCATTAAAATTATAGACTGATCATGTCTTTGTCAGTGGGCAAACGTACAAAATCAGCATGGGATCAAATACTTTTTTCCCTCACTGTAGCTAGGACCGTCTGGGAGTGGTCTGAGTGGGGAGGGGAAAACTGAAAACTAGCTGTTATTGACAGAGAGGTTTGGAACTCTTTCTTATTGGTCTATTAACTGGTGATGTCACCAAGCAGGCCAAAACTCCATCCACCAAGACAGGCTGAAGTTTCAAGCTGTCTTTTCAAACAGGTCTTACACTAAAAGGGCATTATCATTTTCACAGAATTATTCCAACCTCACTGTGTAAATATATATAAAACACATGAAAATCACATTGACTACATTGGGCCTTTAAGGTAAATTTGCCATGAGAATGACTAAACGGAGTGTGTAATGGGAAATTTTAAATCACTAAAGGTCATATTTAGATTGAGTCTCTGTACCCCTACATGCCTGTATGGTTAATGACATGACTGAATAGTTCCACTCCTAGCCTAATGGTTGTGTGACAACATGTATGACCTTGGTTGTTTGTTATTCAAGTTGACTCAGTTCATGTTCAGGCAGCGTCAGCAGAACAGTGTCGTGGTATCTGAATGTTTGTAACCGAGGTGTACTTATTTCAAACATCACAGTGAGATACTGGCATTTTCAAAGCTAGGTAGAAAAAAGCTTATCCTGCCAAGTCCACTGAAAGAGGCAATGTAGGAAAGGAGAATGATTCAAATAAAAGTATTCCTCTGCATTTCATTGAGATATCCATATAAACACTACATGACCAAAAGTATGTGGACAACTGCTCGTCTCATTACAAAATCAGGGGCATTAATATGGAGATGTCCCCCCCCCCTTTGCTGCTATAACAGCCTCCAGTCTTCTGGGAAGGCTTTCCACTAGATGTTGGAACATTGCTGCGGGGACTTGCTTCCATTCAGTCACATGAGCATTTGTGAGGTCGGGCACTGATGTTGGGCGATTAGGCCTGGCTCGCAATCAGCGTTCCAATTCATCACAAAGGTGTTCGATGGGGTTGAGGTCAGGGCTCTGTGCAGGCCAGTCAAGTTCTTCCACACTGATCTTGACAAACTATTTCTGTATGGACCTCGCTTTGTGCACGGGGGCAGTGTCATGCTGAAACAGGAAAGGGCCTTCCCCAAACTGTTGCCACAAATTTGGAAGCACAGAATCGTCTAGAATGTCACTGTATGCTGTACCGTTAAGATTTACCTTCACTGGAACTAAGGGGCCTAGCCCGAACCATGAAAAATAACCCCAGACCATTATTCCTCCTCCACCCAACTTTACAGTTGGCACAATGCATTCAGGCATGTAGCCAAACCCAGATGAGTCTATGGAGATTGCATGGCTGTGTGCTCGATTTTATATACCCGTCAGCAATGGGTGTGGCTGAAATAGCCGAATCCACTAATTTGAAGGGGTGTCCACATACTTTTGTATATATAGTGTAGATAGTTGCTGGATGTACTCTTTTTCAAGGACATTACAAACGTGTTTATCAAAAGGCTCTTCAAACAGAAGTGTCATAGGCGTGTATTCTTAGTTGAGTGGAGCGCTGGTACCCTTGCAACACTGAGCCAATCTGGACTGCGCTGGTTTGATTATGCATCCGCCACAGTTGCTGAAACTATGCTGGAAAGAAGAATGTGAAAACAGAATAAAAAAAGCCAGTACAGTATGGTCTGGGTCGGCATGATAGTGTGAAAAGGGTATAGGAGAGTAGAGCAAACACGGTTAGTGACCTGGGAAAGAGCTGGAACTAACCTGACGTATTCTGGCTTCAGCTTGTCCAGCACCATCTCTATCAGGTCTGGCCTGAAGTCTTCCAGCAGGTACTCTGCTGCTAGGATCTCCTCCAGAGGGTAGTACTGCAAAACAGAGGACAAAAAAAGTTTACATGCTAACAATGGGGGAGGCATTTGACTAAC
Organism: Coregonus lavaretus; assembly: GCF_964263955.1. Taxonomy (NCBI): domain Eukaryota; kingdom Metazoa; phylum Chordata; class Actinopteri; order Salmoniformes; family Salmonidae; genus Coregonus; species Coregonus lavaretus. Next base: position 22,914,586 of record NC_140023.1, read on the forward strand.
ACGTGCAGGGGAACACAGTTCACTGGAGCTCAGAACTGGTGCTCTGCTTATTTAAAAAAAGAAGAAGATTAACACAGAGGAATGAAAACCAACAGACACTGGACAACCTACCCTCCTCTATGACTGCCTTGCTACCATAGTAATATTTTGACTCTAGCAGGAATGGCAGTTTAATTTAGACTGGGGCTGAGTCCGCTGAATCTTTTCCCACAAAATAAGAGACTGGCAGACAAGGCAGTCTGATGACATCATTGTCATCAAACAGAGCCACGGAGCTGCAGTGCATCACCGTAGAGACGACCTTAAGAAATGGAGAGAGCACCACCTACGTGCAGTAATCCAGACACTTTGGAGGTGTAGCCACGAGGCCGCTCCTTGTCCTTGAACCTGAAGGCCACTGTGTTTAAGTCCTGCGGAGGAGAGACAAGTCACATGTCAATCACATGCAAATACAGTACTATTACATACAACAGAGGATTGAGCAACACTTACAAAAAGACAATTCAGATGTCATCCACGTGTTCTGTTAAATACACCAGAGGTTTAACTATGAGGCCAACAAAAAGACGATTTGAGTCTTAGTCTTGGTCCTGACTTTATTTTGGTTTTGTAAAAAGGACTATACATGCATGATTGTTTCCTGACAGCACATACACTGGCTACTAAGATAGTGAGTAGCTTATAGTCATTTTAGCAGATGCGCTTATCCAGAGCGACTTATAGGAGCAATTAGGGTTATGTCCCTTGATCAAGGGCACATGGACAGATTTTTCAACTAGTCGGCTCAGATTGGAACCAGCGACTTTTCAGTTACTGGCACAAAGCTCTTAACCCCTAGGCTACCTGCCACTCAGAAACTAGACTGAGCTCAGAGACTAGGAGTGAGTGGTACTACAGTGCAGTATTTACCTTGCACTCCTCGAAGACCCACTCCTGAGGCCCCTTCGTGCGCAGCTTCTGGATGTACTGGAACATGTGGAAGATGATGTCATCCACGTGCACTACAGAGACAAATGACATTTCAGCGCACATGGTTGAAACAGAACATACAGTGCATTCGGAAAGTATTCAGACCCCTTGACTTTTTCCACATTTTGTTTACGTTACAGCCTTATTCTAAAATTGATTAAATTGTTTTTCCCCCTCATCAATCTACACAAAATACCCCATAATGACAAAGCAAAAACAGGTTTAGACATTTTTTTTAAAGAAACAGAAATATCACATTTACATAATTCAGACCCTTGACCCAGAACTTTGTTGAAGCACCTTTGGCAGACTTGGGTATGACGCTACATACTTGGCACACTTGTATTTGGTGAGATCCTCTCAAGCTCTGTCAGGTTGGATGTGGAGCGTCGCTGCACAGCTATTTTTCAGGTCTCTCCAGAGATGTTCGATCATGTTCAAGTCCGGGCTCTAACTGGGCCACTCAAGGACATTCAGAGACTTGTCCCGAAACCACTCCTGCGTTGTCTTGGCTGTGCGCTTAGGGTCGTTATAGGGTCGTTGTCCCAGTCTGTTGTCCTGAGCGCTCTGGAGCAGGTTTTCATCAAGGATCTCTGTACTTTGCTCTGTTCATCTTTCCCTCAATCCTGACTAGTCTCCCAGTCCCTTCCGCTGAACAACATCCCCACAGCATCCCGTAGGGATGGTGCCAGGTTTCCTCCAGACGTGACGCTTGGCATTCAGGACAAAGAGTTCAATCTTGGTTTCATCAGACCAGAGAGTCTTGTTTCTCATGGTCGGAGTCCTTTAGGTGCCTTTTGGAAAACTCCAAGCGGGCTGTCATGTGCCTTTTACTGAGGAGTGGCTTCCGTCTGGCCACTCTACCATAAAGACCTGATTGGTGGAGTGCTGCAGAGATGGGAGAACCTTTCAGAAGGTCAACCATCTCCACAGAGGAACTCTGGAGCTCTGTCAGAGTCACCTCCCTGACCAAGGCCCTTCTCCCCCGATTGCTCAGTTTGGCCGGGCGGCCAGCTCTAGGAAGAGTCTTGGTGGTTCCGAACTTCTTCCATTTAAGAATGATGGAGGCCAGTGGGTTCTTGGGGACTTTCAATGCTGCAGAATTATTTTGGTACCCTTCCCCATATCTGTGCCTCAACACAATCCTGTCATCTCGGAGCTCTTTGGACAATTCCTTCAACCTCATGCCTTTTGCTCTGACATGCACTGTCAACTGTGGGACCTTATATAGGCAGGTGTGTGCCTTTTCAAATCATGTCCAATCAATTTAAAATTACCACATGTGGACTCCAATCAAGTTGTAGAAACATCAAGGATTATCAATAGAAACAGGATGCACCCGAGCTCAATTTCGAGTCTCATAGCAAAGGGTCTGAATCCTTATGTAAATAAGGTATTTGTTTTCTATTTTTAATAAATTAGCAAACATTTCTAAAAACATGTTTTCACTTTGTCATTATGGGGTAGTGTGTAGATTGATGTGGAATTTGTTTAATTTAATCAATTTTAGAAAAGGCTGCAACGTAGCAGAATGTGGAAAAAGTCAAGGGGTCTGAATACTTTCCGAATGTACTGTAAACCACACACAGACAGCTTTCTGTCATGAGGGTGTGGGCACATACACACAAACAAAGCACACACAAAATCAAACACAATCCCTGAGATCCTAATGCTTACAGAGTCCCTCCTCTGTCAGGTCCACATTGATGATGAAGAACATGAAGCCTTTGGCTCCCTCTTTCTGGCCTCCGACTAGCGTGTTTACCCAGCCTGAAGAAGAAGAAAAGGGCACAGCTCCCATTATCAATTCAAATACAAACACTTCTACACATATTCAGCAGTATAGACCCTTGACTGTTACAAAAATAAAAAAAGGAATTTAGGATATTTCTACATTAACATTTTAGTCATTTAGCAGAGGGTCCATAGCAACTTAGTTATCGCATTCATCTTAAGATCTCTAAGTGGGACAACCACCTATCTCAGTCATATTAAGTACATTTTTAGCTGTCAGTACTAGTAAAAATGTGTGAAAGTGTTGCTGTGGGATTATTTAAGAAGAGGTAGGGTTTCAGCCATTTTCGTTAGATGGGCAGGGACTCTTCTGTCCTAGCTTCAGGGGGAAGCTGGTTCCAACATTGGGGTGCCAGGACCGAGAAGAGGTTTGCCTGGGCTGAGCGGAAGCTGCGGTTTTCTACCATTCTATCAAGCCCTAAATCTTAAACTGAGATTCTCTTTATCACAGCCCTCTGGCCTACCTTTGGATTTGAGCTCAGACAGCAGGCTCCCTGGGCCCTCGTGGCCTATCAGGTGGCCCAGGTAGTGGCCTGGGTTGGACTTGTAGTACTTCTGCAGGTCTGGGATGGGGAACGTCACATACAGGTTCCTAATGTCCTTGATAGGTACCACTTTGTAGAATTGCTATGAAGGAAAATTAGGAATGAGATATTTGAATTGAGACAACGAAAAGTACTTCAGTTGCACAACTTTTCCATGGGAGTATGTATTCGATTGTGTATCCATATATTTATTTGTGCGTGTGAGTATGTCTCCTCTTGGGGGAAGAAACTAAGGAGCAAACCCTGAGGTGCTCCTCCTGGAAGGGGTGCTCGGGGAACACGGGGATAGGCACATTCTTGTTCTCCACTTCTCCAAACAGCTTGACCACCATGGTGGTGAGCTCATCTAATGATTCTGTGTGAATGAGAAAAAGAAAAGGGCGAGATTAGTTTAATTTATTAAGATACGCATCAATCTTCCTGGGTTCATACTCAAACCATTACAATTACAAAACAATTCAAATACACTTACTATACTGTAATTGTTATGTAGCATTTAATTGCATGTACATGAAGCACTGTTTTCATCCTGTAAGTTAGTTTATAATATTGTACAGTAACAGGAGAGGTCAATAATGCAAGCAAAATGTGCCCAGACACTATCACCCGTGTAGCTGTGAAAGCCATTAATGAAGTCATACCATTGTAAAACCAGCTGCCAAGTGCAGCCCATTTCATTTTACTATAGAGGACATGGTGTCACTAAATGCACCATTTCAACTGGGAAAGAACACACCAGTGACTCATTGGATCATGGCTCACAGAAGTGGAAAGGTGAACACAAGGGTTATTCAGGAATATTTTACTGGGGCTGGTGGGGACAGCGTATTAAAGGGGAAATAACTGCAACTGTAAAAGTAGACGTCTTAAATCACTTATTCTCTTTGGTCCTGATCCCTGCTCAGACTGAAATGTACTGTATTACATTCTAAGGCAGGGTTTCCCACTCATTTTGTTTTTTGGCCTAGCACTACACAGCTGATTCAAATAACCAAGCTTTGATTATTTGAATCAGCTGTGTAGTGCTAGGCCAAAAACCCCAGGCAATTCCATGTAATTGATCTATTCCAGAGCTAGCACACCTGATTAAACTTGTCAACTAATCCTCAAGCTCTTGAATAGCTAGTTCAGAGCTACAGCAAAATTGTGAAATGTCTTGGGGTCCCCGAGGAGAGGTTTGAGAACCACTGCAGTAGAGCACAGCACAGTACATTAGAGTACAGTATTAAAAAAAGTAGAGAAAGTATTTTCAACATTCATTCAGAACCAAAAATGAACCCAATTTCAACGTCCGAAAAATGTATTTTCAACATCAGGAAAATACATATTTTAAAACTTCCTGAAAAGACTTATTTTCACGTTTTATTCAGAACCTAAAATTAACCCAACTTCAACGTCTGGAAAATAAGTATTTTAAACTGAATTTTACTTACTTGGTTCAGATTTCTGGGAACACACTGAAAAGTAACTTGACACTGTTGATCAGTCAGCGCAAATTTGGATTAAAATGGCATGAAGAGAATTGCATTGACAGAGGAGGGTGTACTGAATTAATGCATCATAAGGTAAGGGCTGGAAATTGTTCAGGATGCTCGAGCAGCAACGTGTCTGTCTCATGTGTTGATCTAGCTAATTAGGTAGCTAGCATGTGTACACACTGCAACGCACAGCCAATGCCCTACTTGCATGTGCATTGGCCGGGTTTAGATTCAACATACAGTAGCTAACTGTTTCTTAACAAGACGATTTGTTTTATCAGCTACAGTTTGTGTTGTGAGAGGCTGATCTTGGTTGAGGAAATGTAGGCTAGTCTCGCGGCGAGACTTCCGGGAACACATGCGAAATAGACCAAGCAGACCAGGCTGGGGTTTGAGAAGTCAATGAGAAGTGAAAAATTCTTCCTGTTGTTAATTTTCTTGAAATCTAAAGGCACAACCTAGATTCGAGACAATGTCTTAAGTATTTGAACATGTTATTACTCCAACCTCGTGAAAGTGACATGTTTTCATTCTCGACAAAAACAACTTTATATCGAAGGAGTGCTTTTGATTTGACGGCTGCACATGCGCAGTTTGGTGCGAGACGACGTTAGACCCGATGACGCGTTTCTGCGCATGAGCTTCGCTAGCCAACGTCGCCATGACATCGCCTACAAGCGTGATCTGGGATTTCCATTGGAGAAGCAGTTTCTGCCCATCTTTGTACTGTACTGTCTTTGCTATAGTCTCGTTTTAATCCGACGTCTAGAATTTGAGCTAGGTAGGCGCTATCGCCCATACAATAATAAGTAATATAAGACCTCTACTTTTAGTTGGAAGTTTAAGTTCAAACTTTGTATGTCTCTGGACGGCTGAGCAAACAGATGACTGCAGGACTTGGCTGAGTGTTTTGGGGGCTCAGTCCCAGACAGTTACAGGAGAGGAGTATTAAGAAAAGCACTTCCTAGCCTTTAGTGTGACCTAAGAGAGGATGCGAGAGCTTTTAGCTCTGTATAGCTGACAGGTTATTTTCTACATCTAAACCAGCTTAAGATCTCTGATCCAGCAGCAACTCTCTGATTGTTACATATAAGTGGAGGTACGACACACAAACACACAGGCTAACACACCATACACACACTTACCTCTTCCCAGCACACACAGTCCCATGAGGTTGGAGGAGTAGTAGGTGGAATGGAATTTCAGGAGCTCCTGGCGGATGTCGATCCCATCCTTGGATGGCCTGGTCTCCAGAGTCAACTTGTTACCTGAAAAATCAACCAGATATAATTCTTAACCAGCTAGTCAATGCATGCACTAATATTTTTGTAATGTATGTACAGTGCAGTGAGTGCTTAACCTAATTGGACAAACGAATCGAACCTTTATCATTATATGATGTGTTGGAGAAAAAAAACTGTGGCAAAAATTAGGACATCAATGCATCAAATCAATTTGTAAAAAGCCAGAATTGTTGTCAAAGAGGACTTTATGAAACAGTCCACAGTGGGAGGGAGAATGCATCCACTTATAAGGAAAACAAGCTTGTTCTAAGAAAACCAATGTGTGAACAAAATTAATCCCAACAGTGATGCAACAGTGATCAATTCTGAGTAAGGCCAGCAGTGACAGACCGACCACTTTTCTGTCCTCTGTGGGACTAATTAGCCTACACAACCACAGCCCAAGTCTAGCACTTCATCTGTGGCAGGCTAGCTGGTGGGTATTTCCCTCTGCTAAAACAAATAACAGACAGAGCCACACAACATCTAGAACATCTGGAGAGATGTCAACTGTTAAAGGGGCCCTTCACCACTTTATAGGTGTGGTGCATGAAGCGGATGCGGCAGTGACGTTCCCCGTGACTCGTCCTCCATGTTAAACTGGAGCATTGCAACCCGTCTGTCTAGAGACTACCTTCCTCCCAGTCGATCCACAGTAGTAATGTTAAAGCCACAGGCCTCTGCTTGTCTCAGCCTTCCCTCTCTGGTGTTATAGGATGCAGGGCCAGGCCAGCGGCTGCAGATATACAGCCGACCCTCAGTGCCCAGATAACATTTATAGTTGGAATGGATTTTTTTTTAATGGCTGTCATTAACTCACAGGCAGAGGGGGAAAGATTGCTTGTACTGTTTTTTTCCTGTGGTATTTCAGCTTTATGACATTAGGTTCAGATATGTCATCTTCCATCATTCTTGTTTTAGGGCCTGTCTGACCTGCCACTGCTTTTTTGTGTTTAAATGCATAGCCCTTTGTGTGCTATGTGGACTCTCTCCTTGTATTCCAGTTGGCTCATTAATCCCACCTCCTCTCCCCTGTAACTATTCCCCAGGTCGTTGCTGTAAATGAGAATGTGTTCAGTCAATTTACCTGGTAAAATAAGGATAAAATAAAATTGTATCTAGGTGCTGTAGGCCCCGTGTAGCTCAGTTGGTAGAGCATGGCATTTGCAATGCCAGGGTTGTGGGTTCGATTCCCACGGGGGGCCAGTATGAAAATGTATGCACTCACTAACTGTAAGTCGCTCTGGATAAGAGCGTCTGCTAAATGAAAAAAAATAAAAAATAGCCTAAATATTCATTATCTCAAGCACCATAATGTCTACATGTGAAAATGAATTTGTGGTGAAATGTTTCCCTTTAAGCATTTCTAAGAATGTTATGTTTTTGTGAAGGATGTCATGACCCCGTTTGTCTCCAACATTCGTTTATTAGTGAGTGTTTCGGCCGAGCTGATCCAGTTTCTGTTATTAGCCAAAAATAAAGCTTATATAACTCAACACTGCCACCAGCTGGCTCTTCTGGGCTGGGAGCTGCTCTAAGTATAATCATGTGAGAACACAGAGAGAGAAAGAGTGCACATTCCACAATTAAAGGCTGAGAGGAATTGAGTTGTTTTATACAGGACTGCTGGGTCATGTTCATAACGGCACACTGTACATAAATGTTTTGCAACGGAAAATTAAGTACTGGTAGTCCCTCCTGTTTCAGTTTGTTGTATTAAGTTTTGTGCCTAACGAATATGACGTGGGAGGATACATGCTGGGTTGGGTTGACCCGTCTATAGTATGTGAGGTGGCATGACGTTTTTACCGGTCCCAAATTTGCTGAACGGGTGGTTGGGGTTGCCAGTGGCCTTCTCCAGCTGGAACAGCCTCCAGGCATCATTCATCAGGTTCTTCTCGTGCTCGGAGTCCACAGCATTCACCTCACGGTCCTTACAGCTCTCGTCAAACAACGGGCACAGGAAGAACTGAGCAAACCTAGAGACATACAGGACAAGACATTAATTTAACAAGTTAACATGCATACTAGGCAAAAACAGGAAAATAGGCTATTTAGATTAGAACACTGGGGCCACTGGATGAATTTATTCTGAGTATTAACTTGATTGTCCTGGTGAAGGCCTTCAGGTGATGACTGTGCAAAAGGTGTATTAGGTGTGTGTGCTATTTATTGTTCCAGGCCAGAGGTTTATGACTACAGTGAAATGTGGAAAATCACACGGTCTGAATTCAGAGGTATACTTTTCTCTGCATAAGGCTGTTCGTCAGCAGACTCAATAGACAGCAGTGACATTTGACAGATCTGTATGCAAAGCTATTTGAATGGCACTGAGGGAGAGCAACTGCCAAGCAAAGCAGAATGACTGCAATTAAGTGAATTAGCCAAAGTGAATGCCCTCCGCAGCTAGGCTTTGCATAGCCTGCAGCAACAGATTGTCAACATGCGTAGCTGGATGATTCAGAAATCTGAGATGTCACACAAGCATGTTGTCCAATTCTATATTCAAATGGCCCTATACACCTGTAATTACTCTTTTAGTAGCCCCATACACCCATTTTCAACAGCCATCCTTCATTTGTAGCACTATTCTATGAAGGTTCATGATATGGATTTAAAAATGGCTTCCAAAACCCAGATCATAGACTCCAGTGCTCCATTACTTTCATGCATTCCCAGCAGCACTATGGAACTATTAGGATGAGGAACTATGAGGCTTGAACAGGTGCTTCATAGACACTATTATTACAAAGCTTAACCCAAATCTACAGCTAGAAGTTATACTAGTACTCCATCCAAAATACATAATTTAGGCAACACACAGTGGCCATAATCGACTGAGGAAAGGCTGGTGTTCTAAAAAGGCCTCATCATTCAAGATGGGGAACCTTACTAAACCTGAAGCTTCCCCATCCAATTATTTGTATGCTAACAGTAACCCTTCCACCTTATCCACACCTAGTTAAGATGTGAGAGCTAAAGAAACTGATCTCATTCTATCCTTGAGGTCTCAGGTACTGGTAGGGGTGAAATTGACACTGGGACAGGTAACTGGAGACTGGGGGATGTGTCCTGGTGGCTCTCTGGGATTAACACCTGTGCTGCGTTCAGTAAATGTTTACGTTCTGGAACGTTCAATTGAACGCAAAGGGTGCTGCACTGAACAACCAATTGAAAAACTTTGAGGGGTTGGATTGTGGAACGCTGACAGCATTACTACGGCCATTTAAATATGTCGTCACTCATTGCTTCAGCCACACCCACCAAACAGGCGCAAACATACCTCAAAGTCTGTTCAAGAACATACAAGAACGTTTTAGGGAAACGTGTTGTTCAGTGCAAACCTTTCCGCAACATAGCAAACGTTCAAGCAAACTGAACGCACCTCAGGTAGACCCAGGGGATGGATCACATATTAATATTTAGAGAACACACACAGACTACACACATCATGTGGCCCTATAGAACTAGAGTAGTTCACTATCAAACAGAGAAAAACAACAGACCAGAGACGGCTCAGTTGAGAATGTAAATCAAACTTATTTTATACCACTTCTCCGCCAACTAGAGGCCAGTCCAGTTTGGGAGGGATCTTACAGCAACATAAATTGCTAGTCATGAGGAAAATCATAATATTTCATACACAGACAGCCTAATTGAGTCACAGTGGCACATCCAAGCTGTCAAAATGGGAGAGTCATGGGAGAATTTCTACTTTGACATAACCTGGGTCATATTCAAAAAGCACCAAACGGAAGAAAGCAAACTGAAACGGGGAGGGGCTACCTGAACTTGTCCAATAAAAAACGCTTGTTGTCCAATAAGTAAAGTTAATTTTGCAAAGACAAATTCTACATTGTGCCCTCATGAACTAGAGCCTGTTGGTTCACCCACCTGTCCAGTGCTCCCTCCAGGTGCTCATGGGATACGTCAAAGTAGTAGTTGGTGTGCTCTCCACTGGTGAAGGCATTGGAGCTGCCAGCATGCTCACTGAGAAACTGGCTGTACTCATTCTCCTTGGGGTACTTCTCTGTGCCCAAGAACAGCATGTGTTCGCAGAAGTGGGCAATGCCTGATATGTTCCCTGGGTCCGACAAAGAACCTGAGGTGGCAGACATAAGTGTCGAACACAGATAATCAGTATGTTTATTTGCTTCCACACACTGCTGCTCATAAAGTAATACAAAGTTAATTGATGTTTAGTTGCTGGCAGCCATAACACTGGAGAGATGCTGTTTTATCCACAAAGACACTAAAGGATTCAAGCTGTCAGGCTAGCATGGTTCAAATCCTGTTAAAGAGATTATGTGGTACTTTTGTGATTTTTGTGAATTTCTCCTATTTTGTGAATTTGGGGCTTGAAACAAATAAATAAAGACACAGATAAAGAGAGGTAACATTTAAGGAGAGATAGGGTTCGCTATGGGATGAAAATGTATACACTCACTTACTGTAAGTCTCTCTGGATAAGAGGGTCTGCTAAATGACTAAAATGTAAATGAGAGAGGTCCTGGTATTGAGAATGGGGCTGGGAGGCTGCCTGATGCCTAGGCTAGAGGTGGAGGGGGTGAATACTGTACCTATGTTGACGTCCAGCCCTGCTGACGACTTGTCTGTGGTGGGGTCACTGATGAGCACGGCCTTCAGGCCATTGGTGAACTCCAGACCCCTGTAGACCCGCTTGTCCTCTGGAGAGCGGACAATCTCACTGACCACCCTCTTCACGGCAGGGTCTGTCATTCTGAGGGGCAGAGATGACTCAAGCCTGTACAACACAGGGGATAATGCTGTTATTATTCTACCCACTACTTATCAATTGACTAAACAAGCCATCTACAGACAGATGGAAGTTACAATGATTGTTTTTAACATGTAGGGGGGGAATGTATATTGGCGAGCATTCTGAGTGATGCAAGGTAGATGGACTGCCCAAACTGAAGTGCCATATTTAGACCCCAAATTGGCAGTGCCCTCAATGAAGGTAGAGGACAGACTGCCCTAGGGTGGTATTTGGTATTTTATTAGGATCCCCATTAGCTGTTGCAAAAGCAGCAGCTACTCTTCCTGGTGTCCACACAAAACATGACATAATACAGAACATTAATAGACAAGAACAGAAGGACAGAACTACATACTTTTTCTTTTTTTTTTCAAGACACAGGTAGCCTACATATCAATACATACACAGAAACTATCTAGGTCAAATAGGGGATAGGCGTTGTGCCGTGAGGTGTTGCTTTATCCGTTTTTTCCTAAACCATGTTTGCTGTTTATTTGAGCAATATGAGATGGAACGGAGTTCCATGCAATAATGTCTCTATATAATACTGTACGCTTTCTTGAATTTGGTCTGGATTTGGGGCCTGTGAAAGGTGGCTGAGCAGACGCCAGCATTCAGTCAACAGAAGAACAGCGGACCAATAGTACCGTGCACACAAGCGCGTCAGTCAATTAATTCAACAGGCAGATATGCAGAATTGTATAGGTTGGAAATAAAGTTTAAATACCTGGGTCTATCCGGGTATATCACCCAGTCCACTATGAAAACAACAGCAAACAAATGGATTGTTTGTTTGTTTGTTACTAACAACACTCCTCAATAAAGTAACAATTTACCGTTAAACAGATGTTGGCAAACAGCTCTGTACACCAAGTAAACAAAATATATTAGCTAGCTTCTGGTTTACTACAAGTTAACCTACTTTGTTACAATATAGCTAGTCACATTTAATTTGTTCACAGCACGAGTGTATTCTTCCTAGGCTGGTTTGAGTTTGCAAATTAGCCGCACTGGGATAGCCGAGTGCAACCAGCAGAGATTAACCTCATTAACTGGCTAGCCGGAGTCCTACTAGCTAGCTAAATTTTGTGCGTAGCTGGTGCATCCAGGTGAGGTAGCTAGACTGGCTGGTTATAAATGAAGTGCATAGATTTTTCCTTGGTTAGCTAGCTACCAAAGATGATTTGCTACCTTGTGTACTGTTACGTAGCTAGCTGCTAATGCTATTATGCTAATGCTTAGTCAGCCCGCGCTAGCTAGGTAGCAAAGCTACCTACTGTGTCATTCTGTGGCAAAATAACGTTACAGTTAGCTGGTTAATTATTAGCTAATTTCATTAGGGTTTTTAAAGTGGATAGTATCTGACATTTAACACTCACTTAAAATGTTGATTAAAGTACAAACTATTCCCCGCAACCAGAAGCTGTCTCGTAAACTGGGCCGGTCGGCTAAAACATTGCAGCATACTTCAGATAGACAAATCAGAGAAACCTTAACCACAGAGTTTCTAAACCCAGAGGCACAACATCGCGAGACTTCCGGGAACGCTTGCGAAACAGATCACGCTGGGGTTTGAGAAGTCAATGAGCGAAGTGAAACATTCTTCCTTAATTGTTAATTTTCTCGAAGTCTAAAGGCACAACCTAGGTTCAAGCAAATGTCTTAAGTATTTGAACATGTTATAACTCCAAACTCGTTAAAGTGACAAACTGACACATTTTCATTTTCGTCAAAAACAACTTTATATCGAAGTGCCTTTGATTTGACGGTCTGCACATGCGCAGTTCGGCGATGACGTGTTTCTATTCATGAATTTTGCTAGCCAACATCGTCTTCAAGTGTAATCGGGGATTTCTATTGGAGAAGCAGATTTAGCCTATCTTCATACTGTACTGTCTTTGCCTTCACGGCACCATGTTGTAATTGACAAATGCAATCGACGCCAGAGATTCACGTAATCGGTAATGAATTGTGTGATTTATTTAATATCAGGGGTATTTACTCAAATGCAAGACTATTATTTTAGAGTAACAACACATACAACATGTGGACAAGTATGGTTTTGAATGATGTGCCTGTTTGGATGAATCCACTTCTTTCCTAATGTGCCCATCTACTATCAGTTCATCGCACATAAATGACACTAAAACAAACAATAAATAGTACTTATACCGGTATACAGTGGCAGCTAGAGTAAAGACTCTCCATTCAGTGGAGCAGTGGAGCTTGTATGCAAAGAGATTAGCTAAATCATTCCCAATACAGTTATTGATGAATTTCCAATATCCTTAGCATATTGAACTGTCACTTTAGAATTTGGATCAACTCAGGATTATGCTGTGTAGTGGGGTGGTTTAGCAAATCCCTTGTGCACTTTGTGATTAAAGTACCAAATTTGACACATATGTAGATTTATGTAACATGAAAATATTTCAAAAAGGAGCCACCTCAGATTTGGCCACTGGAGGGCAAACTCTGTAATACATGTTATATTTCTGAAGACTGAAAAAAAACATCACATTTGGCACAGAGGTATACATGTATCCTGAAAATATTTAGATATGGAGCCACCACAGATTTGGGGGCCCCTGGGTGTCCTGGCAGTCAATTTACGAAATGGCCACAGACTAGATGTCTTCACGGGTCCACCCGAACCCGAATACCCGAGACCTGACCCCGGACCCGAGCAGGTCCGGGTCCATAATTCTAACTTTTTGGACCCCGAGAAGAATAAAATTTTACAGTTCAGATGACCTATTTTGAGATGAGCACACCTAATTTGGCACAAAGGTCGATTTAGGTACCCTGAAAAGATTTAGATATGCAGCCCCACATATTTAAAATGTGTTAATCAGATGCTTCTGAAACAACAGGTGTGGACTAACAGTGAAATGCTTACTTACGGGCCCTTCCCAACAATGCGGAGAGAAAGAAAATAAATAACAGAAAAGTAAAACACGTAACAATAAAAGTAATAATAGATACACAATGAGTAAAGATAACTTGGCTATATACAAGGGGTACCAGTGCAGAGTCGATGTGCAGGGGTACGAGGTAATTGAGGTAGATATGCACATAATACTAGGAATAAAGTGACAGATAGTAAACAGTAGCAGCAGTGTATGTGATGAGTCAAAAAGGTTAGTGCAAAAAGGGTCAATGCAGATAGTCCGGGTAGCTATTTGGTTAACTGTTTAACTATTTAACAGTCTTATGGCTTGGGAGTAGAAGCTGTTCAGGGACCGGTTTCAGACTTTGTGCATCGGGACCGCTTGCATAGAGAACAGTCTATGACTTGGGTGGCTGGAGTCTTTGACCATTTTTTGGGCCTTCCTCTGACACCACCTGCTATAGAGGTCCTGGATGGCAGGGAGCTCGGCCCCAGTGATGTACTGGGCTGTACGCACCACCCAGTTGCAGAGGGAGGTTTTTAGTCCCAGGGTCCTTAGCTTAGGGATGAGCTTGGAGGGCACTATGGTGTTGAACGCTGCACTGTAGTCAATGAACAACATTCTCACGTAGGTGTTCCTTTTGTCCAAGTGGGAAAGGGTAGTGTGGAGTAATAGAGATTACGTCATCTGGGGATATGTTGGGGTGGTATGCAAATTGGAGTGGGTCCAGAGTGTCTGGGATGATGATGTTGATGTGAGCCATCACCAGCCTTTCAAAGCATTTCATGGCTACAGATGTGAGTGCTACGGGGCGCTACTCATTTACACAGGTTACCTTGGCGTTCTTGGGCACAGGGACTATGGTGGTCTGCTTGAAGCATGTAGGTATTACAGACTGGGTCAGGGAGGTTGAAAATGTCAGTGAAGACACTTGCCAGCTGATCGGCGCATGCTCTGAGTACGTGTCCTGGTAGTCCGTCTGGCCCTGCGGCCTTGTGAATGTTAACCTGTTTAAAGGCATTACTCACATTGGCTATGGAGAGCGCGATCACTCAGTCATGCGTAAAAGCTGGTGCTCTCACGCATGGTTCAGTGTTGCTTGCCTCGAAGCGAGCATAGAAGGCATTTAGCTCGTCTGGTAGGCTTGCGTCACTGGGAAGCTCATGACTGGGTTTCCCTTTCCAATCCGTGATAGTTTGCAAGCCCTGCCACATCCGACGAACGTCAGAGCAGATGTAGTAGGACTCGATCTTAGTCCTATACTGACGTTTTGCCTGTTTTGTGTTTCGCCGGAGCGCATAGCGGGATTTCTTATAAGCGTCCGGGTTAGTGTCCTGCTCTTTGAAAGCGGCAGCTACATTTGGTCCCTGGGGGCAGCCATCTTACTAAATGGACTGTACCACATTAGTAAATAAATAAGCTATTTCAAGTATTTTGATAAGCTATTTCAAGTAAGCTATTTTAAGTAAATAGAAAAGCTATTTAAAGTATTTTGCTCTATGCGATCCAACCCGGAGTGAAGTTTAAAAAATAGGCTATAGTAGAATTTAACAGTAGAGCAGACAGTTATTTTCCATTGAAGTATATAGGCTAGGCTACTACTGTAAGTCTGAATCATAGAAATAGAATCTCATTCTAGTTCTGTGTTCTGAAAAGCCTACTGTAACCTGATTTCTAATTTCTCGAGTAGACAATGTTTCAGAATTCGCAGGCAGTGTAGCAATGCAAAACATTGTTTAATTAAAGTGTTCTGCCGGTCCACAACAACTTTTGACCAGTAGTGTATTATACATACATACATACATACATACATACATACATACATACATACATACATACATACATACATACATACATACATACATACATACATACATACATACATACATACATACATACATACATACATACATACATACATACATACATACATATAAACTCAGCAAAGAAAGAAACGTCCCTTTTTCAGGACCCTGTCTTTCAAAGATAATTTGTAAAAATCCAAATAACTTAACAGATCTTCATTGTAAAGGGTTTAAACACTGTTTCCAATGCTTGTTCAATGAACCATGAACATGCACCTATGGAACGGTATTTAAGACACTAACAGCTTACAGATGGTAGGCAATTAAAGTTACAGTTATGAAAACTTAGGACACTAAAGAGGCCTTTCTACTGACTCTGAAAAACACCAAAAGAAAGATGCCCAGGGTCCCTGCTCATCTGCGTGAACGTGCCTTAGGCATGCTGCAAGGAGGCATGAGGACTGCAGATGTGGCCAGGGCAATAAATTGCAATGTCCGTACTGTGAGACGCCTAAGACAGCGCTACAGGGAGACAGGACGGACAGCTGATTGTCCTCGCAGTGGCAGACCACGTTTAACAACACCTGCACAGGATTGGTACATCCGATCATTACACCTGCGGGACAGGTACAGGATGGCAACAACAACTGCCCGAGTTACACCAGGAACGCACAATCCCTCCATCAGTGCTCAGATTGTCCGCAATAGGCTGAGAGAGGCTGGACTGAGGGCTTGTAGGCATGTTGTAAGGCAGGTCCTCACCAGACATCACCGGCAACAACGTCGCCTATGGGCACAAACCCAGCGACGCTGGACCAGACAGGACTGGCAAAAAGTGCTCTTCACTGACGAGTCGCGGTTTTGTCTCACCAGGGGTGATGGTCGGATTCGCGTTTATCGTCGAAGGAATGAGCGTTACACCGAGGCCTGTACTCTGGAGCGGGATCGATTTGGAGGTGGAGGGTCTGTCAGGGTCTGTGGTGGTGTGTCACAGCATCATCGGACTGAGCTTGTTGTCATTTCAGGCAATCTCAACGCTGTGCGTCACAGGGAAGACATCCTCCTCCCTCATGTCGTACCCTTCCTGCAGGCTCATCCTGACATGACCCTCCAGCATGACAATGCCACCAGCCATACTGCTCGTTCTGTGCGTGATTTCCTGCAAGACAGGAATGTCAGTGTTCTGCCATGGCCACCGAAGAGCCCGGATCTCAATCCCATTGAGCACGTCTGGGACCTGTTGGATCGGAGGGTAGGGCTAGGGCCATTCCCCCCAGAAATGTCCGGGAACTTGCAGGTGCCTTGGGGGAAGAGTGGGGTAACATCTCACAGCAAGAACTGGCAAATCTGGTGCAGTCCATGAGGAGGAGATGCACTACAGTACTTAATGGAGCTGGTGTCCACACCATATACTGACTGTTACTTTTGATTTTGACCCCCCTTTTGTTCAGGGACACATTATTCAATTTCTGTTAGTCACATGTCTGTGGAACTTGTTCAGTTTATGTTTCAGTTGTTGAATCTTGTTATGTTCATACAAATATTTACACATTTTAAGTTTGCTGAAAATAAACACAGTTGACAGTGAGAGGATGTTTCTTTTTTTGCAGAGTTTATATACACTACCAGTCAAAAGTTTGGACACACCTACTCATTCCAGGGTTTTTCTTTATTTTTACTATTTTCTACATTGTAGAATAATAGTGAAGACATCAAAACAATGAAATAACACATATGGAATCATGTAGTAACCAAAAAATTGTTAAACAAATCAAAATATATTTTATATTTGACATTTTTCAAATAGCCACCCTGTTGCCTTGATGACAGCCTTGCACACTCTTGGCATTCTCTCAACCAGCTTCACCTGGAATGCTTTTCCAACAGTCTTGAAGGAGTTCCCACATATGCTGAGCACTTGTTGGCTGCTTTTCCTTCACTCTGCGGTCCGACTCATCCCAAACCATCTCAATTGGGTTGAGGTCGGGGGATTGTGGAGGCCAGGTCATCTGATGCAGCACTCCATCACTCTCCTTCTTGGTAAAATAGCCCTTACACAGCCTGGAGGTGTGTTAGGTCATTGTCCTGTTGAAAAACAAATGATAGTCCCACTAAGCCCAAACCAGATGGGATGGCGTAACGCTGTAGAATTCTGTGGTAGCCATGCTGGTTAGGTGTGCCTTGAATTCTAAATAAATCACAGACAGCGTCACCAGCAAAGCACCCCCACACCATAACACATCCTCCTCCATACTTTACGGTGGGAAATACATATGCGGAGATCATCCGTTCACCCACACCGCGTCTCACTAAGCCACGGCGGTTGGAACCAAAAATCTCAAATTTGGACTCCAGACCAAAGGACACATTTCCACCGGTCTAATGTCCATTGCTCGTGTTTTTTGGCCCAAGCAAGTCTCTTCTTCTTATTGGTGTCCATTATTAGTGGTTTCTTTGCAGCAATTCGATGATGAAGGCCTGATTCACACAGTCTCCTCTGAACAGTTGATGTTGAGATGGGTCTGTTACTTGAACTCTGTGAAGCATTTATTTGGGCTGCAATTTCTGAGGCTGGTAACTCTAATGAACTTATCCTCTGCAGCAGAGGTAACTCTGGGTCTTCCATTCCTGTGGCGGTCCTCATGAGAGACAGTTTCATCATAGCACTTGATGGTTTTTGCGACTGCATTTGAAGAAACGTTCAAAGTTCTTGAAATGTTCCGTATTGACTGACCTTCATGTCTTAAAGTAATGATGGACTGTTGTTTCCTCTTTGCTTATTTGAGCTGTTCTTGCCATAATATGGACTTGGTCTTTTACTAAATAGGGTTATCTTCTGTATACCCCCGCTACCTTGTCACAACACAACTGATTGGCTCAAACGCATTAAGAAGGAAATAAATTCCACAAATTAACTTTTAGGAAGTGTCACGATCGTTGAGAGACGGGTCAGACCAAGGCTCAGCGTGGTATGCATACATATTTATTAATGACGATAAACACTTGACAAACAACAAAAGCAACGTAACGTGAAGCTCAAACAATGGCTACACACTAACAAGCCAAACAGGAGTCAAGATACCACAATTAAGGTAGGCAACCAGGTTACCTAAGGATGATCCCCAATCAGAGACAACGAGCGACAGCTGCCTCTGATTGGGAATCACACCCGGCCAAACATAGAAATACACATACTAGATATACAACCTAGAAATACAATAACATAGAATTAACAGAAAACTCACACCCTGACCCAACCAACAAGAGTTATCTCGATCAGGGCGTGACAGGAAGGCACACCTGTTAATTTCGAGTCTCATAGCAAAGGGTCTGAATACTTATGCAAATAAGGTATTTCCGTTTTTTCTTTTTTATATATACACTTGCTAAAATTTCTAAAAACCTGTTTTCGCGTTTTCATTATGGGGTATTGTGTGTTGATTGATGAGGAAAAAATATATTTTAGAATAAGGCTGTAACGTAACAAAATGTGGAAAAAGTCAAGGGGTCTGAATACTTTCCGAATGCAATGTATATATTATTTGTTGTATTTTATTTCTACATTTCAATGATGCATCATCAACATAGCACCAGCTGTTTGTTCCACCTGTCCCGGTTTCTGAAAGGATGTGGACTGCAGTGTGAGGGGATCAGAGGCTCGTCTCGTAGGAGTACTGATTACTGCAGAGGTCTGGGGGTCTCTCAGACGCTTGTAATAGCAGCCGAAGCATCACCCAGGTGGGTGCTACACTTCGGTGGTGGATCTGTTCCAGCCTACCTACAGAGGAGGAGTAGCTGTGCACTTCAGAGACAGAGGTGCCTTATGAAGAGCTCTGGGCCTGCTGGTCTGACTAATGTTTCTCCCTCCCTGGGAGAAAGTGTGTACAGTATATCAGACAATATACCACGGGTATGATGCAAAAATAATTGTTTACTGTTCAATTTATGTTGGTAACCAGTTTATAATAGCAATAAGACACCTCAGGCAGTTGTGGTATATGGCCAATATACCACGGCTAAAGGCCGTATTCAGGCAGTCCGCTTTGCGTCGTGCGTAAGAACAGCCCTTAGCCATGGTATATTGGCCATTATAAACTGGGTGGTTCGAGCCCTGAATGCTGATTGGCTGAAAGCCGCGGTATATCAGACCGTATACCATTTACTGTTCTATTTATGTTGGTAACCAGTTACCAACATAAGTAAATATAACAGTAAACAAGTAGTTTTGCGTCATACACGTGGTATATTGTCTGATATACACACGGCTGGAATGCTGTTTGAGCCTATTAGCATCAAGGACGCAAACTACCCGGTTTATAATAAGTATTCACCCACCTTGGACTTTTCCACATTTTGTTGCATTATAAATTGGGATTGAAAATGGTTTAATTGGGATTTGTCAAAATAAACTGAACAAAAACATAAACGCAACATGCAACAATTTCAAAGACTTTACTGAGTTACAGTTCATAAGGAAATCAGTCAATATCCTTATGAGTCAGTGGTCCTCTGTAGCTCAGCTGGTAGAGCACGGCGCTTGTAACGCCAAGGTAGTGGGTTCGATCCCCGGGACCACCCATACACAAAAATGTATGCACGCATGACTGTAAGTCGCTTTGGATAAAAGCGTCTGCTAAATGGCATATTAATTAATTTAAAATTTAAATGAATTCATTAGGCCCTAATCTACAGATATGCATCTGTTGGTCACAGATCCCTTAAAATAAAGGTAGGGGTTTGGATCAGAAAAACAGACAGTATCTGGTGTGACCACCATTTGCCTCATGCAGCGAGACACATCTCCTTCGCATAGAGTTGATCAGGCTGTTGATTGTGGCCTGTGGAGTGTTGTCCCACTCCTCTTCCATGGCTGTGCGAATTTGCTGGATATTGGCGGGAACTGGAACACGCTGTCATACACATCGATCCAGAGCATGCCAAACACGCTCAATGGGTGACATGTCTGGTAAGTATGCAGGCCATGGAAGAACTAGGACATTTTCAGCTTCCAGGAATTGTGTACAGATCCTTGAGACATGGGGCTGTGCATTATCATACTGAAACATGAGGTGATGGCGGCGGATGAATGGCATGACAATGGGCCGCAGGATCTCGTCACGGTAATTCTGTGCATTCAAATTGCCATTGATAAAATGCAATTGTGTTGGTTGTCCATAGCTTATGCCTGCCTATACCATAACCCCACCACCACCATGGGGCACTCTGTTCACAACGTTGACATCAGCAAACCGCTCGCCCTCACGACACCATCTGCCCGGTACAGTTGAAACCGGGATTAATCCGTGAAGAGCACACTTCTCCAGCGTGCCAGTGGCCATCGAAGGTGAGCATTTGCCCATTGAAGTTGGTTACGATGCCAAACTGCAGTCAGGTCAAGACCCTGGTGAGGACAATGAGCACGCTTATGAGCTTCCCTGAGACGGATTCTGACAGTTTGTGTTGGTCTCAGACGATCCCGCAGGTGAAGAAGCCGGATGTGGAGGTCCTGGGCTGGCGTGGTTACATGTGGTCTGCGATTGTGAGACAACTTGGACGTACTGCCAAATTCTCTAAAATGAAGTTGGAGGCGATTTATGGTAGAGAAATAAACATTACATTCTCTGGCAACAGCGCTGGTGGACATTCCTGCAGTCAGCATGCCAATTGAACGCTCCCTCAAAACTTGAGACATCAGTGGCATTGGGTTGTGTGACAAAACTGCACTTTTTAGAATGGCCTTTTATTGTCCCCCAGCACAAGGTCCACCTGTGTAATGATCATGCTGTTTAATCAGCTTCTTGATACACAACACCTGTCAGGTAGATGGATTATCTTGGCAAAGGAGCAATGCTCACTAACAGGGATGTAAACAAATTTGTTCACAAAATTTGAGCAAAATATGCTTTTTGTGCATATGGACAATTTCTGGGATCTTTTATTTCAGCTGATGAAACATGGGACCATCAATTTACATGTTGCGTTTATATTTTTGTTCAGTATAATTTGTCAAAATAATCCATAATGTGAAAATTCTATAATTGTTTTATTAATTTATAAAAAATGTTTAACTCAAATATATAGCACACAAACCTCTGCCCAATGTAGGCACGATGTATACATGATGCAGGGGTCTACACACTCTACGGAGAAAGTAGATACGGAGCATAGCGCGGTGTTGCAATGTAGTTTTTCGTCACAAAAGAGGCGGCTCCTTGTAATACGCTCTGGCAGCTTTCTGATTAGATGAGGAACATGGCGGAAGCAGATGTTCTGTTTGAATCAGATGGTGCGTCGAGTCGAGATGAGAGTGAGAAGGATTGGATCACAGTGGTGAATACAAAAGGAAAAAAGAGAAGTGGTAGCGGAATCTAGTAAATCCAAACCTAGTTCTGATTCTTGTTTGGTCTAAGTGAGGGTTTTGGATTGATGGAGATACCTGGGAGGTCCGTTTGAAGTCTCTATGAAAATTGTGGATGCGTTAGATAAGGTGGCGTTGGTGAAAGTAACGAGAAGTGGGCTTATTTTGGTTTTCTGTGTATGCGTGGAACAGAAAGAGCGTGCTCTGCGCCTCAAGAAGTTATCGGATTGGAATGTATCATCTGTGAATCTTTGAAGCAGGGTGCCTATCAAGGGGGTTATCTCTGGGGTGGCACTATAAGTGAATGCAAAGGATATACAGTAAGGGAAAAAAGTATTTGATCCCCTGCTGATTTTGTATGTTTGCCCACTGACAAAGACATGATCAGTCTATAATTTTAATGGTAGGTTTATTTGAACAGTGAGAGAGAATAACAACAACAAAAATCCAGAAAAACGCATGTCAAAAATGTTATAAATTGATTTGCATTTTAATGAGGGAAATAAGTATTTGACCCCTCTGCAAAACATGACTTAGTACTTGGTGGCAAAACCCTTGTTGGCAATCACAGAGGTCAGATGTTTCTTGTAGTTGGCCACCAGGTTTGCACACATCTCTGGAGGGATTTTGTCCCACTCCTCTTTGCAGATCTTCTCCAAGTCATTAAGGTTTCGAGGCTGATGTTTGGCAACTCGAACCTTCAGCTCCCTCCACAGATTTTCTATGGGATTAAGGTCTGGAGACTGGCTAGGCCACTCCAGGACCTTAATGTGCTTCTTCTTGAGCCACTCCTTTGTTGCCTTGGCCATGTGTTTTGGGTCATTGTCATGCTGGAATACCCATCCACGACCCATTTTCAATGCTCTGGCTGAGGGAAGGAGGTTCTCACCCAAGATTTGACGGTACATGGCCCCGTCCATCGTCCCTTTGATGCGGTGAAGTTGTCCTGTCCCCTTAGCAGAAAAACACCCCCAACGCACAATGTTTCCACCTCCCTGTTTGAAGGTGGGGATGGTGTTCTTGCGGTCATAGGCAGCATTCCTCCTCCTCCAAACACGGCGAGTTGAGTTGATGGCAAAGAGCTCGATTTTGGTCTCATCTGACCACAACACTTTCACCCAGTTCTCTCTGAATAATTCAGATGTTCATTGGCAAACTTCAGACGGGCCTGTATATGTGCTTTCTTGAGCAGGGGGACCTTGCGGGCGCTGCAGGATTTCAGTCCTTCACGGCGTAGTGTGTTACCAATTGTTTTCTTGGTGACTTTGGTCCCAGCTGCCTTGAGATCATTGACAATATACTCCTGTGTAGTTCTGGGCTGATTCCTCACCGTTCTCATGATCATTGCAACTCCACAAGGTGAGATCTTGCATGGAGCCCCAGGCCGAGGGAGATTGACAGTTCTTTTGTGTTTCTTCCATTTGCGAATAATCGCACCAACTGTTGTCACCTTCTCACCAAGCTGCTTGGCGATGGTCTTGTAGCCCATTCCAGCCTTGTGTAGGTCTACAATCTTGTCCCTGACATCCTTGGAGAGCTCTTTGGTCTTGGCCATGGTGGAGAGTTTGGAATCTGATTGATTGATTGCTTCTGTGGACAGGTGTCTTTTATACAGGTAACAAGCTGAGATTAGGAGCATTCCCTTTAAAAGTGTGCTCCTAATCTCAGCTTGTTACCTGTATAAAAGACACCTGGGTGTCACGATCGTCATACATAGAGGAGGAGGACCAAGGCGCAGCGTTGAATGTGAACATAATATTTATTTGAATGATCACCCGATCAAAACAACAAAACAACGACGTGACAGTCGACGGTCAATATACAACCAAACACGAACAAAAACCCACAACACCCACAGGAAAACATACAGATTAAATATGGCTCCCAATCAGAGATAACGAGCCGACAGCTGACACTCGTTACCTCCGATTGGGAGTCATTGACCAAACATAGAAATGCACCCAACAGAAATACAAACATAGAAATACACCCAAATAATGAACACACCCTGGCTCACTATACAGAGTCCCGGAGCCAGAGCGTGACAGTCCCCCCCCCTAAAGGCGCGGACTGCGACCGCGCCTCAATACGGGCTAAACAAGGGAGGGCTGGGTGGGCACACCTCCTCGGCGGTGGCTCTGGCTCCGTCCTTGATCCCCACCTCCTCTCCAACCCCCCAAAGTACCCCTGGTCCTGTCCAGCCCCGCTGGCCGGAGCCGGACCGACGACACGCGCCCCTGGCCTGATGCGTGGAGGAGGAACGGGCCGGACCGGGCTGACGACGCGCACCACTGACCTGGTGCGGGGAGCTTGGATGGGCCGAACTGGGCTGGTGCGGAGAGCAGGAACGGGCCGGACAGGGCTGACGAAACGCACCACAGACTTGGTGCGGAGAACAGGCACGGGCCGTGCCGGACTGACGCCGCACCCCACTGGCTTGGTGTGGGGAGCAGGAGCGGACCGAGCCGGGCTGTCGAAGCGCACCCCTGACTTGGTGCGGGGAGCAGGAACGGGACGAGCCGGGCTGGCGACGCGCACCACAGACCTGGTGCGGAGAGCAGGAACGGGCAGAGCCGGGCTGACGAGACGCACCACAGACTTGATGCGGGGAGCAGGAATGGGCCGGACTGGGCTGGCGACGCGCACCACAGACCTGTTGCGGAGAGCAGGAACGGGCAGAGCCGGGCTGACGAGACGCACCACAGACTTGATGCGGGGAGCAGGAACGGGCCGGACTGGACTGACGACGCACACCACTGGCTTGGTGCGGGAAGCTTGGATGGGCCGGACTGTACTGGGGACACACACCACTGGCCCCACACCGGGATCTGGAACGGGCCGGACCGGACTGGCAACACACGCCAGTACCTCTCGCCGTGCCTCCACTTCCTCCATCCCCTCTTTGACCAGTGGCCCCCGTAACCCGGCGGCCTTCTCCAGCAACCCACTGGGCCGCTCTATCGCGGCCTCCTGCTGGTCCGACGTCTCGAGCCCCCCCCTAAAAATTTTCGGGGCGTCTCTCCTACCCGTGGACCAGGTCTCCATAGACCTCGCCAGCCTCTCGCCCTTCTGCCATAGCGTCAAGCCCTTCTCCTCCTCACTCGGCTTGACCCAGTCCAGGAGGCGAAGGAGATCTGTGAGGGATCTCCCTGGCGACGGCTCCTGGACACGCTGCTTGGTCCCATCTTGGTGGGTTTTTCTGTCACGATCGTCATACATAGAGGAGGAGGACCAAGGCGCAGCGTTGAATGTGAACATAATATTTATTTGAATGATCACCCGATCAAAACAACAAAACAACGACGTGACAGTCGACGGTCAATATACAACCAAACACGAACAAAAACCCACAACACCCACAGGAAAACATACAGATTAAATATGGCTCCCAATCAGAGATAACGAGCCGACAGCTGACACTCGTTACCTCCGATTGGGAGTCATTGACCAAACATAGAAATGCACCCAACAGAAATACAAACATAGAAATACACCCAAATAATGAACACACCCTGGCTCACTATACAGAGTCCCGGAGCCAGAGCGTGACACTGGGAGCCAGAAATCTTTCTGATTGAGAGGCGGTCAAATACTTATTTACCTCATTAAAATGCCAATCAATTCATAAAATGTGTTAATTGCATGTAGACGGAAGGAGTATCGTATGTCAGCTGAGCCTAAATGCTGCAATTGTGGTGAGAAGAGAAAGGAGTGATGTTGAAGAAATAATGGTAGAAGGAGTAGAGACCAGTAAATATTCCTTGTCAGAGGGATCCTGACATGTTGCATGGTAAGAAGTTGGACTTTGTAGCGTTTATTGCATTGGTTATCAATTGCACAGCGCGAACAGAGAGAAAATCGTAGAAAATAGTCATAGTTTTGAGCGCGGATTAACATTTTTGGGGACTCAGGGATTTTATAGCAGAGACATTACAAGGACTCCTGACGATGAATGCTCCGTACTCAAAGGCCCCTGAGCCTGGGTAGGGTGTGATTTGAACTGTGACTGAAGGAGTGGGATGGTTTTTTATTTATTATTTCTTTGTATTTTGTCGGGCCCCCCTCCACCCTCTTTTCCGCAATGGAATATTTTTGTTTCACTACTCCGTACAGTAGGTGGTGGGAATACACCAATAGGTTGTAGTCTGCCATACAATGTTGAAGAAGAAGCAGCAGAAGAAGAAGAAGCTCCAGCATTGCACGTACTTCTGTGCAACCTGAAAATGGAGACGTGCCGTATCATTCCTTGCGGAGCCGTGGGGGCAGTGTTCTCGCTTGGTCCTTGATCCGATCTATAGGCTATGCATCAAAGTAGCATATTCTGCATTGATAACCAAATATGATCTCAGTGACTGTTGTGGCCTTATTAGAATCCCCCCCAAAAGGTATTTTGTTGAGAAGTAATAGCTAACTACTGCTACACGGTAAAAACAGCTGGCATACATGGTCCTTTCCTCCGTGATTTTATTTTTAGCCGATATAGGAGCAAATACATTGAAGCAGCATATCAAATTGGGATAATGTTGTAGGTTACACTGGTGAGTAGGCTATAATATTTGCCAGGGCTAATTATTTATCAATCTTATTATTTCACATGGGGGAGATGTGGGAAGCTAAAAAGGCTAGCTTGCTTGCTGTTTTTAGCCAGCCAGCTTGCTAGCAAGCTGCTAGCAGAGTAACCTACAGCCTATTGGATATCAGAGCGGTGGTAACTCACCAGTATTACGACCAGGAATACGACTTTCCCGAAGCAGATCCTTTGTTTGCTCTCCCCAGGGCAATTGAACTGATTCCAGCGGCTGACCCAAAACATCGCCGGCAGAGGAGAGGCACTCGGAGCGGCCTGCTGGTTCGACTTAGGAGGCGCGCACACCACCCACAGCTTCCAAGTATACTACTCGCTAATGTTCAGTCTTTGGATAACAAGATCGATGAGCTCAGGGCAAGGATTTCTTTCCAGAGAGACATGTAAAATACTTTGTTTCACGGAAAATATGGCTCTCTGGGGATATTCTGTCGAAATCGGTCCAGCCAGATGGGTTCTCAGTTCATCGTGCAGACAGAAATAAATATCTCTCCGGGAAGAAGAAGGGCGGAGGTGTGTGCTTCACGATTAATGACTCATGGTGTAATTGTAGTAACATACAGGAACTCAAGTCCTTTTGTTCACCCGACCTAGAATACCTCACAATCAAATGCCGACCGTATTATCTCCCAAGATAATTTTATTTGGTTATAGTCACGGCCGTGTATATCCCCCCTCAAGCCTATACCACGACAGCCCTCAAAGAGGCTGCATTTATTGGAGCCGGGGATTTTAACAAAGCAAAGTTGAGGACAAGGCTGCCAAAGTTCTATCAACATATCGACTGTTGTACTTGGGCTGCTAAAATCCTCAACCATTGCTATTCGAACTTCCGGGATGGTTATAAGGCCCTCCCCCGCCCTGCTTTCGGCAAATCTGACCACGACTCCATTTTGATCCTCCCTTCCTATAGGCAGAAACTCAAACAGGAAGTACCCGTGCTAAGGACTATTCAACACTGGTCTGACCAATCGGAATCCACGCTTGAAGATTGTTTTGATCACGCGGACTGGGATATGTTCCGGGTAGCTTGCAAAAATAATTTAGACGAATACACTGAAACGGTGACTGAGTTTATCAGGAAGTGTATAGGTGATGTTGTGCCCACTGTGACTATTAAACCTACCCTAAACAGAAACCGTGAATGGATGGCAGCATTCACGCAAAACTGAAAGCGCGAACCACCGCATTTAACCATGGCAAGGTGACTGGGAATATGGCAGAATACAAACAGTGTAGCTACTCACTCCGCAAGGCAATTAAACTGGCAAAACATCAGTATAGAGACAAAGTGGAGTCACAATTCAACGTCTCAGACACGAGACGTATGTGACAGGGTCTACAGACAATCACGGACTACAAAAGGAAAA
This sequence comes from Coregonus lavaretus, assembly GCF_964263955.1. NCBI lineage: Eukaryota > Metazoa > Chordata > Actinopteri > Salmoniformes > Salmonidae > Coregonus > Coregonus lavaretus. The sequence continues at coordinate 22,942,444 of NC_140023.1, forward strand.
CCAGCCACGTCGCCAACACCGAAGTCTCGCTTCCAGACAAGCTAAACACCTTCTTCGCCCGCGTTGAGGATAATAGAGTGCCACCGACGAGGCCCACTACCAAGGACTGTGGCCTCTTCTTCTCCGTGGCCAACGTGAGTAAGACATTTAAGCATGTTAACCCCCGCAAGACTGCCGGCCTAGACGGCATCCCTAGCCGCATCCTCAGAGCATGCGCAGACCAGCTGGCTGGTGTGTTTACGGACATATTCAATCTCTCCCTTTCCCAGTCTGCTGTCCCCACATGGTTCAAGATGGCCACCATTGTTCCTGTACCCAAGAAAGCAAAGGTAACTGAACTAAATGACTATCGCCCCATAGCACTCACCTCTGTCATCATGAAGTGCTTTGAGAGACTAGTCAAGGATCATATCTCCTCTACCTTAGCTGTCACCCTAGACCCACTTCAATTTGCTTACCGCCCCAATAGATCCACAGACATCACACTGCCCTATCCCATCTGGACAAGAGGAATACCTATGTAAGAATGCTGTTCATTGACTATAGCTCAGCATTCAACACCATAGTACCCTCCAAGCTCATCATTAAGCTCGAGGCCCTGGGTCTGAACCCCGCCCTGTGCAACTGGGTCCTGGACTTCCTGACGGCCGCCCCCAGGTGGGTCCTCAACACTGGGGCCCCACAAGGGTGCGTGCTCAGCCCCCTCCTGTACTCCCTGTTCACCCATGACTGCGTGGCCAAGCACACCTCCAACTCAATCATCAAGTTTGCAGACGACACAACAGTAGTAGGCTTGATTACCAACAATGACGAGACAGCCTACAGGGTGGTGAGGGCTCTGGGAGTGTGGTGCCAGGAAAATAACCTCTCACTCAACGTCAACAAAACAAAGGAGATGATCGTGGACTTCAGGAAACAGCAGAGGGTGCACCCCCCTATCCACATCGACGGGACCGTAGTGGAGAAGGTGGAAAGCTTCAAGTTCCTTGGCGTACACATCACTGACAAACTGAAATGGTCCACCCACGCAGGTCCACCCTCAGGAGGCTGAAGAAATTTGGCTTGGCACCTAAGACCCTCACAACCTTTTACAGATGCACAATTGAGAGCATCCTGTCGGGCTGTATCACCACCTGGTAAGGCAACCGCCTGCAACCGCAGGGATCTCCAAAGGGTGGTGCGGTCTGCTGAATGTATTGCCGGGGGCAAACTACCCGCCCTCCAGGACACCTACAGCGCCCGATGTCACAGGAAGGCCAAAAAGATCATCAAGGACATCAACCACCCGAGCCACTGCCTGTTCACCCCGCTATCATCCAGAAGGCGAGGTCAGTACAGGTGCGTCAAAGTTGGGACCGAGAGAATGAAAAACAGCTTCTATCTCAAGGCCATCAGACTGTTAAATAGCCATCACTAGCACATTACAGGCTGCTGCTGCCTATTGAAATCACTGGCCACTTTAAGAAATGGAACACTAGTCACTTTAATAATGTTTACATATCTTGCACTACTCATCTCATATGTATATACTGTATTCTATAATATTCTACTGTATCTTAGTCCATGCCGCTCTGTCATTGCTTGTCCATATATGTATATATTCTTAAATTCCATTCCTTGCTTAGATTTGTGTGTATTGGGTATATGTTGTGAAATTGTTAGATATTACTTGTTAGAAGCACAAGCATTTTGCTACACCCGCAATAACATCTGCTAAACACGTGTATGTGACACATATTTGATTTGATTTGATTTGAATGGATGGAGTGGGCTTCCTCACTCCATCAACCATATGGGTCAGTCAGCGTGGACCATCAACCATACGGGTCAGTCAGTGTGCGTCAACACTGCATCTACTTCTTCAGTTATATCATTTGCACTCACTTCTAGCGCCATTCCAGAGATAACCTGTTATGTGGGCAGCTTGTCTCTCCCTTTTCTGTTTCCCTTCCTCCTTGTTTTGTCCCCTCTTTTTCTGTTGTATGTGTGTTTGTCCCCTTTATGTGGGTGTGTCTGGAGTGGATCAGGGGGCGTGCTCAGGATCTGCCTCTCCTGTGCAGCTGCGGGTTGTTTCCAGTGATTCCTGCCTACGCAGCTGCATCCTATTCTCTCATCAACCTGCACTACTTATTCCTGGGCATGGCTCTCCACCGGCGCCAGATCGTTGTTCTTACCAGAGCGGTAACTTGGCTCACCAGTAAAGTTATTTTGTCTTTGTCTTCAGCCTGGCTCTCCACTCTCCTTAACCTGTCATTTGTTTTGTCTTTAGTTTCGGACATACCTCCCAACCTGCCTGCCTGCCTGCCTGCCTGCCTCAGCCTCTCCTTCCTCCGGAGCCGACTAGCCCACTCTGTTCCTTTACTTCAGTTGTTTTTGGACTAAGACAATTTTTACTTTTATTAAATATTTTTGTTTCTTCCACTCCCTTTGTCGTGTTGTTTCTCTGAGTGCTGGGTTGAACCATAGCCTAACAGAACGATCTGGCCATGGACCCAACAGAGAAACAGCACGGGGCAAACAAAGACAGCTTCCAACAAGCTATCCAGGCTCAAGGAACGTTGCTAGGACAGCATGACCAGTTGATTCGGACTCTGGTGGAAGATAATCATCAACTGCTGAACCAGGTGACTCAGTTAACTACACACGTCTCTAAATTGTCTGTTATCAGTTCTCCATCTCTCTCTGACCCCCAGTTTGATGCACCCCAAGTTGTTTCCTCGGACACTAGGCAGGCTTCGTTCCGTCGGGAACCCCCTGTCACGTCGCCTGAACCGTTCAATGGAGAATTGGACAAGTGCCGGGGATTTTTGCTTCAGTGTGAATTGATTTTTCGGCAGAGACCACTGTCGTTTTCTACTGATTCATCTAAGGTACATTATGTTCTGGGGCTGTTAAGAGGGAAAGCTCTGGTTTGGGCTGAGGCTGTGTGCTCAGATCAAACTTTGACTGGATTGACTTTTGCTGATTTCTCTGCTAAATTGAAGACTGTTTTTGACCATCCTGACCATGTGGGTAATTCCTCCAAGATACTTTTTAATTTGAGGCAGGGTTCTAACAGTGTGGCAGAGTACTCTATTGAGTTCTGGACGTTGGCAGCGGACTCCAAGTGGAACAATGTGGCACTTCAAGGAGCATTTCTAAACTGTTTGAACGAAGCCATTAAGGATGAACTGGCTGCTCGTGATGAGCCACATGATTTACATTCTCTCGTTTCCCTGTCCATCAAGCTAGACAATCGGTTGCGGGAGAGGCGTCGGGAGAGAGGCGATCGGCCACATCTAGGAGGACGAGTTCCCCAGCCTTCAACCACTCGAGTCTCGCCTCTCCGGAGTCGGCAGCTTCTTGTTCCTGATTCCATCCCGAGCACAGAGGAGGAACCTATGCAAGTGGGTCGAGCTCGACTACCTCCAGCAGAGCGGCAACGGCGCCTCCAGGCGGGTGAGTGCCTGTACTGTGGAGACGCCACACACATTCTGGCTACATGCCCTAAGCGGCCAAAAGACAAGGCTCGCTCGTAACGGTGGGTCTACTTGCGAGCCCAGAGTTAGATCCTGAACCCATCATTCCCCGATTACAAGTACCTGTAACCTTACGTTTCCAGAGTCATTCCCTGCCACTCTCAGCTCTCATAGACTCAGGTGCAGAAGATAACTTTATTAGCCACCAGTTCGTTACACAAGCTCGTATCCCCATGGAGCCACTACCTACCCCCATTCGGGTCACAGCCCTTGATGGGCGCCTCCTCGCGGAGATAACTCATCAAACCACCCCCGTTTCCCTAGTGATTTCTGGCAATCATTGTGAAAGCATTCAGCTAAGAGTTATGTCTGGCTCAGCTACCTCCCTAATCCTTGGCTTCCCCTGGTTGGCTCTTCACAACCCACAAATTGATTGGACACGTCACACCATTCTCAGTTGGAGCACTAACTGCCATTCCGAGTGCCTGAGGTCAGCGGTTCCCCCCACTAAGTGTAACCCAACTCCTCCCTCAGCTCCTCTTGATCTGTCATCTGTCCCCAAAGAATACCATGACTTAGCGGAGGTTTTCAGTAAGGACAAGGCTCTGTCTCTACCACCACATAGGCCTTATGATTGCCCTATTGAACTGCTTCCTGGTGCTCCCTTGCCCTCTAGTCGGTTATACAATCTGTCCCGACCGGAAAGAGAGGCAATGGAGCAGTACATTGGTGATTCTCTGGTCTCGGGCATAATCCGTCCCTCGTCGTCTCCTTTGGGGGCAGGTTTCTTTTTCGTGGAAAAGAAGGACAAGTCGTTACGCCCCTGTATCGATTTCAGGGGTTTAAACAACATAACTGTTAAAAACAAGTATCCCCTTCCACTCATCAACTCAGCTTTTGAACCTCTGCATGGCACCACAGTGTTTTCCAAGCTCGACCTCAGGAATGCTTATCACCTTGTCCGAATCCGAAAGGGAGATGAGTGGAAAACCGCTTTCAACACTCCACTGGGACATTTTGAGTATTTGGTCATGCCCTTTGGGCTTTCAAATGCCCCTGCGGTTTTCCAAGCCATGGTGAACGATGTTCTTAGGGATTTTTTGAACCGTTTTGTCTTTGTATACCTGGATGATATTCTTGTTTTTTCCAAGTCACCCGAGGAGCATGAGTCACACGTCCGTCAAGTCCTTCAACGGCTCTTGGAGAACAAGCTGTACGTCAAAGCAGAGAAGTGTGAGTTCCACAAACAGTCTACATCGTTCCTTGGATTCATAATTGAGAGCGGGCAGGTGAAGGCGGACCCCGAGAAGATCCGGGCAGTGACGGAATGGCCCACACCCACCACCCGTAAGCAACTTCAACGATTTTTGGGCTTTGCTAACTTCTACCGTAGATTCATTAAGGGTTTTAGTAGAGTGGTGGCACCCCTTACAAGACTCACATCTCCTAAAGTCCCTTTTCGGTGGTCCCCTGAGGCGGAGCAGGCGGTAGGGGTTTTGAAGGAACTGTTTTCCACCTCCCCCGTGTTGATACACCCCAATACCTCTCTGCAGTTTGTTGTGGAGGTGGACGCGTCGGACTCAGGTGTGGGAGCAGTTCTCTCCCAGCGCTCCCCCACTGACCAAAAGCTTCACCCCTGTGCTTTTTTCTCCAAGAAATTGTCACCCACAGAACGGAATTACGACGTTGGAAACCGGGAACTGCTGGCGGTCAAGCTTGCACTGGAAGAATGGCGGCACTGGCTGGATGGAGCTGAACTGCCGTTTGTGGTCTGGACTGACCACAAAAACTTGGCTTACATCCAAGCCACTAAGAGACTCAACTCACGCCAAGCCAGATGGGCCCTGTTTTTTAGTAGGTTTAACTTTATTCTTACATACAGACCGGGGTCAAGAAATGTTAAACCAGATGCTTTGTCCCGCCAGTTTGCTGACCCTTCGGAGACCAGCGAGCCTGAGGCAGTCCTGCCTTCCTCATGCGTCGTGGCGGCTGTTCAGTGGGAGATCGAGTCTCTTGTGAAGACTGCACTTGCCACGGACCCGGGACCGGGTGATGGACCTCCCAACCTACTCTTTGTTCCCGAGACGGTCCGGTCTCAGGTGTTGCAGTGGATTCACACCTCCCGTTTTGCTGGTCACCCTGGGATGAGACGCACGTTGACGCTGCTTAGGAGACATTTTTGGTGGCCTTCAATGGAAACTGACGTTCGGGCTTTTGTGGCAGCCTGTTCAACCTGTGCTCGGGGCAAAGCCTCCCATCAGTCCCCTTCGGGGCTGCTGCTACCCCTCCCAGTTCCCAGCCGTCCCTGGTCCCACATTGCCATGGATTTTGTCACCGGCCTACCCAAGTCTGAAGGTAATGATACTATACTTACCATTGTGGACAGATTCTCTAAATCTGTCCACTATATAGCATTACCAAAATTACCGTCTGCCAGTGAGACAGCGGACCTCCTAGTCCAACATGTATTCCGTCCCCATGGAATACCTGTGGACATCGTATCTGATAGAGGCCCACAGTTTACTTCCCGTGTTTGGAAGGTTTTCTGTTCTGCTTTGGGTGCGTCCGTTAGTCTGTCCTCAGGGTTTCATCCCCAGACCAACGGTCAAACAGAAAGAGCCAATCAAAACCTCGAAGCAACCCTTCGTTGTGTGGCTGCTCAACATCCATCATCCTGGGCCAAACATCTGCCCTGGATAGAGTACGCCCACAACTCCCTCACCGCCTCTGCCACCGGTCTTTCACCCTTCGAGGTTACCATGGGTTATCAACCCCCTCTGTTTCCTGCTCAGGAGAAGGAATTGGCTGTTCCTTCGGTTCAGGAGAACCTCCGCCGCTGCCAGAGAGTGTGGAGCGACGCTCGGGAAGCATTGCTTCGGACCACCGACAGGAACAAGACAACAGCGGATAGGAGCAGGACTCCCGCACCTGTGTTTCATCCTGGTCAAGAGGTTTGGCTGTCATCTAAGAACGTACCTCTTCGTACCAAATCACGCAAGCTGTCTCCTCGGTACCTGGGTCCGTTTGTGGTGGAATCCATCATTAACCCCGCTGCGGTTCGTTTGAAGTTGCCTTCAGCCATGAAGATACACCCTACTTTCCACGTCTCCCAACTGAAACCTGTGTCCTCCAGCCTTTTGTGTCCGCCGGCTGATCCACCTCCACCTGTTCGCCTCATTGACGACCATCCGGCCTACACCGTCAGTAGGCTCCTGGACTCTCGGAGGCGGGGTAGGGGTCTCCAATACCTAGTCGATTGGGAAGGTTATGGACCAGAGGAGAGGTCTTGGGTCCCTAAGCGTTTTGTGTTGGATCCTCAGCTGATCACGGACTTCCATCACGACAACCCTGACAGGCCTGGTGGGTCGCCAGGTGGCGACCATTGAGGGGGGGGGTACTGTTATGTGGGCAGCTTGTCTCTCCCTTTTCTGTTTCCCTTCCTCCTTGTTTTGTCCCCTCTTTTTCTGTTGTATGTGTGTTTGTCCCCTTTATGTGGGTGTGTCTGGAGTGGATCAGGGGGCGTGCTCAGGATCTGCCTCTCCTGTGCAGCTGCGGGTTGTTTCCAGTGATTCCTGCCTACGCAGCTGCATCCTATTCTCTCATCAACCTGCACTACTTATTCCTGGGCATGGCTCTCCACCGGCGCCAGATCGTTGTTCTTACCAGAGCGGTAACTTGGCTCACCAGTAAAGTTATTTTGTCTTTGTCTTCAGCCTGGCTCTCCACTCTCCTTAACCTGTCATTTGTTTTGTCTTTAGTTTAGGACATACCTCCCAACCTGCCTGCCTTCCTGCCTGTTGGTCTGCCTGCCTGCCTGCCTGCCTCAGCCTCTCCTTCCTCCGGAGCCGACTAGCCCACTCTGTTCCTTTACTTCAGTTGTTTTTGGACTAAGACAATTTTTACTTTTATTAAATATTTTTGTTTCTTCCACTCCCTTTGTCGTGTTGTTTCTCTGAGTGCTGGGTTGAACCATAGCCTAACATAACCTCCTTGATAGGTACGCTGCATCACAGATCCACACGACACATTCCAATCCGATATCTTTTTCAGGAGCAAAGCACGCTCCTTATACTCCTCGGTCACACAAAAAAATGAACATTCAAAGCCTCTGATTTTTATCAAGATGTCAAACGGATCTCCCAGATCACGCCATAGGTCCAAAAAATTGATTTACTAGATTCCACGACAACTTTACTTCTCTTATTTCCCTTCTTGTTAACCACTGTAATCCTTTTCTTCTCACTCTCATCTCCACTCAACGCGCCACCAATTTCAAACAAAATATCTACCTCCGCCATCTTCTTCCTTCCAACAAGTGACTTCCGACAAGTTATCTCTCTCCCCACTGGCTTCTCCGTAGTGTTCTTCATGGTGGAATAAAGCAAAATTACGTCGTCCTCGGGGGCCGGATTGGTGTCACACTTTTTTCCCATCCCTAGCACAGCTGATTAAACTACAATAATTGCATTCTAAACAGAAGATCATAAATATTGTATTATTGGAATCAGGTATGTTAGCTGGGGAAAAAGTGTGAGTTTTTCCTAGCCACCGTGCTTCTACATCTGCATTGCATGCTGTTTAGGGTTTTAGGCTGGGTTTCTGTATAAGCACTTTGTGACATCTGCTGATGTTAAGAGGGCTTTATAAATGCATTTGATTTGATTTGAATTCCTAGTCTCAAGATCATGTAAGAGATGAAAATGGAACCAGGCAGCCACTCTTTGATTTTATTTTGATGTGTTCATAATGATGACATATTCAAAGTGCCTGTACCCAAGCCCCATGGGTACATCTGGGCTGGGCCCCTGTACTTACAGTTCTCTAAAATGTTATATTCTGGCAACTGAGGTAAGCAATTATATTATTTTAGTGGGCACATATTTAGCGCACAGAAGGTGTTACGCATACAAAGCTCTCCCTCGCCCTCGATTTCGCAAATCTGACCATAACTCTATCCTCCTGATTCCTGCTTATAAGCAAAAACTAAAGCAGGAAGCACCAGTGACTCGGTAAATAAAAAAGTGGTCAGATGACGCAGATGCTAAGCTACAGGACTGTTTTGCTAGCACAGACTGGAACATGTTCCGGGATTCTTCAGATAGCATTGAGGAGTACACCACATCAGTCACTGGCTTCATCAATAAGTGCATCGATGACGTCGTCCCCACAGTGACAGTACGTACATAACCCAACCAGAAGCCATGGATTACAGGCAACATCCGCACTGAGCTAAAGGGTAGAGCTGCCGCTTTCAAGGAGCGGGACTCTAACCCGGACGCTTATCCCGCTATGCCCTCCGACGAACCATGAAACAGGCAAAGAGTCAGTACAGGACTAAGATTGAATCGTACTACACCGGCTCTGATGCTCGTCGGATGTGGCATGGCTTGAAAACTATTACAGACTACAAAGGGAAGCACAGCCGCGAGCTGCCCAGTGACACAAGACTTCCAGACGAGCTAAACCACTTCTATGCTCGCATCGAGGCAAGCAACACTGAAGCATGCATGAGAGCACCAGCTGTTCCGGATGACTATGTGATCACGCTCTCAGTAGCCAATGTGAGTAAGACTTTTAAGCAGGTCAACATTCACAAGGCCGCAGGGCCAGACGGATTACCAGGACGTGTACTCTGAGCATGTGCTGACCAACTGGCAAGTGTCTTCACTGATATTTTCAACATGTCCTTGACTGAGTCTGTAATACCAACATGTTTCAATCAGACCACCATAGTCCCTGTGCCCAAGGACACTAAGATAACCTGCCTAAATGACTACCGACCCGTAGCACTGACGTCTGTTGCCATGAAGTGCTTTGAAAGGCTGGTCATGGCTCACATCAACACCATTATCCCAGAAACCCTAGACCCACTCCAATTTGCATACCGCCCCAACAGATCCACAGATGATGCAATCTCTATTGCATTCCACACTGCCCTTTCCCACCTGGACAAGAGGAACACCTATGTGAGAATGCTATTCATTGACTACAGCTCAGCATTCAACACCATAGTGCCCTCAAAAGCTCATCACTAAGCTAAGGATCCTGGGACTAAACACCTCCCTCTGCAACTGGATCCTGGACTTCCTGATGGGCCGCCCCCAGGTGGTAAGGGTAGGTAACAACACATCTGCCACACTGATCCTCAACACGGGGGCCCCTCAGGGGTGCGTGCTCAGTCCCCTCCTGTACTCCCTGTCAGTGGCGGCTCCTGAAAAAATTCTCAGGGGGGGCAATTTTTCTGATGATTTAGGTGACCTACAAACATTTTAAAAAAGATATGTCCAGCAACAACATGAAGACAGGGGCAGCATATAAGTCAATACCAGAAGCATTTATTGACTGATCTCAAAAGTGTTGGCTTACCAGGGTTGGTGGAGCCCTCAGTTTCATCTTTGCCTCGCAAAGCTAACTCAAACACTCCGCAAAACTTCACACACTGGATTAGCCGGCTGAGGATGTGGCGGTTCTTGCTAATGTCGTAGTAAATATATTTGTTATAGTGAATATGGAATATGATATGTTGAGTAAAATGTTGTGCTAAGATCTATTTAGGTCAGGAGCTGGTTATAAGTTCTGTTCCTATCCAATAACAATGGACAAAAGGGTCCTATCTTGTCAGCCTTGTCAGTTTCAGTTCTCCAGTAAACTTGTGATTATCAACACTAACCTCATCGTTGTGGCGGCGGACAGCTAGCCTGTATCCCTCATCCAGTTGAGTGGGAATGTTCACTCTCCCCAAAGCAGACAATCTCAAACAGCTATCCATGTGGGTCTTTGACAGCTCATGTTTCTTAATCTTTCCTGAAAGATGGTGCATGTCCGTTACACACCAGTCGCTGTCCAAGCGGTGCTGTCTGCCGTGCCGCCTTCAGGGTGAAAGAGTAAGCAGGGGGTAGCAGAAGACTGCATTAGCTACATCGCAGCCTGCTAGCCAGGTTTTTCGTTCGTACCAATTTTTGGAAAATCCTCGGGTGTAGGACTTCCCCCCTTTAGTAGAAACCTGTTGAATTATTAAATTTGGTCTGGGAGGTCCTAATTGTTTCGTTGCCAATTTATCTTCATTTGTTCGCCGACAAAAAGGAACTTCTTTCAAAGACACAATCGAGTTGCACTGAAGCCTAGCCATTTTGATAGAAGTAGTGAATTGATTGACGCTGCTACCCGCTCTTTTCTTAGTTACGTTTATGGTTATATGTTACGTATGACGAAAGCGCGTAAGTGCAAGCCCTCAGAAACCCATAGAGATTGTATTGAAAGCTCTGATATTTGAAAAAAATAGATTTTACATGGGAGTCTATGACAGACTTCTGGGCGATTTTCAACCTGACTGAAATCGCCCCAAAAGGGGGGGGGGGGCCATTTGAAGCACGACTTTAGCCTGATTGGACATTTAGTGGCACTGTGGCAGATCAGACGTCTAGATTACAACACTGATAACTACTGTTGCCGTGATATAATTGATTAGAAAAAAAATCCCTTCCTTTTCCCGTTTGGCAGTGCGTCGCCCATATCGCCCTATTGAACACACCGCCCCTGCTCCCTGTTCACCCATGACTGCATGGCCAGGCACGATTCCAACACCATCATTAAGTTTGCCGACGACACAACTGTGGTAGGCCTGATCACCGACAATGATGAGACAGCCTATAGGGAGGAGGTCAGAGACCTGGCCGTATGGTGCCAGGATAACAACCTCTCCCTTAACATGACCAAGACAAAGGAGATGATTGTGGACTACAGGAAAAAAAAGAGGACTGAGCACGCCCCCATTCTCATCGACGGGGCTGTAGTGGAACAGGTTGAGAGCTTCAAGTTCCTTGGTGTCCACATCACCAACGAACTATCATGGTCCAAACACACCAAGACAGTCGTGAAGAGGGCACGACAAAGCCTATTCCCCCTCAGGAGACTGAAAAGATTTGGCATGGGTCCTCAGATCCTCAAAAAATTATACAGCTGCACCAGCGAGAGCATCCTGACTGGTTGCATCACCACCTGGTATGGCAACTACTCGGCCTCCGACCACAAGGCACTACAGAGGGTAGTGCGTACGGCCCAGTACATCACTGGGGCCAAGCTTCCTGCCATCCAGGACCTCTATACCAGGCGGTGTCAGAGGAAGGCCCTCAGAATTGTCAAAGACTCCAGCCACCCTAGTCATAGACTGTTCTCTCTGCTACCGCACGGCAAGCGGTACCGGAGTACCAAGTCTAGGTCCAAAAGACTTCTCAACAGCTTCTACCCACAAGCCATAAGACTCCTGAACAGCTAATCATGGGTACCCAAACTATTTGCACTGCCCCCCCACCCCCACCCCCACCCCATCTTTTTACGCTGCTGCTACTCTGTTAATTATTTATGCATAGTCACTTTAACTCTATCCACATGTACATATTACCTTAACTACCTCAACTAGCCGGTGCTCCCGCACATTGACTCTGCATTGGTACCCCCCTGTATACAGTAGCCTCCCTACTGTTATTTTATTTTACTTCTGCTCTTTTTTTCTCAACATTTTTTTGTTGTTGTTTTATTTGTATTTTTCTATAAAAAAATTAATGCATTGTTGGTTAAGGGCTGTAAGTAAGCATTTCACTGTAATGTCTACACCTGTTGTATTCGGCGCATGTGGCCAATACAATTTGATTTGATTTGATGTATGCCTCAGCAGGCACCGCGTCAGAAGGTTGTTTTACACTTCAATTACTTTTCAGTATGACAGGGTCAGGTTTGCTTCACCAGCTTTTTAAATAAAACTTCAAGGCCAGTCATGATGAGGGACAGAATGGGTTTAGAGTGAAGAACATACACTCTCCTGAACTATGGCCGAACAGATAGAGGTTTTAAACATTTTGCCAATCATTGTTAGATAACTTTTTTCGAATAGGTTTGTCTTCACCATGTTATTGTCGATAAACCAATAAAGTGCATTTTGTATTTATATTTTGATGTGTGTATTTTCTGTCATTTCTGTAATTCAGGGCTCAGCTGTAAGATACCTTGGTCCATGTTCATGAGCAAATCTGACCAGTTTGATTTCTTCTCCAGATGGTCTCCAAAGGAATCCCCCATGCATTCCAGAATGATCCACTCTGCTGCTACAACGCCTACACACATCACACTGCAAATCTCATTAGATAGATTATTAATACATTTGACAAGCAAAACAAAGTATGGCCATTATCTTGTAACACAGCAGTCTGTCAGCCTTTTGTATTACTGATGTATAATTACAGTACGTTAAATGCAGACTTGATTAAAGGCTACATTTGTCACTCCCACTCTCCTTAGTTATCACTTTGTCTCTGTAGCATAAGGGTCATTATTGAATTGTGGCATGGCATTTAGGAAAAAAAGGCAAGGGATGCAAATGCCACTCCAATTAAAAAATGACCTATAATCAACTGTTATTATAACAGCACTCAGCACAGATTCCAGTAAAATTATTGTTCAAGAGACAGACAGACAGACCACTTTAGCACTCTTTCATCATAGAAAGTGCATAGAGACACAAACATGGTCAGTGGCCTCAGATTTACTAACTGAATCAACAGGACCTCTTCCATCCCAATGGGACTCCGTAAATCATTACGCTTGTTTGCAACAGGAAGCAAAGGGAATGAGGGTAATGTGTTTCATCTTGAAAATGCCTCAAATGATGCAGGCCTTTATTTCAATCCCAGAATACTTGACATTTCAAATGAACACCTGTCTTAGGTTCTTAGGGTGTGAATAGTCAGTTAAACCAATAAATCAAATAAAATCACATTTTGATGGTCACATACACATACAGTGGGGGAAAAAAGTATTTAGTCAGCCACCAATTGTGCAAGTTCTCCCACTTAAAAAGATGAGAGAGGCCTGTAATTTTCATCATAGGTACACGTCAACTATGACAGACAAAATGAGATTTTTTTTTCCAGAAAATCACATTGTAGGATTTTTTATGAATTTATTTGCAAATTATGGTGGAAAATAAGTATTTGGTCAATAACAAAAGTTTCTCAATATTTTGTTATATACCATTTGTTGGCAATGACACAGGTCAAACGTTTTCTGTAAGTCTTCACAAGGTTTTCACACACTGTTGCTGGTATTTTGGCCCATTCCTCCATGCAGATCTCCTCTAGAGCAGTGATGTTTTGGGGCTGTCGCTGGGCAACATGGACTTTCAACTCCCTCCAAAGATTTTCTATGGGGTTGAGATCTGGAGACTGGCTAGGCCACTCCAGGACCTTGAAATGCTTCTTACGAAGCCACTCCTTCGTTGCCCTGGCGGTGTGTTTGGGATCATTGTCATGCTGAAAGACCCAGCCATGTTTCATCTTCAATGCCCTTGCTGATGGAAGGAGGTTTTCACTCAAAATCTCACGATACATGGCCCCATTCATTCTTTCCTTTACACGGATCAGTCGTCCTGGTCCCTTTGCAGAAAAACAGTCCCAAAGCATGATGTTTCCACCCCCATGCTTCACAGTAGGTATGGTGTTCTTTGGATGCAACTCAGCATTCTTTGTCCTCCAAACACGACGAGTTGAGTTTTTACCAAAAAGTTCTATTTTGGTTTCATCTGACCATATGACATTCTCCCAATCCTCTTCTGGATCATCCAAATGCACTCTAGCAAACTTCAGGCGGGCCTGGACATGTACTGGCTTAAGCAGGGGGACACATCTGGCACTGCAGGATTTGAGTCCCTGGCAGCGTAGTGTGTTACTGATGGTAGGCTTTGTTACTTTGGTCCCAGCTCTCTGCAGGTCATGGGATTTTTGCTCACCGTTCTTGTGATAATTTTGACCCCACGGGGTGAGATCTTGCGTGGAGCCCCAGATCGAGGGAGATTATCAGTGGTCTTGTATGTCTTCCATTTCCTAATAATTGCTCCCACAGTTGATTTCTTCAAACCAAGCTGCTTACCTATTGCAGATTCAGTCTTCCCAGCCTGGTGCCGGTCTACAAATTTGTTTCTGGTGTCCTTTGACAGCTCTTTGGTCTTGGCCATAGTGGAGTGTGACTGTTTGAGGTTGTGGACAGGTGTCTTTTACACTGATAACAAGTTCAAACACGTGTCATTAATACAGGTAACGAGTGGAGGACAGAGGAGCCTCTTAAAGAAGAAGTTACAGGTCTGTGAGAGCCAGAAATCTTGCTTGTTTGTAGGTGACCAAATACTTATTTTCCACCATAATTTGCAAATAAATTCATTAAAAATCCTACAATGTGATTTTCTGGATTTTTTTTCTCAATTTGTCTGTCATAGTTGACGTGTACCTATGATGAAAATTACAGGCCTCTCTCATATTTTTAAGTGGGAGAACTTGCACAATTGGTGGCTGACTAAATACTTTTTTTCCCCCACTGTATATATATATATATGTGAAGAATGGGCAAAAATCCCAGTGGCTAGATGTGCCAAACCCTAAGAGACTTGCAGCTGTAATTGCTGCAAAAGGTGGCTCTACAAAGCATTGACTTTGGGGGGGTGAGTGGTTATGCACGCTCAAGTTTTCTGTTTTTTTGTCTTATTTCTTTTTTTATTTCACTTCTTGTTTATTTCACTTCTTCAAAGTGGTAGGCATGTTGTGTAAATCAAATGATACAAACCCCCAAAAAATCCATTTAAATTCCAGGTTGTAAGGCAACAAAATAGGAAAAATGCCAAGGGGGGTGAATACTTTTGCAAGAATACTTTTGCAAGTTTTGTGCTGTGTCTGGATAATTATCACAGGTACATTGTGCTTTGTTAAAAGGTTTATGACTTCAGTCAACACAGTACAATGTACACGGCACCCCCCTTGACTTCAGAAGCCCACCGTAACCAGTACAGACATGGGTTCAAATACTATGTACTCTTTTAAATACTTTGAGCGTTTGCTTTAACCTGCCTGGAGTGCCAGGTGGGCGGCGTTTGCACTTTTGGAAATGTCAACAAGCAAGCTCAATCAAGCACAGCTAAAGTATTTGAAATGATGGTGTTTGACCCCAGGTCTGGTCCAGAGTTATGGACAGTCCCAACACTGTCACATGTTTAGTTCTGTACCTATGATAGATTACATGAGCTGTAATTCCGCCCCCTATAAAGGTTATGCTCAGCTCAGGACGGGTACACTGCAATGTGACGATGGAGGGAGGAAAGCCCAATTGTGTACACATAGCTGTGATGTGTCTGCTGTTGTAGAGGGTGTCCTCTGTCTCATTCTGTCTTTAAAGAGGAAGAACTACATTTAGGTCAATGTCTTCAAAGTAGTTTACTAAAATCAGTAATCCCTTTATCATTAAGAGAAGTGGGAAGACAGGATGTCGGGAGGAATGTAGATTAGAGAAGTGAGAAACAAAAGACACAGTCAGACATAGAACAAAGGAATGGAAAATAATGAGGCGAGGTCAGCTAGGTAGAGAGTGGTGATGGATGGAGGAGTGGAGGGGGGGCAATATGGTAGCTAATTAAATAAGTATTTCTTTCTTCCAGGAGGAAAGAGAGGGATTTTATTCTGCCCAGTTGTTCAAGTAGTAAGGACAAGATAGAAAACGGCACTTCCGATAGATGTTCCACTAAATCAATTATCCCATGCACTCAACACTTCAACACTGTTGAGTGCATGGGATAGATTTGCCTTTTATTTAATGGCACTCCACAGCCTTGGGCTAGAGATAATGGGTTAGAGAGAGCATGGTTCTTCTGACTCTAATGAGACACATAGGGGTTTCTGTAATGAGCTTTCCAATAGTCTGTTATCAACGGTAGGGCAGTTTCAGGCACATTTAATAAACTCTGAAGATCAAAGGGCTTTCTGTCACTATGTCTACTAAAACGTGGTTGACATGCGCACACAAGAAGCGCTATACTCATTGTTTTAGTAGACTAGTGAATGTCATATAACAGGCTTATGTAGTCGATCCTTGATCACCCCAAATAAAAAGTTAACATGTGAAAGTCATATATTACAGCACTAGACTGTGTTTACTGACAGTCATCAATATATTTACAAGCCTGTAGCAATGGTTTTCTTTTTTAGGGGGTAGATCAGCTTTAAAATTGCAGATAGATTGTGGCTTCCACCAATGTAATTGTCTGCATCATTTCCAATCCTCCATATATATATATATATATTTTATACATTTAATTATTTTCCCCTAACCCTACCACTCCTCCCCTAATTGGAGTAAACTAATGGACAACAACACTTAGGCTTCTACTTCCAGCTTATACATACTATATGCATTTTACAGACACAGTAAATTTTACAATAGTTATATTTTGTTTGTTTTTAGTCCCATCCTTCAGCTATCCCCATTCTTCATCTACAGTTGAAGTCGGAAGTTTACATACACTTAGGTTGGAGTCATTAAAACTCGTTTTTCAACCACTCCACACATTACTTGTTAACAAACTATAGTTTTGGCAAGTCTATTAGGACATCTACTTTGTGCATGACACAAGTAATTTTTCCAACAATTGTTTACAGACAGATTATTTCACTTATAATTCACTGTATCACAATTCCAGTGGGTCAGAAGTTTACATACACTAAGTTGACTGTGCCTTTAAACAGCTTGGAAAATTCCAGAAAATGATGTCATGGATTTAGAAGCTTCTGATAGGCTAATTGACATCCTTTGAGTCAATTGGAGGTGTACCTGTGGATGTATTTCAAGGCCTACCTTCAAACTCAGTGCCTCTTTGCTTGACATCATGTGAAAATCAAAAGAAATCAGCCAAGACCTCCGAAAAAAAAATGTAGACCTCCACAAGTCTGGTTCATCCTTGGGAGCAATTTCCAAATGCCTGAAGGTACCACGTTCATCTGTAGAAACAATAGTACGCAAGTATAAACACCATGGGACCACGCATCCGTCATACCGCTCAGGAAGGAGACACGTTCTGTCTCCTAGAGATGAACGTACTTTGGAGCGAAAAGTGCAAATCAATCCCAGAACAACAGCAAAGGACCTTGTGAAGATGCTGGAGGAAACAGGTACAAAAGTATCTATATCCACAGTAAAACGAGTCCTATATCGACATAACCTGAAAGGCCGCTCAGCAAGGAAGAAGCCACTGCTCCAAAACCGCCATAAAAAAGCCAGACTATGGTTTGCAACTGCACATGGGGACAAAGATTGTAATTTTTGGAGAAATGTCCTCTGGTCTGTTGAAACAAAAATAGAACTGTTTGACCATAATGTCCATCGTTATGTTTGGAGGAAAAAGGGGGCAGCTTGCAAGCCGAAGAACACCATCCCAACCGTGAAGCACGGTGGTGGCAGCATCATGCTGTGGGGGTGCTTTGCTGCAGGAGGGACTGGTGTACTTCACAAAATAGATGGCATCATGAGGAAGGAAAATTGTGTGGATATATTGAAGCAACATCTCAAGACATCAGTCAGGAAGTTAAAGCTTGGTCGCAAATGGGTCTTCCAAATGGACAATGACCCCAAGCATACTTCCAAAGTCAAGGTATTGGAGTGGCCATCACAAAGCCCTGACCTCAATCCTATAGAAAATGTGTGGGCAGAACTGAAAAAGCGTGTGCGAGCAAGGAGGCCTACAAACCTGACTCAGTTACACCAGCTCTGTCAGGAGGAATGGGCCAAAATTCACCCAACTTATTGTGGGAAGCTTGTGGAAGGCTACCCGAAACGTTTGACCCAAGTTAAACAATTTGAAGGCAATGCTACCAAATACTAATTGAGTGTATGTAAACTGCTGACCCACTGGGAATGTGATGAAATAAATAAAAGCTGAAATAAATCATTCTCTCTACTATTATTCTGACATTTCACATTCTTAAAATAAAGTGGTGATCCTAACTGACCTAAAACAGGGAATTTTTACTAGGATTAAATGTCAGGAATTGGGGAAAAACTGAGTTTAAATGTATTTGGCTAAGGTGCATGTAAACTTCCGACTTCAACTGTATCTCTGAAGACCATCCTGTTTTGATTTCTATTTGCCATATATTTTTCAACTAGGCTGGGATGTTTCACAAAAGTTCTGAATCTTTCTATTATCATAGTTTCTACAGATTGTAAATTAAAGATAAAATGTTTTGCTAAAAGTATTATTATTGATTGATTGACTTTTTAAATCACCCAGCAGTGCTATTTGCAGAGTTAGCTCCAGGTAAATGTTGCAATTCTTCAGCCATTCCTGAACCTGAGACTAAAAACAAGCTACATATGGACAGTACCAAAACAAATGATCTAATGATTCTGTCTCTTCGCAGCAAAATCTGCAGAGCTGGGATGGTTGTATCCCTCATATAAACAGTATAGCATTATATTGGTTGCAAGAATTTTGTATAATAATTTAAATTGAAAAACTCTAAATTTTGAATCCAGTGTCGTTTTGTATATCAGTTCATAAACCATGTGCCATTGAATCGGTACATCAAATCTCTTCCCAACTATTTTGCAGTGAATGTTCCTGAGTGGCCGACAGTTTTGACTTAAATCTACTTGAAAATCTATGGCAAGACCTGAAAATGGTTGCCTAGCAATGATCAACAACCAATTTGACAGAGCTTGAAGAATTTTGAAAATAATAATGGGCAAATGTTGCACAATCCAGGTGAGGAAAGCTCTTAGAGACTTACCCAGAAAGACTCTCAGCTGAAATCGCTGCCGAAGGTGCTTCTACAAAGTGTTGACTCAGGGGTATGAATACTTATGTAAATGAGATATTTCTGTATTTAATTTTCAATACATTTGCAAAAATTTATAAAAACATGTTTCACTTTGTCATTATGGGTTATTATTAACTTATGTAGAATGTTAGTGCACAAGTCCTATTTCTAATTCATTACAAACTGACAAAACTTTATTTACATTGACGTTTTTACATTATCACATTTAATTAATTACACATTTTTGTTAACTATACATTACAAAATTAAGGCTCATGAATAGCATCTATCTGTCTGTGGAATAATGTTGGTACTGTATGGTGTCTTGAAGGTGCAAAGGAAGAGATCCAGGCAGACTTGACTGTGGGATGTGATGGAGAGTTCTCTGCAATCCGGAAACAGTTCCTCCGTCAGAGCCGTTTCAACTACAGTCAGACTTACATCCCCCATGGGTACCTGCAGCTCACCATGCCCCCCATCAATGGAGAGGTTGGTCCTCTGATGCTCAGAACATGGCACAGGATCAGACCTGGGGCAATATTCACAAACAGTCTCGGAATAGCAGTGCTAGGATCAGTTTAGCCTTTTAGATAATAATGAAGAAGGTTATATGGAATGAGCTCTCCTGGTGAAATGGAACCAATGGTATAGTCCCAAAAGTGCATACCCAAACATTCAACACTTCAGGCAGGCTAAATAAAACGCACAATGTATTTGAAAGAAAGCAAATACTATTTAAACCCAGATCTGCACAGGATGTTTTTATAGTTAATTGTATCACCAGTGTTCCATTAAGGGTTGGGTGCCATCTCATTTTGTATGTTGGTCACCTTTTGGTGTATGCAAAGCTGCTGTGTCTGTTGTATATGATGTGTTTACCTCTTTATACTGTAATAATGCCCTAATTTATTTTACTTTGTATGCCATGAAGCCTAACTATCTGCACATATGGCCAAGCAACACATTCATGATGATTGCTCTGCCCAACTTGGTGAATGTAAATTAGAGACTGTGTATGTTTACCCCGTATGTCCATACTCTATATATCCTTTCAGCTTCATTATCAGGTGCTAAACTTGATAATAGAGCGTAGGCAAGTTTAAACATGTTGGAGAGATGTATTTGTGAAGTGTATACAGTATGAGGAAATTTATCTAAAATAGTCTCTAACTACTGCCTTTAACTAATGTAAAAGACAATATGGACTCATTAGAATATGTCAAAATAGTGTAATTTAAACATTGGAGTTACAGTGCATTTGGAAAGCATTCAGACCTTCACTTTTTCCACATTTTGTTACAGCCTTATTGTAACATTTTTTTAAAAATCCCTCATCAATCTACACACCATACCCCATAAGGACAAAGCAAACATTTATAAAATCTATAACAAAATTAAAAACAGAAATACCTTATTTACATAACCCTTTGCTATGAGACTCGAAATTGAGCTCAGGTGCTTACTGTTTCCTTTGATCATTCTTGAGATGTTTCTACAACTTGGAGTCCACCTGTGGTAAATTCAATTGAGTGGACATGATTTGGAAAGGCACACACCTGTCTATATAAGGTCCCACAGTTGACAGTGCATGTCAGAGCAAAAACCAAGCCATGAGGTCAAAGGAATTGTCCGTAGAGCTCAGAGACAGGATTGCGTCGAGGCACAGATCTGGGGAAGGGTACCAAAACATTTATGCAGCATTGAAGGTCCCCAAGAACACAGTGGCCTCCATCATTCTTAAATGGAAGAAGTTTGGAACCACCAAGACTCTTCCTAGAGCTGGCCGCTCGGCCAAACTGAGCAATCGGGGGAGAAGGGCCTTGGTCAGGGAGGTGACCAAGAACTCAATGGTCACTTTGACAGAGCTCCAGAGTTCCTCTGTGGAGATGGGAGAACCTTCCAATCAGGCCTTTATGGTAGAGTGACCAGACGGAAGCCACTCCTCAGTAAAAGGCACATGACAGCCCGCTTGGAGTTTGCCAAAAGGCACCTAAAGATTCTCAGACCATGAGAAACAAGATTCTCTGGTCTGATGAAACCAAGATTGAACTCTTTGGCCTGAATGCCAAGCATCACATCTGGAGGAAACCTGGCACCATCCCTACAGTGAAGCATGGTGGTGGCAGCATCATGCTGTGGGGATGTTTTTCAGCAGCAGGGACTGGGAGACTAGTCAGGATTGAGGGAAAGATGAACGGAGAAAAGTACAGAGAGATCCTTGATGAAAACCTGCTCCAGAGTGCTCAGGACCTCAGACAGGGGCGAAGGTTCACCTTCCAACAGGACAACAACTCTAAGCACACAGCCAAGACAACGCAGGAGTGGCTTTGGGACAAGTCTCTGAATGTCCTTGAGTGGCCCAGCCAGAGCCCGGACTTGAACCCTATCGAACATCTCTGGAGAGACCTGAAAATAGCTGTGCAGCAACACTCCCCATCCAACCTGACAGAGCTTGAGAGGGTCTGCAGAGAAGAATGGGAGAAAGTCCCCAAATACAGGTGTGCCAGGCTTGTAGCGTCATACCCAAGAAGACTCAAGGCTGTAATCGCTGCCAAAGGTGTTTCAACAAAGTACTGAGTAAAGGGTCTGAATACTTATGTAAATGTGATATTTCCGTGTTTAAAAAAAAGGAGAAAAAAGTGTTATAGCTTTGTCATAATGGGTATTGTGTGTAGATTGAATGAAGAAAAAAAACGAATACATTTTAGAATAAGGCTGTAACGTAACAAAAATGTGGAAAAAGTGAAGGGGTCTGAATACTTTCCGAATGCACTGTACATCGCACCTAAGCTGTATATGTCACAATAATGACATAGTGTATTTATACAGTATGTCATGTTGCAAAAGAGACTGATCACCGTTAGGAAGTCACAGTGTAAACAGGGTTATTTGACCCTTGACCTCAGAACATAGGTCTCCTGATCCAGCGCCATATGTTCACTTTACCTAAAATAAACTCTTTAGTCACTAAAACCTTTTTCACCATCTTCACTTCTCAAATCCCTGGTCCACAGGTCCTGCCCTAAATTTTAACATTCAAACAAAATGTCAGCAAAGTTTTATAGCAGATAGGCAGTAATCCCACCTCTCAACCTCCACCACTGCTACTATTAATCCCATTATGATAGTTCTGCCTGGCTGATTCAGAGAAAGCTGTTCTGTTTGAGTGTGGCCAGGTTAAAGCACTTAATTCAAGGGTACATTTGTACTGTTACTCAGTACAGCCCCAGGGTGCATTGGGAGGACGGTGAAAAATGCCCTGCTGCTGGGGAAACGCCACGGTAACGACACTCCTAGGACCCATGGGATAGGCCAGCACAGATCACATTACCATGCTGGTGTGGACGTTGATGCATGTTAACGGACTAAGTAATGGATTTGTCAATAAGCAACATCCATCAACTAGATGCATGGCATGTTAGCCACTCAGGGAGTTAATGGAAGTCATCAGGTCTCAGACAAGGTTACTGAGAGCATGGTTAACTGAATCACCATTAATAAGAATGTGTGAAATGAGAGCACTATCAGGTATTTTACTGCATAGTGTAAAACATAAAAAACACGGCCTCCCGAGTGGCCCAGCGGTCTAAGGCACTTCATCCCAGTGCTTGCAGCGTCGCTACAGACCCGTGTTCGATCCCGGGCTGTGTCGCAGCTGGCCGACACCGGGAGACTCATGAGGCGCCACACAATTGGCCAAGCGTCGTCCAGGTTAGGGTAGGGTTTGGCCGGCCAGGATGTCCTTGTCCCATCGCGCTCTAGCGACTCCTGTGGCAGGACGGGTGCATGCACGCTGACACGGTCGCCAGTTGTACTGTGTTTCCTCCGACACATTGGTGCTGCTGGCTTTCGGGTTAAGCGAGCAGTGTGTCAAGAAGCAGTGCGGCTTGGCAGGATCGTGTTTCGGAGGACGCATGGCTCTCGACCTTCACCTCTCCCGAGTCCGTACAGGAGTTGCAGCGATGGGACAAGACTGTAACTACCAATTCGAAATTGGGGAGTATTTAAATTGAAACTACTAAAACTAGATGTAAAAAATAAAATGATCTATACATTTTTTTATAATAAATATTTGACAACTAGCAATCACTAAAATAAAAGCTAGACAAAATCGATGAATTGGGGCGGCAGGTAGCTTAGTGGTTAAGAGCGTTGTGCCAGTAACCGAAAGGTCGCTGGTTCTAATCCCCGAGCCGACTAGGTGAAAAATCTGTTGATGTGCCCTCGAGCAAGGCACTTAACCCTAATTGCTCATGTAAGTCGCTCTGGATAAGAGCATCTGCTAAATGAGTAAAATGTAATTCAGGAGTATTGATTTCGTTTAAATGTTTGAGCATAAGAACACAGCATTAGCCATTGCAAAAGGTATAGAATTGCAGGACATTAGCTTTAAAACTGCAAAAAAATCCTAGCTCCATGTCAGAATGTATTGAATGGCATTAAAACACAGAAATTCTCTCTGCCGCCAAGATGGGGGCCTCAAAATGGTTCTTTCCCAGGGCCTTAACTGAATTCAGCTGCGCAGATGGGCTGACAGCATCCATTGCCACGCCCACCACCTAAGCCCCTTTTAGATCCAGAAAAAAACCAGACTATGTTCAGGCATACTGCGTTCATCTCCATATTGTTTGTTCTTATGACAAGACTTTCACCTGCACACTCTTCATGCCTTTTGAGGAGTTTGAGAAAGTTACCACGGGCGACCAGGTCATCAAGTTTTTCCAGAAATACTTTCCCGACGCCATCCCACTAATAGGAGCGTAAGTGACTTTCTCTCCCCAGTCCCTCCATCCTGCCATCCATCCTTACCTCCCTTTCATTTTCCTGCATCAGGGCAGCTCAAACAGCCGCTGTCTCTCGAGTGTGAAATTACTGACCCACCGTTACATGGCCTGGAGAGCTGAGTTTTTTATTTGAGCTGAACAGCAAGTGAGATAGGACAGGGACGGGGTGGAGAAACAGCTGAGGTGTGTAACTCTTAAAGGTATTTTCAGGGTTGATTTGAAATGAGGCAGAAGAAACCACTGAATTGCTGTTTACTTTTAGAATCACCCACACACAGTCTAAATTCACAGTTAAATTATCTTATTTATTTTGAATGAAAGAATGTTACGCCTACAATATAACATACCTAGCTCAGTGTGTTGTTTAAAGTCCTAGCTGCACTCCTCAGCCAATGCAAGCCTGAAGAATATGACTATATTCTCCTCTTATGAGATACAGTGGTTGAAAAGTGCGCATGGATAAGGTTCTACAGTGCAGCTGTATACGAGAAATCAGCACGTACCACACTATGCATATCAATGTCATAGTGGTCATTCTGTGTCTCAGTTAAGAGCATGGTGCTAGCAATGCCAAGGTTAATTGTATGCCACGCAACACATACATACTCTATGCTATTAATGCATTCACTGCACTCACTGTAATTTGCTTTGGATAAAAGCATCTGCTCAGTGGCATACATTATTATTATAAGATATGTGACCTTGATTCAATGTAATTTCCAAAATATTGTTGACTCAATGTTATTTGAAACATGTTGTAGATTCACGCGCAGAGCGCGGCAGGTGTTTATTTCGCCTTCGCAAAAGGCAGGAATCGTGGTCACAGGCAGGCAATGGTCATACACAGGTAGGCAAACAGGCAGGAGAATCAAAAACTAGGACTGAAGGCTATAACTGGTTCTCACAAACAAGCTATAAAAAGGCTTAGTAGAGTCAAAACAAACAATACCTCACAAGGCACAAACAGAATGAACTGAACTAAATAAGGAGCTAATGAGACCAGGTGAGTAACTAACACAGGTGAAATCAATGAACAAAAATGAAAGACAGGGCTACGTTCAAGAACACAAAGAAACAGGGCTACGTTCAAGAACACAATGTTGACTAAGAAAATAAATACAGAACCTTACAGTACCCCCCACCCCCTCCAAGTGAGGCTCCTGACGACCCAACGGCACCGGAGGGTGGAGCAGGCGGGCGGGGGAGCAGAGGAAGCCGCCTACCTCGGGGGCGAGGTCCGGCAGGCTGGTTCGACAAGGTGGTGTACTGACCCGATGTTCTGCGTCGAGGCTGATGTCCAGTGGGTCTGTTCGGGGGTCAACCCAGAGGTCGGGGAGCGGGACGATCTGGACGGTTACGGTGGAATGCCTGAATCATCTCTGGGTTGAGGATGTCCTGGTTGGGAACCCAGGACCGGTCTTCAGGCCCATAACCTTCCCAGTCCACTAGATAGTGGATGCGACCTCTCAGGCGTTTGGAATCAAGGATGGCCTGAATGGCGTAGGCAGGTTCCCCTCCGACGTCCAACGGTAGGGGCGCACTGCGGGTTGAGACTGGAGGATGAAGAGGACTGAAGGTGACCGGTTTTAACAGACACATGGAAGGACGAGGAGATTTTATACTGACGGGGTAACTGGAGGCAGTACGTGACAGGGTTGATGCAATGGGTTATCTTGAAGGGACCAATGAAGCGATGACAGAACATTTTGCAGGGGAGGCGGAGCCGGATGTCTCTGGTAGAGAGCCACACACGCTGTTCGGGGTGAAAGAGTGGCGTAGGTCGGTGGCGTCTGTCGGCAAAGCGTTTATGGGTATTAGAGGCTTCCTGCAGATGCCGGTGAGAGGTCTCCCATACCTGCTCACTCTGCCGAAACCAGTCGTCGACAGCTGGGACAGTACCAGGCTCCGCCTCCCAGGGAAATATGGGGGGTTGGTAACCAAGTACACACTGAAAAGGAGTAAGGCGAAGAGATGAATGCATGAGTGAGTTCTGAGCGTATTCGTGCCAGGCCATATACCGACACCAGTCGTGTGGAGAGCCAGAACATTGTTGGCGGAGGTACTTCCCTATTTCTTGGTTCAGGCATTCCGTCTGCCCGTTGGTCTGGGGATGGTACCCGGAGGAGAGGCTGAGGGCGACTCCCAGTCGGTCACAGAAGGCTCGCCACACCCGGGAGACAAACTGGGGCCCGCGGTCAGAGACAATGTCCTCCGGAATCCCATACAGACTGAACACCTGCTGGAACATACACTCAGCCAATTCCATGGCATTAGGTAAATGAGGAAGAGGAACCAGACGACAAATTTGTTTTAAACGGTCTATTATGACAAGGATGGTGGTGTTACCAGAGGATTCAGGAAGGTCTGTGATGAAGTCAACAGCTATGTGGGACCAGGGTCTGTGAGGGATTGGCAAAGGTTGAAACTTACCGGAAGGGAGATGACGAGGGCTTTTGGTTTGGGCGCAGACTGGACAGGAGAGTATGTAATCCCTTACGTCGGATGCCAGTGAGGACCACCAGAATTTACGGGCTAGAAGTTTGGTGGTTTGTGTAATGCCCGTATGTCCTGACCCCAAGGACGTGTGACACCATTGCATCAGTTGGGGTCTAAAAGCTGATGGTACGTAACTCTTCCCAGCTGGTGTCTCTGGAGGTGCCGGGTCTGAGGTTAGGGCTTCTTGTATAGCAGAGTGAACCTCCCACTGTACCGGTCCCATAATGCAAGAGGAAGGAAGAATGGGTGTAGGGTCTGAGTTACTGGTCGGAAGGTCAAACTGGCGGGAGAGAGCATCAGCTTTTACGTTTTTCTTTCCAGGGATGTAAGTAACATGAAAATGGAAGTGTGTGAAGAAGAGAGCCCAGCGGGCTTGTCTGGAGTTTAACCTCTTGGCCCCTCTGATATATTCCAGATTACGATGATCTGTTAGGACAAGAAAGGGATGTTGTGCGCCCTCCAACCAGTGGCGCCACTCCTCGAGGGCCAGCTTGATAGCAAGGAGTTCTCTTTTCCCCACATTGTAATTCCTTTCAGCGGCGGATAACTTCCTGGAGAAGAAGGCACAGGGATGTGATTTGGGAGGTGTTCCCACCCGCTGAGAGAGTATGGCTCATACTCCTATTTCAGAGGCATCAACCTCCAGGGTGAAAGGAAGGGTCGGATCAGGTTGGCGAAGGACAGGAGCTGAGGTGAAGAGGCGTTTCAAGTTGTTGAAAGCAGTCAGGGCAGTATCAGTCCATTGAAGGTTCTGGGTCTTTTGGCTGGTAAGGGCAGTGAGGGGAGCGGCAGTAGAACTGAAGTTCCGAATGAACTGGCAATAGAATTTGGAGAACCCAATGAAACTTTGGAGTTCCTTAACGGTGGTGGGTTTGGGCCAGTTACTGACGGCGGTGACTTTGTTCTCATCCATGCAGACCCCTCCAGGTGTCAGTACGAAACTGAGGAAGTTTACTGAGGTTACATGGAAGGTGATCTTTTCAGTCTTCACATAAAGGTTATGGTCAAGGAGCCGTTGAAGAACCTTTTGTACATGCTGTATGTGTTCCTTCAGGGAGTGGGAGTAAATCAGGATGTCATCAATGTAGACGATGAGAAAGCGGTTGATCATATCCTGGAAAACCTAGTTCATAAAGGATTGGAAGATGGCAGGGGTGTTAGTAAGGCCGTAGGGCATGACCAGGTATTCATAGTGCCCTCGTGCGGTGATAAAGGCCGTCTTCAATTCGACGCCTTCACGTATACAGACAAGGCTATATGCACTTCACAGGTCGAGTTTTGTATAGATGTTGGCGCGGCCCACTTGTTCAAGGGTCGCTGGGATCAGAGGAAGAGGGAAACAGTTATTGACCGTGACGTCATTCAGGGAATGGTAATCAATACATAGACAGAGACCACCGTCCTTTTTTTCAACGAAGAAGAAGCTGGATGCAGCCGGGGAAGAAGGACGATTGAAACCGTTTGCTTCATCAATGTAGTTCTCCATTGCCTCATTTTCTGGGATAGATAGGGGGTATACACGGCCCTTCGGTGGGCTTTACTGGGCGTATTCCAATGGTATAGTGGGTGGCACTGCAGAGGCAGATTCCTCAATGGTGGTGGCTCTGCAGGGTAGGCTGAAACAACTGGTGAAGCAGGTAGAAGACAGTAGTTCACCTTGTCGCCACGAGATGGCAGGGTCGTGACTACAAAGCCAGGGGTGTCTGAGGATGAGTGGCTGTTTGGGGGATGAGAGTTCCATGAGTTGAATGGTTTCGGTGTGGAAGACTCCAATCTGGAGGGTGACGCTTTATGTCAGGTGCGTAATGAAGCCCGTGCCCAATGGCTGCCCGTCCAGGGTGTTAATCCTTTAGGGAGGGGTGACAGGTGTTAGATGAATGTCAAGCTCTTGGACTAGCAGGTGATCAATAAAATTACCTGCTGCTCCCGAAACTATCAAGCCCTCTATGTACTTAGTAACCCCCTTCAATACTGGGATGGAGAATTGCTTCTGGGAGATATTTAGAAATAAGGACACGCCTACCTGCAAGGCAGCGGAGGGACCATTCTCATCTCTCCGTGGGGGGCGAACAGGGCAATGGCTGAGTAGGTGATCTTTCCCTCCACAGTATAGGCAGAACCCTTCTTGGATCCGCCTTTGACGTTCGATACACGGGAGAGGAGCATGGCCCAACTGCATGGGCTCTGGAAGACTCTGACGAAATTACGGAATCATGGAAAGAGAAGATTTCAGGTTCCTGGGTGGCAGAGTTCTTCGACGGTCGGCGATGTGGTGGTTGATGGAGATGGACATACAGTGAGGGAAAAAAGTATTTGATCCCCTGCTGATTTTGTATGTTTGCCCACTGACAAAGACATGATCATTCCATAATTTTAATGGTATGTTTATTTGAACAGTGAGATTTTAATGAGGGAAATAAGTATTTGACCCCTCTGCAAAACACGACTTAGATCTTGGTGGCAAAACCCTTGTTGGCAATCACAGAGGTCAACGTTTCTTGTAGTTGGCCACCAGGTTTGCACACATCTCAGGAGGGATTTTGTCCCTCTCCTCTTTGCAGATCTTCACCAAGTCATTAAGGTTTCGAGGCTGACGTTTGGCAACTCGAACCTTCAGCTCCCTCCACAGATTTTCAATGGGATTAAGGTCTGGAGACTGGCTAGGCCACTCCAGGACCTTAAGGTGCTTCTTCTTGAGCCACTCCTTTGTTGCCTTGGCCATGTGTTTTGGGTCATTGTCACACTGGAATACCCATCCACGACCCATTTTCAATGCCCTGGCTGAGGGCATGAGGTTCTCACCCAAGATTTGACGGTACATGGCCCCGTCCATTGTCCCTTTGATGCGGTGAAGTTGTCCTGTCCCCTTAGCAGAAAAACACCCCCAAAGCATAATGTTTCCACCTTCATGTTTGACGGTGGGGATGGTGTTCTTGGGGTCATAGGCAGTATTCCTCCTCCTCCAAACACGGCGAGTTGAGTTGATGCCAAAGAGCTCGATTTTGGTCTCATCTGACCACAACACTTTCACCCAGTTCTCCTCTGAATCATTCAGATGTTCATTAGCAAACTTCAGACTGGCCTGTATATGTGCTTTCTTGAGCAGGGGGACCTTGCGGGCGCTGCAGGATTTCAGTCCTTCACGGCATAGTGTGTTACCAATTGTTTTCTTAGTGACTATGGTTCCAGCTGCCTTGAGATCATTGACAATATCCTCCAGTGTAGTTCTGGGCTGATTCCTCACTGTTCTCATGATCATTGCAACTCCACGAGGTAAGATCTTGCATGGAGCCCCAGGCCGAGGGAGATTGACAGTTATTTTGTGTTCCATTTGCGATTAATCGCACCAACTGTTATCACCTTCTCACCAAGCTGCTTGACGATGGTCTTGTAGCCCATTCCAGCCTTGTGTAGGTCTACAATCTTGTCTCTGACATCCTTGGAGAGCCCTTTGGTCTTGGCCATGGTGGAGAGTTTGGAATCTGATTGATTGATTGCTTGTGTGGACAGGTGTCTTTTATACATGTAACAAACTGAGATTAGGAGCACTCCATTTAAGAGTGTGCTCCTAATCTCAGCTCGTTACCTGTATAAAAGACACCTGGGAGCCAGAAATCTTTCTGATTGAGAGGGGGTCAAATACATATTTCCCTCATTAAAATGCAAATCAATTTATAACATTTTTGACATGCGTTTTTCTGGATTTTTTTGTTGGTATTCTGTCTCTCACTGTTCAAATAAACCTACCATTAAAATTATAGACTGATCATTTCTTTGTCAGTGGGCAAATGTACAAAATCAGCAGGGGAACAAAAACTTTTTTCCCTCACTGTACGAATGTATTGATTTAAATCCTGAAGGTCACCTCTACAGGCCAGCTCCGCCTGAAGTTCCCTGTTGAGCCATCTTCGGTAGACGGTAACAAAGCAGCCTCACTCCATCCACTCCCTGCAGCCATGATATGAAGACCCTAAATAAGATCTGGTGCAACCAATTACCTTCAGAAGTCATATAATTAGTTAAATAAAGTCCACCTGTGTGCAATCTAAGTGTAACACGATCTCAGTATATCTACACCTGTTCTGAAAGGCCCCAGAGTCTGCAACATCACTAAGCAAGGGCCACCATCAAGGAAGAAGCACCATGAAGACCAAGGATCTCTCCAAACAGGTCAGAGGTCAGGGACAAAGTTGTGGAAAAGTACAGATCAGGGTTTGGTTATAAAAAAATATCTGAAACTTTGAACATCCCACGGAGCACTATTAAATCCATTATTAAAAAATTGAAAGAATATGGCACCACAACAAACCTGCCAAGAGAGGGCCGCCCACCAAAACTCACGGACCACTCAAGGAGGGCATTAATCAGAGAGGCAACAAAGAGACCAAAGATAAACCTGAAGGAGCTGCAAAGATCCACAGCTGAGATTGGAGTATCTGTCCATAGGACCACTTTAAGCCGTACACTCCACAGAGCTGGGCTTTACGGAAGAGTGGCCAGAAAAAAGCCATTGCTTGAAGAAAAAAATAAGCAAACACGTTTGGTGTTCGCCAAAAGGTATGTGGGAGACTCCCCAAACATATGGAAGAAGGTAGTCTGGTCAGATGAGACTAAAATTGAGCTTTTTGGCCATCAAGAAAAACGTCTGGCGCAAACCCAACTCCTCTCATCACCCCGACAACACCATCCCCACAGTGAAGCATGGTGGTGGCAGCATCATGCTGTGGGGATGTTTTTCATTGGCAGGGACTGGGAAACTGGTCAGAATTGAAGGAATGATGGATGGCGCTAAATACAGGGAAATTCTTGGGGGAAACCTGTTTCAGTCTTCCAGAGATTTGAAACTGGGACGGAGGTTCACCTTCAGCTGTCTGTGACCAGCAGGACAATGACCCTAAGCATACTGCTAAAGCAACACTCTGGTAGTTTAAGGGGAAACATTTAAATGTGTTGGAATGGCCTAGTCAAAGCCCAGACCTCATTCCAATTGAGAATCTGTGGTATGACTTAAAGATTGCTGTACACCAGCGGAACCCATCCAACTTGAAGGAGCTGGAGCAGTTTTGCCTTGAAGAATGGGAAAAAATCCCAGTGACTAGATGTGCCAAGCTTATAGAGACATACCCCAAGAGACTTGCAGCTGTAATTGCTGCAAAATGTGGCTCTACAAAGTATTGACTTTGGGGGGGTGAATAGTTATGCACGCTCAAGTTTTCAGTTTTTTGTCTTATTTCTTGTTTGTTTCACAATAAAACATATTTTGCATCTTCAAAGTGGTAGGCATGTTGTGTAAATCAAATTATACAAACCCCCCCAAAATCTATTTTAATTTCAGGTTGTAAGGCAACAAAATAGGAAAAATGCCAAGGGGGTTGAATAATTTCGCAAGCCACTGTATATGGGCAGAAAGCTTAAATTCTTGTTAATCTTACTGAACTGTCTAATTTACAGTAGCTATTACAGTGAAAAAATACCATGCTATTGTTTGAGGAGAGTGCACAACAACAAAAAACGTATCACGGCAACTGGTTTGATACATTCACCTCTGAAGGCAAATAATGTACTTATATTGTGGTCCTCTGTAGCTCAGCTGGTAGAGCACGGCGCTTGTAACGCCAAGGTAGTGGGTTCGATCCCCGGGACCACCCATACACAAAAAATGTATGCACGTATGACTGTAAGTCGCTTTGGATAAAAGCGTCTGCTAAATGGCATATTATTATATTCAGTAATCTTGCTCTGATTTGTCATCCTAAGGGTCCCAGAGATAAAATGTAGCATAGTTTTGTTTGTTAAAATCAATTTTTATATTCAAATGTAGGATCTGGGTTCTACAGTTTGAAACCCTGCTGTCTCTTGCTCCACACCCACCCCGCCCGGCCATCTAGATGTGTGAAAGTTAGTGTATAAGCTAATGATCCATCATATATGACATTCCTGGGAGTGTGTAAACTTACATTTTGTATTACCATATCATTTATGTATGTTCTCTATAGTTATGTACCTGAAAATGTATCAATTGACCAATTCGGCACATTTGGGCAGACTTGATGCAAAATAGTCCGGTATTGCAATGCTTCACTGGATCAATCTGAAACTTTGCACACACACTGCTGCCATCTATTGACCAAAATCTAAATTGCGTCTAAACTGCAATATTATATTGTGGCCTTTCTCTTGCATTTCAAAGATGATGGAACAAAAAAATAAATTGAAAACGCATGTTTTTTTGTTTGTATTACCTTTCACCAGATCTAATGTGTTATATTCTCCTACATTATTTTCACATTACCACAAACTTCAAAGTGTTTCCTTTAAAATGGTATCAAGAATATGCATATCCTTGCTTCAGGTCCTGAGCTACAGAAAGTTAGATTTTAGGTGAAAATTGAAAAAAAGGGTCCGATCATTAAGAGGTTAAAAATAAAAAACAGAAAAACCTTATTTACATAAGTATTCAGACCCTTTGCTATGAGACACAAAATTGAGCTCAGGTGCATCCTGTTTCCATTGATCATCCTTGATGTTTCTACAACTTGATTGGAGTCCACCTGTGATAAATTCAATTGATTGGACATGATTTGGAAAGGCACTCACCTGTCTATATAAGGTCCCACAGTTGACAGTGCAAAAACCAAGCCATGAGGTCGAAGGAATTGTCTGTAGAGCTCAGAGACAGGATTGTGTCGAGGCACAGATCTGGGTAAGGGTACC
The DNA here is from genome assembly GCF_964263955.1 of Coregonus lavaretus. Classification (NCBI taxonomy): domain Eukaryota; kingdom Metazoa; phylum Chordata; class Actinopteri; order Salmoniformes; family Salmonidae; genus Coregonus; species Coregonus lavaretus. The sequence continues at coordinate 22,975,522 of NC_140023.1, forward strand.
AAAAAATGTCTGCAGCTTTGAAGGTCCCCAAGAACACAGTGGCCTCCATCATTCTTAAATGGAAGAAGTTTGGAACCACCAAGACTCTTCCTAGAGCTGGCCGCCCGGCCAACCTGAGCAATCGCAGAAGAAGGGCCTTGGTCAGGGAGGTGACCAAGAACCCAATGGTCCCTCTGACAGAGCTCTAGAGTTCCTCTTTGGAGATGGGAGAACCTTCCAGATCAACCATCTCTGCAGCACTCCACCAATCAGGCCTTTATGGTTGAGTGGCCAGACGGAAGCCACTCCTCAGTAAAAGGCACATGACAGCCCGCTTGGAGTTTGCCAAAAGGCACCTAAAGATTCTCAGACCATGAGAAACAAGATTCTCTGGTCTGATGAAACCAAGATTGAACTCTTTGGCCTGAATGCCAAGCATCACATCTGGAGGAAACCTGGCACCATCCCTACAGTGAAGCATGGGGGTGGCAGCATCATGCTGTGGGGATGTTTTTCAGCAGCAGGGACTGGGAGACAAGTCAGGATCGAGGCAAAGATGAACGGAGCAAAGTACAGAGAGATCCTTGAGGAAAACCTGCTCCAGAGCACTCATGACCTCAGACTGTGCGAAGGTTCACCTTCCAACAGGACAATGACCCCAAGTACACTTCCAAGAAAACGCAGGAGTGGCTTCGGGACAAGTCTCTGAATGTCTTTGAGTGGCCCAACCAGAGCCCGGACTTGAACCCGATCGAACATCTCTGGAGAGACCTGAAAATAGCTGTCCAGCAACGCTCCCCATCCAACCTGACAGAGCTTGAGAGGATCTGCAGAGAAGAATGGGAGAAACTTCCCAAATACAGGTGTGCCAAGCTTGTAGCGTCATAGTCAAGAAGACTTGAGGCTGTAATCGCTGCCAAAGATGATTCAACAAAGTACTGAGTAAAGGGTCTGAATACTTATGTAAATGTGATATTTCCGTGTTTAAAAAATAAATAACAATTTAGCAAACATTTCTAAAAATCTGTGTGTGTGTGTGTGTGTATTAATATACAGAAATCAAATAAAACATTTTCAAATGAATATGCAACCATTTAAACAACTACATTATCATAAGAAGCAAAAACATATTTTACTTACTGATCGAAAAGTGGATATTTTCCTTCCAAAAACATTTATTTGGCGCTGGAATCAAAACCATTCATTCTGTGTCACTCTCTCGGTCAATTTTTGCAATAATCTCATTCAAATTTGTATACTTGGACTTCGATTTAGCTTTTCCACTCTTAGTAGCCATGTTTTACTTTTTCAATTTTGAGAAGAGTTTGTAGAAGACAATGAACCGCTGCGTAACGTAAACTACTGTGCGTCCTGTTTGCTTTCGCCTTGAGAATGATCACTGTTGCGCACAGCTCTAGCATGATGGTTGTTTGTGTTACAAAGGGCGTTTACATAGCCCAGCGCATTGGCTATCTAGCTAGCTATGTTATTGGACCAAGACACTGTCAATCAAGTGAACACCACTCGCCTCATTGGTGCGTAATGATGGCTGACCTTCATGGGCTAATTGACGTATTGTGTAGCCAATACGTAATGTAGAATGATGACACAAGTTTGGCTGCGTGTCTTCACTGTTCTTTCATGCGCAATGACGCACCTGGTCTCTCTACTGCTTATCAACTATTCCTCTATATTGTGGATTTATTTTGAAAATTGGTACAGATTTGAATGATTTTATGTATGGTATGATTGCTAAATAACCTATTGCAGAGCTGGGCAAAGGATCCAACTACCACTATTGTCACAATGGATAGAGGGCACGATAGACAGTTGACTGGTAGACTATCTTGACCTGTTGTAGAGTAAGCGCACAGAAAAGCGTAGTGCATAAGGGAAGTACCAAAACACCTTGATAGGGGAGGCGCATACAAGCAGATGAGGACATTATATAGCAAAACCTGCCAAATGGTGAATGTAAATCAGGGAAAAAACGCACTACCCTCCCCTGTGCCCAATAAAAAAACACTTCCCAAAGCAAAAAAAAAGTTTGACAACCCTCCCATATTTTGGACCAGACCTCAGTAAACGTCAAACTGTCCCTAAGTGTTAATTATTACAGGGCTCCAGACTAACATTTTCCTCTGGTGTCACTGGTGTTACTAACTTTTACAGTTGGTGGCACCAGCCCAATCATTTTATAAAGTAATTCATAGTTTATTAAGAAGTGTAATAAATAAACTACTGAGGTATTCAATAAATAAGTTGTTTCATCTAACATGTCCAAGCAGAAATACATGATTCAATATATTTTTATGTGCAACTTAATCCGGGTATTCTCATGAATTTTGGGTTGACAATTAGACTATAGTAAAAAATATCCAGATTTTTTCTTCAATAATGACATACATCTTTATGTGCACTAATATTATAGGCTCATTAATTTGGGTTTCAACACTTGAGAAAGTGGAAACTCAAAACACATTAACTAGATCACTAACTCTAAATATAATACCCACTGCTTGTAGCAATGTATTCATCCAACAGTAAATTGAATGTCCTAAAAAAACGTTGCAGTTGTAGGCTACTACCCATGAGACCTATAGGCCTAAGCCCTCTCAATGGCCGGTACGCATTTTGCATGTGCGCCGCTCAATATCTCAAAGCCTTATCAAATAGTTTGGTTGTAAAATACTGTAGTTGCTATATAGCTGAATATTGAGAGTTGAGAAATAAACATTATACCTACAGAAAGCTGAGACTCTCCTCTCTTCAACAGGGACAAGGGGACGGAGCTTCCAAATATGTGTTTTTCCCGCAATTGCATTTTTTTATGTTATGCAATCAGAATGCGGCAGGTCCCAACGAAACAGGCACACCGTTAGGGCAGACACTTTCATTACAGGAATCATGAGGATAATGCACTTTACTGTTTAACCAAATCATTTTTTTAGCCACCCAAAAAATAGGACGTTTTGAGTGAGATGACAATGTAAAATGTGCTCTTTCTACATTTATAGGCACTCTTTCCTTTTTTTTTTACGATCAATGATCTTGGCTGTCTAATGACAGAGTCAAAGCAGGTCTTTGACTTTGAATGTGAGTTTGTGTGACAGCTCAGCCTATCAGAAAACTGGACCGGCCCATCTTGGTAGGGGGGTCAGCCATTGCCCACTGATCAACCAAAGGCTCATTATAGATTAGTATATAATGTCACCTTATAAATTTGTTTTATATTTTGTGTGTGTCAATTTCGACCAGCCTAACCAACAAAAAATTTTCCAGCCCTTCTGGCATTTACTAGAATTGCCAGATGGCCAATCAGTCCCTGTAGGGGAAGACCAAGGAGGATTATCAAAGGAGCTCTGTCTGGAGCCTGGAGCCGCTGGAGTTTCTCATCACTGCAGCCTGTGGGACCAGTCTGATCTCCACTGCAATCTTTTCCCTCTTTAATTACATTCATATTATTCTACATAAAGGTAATTCCACCAAATGTAATTTCACAGTGATTGCATTTATCACTGTAGAGCAGGGTTTCCCAAACTCGGTCCTCGGGACCCCAAGGGGTGAACCTTTTGGTTGTTGCCCTAACACTACACAACTAATTCAAATTATCAAAGCTTGATGATTAGTTGATTATTTGAATCAGCTGTGCGGTGCTAGGGCAAAAACCAAAACGTGCACCCCTTGGGGTCCCGAGGACTGAGTTTGGGAAACCCTGCTCTAGCGCGTGTGGTGAAATTAAATATAGGCAGGGGTGAAAGTAAGCTGGTCCGGTCCGGCAAAATAAATAGTTTCAACAGATTCAAAGAATACTGTAGGCTAGTACCCTATTTATCATTTCCGCATGTCAGTCGCATGAAACATTTGCAAATAGACCTGAAAACATCTGGAATATGCTCCAAAATGCTGTGTGTGTAATGAATACTCGGACAGAGTGGTAAGATCCAATCGCAGAATAGCGATGCTTTATTAGAGTACAGACAAGGGAATAGCTTAATCGTGGTCGGGCGGGCTGTGGTCAAAACCGGGCCAGGCAGAGACAGGCAGAGGAACCAAGGGAGCGGGCTTAGTCGTAGTCGAGGTCACAGGCACAGGATCAGAGAACGGTAATCACTGGGGTAGACAAGTAGAGGATTAAGCAATTCGGGAAGTCAAACACCAAGGCACAGGTCGGATACACGGGTAATCAAAAACAACAAACTCTATCTCTCTCGGAACAAAAACGCTTAGCAAGTCACAATGGAACAATACCTCGCGCCGACTGAGCTTCTGAGCACACCTTAAATCCTACACTAATTACTGACAGGTGTGCTCAGAACTCAGGTGAACCAGATCGAGTCTGATGACTCCCCCTCTCTGTAGATCGGGGAAGTGTCAGACTCTGTCTAGAACCAGCCAACCCCCGATCCCTTACAGTATCCCCCTCCCCAGGGCCGGCTCCTGACGGCCTTCTACCTCTACCGGGTGGTCTTCCTCTGGGTCGGGGTCCTGGATGATCTGGGTGTTCAGCGTGGAAGGTGGCCTTGAGAGCGGGGTCCAGTAGGTCCTTAGCAGGGACCCAGGACCGTTCCTCAGGTCCATATCCCTCCCAGTCCACGAGATATTCGATGCCCCCTCGTCTCCGTCTTGACTCCAGTATCTCGTGGACAGTATAGGTGGTGTCCTGTTCCTCCTCCAAAGGTGGTGTAGTAGGTTGTTGAGCGATGGGGGGGTACATCGGGCTATAGTGGACAGGTTTCAGCAGGGAGACGTGGAACGTAGGGTTTATCCTGTAGTGTCGAGGGAGTAACAGACGGTAGGTGACAGGGTTAATACGTCTCTGTACCTTGAAGGGACCAATGTACCTGGGTTGGAGCTTCTTGCAGCTCCGTCGGAACCGCAGGTCTCGGGTAGACAGCCACACTCGCTGCCCGGGTTGATAAGTGGGAGTAGGTCTCCGGCGTCGGTCGGCGTAGGTCTTTTGCTGTTGTGAGGCTTGACTGAGATGTTGATGGGCCGTCTCCCAGACCTGCGCACTCCGACGGAACCACTCGTCCACCGCCGGTACCATCCCGGGTGCGGTATCCCACGGGAACAGGGGTGGTTGATACCCTAGAACACACTGAAAGGGCGTGGACGAGTGAGTTCTGAGCATACTCTACCCAAGGAAGGAATCGGCTCCACTCTTGCGGCTGCCGCGAACATTGTTGCCGTAGATACTTCCCAATTTCCTGGTTGAGCCGTTCTGTCTGCCCATTGGCCTGGGGATGATATCCGGAGGTGAGGCTCACCGAGATGCCCAAGCGTTCGCAGAAGGCCTTCCAAACCCGGGATACGAACTGGGGTCCCCGGTCGGAAACAATATCCTCCGGAACACCAAACTGCCGGAACACCTGGTTAAACATAGTCTCCGCCATCTGAGTGGCGTTAGGTAAACGGGTCATGGGTACTAACCGACACATCTTGGAGAATCGATCGATGACCACGAGAATTACAGTATGGCCCTCTGATTCTGGTAGGTTGGTAACAAAGTCCATAGCAATGTGCGACCAGGGTCGTTGAGGAGTTGGCAATGGCATCAGCTTACCCTCCGGTAGTGCTCGAGGCGCCTTGGACTGAGCACATACTGGGCAGGATAATACGTAGTCTCTGACGTCATCTGTGAGGGAATCCCACCTGTATTTTCGACTGATGAGTCGTGTAGTTCGAGTGATTCCGGGATGACCAGATCCTAGCGACGTGTGGCACCATTCCATCAGTTGAGGTCGAAGCGGAGCTGGTACAAACACCTTCGACACCGGGGTTTCTGGAGGGGCTGGTTCCGCTTGTAGGCTCTCCTGAATCGTGTCATCGATAGCCCACCTCACAGGACCAGCACGGCAACTCATGGGGAGGATAGGTTCTGGTTCAACCGGTCTGTCAGCGCGCTCGAACCGTCGGGAAAGCGCGTCCGCCTTACAATTCTTGGACCCGGGAATATAAGAGACAGTGAATTGGAAACGGTTGAAGAATAAAGACCACCTTGCCTGTCGGGAGTTCAGTCGTTTGGCACTGTGAAGATACTCCAGGTTGCGGTGGTCCGTGACCACTTGGAACGGATGAGCTGCTCCCTCCAGCCAATGTCTCCACTCCTCCAGTGCTAACTTCACCGCCAGTAATTCACGATTTCCCACGTCGTAGTTCTGCTCGGCCGGATTCAGCTTCTTAGAAAAAAAAGCACAGGGTCGTGATTTGGGCGGCTCACCTTGGCGCTGGGATAGCACGGCTCCCACTCCAACCTCCGAGGCGTCCACCTCCACGATGAACAGCAAGGTAGGATCCGGCTGACATAAAATGGGAGCGGTGGTAAATCGTTGTTTCAATGTCTCAAAAGCCCGCACTGCCCCCTCCGTCCATTTCAGACCACGACCCTTGTGGCTGGTCATCGCCGACAGGGGAGCTGCGGTTGTGCTGAAATTACGCACGAACCGTCTATAGTAATTGGCAAAATTCATGGTCTCTCTCTCTCTCTCTCTCTCTCTCTCTCTCTCTCTCTCTCTCTCTCTCTCTCTCTCTCTCTCTCTCTCTCTCTCTCTCTCTCTCTCTCTCTCTCTCTCTCTCTCTCTCTCTCTCTCTCTCTCTCTCTCTCTCTCTCTCTCTCTCTCTCTCTCTCTCTCGGAACAAAAACGCTTAGCAAGTCACAATGGAACAATACCTCGCGCCGACTGAGCTTCTGAGCACACCTTAAATCCTACACTAATTACTGACAGGTGTGCTCAGAACTCAGGTGAATCAGATCGAGTCTGATGACTCCCCCTCTCTGTAGATCGGGGAAGTGTCAGACTCTGTCTAGAACCAGCCAACCCCCGATCCCTTACAGTGTGGTTCGACAATAACACAGACATTTTGCCAAAGCAGAGATGAGTGGTTGAGACCGAGATGCACATGGACAGCAGTGTACACATCAATTCAGGTTACAAGACTTGTGTAGGCCTAATGAATGACAATCACCAAATGTCATTCATTACACTTTTTGGTGTTTTGTAACTGATGTCTCTTTGCATTTATCAAATGGCACTGTATGGATGCCGGAATTATTTTAGAGTGGAGTAGCCTAATAGTTGGAATAGTAACTGCCCACTGGGCACAAACGTCAGTTCATCGTCTAGTTTTGATTTACATTTGGTTGAGTTGTCAACTAATGTGAATTCAACATGAAATCAACAAAAAATGTCACCATGACATTGGATTTAGATAAAAAGTTGGGTGAAAAAGAGACGAAATGCCCTTACATTTATGACTTTTTTCAAATTCAAACAGTTTTCCACGTTGATTCAACATCATCATGTTTTTGTTTTTTTATGACGTGGAAACAACGTGGATTCAACCAGTTTTTGCCCAGTGGGTGAGGTCCTGGACACTGACTGTAGGCCTCATGTAGCCTATGATAATAATAACTAATATTAAGTGTTTTGTCTCTGGAACAGGAGTAGAGAAATATAATGTATTTCTTTCAGCATCTTGAGAGAAATAAACGTACAATTTATTTCAGGGACATACTGTAAAGGCTGAGAGTATTTCATGTTCAACCACATAAAATATGCATCCAAAATCGGTCAAACTGATGTCATTTGGAAATGTTGCACAGAAAATCTCCATGGTCCCTTGCTCCATGAGAGAAGCAGAAATGAAAGAGAAAACTTTACAGACATCAACTATATTGTTGATGATGCATTGATCATTCTATCAGTTTATGACATTATTCTGGTGAGCAAGGCTTTATTTAGTATTCTAGACGAGCATCAAGTAATGACAGATGACAACCTGCATGTATCTAATTATAGACAAGTTGACAAACAAATAGCCTACCAAATGTTGGAAAATATAAGCAGAATTAAGTGCGTGCACACATATAGGAGGTCCCTGTACCGGGAAGAATTTAAATCTACTTTCACCCCTGAATATAGGATATATTTCTTGTACCTGGATGTGACAAAGGTGGAGAGAGTGTTGTGCAGAATGTGCTGCTGCAATATTGTAAGGCATTTCCTCATAAGTTCATTCAGCACAATAAAGCTGCCAACCAGGGAAATAGTAATAATCAACATCACTTTCTCTTCCTCAGCCAATTACTGGTCCATTAACACTGCTGACCTCCGGTATGACACAGGGGGTACTGTTTAAAAACACCCAGCTCAGCATGAGACTTTGTCAAAGGCTGGCAGACACAATTACAGAGGTGCCATTGAAAACAACAGTGTTCGAGCCAAGAGAAATAGGCCACAAACTCACAGCTACATCATTCGGTTACCATAACTGATGGATAGATGGTAGAATGGAGTGTTTAAGAGCGTTCACGGTGATACAGTCTGCATACAGTACATTGAACACTTCAAGGGTTTGTTCCTTCTGAGGCACAGTGAAAGAGGGTTGGGAAAAAGTCTCTACAGTTTATAGCGATGGATCTTAAAAAAGGCTAAAATGAGAACCAGTAGTCTTGTGTCAGAAAGGTGTTTTGGAACTTCTGGATTCTGTGTTTCATGAGAGGAAGTCCTGAGGTATACAGAGGAACAGGTGATATGAGGTGATTAGTCAGTTCCCATGGTGACCTGGGTGTAGCATGATGTACTACAGTACCCATAATGCTCTGTCACAGCGGCCGCACCTGGATGCCCTCTGACGACATACCGCCGCTCTTGGAGGTGGTGTCCAGGTGTTGCACGTCATTGCTGGCGATGATGAAGACGATGGAGGAGGAGCTGAAGGTCACCCTCTTCTTTGGTCGTTCCCCGCCCCCTCGGTGGGACATGACGATTGGGCGGATAGGCCGCTCGATGCTCCGGGCCAGGGGGCGGTCCTTGATGCTGCGCTGAATCCACGAGTGCCGGGAGCACAGCAGCTGCAGCAAGCAGTGCCGGAACTGCCAGAGGGACAGGAGGAGGAGAAGAAAGAGAGAGAGGAACTCAGTCAGGGTCTCAATTTAATGTTGAGACTTAGAAGAGTAGAATACACAAGGTGCAATTTCAAAATGTGGTTGTGCACAAGCAGTTTTCCTCTTGTTATGTCAGTCACTGACAGTCACTCAATTAGCCTATGTCAGCTAAACATTTTTATATTGCTAGGTAAGTTAGTCTAGCCAACTATCTAAACCTTGTAGTAATCCTGGCCAAATTACTGACTGGCACGCAGGGTACGTGCCCAGGGGCCCTGACCTCCAGGGGGCCCCATTGATTTTGTTAGTCACTCTCAACCAGATATCGTATGAACATGGGATAGGTCACGGCAAAATTTGTTTAATTGCAGGAAATTAGCTTTAAAACTGCAAAAAATGTCTCTCTACTGCCAAGAGGGGGGCAGCTTAAATGTTTTGCCCGGTAGGTGGGGGCACGCCTAACCAAATCTCGCTTAGGGCCCCCAAAAGGCTAGGGCCGGCCCTGATTCAGCTATTATGCTACAATGAGGTCTGAAAACAACAGACAAACCTTGATTTTGAAGTGTGGTTTTCCTTTAAATTTGGAAAAGGGCTTGTTTCAAAGCATTTCCTCTATCAGAGGTCCCCTCACCTTTCTGCTCATGAAGATGTAGATGAGAGGGTTATAGGCCGTGCTGGATTTAGCGAAGACGGAGGGGACGATGGCGATGGCGGGGGTGACCATGCTCTTCCTGCCAAAGGCTTCCATCATGGACACCACGGCATATGGTGTCCAGCACACCAGGAAACAGGAGATCATCAGCAAGAACATGATGGCCACCTTTTTCTCATAGCGCAGGATCTTAATGATCTGCAATGTCTGAAGGTCCTGGATGGAGCGGAGCTGTTGGGAATGACAATAGGAAAGAATCTCATCACTTACTAACATGGTCTCATTAGAATATGTCAACAAATTGGGACATACTGAATAACCATTGCAGTTATATGTCACTTCCACTGACATATTAGTTATAAACTGAGTATACAAAACATTAAGAACACCTGCTCTTTCCATGAAATAGAGCAGTGGTCAACAACCAGTGGTCAAGATCACTTTCACAGTCAAAAAGCAAGCCGAGATCTACCTCTCAGAATTTTTTTTAAACATTACTTGTAACATTAACGTAATAAAAACTGTTCTGTAGGAATTATGTACCACCCTGAATCCCACTGCTGGCTTGCCTTTGAAGCTAAGCAGGGTTGGTCCCTGGAAGGGAGACCAGATGCTGCTGGATGTGGTGTTGGAGGGCCAGTAGGAGGCACTCTTTCCTCTGGTCTGAAAATAATATACAGCAGCATTGCTCTGTGTAGGGTGCTGTCTTTTGGATGGGATGTTAAACGGGTGACCTGACTCTCTGTGGTCACTAAAGATCCCATGGCACTTATCGTAAGAGTAAGGGTTTTAACTCCAGTGTCCTGGCTAAATTCTCAATCTTTAGGTCGGAAAGTCAGAGCTCTAGAAAGATGCCAGAGTTTCTGAGTTGGATGACCGTTCAAAACAATTTTTCCCAGTCAGATGTAGTTGTTTTTACGAGTTCCCAGTTGTCTTGAACGCACTTAAGTTGTAAGTTGGATATTTTCGAGTTCCCAGTTGTTTTGAACACAACATTAGTCTCAGCGGAGGGAGAGAGCAGCAGAGGGACCGCCTCTCACAGTCCCTGCTCTCTCCTTCCTTTCCGCCAGTGAGACTGACCAGAGAGAGGGGACATCGTCTTCCATCTGATGGTGAAACTCGAGTCGCACCACATCTGCCTCAGTCATGCACAAATTCATGTTGTTCCTATGACCAGAGAATGTGAAATATTCCTCGATATTAAAGTAGACACGACGAGCTGCTAATAATAATACAAACGCAGGGCTATTGATACACTTGGCTCCTCATTCATTCCAGCTGCAGCGCAAGTGGAAGTAAGGAATAGCACGTTTTATGTTTTGTAATAGTGTTGAATAAAAACTGTGTTGACAGTTTGAATAAAAACTGTGTTGACAGTGTTTAATTAAAACTGTGTTGACAGTGTTGAACTCACTCATAAAAACAGTAGCTCTTTGCTGTATTTTTTGACAGTCTCTCTGTGGTCATGGTTTTAAAAGTTATTAAATCTTATGTAGGCTAGAATCAAACTTTGCTGTGGCAGGGGTCGTGGAAGCTCTGTAGGCACGATGATTTGACAGAGCAGACAGGGTGATAGAAAGAGCACAGTGATAAACAGAGCAGACAGGGAGAGCAGAGATTACTGAGTCACCACTAACGGTCTGAATGGCAATGGTCAGAAAATGTCTAAGATTGTCTATAGAATGTTGTAATATACTGTAGAATACTATAGTAGATACTACAGTGTTAGCTGCAAATAGGCACTGTAGTAAATACTACAGTAATGTCCGCAAAAACACTAAAGTTTTTTAACTACAGTATTTAATTTGCCTATACCCTGCCCATTCCCCTCCCCCATGTCGCAATTTGTGCCACCCATAAGTGAGAAATCTACACGCCAAGTATAGACCATATATTGTGCTCCCTACAGATTTTAGACCTGTGCGTAATCCTCTCTGCCTGCTCCTGTTGTAAGATGGAAACACAAACAACATCCTCAACCAACTACCCACAATCACAAAGCACCACACCCTCCCAGTTTCCATCCCCTATGTTGTTTCATTTCTAATAAAGATATAAAATCCCTAAAATGTAGGCTACTTCCTCATTTCGACATTGTTTGGTCGAGTTTGCTTTGTTTGTCATGCGTCCTTGTTGATTGTAAGAACCAACCTACCTTTAATGTATGCCTTTTATTTAAATGAATCATGCAGATATCTGTTGATTTAGGCTGTCATTGTTTGCATTTTCCGGTCAGCTTTTTAGCTTGCCAATTGCTTTGATTTTGATGTAGGTATTGGAAGTCGGCCTTGTTGTTACTTAATAGTTTATATTTGTGTCTTTGTTGTGTATACTGTATTGTCTTACCGGTATGTAGGCCTAGGCATACTCCTGGCTGCACAATGAATTTCCCAATAACGTTTCATCTGAACTGAATATCTGAGTCTCAGGTGGGCATTACAGAACATTGACCTTTGGTTATGTATCAGCCCATGGGCATAGTGCATCTGTGCAGTGATAGACAGAGCAGACAGGGAGAGCAGAGATTACTTAGTCACCGCTAACGGTCTGATTGGCAATGGTCAGAACATTTCTAAACGGATTGAAACTGCTCTATCGAAAAAGACAGTATTTAGTCTTGTTAGACCAATTAAACAAGTCAGTCATTCAGTCACTCACTCACTCCTTACTACCCTATATAATTGATCAGTATGATTAGTTAATCAATTATTGACCACTGACTGACTTGGCCCCACTTTCTGACATTGATAGTCATGGAAACTTCTATTGGGGCATAATTTATGAAGAGTTCTCACATAACAGTCTTTTAAAGCTCGCCAAAGTTTTTCTCTTGTGAAGGATACAATCCTCCAGAGCTTTGCATATTTGGAAACCTCTCTTTGACGGTCTTAAGAAGCCCAGTAGTAATCAGCATTCTCTAAGACTGCAGTTCACTGAGGTTTCCCTATAATGGTGAGTCAGAGGTTCATGCTGAGTTTCTCAGGGGTTCTCAGAGCACCCTCAACAAACATGGGCAGGGGAAGGGCAGAGCTTCAGTGGTTGAGGGAAGCCTTGATGCCCTGGGGACCTGGGGCTGTGCAGAAAGTAATTACTTACGTCCTTAAAGGTTGTAAATACTTAAAGAAGCAAAGACAGGCACAGTGGAGGCAGCGGTGCCAAGCTGATGCACAGAAACCGGTAAACATCTGGGTCAATTGACTACACCCACATTAATTAATTTGACTTTATAGTAAACTGTAGTATACTGTAGAATACTATACTACACACTGTAGTATCCCTCTATCATGTGTAGTACTTACTATAGAATGTTGTAATATACTGTAGAATACTGTACTATAGTAAATACTAGAGTATTATCTGCAAAAACAGCACTGTAGTAAATACTACAGTAATGTTTCCAAAAACACTACAGTCCGCAAAAACACTTTTTTAACTACAGTATTTAATTGGCATATACCCTGCCCATTCCCCTCCCCATATCACAATATGTGCCACACATAAGTGAGAAATCTACACGCCAAGTATAGACCATATATTGTGCTCCCTACAGGTTTTAGACCTGTGCGTAATCCTCTCTGCCTGCTCCTGTTGTAAGATGGAAACACAAACACAAACAACATCCTCAACTAACTACCCACAATCACAAAGCACCACACCCTCCCAGTATCCTGAAGAGCAAGTTTACATCCCCTATTTTTTTCCCATCCCCATATCCTTACCCTAAACCGGGTCCGTATCCTATTCCCAACCCTAGCCCCTAAACCTTACCCTAAACTGGGTCCGTATCCTATTCCCAACCCTAGCCCCTAAACCTTACCCTAAACCGGGTCCGTATCCCGTACCCAACCCTACTCCCTAAACCTTACCCTAAACCGGGTCCGTATCCCGTACCCAACCCTACCCCCTAAACCTTAACCTAAACCGGGTCTGTATCCCGTACCCAACCCTACCCCCTAAAACTTACCCTAAACCGGGTCCGTATCCCGTACCCAACCCTACTCCCTAAACCTTACCCTAAACCGGGTCCGTATCCCGTACCCAACCCTACCCCCTAAACCTTACCCTAAACCGGGTCCGTATCCCGTACCCAACCCTACTCCCTAAATCTTACCCTAAACCGGGTCCGTATCCCGTACCCAACCCTACCCCCTAAACCTTACCCTAAACCGGGTCCGTATCCCGTACCCAACCCTACTCCCTAAATCTTACCCTAAACCGGGTCCGTATCCCGTACCCAACCCTACTCCCTAAATCTTACCCTAAACCGGGTCCGTATCCCGTACCCAATCCCTCCCTCCTCTTTTTATTTGTCTTCTTTATTTTTCTTCTTTACATTTAATTATCCAATAAAGTTTGTTTTAATTAAAATCAAGTACCAGAGGACAAAAGGACAACTCCAACACCCCTCCCCCTTTCCAAACCTCCCCCTCGACTGGATAGACACACTGAGAAGAGCGGTAGAACAAGGCAGGAGGCCCTGAGATATCCCTACAAGCCCCAAGTCTCTTTACTTACTTTACTACAGATTATAGAAAAGAGCAGAAGCTCTGAACAATCCGTTCAGACCCCAGTCTACCTACAGGTTATGGAAAATGTGCTCTTTTAGTATTTCTCCAGTAGGTTTCCTGAAGCAGAAAGCCTCCACTTCTATGTCAAAGATAATAAAACAAAAACACTATAGTAAATACTACAGTAATGTCACAAAAACATTACAATAAATACTACAGTATACTACAGTCTGCAAAAAACTACAGTAAATACTACAGTATACTACAATCTGCAAAAACACTACATTAATTACTATCGTATGTACTACAGTTATTTCACTACAGTATACCACAGTAAATACTACAGTATTCAATGTAGTGTTTTTGCTGACTTTAGTCTGCAAAAACACTATAGTGAATAGTACAGTAAAGTCTGCAAAAACACAACAGTGAATACTATAGTTTTTTTTCAGATTAGTTCATACACACACAAGCACGTACACACGCAAACGCACACACACACACACACACACACACACACACACACACAAGCATGCGCGCAAATGCACACACAGCTCCCCACACCATACTGTCCTCTCCATAGTAACCGTGCAGTCCACTGCTGAGTGAACCCACTTCAAACCCTATCATCCTCACAGGCAACCCTCTTTTATTACAGGGCAACAGGCTGCTGGCCAGGTGACAAGCTGATGAGATTAGTGAAACATGGCTGCTTACGGCTCGTGGTTAATGCTGGTTCTCATGCTACAGTCCATAACCATCACTGATTTATGTTAGCTACTAAGGACAATGAGCTTTAAAAATGCTCTCTACAGAACCAGCGTGGCAGAGTCTATGCAGGGTGGTAAAGTGGTACATCAGGATGATTTGAAGCACTTAAGAGTGAGGAAGGAGGAAGGAGGAATGGAGGAAATGTAGATACATTTTGGAAAGGTAGGTGAAAGATAAAAGGAAAAAGATCAAGTGGTGGTCATTCCGTGTGATAATGGAACAAAAATGTCCATTAAAGTTTGTACTTCGCTGAAATTTAGCGCAAAGAAAATGCAGGTTGGCATTTATTGTCATGAATCTTGCCCTGGAGGCAGCTCTGCAGAGTGGTCACAAGTTGGCACAGCCACAAAGTAATTACACTTTAAACCTAACTTTAACCTTAAACCTAACCTTAACCACAATGTTAACCGTAGCCTAACCCTAACCTTAAATTAAGACCAAAAAGCTCATTTTTGTTTTCATGAATTTTTAAGATATAGCAAATTATGACTTTGCAGCTGGCCCATCTAGTGGAAATCACTCAGTTCTGCCTCCAGGGCAAGAGTCATGACAATAAACATCAACCTGCATAGAAAATGTCCATAGAAGGAAAGGTTTTTCTGTATCCTGTATTAGGCATTCACTTCTATGATTAGTTTGGTTCAGTTCACTTCACTTTATTGACTTACTCTGGACTTTGTCTCATCTTGAGCTCTTTAAAGGCCCAGTGCAGTCAAAAACGTGATTTCCCTGTGTTTTATATGTATATCCACACTTAAGAGGTTAAGAATACTGTGAAATTGTGAAAATTATGATAATGCCCTTTTAGTGTAATAGCTGTTTGAAAATACTTTTGGCCTGCGTGGTGACATCACAAGGTGGTAAATTAGTTAAAGGTCCAACGCAGCCGTTTTTATCTCAATATCAAATAATTTCTGGGTAACAATTAAGTTCTTTACTGTGATTGTTTTCAATTAAAGTGGTCAAAAAGAAACAAAAATAACTTCTTAGCGAAGAGCAATTTCTCAAGCAAAACATTTTCTAAGACTATCTGGGAGTGGTCTGAGTGGGGAGAGGATAACTGAAAAATAGCTGTTATTGGCAGAGGTTTTTATTGGTTATTAACTAATTTAGTATAGAACAAGAAGGCCCGCACACTGTTAAAGCTCCCAACTCACCGCTTTATTGACAACGTTTCAATCCGAAACTGATCTTTGTCGACAAAGATCAGTTTCGGATTGAAACGTTGTCAATAAAGCAGTGAATTGGGAGCTTTAACAGTGTGCGGGCCTTCTTGTTCTATACTAATATTCTTTATTAGCCCAGCACCTATGTTTTTAAGAATGTGCGTATGACCACAAACTTTTCTATTAACTAATTTGCCACCTGGTTATGTCACCAGGCAGGCCAAAACTCCATCCCACCAAAACAGGCTGAAATTGCAGGCGGTCTTTTCAAACTGCTCTTACGTTAATAGTGCATTATCATCATTTCCACAATTTCACAGTATTATTTAAACCTCATAGTGTGGAAATACATATATACTGTACATATAACAAGGGAAATCTTGTTTTTGACTGCAGGGGGCCTTTAATAGACCAATAAGAAAGAGAGTTCCAAACCTGCCAATAACAGCTAGTTTTAAGTTTCCCCCTCCCCACTCAGACCACTACCAGACAGTCCTAGCAAAATTCTTGCTTGAGAAATTGGTCTTTGCTAAGAAACTATTTTAGTTTCCTTTTGCCCATTTTATTTGAAAACAATCACAGTAAAGTTCTTAATTGTTACCCAGAAATGCTTTGATGTTGAGGTAAAAATGGCTGCATTGGACTTTTACATTTAAAGATGATCAACACAAACCACACTGACATAAACACGAAGCAACAGAAGAAAATGGGAGGGAGAGACAGCAAGACAGTCCTTCTTCTTACCATTCGCACCGTGTAGAGAATGTTCCCATAGCAGTAAATCATAATGCCCACGGGGACAAAGAAGCAGGCCAGGAGAAAGAGGAGAATGAAGGAGGCATCGATAGGGTCCTTGGATGTCCAGTCCAGGGAGCAGCCTAACTGGTGGATCTCCAGGGTGTAGCGGTTCCACCCCAGAAGAGGAGCCCCTGTCCAGGCCAGGGAGTAGAGCCAGATGTGGGTGATGCACCTCCAGGCCCAGGGGAAGTCCACCACCTGAGCATAGACCACCCGGATATAGCGCTCGTATGCCAGAGCTGAAAGACTCATGATGGACACGATGCCTGGAAGGGAGGGAGATGGGTGATGATGCTGAGTAATGACTAGCGAATCTGGGTTATGCAATATTTATATGTAGGTCCTGATTATTACTGTCTGCAATTGGTTATTACACTGTTATTACAGTTATTACTCAGTCCTCATCAATATTTTCCCAATATATAATCAATAATCATAAATATCCTATTAGCAATGAATCATGATTTTCTTCACAAGAGAAATAATAGGAGAGGTGTCTTGTTGTTTGTGCATTTGATTCTGTCAACACACACAAACCCTTCATTTTGATCAAATCACACATTCTACCTTCAACAATCTCCAGAAAACACATTATGGTCACATTCAATTTCTCCATTGCAGAGCAATTACTTTTGCCAGACATTTGGCCCAATCAACACCAAGCGTTGCAGCACAGATGTGTTGCAATATAAGGGGAGCTGTTCGAGCACAGAGTGTTACTGCACACTATAACACAACTAATACATAACATGTCTGTACAGGTCAAACTGACAGGACCACACTGCATGAATACAATGGGTGTAACAGGTGCAGGATGTCCTGAGAGAGTCATCCAAATTTAGACTGTTGAAGAATGTCAGAGTTGTTTCACATGCTGTGGTAGATGAATATGGTATCAATATTCTGTGCCAGTCATCTCTTTCTGAGGGGCTTTAGTGTGCCTGTATGCTAATTATCATTAATTGTTATATTAACCAGCATCTTCAGTGTCTCTGTCTTGGTGCAGGCTGTTCTTCTGTTTTGGCTGTTTTGGCAATTTTTGTGCACTTCGAAAAGCCCTTCACATTTTATTGATCTGTTCAAAAGCAAACTTGGACTATAGTGAGGAGCAATGCGGACATCGAAGTCAAATGACCATGCTGTTTTATTCCCATGTGCTACAGTTACCCCCATCCATCCTACAAGAGTGAACTATTTGTTTTTGGAGGCAACAAATAACATCATTTTTTATATTTAAATAGTTTACAATATATGAAGACATTGGACAGATGAGAAAAGTCCCGCATATAATTATATCGGACAATATTGCACTTAGCCTACAGTAGGTTACATGTGCCTGAGAGAGAGATATGGGGAAAGAGGGAGAGAGACAGAGAGAGGGAGAGAGAGAAAGCGAGAGAGAGAGAGAGTGAGAGAGAGAGAGAGAGAGAGAGAGAGAGAGAGAGAGAGAGAGAGAGAGAGAGAGAGAGAGAGAGTGAGAGAAAGAGAGAGTGAGAGAGCGCAGAGGGCGTGAAGGTTGCACTAACAACCTCATTAGCAGACCTCTTCGTTAATAAGTGATGATTCCTTTAATAAATAGGGAAGAGACCGTTAAGTGATTGTGTCTCTCACTCGCCCTAAGCACCCAATGACGGTAATAACATAGATGAAATGGGTCGGAAAAAATAACCTGAACTGTATGGATAGCTATTTTATCATATATTCATTCCATTATCGATATAAAAAATGGAGAAAAAATAAATATCAATAATTCCCCATAGGATTCAATGGAGAAACAAGTCAAAATTAGGAAAGTGTTCTTAATGTTTTGTACACTCAGTGTAATAAGATGAATATTGTGGTGGCAACATCATGTTATGGGTATGCTTGTTACCGGCAGGGGCTAGGGAGTATTTTAGGATCAAAATAAATATGAAAGGAACAAAGGACAGGTAAAACGTTTTAGGAAAACCTGCCATAGTCTTCTGAAAACCTAACCCTGCCATAGTTTTATTTTCAGCAGAACAATTACACACATTCTAATGCCAAAGACACACAAGAATGGCTTTCCAAGAGGTGTTGAGTGTTCCTGAATGGTCTAGTAGTCTCAGTCCTGACCTAAATCTGCTTGTAAATCAGTGACAAGCATTGAATATTGTTGTCCATCAAGAATTCCCAACCAAATTTACTGAGCTTGAATAATTTGAATAATTAATGAATAATAAGGCCACAAAATGTGAAGACTCTGCAAGGGGTGTGTAGACTTTCACTAGCGACTGTACAGAGCATGCAAATGGTATCCCTCCCCCATGAAGGTCATTATCATATAATTGTTTATATTGACAAATCATTTCAAAATCATGGGCATTAATATGGAGTTGGTCCAAACACACCAAGACAGTTGTGAAGAGGGCACGACAAAGCCTATTCCCCCTCAGAAGACTGAAAAGATTTGGCATGGGTCCTCAGATCCTCAAAAATGTATACAGTTGCACCATCGAGAGCATCCTGACTGGTTGCATCACCGCCTGGTATGGCAACTGCTCGGCCTCCGACCGCAAGGCACTACAGAGGGTACTGCGTACGGCCCAGTACATCACAGGGGCCAAGCTTCCTGCCATCCAGGACCTCTATACCAGGCGGTGTCAGAGGAAGGCCCTAAAAATGGTCAAAGACTCCAGCCACCCTAGTCATAGACTGTTCTCTTTGCTACTGCACGGCAAGTGGTACCGGAGCGCCAAGTCTAGGTACAAAAGGCTTCTCAACAGCTTCTACCCCCAAGCCATAAGACTCCTGAACAGCTAATCATGGCTACCCGGACTATTTGCACTGCCCCCCCACCCCACCCCATCCCCCTCTTTTACGCTGCTGCTACTCTGTTTATTATTTATGCATAGTCACTTTAACTCTACCCACATGTACATATTACCTCAATTACCTTGACTAGCCGGTGCCCCCGCACATTGACTCTGTACCGGTACCCCCCTGTATATAGCCTCCCTACTGTTATTTTATTTTACTGCTGCTCTTTAGTTATTTGCTTTTATTTTTTTACTTAACACTTTTTTTATTTTACTTTTTAAAAAACTGCATTGTTGGTTAAGGGCTTGCAAGTAAGCATTTCACTGTAATGTCTACACCTGTTGTATTCGGCATATGTGGCTGCTCCAGAGTCCAATGGTGGCGAGCTTTACACCACTCCAGCGGACGCTTGGCATTGTGCATGGTGATCTTAGGCTTGTGTGTGGCTGCTCGACCATGGAAACCCATTTCATGAAGCTCCGGACGAACAGTTATTGTGCTGACGTTGCTTCCAGAGGCAGTTTGGAACTTGGTAGTGAGTGTTGCAACCGAGGACAGACAATTTGTACGTGCTACGCACTTCAGCATTCAGCGGTCCCGTTCGGTGAGCTTATGTGGCCTACCACTACGCAGCTGAGCCGTTGTTGCTCCTAGACGTTTCCACTTCACAATAACAGCAGTTACAGTTGACCGGGGCAGCTCTAGCAGGGCAGAAATTTGATGAACTGACTTGTTGGAAAGGTGACATCCTATGACGGTGCCACATTGAAAGTCACTGAGCTCTTCAGTAAGGCTATTCTACTGCCACTGTTTGTCTATGGAGATTGCATGGCTGTGTGCTCGATTTTATACACCTGTCAGCAACGTGTGTGGCTGAAATAGCCGAATCCACTAATTTGAAGTGGTGTTCACATACTTTTGAATGTATAGTGTAGTAAACACGCACTAAAGGCGCAATCAGCTATTTAAATCAACTGCTGGAATTGATACAAACATTATTGAGCCTACTTATGTCATAGTCTATCCATGAAATGGATATATGTACAATGATTACAGTATAGAAAACTAGCCACTTGTCAACAAAATATTCCATATTTTCCAGTGTGTAAAAGGGGCGCCAGACACAGATAGGGATAGAATTACACGGATATTTCCGAGGTTTCCTTGACACGAATCAGCTTCATCCCCATAGCGGCAATGGCATTCATAAACATCCACAACCATATAAAGACTGGTTTCATAAATAAATAGGGAGAAAGTGTGCTAAACAGCTAAACAGAATAAGATGGGTAGTAACTTTCTCGTGCAATAGACGAAATAGACTATAGGGATCACAGAGTTATGAAAATGTAATACCCCCAAAGACTCAACTTTGTTATCTGAAACATACAAACATGGAACACAAATTAAATGGAAAGGCTGCCACAAAACAAATATTGGATTAGGCCTATTAAAATACGTACAAATATTTTTTATTTTATATTTTATTTTAGATGAATGTGTGAATCTAGGTAAGACACCCAAAGCACAGAAGTTCATATACTGACCAAATAAACTGTTGCTGAATCCGTCCCAGACGCATGTTGCCGAGTTCCAGTCCCATCCGCCTTTGATGCACGAAACAAACGTAAAGTTAATTCCAATGACAGACACCAACAAGTCACTTATACTTATGTTTACTATTAACAAATTTGTGGGGGTCCGGAGTCTCTTGAATCTGTAGTACAGCATGATGACAATAATATTGTTGCAAAATCCGAAGAATCCGATTGTTCCGATAGCAAAAGCAAGGATTTTGTAAGTACCAACCGCAAATATATATTCTTCTGTATTTCTTTTAGTTCTAGTGAAATTCGCAGGATTCATTGCTTGAATAACATTGTGCTGTGCGCGCGTTGAGCTGTCTAGTGTGGTGAGGAGGGAAGATCTGCGTCGCAGTTGGATTACTGACGCTGCTCTAAACCAGTTAAACCTGCGACATCTCTTTGGAGAATTTAGGACTATGCTCCTGAGGATGGTTGGCTATCTCAAATGTATTTCTCGAGCAGTTAGATCCTCCGCAGTCGTCATCCGTCACGTGAATCAATTGACAGCCACTGTAGACCTACTGTACATCCTGACTGGTAAAGTTGTCACGCTTCGAACAGACCGACTGTGTTTTTAGCGTTTTGGTACACCAGAAGTACATTCATCTCCAATGGAACGCTGCGTTTGCCTTGCAGCATTGCGTTGAAAAAGCAGTTGCTGTGTGTTCTGTGTGGTGCATACGTTGGATTTATCGAATTTATGCATCAAATTGTATGCGTAGACTTGACAGAAAGTAGCAAAATGTGAATGTTGAATTTTTGTTGCACACATATCCAGTAAAATAAATGTGGGATTACATAATAAAAACAGCTTGACTGCAGAATTTCTTTACATTTTTTATTCATTCATTTGCCAAGTAGCATACATATTATTTATTCGATGACATCTAAAAAATAATTGTGAGAGCCCATAATATAATTCCCTCAAAAATGCATAGTTTTGGAGCGAAATGCACTAATAAATAGTCAAGATAGCAGAGAGTAGGCTCTTTCAACAATGAGACCAATGCTGAGGAAAGGTGCTTTTGATCGCGCCGGTGGAGAATGTATCCGAGAGTGCTTGGTCTCAGCCCCTCAAATGTCGATGCCTGCGTGAAGGCCACATGTGTTCTCCACAACAACCTGCGGAGGTCATTCCAGGAGCCGCTCCGGATGGAGATGGGCACGCCAAATGGTCACCTACCTGATGTCACCAGGGCAGGTGCCAACAACACCCCCAGATAGGCACTCCAGGTGAGGGAGAGCTGACAACCTACTTCTCATCGCCAGCAGGTGAAGTCCCATGGCAGCATGCCGTGGAGTGAAACATCTCTTTTAAGAGCCCCCTAACACAAAGGTTATTTTAAGAACCATCCACCGTCATCCATAAAATAGCATTTTTCCCCAGATTATTTCATGTCTCATTGTCTCTCTTCTTTTGGAAGTTATATTTAAGTGAAATTTGGGAGTAAAGACTACACCTTAACCCCTTCCCTCTCCCATTAACATCAGTATTATACACACCTGACATGGTACATCAGGTGAGCAGAAGCTCTTATTAAGGTTATAGGTTAGTATGATAACAATGGGAAAAGGTAACCTAGGGTCCATACAAATAGTACAGTTTACCATGATCTTCACTGGTCTGAGAAAATACAGGTAGAAAAAAAACTAATTAGGAAGAGAATGTGTTTTTACGTTCATCTTGTCTTAGATCTTAGATAAATTAAATTTAAATTAAATCTGCAAAGGTGTAGGGAAGAAATAAACAGATTAAGTCTAAATGAGATATTAATAAACAAATGAAACGGACTATGCAAACATTAGAATGTAATAAGTATTCAAGTACAGGAAAGAACATGACAGGTATGTGTGTTGTAAGAATGTTACAAAAAATAAAACAACAAAGATACTCATAAAGCCTAGAGATAGTAGGGCGACTTCAGACATGGCCATAAAGAGAGAGAGGACAGGGCACTGGAGATCTGAGGTACAGAGAGGAGTGGAGGAGAGGTGTGTGTGTGTCTCTGTCTCTGAAAAAATTAAATAATGTGTAGCCATAACACAGCTAAACAAACAAATGGCCCATGGATGTCATGGACCAGTTGATGAACATAATTTCACATAAAGTTTAAACACCCTGGTTTTCAAGTGGTTTTAAATGAAATAAATATATTCACCTTTAGTCTTGTAAGAGACCAACAGGAGCATCTGTGAATTCTCCGGTGTGTGAGTTTCAATTCTGTCATTTCAGAAATCTATGTAACACTAATAATGAATGCTATCCTAAGACTTTAGAAACAAATTACTTCATGAATTGACAGAATTTAAACGGAACTGACATGTGTGAAACGAAAGGTACAATGAGGGAGGTCAAAACAACAACCAGACAACTCCTCTCCTCTTCCTGTCCAACTCGTTGCCCTAGGCACAATAAATGGATCCAGAAAAAAAATAATGTGGCAGAAGTGCCAATGCCGCTGGCCTGAAGCTGCTGACCCAGACCTCTTCTTCTCTTTCTCTGCCCTCCTCTCTCTCTGACACCTGTCCCTGAGTCCTCTCCACTTCCTCCTACAGTCATCTTCTACATAGACATGAACATGATAAGCCAAACCATTACCTAGCATAACTATAAATATTAGATAGCTATTATGGACATGTCACCTACCGTACAGACACACACACGGTTATCTGACCAAATTATCAGGGGTAGTATCTACCATAATTTCTATTACTATTTATCTGACATACACACTCACACTTTTGCTTCCTTATTCTCCTCGTCCAGCTCCTGACTTTGGCTGTGTGACAGACAGGATTAGCCTGTCCTCCTAGACGATGTGACTCATTTGCAACTGTTTATCTCCCATGACACGACATGCCATTTTACTCCAGGCTCCTCTGTCTTAGGGGTCTTAGGACTCTTCCTTGCCTGATTGATGTTGCATGCATCTTCCATAATCCTAAAGCCTCTGTTACTTTCCACTTATTCCACCTTCCTCAATAATCAAATGACCTTTTACCGTTTCAGACAGTTCTTGCTCTTTTGTTTTTAACTGTAATAGAGCAACACATGATTGCATTTCTTTCTTAACCATCTCAATATGAACTTTGAATAACATAAAGCAATATGGCCTCTTGACTAGGTCTGAGAATGTCTGTGTTCTCAGTCTGGAATTCTCAGTGAAAAGGTACATTCCTAGAAGATGATGAGTAGAAGCTTGTGGAGATGCAAAATGGCAAAAGGTTCCTCCTCTAATCTGTCAAGGGATGACAGTGCATGTATCAAACAATGAATGTGAGACTTCAGTTTTTTCCACACAGAGATCCGGATCTGAAGGGATATTAGAGTAAACAGTTCAATTAAAGCAGCACAGAGACATGCAGAGTCATGTAAATGTCACATCACGAATAGGAAGAGAGCTGGATGGAAATAAGCAGTGTACATGGACATGGTATCATCTCACCATTGTTATTCATACCGGGTTAGAGGCACCCTGCATCAATTGGAGACCCAATCAATGCACATTTTCCCTCACAAATATAATTTACACAGTAGGTCTACATAGGCTACATAACACTCTTAGGTGCAAAGTAGAACAATATAGGGTTCTTCGGCTTGTCTCCATAGAGGAACCATTTTTGGTGCTAGGTAGAACCCTTTTAAATAACTATTTCATTACCTAAAGGTTCTTTCTAGAACTTTCCATGAAGGGTTCTATTGAGAACCCCTAAACTCTTTATGACAATACATTACATATATTATATATATTTGAGGGCCTAGTTAAGCCTAGTTATACCCTAACAAAGTGGTCTGAAACTCCTGGTTTACAGGCCACATCAGGCCTGCAAGTCACATTATGCTGGCTTGCAAAGTGATGTGTAATTCCTATTGGAATCCAGCCAGAGTGAGAATATCCAACAATTAAAACTTTTAATCACCCGCAAACTGCATTTAGAATGACTGCCAGGATAGGGAAGATTGGTTAATGAGTCTACCTAAATCATCTAAACTGGAACAACCATCTCAGTAACAGCTGCAATAAGTCCAACTAATAACAGGTTGCATTAGTTTAGAAAAATTTGAGTTATTTATATTTGTGTAGCATAAGATTAATCAATCAATCAATGTACATGCAAAAACACAGATATTGAATCAAACAATTCTGAAAATCAACCTGCAATAATGCTGGGAATTATGATAATGATGGGCGTGGTTTTGAGTGTTTTACTCTACACATAGTAAAAATGACACAAACACACTCAACTCAAGTTAATTTAACTCCTGAATCAACACTAGAAATGTTAAACTGAAAAATCAACACTAGGTAAAACTGGCCAATTTGTTGTGTACCATACAATACACTGCTGGTTCACTCCGACTCCCTTCTATTCTCCTACTCTCTGCTCTTGGCAGACACAATGTAAGTAACTTAATTTATGTTCCCCCAACTGCCCTGAATACCTCTGTTGATCCTATAGCTATTGTATGCAGTAATCATGTGCCTATGAACTAGAGTTACACTGTTAGCACTGAGGCGGTGTGCCCTAGTAGGAAGTCCACTGTTCCAATATAAATAACATGAGCAAGTCTACTTCTGATAAGCTTCCCAGTAAAGCATTCGAAACAATCAAGCAACCCAGAAAAGTGCTAGAAATAGCCCATATTAATATATGTAGCCTAAGAAACAAGGTTCATGAAGTCAATAACTTTCTTGTAACAGATATCATTCATATTCAGACTATCTCTGAAACTCACTTAGATAATACCTTTGATGATACAGTGGTAGCAATACATGGCTATAACATCTACCGAAAATACAGAAATGCCAACGGGGGCGGTGTTGCGGTCTATATTCAGAACCACATTCCTGTAAAGCTTAGAGAGGATCTCATGTTAAATACTGTTGAAGTAATATGGCTACAGGTTCATCTGCCTCACCTAAAGCCAATCCTTGTGGGAAGCTGCTATAGACCACCAAGTGCTAATAGTCAGTATCTGTATAATATGTGTGAAATGCTTGATAATGTATGTGATATCAACAGAGAAGTATATTGTCTGGGTGACTTAAATATTGACTTGCTTTCATCAAGCTGCCCACTCAAGAAAAAACGTCAAACTGTAACCAGTGCCTGCAAGCTGGTTCAGGTTGTCAGTCAACCTACCAGGGTAGTTACAAATAGTACAGTAATGAAATCATCAACATGTATTGATTACATCTTTACTAATGCTGCAGAAATTAGCTTTAAAGCAGTATCCAAATCCATAGGATGTAGTGATCACAACAGCGTAGCCATATCTAGGAAAACCAAAGTTCCCAATGCTTGGCCTAATAGCGTATAAGAGGTCATACAATACGTTTTGTAGTGATTCTTATGTTGATGATGTAAAGAATATTTGCTGGTCTGTGGTGTGTAATGAGGAGCAACCAGACACATTGATGAAATTGCTTATTCCAGTTACTAATAAGCATGCATCCATTAAGAAAATGACTGTAAAAACTGTTAAATCCCCTTGGATTGATGAGGAATTTAAAAATGGTATGGTTGAGAGGAATGAGGCAAAAGGTATGGTAAATAAGTCTGGCAGCCCAATCGATTGGCAAACGTACTGTCACAATTCTCTAAAGCGATTCTCAAATGTGGAAACAGAATAATCCAGGAGACGGAGCGGGCAGCAGAGGTGAGTTGGTGGGAGTGAATAGGCAGATCCAATGGTGTCACAGAAGCCACCGACGACCAGGCAGGGGTGGGGTGAATGTTGCGGGAGAATGACTGTAGACAGAGTAAACGGAGGTGAGTACACGGCAAGCAAAAAGTACAGAACAACAAAACTAACTCTAGTAAACTTGAGGCTGATACGCTGACACAACATACTGTTCATGGCTAACGATCCGGCAGGGAATGGTCAGAGCTTATGAAGTGGAGAGGTGATGATCAGGACCAGGTGTGCAGATAGCTGATGAGATGCAGTTGCGGGTAATAGAGAGATCTCCCGCCTATCTTCGTCTCCTGGCAACCAGACAGGGTGCGTTCAGGAACCTCAGGAAACAGACTTCAGAACAGAAAACAGGCAACACAGGCAGAAACAGACTCAGGAAGCGGGATTCATGACACGTACTGCAAATTAAGAAATCATGTGACAGAAAATAAGAAGACAGAAAATAAACTATACTATGAAACACAAATAAATGATATAAAGAATGACAGTAAAAAGCTTTGGAGCACCTTAAATGACATTTTGGGAAAAATTGCAAACTTGGCTCCATCATTCATTGAATCAGATGGCTCATTCATCACAAAACACACTGATATTGCCTTACTTTAATTACATTTTAATTGGCAAGATAAGCAAACTTAGGCATGACATGCCAGCAACAAATGCTGACACTACATATCCAAGTATATCTGACCAAATTATGAAAGACAAGCATTGTACTTTTGAATTCCGTAAAATGAGTGTGGAGGAGGTGAACAAATTATTATTGTCTATCAACAATGACAAGCCACTGGGGTCTGACAATCTGGATGGAAAATTACTGAGGATAATAGCGGACGATATTGCCACTCCTATTTGTCATATCTTCAATTTAAGCCTACTAGAAAGTGTGTGCCCTCAGGCTTGGAGGGAAGCAAAAGTCATTCCGCTACCTAAGAATAGTAAAGCCCCGTTTACTGGCTCAAATAGCCGACCAATCAGCCTGTTACCAACCCTTAGTAAACTTCTGGAAAAAATGGTGTTTGACCAGATACAATGCTATTTTACAGTAAACAAATTGACAACAGACTTTCAGCATGCTTATAGGGAAGGACATTCAACAGGCAAAGCACTTACACAAATGACTGATGATTGGCTGAGAGAAATTGATCATAAAAAGATTGTGGGGGCTGTTTTGTTTGACTTCAGTGCGGCTTTGGACATTATCGATCATAGTCTGCTGCTGGAAAAACGTATGTGTTATGGGTTTACACCCCCTGCTACAGTGGGGAAAAAAGTATTTAGTCAGCCACCAATTGTGCAAGTTCTCCCACTTAAAAAGATGAGAGAGGCCTGTAATTTTCATCATAGGTACATGTCAACTATGACAGACAAATTGAGAAAAAAAATTCCAGAAAATCACATTGTAGGATTTTTAATGAATTTATTTGCAAATGATGGTGGAAAATAAGTATTTGGTCACCTACAAACAAGCAAGATTTCTGGCTCTCACAGACCTGTAACTTCTTTTTTAAGAGGCTCCTCTTTCCTCCAATCGTTACCTGTATTAATGGCACCTGTTTGAACTTGTTATCAGTATAAAAGACACCTGTCCACAACCTCAAACAGTCACACTCCAAACTCCACAATGGCCAAGACCAAAGAGCTGTCAAAGGACACCAGAAACAAAATTGTAGACCTGCACCAGGCTGGGAAGACTGAATCTGCAATAGGTAAGCAGCTTGGTTTGAAGAAATCAACTGTGGGAGCAATTATTAGGAAATGGAAGACATACAAGACAACTGATAATCTCCCTCGATCTGGGGCTCCATGCAAGATCTCACCCCGTGGGGTCAAAATGATCACAAGAACGGTGAGCAAAAATCCCAGAACCACACGGGGGGACCTAGTGAATGACCTGCAGAGAGCTGGGACCAAAGTAACAAAGCCTACCATCAGTAACACACTACGCCGCCAGGGACTCAAATCATGCAGTGCCAGACGTGTCCCCCTGCTTAAGCCAGTACATGTCCAGGCCCGTCTGAAGTTTGCTAGAGTGCATTTGGATGACCCAAAAGAGGATTGGGAGAATGTCATATGGTCAGATGAAACCAAAATAGAACTTTTTGGTAAAAACTCAACTCGTCGTGTTTGGAGGACAAAGAATGCTGAGTTGCATCCAAAGAACACCATACCTACTGTGAAGCATGGGGGTGGAAACATCATGCTTTGGGGCTGTTTTTCTGCAAAGGGACCAGGACGACTGATCCGTGTAAAGGAAAGAATGAATGGGGCCATGTATCGTGAGATTTTTAGTGAAAACCTCCTTCCATCAGCAAGGGCATTGAAGATGAAACGTGGCTGGGTCTTTCAGCATGACAATGATCCCAAACACACCGCCCGGGCAACGAAGGAGTGGCTTCGTAAGAAGCATTTCAAGGTCCTGGAGTGGCCTAGCCAGTCTCCAGATCTCAACCCCATAGAAAATCTTTGGAGGGAGTTGAAAGTCCGTGTTGCCCAGCGACAGCCCCAAAACATCACTGCTCTAGAGGAGATCTGCATGGAGGAATGGGCCATAATACCAGCAACAGTGTGTGAAAACCTTGTGAAGACTTACAGAAAACGTTTGACCTGTGTCATTGCCAACAAAGGGTATATAACAAAGTATTGAGAAACTTTCGTTATTGACCAAATACTTATTTTCCACTATAATTTGCAAATAAATTCATTAAAAATCCTACAATGTGTTTTTCTGGATTTTTTTTCCTCATTTTGTCTGTCATAGTTGACGTGTACCTATGATGAAAATTACAGGCCTCTCTCATATTTTTAAGTGGGAGAACTTGCACAATTGGTGGCTGACTAAATACTTTTTTTCCCCCACTGTATATTGTGGATAAAGAGTTACTTGTCTAACAGAACACAGAGGGGGTTCTTTAATGGAAGCCTCTCCAACATAATCCAGGTAGAATGAGGAATTCCCCAGGGTAGCTGTTTAGTCCCCTTACCTTTTTCAATCTTTACTAACGACATGCCACTGGCTTTGAGTAAAGCCAGTGTGTCTATGTATGTGGATGAATCAACATTATACACGTCAGCTACTACAGCAACTGAAATGACTGCAATGCTTAACAAAGAGCTGCAGTTAGTTTCAGAATGGGTGGTTAGTCCTAAATATTTCCAAAACTAAAAGCATTGTATTTGGGACAAATTATTCACTAAACCCTAAACCTCAACTACATCTCATAATGAATAATGTGGAAATTGAGCAAGTTGAGGTGACTAAACTGCTTGGAGTAACCCTGGATTGTAAACTGTCATGGTCAAAACATATTGATACAACAGTAGCTAAGATGGGGAGAAGTCTGTCCATAATAAAGCATTACTCTGCCTTCTTAACAACAATAGTCACTTTAATAATGTTTACATATCTTGCACTACTCATCTCATATGTATATATTGTATTCTATAGTATTCTACTGTATCTTAGTCCATGCCGCTCTGTCATTGCTTGTCCATATATATGTACATATTCTTAAATTCCATTCTTTACTTAGATTTGTGTGTATTGGGTATATGTTGTGAAATTGTTAGCTATTACTTGTTAGATATTGGAGCTAGAAGCACAAGCATTTCGCTACACCCGCAATAACATCTGCTAAACACGTGTATGTGACAAATAAAATTTGATTTGATTTGATTTGATTTGATTTAACAACACTATCAACAAGGCAGGTCCTACAGGCCCTAGTTTTGTGCACCTAGACTACTGTTCAGTAGTGTGGTCAGGTGCCACAAAGAGGGACTTTTCAGTTGGCTCAGGAAAATTGCAGTTGGCTCAGAACAGGGCAGCATGGCTGGCCCTTAAAAGTACACAGAGAGATAACATTAATGATATGCATGTAAATCTCTCATGGCTCAAAGTGGAAGAGAGATTGACGTCATCACTACTTGTTTTTGTAAGAAGTGTTGACAAGCTGAATGTACTGAGTCTGTTTAAACTACTAGCACACAGCTCGGACACCCATGCATACCCCACAAGACAAACCACCAGAGGTCTCTTCACAATCCCCAAGTCCAGAAAAGACTATGGGAGGCGCACAGTACTATATAGAGCCATGACTACATGGAACTCTATTCTACATCAGGCAACTGATACAAGCAGTAGAATCAGATTTTAAAAAACAGGTAAAAATACAACTTATGGAACAGCGGGGACTGTGAAGAGACACACACAAAGGTACAGACACACGCATACGCATACACGGCCCCGTGC
The DNA here is from genome assembly GCF_964263955.1 of Coregonus lavaretus. Classification (NCBI taxonomy): domain Eukaryota; kingdom Metazoa; phylum Chordata; class Actinopteri; order Salmoniformes; family Salmonidae; genus Coregonus; species Coregonus lavaretus. The sequence goes on from NC_140023.1 coordinate 23,006,606, forward strand.
AGCTCAGTTGGTAGAGCATGGCGCTTGCAACGCCAGGGTTGTGGGTTCGTTTCCCACGGGGGGCCAGTATGAAAAAATGTATGCACTCACTAACTGTAAGTCGCTCTGGATAAAAGCGTCTGCTAAATGACTAAAATGTAAATGTAATATTGTTGTATGGTGGTATTATACATTTTGTATTGTAGATATGTAGTGGCGTAATAATGGTATATGATGTACTGTTTTATATTTTGTTTTATATGTAATGTATTTACTTTAATGTGTTTGGACCCCAAGAGGAGCAGGTGCTGCCTTTCCCTAATAAATACAAATACAAAAATATAATCACAGAAAATACACATTCGAAAGATAGAAATCATGGCAAAGATAAATTATACAGTGCATTCGGAAAGTATTCAGACCCCTTCACTTTTTCCAGATTTTGTTACGTAACAGCCTTATTCTAAAATTGATTAAATCGTTTTTTTCCTCATCAATCTACACACAATACCCCATAATGACAAAGCAAAAACAGGTTTTTAGACATTTTTGCAAATGTATATAGAAAAACTACTGAAATGTCACATTTACATAAGTATTCAGACCCTTTACTCAGCCATTTTCAAACAGAGACGTTGGTTTTTGGGTTCAGCTCCTCTTTAAGGAATACCAGATACAGTGCCTTCAGAAAGTATTCACAACCCTTGACTTCATCCACATTTTGTGTTACATTTATTAAATTGTGATTTTGTGTCACTGATCTACACACAATACCCCATAATGTCAAAGTGGAATTATGTTTTTTGAAATGTTTACAAATTAATAAAACATTCAAAGTTGAAATGTCTTGAATCACTAAGTATTCAACGCTTTTGTCATGGCAAGTGTGGTATCCCGGGAGGTCTACCCCAGGGGGTTGGTGATAGAGGGGAGGTACGTGCCATGACGTTGGCTCCCTCTGCTGGGAGTACCCGGGCTAATTAGGGGAGAGTGCCAACCAGCCGTGCAGGCCACATAAATGGAGCACCATGGCACACTACGGGAGAGAAAAAGAGAGAGGCAAGGAGTGAGCCGACAGAGGGGAAAGACTACCCCATCAGTCAAGCAGTACATTTCAAACACAGATTCAACCACTAAGACCAGGGAGGTTTTCCAATGGTTCGCAAAGAAGGGCACCTATTGGTAGATGGGTAAAAAAATAAAATACGACATTGAATATCCCTTCGAGCATGGTGAAGTTATTAATTACACTTTGGATGGTGTATCAATACACCCAGTCATGACAAAGATACAGGCATCCTTCCTAACTCAGTTGCCGGAGAGGAAGGAACCGCTCAGTGATTTCACCATGAGGCCAATGGTGACTTTAAAACAGTTAGTTTAATGGCTGTGATAGGAGAAAACTGAGGATGGATCAACATTGTAGTTACTCCACAATACTAGCCTAAATAAGAGTGAAAAGGAAGGCTGTACAGATTACAAATATTCCAAAACATGCATCCTGTTTGCAACTAGACACTAAAGTAATACTGCAAAAAATGTGGCAAAGTAATTAAGTTCTCACTGAGTACCACTCTTTATATTTATAAGCATAGTGGTGGCTGCATCATGTTATGGGTATCGTTGTAATCGTTAAGGACTGGAGTTTTTCAGGATAAAAAAGAAACAGAATAGAGTTAAGTACAAGCAAAATCCTAATGGAAAACCTGCTTCAGTCTGCTTTCCACCAGACACTGGGAGACAAATTCACTTTCAGCAGGACAATAACCTAAAACACAAGGCCAAATATACACTGGAGTTGCTTACCAAGACGACATGGAATGTTCCTGAGTGGCCTAGTTACAGTTGACTTAAATCTGCTTGATAATCTATGGCAAGACTTGAAAATGGCTGTCTAGCAATTATCAACAACCAACTTGACAGAGCTTGAACATTTATTTTAAGCATAATGGGCTAATATTGTACAATCCAGGTGTGCAAAGCTCTTAGACTAAACTGTAATCGCTGCCAAAGGTGTTTCTAACATGTTTTGACACAGGGGGTTGAATACTTATCTAATCAAAGATATTACTGTTATATTTTCCATAAATGTGTTTAAAATGTGTACTTCCACTTTGACATTAGAGTAATGTTTGTAGATCGTTGACAAAAAATGACAATTAAATCCATTTTAATCCCACTTTGTAACACAACAAAATGTAGAAAAAGTCAAGGGGTGTGAAAACTTTCTGAAGGCACTTTACATGCACACACATTCACATATAGGTACAGTTTAAAACATTCTCACACTTATCTTTCTAAACTGATACAAATTGTCAGAATTCAATAAATATTTATTGGGCTATAAAACAGATGGTTTTAAAGAGGTTAAAACACAGACCATGGTAAAAGGTTATTAAAACAACCAAAAACCTTTCCTTACAGAGCATATAGCATGTCTACTGTACCTCTTCCAAGCATTTCTTTCCCACTGTTCAAACAGACCACCTTTCAAAACACAAACCAATTAAGAGCAGGTGTGGACAATTACTAGGTGTGGCCAACACACCTGAAAACACTCAAATTAACATGACAAACTATTGACTGTTGAGGATGAAGTTGATGGTAAATATATACATATATGAAATGGTTTGAATGATGACAGTTCTGGGCCCAACTAACATATAAGTTACAAAATAACACATTTAAAAAAGGTATAAGTGAAGATGCATTGAATGCAATAAAATGCCATCTTCACAGGTTCTTAGGATAAAAAAAGGTTATAGGTAGAACCCTTTGCCTTACAAAGAAGCCTTTTGGAACCCTTTTTTCTAATAGTGTATCTGCATATACAGATGTAGTGTCTTCTTTGATCACTCTTTTGTTGCTGAGAATTGTCCTGCAAGCAGGAAATGCAAACTTGTAGTGTATTTTAGTTTTAAAAAGGCTTCTAAAGTTTGTAGTTTCAACTTTGAAATCTCATACTTGATTTGCCCTAACGAAAAATATATCAACCCCTACAATAATGTCCATTAATTATAATCCACATTTCCTGTTGCTGCAGGATTATTTTCCTGCTCTAGCAAACTGGATCAAATTAAGATCCTACATCTGTAGCATAGAGATATGTATTCTGTAGTATGAAGCCAGATAATAACCCACATTTTGCTACATTTGTTGCTTACACATCCAGGATGAAAAATGCCTGATAAAAAAGCTCAAAATGACATTTGGACAAGTTTCAGGCACGCTGTGGAAAACAAACTGTGGTTATTGACTAGGCAAACAGCCTGTGGACAAGGAAGGGGAGGCTAGCTAAGGAATATTGAAGTAAAAGAGAGAGTGTATTTTGGGTCTTCCTCCATCTGTCAGAAGGCGTGGGTACACCGAAGGAAACGCTTTCGGCCTGTACTGTAACATTATGTGACAGAGCAGATAGGACTCCTGCTGTGCTATGGAGATGATAGGGAACCAGACAGTGTGTGGTTGGATCTGTCCCAGATATGAACTGAATATGCACCCTTTTCATTACACTAGACCTTGAATGGCCCAGGCAGAAACCAGCCAGCATCTATCCACTCTCACTCTGCAATCTGATACTACACTGCAACCTCCAGGCCTAGAGTGATGACAAGAGTTGGTGAAATGTATCTGGGCATCAGTACTGTATTCGCATCACCCAGACCCCCCAGCAGACAGTTGGGTGAAAGGAGAGAGGGTTGTCAGAAGAGGTTGGGCTGTTTAGAGGCTATTCGATCCCCTCAGATTCTCCTGATTCAATCTGATAGCCCAGCCTGGTCTCATAGACTAGACGTAACATAGTAAATGTAAATCTGAGATACAAAAAATAGTATGATATGTTACGTTTGGTATGGTTAAATACGGTAAGACAAATTGTTACTTAAGGCAAAAACCAAAGTAGGGAGGTTAGTCGGGGTGGATGGGTCGGCGTGTAATGCGAACGTCTAGCAACCCAAAAGTTCTCATCATGGACAATTTTAGCATTTTAGTAACTTTTCAACTACTTAGCAACTACTTAGCATGTTAGCCAACCCTTTCCCTAACCTTAACCCTTTTAGCTAACCCTTCCCCTAACCCTTTAACCTAACTCCTACATTTAACCCTAACCACTAACACCTAGCCTATCTAATGTTAGCAAGCTAGCTAATGTTAGCCACCTAGCTGGAATTCATAACATATCATACGTTTTTCAAATTCGTGAGATATTGTACATTTTGCAAATTCGTAACATATCATACGAAATTGGTGATGGACATCTTCAAACTAATACATACCATTCGAAATGTAATATATCATACTAAAATTGGTGTCTTGGATTTACTTACAGAATAATATGAAATGATCTGAGACCAGGTTGGATAGCCCCTTGTGTGTCCAGGTAATCTCTTTAACAGTATGACTGGGCCTGCAGTCTCATCCTGACTACAGGTGTAAGGTGGCCCATGGCTAGTGGTGAGCGAATAACTGACATTTCTGTTATTTTTCGGTTTTTAATTCTTAAGAGTCTAAGCCATTGGGGAGGGGTGAATTGTTTTAAGATGGTTATACCATGGAACATTTAGTTATTTGATTTTGAATTATAATATTGAATTGGCCTTTACTACTATAGCCCATAGAAATGCATTGAATAACACATTCATTAATGGCAAAACATAAATCATAAGGAATAAGGTTTTGAAGTGTCTGTCCTACATCTAGGAGATACTGTGCATTCAGAAAGTATTCAGACCCCTTGATTTGTTCCAAATGTTGTTACGTTACAGCCTTATTCTAAAATCGTTTCAATTGGATTTTTTCCTCATCAATCTACACACAATACCCCATAATGACAAAGCAAAAACAGGTTTTTAGAAATGTATTAAAAATAAAAAACGGAACTTCACATTTAAATCAGTATTCAGATCCTTTACTCAGTACTTTGTTGACCCACCTTTGGCAGCGATTACAGCCTCGAGTCTCCTTAGGTATGACGCTACAAGCTCGGCACACCTGTATTTGGGGGTGTTTCTCCCATTCCTCTCTTCAAATCCTCTCAAGCTCTGTCAGGTTGGATGGGGAGCGTCGCTGCACAGCTATTTTCAGGTCTCTCCAGAGATGTTCGATCAGGTTCAAGTCCGGGCTCTGGCTGGGCCACTCAAGGACATTCAGAGACTTGTCCCAAAGCCACTCCTGCGTTGTCTTGGCTGTGTGCTTAGGGTCATTGTCCTATTGGAAGGTGAACCTTCGCCCCAGTCTGAGGTCCTGAGTGCTCTAGAGCAGGTTTTCATCAAGGATCTCTCTGTACTTTGCTCCGTTCATCTTTCCCTCGATCCTGACTAGTCTCCCAGTCCCTGCTGCTGAAAAACATCCCCACAGCATGATGCTGCCACCACCATGCTTCACCGTAGGGATGGTGCCAGGTTTCTTTGGCATTCAGGCCAAAGAGTTCAATCTTGGTTTCATCAGACCAGAGAATCTTGTGTCTCATGGTCTGAGAGTCTTTAGGTGCCTTTTGGCAAACGGCAAGGGGGCTGTCATGTGCCTTTTACTGAGGAGTGGTTTCCGTCTAGCCACTCTACAATAAAGGCCTGATTGGTGGAGTGCTGCAGAGATAGTTGTTTTTCTGGAAGGTTCTCCAATCTCCACAGAGGAACGCTGGCGCTCTGTCAGCGTGACAATCAGGTTGTTGGTCACCTCCCTGACCAAGGCCTTTCTCCCCCGATTGCTCAGTTTGGCCGGGCGGCCAGCTCTAGGAAGAGTCTTGGTGGTTCCAAACTTCATCCATTTAAGAATGATGGAGGCCAATGTGTTCTTGGGGACCTTCAATGCTGCAGAAATGTTTTGGTACCCTTCCCCAGATCTGTGCCTCGACACAATCCTGTGTCGGAGCTCTACGGACAATTCCTTCAACCTCATGGCTTGGTTTTTGCTCTGACATGCACTGTCAACTGTGGGACCTTATATTGACCAGTGTGAGCCTTTCCAAATCATGTCCAAACAATTGAATTTACCACAGGTGGACTTCAATCAAGTTGTAGAAACATCTCAAGGATGATCAGTGGAAACAGGATGCACCTGAGCTCAATTTCGAGGCCCATAGCAAAAGGTCTGATACTTATGTAAATAAGATGTTTCAGTGTTTTATTTTTGCTTTGTTTTAAGATGGTCATGCCATGGATCTTTAGTTATTTGATTTGGCATTTTAGGACCCCTTTAGGTATCAAAATATATACAAAATATTTGATAAAATATTTAATTTGGCATTTACTACTATAGCCGATAGAAATGCATTGAATAACACATTCATAAATGGCAAAAAATAATGTTTAAAAAAATCATAAGGAATAAGGTTTTGAAGTGTCTGTCCTATATCTAGGAGATAATTATAAGAAAGCTCAGGAAATATGCATATACAGTGAGGGAAAAAAGTATTTGATCCCCTGCTGGTTTTGTACGTTTGCCCACTGACAAAGACATGATCAGTCTATAATTTTAATGGTAGGTTTATTTGAACAGTGAGAGACAGAATAACAACAAAAAAATTCAGAAAAATGCAAGTCAAAAATGTTATAAATTGATTTGCATTTTAATGAGGGAAATAAGTATTTGACCCCTCTGCAAAACATGACTTAGAACTTGGTGGCAAAACACTTGTTGGCAATCACAGAGGTCAGACGTTTCTTGTTGTTGGCCACCAGGTTTGCACACATCTCAGGAGGGATTTTGTCCCACTCCTCTTTGCAGATCTTCTCCAAGTCATTAAGGTTTCGAGGCTGACGTTTGGCAACTCGAACCTTCAGCTCCCTCCACAGATTTTCTACGGGATTAAGGTCTGGAGACTGGCTAGGCCACTCCAGGACCTTAATGTGCTTCTTCTTGAGCCACTCCTTTGTTGCCTTGGCCATGTGTTTTGGGTCATTGTCATGCTGGAATACCCATCCACGACCCATTTTCAATGCTCTGGCTGAGGGAAGGAGGTTGTTCACCCAAGATTTGACAGTACATGGCCCCGTCCATCGTCCCTTTGATGCGGTGAAGTTGTCCTGTCCCCTTAGCAGAAAATGTTAGCATAATGTTTCCACCTCCATGTTTGAAGGTGGGGATGGTGTTCTTGCGGTCATAGGCAGCATTCCTCCTCCTCCAAACACGGCGAGTTGAGTTGATGGCAAAGAGCTCGATTTTGGTCTCATCTGACCACAACACTTTCACCCAGTTCTCTCTGAATAATTCAGATGTTTATTGGCAAACTTCAGACGGGCCTGTATATGTGCTTTCTTGAGCAGGGGGACCTTGCAGGCGCTGCAGGATTTCAGTCCTTCACGGCGTAGTGTGTTACCAATTGTTTTCTTGGTGACTTTGGTCCCAGCTGCCTTGAGATCATTGACAATATCCTCCTGTGTAGTTCTGGGCTGATTCCTCACCGTTCTCATGATCATTGCAACTCCACAAGGTGAGATCTTGCATGGAGCCCCAGGCCGAGGGAGATTGACAGTTATTTTGTGTTTCTTCCATTTGCGAATAATCGCACCAACTGTTGTCACCTTCTAACCAAGCTGCTCGGCGATGGTCTTGTAGCCCATTCCAGCCTTGTGTAGGTCTACATTCTTGTCCCTGACATCCTTGGAGAGCTCTTTGGTCTTGGCCATGGTGGAGAGTTTGGAATCTGATTGACTGATTGCTTCTCTGGACAGGTGTCTTTTATACAGGTAACAAGCTGAGATTAGGAGCACTCCCTTTAACAGTGTGCTCCTAATCTCAGCTCGTTACCTGTATAAAAGACACCTGGGAGCCAGAAATCTTTCTGATTGAGAGGGGGTCAAATACTTATTTCCCTCATTAAAATGCCATTCAATTCATAAAATGTTTGACATGCGTTTTTCTTGTTATTCTGTCTCTCACTGTTGAAATAAACCTACAATTAAAATTATAGACTGATCATGTCAGTGGGCAAACGTACAAAATCAGCAGGGGATCAAAAACTTTTTTCCCTCACTATACAGTACCAGTCAAAAGTTTGGACACAACTACTCATTGAAAGGTTTTTCTTAATGTTTTACTATTTTCTACATTGTAGAATAATAGTGAAGACATCAAAACTATAAAATAACACATATGGAATCATGTAGTGACCAAAAAAGTGTTAAACACATAAAATTATATTTTATATTTGAGATTCTTTAAATAGCCACCCTTTGCCTTGAGATGAGATGATTTGGGATGAGTCGGACAGCAGAGTGAAGGAAAAGCATCCAACAAGTGCTCAGCATATGTGGGAACTCCTTCAAGACTGTTGGAAAAGCATTCCAGGTGAAGCTGGTTGAGAGAATGCCAAGAGTGTGCAAAGCTGTCATCAAGGCAAAGGGTGGCTAATTTGAACAATCTCAAATATATTTTGATTTGTTTAACACTTTTTTGGTTACTACATGAATCCATATGTGTTATTTCATCGTTTTGATGTCTTCACTATCATTCTACAATGTAAACATTTTTTTTTATAAAGAAAAAGCTTTGAATGAGTAGGTGTGTCCAAACTTTTGAGTGGTAGTGTATGTATTTTTGTATAAATAGTTTTATAATATATTTTTTGGGGTAGGCTCAAAACGACCTCCATGCTTCCATCATTTTTTTAAACCGGTAGTGGTTACCTTCAGACAAGTGCCGTGACAGAGAACACCATCGTGTTTGTGAGAATCTCCCCTTTCCACAGTGGTATCATATTAGTTATGTAGGCCAATCTGTTCGGACGCTACAGATGTTTTAGTGAGAAGACAGATTTTTCAGGATGTTTCATGGTCTGACTGTAGCTCGGCCACCTTCCACTGCAGATGCGGAAGGCCGCCATATGTGGATTGAGGTATCTCTAGTTTAAACTGACAGATTTTGATGGGGATTTATGTATTATGTTACTTAATAAAGTTTTTTTATGTGATCGTATGCGTCAAAGGGTTACATTTTTTATTCTGTGTTGTTACAGCATTCAACCCACATAATGCATAGTGCATTTAATGTTTACAAAAAATAAAAATAATAATAAGAAAGTGGTGCGTGCATATGTATTCACCACCCTTTGCTATGAAGCCCCTAAATAAGATCTGGTGCAACCAATTACCTTCAGAAGTCACATAATTAGTTAAATAAAGTCCACCTGTGTGCAATCTAAGTGTCACATGATCTGTCACATGATCTCAGTATATATACACCTGTTCTGAAAGGCCCCAGAGTCTGCAACACCACTAAGCAAGGGGCACCACCAAGCAAGCAGCACCATGAAGACCAAGAAGCTCTCCAAACAGGTCAGGGACAAAGTTGTGGAGAAGTACAGATCAGGGTTGGGTTATAAAATAATATCCCAAACTTTAAACATTCCACGGAGCACCATTAAATCCATTATAAAAAAATGGAAAGAATATGGCACCACAACAAAACTGCCAAGAGAAGGCCGCCCACCAAAACTCACGGACCAGGAAAGGAGGGCATTCATCAGAGAGGCAACAAAGAGACCAAAGATAACCCTGAAGGAGCTGCAAAGCTCCACAGCGGAGATTGGAGTATCTGTCCATAGGACCACTTTAAGCCATACACTCCACAGAGGTGGGCTTTACGGAAGACTGGCCAGAAAAAAGCAATTGCTTAAAGAAGAAAATAAGCAAACACATTTGGTGTTCGGCAAAAGCCATGTGGGAGACTCCCCAAACATATGGAAGAAGGTACTCTGGTCAGATGAGACTAGAATTGAGCTTTTTGGCCATCAAGGAAAACGCTATGTCTATCGCAAACCCAACACCTCTCATCACCCCGAGAACACCATCCCCACCGTGAAGAATGGTGGTGGCAGCATCATGCTGTGAGGATGTTTTTCATCGGCAGGGACTGGGAATTCAGAATTGAAGGAATGATGGATGGCGCTAAATACAGGGAAATTCTTGAGGGAAACCATGTTTCAATCTTCCAGAGATTTGAGACTGGGACGGAGGTTCACCTTCCAGCAGGACAATGACCCTAAGCATACTGCTAAAGCAACACTCGAGTGGTTTAAGGGGAAACATTTAAATGTCTTGGAATGGCCTAGTCAAAGCCCAGACCTCAATCCAATTGAGAATCCGTGGTATGACTTAAAGATTGCTGTACACCAGCGGAACCCATCCAACTTGAAGGAGCTGGAGCAGTTTTGCCTTGAAGAATGGTCAAAAATCCCAGTGGCAAAAGTGCCAAGCTTATAGAGACATACCCCAAGAGACTTGCAGCTGTAATTGCTGTTCGGGAACATCAATAGTAACATGTTTTCACAACAAAACATATTTAATTGAACTGTTGACAGCCCCTCTCTCTGCGCGCTCGAGAAAGGAATTAAGGTGAAAGAGGAGGAGATGGAAACGCATGGTGGTGAGATATTCTGTAGCTAAAGATAGTGTCAGCCTATTAATTATGAAAATATAAAAAATTCCCTATTACTAGGCTATTCAAAATCAAATACAAATTCACTACAATTGTAGGATAACGCTGTAAACAGCCCTGCAGAATCAATGAACCAACAGCATCGCTTAGGCCTATACATTCTCTCCCAGACTCATGGATAGAAAGTTTGGAGAGTAGCATAAGGTAACCAGTTCATTCAGTATGCATAATAATACAGTCCACACTCAAATGCGATTACTAAAATGTGTTTAAGTATAGGCTATTTTTCATGTTTGCTCACAGAGATGGAATCAAAGGGGCCTGCGACCCCAAGGACTGTCATATGATGTGAGAGAAATGAAGACTGTTTTTTGCTGTACAACAAGATTTTTCAGCATTTCCTTGAAGGAGAAATCAGTGCATCCAGCCGGAGCAGATGACACACTGGAAAACAGGCTTTTCGACATGTATCACTCAGAGACAACCGAGCACATAACTGCACATCATCGCAGCCGTGAAAGATTAGTCATCTAATCTCAGAGTTGTGATGGCTACTTCAGCACTGGGAATGGGGGTAGACTTTAAGGGTGTCCATCATGTAGTCAACTATGGACCACCTCAAGTCTTACGTGCAGGCATATGGAAGAGTGTGGAGGGGCGGCACAAGCTCACATTCACGTTTTTTTGGGCGTTTCAGATATGAGACTATGTGTCAAACTGTACCAGCTGCAGGCGGGTGCAACTGTTAAAGCTCTTTGATGATGAGGTCACTCAAACAATATCACCCAAACATTACTGCTGTGACAATTGAGCTACCTCCTGCAACTGCAAGGAGGTATGTGAGAGCAATTCAAGTCCTTTGGAGAGGCATGCAGGACAACAAATATAAGCAAGACATAGGCTGGTCAGTGAAGAGCATAGGCAATACCTGAGAGAGAAATTACATGACCTTGCACTTGAGATGGCGCACACAGGTGTTCATGGGAGTGTCTCTGTTTATTGCACATCAGCGAATGAGGATAAACATGACACAATCATAGACAACATCCTGAGCACAATTCCCTTACTTTTCTCAATTGAGGACATTTTTTTCTGCTTTGCCCATTACTGACATTAGACATGCAATAGCCCTACTGTCTATCATCACTGAGGTTTTTGGGGATGATGCATCGCAGTGCTAGCTGTGCCACTAGAGATCCTGGTTCGAGTCCAGGCTCTGTCGCAGCCGTCCGCAACCGGGAGACCCATGGGCGGCGCACAATTGGTCCAGTGTCGTCCAAGGTAGAGGAGGGTTTGGCCGGCAGGGATGTGGGTTCGTTTCCCACGGGGGGCCAGTATGAAAAAAATTAAAAATAAAATACATGTATGCATTCACTAACTGTAAGTTGCTCTGGATAACAGCGTCTGCTAAATGACTAAAATGTAATGATGAAATGTTGGGACAACTTGGGACTTTTGCAAACATAACTGTGTATACATGAGGAATTTTACATGCTGTGTTGATTAATACCGTAGGTATTGTCTCATCTGCTTAACATTTCAAAAGACTCACGTATGTATTCTAGGATATTATTGTTGTGGAAACAGGCCCTTTTACCATTGAGATATATGGAATAGTAGAATGTATGCCGTACACTGTAAATAAATAATTTAGCTTAAAGATTTGTTCTAATACTCATTTTGAGTTATCTAAAGTATAGAGTGGGCTAAGATGTGACCTGTCACCCATAGTTATTTGTTCATAAAGTGCATTTTCTCCTTCACTTCAATAAATAATCCAGATTTGGAAACATCAATGCTCAGTGGATTGTATGACTTTATTGTAAATTAACTTGTAGTTGCCTTTTTTAATGAAATAAGTAACCAAGTGTACTACTATAAACTTTACACAACTTTCAAAGTAGAAGAAGTGTGGGTTTTCTCCCCAGTGTTGGCCCAGAGAACTGGGAAAAGGCTAGGCTATAGCAGTTGTTTCTGCTGTACACATCACAGCACATAAAATGTATTCCTATATAAAGTTTCAGACAGCAACAGGAAGAATGTTAACAGTACATAACATTGTAAGTAATTACACAAATAAATTGTTTTAAAAATGTACATGAACGGTGTTACGAACGCCATGGCTTTAAAAGTCTAGGGTGGATGGAAAAGAGACACGTAACATAACTCATGCAAATTAGAATATTGAACAGTGAGAACAAAATTTGTTCGACAACCAAAAAGCTACCGTCAAACACAAAAATGTTTATTATAAACACAAGGTAAAGGTTTGGGGAAAAGGGGCTGAGCAGGACCCAATTAATGAAACAATAATGTCAAAAACCTCTAAACTGATCTTGCCTGCCTCAAGAACCACTAAGCTTACTACTAACTACACAAAAATACAGTGGGTGGTCTGCTCAGGTCTAACTAGTGTTTTTAGACAAAGTTTTCCTACGGGTATAGTATGCCCAAGGGCGACTTGCTAAAAATCCCCTTTTCCTACGAACAAACAAACAACATAGTTATCATATGGAGTAAACAGCAAATGAGTGAGTACACAAAAAAACAAGACACCACAGTATCCATACTCACAAACAAAAAGAGTTTCTGTCAGAAAACACAACTGACTGGCTTTTAAAACAAGCGGATGTGTGATGTGATTGGGTAATGAAAACCAGAAGCAGGTGGTGCAATCAGGAGAAGTGGCCACTGATTGGTCCACCTCAGCAATCAGCAGATGAACTGATGACTGACAGGTGGGACACACCAACGACCTCTAATCAGGACCACAAAAGACACTGTCACGGTTTTGGCCGAGGCTGCTCCTTCTCCTTGTTCGGGCAGGCTTCGGCGGTCGTCGTCTCCGGAGTACTAGCTGCCACCGTTCTTTGTTTTCGATGTTTGTTTGGTTTGGTCTGTTTGGTACACCTGTTGTCGTTTAGTGTTGATTATGTGTCCTTTAAGTTCTCGTTGTTTCTGTCATGTGTTTGTGTGTAGTTGTTCTTTTGTCAGCTGGAGCAGTCAGTAAATTTGTCTCTATTTGTTTTGTTTATAGAGAGTCCGCACTTGTTGTGCGCGTTTGTTGCATTTAGCTCGTTTACGCAGTGTGCGTAATTTTCTCGTGCCTCCGGCTCTGTTTTGTAGCCGTGTCATTTTGTCTTGACTAAAGACTTTTGGACTAAGCCTCTGTGTCCTGCGATTGATTCCTACACCACATCCACGCCTTCTGACAGAACTACACACCTTTCATGGAATCAGCAGGGGCAGCAGCAGCGACCGAGTCATGGGAGGAGCGCGTCCGCAGACAGGATGACAGGATAGCCCAAATCACAACCGCTCTGCAGGGAGTGATGAATACCCTGCATCGACTGGAGACCAGTTGGGTACCCGCGCCTCCTCCTACCTTACCACCATCACCGGTCAGTCCGTTCGTCCAAGCTCCAGAACCCAGTGGGATTCGGCTCTCGCTCCCGAGGGCGTATGATGGCACCGCTGCCGGGTGTCAGGGTTTTCTCCTACAAGTAGAACTCTACCTAGCCACCGTACACCCGGCGCCCTCGGGACACGAGAGCGTTTCTGCCCTCATCTCCTGTCTCACCGGCAAGGCGTTGGAATGGGCCAACGCCAAATGAAGGAGGATAGACGCCGCGACGATCACCTATGCAGAGTTCTCCCGTCGCTTCAGGGCTGTGTTCGACCATCCACCTGAGGGGAAAGCGGTGGGAGAGCGTCTATTCTACCTCCGACAGGGGAGGAGGAGCGCCCAGGAGTTTGCACTGGAGTTCCGGACTCTAGCGGCAGATGCAGGGTGGAATGAGCGGGCCCTCATAGACCACTTCCGATGCAGCCTACAGGAGGACGTCCGTCGTGAGTTGGCTTGCAGGGACACCACCCTTACGTTTGACCAGTTGGTGGACATGGCCATTCGTCTCGACACCCTGCTGGCTACCCGCGGACGTCCTGAGTGGGGGTCGTCCATTCCACCCTCCAGCACCTCCGAGCCGAGTCCTATGGAGCTCGGGGGTGCTGGCGCTAGAGAGGAGAGGAGAAGGAGTCCGAAGGATGCCACCCCCTCTACCAACTGTGGCCGTGGAGGACACACTGCGGCTAGGTGCTGGGGGGGGTCTCCAAGGGGACGAGACGGCAGGCCATGCACTGGGGAGTCCTTCCAGGTGAGTAGGCGCCCCACTTACCCAGAGCTCTCTGTTGTGCACCTAACCATACCTGTTTGTTTTCCACAGGTTGCACCTCGTTCCCAGCATAAGGCGCTAGTAGATTCAGGCGCAGCCGGGAATTTTGTAGATCTGAAATTTTGTGTAGAGTTAGGGATTCCTCTCCTTCCTGTCAACAATCCTTTCCCTGTACATGCTCTAGATAGCCGTCCGTTGGGATCGGGGTTGATTAGGGAGGTCACAGCGCCACTTAGGATGGGGACGCAGGAGGGTCATGAGGAGACTATTCAGCTATATCTTATCGACTCTCCTGCGTATCCGGTGGTGCTGGGGCTTCCCTGGTTGATGACCCATAATCCCTCTATTTCGTGGCAACAGAGGGCTCTTAAGGAGTGGTCTGCCCAGTGTGTGGGGCGATGTCTGGGTGTTTCCGTGGGGACGACCTCGGTGGAGAGTCCAAACCAAGTGCCCGCAATGCACGTTCCCCCCGAGTATGAGGATTTAGCACTTGTGTTTAGCAAGGTGAGGGCAACGCAATTGCCACCACATAGACAGGGGGATTGTGCGATAGACCTCCAGGTAGGAGCTGCGCTTCCGCGGAGCCATGTGTATCCTTTGTCTCAAGAGGAGAAGAGAGCTATGGAGACTTATATAGCCGAGTCTCTGAGACAGGGATACATACGGCCCTCCACTTCCCCTGCGTCCTCTAGCTTCTTTTTTGTGAAGAAAAAAGATGGGGGTTTGCGCCCGTGTATTGATTACCGCAGTCTCAATCAGATTACTGTGAAATACAGTTATCCACTCCCTCTGATTGCGACTATGACGGAGTCATTACACGGAGCGCGGTTCTTCACAAAGTTGGACCTCAGGAGCGCCTACAACTTGGTGCGCATTAGGGAGGGAGACGAATGGAAGACGGCATTTAGTACCATCTCGGGTCATTACGAGTATCTCGTCATGCCATACGGGTTAATGAATGCTCCTTCAGTCTTCCAATCCTTCGTAGATGAGATCTTCCGGGATATGCAGGGGCAAGGAGTGGTCGTGTACATTGACGACATTCTGGTGTACTCTTCTACCCGAGCCGAGCATGTAGCCCTGGTGCGCCGAGTGTTGAGGAGGTTGTTGGAGCATGACCTATATGTCAAGGCAGAGAAATGTCTGTTTTTCCAGGAGTCTGTCTCCTTTTTGGGTTATCAGTTGTCTGCGTCAGGGGTGAAGATGGAGGTTGACCGAGTGTCTGCCGTGCGTAATTGGCAAACCCCAACCACCGTTAAAGAGGTGCAGCGGTTCTTGGGCTTTGTGAATTACTACAGGAGGTTTATCCGGGGTTTTGGACACGTGGCAGCTCCCATAACGTCCCTTCTTAAGGGGGGTCCGGTGCGCTTGCAGTGGTCTGCTGAGGCTGATAGGGCTTTTGGGAGACTGAAGGACCTGTTTACTTCGGCTCCGGTGCTGGCGCATCCGGATCCCGCGCTACCATTCCAGGTCGAGGTGGACGCGTCTGAGGCCGGTATAGGGGCCGTGCTCTCGCAACGGTCTGGTACGCCACCTAAACTCCGTCCCTGTGCTTTTTACTCTAAAAAGCTCAGCCCGGCGGAGCGAAATTATGATGTAGGGGACAGGGAGCTGCTAGCCGTGGTACAGGCCCTAAAGGTGTGGAGGCATTGGCTTGAGGGGGCTCAACACCCTTTCCTCATTTTGACTGACCACCGGAACCTGGAGTACATCCGGGCAGCTAGGAGACTGAACCCTCGCCAGGCTCGGTGGAACATGTTTCTGGCCCGGTTCGTATTTAAGATCACGTACTTCCCTGGGTCCCAGAACGGTAAGGCAGACGCCCTGTCCCGGCGGTATGACACGGAGGAGAGGTCCGTTGAGCCCACACCCATACTACCGCCGTCTTGTCTGGTGGCACCGGTGGTGTGGGAAGTCGACTCCGAAATCGAGCGGGCGTTGCGTACCGATCCTAGTCCTCCCCAGTGTCCTGTGGGTCGGACGTACGTTCCGTTCGAGGTTCGGGATCGACTTATTTATTGGGCTCACACGTCACCCTCCTCTGGACATCCAGGTATTGGCCGGACAGTGCACTGCCTTAGCACTAAATACTGGTGGCCAATGTTAGCCAGGAATGTGAGGGTTTATGTTTCCTCCTGCTCAGTGTGTGCCCAGTGTAAGGCACCCAGACACCTGCCCCGGGGTAAGTTACAACCCCTGCCCGTTCCACAACGACCCTGGTCTCATCTCTCGGTGGATTTTGTTACAGACCTTCCCCCCTCCCAGGGGAATACCACCATCCTGGTCGTTGTGGATCGGTTCTCGAAGGCCTGTCGTCTCCTTCCCATGCCGGGGCTCCCTACTGCCCTACAGACCACTGAGGCTCTATTCACTCACGTCTTCCGGCATTACGGGGTACCCGAGGATATAGTGTCTGATCGAGGCCCCCAGTTTACCTCTCGAGTCTGGAGAGCGTTCATGGAGCGCTTGGGGGTCTCGGTGAGCCTTACCTCGGGGTACCACCCGGAGAGCAATGGGAAGGTCGAATGGGTAAACCAGGATGTGGGTAGGTTTCTGAGGTCGTATTGCCAGGGCCGGCCGGAGGAGTGGGCGAGGTATGTTCCCTGGGCCGAGATGGCACAGAACTCTCTTCGCCACTCCTCCACCAAACCAACTCCTTTCCAATGTGTATTAGGGTACCAACCGGCTCTGGCACCTTGGCATCAGAGCCAGATCGAGGCCCCTGCGGTGGATGAGTGGGTGCGGCGCTCGGAGGAGACGTGGAACGCTGCACACGTCCATCTGCAGCGGGCCATCCGTCGACACAAGGCGAGCGCCGATCTCCACCGCAGTGAGGGCCCGGTGTACGCACCGGGAGATCGAGTCTGGCTCTCGACCAGAAACCTGCCCCTCCGCCTGCCCTGCCGGAAGCTGGGTCGGCGGTTTGTGGGGCCTTTTAAAGTCCTGAGGAGGTTGAACGAGGTGTGTTACAGGTTACAACTACCTATTGATTATAAGAATATTAACCCCTCGTTCCATGTGTCTCTCCTCAGGCCGGTGGTAGCTGGTCCACTCCAGGACTGTGAGATAGGAGAGACTCCTCCGCCCCCGCTGGACATCGAGGGGGCTCCGGCGTACACATTTCGGTCCATCCTGGATTCGAGACGTCGGATGGGGGGTCTCCAATATCTCGTGGAGTGGGAGGGGTACGGTCCGGAGGAGCGGTGCTGGGTGCCGAGGAGAGACATCTTAGACCCATCTCTTCTGACTGAGTTCCATCGTGGTCATCCCACGCGCCCTGCTCCGCGTCCTCCTGGTCGTCCCCGAGGCCGGGGTCGGCGCACGGCTGGAGCCGCGCGTCAAGGGGGGGTACTGTCACGGTTTCGGCCGAGGCTGCTCCTTCTCCTTGTTCGGGCAGGCTTCGGCGGTCGTCGTCTCCGGAGTACTAGCTGCCACCGTTCTTTGTTTTCGATGTTTGTTTGGTTTGGTCTGTTTGGTACACCTGTTCTCGTTTAGTGTTGATTATGTGTCCTTTAAGTTCTCGTTGTTTCTGTCATGTGTTTGTGTGTAGTTGTTCTTTTGTCAGCTGGAGCAGTCAGTACATTTGTCTCTATTTGTTTTGTTTATAGAGAGTCCGCACTTGTTGTGCGCGTTTGTTGCATTTAGCTCGTTTACGCAGTGTGCGTAATTTTCTCGTGCCTCCGGCTCTGTTTTGTAGCCGTGTCATTTTGTCTTGACTAAAGACTTTTGGACTAAGCCTCTGTGTCCTGCGATTGATTCCTACACCACATCCACGCCTTCTGACAGACACCTGTGATTAGGGCAGAAGGAGAGGAAAAACACAAATACACATTCAGGATACCTGTATCCGTAACAAACGGTATAAAAGTAAATACACGTTTTGTGAGTGGCTTGCGAAAGTATTCACCCCCCTTGGCATTTTTCCTATTTTGTTGCCTTACAACCTGGAATTAAAATTGATTTTTGGGGGGTTTGTATCATTTGATTTACACAACATGCCTACCACTTTGAAGATGTAAAATATGTTTTATTGTGAAACAAACAAGAAATAATAAGAAAAAAAAAACAGAAAACTTGAGCGTGCATAACTATTCACCCCCCCCAAAGTCAATACTTTGTAGAGCCATCTTTTGCAGCAATTACAGCTGCAAGTCTCTTGGGGTATGTCTCTATAAGTTTGGCACATCTAGCCACTGGGATGTTTGCCCATTCTTCAAGGCAAAACTGCTCCAGCTCCTTCAAGTTGGATGTGTTCCACTGGTGTACAGCAATCTTTAAGTCATACCACAGATTCTCAATTGGATTGAGGTCTTGGCTTTGACTAGGCCATTCCAACACGTTTAAATGTTTCCCCTTAAACCACTCGAGTGTTGCTTTAGTAGTATGCTTAGGGTCATTGTCCTGCTGGAAGGTGAACCTCCATCCCAGTTTCAAATCTCTGGAAGACTGAAACATGGTTTCCCTCAAGAATTTCCCTGTATTTAGCGCCATCCATCATTCCTTCAATTCTGACCAGTTTCCCAGTCCCTGCCGATGAAAAACATCTCCACAGCATGATGCTGCCACCACCATGCTTCACTGTGGGGATGGTGTTCTCGGGGTGATGAGAGGTGTTGGGTTTGCGCCAGACATAGCGTTTTCCTTGATGGCCAAAAAGCTCAATTTTAGTCTCATCTGACCAGAGTACCTTCTTCCATATGTTTGGGGAGTCTCCCACGTGGCTTTTGGCGAAAACCAAATGTGTTTGCTTATTTTTTTCTTTAAGCAATGGCTTTTTTCTGGCCACTCTTCCGTAAAGCCCAGCTCTGTGGAGTGTATGGCTTAAAGTGGTCCTGTGGACAGATACCTCAATCTCCGCGGTGGAGCTTTGCAGGTCCTTCAGGGTTATCTTTGGTCCCTTTTTTGCCTCTCTGATTAATGCCCTCCTTGCCTGCTCCGTGAGTTTTGGTGGGCGGCCCTCTCTTGGCAGGTTTGTTGTCGTGCC
Organism: Coregonus lavaretus; assembly: GCF_964263955.1. Lineage (NCBI taxonomy): Eukaryota > Metazoa > Chordata > Actinopteri > Salmoniformes > Salmonidae > Coregonus > Coregonus lavaretus. The sequence goes on from NC_140023.1 coordinate 23,026,115, forward strand.
ATATTCTTTCCATTTTTTAAATAATGGATTTAATGGTGCTCCATGGGATGTTTAAAGTTTCTGATATTTTTTTATAACCCAACCCTGATCTGTACTTCTCCACAACTTTGTCCCTGACCTGTTTGGAGAGCTCCTTGGTCTTCATGGTGCCACTTGCTTGGTGGTGCCCCTTGCTTAGTGGTGTTGCAGACTCTTGGGCCTTTCAGAACAGATGTATATATACTGAGATCATGTGACAGATCATGTGACACTTAGATTGCACACAGGTGGACTTTATTTAACTAATTATGTGACTTCTGAAGGTAATTGGTTGCAGCAGATCTTATTTAGGGGCTTCATAGCAAAGGGGGTGAATACATATGCACGCACCACTTTTACGTTATTTATTTTTTCGAATTTTTTTAAACAAGTTATTTTTTTCATTTCACTTCACCAATTTGGACTATTTTGTGTATGTCCATTACATGAAATCCAAATAAAAATCCATTTAAATTACAGGTTGTAATGCAGCTAAATAGGAAAAACGCCTAGGGGGCTGAATACTTTTGCAAGGCACTGTAGCTATGTTGTTCGAAGGTAGAGCACTTACAATAACTATGCGGTGATCACTTTCATTGTTGTCACCTACAGCCGATGATGCACCAGAAACCAGTGTTTTTAGTGGCTGAATTCCTATATCTGGTGGCTGGTCATCTGTCGCTGGGGCAGGGTCCCTGAATAGGCCTCGTCTCGCCGGACTCTCTGTGCTTTCCTGAACAGACACTCTTTTGGTACTTGTGGGGGTCAAGACAGCCGCGGCACATCTTTTTTTTTGTTCTAACTCTAGAATTAGTTTTTTCCCTCACAAAGTAGTCGATTCTTTCCACATCATTGGCACTTATTTTATATTTGAGTAGAAGATTGCTGCTTTTGAAAACCCATCACTCAGTGTGACAGGTCCCATTATCTCTTCTAAAGCTAGTGTGTAGTCCGGTTGCAATAAGGACGATTTACTTTGCAAAAGGTTATGTTTGTTCAGGTTACAATCGTATGGTTCACCACAAACAAGGCATACATAAACATATTTTGATAGGGTTTTAATATGCGATTTCACGGCCATCCTCATGCACTGTTGCACCTACGACACTAATCTAGTGAGCACCTCCGCCCATGTGATTGGTTTATGTTGCGAGGTGAAAATGATTTACACAAGGTTCCCTCCCCTTTTTAGCTGATTTTGTGCCATGGACTTTCCCAGGCTTTCCGTTTTAGGGAAGCCTGGTTCTCGACGGGACTAGCTTGAGACTAACTGGAATTAGACATTCAGACAGAGGCCTTAACACAAACATGAGGAGACATAGATTTTCTAACCGTTATGTTTGGGGCAAATCCAACACAACACATCCCAGAGTTCCACTCTTTCCAAGCATGGTGGTGGCTGCATCATGTTATGGGTATGCTGGTCATCGGCAAGGACTAGGGAGTTTTTTAGGATAAAAAATTAACGTAATAGAGCTAAGCACAGGCAAAATCCTAGAGGAAAACCTGGTTCAGTCTGCTTTCCAACAGACACTAGGAGACAAATTCATCTTTCAGCAGGACAATAACCTAAAATGCAAGGCCAAATATATACTTGAGTTGCTTACCAAGAAGACAGTGAATGTTCCTGAGTGGCCTAGTTACAGTTTTAACTTAAATCATCTTGAAAATCTATGGCAAGACATGAAAATGGCTTTCTAACAATGATCAACAACCAATTTGACAGAGCTTGAAGAATTTTAAAAAGCGTAATGTGCAAATATTATACAATCCAGGTGTGTAAAGTTATTAGAGACTTACCCAGAAAGACTCACAGCTGTAATCGCTGCCCAAGGGTTGAATACTTAGGTAATCACGATATATAAGCGTTTTATTTGTCTTTTTTTTTTTTTTTTAATTTTTTTTTTTTTTTTTTACAAATGTTAGAATTTCTCTCCCACTTTGACATTACATATTATTTTCTGTAGATCATTGACAGGAAGTAACAATTAAATCCATTTTAATTCCACTTTGTAACACAACAAAATGTGGAAAAAGTCATGGGGTGTGAATACTTTCGGAATATGTAAAACACAGGAAAATCATGTTTTTGACTGTACAGCCATTTTGATCTCTATATCAAATAATTTCTGGGAGACAATTCAGTTATTTACTTTAATAGTTTTCAGTTCAAATGGTCATAACAATTTCAGGCACAAAAAAAACTAACATTTTCCCAGGTCTGAGTCAGTTGTGAGCAGAAAATAGTTGTATTTAGAAAACACCAACTTTTCAAATACTCAAAGTAGTCAAATATGTACTGAACAAAAATATAAACGCAACATGTAAAGTGTTGATCCCATGTTTCATGAGCTGAAATAAAGGATCCCAGAAATGTTCTACAAAAAGCTTATTTCTCTCAAATTGTGGGCACACATTTCTTTACATCCCTGTTAGTGAGCATTTCTCCTTTGCCAAAATAATCCATCCACCTGACAGGTGTGGCATACAGTATCAAGAAGTTTATGAAATGGCATGATCATTACACAGGTGCACTTTGTGCTGGGGACAATAAAAGGCCACTCTAAAATGTGCAGTTTTGTCACACAACACAGTGCTAGGACCTCCACATCTGGCTTCTTTACCTGCGGGATCGTCTGAGACCAGCCACCCAGACAGCTGATGAAACTGAGGAGTATTTCTGTCTGTAATAAAGCCCTTTAGTGGGGAAAAACTCATTCTGATTGGCTGGGCCTGGCTTCCCAGTGGGTGGACCTGGCCCCCAAGTGGGTGGGCCTATGCTCTCCCAGGACCACCAATGGCTGTGCCCCTGCCCAGTCTTGTGAAATCCATAGATTAGGGCCTAATTTATTTATTTCAATTGACTGATTTCCTTATATGAACTGTAACTCAGTAAAATCATTGAAATTGTTGCATGTTGCGTTTATATTTTTGTTCAGTAAATAGTTTATATCGAGTTTCAACTAAAAGGCAACTATTTTCTTTGATATTTAAATACAGTTCTCCGAAGTATTTTGAATACCTCTCAGAAAACCCTTTAATATTTAAAGTTATTTGAATATATGCAAGTTATAAAATATATCTATATATATATCTATATATATCTATATATATATATATATATATATATATATATATATATATATATATATATATATATGATGGCTGCCAAATATTTGATGAAGAACCAAAAATGACAACAGTTGAATTAGTCTAAATATATGATCATTAGCACATGGTTTGGAGGGCTCTCAGATGTGAATTGTAACCCTTTACTGCGGTCAATGACCAAAAGCGCCCTCTTTGGCCCCATGGGTGGAATGTTATTAATATTTTTCATAATTTCATAATTAATAAAGTTTTGTTTTTTTAACTGACAAAAATCAGTTTTGTTATATTTTAGTCTTCTGTGATGTATATACAGTTTAATATTGGAATGCAAACTCAAAATTGAATACATTTCAACTATATATCTGACATGGTACAGGTGTTTTCTTTTTTAGGTATATACTTTAGTTTAAAAGTAGATTTGTTTAATACTACCAATAATCACTCTGTGTGGCCCTGATTCAGCACACTTTAGTAAAAGGTTAATATAGCCTATAGCCAAGGATAAAATACATGAAATGGAACATGGAATCACCTCAACATTAGAGTAGTACACTTTTGCAGCTTCAAAATGATGAACAGATATATTTTCACAATAAGTGTGACATACTGTAAGGTAATACAGTAACACTTAACATCAAGTTATTATACATGTGTGGTAACTTTGTGATTATTACAATAGCAACATTGTTGTTACATAGGACTTTGGAAATGGCTTTATAATTGCATAATAATGGAGTTATTACATAAGTGGAATAAAAGGAACAAATCAAATCAAAATGTATTTGCCACATGCGCCGAATACAACAGGTGTAGACCTTACAGTGAAATGCTTACTTACAAGCCCTTAACCAACAATGGAGTTTTAAGAAAAAAAGTGTTAAGTAAAAAATAAGTAACAGTCACTATCCCTCTTACAAAAACTCTCATCTCATTGTTATGCAATTCAAATTAAATTACTAAAGTATTATTTAACAACATGCTAATAAAATGTTGATCCATTTTAATGTTAATCACAGTTTTATTACATAGGCACAAGAACCATTTAAACCCCCCTAGCGTCTAAAACACCGGGGCTGGGTTTCTACTAAGCTAACATATGGAATTGTTTTAAGATGGTCATACCAAGGATACTTTTTAGGACCCCTGCAGTTATAAAAATATGATCATAAACAAATTATTTGATGAAACTTTGGCATTACTGCTATTAGCTCATAGAAACGCATTGAATAACAAATTCATACATGGCAAAACAGAAAGTCAAAAAAATACATCAAATGGAAGTATGTTTTGAAGTATGTTTTAAAGTATGTATTTTTTATTACCCATTTTTAACACCTTTTTTGGAACAAAACTACTTCCATACTTTCAGTAATTTTTTTAACTGGTACCGTGTTACCTTCAGATGAGTCTTGTGACACTTGTGGGGGATGTAGAGCAAAATGGAGAACACCATTGTGTTCAAGTCTCCACTTTCAATAGAGGGGTCATATTAGTTTGCCCAAACTATTCGGACGCTACAGACAATAGCTAGCGTAAACATATATCTCTAGCTAATCCATCCACATATAATAACCCATAATGACAAAATGAAAACATGTTTTTAGAAATGTTTGCAAATGTATTGAAAATCAAATACAGAAATATCACACCCCTGAGTCAATACATGTTACAATCACCGTTGGCAGTGATTACAGCTGTAAGTCTTTCTGGGTAAGTCTCTAAGAGCTTTGCTCACCTGGATTATTCTTTTTTAAATTCTTCAAGCTCTGTGAATTTGGTTGTTGATCATTGCTGGACAGCCATTTTCAAGTCTTGCCATACATTTTCAAGTCAAAACTGTAACTAGGCCACTCAGGAACATTCGATGTCGTCTTCGTAACATTCAATGTTGTGTATATTTGGCATTGTGTTTTAGGTTATTGTCCTGCTGAAAGGTGAATTTGTCTCCCAGTGTCTGTTGGAAAGCAGACTGATCCAGGTTTTCCTCTAGGATTTTGCCTGTGCTTAGCTCTATTTTGTTTAAAAAACTCCCTAGTCCTTGCCAATGACAAGTATACCCATAACATGATGCAGCCACCACCATGCTTGGAAAGAGTGGAACTCTGGGATGTGTTGTGTTGGATTTGCCCGAAACATAACAATTTGTATTAAGGACATAAACTTCATTTCTTTGCCACATTTTTTGCAGTTATACTTTAGTGCCTTATTGGAAACAGGATGCATGTTTTGGAATATTTTTATTCTTTACAGGATTCCTTCTTTTCACTCTGTCATTTAGGTTAGTATTGTGGAGTAACTACAATGTTGTTGATCCATCCTCAGTTTTCTCCTATCACAGCCATTAAACTCTGTAACTGTTTTAAAGTCACCATTGGCCTCATAGTGAAATCCCTGAGTGGTTTCCTTCCTCTCTTTGTAGTAACTGGGTGTATTGATATACCATCCAACATGTAATTAATAACTTCACCATGCTGAAAGGGATCTTTTTATTTGACCAATCTCACAATAGGAGCCCTTCTTTGCGAGGCATTGGAAAACCTTTCTGGTCTTTGTGGTTGAATCTGTTTGAAATTCACTGCTCGACTGTGGGGTCCAACAATCATATAAAACACTATTATTGCACACAGAGTGAGTCCATGCAACTTCTTATGTGACTTGTTAAGCAAATGTGTATTCCTGAACTTATTTAGGCTTGCCATAACAAAGGGGTTGAAGACTTATTGACTCAAGACATTTCAGTTTTTCATTTTTAAATAATTTGTAAAAATTTGTAAAAACATAATTCCACTTTGACATGGTGTATTGTGTCTAGGCCAGTGACACAAAATCTCAACTTAATCAATTTTAAATTCAGGCTTTAACAGAACTAAATGTGAAAAACGTCAAGGGGTGTGAATACTTTCTGAAGGCACAGTAAATATCTAACAACTGCCTTCTCGAATCAACTACAGCCAAGGTAGGTGAAAAATCATGTAAGTTTGTATTCTGAGTAAACTATCCATTTAAAGATGGTTTAGGGCAGTGGTCATCAACTAGATTCCGCCACTGGCCAACATTTTTCTTGAGCGGATGGTCGGGGGGCCGGAAAATAATTATAAATAATTTGTACTCTGCAAATTGATGCAAGAAGCCCGAACAGATATTGTATTTGACAAAAGCATAATAATTTCAAACCTTGATTACATTGGTACACAATCCAATATGTCTCTATATTTATGAGTGGAAATACTTTTGAATAGATTTCCTCAATTAAAATCATTTTTGGCAAATAAAATTTGCCGCCAGTTGAAAATCCCTGGTATAGGGTGTGTTTGAAACAAGAACACTTCCCCTCAGATGGACAAAGAGGTTCAAAGTAGTTTTTGCTAAGCATTCAACTTGCTGTTTGCAATGTTGGCAAATGGCTTTGAATTTCTCTGCAGTGTTTTCAGGCATCATAAAATAAATTGCAGCTTTCTACTTTTTCAGTGGAATGTTGAAAGATTTATACTGTAGTTGAGCATCACAACCTATTTTTTACTTTCTGTACAAAATATAAGTGGTTGATTGGTTTGACTTGATTATGCACACCTGAGGCCATGGACATTCAGGAGAATGGACATTTACAGAATGTTCAGATAGAAATGTATTGTGTAGATCAAATATGACTGTCAAATCGATTGGAATAGTGTGTGCTCTATTCATTCTATTTCTATCTTCAACATGCAGTTCCAGATACAACCCTGACATTAGTTGAAGGCAGCCAATCCAATAGTTTCTGAAAATAAGTACTGTAACTTCCTGTGCTCTGTATTGAAACATATTTTTTAAGAAGTTGCTTTCTCAGATCTGTATTCAAATGGTTTTACAAAGTAGTCATTTTTGGGGAACTGTATTTAAATAGTTTTAGTCATCTCCAAAGTAACTATTTGTTCTCCCCCCAAAATAGTTACTTTCCACAAAGCACAGTTCAAATTATAGTTATCCCAGGTCTGGTCTGAGTACACTGTAGCTGTCCACAATACATAAGACTGGCATAATGGTCAATAACAACATACTCTACATTGGAAGTTTGATGATTTGTGAAATGGTCAGGGAATTATACCTGGATTCAGCAAGAATATGACCTCAGCCTGATCTGCAGCAATTCATGGGTTGCACGTTTCGTCCCAATATTTTGAACATTCGTTTTAGGACTGATGCCCAGCTAAGCATTCTACCCAAACCTGTCTCAATGGGTGCTGATGAAGGTTTAGTCTAAAGTGCATTACTGTGGCTTGGAAACACGATGACGTTTCAAAAGGAGGCAAATAATTAGTAGGACAAGCTTTTGTCATCATTGTGATGTCACCAGATTGACTTTAGATACAGTATAACTTTAGCTAGCTAGCTAAGATTGAGGGGAGATCACCAACATTTTAGCTAGCTAACGTTAGCATTGCTAACTATTTCTGATTAACTTTGCTAGTTCATGGCAACATTGCTATCTCTCTAAAGTAAACTTGAAGACATCATAAAGATGGGAAAGTTGTTTTCTACAAATGATTTGTCTACTTTAGCAATGTCATCGTATTTCCAGGCCACTATAGTGTACATTTTACGAAACAGTCATTAGCCCCCATTCAGAAAGACTGAGCATTAACCATCAGTCAGACATCAATATGCTGTGGCATCTGTAGAACGTTGATAAAAATGGTAATGACGCGACCGAGTGACCTTGGAGTGATGGAGGTTCACCATGATGACCTTTCCTGCTTCCTCATGTCTGCCTTTAAAAAACCTTTATAGGAATTTAGCCATACCCCCACCCCACAGCGAAATGGCAACCATTACTAATGATTTTCTCCGAAGGGGCTGAAAGGGTGTTAGAATTATAGGCTATAGGTGACAACATGGAACACATCACATGGGGAAAGACTGCCGCTGGCCCATCACTGGCTCATTACCAATATTAACTGATACTAAAACCTCCAGTCCAGTGATGCTTCATGTTCAGATTTCAGTGTTGTTATTACTGAGTAATTCATCTTGTAAGTACATTGTAACAAGTATTGCAATTACTCATTGTTACACTACGCTACTTATATGCTACTTACCTAACACTATAACCCTTGTTTATTTATCTTGCCTTATATTATGTGCGAGTACTGTTGTTGGAACCTTACTTTATTATACTAACACTTATTTTTGTGTCTGCTGCTTAGCAACACAATTACCGTTTCTTTGAGTTTCTTTGCCTAATTAGGGAGCAAATTTGAGAACAGCATTTCTATTGTAGCAACAAAGCAGGATGGTACGGTGGCGCAGTGCGGCCAAGGACAAAAACAAAAATCCTGTCGTTTTTATAAGATAATTATCACGTATAGGGGTTCAGACACCAAACTCGTGGCTATAATCCTAATCAGTGAGGTGAAGTGGTAGGCTACTGTTATCATGAACAGTCATCAAGGACAATGGGAATGTTTGTTTACACATGATGACAAAACCAATGAGACACACTGGCCTAAACAACATGAATGTTCACCCTCCTTTGGTACAAGAGGTTATATTGTTGAGAGGAAAGTTCTAGACTGGTATGTCATGTTTGTAGTTTTATAAGTGATCATTTAAGGTGAAGTCTGGGATACATCAGTTTAAGTGTCACGACTTCCTCCGAAGCTGCCTCCCCTCCTTATTCGGGCAGGCTTCAGCGTTCGTCGTCACCGGCCTTCTAGCCACTGCCGCTCCATATCTCATCATTCCATTTGTCTTGTCTTGTCAATTACACACACCTGGTTCATATTCCCCTCATTAGTACGTGTTTAAATGTTCCCTCTGCCCCCTTGTCCTTGTGGGTGATTGTTTCTTGTGAGGATTAGTAGCTCGGTTGAGCTCAGTATTTTGTATTCCTGGGGTATTTTCCCCATGTGCATGTTTCTTCCAGTGCGCCTGTTTTGCGCACTGGACTGGTTACGCTGGATTACGGAATAAACTCTGTTTACTGTGATTTACCCTCCTGCGCCTGACTCCTTCAAATCACGGATCACAGAATCACCCACCACAAACGGAGTCAGCGGGAGAGGAGCGCATGCCTGGAGTTGTGGCACGGGTCCAGGAGCATTCAACAATGTTAGCCAGCTTGGGAGAAGCGATGGATCTGTTTCTCCAGGTCGTCCAACGCCTAGAGATGAGAGGACCCGATCTGTCGAGACCAGCTGGGCAACCGGATCCAGCCACCCACACCCCAGCACCCAGAGGGATCCATATATCCCGACCACGGGAGTTCGACGGGACAGCTGCTCTCTGCCAGGGACTCCTCCTCCAACTGGAGCTCTACCTCTCCAGCATCAGCCCGGCCCCATCGGAGCGGGAGAAGGTGTCCGCCCTGGTCTCCTGCCTCTCGGGGAAAGCCCTGGAGTGGGCCAACGCGGTCTGGAACGAAGGAGGATCCGCGTTGGACAACTACGGGGAGTTCGCTCGCCTCTTTCGGGCTGTCTTCAATCACCCGTCCGAAGGTCGAGAGGCGGGCGAGCAGCTGATCCACCTGAGGCAGGGGACAAGGACTGCGCAGGACTTCGCCTTGGAGTTTCGGACTCTAGCAGCTGGGTCCGGGTGGAACGAGCGGGCCCTTATCGACCACTTCCGGTGCCATCTGCGGGAGGACGTCCGAAGGGAGCTAGCCTGCCGGGACACCATGTTGTCCTTCACGCAACTGGTGGACATGGCCATCCGTTTGGACAACCTTTTTATTTCACCAGGTAAGCCTGTTGAGAACAAGTTCTCATTTACAACTGCGACCTGGCCATGATAAAGCAAAGCAGTGCGATTAAAAACAACAACAACACAGAGTTCATATGGAATAAACAAAACGTACAGTCAATAACACAATAGAAAATCTATATACAGTGTGTTCAAATATAGTAAGTTGTGGAGGTAAGGCAATAAATAGGCCATAGTGCAAAATTATTACAATTTAGTATTAACACTGGAGTGATAGATGTGCAGAAGATGATGTGCAAATAGAGATACTGGGGTGAAAATGAGCAAAATAAATAACAATGTAAATAACAACATGGGGATGAGGTAGTTGGGTGGACTATTTACAGATGGGCTGTGTACAGGTGCAATGATCGGTAAGCTGCTCTGACAACTGATGCTTAAAGTTAGTGAGGAGATAAGTCTCCAGCTTCAGAGATTTTTTACAGTTAGTTCCAGTCATTTGCAGCAGAGAACTGGAAGGAATGGCGGCCAAAGGAGGTGTTGGCTTTGGGGATGACCAGTGACATATACCTGCTGGAATGCATACTACGGGTGGGTGTTGCTATGGTGACCAATGAGCTAAGATAAGGCGGGGATTTGCCTAGAAATGATTTATGGATGACCTGGAGCCAGTGGGTTTGGCGACAAATATGTAGTGGGGCCAGCCAACGAGAGCGTACAGGTCACAATGGTGGGTAGTATATGGGCCTTTGGTGACAAAACAGATGGCACTGTGATAGACTACATCCAATTTGCTGAGTAGAGTGTTGGAAGCTATTTTGTAAATGACATCGTCGAAGTCAAGGATCTGTAGGATAGTCAGTTTTATGAGGGCATGTTTAGCAGCATGAGTGAAGGAGGCTTTGTTGCGAAATAGGAACATGCTGGCGGCCAGAGGACGTCCTGGAGGGTGTCTGCCCGTTCCAACCCCGGCCGACTCGGATCACGAGCTGATGGAGCTGGGTGGAGCCACGATCCGAGAGAGCGGAGGACGACAGCGCCAGTGTCACTCTGGTGGCACGAAGGGACATTAAACCGCACAATGTCGTCAGCGTTCTTTTGGGTCTGGAGGGCGCAGGCAGGGCACTCTCGCATCACCCCAGGTATCGAACACCCACACTTGTTCAGAGCCCTCTGCTGCGCACTGTACCCTACCCATCCACTTTCCTGATCACATTGTAGTTCCCCCGTGTAAGGCGCTAGTGGATCCAGGCGCAGCTTGGAACTTTATGGACAGGGCATTCTCACACAGTCAAGGCATTTCATTGGTTCCCCTATCCATTCCACTCCCTATCAGAGCATTTGACAGTCGACCATTAGGGTCCGGGTTTGTTAGGGAAGTTACTGCACCAATCACCGTGGTTACCCACGAGACTCATTGTGAGCAAGTCACGTTTTTTATTATTGAGTCTTCTGCTTTCCCTGTGGTACTAGGTATCCCTTGATTAGCACTCCACAAACCCACATTCTCATGGCCGCAGAGGGTTCTCACGGGGTGGTCGCGAGAGTGTCAGGGTAGGTGTCTCTGTGTTTCCGTTGGTGCAACCACGGTGGAAAGTCCAGACAGTACCTCCACCGTGCGCATTCCCCCGAATACCTCGATTTGGTGCACGCGTTTTCCAAAACGCAGGTGACCAAGTTACCACCTCATCGGGCAGGGGATTGCGCGATAAACCTCCAGGTAGACGCTGTGCCTCCCAGGAGTCATGTTTATCCCCTGTCACAGGCTGAAACAGAGGCTATGGAAACATACGTCACCGAGTCCCTGCACCAGGGGTTTATACGTCCCTCTACTTCACCCGCCTCCTCAAGTTTCTTTTTTGTGAAGAAGAAAGATGGCGGTCTACGCCCTTGCATTGATTATTGATCACTGAACAAGGAGGCGATACGGTTTAGTTATCATCTCCCCCTCATTCCGTCAGTGATTGAGTCAATGCATGGGGCGCGCTTCTTCACCAAATTAGATCTCCGGAGTGCGTACAACCTGGTGTGTGTCCGAGAGGGGGATGAGTGGAAGACAGCATTTAGCACAACCACGGGGCATTATGAATACCTGATGATGCCCTAAGGTTTGATGAATGCTCCATCCGTCTTCCAGTACTTTGTGAACGAGGTGTTTCGGGACATGCTTGGTCGTGGTGTAGTGGTCTACATCGATGACATTCTGGTGTATTCCACTATGCGCACCGAGCATGTGTCCCTGGTTCGCAAAGTGCTGGCCCGACTGTTGGAAAATGACCTTTATGCCAAGGCAGAAAAGTGTCTGTTTTTCCAGCAGTCTGTCTCCTTCCACAGATACTGCATTACCACCTCAGGTGTGGAGATGGAGGGAGATCGCATTTCAGCCATGCGTAATTGGCCAACTAAAACCGAGGTTAAGGAGGTGCAGCGCTTTATTGGCATCGCCAACTACTATTGGAGGTTTATCCGGGGCTTTGGCAAGGTCGCAGCTCCCATTACATCTCTGTTGAAGGGTGGGCCGTCCGCTGGTCTGCTGAGGCTGACAGGGCCTTCAGTAACCTGAGGTGTCTGTTCACCTCAGCCCTGGTACTGGCCCACCCTGATCCATCACTACCGTTCGTAGTGGAGGTGGATGCGTCCGAGGCGTCAATGCTCGGGCATGCCACCCAAGCTCTGCCCCTGTGCCTTCTTCTCTAAGAAGCTCAGCCCGGCGGAGCAAAACTACGACGTTGGTGATCGGGAGCTGTTGGCTGTTGTCCGAGCCCTGACCATGTGGAGGCATTGGCTCGAAGGGGCGAAACACCCTTTCCTCATCTGGATGGACCACCGTAACCTGGAGTACATCCGGGCAGCGAGGAGGCTGAATCCTCGCCAGGCGAGGTGGGCCCTATTCTTCACCCGGTTTGATTTTACACTATCATACATCCCGGGTACGAAGAACGTGAAGGCAGACGCATTGTCACGGCTGTATGACACAGAGGAGAGGCCTAGAGACAACACCCCCATACTCCTGGCCTCCTGCATTGTGGCGCCGGTAGTATGGGCAATGGACGCGGATATAGAGCAGGCGTTACGCACAGAGCCATCTCCACCTCAGTGTCCAGCTGTGCTGCAGTACATGCCTGCTCTTATCTGTGACCGTCTGATCTACTGGGCACACACGTCACCCTCCTCTGGTCACCCAGGTATCGGTCGTACAGTGCGTTGCCTGACCGGAAAGTACTGGTGGCCTACCTTGGCTAAGGACGTGAGGGTGTATGTCTCCTCCTGCTCATTGTGCGCCCAGAGTAAAGCACCTAGGCACCTCCCAGTGGGTAAGTTACAACCTTTATCAGTTCCACAACGACCATGGTCTCTCCTGAGTGTTGATTTCCTTACCGATCTTCCCCTCTCCCAAGGTAACACCACCATCCTGGTCGTTGTGGACCGCTTTTCCAAGGCCTGCCGCCTCCTTCCTCTGCCCGGTCTCCCAACGGCCCTGCAAACTGCGGAGGCCCTGTTTACACACGTCTTCCGGCACTACGGGGTACCAGAGGATATAGTGTCTGACCGGGATCCCCAGTTCCCATCCAAGGTCTGGAAGGTGTTCCTGGAACGTCTGGGGGTCTCAGTCAGCCTGACCTCTGGTTTCCACCCCGAGTCTAATGGGCAGGTGGAATGGGTAAATCAGGATGTGGGTAGGTTCCTGCTGTCGGGTGGGGGGCCTTCAGTACCTCGTGGAGTGGGAGGGGTACGGTCCAGAGGAACGGTGCTGGGTCCCGGTGAGGGATATCCTCGATCCCTCCCTATTGCGGGATTTCCACCGTCGTCATCCGGCTCGCCCTGCTCCGCGTCCTCCTGGCCGTCCCCGAGGCCGGGGTCGGCGCACTGCTGGAGCTGCGCGTCAAGTGGGGGGTACTGTCACGACTTCCGCCGAGGCTGCCTCCCCTCCTTGTTCGGGCAGGCTTCGGCGTTCGTCGTCACCAGCTTACTAGCCACTGCTGATCCGTTATTGATCAATCCATTTGTCTTCTCTTGTCAATCACACACACCTGGTTCTTATCCCCTCATTAGTCCGTGTATAAGTGTTCCCTCTGCCCCCCTTGTCCTTGTGGGTGATTGTTAATTGTGAGAGTAGTGTAGCTCGGTGGAGCTACTCGTACCTTGTTATTGCCAGGGTAGATATTTCCCCTGTGCCTGTTATTGTTGGAGCTACGGTTACCTTGTATTGCCAGGGTAGATTTTCCCCTGTGCCTGTTTCATTTGTCGCTATCCAGCGCTATTTGTGTACGACGGAATAAACTCTGCATTCGGTGATTACCCTCCTGCGCCTGACTCCTTCTATCACACTCATCACACATACGTTTTTGTGCTTCGGATTGGACACAGAGTCTACTGTGTGCAATTGTGTAGGATAGACTATTGCGCAACACTCAACACTATCCCTATGAATTATTCTGGATATAATGACAACAAATGAAATAGTCTAGTGGGCTTATTCACAATATGATCTGGTAATGAAATAACATGACAAATACATTTAGTTTTTCATGTTAGACCTTCAATTTTAAACAATACAAAGGGCTTGAAGTAGACTTGAACATGAATTTGGAGCTCAGAAATTCAAGTAATGGAATAGGCCTACCTTGAAAATCTGACATTTCCTCAATTTAATGCTTGAAAAGTTATTGTAATTATTGTAGCCAATTTTAAGTTCTGCTGCTCCCTGATAATTATCGGTGATTTCATTTTTGATCCGTTTTTGTGAGAGATGTAGCCACTTTTTTTGTTTCCTGCCTCTTCAATTGAAAGGTGTTGCGCTACTCTTTTGCGGTAAAACCAGGTGCGGTTATTATGAGGACGACAACATGTAATGTTGGCTTCAACTTGGCTTTCCATACAAATGCTTCCATTAAAAAAGTAACCTGTTTCTTTGTCACTTTCTCATTATAAAAACAGTGATGGTGAGATTAATGCTATCGCTATGCATGGATTTATTATGTGTGCCTTTGTCAGCCACATAGGCTACAAAGGCCGAAAAAAAATACATTATTCTTAAAGTGGTAATGGCCTACTTTGTTGACATTTTTTTCATACTTTTTGGGGGAGGGAGGGTTCTATTGTCACGCCCTGGCTCTGGGGACTCTTAAATGTTGAGCCAGGGTGTGGAGTTTCTATGTTATATTTTCTGTTAGTTTCTAGATCGTGTGGATCTATGTTGGCCAGGGTGGTTCCCAATCAGAGGCAGCTGTATCTCGTTGTCTCTGAATGGGGACCATACTTAGGCAGCCGTTTGGCACCAGTCTGTGTGGGATCTTGTTCCGTTAAGGTTTGTTTTGGTAACCTAGGACTTCACGTATCGTTTGTTTGTTGTTTTGGTTCATGTGTTAAGTACGAATAAATATGTACGCTTATCACGCTGCGCCTTGGTCCGTCTCTTCCGTATACGATCGTGACAGAAGATCCCACCAAGCCTGGTTCAAGCAGCGTGATGAGGAGAGAGGATGGACTTGGGAGGAGATGAGAGAGAGTCTGGCTAGAGGGATGGAGGCCATGATCACGGGGGAGAGACAAGCCCAGAACATTTTTAGGGGGGGGCTCACGCCGTGGACGACGAGGCTACAGGAGGTGACAAGGGAGAAGGAGAGTGTAGGGGCACGGCGAGAGGAGCTGGTTAGGCAGCAGCAGGAGCGGAGGTTTATAAGGGAACCCAGTCCCGCTCCTCGCACCAAGCAAGTGGTGTGTGTCGCCAGTCCGGTCCGGCCCGTTCCAGCTCCCCGCACCAAGCCAGTGGTGCGTGTCGCCAGCCCGGTCCGGCCTGTTCCTATCCCTCGCACCAAGCCAGAGGTGCGCGTCGCCAGCCCGGTCCGGCCTGTCCCTGCCCCTCGCACCAAGCCAGTGGTGCGCGTCGTCAGCCCGGTCCGGCCCGTTCCTGCTCCCTGCACCAAGCCAGTGGTGCGCGTCGTCAGCCCAGTCCGGCCCGTTCCTGCTCCCCGCACTAAGCCAGTGGTGCGTGTGTCCAGTCCGGCACGGCCCGTGCCTGTTCCACCGGTGTCTGGTCCGGCATCGGTCAGCTGCTCCACTCCGGAGCCAGAGCAATCCGCTCCACCGGGGTCCGGTCCAACTCCAGTCAGCGGATCCACTCCGGAGCCAGAGCAATCCGCTCCACCGGTGTCCAGTCCAGCTCCGGCCAGCGGCTCCAGTCCGGAGCCTGTACGGTTTGATCCACCGTCGTCGGGTCCAGCTCCAGTCAGCGGTGCCAGACCAGACCAGGGGCGCAACGGGGAGGTGGAGAGAAAGTGGTGGTCACGCCCGGAGCCGGATCCGCCTCCGAGGCGGAATGCCCACCCGGCCCCTACCCTGTTGTGTTTGTGTGGCGCGGTCGCAGTCCGCGCCTTTGGGGGGGGGGGGTACTGTCACACCCTGGCTCTGGGGACTCTTAAATGTTGAGCCAGGGTGTGGAGTTTTTATGTTATATTTTCTATGTTAGTTTCTAGATCGTGTGGATCTATGTTGGCCAGGGTGGTTCCCAATCAGAGACAGCTGTATCTCGTTGTCTCTGATTGGGGACCATACTTAGGCAGCCGTTTGGCACCAGTCTGTGTGGGATCTTGTTCCGTTAAGGTTTGTTTTGGTAACCTAGGACTTCACGTATCGTTTGTTTGTTGTTTTGGTTCGTGTGTTAAGTACCAATAAATATGTACGCTTATCACGCTGCGCCTTGGTCCGTCTCTTCCGTATACGATCGCGACATCTATATTAGGCCCTATATGTACAAATATATAAATTATTCAATTGTATAACATTGAGGTCCTTGAAAATAACAATTACATGCTTGAATTTGACTTGCCAATGTCTGTATGAATCCTGCTTAAAGGATGTATAGTCCTAGGCCTATGTTGTTGTATAGGTGGAGTTTTGTGTCAATTTGCATATATTCACTTTTATTCCTCTAAGTACACATGTGGAACTGCATGAAAATACTTTTTATTTTTGTTTCAAACCATATAGAAATGTTATCCCAATGTCACACATTGGCCCCATTATGTATAGAAAGACCCATATGGAGTATATCACTGCATCTCCTGTATCAACCTGGATGTTGTTGACATTGGCTGACATTACTATATTTATTTAGTGCTCATGTACTATCAAATGTATTTTATAAAGCCCTTTTTACAGATACCCAGCCTAAAATCCCAAGGAGCAAGCAATGCAGATGTAGAAACACAGTGGATAGGAAAAACGCCCTAAAAAGGCAGGAACCTAGGAAGAAACCTAGAGAGGAACCAGGCTCCAAGGGGTGGCCTCTTACTCTTCTGGCTGTGCCGGGTGGAGATTATAAAAATACATGGCCATTAAGGCCAGATCATTCTTCAAAACGTTCAAATGTTCATAGATTAACAGCAGGGTCAAATAATACCCACAGTGGTAATAGATGGTGCAATGGTTTCAGCACGTCAGGAGTAAATGTCAGTTGTAAGCCGGTGACGACGAACGCCGAAGCCTGCCCGAACAAGGAGGGGAGGCAGCCTCGGCGGAAGTCGTGACAATATGAAAACATAAACTCATTACCTTGATGCTTTCTCTGTTAAATCTAACGAGACCCTGCAGTCAAGCAGATAACAACTGTAAAAATGGCTAGCCGGAGTTTGTCTGAGCGGTAGGCTGTGAATGCCCTCACCCGTTAGTACTTAATGCTGATTGTTAAGGTTCTGACTTGTTACAAGTTGTCCGGCAAGAACAAGGGAGATGTGTCCATATCCAGAGCTTTATTATCTCTAGGTCACCACCACACATTAGCACACACACACACACATAGAATAAGTAATCTTGTGGAATAGTAGTTGAACTGTTCTGATACTCTGAATGATTTGTGATCTTAATTGCGGATGCACACACAACACTTGGCTGAAAATAAGTGTTTTTTTGTTTTTGTTTTTTACAGCCGCCGTTGGATTTCTTATGGAAATCCACATATCTTAAAAGGCCTCAATGGGGGACTCAATCCTTTAAATGCTCAACCCTATCCGGCAGGACAGACAGTACAGTGGGGCAGAGCAGCGAAGGGACCAGACAGGATCGAGTCCAGTCTTACTGTACGTCTGACCGAACTAGAAGGGCAGATGATTACTACTGTCACTTTAGAGGACCATGGGGGCCAGTAGTGCCAGCTCCTGTGCACGTAAGAGGCTAAAGAGCCGCCCAGTGCTGAGGTGCACGGCGACGCAGGGACAGTCCCAGAACGCCCCATGGAAAGCGACATGTGTGGTGGCGGATCCTATGACTCAGCTGGTGCAAGGCAGCTGGGGCCCATCCTTGGATGGTATGGTGCCGGAGGCTGGCCACGGCTATGGTTGGCAGCTCACTGGCTGCTGCGGAGGTTGGTGACTTTTTCACCACTGCTGAAAGCGATGGCTCCCATGGTGGAGCAGGTGGGGACCCCTGGGTGAGCCTCATCAGGGATCCGGAGGCAGGGGCCGGCTGGGCCCCAGAAACATTCCCCAGGTGTGAGGGCCGGAGGATATTCCAGTGCAGGAGGTGGGTGTCCCCCCAGAACTGGAGACAGTACACCCCCCAGGTCAGGGAACTGTGGGTCCCCCAGATCAGGGGGCTGAGGACCTAGCAAGGCAGGAAACTCCGGGCCTGACAGGGCAGGGGACTTGGAACCTACTACTAAGACTGAGGACTGCAAGCCAGGTATGGTGGGAGGCTGCAAACCTAGCTGAGCACTGAACTTATAGCCTAGACCAACTGAGGCCAGAGGCTGCAGACCTAGTGGGGCAGAGTACCTATAGCCTGGCGAAGCAGTGAACTGAGGGTGGACTAGGGCTGGAGACAGCAAAACTGCTGAAGGCTGGGAGCCTAGTGCTGACAACTTTGGGCCTGACAGGGAAAATGACTCTGGAGCTGACAGGGAAACTGACTCTGAACCTGACAGGGAAACTGACTCTGGACCTGACAGGGAAACCTACTCTGGGCCTGCCAGGGAAAGCGAATCTGGGCCTGACAGGGGCAACGACTGAGGGCTAGGAGAACAGTAGAGCTCTGGGCTTATTGGAGAAACTGATACCTTTGAGCCTAGTGGGGAAGGAGCCTGATGACCCACCTGGGCTAGGGATGACTAATGCTGGAGACAGCAGACCTAATGTAGCTGGAGACTGAGGACCTAGTGCTAGGGACTGAGGGCAGATGAGGGCTGAGGACTGAGCACCTAGCGCAGATAATTTGTGGCCTAGCTGGGCAGGAGGTTTTAAGCCTGGCGGGCTAGGGAGCTGTGGACTGACTGTGTCTGGAGACAGCGATCCTAGTGCAGCGAACTTGGGGCCTAGTAGGGCAGGAGGCTCTAAACATGGTGGGATAGGCAACTGCCGGGCAGGGCAGGAGACTGCAGAGCTGCAAACTGGCCAGCTAACTTAGGACCTAGCATGGTAGGGGGCTCAAAGCCTGGTGGGCTAGGACACTGCATACCCAATAAGGCGGGGGTCTGCGGTCCGTGCAGGGCAGGATACTGCAGACCTGACGACAAAGCGAACGTGGGGCCTAGTTGGGTAGGATACCTAGGGCCTGACATATGCTACTACTGCAGGGGACTGTGGACATAGAACAATAGAGAAATGGGGCCCTAGTACTAAGGCAGCAGTCCAGGGACGTAAGTCAGAACAGTGTGAGCCTGCAACTGGGGCTAGAGACTGAGGGCCGGGTACAGTCAGAAACTGAGAGTCTACCGGGTGCGCAGGATAGACTGGACATTCCAGGAAGGCAGGAAACTCTAAACCTACCGCGGGGGCAGGATACACCTACTTGAGGGGCAGGACACTCAAAACCTACCATGTAGGCAGGAAACTGAAACTCTGACCCTACTGGGAAGGAAGGGAACTCTGACCCTAAAGGGAAGAAAGGGAACTCTGACCCTACCAGGAAAGGAACTCTAACACTACCGTGGCGGCATGGAACTCAGACCCTACCGTGGAGGCAGGGAACTGGACAACTAGGTCAGGGGGGACATCAGGGGTGACTTCTGGTGGGTCACCCGGGATGATGTCTGGTATGTCTGGAGGTAGCAGGACCCTCGGGTCTGGAACTAACACGGTGCTGGCAGGCGGGCTGGAGAGGCCCCAACTTCCTTGCTGCATTTGACATCTGAAGTAGCTGCAGGCTGTGGCTCCATCTTAGGAGCAGGCGAAGAATCGACCGCTAGCTTGGGCTCCGAGCCAGGGGCGGAAGATGCAGGTGGAGACTTCGTGGTTGAAGGTTCCAGGGCAACAGACAGTCGAATCTTGGGCACCCGAGGGTCTGCCTCGACTAGCAAAGGATCCCCAATGGGAGGAGAGGATTACTCCGCTATGGCAACCAGAACAGGCCCCATGGCAGCGGCTGGCTGTGGCTCCACGATTGGAGCGGAAGTCTCCTTAACTATGGCTAGTCGAGGCTCTGGCTGAGGGGGATGCAGACCTTGGTGTATTGGACTATGCACTCTGGAGTTGTCAACTGCAAATTAGTGGATTTGGCTATTTTAGCCACACCCGTTGCTGACAGGTGTATATAATCAAGCACACAGTCATGCAATCTCCATAGACAAACATTGGCAGTAGAATGGCCTTACTGAAGAGCTCAGTGACTTTCAACATGGCACCGTCATAGGATGCCACCTTTCCAACAAGTCAGTTTGTCACATTTCTGCCCTGCTAGAGCTGCCCCGGTCAACTGTAAGTGCTGTTCGCCAGTCATCGGTTGCAATACTCACTACTTAGTTCCAAACTGCCTCTGGAAGCAACATCAGCACAATAACTGTTCGTTGGGAGCTTCATGAAATGGGTTTCCATGGCCGAGCAGCCGCACAATGAATCACGCTTCACCATCTGGCAGTCCAACGGATGAATCTGGGTTTGGCAGATGCCAGGAGAACACTAGCTGCCCCAATGCATAGTGCCAACTGTAAAGTTTGGTGGAGGAGGAATAATGGTCTGGGGCTTTTTTTCATGGTTCGGGCTAGGCCCCTTAGTTCCAGTGAAAGGAAATCTTAACGCTACAGCATACATTTACATTTAAGTCATTTAGCAATGACATTCTAGACGATTCTGTGCTTCCAACTTTGTGGCAACAGTTTGGGGATGGCCTTTTCCAGTTTCAACATGACAATGCCCCCGAGCGCAAAGTGAGTTCCATACAAAAATGGTTTGTCGAGATTGGTGTGGAAGAACTTGACTGGCCTGCACAGAGCCCTGACCTCAACCCCATCGACTCCCTTTGGGATGAATTGGAAAGCTATCTGCGAGCCAGGCCTAATGGGCCAACATCAGTGCCCGATCTCACTAATGCTTTTGTGGCTGAATGGAAGCAATTCCCCGCAGCAATGTTCCAACATCTAGTGGAAAGCCTTCCCAGAAGAGTGGAGTCTGTTATAGCAGCAAAGGGGGGATCAACTCCATATTAATGGCCATGATTTTGGAACGAGATGTTCGATGAGCAGGTGTCCACATACCTTTGGTCAATTAGTGTAGCTATGATCCTCCCTTATATGTTAATGTTATGACATGAAAAAAATTGACAGATTATTATCAAAGACATAACATATGTAACACATTGTCCAATGTAGGAAATCCTCACTGGTACCCTAGTTTATAGAAAGACCCATATGCAATTGCTCTTAAGGATGTAAAGTTAGTCTGACACATGCAAATACAGCTGCAGGTAAGGTTATTTATTGTTGGGTCGTGCTGCATACTGTATAGGGGCAGCAGAGAAAGTCTTAGGTCCTAGATGGTATCGAGTGTAGTCCCCTGTAGCTCAGTTGGTAGAGCATGGCGCTTGCAACGCCAGGGTTGTGGGTTTGTTTCCCATGGGGGGCCAGTATGAAAAAATGTATGCACTTACTAACTGTAAGTCGCTCTGGATAAGAGCGTCTGCTAAATGACTAAAATGTAAAATGTCATAACACAGATTCTCCCTGTTCATGCGTCCACCAACCTGCCAGATTCCATCCACTCATGGGTAAAGACATCTGGTAAAATTGTAAAATGGTTCTGTATGTCTCAGTTGGTAGAGCATGGGGCTTTCACTGTCAGTGTTGTGGGTATGATTCCCGGGGCCACCCATATGTAAAATGTATGCACGCATGACTGTAAGTCGCTTTGGATAAAGCGTTTGCTAAATGATCCCCGGGACCACCCATACACAAAAAAATTTATGCACGCTGTCACACCCTGGCTCTGGGACTCTATTTGTTGAGCCAGGGTGTGTTTATTCTATGTGTTATATTTCTATGTTGGGGGTTCTAGTTTGTCATTTTCTATGTTGGCCTGAGTGACTCCCAATCAGAGGCAACGAGTGTCAGCTGTTTGCTGGTTGTCTCTGATTGGGAGCCATATTTAAACTGTCGGTTTTCCTTTGTGTTTTGTGGGTTCTTGTTTCGAGTTGGTTGTGTTTTACCGTGTACTGTCACGTTACCGTCTTTTGTTGTTTTGATCACGTTTCGCTAATAAATGAGTATGTTTGCCTGCAACGCTGCGCCTTGGTCCTCATCTGTTCCTGATGATCGTGACACACGCATGACTGTAAGTCGCTTTGGATAAAAGCGTCTGCTAAATGGCATATTATTATATTATTATTATAGAAAATAAACATGATGTTTGTGCCAGCTGAGGTTGTTCAACACACTTTGGTTAATACTGCTGTCCTTGACGGCATAGATACTAAAGAATATAGCTATTCTAATTGTAATTATTGCACAATTAACATAAAGTAATTGTTTTTAATAGGCTAACTAAGCCCTAACTAAGACCTTCTGTAAACATTGCCTGCTAACTGCCTTTGATGTAGGTCGTTCGATGAAATGTGGGCAGTGAAAGTCATGTGGGGGCAGTTTCAATCCAGGCTATTAATGGTGTGTTTGTGAAGTAATGGTACAATTTATATAGAGGCTTTGAACATCAGACTGACAGTCAAATTGCATCTTTAGCCCAATGCTGATTAAAGCTCTGCCTCCCTGTAAGCTGATTAAAGCTCTGACACCTTGTAAGCCGGCGGAAGTTTAAATGCCAAACAAATCAGACTCACTTGGTCCCTTTCAAAAGAAGGCCTCCTACATCAGATGGAGGTGACCTGAAGGAAAATATATATTATGTTACATAGCCAGGGGATGTAGGGGTGCTCAGAGTGCTGTAGCTCCCCATGATAAATGATAAACTCAGCAAAAAAAGAAACATCCTCTCACTGTCAACTGCGTTTATTTTCAGCAAACTTAACATGTGTAAATATTTGTATAAACATAACAATATTCAACAACTGATACATAAACTGAACAAGTTCCACAGACATGTGACTAACACATGGAATAATGTGTCCCTGAACAAAGGGGGGGTCAAAATCAAAAGTAACAGTCAGTATCTGGTGTGGACACCAGCTGCATTAAGTACTGCAGTGCATCTCCTCCTCATGGCACCAGATTTGCCAGTTCTTGCTGTGAGATGTTACCCCACTCTTCCACCAAGGCACCTGCAAGTTCTCTGACTGACATTTCTGGGGGGAATCCAACAGGTCCCAGATATGCTGAATGGGATTGAGATCCGGGCTCTTCGCTGGCCATGGCAGAACACTGACATTTCTGTCTTGCAGGAAATCACGCACAGAACGAGCAGTATGGCTGGTGGCATTGTCATGCTGGAGGGTCATGTCAGGATGAGCCTGCAGGAAGGGTAACACATGTGGGAGGAGGATGTCTTCCCTGTCATGCACAGCGTTGAGATTGCCTGGAATGACAACAAGCTCAGTCCGATGATGCTGTGACACACCGCCCCCAGACTACGATGGACCACCTCCAAATCGATCCCGCTCCAGAGTACAGGCCTCGGTGTAACGCGCACTCCTTGGATGAAAAACGCGAATCCGACCATCACCCCTGGTGAGACAAAACAGCGACTCGTCAGTGAAGTGCACTTTTTACCAGTCCTGTCTGGTCCAACGACGGTGGGTTTGTGCCCATAGGCGACGTTGTTGCCAGTGATGTCTGGTGAGGACCTGCCTTACAACAGGCCTACAAGCCCTCAGTCCAGCCTCTCTCATTCTATTGCGGACAGTCTGAGCACAGATGGAGGGATTGTATGTTCCTGGTGTAACTCGGGCAGTTGTTGTTGCCATCCTGTACCTGTCCCGCAGGTGTGATGTTCAGATGTACCGATCCTGTGCAGGTGTTGTTACACGTGGTCTGCCACTGCGAGGACGATCAGCTGTCCATCCGGTCTCCCTGTAGCGCTGTCTTAGGTGTCTCATAGTCCGGACATGGAAATGTATTGCCCTGGCCACATCTGCAGTCCTCATACCTCCTTGCAGCATGCCTAAGGCACGTTCACGCAGATGAGCAGGGAACCTGGGCATCTTTCTTTTGGTGTTTTTCAGAGTCAGTAGAAAGGCCTCTTTTGTGTCCTAAGTTTTCATAACTGTGACCTTAATTGCCTACTGTCTGTAAGCTGTTAGTGTCTTAACGACCGTTCCACAGGTGCATGTTCATTAATTGTTTATGGTTCATTGAACAAGCATGGGAAACAGTGTTAAAACCATTTACAATGAAGATCTGTGAAGTTATTTGGATTTTTACAAATTATCTTTGAAAGACCGGGTCCTGAAAAAGGGACGTTTCTTTCTTTGCTGAGTTTATACAGTGGGGAAAAAAAGTATTTAGTCAGCCACCAATTGTGCAAGTTCTCCCACTTAAAAAGATGAGAGAGGCCTGTAATTTTCATCATAGGTACACGTCAACTATGACAGACAAAATGAGAAAAATAAATCCAGAAAATCACATTGTAGGATTTTTAATGAATTTATTTGCAAATTATGGTGGAAAATAAGTATTTGGTCAATAACAAAAGTTTCTCAATACTTTGTTATATACCCTTTGTTGGCAATGACACAGGTCAAACGTTTTCTGTAAGTCTTCACAAGGTTTTCACACACTGTTGCTGGTATTTTGGCCCATTCCTCCATGCAGATCTCCTCTAGAGCTTTGGGGCTGTCGCTGGGCAACACGGACTTTCAACTCCCTCCAAAGATTTTCTATGGGGTTGAGATCTGGAGACCTGCTAGGCCACTCCAGGACCTTGAAATGCTTCTTACGAAGCCACTCCTTCGTTGCCCGGGCGGTGTGTTTGGGATCATTGTCATGCTGAAAGACCCAGCCACGTTTCATCTTCAATGCCCTTGCTGATGGAAGGAGGTTTTCACTCAAAATCTCACGATACATGGCCCCATTCATTCTTTCCTTTACACGGATCAGTCATCCTGGTCCCTTTGCAGAAAAACAGCCCCAAAGCATGATGTTTCCACCCCCATGCTTCACAGTAGGTATGGTGTTCTTTGGATGCAACTCAGCATTCTTTGTCCTCCAAACACGACGAGTTGAGTTTTTACCAAAAAGTTATATTTTGGTTTCATCTGACCATATGACATTCTCCCAATCCTCTTCTGGATCATCCAAATGCACTCTAGCAAACTTCAGACGGGCCTGGACATGTACTGGCTTAAGCAGGGGGACACGTCTGGCACTGCAGGATTTGAGTCCCTGGCGGCGTAGTGTGTTACTGATGGTAGGCTTTGTTACTTTGGTCCCAGCTCTCTGCAGGTCATTCACTAGGTCCCCCCGTGTGGTTCTGGGATTTTTGCTCACCGTTCTTGTGATCATTTTGACCCCACGGGGTGAGATCTTGCGTGGAGCCCCAGATCGAGGGAGATTATCAGTGGTCTTGTATATCTTCCATTTCCTAATAATTGCTCCCACAGTTGATTTCTTCAAACCAAGCTGCTTACCTATTGCAGATTCAGTCTTCCCAGACTGGTGCAGGTCTACAATTTTGTTTCTGGTGTCCTTTGACAGCTCTTTGGTCGTGGCCATAGTGGAGTTGTGAGTGTGACTGTTTGAGGTTGTGGACAGGTGTCTTTTATACTGATAACAAGTTCAAACAGGTGCCATTAATACAGGTAACGAGTGGAGGACAGAGGAGCCTCTTAAAGAAGAAGTTACAGGTCTGTGAGAGCCAGAAATCTTGCTTGTTTGTAGGTGACCAAATACTTATTTTCCACCATCATTTGCAAATAAATTCATAAAAAATCCTACAAAGTGATTTTCTGGATTTCTTTTCTCAATTTGTCTGTCATAGTTGACGTGTACCTATGATGAAAATGACAGGCCTCTCTCATCTTTTTAAGTGGGAGAACTTGCACAATTGGTGGC
This sequence comes from Coregonus lavaretus, assembly GCF_964263955.1. Taxonomy (NCBI): domain Eukaryota; kingdom Metazoa; phylum Chordata; class Actinopteri; order Salmoniformes; family Salmonidae; genus Coregonus; species Coregonus lavaretus. Next base: position 23,052,126 of record NC_140023.1, read on the forward strand.
TGACTAAATACTTTTTCCCCCCACTGTATATACATGTTTTTTATGTGGGTGCACTTTACTCATTTGAACACTAGATGGCAGGTGATGTCAATAATCAACCAGTCCCCAAAAGTCCCCATTGTTTTTCTATGTAGTAAATTCAAACAAAGGGCCTTATTCTAAAGTTCTTAAAGAAACAGTTTACACTCTATTACACTATTATTCTGCAGTGTTTTTGAAAAGGTGGTCACCCTTGATGCTGGGCCTCTTAAATGGACTTAAATCAATGATTTTCAAATGTATGCTATCAATTACTAGCATCATGCTGGAGGTTTGTCCTGTTGTTGCTATGAAGTGTCTCAATGAAAAAGGTAAGGAGTGTAAGAACAGGTTTCCGTGATCTCTCGTGATGTCCGATGTTTAAGAACCACTTAAATGCATTTCCCTCGCAGGCAGACAGTGAAGGCAGAACTGTTTATTTATCAAACAGGTACAGATAATACAAAAACATCCCAAGTAACAAGGCTATAGCTGTGAAAAACATCTGTGTTTCTCAGTGGTGTTAAGTACTTAAGTAAAAATACTTTAAAGTACAACTTAAGTCGTTTTCTGGGGTCTGTACTTTACTATTGATATTTTTACCAACTTTTACTTCACTACATTCTTAAAGAAAATAATGCACTTTTTACTCCATACGTTTTCCCTGACACCCAAAAGTACTCGTTACATTTTGACAGGAAAATGGTCGAATTCACACACTTATTAAAGAGAACATCCCTGGTCATCCCTACTGCCTCTGATCTGGCAGACTCACTAAACACAAATGCTTTGTTTGTAAATTAATGTCTGAGTGTTGTAGTGTGCCCCTGGCTATCCGTAAATAAAACAATTGTGCCGTCTGGTTTGCATAATGTAAGGAATTTGAAATGATTAATACTTTTACTTATACTTTTGAGCAATTCCATTTACTTTTGATATGTAAGTATATTTAAAACCAAATGCTTTTAGACTTTTACTCAAGTAGTATTTTACCGGGTGACTTTCACTTTTACTTGAGTCATTTTCTATTAAGGTATCTTTACTTTTACTCAAGTATGACAGATGGGTACTTTTTCCCACCACTGGTGTTTCTGCAAATCTCAAACAAACATTTTACATTCACATTTTAGTCATTTAGCAGACGCTCTTATCCAGAGTGACTTACAATCATAGTAAGTACATTTTTCCTCAATTAAGTAGTTATCAGCAAAGTCAATGCTCGTGTAGAAGTCCTATATTATCCTGACACCATTTGTTTTGTTGGATTGCGTGATTGGATTTGAGCCATATGGCGACTGTATTGTGTCTGTTCCTCTTTGCAAGTTGTTAAACTCTTCTAATAAATCTTATGTAATTTAGAAAAGCTGCCTTGGATGAGATCATTGTGGGGCTTTAGGGGATCAGTTAGCATGCAAGGAGTAAGATGTTGAATTGTTTTTTTCAAGTACTTGTTTTCCAATAGGTCATATGGTTTTCCTGTGAAAATATTATTATTGCAGATTATTGCAGTAACATATAGTGTAAAGGGAACTAGCCTTTGGACCTGGATAACCTTCTTTGAGGTTGGTTAAAAGTTATCTTGGATCTCAAGATACTTTCCCTTCCTTGGCCGATCAGGGCCAATCATTTTCTTAGACAAGTGGATTGGTTTTTTGGAGATCCAAAAGAGTAATCCCAGTATCCCAGTATGTGCATCTCCACCTTTCATCTCACTGGACAACTGAAGGTGAAGAAGAATAGCTACAGTGACACATATGAGAAATAATAACTGGAACAAATATGAAAGGAAATGAAACACACAGGAAAGGTGCTCTTTTCGCCAGTCTCAACAACCATTTCATCTTCACCTCTCTGGAACCAAGGGACCTGAATGTTTTTTGGCTTACTTGTATTACTTTCTTCCTACATGTGCATGTGTATCAACAGGAGGCTTTTCACATTTCGTTTTTCTTGGAGAGCCTCCCAAGCAGAATAAATGTGTTTGTAATTCTACCACAAGTCCCCCTAATCAGCTTTACATCAGAGAGGCCTTCGTGTTCACACAGCTGGCAAGGAAAGCACCAAACCCCCTTCTTTCCCTGCCTGTCTGTCTTTGTACAGCAGCTCCATGGACCAGTAATCGCAAACAGTAGCACTTGTTTCTCTTTCCACCCACAGCTCCTTGTATTTCTCACCGCTGATTAGAGTTTCTCCCTGAGGATCTTGGCTTGCAGTGGCCCGTGGCCTGCTCCACCTCATGTCATGAGCAACTACGACCCTGAATTAGGGTGACCTGGGCATGTGACATAGTTGGTGACCGGTTCGTTTCTATCGGTGCAATGGAACTCTTCTAATGATCAGCTGGCACGCAAATGGGTTGTTAGCCAGCCAGACGAATTAGCAGGTTGCATGCGAAGGACTTGGGGTCAAGCCAAATCTCAGAATGGTTGGGTAATTTTCTCTCTCTCTCTCTCTCTGGCTGTTTGTGAGAGAGGCGAAAGCGCAGATAATCTCATTAGTAAAACATAACTTTTGTAAGAGCTTTAGTCTAAACTCTGACTGAAAATGTACGCAGTGGCTTAAATTGAGTCCCCTTGCAAAATTGGACCAGTGTGGATAAAAATCCTCAGTAAAATGATTCCACATTTAGGACTTTCTTTACTATCACACCTGTTATGTCATAAATGACTATCAGTTGTGACATATCTACTGTTTAAGAAAATGGTGTGTACGTGCTTACTAACACAAGAAATGCACTGAGACCTACTTTGTCTTGGTTTAACTCTGTTCTGGAAATCCCATTTTGGGATTTATTAAGGGGGCAATACCAGGAAAATCCTGAGGTTCCAATTCCAGTTAATTCTCTCCCAGAGTTGGTATGACAAGAGGCTTACCTCAGCTCACGCTACCTAGACGTGGCACAATGTGTTTAAAATTATTCTTACACAACACTGAATCACCAGTATCAGAATCACACATACAAATGAGAGAAAGATCACTTCATTATGCATTTGATTCGCAGTGCTGCCCTTCCCAATCGACCTGCTGGATCTCCCTATCCCAGCATTGTGGGATTGAGCAGCTATTAGGGCCTAATTGTATTTGACGTTCACAAGTGTGGAATGTTCCGGTTAAGTGCTGAGACAAATCTGTGTGGTCTGGGGAGCATTTGGGTGCTGGAGGTGAAACAGGCCAATAATCCTTTTATTTGATGACTGGGGTTTTAGTTTTTTGTTAATGCCTAGGGATTTCTATGTGTTTGTTAGTTTGGCTAATACTTTTAGCCAGTATACTGACAGATTCCATTTCAATGCAGCAGAGGGTGCTGGCTGCTCACCAGTTACAAGATCTGTTAAGCACATAGAGATAGATAGAGGACTCATCTTTGTATCTGTGCCATTATTGAGGTAATCTTTGAAGTAGTCAATTTGTTCTTCACAATTTACATACATTTACATAAATGTATGTCAATTGTAAAGTATTTTGTCTGTAATGTCTTTTTTGTTATGTGTTGGACCCAAGTAAGACTAGCTGTTTTTACATTTACATTTTAGTTATTTAGCAGACACTCTTATCTAGCGCGACTTACAGTTAGTGCATTCATCTTAAGAGACAACCATAATGAGTACATTGTTCCTCAATAAAGAAGTTATCAGCAAATTCACTGCAAGTAGGAAAAGTGAAGTGCAATTGTTTTTTGTTGTTGTTTTTTAAAACTCAAAATTCTAATTTGATGTGTACACATCAATACTGTTGTTCATACATGGTGTTATTGCACCACAGCTATGGAAACAATAGTATTTTAATATTTCCTGAGTATTTTGTAGTGGGTTTTTAGGCATTATTGAAACTATGCAAATAGGTGTCAATAATGTTTTTGAACATTGGATTTGAAATAAAACATAATGTTGAGCAATCCTGATAGCATAAACATGACCCCAGTCAAGTAAATTCCCAAGACTCGGAAGAAGCACTTTCTACTCTAACTAACACAGGTGACGAAGCAGATAGTTGATATATGTAAAAGTCCTTACCATTTACTTTCTATGGTTGTATTGTGTGAGATACAGTGGCTTGCGAAAGTATTCCCCCTCCCTTTGCATTTCTCCTATTTTGTTGCCTTACAACCTGGAATTAAAATAGATTTTTGGGGGGTTTGTATCATTGGATTTACACAACATGCCTACCCTTTTGAAGATGCAAAATATTTTGTATTGTGAAACAAACAAGAAATAAGACAAAAAAACAGAAAACTTGAGCGTGCATAACTATTCATCCCCCCCCCCCCCCCACCCAAAGTTAATACTTTGTAGAGCCACCTTTTGCAGCAATTTCAGCTGCAAGTGTCTTGGGGTATGTCTCTATAAGCTTGGCACATCTAGCCACTGGGATTTTTGCCCATTCTTCAAGGCAAAACTGCTCCAGCTCCTTCAAGTTGGATGGGTTCCGCTGGTGTAGAGCAATCTTTAAGTCATACCACAGATTCTCAATTGGATTGAGGTCTGGGCTTTGACTAGGCCATTCCAAGCTTTTTCCATTCCTGCTTCTGACTACCACTCATACAGATCAATCTTAGCCACTGTCATTAAGTAGCTCCTATTTTAAAATGGTGTAATGCTCAATCAGACAGTGTCTGAGGTCTAAGCAGTAGTGTTGTGGATCCTGGCTCAGGGCATACTGAAAGTCTGTCACAGATTTGACCCCATGCGGACTGGCCTTATAAGGAGGAAATGCCTCTCTCCTAGCTGTGATTGAAAGTCCACAGGGAAAAGGCTCAAACAGAGGCTGGTGTGCTGATAGTGCTGTCTGACACATACAGTATTAGAATACACCCCATATGGTGTCATAAGGGAATGAGGGAAGACATTGAGGAAGATAGAGTGTTGTGCTTGGGTGGAAGGCAGCACAATGCTTCTCTCAGGGAGAGGTCAAAGTTCACTGTGAGATCATCATAATTTTCGACAACTCGCTCTCACACGCACGCACGCACACATACATACACACGCTCTCTTTCTGTTGTTTGATATTTTGTCTGAAATGTTGTTGCATGTCTCCGATACTATAGCAGTACAGTTATGGCCCTACCACCTGGCCATAACTGCTCGGTGCTGCAAACCAAAGTGTAAAAAGTTAGCTCCAAAAAAAAGTGAATAGCGGACCAGCTGCTGCCTGCTTCTTCAAGGGTTTAGACACAAGGAGGCTGTTTAAAATGTCTTGCAGATGTGATCACATGACAGCTCCAGTGGAACTTATAAAAATAGTCTGGGTCACCAACAGAGTGCCCTGGAAACAGAGGGATCAAGAGGAGGAGAGGGAACGAGGCAAACAGAGAGTGGGGTCTTACCTTAAAAGGCAGAATGTGAGGGTGGCCGGCCCATAACGGTAGGAATGTAAACCGTTGACCTGTGAACACTGCTCCATTTGAAAATGGGGGCTGAAAGTTGGGCTTATTTTCCAAATCCATGTGTGTGTGTATGTGCGTGTGTGTGATGCAATAGTTTCAACTTGGGTGCATAATTGGTTAATACAGGAAGATAATCTAGGAAGTAGATAAAAGCGATAGTGCTCAAGATATATTCTTAGAGTTAGTCACTAGGTAGAATGTCCAAAACCGTTTTATGCATTTGTAATACTTTTCAAATACAGTTGTTTTCCACTGAAACAACTAATAGTAGATCTATATTGTAGGCCTACTGTACTTCTGACAGCATCCATGCCTGCTCAATGAGGACAGTAAGTACACTAAGTGCAATGTGCCACTTTCGGGATTCTGAAAGATGACAGTGTGGACTACAGTAGTGCCATGAGACTGACAGAAGTGTTGTAGAGCTGTATAATGGGGACAGAGAGAGGGAGGGGTGAGAGGAAAAGAGAGCAAGTGATGTCACCCCGGCTAAATTTCCCACATATCTATAAGAGGAAATGTCCTGACATTGAAGGAATTCTCAGTGTTGTTTTGAGAAAACACTGCAAAGAGCAAATATATAAATATCACATATGTAAATTCCACCAATGTGTGAATATAGACAGTTGAGTGGGGCTCCCTATTGGAGATACTCTTAATGGGCACTTGTTGCCGTAGAGATGAGCAGGGACGTTCAAAATACAGCCGAACATAGCAGCGACGACGCCACTGGAAAAATATCCTTTGGTCTCATCCTCTTCTCCTTACACTGCCTTTTGAGGACAGTTCAGCGTCTTATGAAGCATCTCAGTAAGAGTACAGATACAGGATCAGGTCCCCCCCTCTTATTCATTTTGACTTAAAGGGAAACTTCGGGATTTTTGGCAATGAATGTACTTCCCCATAGTCAGATGAACTTGTGGATATCATTTTTGTGTCTCTGCGTGCAGTTTGAAGGAAGCTGCTAACTAGCGTTAGCGCAATTGCTAACTAGTGTTAGAGCAATGACTGGAAGTCTATGGTCATTACACTAACGCTAGTTAAAATCCCAAAGTATCCCTTTAAAAGGCAAAACTGATCCTAGATCAGAGCTCATACTGTGAGACGTTTTATGAATATGGGCCCAGATATAGTCACGTGCCACGTGGTGGCACCTTAATTGGGGAGCACGGGCTTGTGGGAATGGATGGAGCGGAATAGGTGGAATGGTATCAAATAAAGCAAACACATGGAAACCATTCCATTGGCTCCGTTCCAGCCATTATTATGAGCCGTACTCCCCTCAGCAGCCTCCACTGAAGTGCATACATTTCATATCGCAAGATTCTGTCACAATTGCATGCACTCTGTTGGGAGTGGGGTGACTTTGAATAATCCATGGTGTTTTCAGTGTGAGGGATGCCATAAATTAAGGAGATTGACTGGCAAGCTCTGTAGACTTTTGGGCTTGGGCCCCTGCATGTGTCCTGTCTCACGATGGCTTTGCTGTATTAATCACTAAGCTGACAGTACAGCAAAATACTGTACAGTACTGTGTCTGTCTGTCTCTGACTGCAGGCTGAACTCTGGGGCATTGCAACATGTATCTGAAGCCAATAAAGTACAAGTCACTCCTCTTTTAATGTACATTAACCTCATCAGGCCCGAGGACCCCAGCAAAGATCTGCATTTTTGTCCAGCCCTTATATTTAGCATCACAATTAAGTATTTTACCATTTTGTTTTTAGGACAACAAGGGTTACCATAGAACAATTTCACATAAACAGTTGCATTCATGAGTTTTATTGACAAATGTAATTTTAAAAATAAGGCCCTCAAAGCAAAAACCTGATTAAAAAAAATATTTATAAGAATGCTGTAAATACCTAAATTGTTTGTTCAGTGGGAAATTAATATCCAACTAGTCAGTGACAACTGTGTGGAGTTTGGAATTTGTGACAGCAACTATGTGAGCTTATTAGAGTATTATATACAGTTATATGTAATGGGATTTCCTATGATCTTCTATGTAGAAGAACTCCTTACCTTTTAACTACTGTTGTGTGGCTTCTGAGCATCATAGAACTGGCCCCGGAACCCTCCAGGATCCGCCCTTGTCTGACAAAAACCACTCAAGAAAGACAAATCCAAGTGGTACAACCCAGAAGTCTTTAGCTGAAACACACAATGTTTAAAAGGGGTTAGAAGTCCAAAATGAGCCGACGATACGGTGGGACTCAAGGTGTATTACTTTACAGTAAGCTCCAAAAGTATTGCGCTTTGGCTCTGTACTCCAGCACTTTGGATATAATGACTATGAGGTTAAAGTGCAGACTGTCAGCTGTCAGCTTTAATTTGAGGGTATTTTCATCCATAGCAGGTGAACCGTTTAGAAATTACAGCACTTTTTGTACATAGTCCCCCCATTTTAGAGGACCAAAAGTATTGGTACAAATTCATATATGTGTATTAAAGTAGCCAAAAGTTTAGTATTTGGTCCCATATTCCTAGCACGCAATGATTACATCAAGCTTTTAACTCTACAAACTTGTTGGATGCATTTGCTGTTTGTTTTGGTTGTGGTTCAGATTATTTTGTGCCCTATAGAAATGAATTGTAAATAATGTATTGTGTCATTTTGGAGTCACTTTTATTGTAAATAAGAATATAATATGTTTCTAAACTCTTCTACATTAATATGGATGCTACCATGATTACGGATAATCCTGAATGAATCGTGAATAATGATGAGTGAGAAAGTTAGAGGCATAAATATCATACCCCCAAAAAAACTCTATCTTCCCCAAAGTCTTCCCTCATTCCCATATGTGTCAAACATCACTGTCAGCACACCAGCTTCTGTTTGAGCCTTTTCCATGTGGACTGTCAATCACAGCTAGGCGAGAGGCACGGATGTCCTCCTCATAAGGCCAGTCAGCATGGGTTAAGTCTGTTACAGGCTTCCAGTATGCCCTGGGCCAGGATCCACATGACACTACTGCTCAGACCTCAGACATTGTCTGATAGACCATTTTAAAATAGGAGCTACTTCCTGACAGTGTCTTAGACTGATCTTGACAGAGTCTGTATGAGTGGTGGTCAGAAGCAGACACCTACACCAATTAAACAGGTTATGGGTATAGGATTTATATTTGCAGAATTTATCAGCATATGTTTGAAACTGTTCTGTGTACTGTTCATCTGCCAAGTAGAACAACTGTTCCTTCTATTCAAAAAGCACAACAAACCTGATCGTGTGAGATGTGAGCCATGCTGTGTGTAATAAAAAAAAGTTAGGCTCATTTGTCTCAAAACGGTATATGAATGGTAAATCATCTATTGTGCCATTTTGGAGTCACTTTTATTGTAAATAAGAATAGAATAGTCTAGTCAGGGTCCCTGTAGCTCAGTTGGTAGAGCATGGCGCTTGCAACGCCAGGGTTGTGGATTCGTTTCCCACGGGGGGCCAGTATGAAACATTTATGCACTCACTAACTGTAAGTCGCTCTGAATAAGAGCGTCTGCTAAATGACTAAAATGTAAAATGTAAACACTTCTACATTCGGACTCTACGGGCGTTTTTTTGTGTGAAAAGTGACACAATACATTATTTATAATTATTTTCTATTAGGAACAAATTAATCTGAAACACAACCAAAACAAACAGCAAATACATACAACAAATTTGTAGAGTCACAAGCTTGATGTAGTCATTCCGTGCTATGAATATGGGACCAAATACTTAACTTTTACTACTTTAATGCACGATAAGTGAATTTGTCCCAATACCTTTGGTCCCCTAAAATAGGGGGACTATGTGCAAAAGGTGCTGTAATTTCTAAACAGTTTGTTTTTGTATTTGTATTTATTCACAACATATTCTACTACCACATATCTACAACACAAAATCCATGTGTACGTGTGTGCATAGTGCGTATGTTATCGTGTGTTTGTATGCATGTGTCAGTGCCTATGTTTGTGTTTCTTCACAGTCCCCGCTGTTCCATAAGGTGTGTTTTTTATCTGTTTTTAAAAATCTAATTTTACTGCTTGCATGAGTTACTTGATGTGGAATAGAGTTCCATGTAGTCATGGCTCTATGTAGTACTGTGTGCCTCCCATAGTCTGTTCTGGACTTGGGGACTGTGAAGAGACCTCTGGTGGCAAGTCTTGTGGGGTATGCATGGGTGTCCAAGCTGTGTGTCAGTAGTTCAAACAGACAGCTCGGTGTATTCAGCATGTCAATACCTCTCACAAATACAAGTAGTGATGTAGTCAATCTCTCCTCCACTTTGAGCCAGGAGAGATTGACGTGCATATTATAAATGTTAGCTCTCTGTGTATATCCAAGGGCCAGCCGTGCTGCCCTGTTCTGAGCCAATTGCAATTTTCCTAAATCCCTCTTTGTGGCACCTGACCAACAGTCGTGCTGTTAAGAATGCAGAGTAGCATCACTGGTCCCCTCCCAGTTAGGACGAGTTATGAGCTCTACAGCAGAGTCTCACAACTCAATCGCTGGTTGAAAACTGTTTTCTGCCCCTCCCAAAATATCGAATTTGTAGATAATTGTCCCTCTTTCTGGGACTCACCCACAAACAGGACCAAGCCTGGCCTGCTGAGGAGTGATGGACTCCATCCTAGCTGGAGGGGTGCTCTCATCTTATCTACCAACATAGACAGGGCTTTAACTCCTCTAGCTCCACAATGAGATAGGGTGCAGTCCAGGCAGCAGGCTTTTAGCCAGCCTGCCAGCTTAGTGGAGTCTGCCACTAGCACAGTCAGTGTAGTCAGCTCAGCTATCCCCATTGAGACCGTGTCTGTGCCTCGATCTAGGTTGAGCAAAACTAAACATGGCGGTGTTTGCCTTAGCAATCTCACTGAAATAATGTCATGGCAGATAATATTCAAATTTTTGGTGACTTTAATATTCACATGGAAAAGTCCACAGATCCACTCCAAAAGGCTTTCGGAGCCATCATCAACTCAGTGGGTTTTGTCCAACATGTCTCCGGACCTACTCATTGCCACAGTCATACCCTGGATCTAGTTTTGTCCTGTGGAATAAATATTGTGGATCTAAATGTTTTTCCTCATAACCCTGGACTATCGGACCACCATCTTATTACGTTTGCAATCGCAACAAATAATCTGCTCAGACCCCAACCAAGGACCATCAAAAGCCGTGCTATAAATTCTCGGACAACCCAAATATTCCTAGAGGCCCTTCCAGACTCCCTCCACCTACTCAAGGATGTCGGAGTACAAAAATCAGTTAACGACCTAACTGAGGATCTAAATGTAACCTTGCGTAATACCCTAGATGCAGTCACACCCCTAAAAACAAAAAACATTTGTCACAAGAAACTAGCTCTCTGGTATACATAAAATACCCGAGCCCTGAAACAAGCCTCCAGAAAATTGGAACGGAAATGGCGCTCCACCAAACTGGAAGTCTTCCCACTAGCTTGGAAAGAAAGTACAGAGCAATATTGAAGAGCCCTCAATGCTGCTCGATCATCCTATTTTTCCAACCTAATTGAGGAGAATAAGAACAATCCAAAATGTATATTTCATACTGTCGCAAAAGCTAAATAAAAAGCAGCATTCCCCAATAGAGGATGCCTTTCACTTCAGCAGTGATGAATTCATTAACTTCTATGACGAAAAGATCATGCTCATTAAAAAGCAAATTACGGACTCCTTTTTTAATCTGTGTATTTCTCCAAAGCTCAGCTGTCCTGAGTCTGCACAAAACTGCCAGGACCTAGGATCAATGGAGACACTCAAGTTTTTGAATCCTATATCTCTTGACACATTCATGAAAATAGTCATGGCCTCTAAACCTTCAAGCTGCATACTGGACCCTATTCCAACTACTACTGAATGAGATACTTCCTGTGCTTGGCCCTCCTATGCTGAACATAATAAATGGCTCCCTATCCACTGGATGTGTACCAAACTCACTAAAAGTGGCAGTAATAAAGCCTCTTTTGAAAAAACCTTGACCCAGAAAATGTAAAAAACTATCGGCCTACATCGAATCCCCAATTCCTCTCAATTATTTTGGAAAAAGCTGTTGTGCAGCAACTCACTGCCTTCCTGAAGACAAAAAATGTATACGAAACGCTTCAGTCTGGTTTTAGACCCCATCATGGCACTGAGACCGCACTCGTGAAGGTGGTAAATTACCTTTTAATGCTGTCAGACCAAGGCTCTGTATCTGTCCTTGTGCTCCTAGACCTTAGTGCTGCTTTTGACACCATCAATCACCACATTCTTTTGGAGAGATTGGAAACCTTAATTGGTCTACACGGACCTGGTTTGCCTGGTTTAGATGTTATCTGTCGGAAAGATATCAGTTCGTCTCTGTGGATGGTTTGTCCTCTGACAAATCAGTTTCGGTGTTCCTCAAGGTTCCGTTTTAGGAGCACTATTGTTTTCACTATTTATTTTACCTCTTGGTGATAACATTGTGTTTTCCGAATGACAACTTTCATTGCTATGCGGACGACACACAACTCTACATTTCGATGAAACATGGTGAAGCCCCAAATTTGCCTACCCTGGAAGCATGTGTTTCAGACATAAGGAAGTGGATGGCGGCAAATGGTTTACTTTTAAACTCTGACAAAACAGAGATGCTAGTTCTAGGTCCCAAGAAACAAAGAGATCTTCTGTTGTATCTGACAATTAATCTTGATGATTGTACAGTCGTCTCAAAAAAAAACTGCGAAGGACCTCGGCGTTACTCTGGACCCTGATCTCTCTTGACGAACATATCAATAATTTTTCAAGGACAGTTTTTTTCCATCTTCGTAACATTGCAAAAATTAGAAACGTTTTGTCCAAAAATGATGCTAATCCATGCTTTTGTCAACTCTAGATTAGACTACTGCAATGCTTTACTCTCCGGCTACCCAGATAAAGCACTAAATAAACTTCAGTTAGTGCTAAACCCGGCTGCTAGAATCTTGACTAGAACCAAAGAATTTGATCATATTACTCCAGTGCTAGTCTCTCTACACTGGCTTCCTGTCACGGTTTCGGCCGAGGCTGCCTCTCTTCCTTGCTCGGGCAGGCTTGGGCGTTCGTCGTCTCCGGAATACTAGCTGCCACCGTTGTATGTTTCTATGTTCGTTTGTTCTGGTCTGGTATTGTACACCTGTTATCGTTTAGTGTCATTAGTGTCCTATAAGTTCTCGTTGTGTTTGTCAGGTGTTTTTTTTGTCTGTTGATGTTCGACTGTTTGGGACAGACGCTAGTTTACCGTCGCACTGTTGTTCGTGCGTAGTCGGGTTTTTGTATTTTACGCACTGTTGCGTATTGTTTACCTCCGGGTTAGTTTACCCGTGTATTTTTGTGCTTTGCCAGTAAAGTCAAGTTTGACTGAGCTCCTGTGTCCTGCACTTGATTCCACCACACCGTCGCATCAGAACCCTTGACAGAATCACACACCATTTCGAATGGAATCAGCAGGAGCCGCAGCAGCACAGGAGACGTTGGAAGACAGGGTCCGGGAGCAGAATGACCAGATCCTGCGGATGGGGTCCGCCCTGCAGGAGGTGATCACCACCCTCCAACGCTGGGAGACCCGAGGGACACCCCCAACGCCATCTTCCCTGCCCTCACCATCGGCAAGTCAGCCCATTCCCGCTCCGGAACCCAGAAGAGTTCGACTCTCGCTCCCGAGGGCCTACGATGGGACCGCTGCCGGGTGTCAGGGCTTCCTTCTCCAGGTGGAGCTTTACCTGGCCACCATGCACCCGGCGCCCTCGGGACTCGAGAGCGTGTCCGCCCTGATCTCCTGCCTTTCTGGCAAGGCGTTAGAATGGGCCAACGCCGAGTGGAGGAGAATAGATGCTACCACCATCACGTATGCTGAGTTCTCCCGCCGCTTTCCCCTCCGGGGGATGGTCAAACACCGCCCTGAAGCGGCGGGAGAACTCAGCATACGTGATGGGAGCGTCTGTTCTGCCTCCAGCAGGGGAAGAGGAGTGCCCAGGAGTTCGCTTTGGAATTCCGTACTCTAGCGGCGGATGCAGGGTGGAATGAGCGGGCCCTCATCGATCACTACCGCTGTAGTCTACGTGAGGACGTCCGTAGGGAGCTGGCCTGTCGGGACACCAGCCTCTCGTTCGACCAGTTAGTCGACATGTCCATCAGGCTGGATACCCTGCTAGCTACCCGCGGACGTCCCGAGGGGGGTCCGTCCATTTCACCCTCCAGCGCCTCCGAGCCGTGCCCCATGGAGCTCGGGGGCGCTGGCGCTAGAGAGAGGAGGGGTCGGAGTACGAGGGGGTCCATCTCCTGCACCAACTGTGGTCGGGGAGGACACACCGCGGCTAGGTGCTGGGGATGGCCTCCTAGGGGAGAAGACGACAGGCCCCACACTGGGGAGTCCTTCCAGGTGAGTAGGCGCCCCACTCACCCAGAGCTCTCTGTTGCACACTTCTGTATACCTGTGCGTTTTCCACAGGTAGCACCTCATTCCCAGCATAAGGCGCTGGTAGATTCAGGCGCGGCTGGGAATTTTGTTGATAAGAAATTTTGTTTAGCCTTAGGGATTCCCCTTCTCTCTGTTGACATCCCCTTCCCCGTTCATGCCCTAGATAGCCGTCCGTTGGGTGCGGGCTTGATCAGGGAGGTCACGGCGCCACTTAGGATGTGTGCGCAGGGGGGTCATCAGGAGATGATCCAGCTATTTCTGATCGACTCGCCTGCGTATCCGGTGGGCTGGGCATGCCCTGGTTGAGTACCCATAACCCGTCTATTTAGTGGCAGGAGAGGGCTCTGATGGAGTGGTCTGCCCAGTGTGTGGGTCGATGTTTAGGCGTTTCCGTAGGGGCTACCTCAGTGGAGAGTCCAAACCAGGTGCCCGCATTGCACGTTCCCCCTGAGTATGGGGATTTGGCTATTGTGTTCAGCAAGTCGAGGGCGACGCAGTTGCCTCCCCATAGGCAGGGAGATTGTGCGATAGACCTCCAGGCAGGAGCTGCGCTCCCACGGAGCCATGTGTATCCTCTGTCTCAGGAGGAGAAGAGAGCTATGGAGACTTACATAGACGAATCTCTGAGACAAGGATACATACGGCCCTCCACTTCCCCTGCGTCCTCGAGTTTCTTTTTTGTGAAGAAAAAGGATGGTGGGTTACGCCCGTGCATTGATTACCGTGGTCTCAATCAGATCACGGTGAAGTACAGTTATCCACTCCCGCTGATTGCGACCATGACGGAGTCATTGCACGGGGCGCGTTTCTTCACTAAATTAGATCTCAGGAGCGCGTACAACTTCGTGCGCATTAGGGGGGGCGATGAATGGAAGACAGCCTTTAGTACCACCTCGGGCCATTACGAGTATCTTGTCATGCCATACGGGTTGATGAACGCTCCTTCAGTTTTCCAATCATTCATGGATGAGATCTTCAGGGACATGCAGGGGCAGGGGGTGGTCGTGTACATAGATGACATTCTCGTGTACTCGTCTACCCGAGTCGAGCATGTGGCCCTGGTGCGCTGAGTGTTGCGGAGGCTGTTGGAGCACGACCTGTATGTCAAGGCAGAGAAGTGTCTGTTTTTCCAGGAGTCGGTCTCCTTTTTGGGTTATCAGTTGTCTGCGTCAGGGGTGAGGATGGAGGTAGACCGGGTGTCAGCCGTGCGCAATTGGCAAACGCCAACCACTGTGAAGGAGGTGCAGCAGTTTTTGGGGTTTGCGAATTACTACCGGAGGTTTATCCGGGGTTTTGGACAGGTGGCAGCTCCCATAACGTCTCTTTTGAAGGGGGGTCCGGTGCGTCTGCAGTGGTCAGCCGAGGCGGACAGGGCGTTTGGGAGGCTGAAGGACCTGTTTACCTCGGCTCCGGTGCTGGCGCATCCGGATCCCTCTTTACCCTTTCAGGTAGAGGTGGACGCGTCAGAGGCCGGTATAGGAGCCGTGCTTTCGCAACGGTCCGGCACGCCACCTAAACTCCGCCCCTGTGCTTTTTATTCCAAGAAGCTCAGTCCGGCGGAGCGAAATTATGATGTAGGGGACAGGGAGCTGTTTGCCGTGGTACAGGCCCTAAAGGTGTGGAGGCACTGGCTTGAGGGGGCTCAACACCCTTTCCTCAGTTTGACGGACCACCGTAACCTGGAGTACATCCGGGCAGCGAGGAGACTGAACCCTCGCCAGGCGCGGTGGAATATGTTTTTGACCCGGTTCACATTTAAAATCACGTACATCCCTGGGTCACAGAACGGTAAGGCAGACGCACTGTCTCGGCGGTATGACACGGAGGAGAGGTCCGTGGAGCCCACTCCCATACTGCCGGAGTCTTGTCTGGTGGCACCGGTAGTGTGGGAGGTCGATGCTGAACTCGAGCGGGCGTTACGCACCGACCCTAGTCCACCTCAATGCCCGGAGGGTCGGAGGTACGTTCCGCTCGAGGTTCGGGATCGATTGATCTATTGGGCTCACACGTCACCCTCCTCTGGACACCCTGGTATCGGCCGGACAGTGCACTGCCTTAGTACTAAGTACTGGTGGCCCACGTTGGCGAGGGATGTGAGGGTTTATGTTTCCTCCTGCTCGGTGTGCGCCCAGTGTAAGGCGCCTAGACATCTGCCTAGGGGTAAGTTACTACCCCTGCCCGTTCCACAACGACCATGGTCTCACCTCTCGGTGGATTTCATCACTGACCTTCCTCCTTCACAGGGGAATACCACTATACTGGTCGTTGTGGACCGGTTTTCTAAGGCCTGTCGTTTGCTCCCTATGCCGGGCCTTCCTACTGCCCTGCAGACCGCCGAAGCGCTATTCACCCATGTGTTCCGGCACTATGGGGTACCCGAGGATATTGTGTCTGATCGAGGTCCCCAATTTACCTCCAGAGTCTGGAGAGCTTTTATGGAGCGGTTGGGGGTCTCGGTGAGCCTCACCTCGGGTTACCACCCGGAGAGTAATGGGCAGGTGGAACGTGTGAACCAGGATGTGGGTAGGTTTCTTAGAACATACTGCCAGGACCGGCCGGAGGAGTGGGCAAGGTACGTTCCCTGGGCCGAAATGGCCCAGAATTCCCTAGGCCATTCCTCCACTAACCTAACCCCTTTCCAATGTGTGTTAGGTTACCAGCCGGTTCTGGCACCTTGGCAGCAGAGCCAGATCGAGGCTCCCGCGGTGGATGAGTGGGTGCGGCGCTCGGAGGAGACATGGAACGCTGCACACGTCCACCTGCAGCGGGCCCTCCGTCGTCAAAAGGCGAGCGCCGATCTCCACCGCAGTGAGGGACCGGTGTACGCACCTGGTGATCGAGTCTGGCTCTCTACCAGAAACCTGCCCCTCCGCCTGCCCTGTCGGAAACTGGGTCGGCGGTTTGTAGGGCCATTTAAAGTCCTGAGAAGATTGAACGAGGTGTGTTACAGATTACAACTACCTGTTGAGTATAAAAGTATTAACCCCTCGTTCCATGTGTCTCTTCTCAGGCCGGTGGTAGCTGGCCCACTCCAAGAAAATGAGATCAGGGAGACTCCTCCGCCCCCATTGGACATCGAGGGGGCACCGGCGTACTCCGTGCGGTCCATCTTGGATTCGAGACGTCGGATGGGGGGTCTCCAATATCTAGTGGAGTGGGAGGGGTACGGCCCGGAGGAACGGTGCTGGGTGCCGAGGAGAGACATTTTGGACCCGTCTCTCCTGACGGAATTCCATCGTGGTCACCCGACGCACCCTGCTCCGCGTCCTCCTGGTCGTCCCCGAGGCCGGAGTCGGCGCACGTCTGGAGCCGCGCGTCAAGGGGGGGGTACTGTCACGGTTTCGGCCGAGGCTGCCTCTCTTCCTTGCTCGGGCAGGCTTCTGCGTTCGTCGTCTCCGGAATACTAGCTGCCACCTGTTATCGTTTAGTGTCATTAGTGTCCTATAAGTTCTCGTTGTGTTTGTCAGGTGTTGTGTGTGATTGTTTTCCTGTCTGTTGATGTTCGACTGTTTGGGACAGACGCTAGTTTACCGTCGCACTGTTGTTCGTGCGTAGTCGGGTTTTTGTATTTTACGCACTGTTGCGTATTGTTTACCTCCGGGTTAGTTTACCCGTGTATTTTTGTGCTTTGCCAGTAAAGTCAAGTTTGACTGAGCTCCTGTGTCCTGCACTTGATTCCACCACACCGTCGCATCAGAACCCTTGACACTTCCTGTTAAGGCTAGGGCTGATTTCAAGGTTTTACTGCTAACCTACAAAGTGTTACATGGGCTTGCTCCTACCTATCTCCCCGATTTGGTCCTGCCGTACATACCTACACGTACGCTACTGTCACAAGACGCATGCCTCCTTATTGTCCCTAGAATTTCTAAGCAAACAGCTGGAGGCAGGGCTTTCTCCTATAGGGTTACATTTTTATGGAATGGTCTGCCTATCCATGTGAGAGACGCAGACTCGGTCTCAACCTTTAAGTCTTTACTGAAGACTCATCTCTTCAGTAGGTCCTATGATTGAGTGTAGTCTGGCCCAGGGGTGCGAAGTTGAACGGAAAGGCACTGGAGCGACAAACCGCCCTTGCTGTCTCTGCCTGGCCGGTTCCTGTCTCTCCATTGGGATTCTCTGCCTCTGACCCTATTACGGGGGCTGAGTCACTGGCTTACTGGTGCTTTCCATGCCATCCCTAGGAGGGGTGCATCACTTGAGTGGGTTGAGTCACTAACGTGATCTTCCTGTCCAGTTTGTCACTCCCTCGGGCTCGTGCAGTGGAGGAGATCTTCGTGGGTATACTCAGCCATGTCTCAGGGTAATAGGTTGGTGGTCTGTTGATATCCCTCTGGTGGTGTGGGGGCTGTGCTTTGGCAAAGTGGGTGGGGTTATACCCTGCCTGGTTAGCCCTGTCCGGGGGTATCGTTGGACGGGGCCACAGTGTCTCCCGACCCCCCCATGTCTCAGCCTCCAGTATCTATGCTGCAATAGTCTATGTGAAGGAAGGCTAGGGTCAGTCTGTTATATCTGGTGTTATTCTCCTGTCTTATCCGGTGTCCTGTGTGAATTTAAGTATGCTCCCTCTAATTCTCTCTCCCTCTCTCCCTCCCCTCCCGGAGGACCTGAGCCCTAGGACCATGCCTCAGGACTACCTGGCCTGATGACTCCTTGCTGTCCCCAGTCCACCTGGTTGTGCTGCTGCTCCAGTTTCCACTCTTCTGCCTGCAGCTATGGAACCCTGACCTGTTCACTTGACGTGCTACCTTGTCCCAGACCTGCTGTTTTCAACTCTCTCTCTCTCTACCGCACCTGCTATTTCAACCTCTAAATGCCCGGCTATGAAAAGCCAAGTGACATTTACTCATGATGTACTGACCTGTTGCACACTCTACAACCACTGTGATTATTATTTGATCCTGCTGGTCATCTATGAACGTTTAAACATCTTGGAGAAAAATCTGGCCTTAATGGTCATGTACTGTTATAATCTCCACCTGGCACAGCCAGAAGAGGACTGACCACCCCTCAGAGCCTGGTTCCTCTCTAGGTTTCTTCCTAGGTTTCTGCCTTTCTAGGGAGTTTTTCCTAGCCACCGTGCTTCTACATCTGCATTGCTTGCTGTTTGGGGTTTTAGGCTGGGTTTCTGTATAGCACTTTGTGACATCTGCTGAAGTAAAAAGGGCTTTATAAATAAAATGTAATTGAATGATTGACTGATTATGGACAGACTTCTCCCCATCTTAGCTACTGTTGTATCAATATGTTTTGACCATGGCAGTTTACAATCCGAGGTTAGTCCAAGCAGTTTAGTCACCTCAACTTGCTAAATTTCCACATTATTCATTAGAATATTTAGTTGAGGTTTAGGGTTTAGTGAATGATTTGTCTCAAATACAATGCTTTTAGTTTTTGAAATATTTAGGACTAACTTATTCCTTGCCACCCATTCTGAAACTAACTGCAGCTCTTTGTTAAGTGTTGCAGTAATTTCAGTTGCTGTAGTAGTTGACATGTATAGTGTTGAGTCATCCGCATACATAGACACACTGGCTTTACCCAATATGGATGAAAATACCCTCAAATTAAAGCTTCACTTTAACCTCATAGTCATTGCATCATTTCAAATCCAAAGTGCTGGAGTACAGAGCCAAAACAACAACAAAATTGTCACTCACAGTTTTGGAGCTCACTGTATGTTGTCTACTAAGTTCAAACTTCACAAATGCAGTGGTGACAGGTTATTTAATAAACTCTCCCTCTCAAAGTAGCCACATAGACCTTTAACCACATGCAAGCGAACAGTTAAAAACATATTTACGGGGTTGTGAGGACTGAGGAGGGCTGCACAAACAGTGAAGTACTACACTGGAATGGTGTCTGGATCTCGTCTTGTACCTATCATTCTCCCTCCAATCTGACACTGTTCAGGGCTTCAACCTTTGACCTTTGCCCCCACCTCAGCTTCAGTCTCCACGTGCTGCAGACACAAATCTTCCTCACCATGGAAACGATCTGCAAACAACAGTCAACACGGCAGACCTGAAGTTTACATGCCCCGGAGACCAAACTGCATGTGAGCCTGCTTGTAGTCTGCTCTGCGTCACTCTCTCCTCCCGTTATTTTATTCCCCCCTCAGGTGAAGTAAATACTCTATGTTCTTGCTGGGTTTTTTTCTGTCTAAGGTGAGCTGGGTTCCATTCCAAGCAATTGATTCAGCAGGTTTGGGGTGAACACATGATCCCTGCTTCTGTCCACAGAATCCCAAAGTAAATGTTCCTATAAAGCTGCCCTGGTCCTGGGGGCTTATTCCAAGCATCAAACCTGGCATTCCCGCCACAAGAAATCCTCTCTCTTACTTACGCAACAACAATAACGTCATATTTATTTTCAAGATAGGCCTAGACGTAGTCTCAAAACATTTCCTCTTGTCCTGCCTTCTGGGTGGATGGAAAGCAGTCATGTTTTGCTCGATGTTGTGGCAGAGCAGTGTGAGGGGAAGACAAGAAGACCTTTATCCTCCTGACCGCGCCTCTGCTGTCTCCATGGCGGGCCAGAGAGCAGGGAAATGTCCTATTAAAAATGTCCCTATTTTCGCCTAGTGCAAACATCACTATGAGGGGCTCCATAAGTAACACCTCTATGTGAAAGACACTGCACACATTATTCCGTGCTCTGTCTGAGAGGTGGTGGAAAAATGTGCCTGGGTTTGAGTTATGCTTTCTTTGGCACTCCTGGCCCACAGGCCAAAGCTTATTCATCCTGAAACCTGACAGCTTCACCGTAGTCCAGGAAACAGAAACAGGAGAGAGCTGGACTCCCATGATCTTGAATGTTCTGTTGGGGTATTTGAAGCGACAGGCAGTTTCTTGATAACCACTTGAACGATTTCTCAATGGTTGTGATGAACGAGAACATTCTTTGTGAAACAAGCTCAGTAGTATATGTTTTACATGTCACATTACATAGGAATTCTGGGATTTTTGCATGCATAAAAGAAATAGCCAGTTTAGCCACTATATTTGGCTTATCATAGGAGAGAATGTTTACGGTGCCTTACTGATCCATGAGCCCGGCTGCACATGACTAATACCTCCATATGTTCAAAAAATATGTCTATAAACTACTTTGTTTGTTTGTGTTTCCTTAGTTAGTCAACTAGAATTCCATGTAACAGGCAAGTTAATAAACATATTTTTCCAGTTAATTCCTCCCTTTTCCTCAGGCTTCTTATTGTCACCACTTTGCCAACCCACAACACCAAAGTCACAGAAAATAGAATTTAGTGATTTAATGCCCAGTGCAGCAAAAAATGTGATTTCCCTGCGTTTTATACATATTTCCACACTATGAGGTTGGAATAATACCATGAAATTGTGAAAATTATGCTAATGCCCATTTAGTGTAAGAGCTGTTTGAAAAGTCAGCCTGAAATGTCAGCCTGTTGTAAACAGACCAATAAGAAAGAGAGTTCCAAACCCCTCTGCCAATAACAGCTAGTTTTCAGTTTTCCCCTCCCTACTCAGACTATTCCTAGACAGTCCTAGCAAAATACTTGCTTGAGAAAATTGCTCTTGCTATGTTTTATCATTTTAATAGAAAACAATCACAGTAAAGTACTTAATTGTTACCCAGAAATTATTTGATATTGAGATAAAAACGGCTGCATTGGGCCTTTAAGTATTTGCTGTTTTTGTCAAGCAACCAACAGACAATTGCAGGGCACCAGGTAGTGCAGAATCCGTTGACGCCCGTGTCGCCTCTCTCTCCTTCTGGAGTGTCACTAATCTGGCTAAACCAATTACAACACACCCTTTTCCCCAGCACTAATGACTGCGTTTGTCTGGCTCCAAAACAGAGCGATGTGGTGAAAACATGGAAAATAACGAAGTTTGGGCCAGACATTTATAGTAATTGCATTTGAAAGGCACTTGAGTCTGAGCTGGAAAACAGGCAGTGAATTCAAGATGGAGTCAATGAAACAAGTAGGGGTATTGTTCTATTTAGTTATATGTCTGTGGGTGTATCACATGCTAAATAAATCAATTTGGTACGTGATTGTATCTCTCTACTTTGTTTGTGGCATACATAGACGTTGAGGAATAGCAGCTGCGACAGTGGAGAGTTGAACCCTGAGTTGATCCAGCCCTGGCTTTGGGCCTGGACCCCCAGTCATAAAACACAGTCCAACAAGTCTATTTTCTACCTTCTATATAAATAAGCACAATCCCTCGCATTCTTTATTCTTCTTGCATGATTTTTGGGTAGACCAGCACAGAGAGTTGGCAATTTGGGGATTGAGACAGGCAGTACAGGCTATATGAGGCCTGTAGTTGAGATAAAAAAAAAATCATACTGGGCCTCCTGAGTGTTGCAGCAGTCTAAGGCACTGCATCGTAGTGCTTGAGGCGTCACTACAGATCCGGGTTCGATCCCAGGCTGTATCGCAGCCGGCCGTGACCGGGAGACCCATGATGCGGCGCACAATTGGCCCAGCGTTGTCCGGGTTAGGGGAGGGTTTGGCCGGCTGGGATGTCCTTGTCCCATCGCGCTTTATCGACTCCTTGTGGTGGGCCGGGCGCATGCACGCTGACTTCAGTCGCCAGTTGTACGGTGTTTCCTCCGACACATTGGTGTGGCTGGCTTCCGGGTTAAGCGAGCAGTGTGTCAAGAAGCAGTGCGGCTTGGCAGGATCGTGTTTCGGAGGATGCATGGTTCTCGACCTTCGCGTCTCCTGAGTCCATACGGGAGTTGCAGCGATTGGACAAGACTGTAACTACCAATTGGATATCACAAAAAAGGGGTAAAAAGTACCCCAAAAAATTATGAATACAAATAAATCATCCTAAACAAGAATTTATGATGAAAGACAAAAAGACAAAGACAACAAATTTAAACAATCCCACAAACAAACAAATGGAATGTCTCAAATGAAATTTGAAAGCATCAAAATTGAAATAATAAGGAACTGTAAAAAGGAACCTGTTATAACACATTACAGACTATTTAAAATGTTTTCAGTATTTTTGCATTTGAGGACGTCAAAACAGTCTCTGGTAATTATTTGTTCTGACGCAAAGCCTTTTAACTTTCAATGGAATGCAACATATTACACAACATACTGCAGCCACAGCAACTTTTGTAAACAAGTGTTCACATATATGGGTACACACCTGTCCTCTGAAAACTGTCATCAACTCAATGATGTACCATCATAGGTATAAAGACAGTCATTACCTCGTCCTCAGCAGCAAGGTTTCCATTACTAGTGCTCAGAAGTTGTGCTCGACACTACAAAAGTTGCATATGCAAACTCTTTACCACTCAACCAGGGAATTTCCACTGGCTAAGGTATCTGCTAGCTAGCACATGAGTTTTGCATGACGGGCGGTGAAATGTGCATGTTTCTCCTCACATCTGGCATGAGACGCCCTGGACGGTGCTTTCCATTGTTGTTTACGGACATACTGAGGTCTACGAATATTTGGGGGAGATTTACCACATCTACTGATTCCTTTACGAAAATGGAAGCAAACCAAACTCATGACTTGCATGTGAAATTAGCTTTCGAACACAAACACAATCAAATGGGAATGGGATGTAGCATGTGAAAAGCATGGAGCTACTTGGTTACATTGCTGCTTAACATGATACAGGGACTTGAGTTAGCAAGTCAAAGGAAGAAGTAGAGGTATTATGATCACTGGCCTTATATACGTTTTCTAAAGGGGTCCTGTGCCTGTTCAAGAGTGACACCATAGCTGGTTCTAAAGACATCTAATGAGGCACTGTGGAGGGACACTTAGCCTGTATGTGACCACTAAGAGACCATAAGAGGAGATGGATGGGGATAAACAGGAGGGTATCCAAGAGTGGTAGAGAGAGGGGGGGTCTTGCCCATTCAGACTGTTGCCTCAACACCGCTAGGTCAACACCTTCTTGATTGTAGACAGAAGAGAGCTGCAATACATCTCTTTGTACGGAACAAAGTTTGCCTGTCTTGTGAGAGACTTTTACAACCCCAACTCCACCATACATCAACTCTAAACAGCTGATTTATGCCCGCTCCTGGATGCTTGTGCTCCGTTACTGGAATGTAGGGAATTTGAAAGACCCCCCCTCTGCTCGTCCCATCCGCACGCAGACAAACGGAGCAGGTGCCTGGTTGAGCAGATTAAGGAGTGCTCTCCCACTAGTGCTCCCACTGCAGGGCAGTGAAGGAGAACATAAAGAATGCCAGAAGGTGAGAAAGAAATCTATTCTGTCCTTCTCTTTTTTCCACTGTCTCAGTCTGTTCCTGTTTCGCATCTCTTCTCACACCTTCTCGCTTTTTGCTTGTCTTTCTCACTTTCCAAATGTACTGTACTGTACTGTACTGTGTAGGCCTATCATCTTCACTTTGTGTTTCTCTATCTTTTACTCTATCTACAACCTCTGTCTTTTTCTCTGACCCTTTACTCAGTACTTTGTTGAAGCGCCTTTGGCAGCGATTACAGCCTCAAGTCTTCTTGGGTATGACGCTACAAGCTTGGCACACATGTATTTGGGGAGTTTCTCCCATTCTTCTCTGCAGATCCTCTCAAGCTCTGTCAGGTTGGATGGGGAGCATTGCTGCACAGCTATTTTCAGGTCTCTTCAGAGATGTTCGATCGGGTTCAAGTCCGGGCTCTGGCATTTTTTGGTACCCTTCCCCAGATCTGTGCCTCGACACAATCCTGTCTCTGAGCTTTACGGACAATTCCTTCAACCTCATGGCTTGATCTGTGGGACCTTATATATAGACAGATGTGTGCCTTTCCAAATCATGTCCAATCAATTGAATTTACCACAGGTGGACTCCAATCAAGTTGTAGAAACATCTCAAGGATGATCAATTGAAACATGATGCACCTGAGCTCGCATAGCAAAGGTTCTGAATACTTATGTAAATAAGGTATTTCTGTTTTTTATTTTTAATAAATCTGAAAAAATGTCATTATGGGGTATTGTGTATAGATTGCTGAGGATTTGTATTTATTTAATCCATTTTAGAATAAGGCTTTAATGTAACAAAATGTGGAAAAAGTCAAGGGGTCTGAATACTTTCCGAAGGCACTGTATCATACCATCAATGATACAGATATTATTTCACTCTTTTGAAAAAAGTAGAGGGAAATAGGACACATTTTATTTATTAATGCCATATAATAAAAACACAAGTAAAATGGTAATGTGACAAACAAAACAGTGCTTTGATAAACATGTTAAAAGTCACACAATATGCATTATCTTTACAGAGAAACAGAGCTTTAGATTGTGTATCAAAGCAACCTTTAAAAAAAATCTATAGCAAAAGCCAGATTAAGAACACTAAGCTACCCTTTAGTCTTAATTTAATTGCAAAATAAAAGGCACAATGGCTGTGGTTTAGTAGTTATTCAATAGCACATGCATCTCTCATTACTGGTAGTGCAACGCACAAACAATAAAAAGCATTGAGACTTCAACTAAGCTAAATTAGAAACTTATTTTGAAAATAAGGACATAAGCAGCTCTCCACATGCCATGGCCTGTATCTTGACAGGTTTTTGAGACATTTCTCATACTTCTCTCAAGTTCTATATTTCCCTTTCACCTCTTCAGCTTTGGCATTGCTCAAGGTCTGCTCTTTGCCTTGGGGTCACCCATGATGTTGAGTACATCATCAAGAATGGAGGGGCCCAAATCGAGTTCAAGTGACAGAAGTGACCCAGTGAGGTGGGAGATTGAATAATGTGACACATTCTCGTCCTTGGAGAACTCAAAGTCAAAGTCGCAAATGCGCCCCTCGTCCACCCCGCTGTCCCTGTCCACCCAGTCTCCATTGCAGTCAGAGAGCTCTTTTTCGAAGCAGAGGGTAATGTCATTGTTAACGCTTCTAAAGCCATTGCAGTTGCCATTGCCGTTGAAGCCTTCGTTACTATTGAAGATGCCATTGCTGTTCCCATTGAAGCCCCCATTGCCATTGCAGATGCCATTGCTGTTGCCATTGATGTAATATGTAGGTGAAGGCTTTTCATACCCGTTTTCACCATTGTGCTTTTTATGATTACTTTTGGAGACTTTCTTCGTCTTTGGCTTCTCTGGTTTCTCTATCAGATCCAGCAGGACGTCTGGTTTGGTTGTGACTTCTGTCGAATGTGTGGTTGGGCCGCTGCTGATGACCTCGATGGAACGCAACAGGGTTTCCATCTCCAGGATGTCAGCCCCATCTGGGCCCCCCAGGGGAGGGGTAGGGACCCGCCCTACCATGCAACCCAGGGGGTCCGTAGCGGGCATAGAGAACACAGCGGTGGAGAGGAGGGGTAGGGTGAGGGCCTGGCAGCCTCCAATTGTAGGGAGCGAGATGGCATTCTTTAGAACGGGAGAGGGTGTCTCGGAGAACTGGGCGTCAGATGCGCTGTTGGCCCGCAGGAACTCGTTGTGGACGCTGTATTGCGGACGGAACACCTCACCTTTCCCAGGCAGGAGCTCAAACTTTCCCTGGAGGAAGGACATGTCCCCGAAGGCGTCCCTCTCACCTCCCTTTCCGATGTGGATGGTGTGGCGGAAGTCCCCCAGCGGTGGGCTGATCATGTCTGGGGACAGGATGTCTCTCAGACGACACTTCTTGCCTTTCTTGCTATTTGTGGACTTCAGGTAGATGGGTGCTTTGGCAGGCATGGTGGTCACTGTCGAAAATAGCTCAGAGATGAAGGACAAAAAAGAGGACACTCCTAGAACTTTAGGATTGTTGAAGAACTTCACACTGAACACAAGGTCTCCCTGGGAAGATGAGGAAATTACATTCTCAATGAAATGGCTGTGTTGTCTTGTGCTGCTCCGAAGATAGCTTCGATATTTGTGTTATTAATCAGGAAATCCAAGTTGATCAGGAGTCCAAGTTTCTCACCAGTGTTGTCTATGAGGTTGCAGAGTGGTCAACCAGCCACTTTCTGAGGAAAGAAAGAGAACAAAAGGAGATCAGATATTTGATCCAGTTTTTCCTTTAAACATTTTATCAGTCTATTAGTCAAATCTGGGGTATGTTGTGCCAAGATGCTTATGCCAATGTTACAATTTACATTCCTATAAAATTTGAATGCATTGTTGACACATTTATAGACATTTCTCCAACTTCTTCCCTAGAATCCCAACTGGTCTGTCACTGATGATCTACACTTCATGTCAATCCCCATTCAAATAACAATATAAAGTTACTAACACCCCAAAATAAATCGTGGACAAGCACGGAATGTCCTCATCCCCAGTTCCCCTCATCCTCCTGAATTTGTAGAGCGTAAAGGCCAGATGAGATTCGAGGGCAAGGCCTGGTGAACTAAAGCCCAGGCTCAGGCCCCTCTGCTCAGATACTTACGAGGCCCCCTAAGGCTGTCTCCTTCTACCCTTCTACTTGTGCTAATATGGAACAGCTGGACAGCAGATTGGGCGAAGAGAGGCGAGAGGGCTTTAGTAGGATCAGAGCAAGGCAGGCGATGGAGGAGAGGGCTACTGCCCAGACACGCACCAAGAGGGAAAGAGGTGGGTTTGAAGCGATGCAGAGAAAGAGAGAAGGGAGGAGTTAGGAGAGAGAAGGGAGGAGTTAGGAGAGAGAAGGGAGGAGTTAGGAGAGAGAAGGGAGGAGTTTGGAGAGCGAACGGTTGGAGGAGAGATAGAGGGGATTATTGGAGGATTTTAAAAGAGGGGGAGGCAGATGCTTATTTGTTTTTACTTTGATACGCTGAACGTTCTGTTTCAATCGTAATATTGACTGAAATACCAGTCATCCCACTGGGCACAGTCATCAGTTCAACCTCTAGTTTTGATTTACATTTGATTGAGTTGTCAACTAACGTGAATTCAACATGAAATCAACAAACAAAAAATTACCATGTCATTGGATTTAGGTAAAAAGTTGGGTGAAAAAAAGACAAATCCCCCAAATTTCTTTACGTTGATGACTTTTTGCGAATCCAATCAGTTTTCCAAATATTTCCAAATGTAGATTGTTTTCCAAATGTTTGCTTATAACAGTTTTATGAATTTATCTATTCGAGGCCATTGTGTTGCAATGTACGCATATGATTTAGCTGTACTTGCAGTAACGCTTGTTGAGGATGAATTGAGAGAGAAGAAAACTTGAAGTGGTGCCTGACAGAATCTAGCAGCCACAGAGAAAGAGAAAAATACACTGAGGAGGATGAGGGGAACAAGCTAAGATGAAGGGGTAGGGAGAAGTGGGATCAATAGAGAGGAGAGAGTAGAAAGATGGAGAGAGTGCTTGCCCGTTTAAAGACATATTTACTTGTGAGAGGTCTGTCAGCAGTGACCCTCGCCGACAGAGTGCAACACGGCACAAAAGTGCCTGGGCGGCCAAATCCACCCCAAAAAAGTTTGACTGAGAAAATATCCACATTCTAGCTGCATGCAGCAGACCCCAACGGGACACACTGCAGCCGACAGGCACACTCCTTATCAGAGGCTCTCCAGGTAAGCTAGCTACATTTATCCATGGTACATGTTTAGTGGGGACAGCCATGGACACTTGGCATGGTGTTTATCTGGACTGCAGACCGCATACCTGTATAACTTTGAAGACGACAGACACAATAGTCTCTTTCAACCACGGAGATTTGGTGCCTAGACTAAATGAATGATAATATCACCATTGCCCATCTAAGTGATAACATCAATGTTTCCTGTACTAAAAATCATTTTACTTCCCATTGAGTGAAGCAATATTGGCATTTGCATTTCCCATAACACCTCTAAATACAGCAATGGTCATACATAGTGTTCATTTCAACAGTAAGTCTTCCTTTATAGGAAGACTTACTTACTCAAACAATACAAAACCAAAGTGACAAAAACGGAACATATGGTAGGATATATGAAATGGTTCAGAGAATGTTCTCACTTGGAGGGGGCGGTGGGCATTACAACACAAATAAACGTGTCACTTAACAAGCACTGTGGCTCTATATATATGCATGACAGGCAGGGTGGAAGGATGCAGAATATGTGTGAGTGGGTCTGAATGGCAGTACTGCTCTCTTGAGGGCTGTGTGCATGTGAGTGTTGGAGTGAGTGTAAGTGTTTGTCTGAGGTGCTTGACTAGGCTCAGGAGAGATACGCTTTCCCATGTGTTGTTTGCTGTGCGTCTGACAGGGAGAGAGTGAGAAAGAGAGAAAGATTCATAAAAGACTGTTAAAAGAGTCCTGCAGTGTTTTTTAAAGGGACAGAAAAGAAAAACAAAGATCCCATACCTCGCATAGCATCTGACTACCTTTCCCTCCCTTCCCTTCTCCTTTTCTCTCTCCATACTGCGCTATCTCAGTTGACCTTGACAGCTGAGGCACACTGCAGCTGGGAGTTGGGTTCCGATAGGAAGTCAAAGAAAAGCAAACCTCCAAATCCTAAACCCTTCCTCTCATTGGTTCATTCCAATGTACTCTGTGCTGTGATTGCAACTGCAGCCGCGTTATCTGCCCTATATTACAGTCCCACACTACAGTAGGTCACTGGCTTAGGAAGCTACATTCTGACATACTTATTGATTATTGGACTTCCCTTGCATCAAAGCCAGACCACCTGCTGGGCCTATGCGGATGGAATACAGATCCGCTATTTTCAAGTGTCACGGGAAATCCATAGTATTATGATGGATGACCATGTTTTTTTGTAATCAGCAGTATAGTCCCTATATAGAATTCCTCATCCTAACCAAATTCCCTCTAGTCCAGCAATGGGAAATTTGGCTTGGCGGAGGATTTCTACAGATTTATACTATTGATAGTATAGATAGAGAGACATTCGATAGCATCGAGAGACATCCGTTATGCATCTAAATCAAGGTAATCAGCCGTGGCCCATGAAATGTCAGCTGGTGTAGGGAAAGCCGATGACCTTCAAACTGATCATCCTCGTGGTGGAGTGGAGTTTGGCTGCATTTGACAGGCATGATTGGAATGTCAGAGGCCACTAGTAAATTAAAAAGGAAGTGGTATTCAGTTCAGTCAGCTAACTCTGTTTTTCTGAGAGGATAGCTAATAGCAGATGCAAGCTGTATAAAAGCAAACATATCTGATATAAATATGACACATGGTGTATGAGCTGATATACAAAACAACGCTTGATTCAACACTATGAGTTTCTCAATTGTAATTATTATACAAAATTCTTGCCACCAACAGAATGTTATATATATGGAGCATGCAACAATTTCAGCTCTGCAGATCTTGCTAAGAGTATCAGAGGGTTTAAAAAGCTCATGATAGGAAACAGTTATTACTGAAAACACTATATGCAGTGCCTTCGGAAAGTATTCAGACCACTTTACTTTTTCCACATTGTGTTAGGTTACAGCCTTAATCTAAAATTGATTAAATTGTTTTTTTCCCCCTCATCAATCTACACACAATACCCCATAATGATGAAGCAAAAACAGGTTTGTAGACATGTTTGATAATAAAAAAACATAAAAAACTGGAAATATCACATTTCCATAAGTATTTACAGTGGGGAAAAAAAGTATTTAGTCAGCCACCAATTGTGCAAGTTCTCCCACTTAAAAAGATGAGAGAGGCCTGTAATTTTCATCATAGGTACACGTCAACTATGACAGACTAATTGAGGGAAAAAAATCCAGAAAATCACATTGTAGGATCTTTAATGAATTTATTTGCAAATTATGGTGGAAAATAAGTATTTGGTCACCTACAAACAAGCAAGATTTCTGGCTCTCACAGACCTGTAACTTCTTCTTTAAGAGGCTCCTCTGTCCTCCACTTGTTACCTGTATTAATGGCACCTGTTTAAACTTGTTATCAGTATAAAAGACACCTGTCCACAACCTCAAACAGTCACACTCCAAACTCCACTATGGCCAAGACCAAAGAGCTGTCAAAGGACACCAGAAACAAAATTGTAGACCTGCACCAGGCTGGGAAGACTGAATCTGCAATAGGTAAGCAGCTTGGTTTGAAGAAATCAACTGTGGGAGCAATTATTAGGAAATGGAAGACATACAAGACCACTGATAATCTCCCTCGATCTGGGGCTCCACGCAAGATCTCACCCCGTGGGGTCAAAATGATCACAAGAACAGTGAGCAAAAATCCCAGAACCACACGGGGGGACGTAGTGAATGACCTGCAGAGAGCTGGGACCAAAGTAACAAAGCCTACCATCAGTAACACCTACGCCGCCAGGGACTAAAATCCTGCAGTGCCAGACGTGTATCCCTGCTTAAGCCAGTACATGTCCAGGCCCGTCTGAAGTTTGCTAGAGTGCATTTGGATGATCCAGAAGAGGATTGGGAGAATGTCATATGGTCAGATGAAACCAAAATATAACTTTTTGGTAAAAACTCAACTCGTCGTGTTTGGAGGACAAAGAATGCTGAGTTGCATCCAAAGAACACCATACCTACTGTGAAGCATGGGGGTGGAAACATCATGCTTTGGGGCTGTTTTTCTGCAAAGGGACCAGGACGACTGATCCGTGTAAAGGAAAGAATGAATGGGGCCATGTATCGTGAGATTTTGAGTGAAAACCTCCTTCCATCAGCAAGGGCATTGAAGATGAAACGTGGCTGGGTCTTTCAGCATGACAATGATCCCAAACACACCGCCCGGGCAACGAAGGAGTGGCTTCGTAAGAAGCATTTCAAGGTCCCGGAGTGGCCTAGCCAGGCTCCAGATCTCAACCCCATAGAAAATCTTTGGAGGGAGTTGAAAGTCTGTGTTGCCCAGCGACAGCCCCAAAACATCACTGCTCTAGAGGAGATCTACATGGAGGAATGGGCCAAAATACCAGCAACAGTGTGTGAAAACCTTGTGAAGACTTACAGAAAACGTTTGACCTGTGTCATTGCCAACAAAGGGTATATAACAAAGTATTGAGAAACTTTTGTTATTGACCAAATACTTATTTTCCACCATGATTTGCAAATAAATTCATTAAAAATCCTACAATGTGATTTTCATGATTTTTTTTCTCATTTTGTCTGTCATAGTTGACGTGTACCTATAATGAAAATTACAGGCCTCCCTCATCTTTTTAAGTGGGAGAACTTGCACAATTGGTGGCTGACTAAATACTTTTTTCCCCCACTGTAGACCCTTTACTCAGTACTTTGTTGAATCACCTTTGGCAGCGATTACAGCCTCAAGTCTTATTGAGTATGATGCTACAAGCTTGGCACACCTGTATTTGGGGAGTTTCTCCCATTCTTCTCTGCAGATCCTCTCAAGCTCTGTCAGGTTGGATGGGGAGCATTGCTGCAAAGCTATTTCCAGGTCTCTCCAGAGATGTTCGATCAGGTTCAAGTTTGGCTCTGGCTGGGCCACGCAAGGACATTCAGAGACTTGTCCCGAAACCACTCCTGCGTCTTGCGTGCTTCGGGCCATTGTCCTGTTGGAAAGTGAACCTTCGCACCAGTCTGAGGTCCTGAACGCTCTGGAGCAGGTTATCCTCAACGATCTCTACGTACCCTGCTCATCTTTGCCTCGATCCTGACTAGTCTCCCTGCCACTGAAAAATATCCCCACAGCATGATTCTGCCACCACCATGCTTCACCGTAGGGATGGTGCCATGTTTCCTCCAGACGTGACGCTTGGCATTTAGGCCAAAGAGTTCAATGTTGGTATTCATCAGACCAGATAATCTTGTTTCTCATGGTCTGAGTGTCTATAGGTGCCTTTTGGTAAACTCCAAGCGGGCTGTCATGTGCCTTTTACTGAGGAGTGGCTTCCGTCTGGCCACTCTACCATAAAGGCCTGATTGGTGGAGTGCTGCAGACATGGTTGTCCTTCTGGAAGGTTTTCCCATCTCCACAGTGGAACTCTAGAGCTCTGTCAGAGTGACCATCGGGTTGTTGGTCACCTCCCTGACCAAGGCCCTTCTCCCCCAATTGCTCAGTTTGGAAGCTCTAGGAAGAGTCTTGGTGGTTCCAAACTTCTTCCATTTAGAATTATGGAGGCCACTGTGTTCTTGGGGACCTTCAATGCTGCAGAAATGTTTTGGTACCCTTCCCCAGAATTGTGTCTCGACACAATCCTGTCTCGGAGCTCTACGGACAATTCCTTCTACCTCATGGCTTGGTTTTTGCTCTGACATGCACTGGCAACTGTGGGACCTTATATAGATAGGTGTGTGCCTTTCCAAATATGTCCAATCAATTGAATTGACCACAGGTGGACTCCTATCAAGTTGTAGAAACATCTCAAGGATGATCAATGGAAACAGGATGCACCTGAGCTCAATTTCAATTCTCACAGCAAAGGGTCTGAATACTTATGTAAATAAGGTATTTCTGTTTAGGCTTAGTCATTATGGGGTATTGTGTGTAGATTGCTGAGGATTATTTAAAAAAAAAATCCATTTTAGAATAAGGCTGTAACATAACAAAATGTGGAAAAAGTCAAGGGGTCTGAATACTTTCCGAATGCACTGTAGATGTCTAAGTACTAACTATCCAAAATATGTGTATATATAAAAAACAATGTATTTGTTATGTTCTGTAACTGTGCAAAAAAAGTACCATGTATGTAAAACGTGTGTATGTAACAAAAAACCTGTAAAAACAAACATGTAAAAACAAAGTTACTTTTGTCTTCCAAAGAGGAAGGGCTAATATATATATTTTATTCTGAGAGGATAACTAATAGCGGACGCAAGCTGTTTAAAAGCAAAAATATCTGATATAAATATTTAAACTGGAACTTTCACTGGTTGTGAAATTGTCCTTAGTTTAGAAGTGTTAGAAGTTGAGAAAGTGCATACTGGTCTAACTCCTACTCAAGGCTAGATTCACACTCTCCTTTTGGAACAGAGCCCAAAAGGAGCAGCGAGTGCAGCACATGTTCGTTGCCATCCCCGGGCCTGCCGCGAAGCCACTGCAGAATGCGTTCAGGGGTTTTCATTTACACATCCGGGAAAGGAGGGGATCTGCTGGCGCCTTCCTCACAAGTGGTTGCTGAGCACCGGTCCAATCATCGAGAGTGGTGAATAAAGCTTCTGTGTCATTGGGTCAGCTGTATGTATATATGCATGATGGGCGAGCTGGAGCAGCTCCAGCCTCTAAGGACGGCTTTGGGTTCGTTACAGACATGATGGGGAATGAATGCCATGTAATGCAAAGAAAGTCCAGTTAAGGGGATTAGCAATTGTAAGCAGAGAGGGTTGTAGTAGACTAGGGAAGCACTGAGGGTTTTGGGTAATGGACAGATGATTTTGGGTGAGGGCCATGGGGTCCGGTTATGGACCCCATCTCTCGTCTCCTCACAACCAGCTGTTTAGACCGCTAATGAAGTCACTTGACTATCTGGGTCAGCTTATTATTAGAGCTTGTGTAAGTGTGCTGTATTCTAAACAAGTGCCTATGATGACAGTTTGGTCTCACTGTACACAGAAATGCATCACATGGGTGGCGGACCTAGAAAGGCCTACGGTTACAGTACCTTGCAAAAGTATTCATCCCCCTTGGCATTTTCCCTATTTTGTTGCATTACAACCTGTAATTTAAATGGATTTGTATTTGGATTTCATGTAATGGACATACACAAAATAGTCCAAAATGGTGAAGTGAAATGAAAAAAATTACTTGTTTCTAAAAAATCTAAAAAATAAATAACGGAAAGGTGGTGCGTGCATATATATTCACCCCCTTTGCTATGAAGCCCCTAAATAAGATCTGGTGCAACCAATTACCTTCAGAAGTCACATAATTAGTTAAATAAAGTCCACCTGTGTGCAATCTAAGTGTCACATGATCTGTGACATGATCTCAGTATATATACACCTGTTCTGAAAGGCCCCAGAGTCTGCAACACCACTAAGCAAGGGGCACCACCAAGCAAGTGGCACCATGAAGACCAAGGAGCTCTCCAAACAGGTCAGGGACAAAATTGTGGAGAAGTACAGATCAGGGTTGGGTTATAAAAAAATATCAGAAACTTTGAACATCCCACGAAGCACCATTAAATCCATTATTAAAAAATGGAAAGAATATGGCACCACAACAAACCTGCCAAGAGAGGGCCGCCCACCAATACTCACAGACCAGGCAAGGAGGGCATTAATCAGAGAGGCAACAAAGAGACCAAAGATAACCCTGAAGGAGCTGTAAAGCTCCACAGCGGAGATTGGAGTATATGCCCATAGGACCACTTTAAGCCGTACACTCCACAGAGCTGGGCTTTACGGAAGAGTGGCCAGAAAAAAACTATTGGTTAAAGAAGAAAATAAGCAAACACATTTGGTGTTCGCCAAAAGGCATGTGGGAGACTCCCCAAACATATGGAAGAAGGTACTCTGGTCAGATGAGACTAAAATTGAGCTTTTTGGCCATCAAGGAAAACGCTATGTCTGGTGCAAACCCAACTCCTCTCATCACCCCGAGAACACCATCCCCACAGTGAAGCATGGTGGTGGCAGCATCATGCTGTGGGGATGTTTTTCATCGGCAGGGACTGGGAAACTGGTCAGAATTGAAGGAATGATGGATGGCGCTAAATACAGGGGAATTCTTGAGGGAAACCTGTTTCAGTCTTCCAGAGATTTGAGACTGGGACAAGAGGTTCACCTTCCAGCAGGACAATGACCCTAAGCATACTGCTAAAGCAACACTCAAGTGGTTTAAGGGGAAACATTTAAATGTCTTGGAATGGCCTAGTCAAATCCCATACCTCAATCCAATTGAGAATCTGTGGTATGACTTAAAGATTGCTGTACACCAGCGGAACACATCCAACTTGAAGGAACTGGAGCAGTTTTGCCTTGAAGAATGGGCAAAAATCCCAGTGGCTAGATGTGCCAAACTTATAGAGACATATCCCAAGAGACTTGCAGCTGTAATTGCTGCAAAAGGTGGCTCTACAAAGTATTGACTTTGGGGGGGTGAATAGTTATACACGCTCAAGTTTTTTTGTCTTATTTCTTGTTTGTTTCACAAGAAAAAAATATTTTGCATCTTCAAAGTCGTAGGCATGTTGTGTAAATCAAATGACACAACCCCCCCAAAAATCCATTTTAATTCCAGGTTGTAAGGCAACAAAATAGGAAAAATGCCAAGGGGGTTGAATACTTTCGCAAGCCACTGTAAGCATTGAAGCTGCTCACACTTCAGCTCACATTTTGACCTATTTAAGCCATTACCATTCTTCAAAAAAAGGAACCATCACAACCCTTTCTTCAAGCAAATGTTTGTCACATACTACCATTAGGGATTTCATGGTCGCTGAACATGTAGTTTTGTAAAAACATAGTTATATATTTTGATGTACATATGTTGATGTACTGTATGTTGGGCTACGAGGTTATAGCCCATGTTTATATTTTAAACGTTAACCTTTAACCCCTTAAATTCTGACATGACGATGAATAGATGAACGTCCCCTTTCTTTTGGTCCGCAATTAAAAAAGAACTAGGGCATACCACAGCAGAGGGTAATGGTAGCCCTAAGAAGACGCTCATAAAGAATTGGTCCGAGCTGTTTTGTTACATAAAGAAACCTCAATTATAGGCAGTTGTTCCTCTTGGGGCCTGGTGTGGCTGTGGTGGGAGTGTAATAGAATGGCAGGGTGGTGTATTTGTTCTGTCTGATTCTCCCCTCCTCTGTACCTCCCCACCCCAGCTGTCAGCGTTTGCCCTGTGCCACCCGCTAGCATGGGTTCTGCTCAGTTGTCCTTGCCAGGGCCAGGCCGGGAAGGAAACCATATCAAAGCAGAAAAGACATGAAGGGAATGACTACACAACCACTCACTGGCAATGTGATGAGTGCAGTCTTTGACAAGTCACTCCTAAAACCCTCAAAAAAGCTTGCGAAAAGCTTTTAAAAATCGGTTCACTCTGGAGATTAACGCAAAGCTCTACATGTCAGTAGAACATGTCAGAAGTGTGTTGCCTGGCTTAAAATGTCCTCTCTAGGAAAGAAAGGAGTGGTGTCAGGTTGCCCCTAACTGCTCACCCCTTGTCATGTAGTGCAAGAACATTTGTTGGACAAACACACTGAGCGCTGGCGTAACTTACCCCTGCACTCTTTATATCCATAACTGAACACCAATTATCACATTCAACAGTGGTGAACCACAGAGACACAAGTTAACAGCAACATTATCCCTTTGAATACTTAGTCCCATTGAAGGTTTTACCAGAATGTACAAAATCGCTGTACATGATGCCAGAGATATTCTACACATTACATACTAACAAGTCTTAAACCATGCTCACCCTTTCCCTCACCTTTTGTAATTCCTGGGATAAGTTCCTGGTTCCTGTAAGAAGGTGTCCACTGTCCTCCTGAAGGTCTGCAGTCCTAGTGCTGACTGCTAAAGAGGTGTGGTGCCCGAATTCACTGGTGCTGACTGACTACTGTCTCTGCCCTGGGGCAGCGCTGCTCTCGCCGCTCGCTCTCGGTACAGCTGTTTTTGGCATTCCTCTTAGGTTCGAGCTAGCTATTCCGCTCTGGAGCTGTAGTCTCCTCCTCCTACCCTCTCTGACTGCCGTCTGCAGCACCTGTGCCTGTCTATCTGCTCTCCTAGCCACAGCTTGAGGCGTTTTTAGTGCAGACTGTAGTGGGATGAGTTGTGTGGGATCCTCTCCTTCTCCCTGGTGTGTCGCTCTCTCTCTCTCTCTTCCGTCAGTGGACAGCTGTCTGCTGGGATGGAGACAGGTCAGGCTGGGGGGGAGGTTGGTGCTCTGGAGTTCTGCTCAACCGCTAGGTTACTGTGTGGAGGATCAGTATGCTGCCTCTGCTGCTGCGCTGGAAGTCCCTCCTTTCCAAAACAGCGCTGTTTAAACTGTCTGTTCTCTGCCTCTCTCTCTCTTTTGCTCTCTCACTCGGTTTCCCACTCTATCCTCTCTTTACTCTCTCTGCCTTGATCTGATCAAATCTGCTCTGTGAATCTAG
Source organism: Coregonus lavaretus (assembly GCF_964263955.1). Taxonomy (NCBI): domain Eukaryota; kingdom Metazoa; phylum Chordata; class Actinopteri; order Salmoniformes; family Salmonidae; genus Coregonus; species Coregonus lavaretus. The sequence goes on from NC_140023.1 coordinate 23,089,844, forward strand.
TGGGCATACAGCAGACACTGTATTCATGGTCTCTCTCTCTCTCTCTCTCTCTCTCTCTCTCTCTCTCTCTCTCTCTCTCTCTCTCTCTCTCTCTCTCTCTCTCTCTCTCTCTCTCTCTCTCTCTCTCTCTCTCTCTCTCTCTCTCTCTCTCTCTCGCTCTCTCTCTCTCTCTCTCTCTCTCTCTCTCTCTCTCTCTCTCACATTCTCGCTCACTCCTTTATACTGCATAGTACAGTATCGCTTTATGTTCTTCCTGAAATGTTCTCTGTTTCCTACAAGGTTGAGTGGGCTAAATCGTACAGGACACTGCAGCACTGCAGTGATCCAGAGGACAGTTATTAATTTGCTAACAGACAACACATGAAATACTTCTGTTAAGCTGCTCTCCTGGTGGAAACCCCATATACCCAGTTTCATTTTGTGTGTGTGTTTTATTGTCCCTTTTCACAGCGGCTAGGTTAAAAGGACAACCATGTTTACAGAACTGTTTATAAACTCTCTAACCTGTTGCCCTCAAGGACATAGGGAAGCTGTGCCTCACAAATTAAGCTCTGCACTCTGCTGCTATTCTTGCCCCAAAAACCTGTCACCTTGGTAACCACTGCTGCTCTGTTGTGACGTCAGGGGGAGGGAGAGAGAGAGAACGAGAGGAGAGAGGAGAAGAGATACAGGGTATAAAGAGTGGGTGATATCCTTCTCACTTTTATGCCTGTGTTTATGTTGGCGGAAAGGAGTGAATGGGTGTCCTCACATGTCCTAATTTTATACTAAAAGTAGTCCTGTCATGTTCGATGTAGGACAGAGCACAAAATTCTCACTCCTCTGCACAAGTACATTTGACATAGATTCACTCTCCCTAATCCATTTCAAGCATGCAATGATATCTCATGTGATAAATTGGGCCAGTAATAACCAGCTGTAAATAAAACATTACAATGCTCTGTTACTGAAATGACTGTAGGGACAGATTCTGTTGTAGACAGCTTACAGTTGTTGAGCCACCCTTTACTTAAGTTGAACAGACATCATTTGGTACTGTTTAAACAACACTTGTGAATACAGGCCTTTGATAATGGTGTTGTGGCTCAGGGTGATGTCACTGAGGCATACATGTTGGCAGCACATGATCTTGGGAGGAAGAGAACACACCACTGTCTCATCTTCTTTAAGGGGACCATTAAATAGTGGAAACTACAGAGCTGTAGGGCTTGCTACTGCACCAACCAACTAAAAATAACTTTTCCCAGAAGATACACAGTCACACTACAGAGGAGGGTTGCTAGTTTGGACGAAATTCAGTCAGTGCAGACTACAATGATGAACTCTTCTACACATGATTTGTAATTACAAATAACATCTAGGTGAGTTCATCTACTGAGTAAGGGACTATGTTATTTATAATAAGGGGGACATTGGACCACTCTGAAATGATATATGTTCACATAACCTTCTCTGAATGCTTGAAAAAAAACAAGTGACCCTCCTACCCAAAATAATAATTAAAACATAAAGTAGATAGCAGAGAACGTGCCAACCATTTAGATCCTCACTCCTAGGACAGACCAAGGCACAGTTTCCCGGTAGAGATGGAACTTAGGTTATGAGTGTTTTAACGATGCACACCGGCCGAAGATGTAAAATGCATTTCCCAAAACACCACACATAGAGAACGGTCGCTAAGTGTGTCGTTGGAGCACACCACCACCACCATGCTTGACCTTTGGTATGATGTTCTTACTGTGGAATGCAGTGTTTGGTTTTCGCCAGGCATAATGGGACCCATCTCGTCCATAAAGTTGACTCAAGTTTGCCAAAAAGCATCTGGATGATCATCAAGACTCTTGGAAGAACGTTCTATGGACAGATGATTCAAAAGTATAACTTTTTGGACGACATGGTTCCAGTAATGCCTGCCGAAAACCAAACTCTGCATTCCACAGTAAGAACATCATACCAAAGGTCAAGCATGGTGGTGGTGGTGTGATGGTTTGGGGATGCTTTGCTGCCTCAGGACCTGGACGACATGCCTTAATAGAAGGAACCATTAATTCTGCTCTGTATCAGAGAATTCTACAGGAGAATGTCAGACCATCTGTCTATGAGCTGAAGCTGAAGCGCAGCTGGGTCATGCAGCAAGACAATGATCCAAAACACACAATCAAGTCTACATGAAAATTGCTAAAAAGTAACACATTGGAAGTTTTGGAATGGCCTAGTCAAAGTCCAGACCTAATCCCAATTGAGATGTTGTGGCAGGACTTGAAACAAGCAGTTCATGCTTGAAAACCCACACGTCACTGAGTTAAAGCAGTTCTGCATGGAAGAGTTGGCCAAAATTCCTCCACAGCGACATGAGAGACTGATCAACAACTATAGGAAGCATTTGGTTGGAGTCATTGCAGCTAAAGGTGGCACAACCAGTTATTGAGTGTAAGGGGGCAATTACTTTTTCACACAGGGGAATTGGGTGTTGCATAACTTTGTTTATAAATATGTAATTGTTGTGTTATTTGTTCACTTATGTTCCCTTGATCTAATATTAGGTTTTGGTTGAAGATCTGATAACATTCAGTATCACAAATATGCAAAAGTAGAGAAAATTAGAAAGGGGGAAAATACTTTTTCATAGCACTGTACACAATATTAGGCCCAGCCGTTGGAACTTTGGTGTTCCTAGATATGGCTACTATATTGTGAACACTACATCCGATGGCTTTGGATACTGCTTTCAAACAAATTTCTGCAGCATTAGTAAAGATATGATCAATACATGTTGATGATTTCATTCCTGTACTGTTTGTAACTACCCTGATAGGTTGATTGATAACCTGAACCAGGTTGCAGGCACTAGTTACAGTTTGAAGCTTTCTCTTGAGTGGGCAGCCTGATGAAAGCCAGTCAATATTTGAATCACCCAGAATGTATACCTCTCTATTGATATCACATTTGTTATCAAGCATTTCACACATGTTATCCAGATGCTGACTGTTAGCTGACTGATATGACCTAGTCCTCATCATGTGATACTTTTTCATAGCACTGTATATCAACTTCCTAATGGGGAAACCACAGAGCAGGCTTAACTTGACTGGCTACCATAAATGCCATAAATTGTCTGTCTTTCACTTAAACAATGGGATGAACAAGAAAGATCAGTTTTAGGCTAAGCCTACTGGAATTCTTTGCTGTTTTCAGTTTTGTTTTTTTATCAGCTGGGGCAAACTCAGAGCAGGCTCAACTTGCCCGGCAGCTCAGTTCACTTGCCCCAGGCAATAGGGCAACCCTTTAGGTCAATACCTTTAACACATTACTTTATGGTCACAGTGATCAGCTCTCCAAGCAGCTGTGTGAACTATTATGAGTTCAGATCCTACAGTATGTCATCAGTCTGATCTCCGGATCATTCACGACCCTGATAAATAGTTTGAAGCACAGACTATAGAATGAATGGGACAACTTTTCCATTGATGTAGGCCTATTTTGTCCTACCTTCATTGGGCAAAATTATCCCTCTTTCGCCATTTTATTTCACATTTGTGAATATAGTCTATATATAAAAAAAGTTTTGCATGCCCTTTGGGCCCATCCACACCAAGGACGATAACTATAACGATAGACAAAACTATACTTTGTTGGCTTTCACACTTGAGGACAGGACAGTTTATAATTTATCGTTCTACAGTAGCCTACACCTGTCAATCAAGTGATCAATACATTCCACTGCACGCTGTATACAGTGTTTTCAGACCAATCAGTGCTTTCAGGGTGGTCTGTAAACAGGGTGTCAACTGCAAATAATACTGGAATGTACACGTAATAAAAAATGATATTGAAACTTGTATTTAAATGTATCAAGAACAGCCCACTGGGCAAAAACTGGTTGAATCAATGTTGTTTCCACGTCATTTCATCCAACAAAAAATCTATCTGATGACGAGTGAATGTGGAAAACTGATTGGATTTGCAAAAAGTCATTAACATAAGGGCTTTTTGTCTTTTTTTTCTCCCAACTTATAACCAATCGAATGATATGTTTTATTTTTTTTGTTGATTTCAGGTTGAATTCATGTTAGTTGAAAACTCAACCAAATGTAATAGGTGGTGGGCAGAAGCATCATATCTGCTTTAGTTTTCAAGATGACCGGTACCTGGCGGGGGAGGAGCTGTTTTTTTACATAGTATTTAGTTATTCAGAACACATTTCCGTTTGTTGGCAATGTTAATTCTTTCAAAATACTTTTAATTTCACAAGGAAAACGCTATTAAGTACTAAACAGCAAACAAATCAAAAGTTGTGTACTATCCAGGTACCATCTCTGCTGATCTTGTCTGCCAATCACGTTCTCCATACCTAAGGTTCTAAACACAGCTGGTGACGGCTTGAGAGAGATCTCCAGCCGACAAACTGCTATGGGTAAAGTCTTTTTTATATTTAAAAATCTATTTAGTTGTAGAAAAATGATACCATCAATGCAAGCTGAATAAAAACTCCTAACTATACTTAACATGCAGCAACCATAGCAATGTAGCTAGTAGCTACAGTGGCTTGCGAAAGTATTCACCCCCCTTGGCATTTTTACTATTTTGATGCCTTACAACCTGGAATTAAATTTGATTTTTTGGGGGGTTTGTAACATTTGATTTACACAACATGCCTACCACTTTCAAGGCAAAACTGCTCCAGCTCCTTCAAGTTGGATGGGTTCCGCTGGTGTACAGCAATCTTTAAGTCATACCACAGATTCTCAATTGGATTGAGGTCTGGGCTTTGACTAGGCCATTCCAAGACAGTTAAATGTTTCCCCTTAAACCACTCGAGTGTTGCTTTAGCAGTATGCTTAGGGTCATTGTCCTGCTGGAAGGTGAACCTCTGTCCCAGTCTCAAATCTCTGGAAGACTGAAACCGGTTTCCCTCAAGAATTTCCCTGTATTTAGCGCCATCCATCATTCCTTAAATTCTGACCAGTTTCCCAGTCCCTGCCGATGGTGTTCTCGGGGTGATGAGAGGTGTTGGGTTTGCACCAGACATAGCGTTTTTCTTGATGGCCAAAAAGCTCAATTTTAGTCTCATCTGACCAGAGTACCTTCTTCCATATGTTTGGGGAGTCTTTTGGCGAACACCAAACGTGTTTGCTTATTTTTTTCTTTAAGCAATGGCTTTTTCAGGCCACTCTTCCGTAAAGCCCAGCTCTTTGGAGTGTACGGCTTAAAGTGGTCCTATGGACATATACTCCAATCACCGCTGTGGAGCTTTGCAGCTCCTTCAGGGTTATCTTTGGTCTCTTTGTTGCCTCTCTGATTAATGCCCTCCTTGCCTGATCCGTGAGTTTTGGTGGGCGGCCCTCTCTTGGCAGGTTTGTTGTGGTGCCATATTCTTTCCATTTTTTAATAATGGATTTAATGGTGCTCCGTGGGATGTTCAAAGTTTTGGATATTTTTTGTATAACCCAACCCTGATCAGTACTTCTCCACAACTTTCTCCCTGACCTGTTTGGAGAGCTCCTTGGTCTTCATGGTGCCGCTTGCTTGGTGGTGCCCCTTGCTTAGTGGTGTTGCAGACTCTGGGGCCTTTCAGAACAGGTGTATATATACTGAGATCATGTCACAGATCATGTGACACTTAGATTCCACACAGGTGTACTCTATTTAACTAATTATTTGACTTCTTTTTTTTTTTTTTTTGGTAATTGGTTGCACCAGATCTTATTTAGGGGATTCATAGCAAAGGGGGCGAAGGGGGTGAATACATATGCATGCACCACTTTTCCGTTATTTATTTTGTAGGATTTCTTGAAATATGTTTTTTTTTTTCATATCACTTTTTGTGTATGTCCATTACATGAAATCCAAATAAAAATCAATTTAAATTACAGGTTGTAATGCAACATAATAGGAAAAAAACGCCAAGGGGGATGAATTATTTTGCAAGGCACTGTATCTACAACAAGTAGACATGTTGCTAGCTAGCAGGAGTGGATAGCTAAAGACATGCTATCATTATTCCACTACAAAATCTATAGGACAGGTATTGTAAAGCGAATACCGTCATCAAGGCAGTACTCACTAATTTAATTCATACTGACAAATAGGAAATGCCTCATTATCCCTGTCAATAGATCTAGTTTGAGTTAGCTACAGATTGTACACCATATAATGTGATATAATCAAAGATTGTTGGTATTCATTACTGGACGTTACAAGTTTACCTATACAAAACACTGCCAAAGATTCTTCAACTAACTTGGTATTGGTGATACTCTCTTCATTCTCAATTCTGGAAAACAGTTATCTGTATATGCAAACCTGTAACATCCAGTAATGGATACCAACAATCTTTGGTTATACCACATTTTCTGGTGTACAATCTGTAGCTAAGTTGGAGTAGGATGCAGACACCCTGCCTATATCCCTATCCTAGTTGTTTTGTCTGTCAGGATGTTCATTTCAAACTCATAAACTACAATCCCTTTGCTGTGATGATTTTTCATTCTTCTCTCACTTTTGTCTCCCATGATCTATTCAGCTCTCCTCTCCTGTGTCCTACTCCCAGAGATCAACCAAGTGCTATTCACCAAGAATGGGCTCAGCTGATTCACTCAGCTGTGAGGAGAACTATCATACTGCAGTTTGTCACTATTAGACATTGAGACTGCATATGCATTTGCCGGTTGTCTTTTCTTTGTGGGTTTTGTCTTACACAGTCTAGTGCATTTTAGAGTTGAAGAGTACAAACCACAGACGCACATGCTTGTTAGAGCATCTCAAAGACTACATTCAATATAGAATCAGTTTGACAAACAGATTATGTTTTACTACTGTAACATGCAGTGATGAGAATTCTATTGTCCCCGTCAGGAGTCTTTTGCTGTAGATGGTAGAGTTCTCGTCTCTGGACCACACGATCTTAAGATTGCATTCTGCTAAGGCACTTCTCTCTCTATACATCGGTTGGCTACATTGGTGACAAGGGTGGGATCCTTTCGATACCTATGGGTCCTGGGCACACAAATGCTCCTAGAGAGAGGGGGGAATACTGAAGCATGCGATGTTGACAGTTCTACTGTCTCCATTAGAGGCTCAGGCTTTGGCATACATGGTAAAGCTCTCATTTCTGGAGTGCAACATAGTTAGATTGTACCCCCCACGGCACTTCTCTCTCTGTTAAACACTATAATTGCACACAGAGTGAGTCTATACAACTTATCATATAACTTGTTAAGCAAATTTCTACTCCTGAAGTTATTTCGGTTTGCCATAACATTGATTGATAGGTTACACAAGATTTTGATTATTCAAATACTGCCTAAAACACCTTTGCTATTTGTCTCCAAACTCAATTGGTGAAAAACTAAATGTGATTGTGTTCTTTGTTCGAATGCCTTCAGAAAGTATTCACATCCCTTGACCTTTTTCACATTGTGTTGTGTTACAGCCTGAATTTAAACATTTATTAAACATATACATTTTTTGCCACTGGCCTACACACAATATCCCATTATGTCAAAGTGGAATGATGTAATTGAAAACATTTTTTTAATTAAAAATGAAAAGCTGAAATGTCTTGAGTCAATAAGTATTCAACACAATTGTTATGGCAAACCGAAATAACTTCAGGAGTAGAAATTTGCTTAACAAGTCGCATGATAAGTTGCATGGACTCACTCTGTGTGCAATAATAGTGTTTAACATGATTTTTGAATGACTACCTAATCTCTGTACCCCACACATACAATTATATTTAAGGTCGAGCAGTGAATTTCAAACACAGATTCAACCACAAAGACCAGGCAGGTTTTCCAATGGCTCACAAAGAAGGGTACCTATTGGTAGATGGGTAAAATTGAAAAAAAAAAAGCAGACATTGAAAATCCCTTTTAACATTGTGAAGTTATTAATAACACTATGGATGGTGTATCAATACACCCAGTCACTATAAAGATACAGGCGTCCTTCCTAACTGAGTTGCTGGAGAGGAAGGAAACCGCTCAGGGATTTCACCATGGGGCCAATGGTGACTTTAAAACAGTTACAGAGTTTAATGGCTGTGACAGGAGAAAACTGAGGATGAATCAACAACATTGCAGTTACTCCACAATACTACTAACCTAATTGACAGAGTGAAAGGAACTGTGGCGACCTGTCATTCAGGGCAGGTGGGAAAGAGCCCCACCCGTCTTTCTAGAGTGCCGACCTGAAGATCACTGACATCATGATTGGACCTTGTTTTTTTCCGAATTCCCCAGTTGTCTTGAAAGCACTATAAATCCAGAGAATGTCAGACTTTGATGACAAAGTTTGATGACAAAATTTGCCCACAAAGGACCACCATGCCACCTTCCTGTTCAAGTGAGCACAACACAACAAGGTGAGTCCAAAAATGTATTGTGTGGTGCAGTCCCCTGTAGCTCAGTTGGTAGAGCATGGCGTTTGCAATGCCAGGGTTATGGGTTTGATTCCCATGGGGGGCCAGTATGAAAAATGTATTCACTCACTAACTGTAAGTTGCTCTGGATAAGAGCGTCTGCTAAATGACTAAAATGTCTGTATAAATTATGTAATATGCCAGGGAGATATGTATACTGTAGCTAAGAAAGTAATACTACGTGTATGTTGTGTAGTAAGCTGTTAGTAGCCCATGTGCCTCACCCTAATAATTTGGTCCCTTTCCCCCTCATAATTTAGCCTACTGTTCTGACTTGGTGGTGCACATGTAGCCTATAGCCTGTTTTAGAGAAATGTAATCATCAAATATTGTAAGAGCTTTCATTGGTTCTGACTTGATGTACAGGGAGAATACTGTAAGAACGGCCCATGTTCTGAATTCTGTCACTGTACATTTCGAAAGTGCTGAACAAATAGTTATATTGACTTTGTTCGTCCTAGCTCGCTCATTAATGTCTTAATCGAAATGACTAATTGCCTCTTATCCACTCGTCGTCAACAATATTCCAAAACATGCATCCTGTTTGCAACAAGACATTAAAGTAGTACTGCAAAAAAAATGTGGCAAAGCAATTAACTTTTTGTCCTGAATACAAAGTGTTATGTTTGGAGCAAATCCAATTCAACACATTACTGAGTAAAACTCTCAATATTTTCAAGCATAGTGGTGGCTGCATCATGTTATGGGTATGCTTAATGTCTTGTTGCAAACAGGATGCATGTTTTGGAATATTGTTATTCTGTACAGGCTTCCTTCCTTTCCAGTGGCGATTTTAGCATGTAAATCTTGGTGGGGCAAACTCCCAATTTATTTTTTAGGCATGCCAGGAAAGCCACTACACAACACAACACTAAACGATACATTAATTCCCCAGTTAAGGACTGGGGAGTTTTTCAGGATAAAAAAGAAATGGAACGGAGCTAAGCACAGGTAAAATCCTAGAGGAAAACCTGGTTCAATCTGCTTTTCACCAGACACTGGGAGACAAATTCATTGTTCAGCAGGACAATAACCTAAAACACAAGGCCAAATCTACACTGGAGTTGCTTATCAAGAACACAGTGAATGTTCCTGAGTGGCCGAGTGACAGTTTTGACTTAAATCTGTTTGAAAATCTATGACAAGACATGAAAATAGTTGTCTAGCAATGATCAACAACCAATTTGACAGCACTTGAAGAATTTAAAGAAGAATAATGGGCAAATATTGTACAATCCAGGTGTGCAAAGCTCTTTGAGACTTACCCAGAAAGACTCACAGCTGTAATTGCTGCCAAAGGTGATTCTAACTCAGGGGGCTGAATACTTATGTAAATTAGATATTTATACTACAGGTCAAAAGTTTTAGAACATCTACTCATTCAAGGGTTTTTCTTTATTTTTACTATTTTATACATTGTATAATAATAGTGAAGACATCAACACCATGAAATAACACACATGGAATCATGTAGTAACAAAAAAGTGTTAAACAAATCCAAATATATTTTATATTTGACATTCTTCAAATAGTCACCCTTTGCCTTGATGACAGCTTTGCACTCTGGGCATTCTCTCAACCAGCTTCATGACGTAGTCACCTGGAATGCATTTCAATTAACAGGTGTGCCTTCTTAAAAGTTAATTTGTGGAATTTCTTTCCTTCTTAATGCGTTTGAGCCAATCAGTTGTGTTGTGACAAGGTAGGGGGGGAATACAGAAGATAGCCCTATTTGGTAAAAGACCAAGTCCATATTATGGCAAGAACAGCTCAAATAAGCAAAGAGAAATGACAGTCCATCATTACTTTAAGACATGAAGGTCAGTCAATACGGACATTTCAAGAACTTTGAACGTTTCTTCAAGTGCAGTCACAAAAACCATCAAGCGCTATGATGAAACTGGCTCTCATGAGGACCGCCACAGGAATGGAAGACCCAGAGTTACCTCTGCTGCAGAGGATAAGTTCATTAGAGTTACCAGCCTCAGAAATTGCAGCCCAAATAAATGCTTCACAGAGTTCAAGTAACAGACACATCTCAACATCAACTATTCAGAGGAGACTGTGTGAATCAGGCCTTCATGGTCGGATTGCTGCAAAGAAACCACATGAACTCAAATACAATTACTCTTGTACATATGTGAATAACTGCTCAATTAATTAACTGTAACCATTAACTCTGTAACCCATTTAAGTTACATCCTCCCCTGATTAACAACTGTGTTCATCTAAATCTCTAAGCAGCATATCAACTGAATAGGTCTCCTCAACAAAGTCCCTGAGGCAGCACGAACTGAACATGACCTAACTAGGCCATCTTGGCCTGGAAACAGTTCCTCAATCTTCCAGGTTTGTTTGGGTTTGTTATCTTCTCCGATGGGGTGGGCTGTGGTGTCACAGCGGTGTGCTGACTATAGATCCAGCAAGTAGTCTCTTCGCCAGCTGTTCCAGAAGCTGGTCAGAAGTCTCTGCTTGTACTTCCATCTGCGTGTAATTTCCTCCTTGTTGGGTGCTGAGTGTCAGCCGGAAATGGCTTGGGCGGCAAAGAGTGTGCTGGAAGTGTGCTGGTTTCAGGGGTTGTGGTTCATCCACTTCATTGTGCACGAAGGTCAGGGGCCTATAATTTAGGAGAGCTTCAACCTCTGTCAGGACTGTGCACATCTCTTCAAAGTTGAGTGAAGCTCTCCCGAGAACCTTTCTCAGGCATGTTTTCACTGACCTGACGTGTCTTTCCCAGAATCCGCCCCACCAGGCTGCTCGCTCGGCGATGAACCTCCAGGTGATGCCCCTTTCTGAGAAGAACGCCAAGAGTTGGGGCTGCTCTCTTGAACGTTTTTGCATTTTCCGAATAGATTACCTTGCATAATCCTCTCCTTGAGATTAATATTTTCAGAGTTAACAGGAATGTCTCTGTGGACTGATCTGAGACCAGTTCCAAATGCACTGCTCTGGTTACAGCACAAGTGAACAGTGCAACGTATGACTTCTTCACAGAACCATTTTCTTTCACATAGAGCAGTCCTGTAAAATCCACAACTGTGACTTCGAATGGTGGTGATTCAGTTATTCTGTCTTTTGGTAAAGGTGCAGTGACCTGCTGTCCAGCCCTTGCCTTGAATCTCTTGCAGACTATACATCTTGCCACTGTGCTCTTGACTAGCTGCCTAGCACGTAAGATCCAGTATCGCTCTCTGATTTGTACTAGAGTGTCTTTTACTCCAGAATGCATCACCTTCTCATGATGGTACTGTATCAGCATTTCTGAGTATATGTGCTTGTTGGGCAGAACCTGTGGGTGCTGCTCTCTGAATGTGAAGTTGGACTGTTGCAGTCTTCCTCCTACACTGAGTAGTTCGTGTTCGTCGAGGAACTGTTTCAGTTCTCTGATTTTATAGTCATCGTTTAGGCTTTTCCTGCCTTCAAAAGTTTGATCTCCTGACTGAAACTCTGTTGTTGTGTTACCTTGTTCCAGTACTTTTCTGCTTCAAACAGTTCATCAGCAGGCAGTTGACCTTGCATCTTTAAGTTTGTACAAGCATTGGCTATGAATCTCTTTATCCAGGCGGTCACTCTGAACACTCTTTTCAGGTTTCTGTACCTTTCAAGCTCCAACATGGGTTCAGTGATGTCTGTGCTGTTTGCTGTGAGCTGTACAGTGACCTGGTGACTGGACTTGAGTTCGGTATTCACCTCTTCTGGAACCTTGTTGTTATCAGTCTCCTCCGACTGATTGGGTGATGTCAGAATGCTGGGTCCGTTACACCATAGCTGGCTCTGTGTTAAGTTTTGAACAGTTTGTCATCTTGTAGGGAGGTCGGCTGGATTTGTTTTCCCTTCAATATGTGACAATGACTCTGGATTGGTCAAGGACTGGATCTCTGTCACTCTGAGACAAACTGTTTCCATTTCGTAGCTGAGCTGCAAATCCAATGCAGCACGATCATTGAGTCTGTCCACATTTTGTTCTGTTTTTGTTCCTTTTTCAGTGTGGTCATCAGGTTGTTTGCTAGTCTCGCTCCAATCACAGCTCCCATGAGCTCCAGGCGTGGTCGCATAATTGTCTTGAGTGGGGATACCCTGGACTTGGATGCAATTAAACTTGTCGTTGTTTCCCCCATTTTTTGTTTCACCTTGCAGGTAAGCTACTGCACTGTAAGCACTTTCACTTGCGTCACAGAACATGTGTAGTTTCAGTGTGTGGCTGTTCTGCGGCTGCATGTCTGTTCTCTACCACCTTGGTGTAGCTGGGGTGGTTCTGAACACCACTGTTGCCATTCTCGTGTCAGATCAGGTGGTAAGTCTTCATCCCAGCTGAGTCGCCTCTCCCACATTTCCTGGAACATGCACTTGATCCTGATGGTGAAGGGGATCAGGAAGCCAAGAGGGTCGAAGATGCATGCAGACAACTGAAGAACACTTCTCTTTGTGTTTTCCTTTTGCTTTAGAATGCTCAGTAGCGGCCTGAGGTCAAACACAAAGTAATCTGTTCCCGGTCTCCTCACTAAACCTAAAACTTTCAGCACTACTCCTTGTATTTCTAGCGCCGACGGGTGGTCAGTTGTCGTACTCTCCTCCCATTTTGTTTTCAGTTCAGGAGAGTTTGCAGTTGTTGTCACAAAGTAAGCCTCTTCAACATCGCGTGAACTTGCAATGAAGTCATCTACATAGAGTGACTCTCTCAATGTCGCTACAACTTCTGGTTTTTCTGTTTCATATTGTTTCAGGTGATTCCTGATTGTAGCTGCGAGCAAGAATGGACTTGGGGAAGCTCCAAATACCACTCTGTTCATCCACAGCACGCGCAGCTCCTCTTCATTCTCTCCCCTTGGTGGGACTGTGAACCACAGGAATCTCACGGCGTCTCTGTCTCTCTCTGCTAGGGATATCTGCAGGAAAGCCTTCTTGATGTCTGCCATTAATGCGACCTCATGTAGTCTGAACCTTATCAGAACGCTGAGCAGATCCGGATTCAGGTTTGGTCCTGTGAGTAGACAGTCATTGAGGGATTGACAGACATTTTCATGGGACGAGGCATCAAACACCACTCTCAGTTTTGTAGTCACCTTGTCCTCTCGGAGTGCTGCATGGTGAGAAAAGTAATATTTCACGTTGTCTGCGCTTGATGCGTTGTCCTTGGGCACATCCTCTGCCATATCCTGTTGTAAGTAATCCTCCACTACTTCATTGTATCTGCTGTACAATGTCACAGCCTTATTCAGTCTTTTCTTCAGACCTTCAAACCGTTTCTTAGCGATTGTATAGTTGTCCTGGAGTTCTGGCATTTCTCATTTCCATGGCAACTCCACGTGGTATCGTCCATCTTTGAAGGTGGTTGTTCTCTCGAATCTCTGTAGAGCCTCGTCTTCCTCTAGGTTCTGTGTTTTCTCGCCTGTGATACCCAGAGACTCAAGCTCCCAGAATGCATGCAGTTGCTTGGAGACTAGTGTGTCTTCATCAAGTGGGATGAACATGCATGTTGCCTCAGTGACACTTGACATGGACACTAGTCCCAGCATCTCTGTCAGTCGCTCCACTCGGCCTGATACTATCTGCAGTAGTAGTATGCTCCTATCAGGACAGACAGTTCAGGATCATTGTCATCTCTTGGAAAGTCTGCGAGCTGCAGTCCCTTTCTATTGACCTCACGTTGAATCTTCTCACCAGGAACCTTCATCACAGCTGTGCACACTTGTTGGGTTTCAATTGCCTCTATTTCAATTATCTGCTGTTTGTCCCAGACATTCTCCCAAATGACTTTCACTGTGTTGCGTTGGGATGTTGCTGGAGCAGAGGAGCCAAACATGTGAAGAGTGAATGCCTCTTGTCTGATTACTGGTAGCTTCAGGCCCTTAACAAGGTTTTCATGTATGAAGCTTCTCTGACTGCCTCCAACTAGTAAGCTACGAGCTATCTTCCTGCCTGATGGGCCTTCTATCCATGCCTTTGCCGTTTGTAGAAACACAGTGTTCTGTCCATCTGGTTTCATCTTCACTGAATGGGGAATAACTGAGGAAGCAACAGCATCTGCAGAAACAGTAGGAGGTTGCACCTCACTCCTCTTACCGATAGACACAGCAATGTGATGTCTGCTTCCACATGTTGCACATGACATGTCTTTGACTTTACAGAATTTTGCTATGTGTTTCTGTCCTAAAAACACAAAGTATCTTCCCATTTTCTTTAGTTTCTCTTTGCGTGCAGCAATATCGTGGTCTGGGCAGTTTTCTGATTTGTGGTCTGCACTATCACAGAATCGACAGTTTTTTTCCTTCTGGCTGGCTGTGTGCAGTGCCACAGCAGATGGCACGTTGGGTCTTTTTGTTTTCATTTCATTGGAGGAGCATGACTTGTTCCATGGTTTGCTCTCTTTCTGTTGGTTGCATGATCTTGTCATTTGTAGTGTTATCTCCCTGCTCTGAACGTCCTTCTGTAGGAAACTGACTATCTCAGACACTTTCCATTCATCATCTACTCCCCTCTGACAACAATAGTCAAGAGCTATGTCTTCTGGAATCATCTGCTGTAAGATTGGGCATAGTAGGCTTCCGTAGGTTTCTGACACTACACCCAGTGATTCCAAGCTCTTAATCTGAATTTCACATTCATCATAAAGCTGTCTCAATTCATTTATGTAGAGGATTTCTTCACAGGATTGAGATTCAGCAGTTTAGACATGTGCGCACTAATCCCAAGATCCTTCCTTCCAAATCTGCTCTTGAGCAGAGTGATTGCATCATAATATTTACTGTCTGTTAACATCAGTCCTGCGACTAACTTTGCCACTGGTCCATTGAGATACGTTTTCAGTCGGGTAAACTTCTCTTTATTGCACAGTGAAACATTGTTGTGAATAGCAGTCTCATACTGGCTCCAAAACTACTGGCACATAATGACATCTCCTTCGGATTTCTCAAAAATCAACTTTGGTAGCCTTACTGTTTGTCTCTGTGATCTGTTTGAGTTAGCATCACTCACCCGTGCTGGTAGTGGATTGAGGTCAGTTTTTCTCTTTATCACTCATTGTACACGGCTCTTCAGCATGATAACGTGCTCTTTGTAATCCTCTGTGCATGCAATCTCCGCCTCCAATCCGTCCAACGGAGTTAACTGTTCAATTCCACGATCAAGTTCAAACAAGCTGTCCTCCTTAGCTGGCAGCAATTCCAACAATGTACTCAAGTGATCGGTATCCCGATTTGACTGGGTTATTTCCATGTCAATCTGATTCAAAATCCGTGTTGTGGCACCTCGAATGGTACCCCGCTTTCGTCTCATTCTTTCTGCTTCATGCCGACGACGTTCCTCCTCAGCCATTTTAGCCGCTTCATCCCTCTGATATTCATCGCAGCTCATACTCCCGAGTTTCGGCACCAAAAATATAGAATAACTATCTTCAAAGTAATGACTTGGGACGTCGGTTGTAAGATGAAAGCTTATTTTTAGTAATACTACTTGTTCATGTTTCATTTTACCACTTTAGATTCTACAAAACAATAAAAGAAAGTTGCCAGCGACAGCCAGGATAATCACTTGTCACTTGTACATAACTGCCGCTTTCTCGTTTTTTTCCACTTCCTGTCGCAGGGCATTCTGGTACTTGCAGTCAATTGCGTAATCCAATACTGACCAATACAACAGAAATATGTACATAGTTCTCTCAATCTCCATCACATGAATTCTAACTCTTGTTCATATGTAAATAACTGTAAAAGAAAAATATATTTAGATACAGCTCAATTAATTAACTGTAAACATTCTCTGTCATCCATTTAAGTTACAACACACCCGGACAGCTGATGAAACTGTGGGTTTTCACAACCAAATAATTTCTGCACAAACTGTCAGAAACAGTCTCAGGGAAGCTCATCTGTGTGCTAGTCGTCCACACCAGGGTCTTGACCTGACCGCAGTTTGGCGTCGTAACCGATTTCAGTAGGCAAATGCTCACCTTTGATGGCCACTGGCACGCTGTAGAAGTGTGCTCTTCACAGATCAATCCCTGGTTTAACTGTACCGGGCAGATGGTATGCCGTTGTGTGGGCGAGCGGTTTGCTGATGTCAACGTTGTGAACAGAGTGCCCCATGGTGGCGGAGGGGTAATGGTATGGGCAGGCATAAACTACGGACTACAAACAAAATTGCATTTTATCAATGGCAATTTGAATGCACAGAGATACCGTGATGAGATCCTGAGGTCTACTGTGGTGCCATTCATCCGCCGCCATCACCTCATGTTTCAGCATGATAATGCACGGCCCCATGTTGCAAGGATCTGTACACAATTTCTGGAAGCTGAAAATGTCCCAGTTCTTCCATGGCCTGCATACTCACCAGACATGTCACCCATTGAGCTGTTTGGGATGCTCTGGATCGACGTGTATGACAGCGTGTTCCAGTTCCTGCCAATATCCATCAACTTCGCACAGACATTGAAGAGGAGTGGGACAACATTCCACAAGCCTCAATCAACAGCCTGATCAACTCTATGTGAAGGAGATGTGTCGTGCTGCATGAGGAAAATGGTGGTTACACCAAATACTGACTGGTTTTCTGATCAAAGCCTCTGTCTTTTTTTTTAAGATACAGTGCATTCGGAAAGTATTCAGACCCCTTGACTTTTTCCACATTTTGTTACATTACAGCCTTATTCTGAAATTGATTAAATTGTTTTTTCCCCCTCATCAATCTACACACAATAGCAATTACAGCCTCGAGTCTTCTTGGGTATGACGCTACAAGCTTGGCACACCTGTATTTGGGAAGTTTATCCCATTCTCTGCAGAACCTCTCAAGCTCTGTCTGGTTGGATGGGGAGCGTCGCTGCACAGCTATTTTCAGGTCTCTCCAGAGATGTTCGATCGGGTTCAAGTCCAGACACTGGATAAACTAGCTATAAGTTGAACATATTTTGGTGAAAACTAACTAGTTGTTGCCCATGGTGGAATCATATCTAACCAGCTGGCTCCTGAAGGCTATGTGACATGTCTATGCCCATGAGCTCCCAAGTCTAGATGCAGAAAACGGCTGAGGTGACTCAAACCCTATAGCTAGCTAACAAGCCCTCCTTGGCGACAATGTTATTGGGATGCGGGAATATTAGATGTCTTTTAATTTTAAGATCACTGTCATTGAAGTTGGTGGTTACTACTGGTTTTAGATCCGGGGGGAGAGAAATTGTCCGCAATTGTTTTGGTAAGGGCTCGTAGTGATGTTACACACTCAAGAATGCTTAACCAATCACTTGACGGCAAATAATGACTTTGCCTCCGGCTATCCTACGAAAGGAAATTTTGCCTGCTGTGACTCTGACGCTGGGCAACTGCAACCATTTTGTGCAGTGAAACTGACTACCTGTGATAACTACGAGAGGCCTAGTATGAAATGGAGTGTTTGGATTTTGTACAAAAATGTGGTCTTGTTCCAGAACAGACTGGGCTGGCATAGACGAGGGCTAACCTGCATTAGACGTGGTAACTTTAGATACCCCTCATTTTCTCTCCCCCTCATGCTCCTCTAAAAAGTACATTTCATTATCAGAGTGGCTCTGCCGTTCTGAGACTGGTTAGGGCACAAAATACCACCTAGCTTGTGATTGTGTGTGTGTAGGCTAATTGCTTTAGTCCACCTCTTGTGTTGGATAATAAAATACCAAACTGTTAAGCTAATGTAGGAGTGGGCTCTCTGGTTTTAAATAGTGGATAGTGTACACATTTCACTTGTTTTACTGTACAGCAACTTATTAGGCATATTGTTTTCATCATGTATAAAGTTCAGGTATACCATTTTCCTAATATTCTCATACACACCTACTCTAGCTAAAGAATGAAAATGGGAACATTACTTTTTTTCAGCCGTCTGACATCACAGGTTTCACACCACTAACTCTGTCATGTTGTATGTTTCAGGTATCCGCTACAGCACCGAGGTGTCTGTCGACGAGGTGAAAGCCCTGGCGACATACAGTGCCTTGCAAAGGTATTCATCCCCCTTGGCGTTTTTCCTATTTTGTTGCATTACAACCTGTAATTTAAATTGATTTTTTTATTTGGATTTCATGTAAAGGACATACACAAAAGAGTCCAAATTGGTGAAGTGGAATGAAAAAAATTACTTGTTTCAAAAAAATCTAAAATCATAATAATGGAAAACTGGTGTGTGCATATATATATTTTTTTAAATCTTTATTTTAACAGGGAAAAACAGACTGAGACCTGGATCTCTTTTACGGCTGTGCCCTGTTGTAAAGACGGGGAGAGGTCAGTCAGTAATAAAGAGATGCTCGACTTTTTTGACACCACCAGTGGCGACATGCCATTCAGGGCAGGTGTGGCAGAGCCCCACCTGTTTTGAGCCCCACCTGTTTAGCAAAAAAAAAAAAAAAAATATATATATATATATATATATATATATATATATATATATATAATAATAATAATAATAATAATAATAATATACAACGAGCAAAATGATCATGCTGTTTGTATGTGGTTGCTATGAAAGTGAATTGTGTTTATTTATATGGTGTATTCATTCCGCCGATTCTGTTTAAAAACTTTTCTTAAACGGAAGCAAACGGAATGAAACAGGGATAAATATACCTGAATTTGTCCAATAGAAACTCTTGTTTGCAACTGTTGGACTAATGACTACACCCCAGATCAGCTAGATGCAGGCAAGAGTGTGCAAGGCGGTATTGAATGTCTCACTGTCTGTCACCTTGATTACTCAATTTGTTCTCTCAATCTGTGCACCTATGTTGTAAACTTTTATTCATAGGCTAGAATGTAGCAACCACATGATAGGTATAGGGAAAATTCGAGTATCATGTAGTAGCCTAAACCTATCGCTGTTACATTGAGCTGTGTGAATGGAATATAATTGACAGTCATCCAATATGCTGTAATACAAATAAGGCCGTGCTCATACATTTTTTTATCATCCTCCCTCATCTTAAACATCACTGACCGCCACTGCCGTGCATATAGCCAAGTTATCATTACTCATTGTGTATATTAGGGCCTGTAAGTAAGCATTTCACTGTTAATCTACACTTGTTGGTTACGAAGCATAGGACAAGTAACATTTGATTTCAACACGGCCTCTTTAGTTCAACTAAAATGTCCATTAATGTCTTCATCTTGCAAAAAACATCACCTGCCTCCATTTTGATAAAGGATTTCGCTATCTTCCTACCTTTCAACGTCTAATTTTAGTCAGCAAATTTGACACATTTCTTCCACCATGTCTTATGTTTCTCTTACTCCCTAACGTAAAAAAAATTGAAAACCTAATGAACCTCTGTTCATTCACAAGCGCCAGTGTTTGTTTCCCTTCTCTATTTCTCCTGCAGTTTGTTGCTATATACAGATAGGAAATAGCATCAGTTAGTCAATATCCTGTGAAGACGCAGATGTTTACACCTGTACCAGTGTGGGCACATTGTTATCAGACTACAAGAGGAAAAGAGGGAAAGTATGCCATTAGAAACAATAACAAAGAGCCTTGGCCCGTATTTAAAAAAGCAACTCAGAGTAGGAGTGCTGATCTACAGTACGATCTGGTTTATAGTGTCTGGTTTTGGGGATGGATCTCTTTATAAGAGACCAGCAATGTCAAGAGATTAAGCCTAATATAACATTCCCCCACAATCTCTACTCTCTGGCGGTTCAGGGCAATATGCTTTCAAAAATATACACTAAGAATTATGGTGACATTCCTGAATAAATTAGGATTTATTTTACATGTGCAATGTGTTCTCTCTGTCTTTCTTAAATGTACAGTTTGTAAATGTATATAGGCTTGAGGCCAGCTACGGAAGGCCAGCTCTGCCCCCTGGCCTCTGTTACTGGAGGACCTAATGTGCACATTCATTCTCAGGCTGAAAGTAAACATTTCACAATGTTCTCCACTGTACTGTACTTAGGGAGGGACCAACACAATGTGGTTATTGGTCAATTCTCTAAAAGTGAACATAGAGGAGCAAAGAGTTGTAAGAGTGTCTGGAGAGAGGGGGGCATTGTGGGTAATAAACACTATCTTGCTTTGCGGCCATATCCCAAAATGATTTGCATGGTGATCTGCCATCTTATAGCTGGCCAATAGACCACACATTGTGACCTATATCTATCTACTACTGTAGTAGAGCTACTGTACAATAGAATATTGTACTACTGTACTACTGTAGTTACAGTTTTGATGTGATCAGTGGCAGCTGTTGACTTAAATCTGAGAAGGAAACCATTTATCTCAGCTTTCTTACTGACAGTCCTTCACTATGCTAATTGCTACTAATGTACACTGAACAAAAATATAAAAAGCAACATGTAAAAAGTGTTGGTCCCATGTTTCATGAGCTGAAATAGAAGATCCCAGACATTTTCCATACGCACAAAAAGCTTATTCCTCTCAAATTGTGCCCAAATTTGTTTACATCCCTGTTCGTGAGCATTTCTCCTTTGCCAAGACAATCCATCCACCTGACAGGTGTGGCATATCAAGAAGCTGATTAAACAGCATGATCATTACACAGGTGCACCTTCTGCTGGGGACAGTAAAAGGCCACTCTAAAATGTGCAGGTTTGTCAAACAACACAATGCAGTACATCCAACCGGCCTCACAACCGCAGACCATATGGCGTTGTGTGGGCGAGCGGTTTGATGATGTCAACGTTGTGAACAGAGTGCCCTATGGTGGCGGTGGGGTTATGGTATGGGCAGGCATAAGCTACAGACAACGAACACAATTGCATTTTATCAATGGCAATTTGAATGCATAGAGATACCGTGACGAGATCCTGAGGTCCATTGTCATGCCATTCATCGGTCACCATCACCTCATGTTTTAGCATGATAATGCACAGCCCCATCACAAGGATCTGTACACAATTCCTGGAAAGTGAAAATGTCCCTGTTCTTCCATGGCCTGCATACTCACCAGACATGTCACCCATTGAGCATGTTTGGGATGCTCTGGATCAACGTGTACGACAGCGTGTTCCAATTCCCGCCAATATCCAGCAACTTCGCACAGCCATTGAAGAGGAGTGGGACAGCATTCCACAGGCTACAATCAACAGCCTGATCAACTCTATGCGAAGTGTCACGCTGCATGAAGCAAATGATGGCCACACCAGATACTGACTGGTTTTCTGATCCACGCCCCTGCCTCTTTTTTTAAGGAATCTGTGACCAACAGATACATATCTGTATTCCCAGTCATGTAAAATCCATAGATTAGGGCCTAATGAATTTATTTCAATTGACTGATTTCCTTTTATGAACTGGAACTCAGTAAAATCTTTGAAATTGTTGCAAGTTGCGTTTATAGTTTTGTTCAGTATAAGATGGCATAGTGATGTCTGGCACACATCCACAAGAGAAAAGAGAAATACAGTAGTAATCTGTGAAATGAAGGACTGAGCCATTCCATAAGAATGACTGTGGTTGTCCAGTGGTACCAGTCCATAACTGCTATTTTTCCATGGGAATTGGCAGGATCGTCTTGCTGGTATTGTAGAGTGGTGACAGTGCAGTAGGCTAAGTGAGGCTTCAGGCTAGTGTCACAGTGAGGCCAAACCAAGGCCCTGACTTTAGCCCTCACTCAGAGAACCATGGAAATCTGGAAGCTGGTAAGCTGTTGCAGAGAGGGGTGGTGATTTACTCCTGTAAACTCTTGGCCCCAAGCAGAGTCTGGTTCTCATTAGATATATGTTAAAGTTGTCTCAGGGAACATGCTCTTCTAACATTCTTCAGTTTAGGAATTTTGTTGATATTGAGATGTTGGACGAACTATTGTCAGGCCTCCCACTGGGCACACACACTGCTTGAATCAACGTTGTTTCCACATTATTTTCTTTTCTTTTTTATTTGTACTTATCTATTTTTTACTTCACACTTCTTTTTCTTAAAACTGCATTGTTGGTTAAGGGCTTGTAAGTAAGCATATCATTGTAAGGTCTACATCTGTTGTGTTCGGCGCATGTGACAAATACAATTTGATTTACATTGATTGCATTGAATCAATGTGGAATACACGTTGAATTGACATCTGTGCCCAGTGGGCTGTTCCTACATCTGTTAGTGGTATATTATGTTCATTGTTGCCAAGACAGCACAAACAGATCTGTGACCAGGCTATGCCAGGCCTTCAACCCCCCAAAAAAGTCCACTTAACCAAAAACATTGTTTTGGTTAAGTTGACCCTTCTATGGACCCTCCAGAAATACATTTGTGTCGAGTTATCCCTGATATGATCATACTGAGGCTTCCTGTTTCTCTGCAAGCATGCTAGGATGTCCATGGGGACCTCATGTGTCATTCCTGTTGGTATTTACAGAAGTCCCCCCCCCCTCTTATCAGTATGGTCAGTAAATAAGGATGGAGAAAAATAACCATGGGAATCTTCAAAGTCAGTTTGATTTGATCATTTTGTTTCTGCAGTCTCTCCCTAAATTCCTTCCTGAAGTAAAGCACAACTGCTGGTATCACTTGTGCCATCAGGTAATCTCAAACAGAAATCCATCAATTACTCACATTCAAAATTAGTAGGCCATATCCACCATCTTGCCAGTTCAGGGGTCTTCACATTTTGTCCACCCTGAACTTCATCAGACTCTCTCCATGTATGCCTCATCTGCTTTAGATCGCTGTATTGTGTGGTTTCACTCGCAGTAAAGCAATATGCCTGGGACATCTGGTATTGTCTCCTCAGCCGCTTCGACTCAGGCAGAGGGCTCAACAGTTCATTAGCAGTCATGGCAGCTTCCAGCTGCCAGCTCACGGACACGTTTATTAAACTTGGTACTTTTCAGTCCTTCTATCCTAACCACGGACTTGTGTTATCTGAGAAAGTCATGCACAGTCTACAAAAACTGTTTGTTTTATGTTTCATATCACAAAATGAGATTACTCTGTCTCAGACAGGATTGACTAAAAAAGGTATGGAAATATTTGAGCAACAAAATATGCTTTTAACCTAAATGAATATATTCAATCTCCAAATGAATATCCCTTATTCCATGTTGTTGCCATGCACTGACAATGCCTTTGTAATTGCCCCTTGGGGATTATAGTAATATTGAATTCAATGGAGAAAAAAAAAGCAGCATCTGCTGTTTATACTGTAGTAGGTTACATTCCATAAGCAGTGGTCTTATTTGGGGAGTAGGCAATATTCACCACAGGTGGCTGGTGGCACCTTAATTGGGGAGGACAGGATCATAGTAATGGCTGGAACAGAATAAATGGAATGGGATCAAACACATGGTTTCCATTAACTCCATTCCAGCCAATATTATTATTATCCTCCCCTCATTAGGCTTCTGTGATATTCACCCATTGATATAGACTCCTAAACATGACTCAGCATGCAACTGTCCATTATAATAATAATAATAATAATATGCCATTTAGCAGACGCTTTTATCCAAAGCGACTTACAGTCATGCGTGCATACATTTTTTTGTGTATGGGTGGTCCTGGGGATCGAACCCACTACCTTGGCGTTACAAGCACCGTGCTTTACCAGCTGAGCTTTACCAGCTGAGCTTTACCAGCTGAGCATTACTGTTAGTGCATCCTATCTCCTACATTCATCTCCAGCAGGAGCTGTGAGACGCTGGGTGTTCACTTCCCAGGGCCGGTAATTTACCATATACACGTAGATGCATGAAGAAGGACCTGCACAAAAAACAAAAAGTGAGATATTTTGGGTGGGGGGGTGGTGGGGGGGGGGGGGTGTACCTGTCCTAACTTGTCCAGTGCACTCAAGAACACTCAAAAGGACCACAGGACCTATAGAACAGTCATTACCTAAATAGACAAAATAGACACTTTCAGTTTACTGCTGTAGTGGTGTTATTAATGTCCCGTCCCGTGAAATGAACAGACCAATACTACATTTCAGATGTAGTATAAGCTGATAGGCATAGACACAAGAACGATGCATTTTTTGAACGATCATAAGTTATTCACAAAGAATGTCATTATTACCCAATACAGACTGGGACATAAGTGTAAATGTATTTTCCTCAAACTCCAGTATGTGTCAGAGGCAATCTGAGCTGCTGAGCGGGGGCTACCAGGCGCATGCCACAGATACTTCAGCCTTTATTGTATTCAGAGCCAGTGAGGGTGTGCAGATGAAAAGAGACACTAAGCACGTGCGGTTAAACTGAGTGTGTGCAAAGGACAGGGGCACTGAGAGGGTATACAAAGGAACTGATCATGCACAAGGAAGGGCATTTGATGGGTACCCACTGGGCACAGACGTCAATTCAACGTCTATTCCATGTTGGTTCACGTGGAAACAACGTTGATTAAACAAGTGTGTGCCCAGTGGGTGGGGGCATTAGCGTATGTCATCAACGATGGGCATGAAAGGGGGTATTGATAGCAAGTCTGTCTTATAATTGAGAGACAAATACATTCTTATCTTCACTATCTGAATTACATTATTAGAACTGTTCATTGAGTTATATTATTAGAATAAAGATAATTTGATTATTCAACCCAAGATTCCAATGGTTAATCCAAGGATCCCATTATCAGGCTTACACCATCTCTTTATAAAAACCCTGGGCCTGCATTCATAAAGCATCTCAGAGTAGGAAGGCTAATCTAGGATCAGTTTAGCCTTTTAGATCATAATGAATAAGATCATATGGACAGGGGGGACCTGATCCTAGATCAGAACTCTTACTTTGAGACGTTTTGTGAATATGGGCAATGGTTAACTGTGGTTTTGTGGTATTTATGATGGGGTGGGTCAGGGATTGCACTTTTATAGTTTGTTTTAATACACTAGGCCCAGTGGCTAACAATCACAGTTAACTTAATGGTTCAAAATCACTCCCTTGGTCACAGGTAAGGAATGTGCTCAATAACATTCATACAGTATACCAACAAGTTCCATGGTGTGCATATCCTACCAACTCTAAGTAGTGAACCATCAATATTAAGCAAAAGGCAGTTGCATAACTGTCCAAATGGACAGAGGTCAAGTATTCTCTTGAAGGCAAAAGTTATCAGCAGTATGACAGATCTATTGAATAACATGAAAACAGACATACAGGGCTCTATTTTAACAAACCTAAAGCAATGGTAAATCTAAGTGCTGGCAGTAGTGCTATAGGTCAGGGGGTGTGACCTAAATACTTTTGCTATTTTCACAGCTGGAATTATGAGCACAATATTTTGTGGTGGCGTGAAAGGGCTGGGTTTTGATTAATAAACATGTTGTAGATGTGATGAGGGCTTGGCCACTTATTGGCCAATCAACGCATTCCATGGCTTAATACTGCATGTGTTTGTCTCAAATTCTGTAGGTTATTGACGGTCTTTGTTATACTCCAGTGTTTGCTCAATAGCCTATGTTTGGAGTGTTGGCAGTCAGCATTGTTGTAATTGGCTTCAACAAGCCTAGCCTAGCCTACATGTCTTTAAGCCTCACACTACCCCTAAAATTAAAATAAACTAAGCTCCTGCTAAATGTATTGTATGTGTGACGCACATAATAAGCAAAATATACACAGGCTTGTGACGTTAAAATGTGCTGCCGGTAGCGACTAAATTAGCCTCATAACTTCGTCTGTGTGTGATTTTTAAGTAATCGGTTGAAGGACATACATACATCTGGTGAAATAGAAGCAAGTATTGGTATACGACTATGTTTGGGGATAAAATTGTATCTCCACGAATATTGACCACGAAGATTGCCATACTCCAATTGACAATAATGGGGGATTCTGTTTTCTGGAAACAATTGCCTGAAGTAGCGCGGTCGGCCTTGAACATGAAATCCTCAATGCGAGTGGGCAGTCATTCTCCCCTGGTTCAACCATTTACAGATTGGATTAATTTAGAAACATTTTAGTTATTTATCTTTGTATAGTATAAGATCAATTAATTAATCAATGTGCATGAGGAAACTTATATTAAAACAAACTATTCTAGAAATGAACCTGCAACAAAGCATGCTGGGAAATATGATATGATAATAAAGGGCATGGAAAGTCACATACATTTTCTAATGACTAAATACACTCTAAGCAAGACGATGGGAAAGTAAACAAAATCTGAACACACATATAGGTGTTCTCCTGGTTGGAAACTGACCGGAAAAATGTACTATCATGTTTAATCTTGCATTCTAAATGCCTGTGTTTAAGATGAGAACACGTATTGGCAAATCTAAATGCTTAATTTTTAAGTTTTAAACATTGACGTTTAGGTTATAAACATGTCAAACGTTTCATGGTATTACAGAAAACAAGCAATCTGTTTTTTAAAACAACAATAACAGGCCCATTTCTAAATGGGGTCAAAAGCATAAAATCATAATCGCTTCTCTCGTTCGATGGTACTGTATGCACACGTAGGCCTAAATGTCTTTACGCATAACATTCCCACATCTATGCAAAATACTAGGCTCCTGTCAATTGTATCGTTGCCTATGTGCTAGGTAGATTCTCCCCAAAATCTGCCGTTGATATGGCATTATAGGAGGACTGAATAGTTTGGAGTGGCGCGTCTTTGGTAATCGGACGAGGGGCACTCTATGAAATGGGGATGGATCGCCTACTTGAACAAGCTAAATGAAGTATGCAGGTATGTGAATTGTGAATAATTTAAAAGCATGAGGGCAAAAACCTCAAAAATATTTCAAAGCAGTCTCAGTAGACCATTTAAAACCCCTTTATTCATATGCTACTTGGCTATGGCCAAGACAAAAAGATACACCTATGAGATTAAGGGGAAGGTAGGTTATGCTTGTTTCTTTTATCAAATGAAAGGAAATGGGGAGAAACCAATCTTTTTTTTATGTTTCTAAATACGAGATTCACCTCCCATCTCTCGTCGATGGGCACTGTGCTTCCGCTCTCAAAATCAATGCCATTATCAACTGCATTATCGTTAAGACCTGCGTTTTGTGGGTCTTAAAACTTCCCATTGATGGTCCAATTGTCACTTTTGCGCTTGTTTTTAAGGACACACCTCCTATTTTGCCAATCCTTCCACCTCAGTGCAAGCGAACTGATGTTAGATGTTAGACAGGTAACCCACTAAGCATTTACGGACGACTACGTCTTTTTTTGGTTCTGTCTGGACCAGTTGTCTTTAAAAAAATAAAATAATGGGTGCAGATTTTGTCCGGACCGGACGTTTGTGGATGTTAAAATCAAGGCCGGTCCGGACCGGCCCATATTTGGCGCAAACATAGACGTCTATAATTGGTTCAGATTTGGTCTGGTCCGGACCAAATCTGAGCCAATCATATACATCTATGTTTCACAAGTTTGGACAGCACAATACAGTATAGTAGAGCACATTAGAGTACAGTTCATTACAGTACAGTAAAGAAAAGTAGAGTATAGTACAGTACAATACAGTAGAGCACAGTAGAGTACAGTAAAGTAAAGAAAAGTAAAGTATACTGTAACCTACTTTACTCTGATGTACTCTACTGAATTAAACTATACTGTACTCTACTGCACTCGACTGAATTAAACTCTACTGTACTCTACTAATGTCTACTCTACTAAATAAAACTCTACTGTGCTGTACCATACTGTACTGTACTCTACTGTACTAAACTGTACCGTACTGTACTGTTCAAACTTCTGAAACATAGAGCCTAGACATCTATGATTCGTTCAGATTTGGATCTGGTCCACACCAAACAAATGTGTACTTGTTTGGGGGCAGAGCTCGTTCGAATAATACCCAGCATGCTTTGCAGGTGTTTTCACACTTACAATTTGGGCATTCAGCAGACACTCTTATGAGCGATTTACACAGATTTACAGTCAGTGCATTCAACTCAGGTAGATAAACAACAACATATCACAGTCATAGCAAGAAGAAAGAAAATCTGTAACCGTTACTGAGAAGGTCTGCTGGTTTATTCTGTAAGTTTGACTACTTTCAACATCATCACTACAAGTTTGAAAGCTTTTGAAAAAGCTAACATAAGTGCATGTGACAGATGGGCTCAATAACCAATATTTTGTTCTAATCTTCAGTTGGTCCTCTATCCTAAATTAATTATTAATTATTATTGGGATATAATGCTTACTTAATTGATGTGCAGTTGAAATTTGGCCATATAATCAATGACAGAAAAATTAGTATTTTCAATGTCTGTAAATTAGGTAATTTCTATGTCCGGAAAATACGTATTTTTGACGTCCGGAAAAGTGGTCTTTCACCTTTCATTCAAAACCTAAAATACACCGTATTTCAATGTCCGGTTTTTGACACTCGGAAAATACGTATTTTCACCTTTAATTGAGCACCTAAAATGCACCTGATGTCAACATCTGGAAAATATGTCTAATTCAACGTCAATTTGCTTACTGGGAAATTGCCGAACCTGGTGTTAGGGATGGAAAATGCCAGTGCGCCAGTTTTTACATTACGAAATTGCAAACTAACCTGCGTTTGACACTTGCGCCTCCTTACCATCAGCAGAAAATAGAGCCCACTATATGCGTGTTCCAAAGCATACAGGTCATTCATGATTAACAGCATGGCCGGCTCCAGGCATAAGTGACATAAGCAATCGCTTTAAGCCCCCCGGCTCTCACTCAGATATCCTTAACATGGCATAAGTATTGGCAAAATATGTAGAATTGTAGGAAATTTCTCTCCACTGTCAAAAGGGGGGCCACTAAAATGTTTTGACCGTGAGGTGAGGTGAGGTGAGGTGGGGGTGCCCCCCCAACCAAATCTCGCTTCGGGCCCCAAAAGGCTAGGGCCGGCCCTGATTAACAGTGTGTGTAGGACTGCATAATGTACCAATGACCAGAGAGAGATTGACGGCTGTGTTTGGAAAGGACACATTTGAATGGTTGTGTGGTATGTGCAAGGGCTACAAAGGACGTGTTTACAGAGAAGTAATTGAAGCATTTCAATAGTAACCTATATGTCTAAGAGGAGAGAAAGAAACTAGACATTGCTTTAATGTAGTCCTTGGTAAATTGTGTAATACACAGTGTAATAAGTAATCTTCCTTGACTTCAGTTAAAATAATAAAATATGCAGGAATGTGGTTTATTCCAGCAATTCTCAACTGGTGGGTCGCAACCCAAATTTGGGTTGCTGTAAGTTTTGAATGGGTTGCGAGTGTCCCCCCAAAAAATACTCCAGTCTGAACTTAAATGACTAAAACCAGGTAGAAAGTGTGGAAATTATAAAGAACAGTGAAGGAAAAGCAGCCAACAAGTGCTCAGCAAATGTGGGAACTCCTTCAAGACTGTTCCAGACATTCGAGGTGAAGCTGGTTGAGAGAATGCCAAGAGTGTGTAAAGCTGTCATCAAGGCAAAGGGTGGCTATTTGAAGAATCTCAAATATAATATATATGTTTATTTGTTTAACACTTTTTTGGTTCCTACATGATTCCATATGTGTTATTTCATGGTTTTGATGTCTTCACTATTATTCTACAATGTAGAAAATAGTAAAAATAAAGAAAAACCCTTGAATGAGTAGTGTATATATTTTATAATATAACATATGAACTATTTTTATTAAATCACAGTATTGTCAATATAGTTATTAGCAGCCCTATTTAGCGGATTCTTCAACAAGGAAATGAGCAAAATTGAATTATTGACAATGAAAAAGGTGGGACTGTTGTTCCCTTTGTCATATAATTGGTACATAATAACCAATATAGCATTAAAAAAAGTTTTCCAGATTGCATTTTGTCAAGAACAAAAGATTGCGACATGAATATTGGATCAATTTGGGTCCCGAGGCAAAGCCAGTTGAGAACCACAGGTTTATTCTACAGTATTCACACACCCATTTACACTAAAGTATGTGGACACCTGCTCGTTGAACATCTCATTCCAAAATCATGGGCATTATATAACAGCGTCCACTCTTCTGGGAAGGCTTTCCACTAGATTTTGAAACAGTGCTTCAGGGACTTGCTTCCATTCAGCCACAAAAGCATTAGTGAGGTCGGGCACTGATGTTGGGCAATTAGGCCTGGCTCGTAGTCGGCGTTCCAATTCATCCCAAAGGTGTTCGATGGGGTTGAGGTCATGGCTCTTTGCAGGCCAGTCAAGTTCTTCCACACCGATCTCGACAAATCATTTCTCTATGGACCTCGCTTTGTGCATGGGGGCATTGTCATGCTGAAACAGGAAAGGGCCTTCCTCAAACTGTTGACACAAAGTTGGAAGCACAGAATTATCTAGAATGTCATTGTATGCTGTAATGTTAAGATTTCCCTTCACTGGAACTAAGGGGCCTAGCTCGAACCATGAAAAACAGCCCCAGACCATTATTCCTCCTCCACCAAACTTTACAGTTAGCACTACGCATTGGGGCAGGTAGTGTTCTCCTGGCATCCGCCAAACCCAGATTTGTCCGTTGGACTGCCTGATGGTGAAGTGTGATTCATCACTCCAGAGAACGTGTTTCCACTGCTCCAGAGTTTAATGGCGGCGAGCTTTACACCACTCCAGCCAACGCTTGGCATAACGCGTGGTGATCTTAGGCTTGTATGCGGCTGCTCGGCCATGGAAACCCATTTCACGAAGCTCCCGACAAACAGTTATTGTGCTGATGTTGCTTCCAGATGCAGTTTGGAACTCGGTAGTGAGTGTTGCAACCGAGGACAAACGATTTTTAGGCGCTATGCGTTCCAGCACTCGGCAGTCCCGTTCTGGGAGCTTGTGTGGCCTAACTCTAGCAGGGCAGAAATCTGACGAACTGACTTGTTGGAAAGGTGGAATCCTATGACCGTGCCACGTTGAAAGTCACTGAGCTCTTCAGTACATACTACGGTCAATGTTTGTCCATGGAGATTTGATGGCTATGTCCTCGATTTTATATACCTGTCAGCAACGGGTGTGGCTGAAATAGCTGAATCCACTCATTTGAAGGGGTGTCTACATACATTTGTACATATAGTGTATGTCAGTCAGCTACCATTTGACTACTTTGTTAGTCAGTCAGCTACAGTCCATATGTAAAGATCCCTTATAAAATGCCTGGTCATCCATGACTCAGTTTCCATCTGTCTTATTATAAACAGATCATGTCTGGAAGTCCCATTATGGGTTTATTACAGTGTAAACTATCACAACCTCATAAGCTGACTGTTCATAGAATGTGCCATGACCCGGGCAGGAAGGGAAACGCTAGATGGGATTCTCCCACAGGACAGATCAAAAGGACATCTAAACCTCTCCCATGTGGTTTGGATTTGTCCCGGGCTGGGGGTTGGGGTGTGGTGCTATGGGTGCTGGTCTAGTCCCCTAAACCTGTCCTGTCCCAGGCCCAGGAGTAAATCAGTGGGGCAGACACATCCGACCTGCTCCATCTGGGCCTGGTTATCTGGAACTCTGGAGCCAAGAGATGCTGTCAGTCAACACCGTCACCACTGACACAAAGAAAGGGATCTCAGGAAATGCATTTCATACAGAGAGTTTCATTTCAAGACTGTGAGAATGTGTGTGTGTGTGTTAAGGGGGGTGAGACTTTTAAATCAAATCATAATCAAATCTCAATTGGCACATGCTTTGTAAACAACAGGTGTAGACTAACAGTGAAACGCTTACTTAAAGGCCCTTCCCAACAATGAAGAGAGAAAAATAGAAAAATAATAGAAAAATAAATACATAATGAACAACGATAACTTGGCTATATACACAGGGTACCAGTGACTGTGGGTGTGTGTATGTATGTGTATGTGTGTTTAAAAGTGTGTACATGCTGTAGATGCATGCCTGTATATCTTGTGTGCCTATGTATGTGCGCCATTGGAAGTCTGGAGTTTATCTGAGTGAAGCAAAAAAATTCACTCCACTGTTCTCTCCGTTCTTTTCAGAACCTTACAACACATTTAACTCACTCAGGAATGCTTAAGTGTTATAAAATGTTCACTCAGCTCGACTTCAAACAATACTGCTCTATGCAAAGTTCAAGCACTTTGAAATCTTCTCTCTTTGCCTGATTGTGAATTGA
Source organism: Coregonus lavaretus (assembly GCF_964263955.1). Lineage (NCBI taxonomy): Eukaryota > Metazoa > Chordata > Actinopteri > Salmoniformes > Salmonidae > Coregonus > Coregonus lavaretus. The sequence continues at coordinate 23,122,246 of NC_140023.1, forward strand.
TATGTTCCATTTGGTTTTATTCAATGAGCCACTTCCATGTTTAAACAAAAGGAATGCTTTACATTTCTTTGAAATGATGTGGCTCTCTGCTCTGTTCTTCCTGAAGGCTTATTAGTCAGAGAAATAGGCTTAAATCCCTTGGTGATTGTGTTATCAGGAACATTAAGGTCCATGAAATGTCTTTGTCATATTGTTAATCATGTTGCCATTTATGGATGAACACTGAGAAATGTTCATATGGTATTCGTCTTCCCTCAGGTAATGAACGCTACATCTACCCTGCTGCCCATTTCCCCCCCTATACCCACAAGTCACAAAGACACAATACTTATAATTCACCATGATCCTGTCATTACATTTTCTTTGTGTTCTCTCCTCCCCAGTTCTTTATCTGTGTGGAGCAAGTGCAGCTGGACTTGGAGAGAGAGGAAGAGACAGAAATAGTGGAGGGTGTGTAGGCAGGGCCCTGACCACTGGCATGCATGAGGAAGCAGCAGCCTCCATTCCGCTGGCCAGAGTATGGTTGAGAAACACTAAAGAGAACCCAGTCAGTGGCCCACATGCAAGTATACAGCCCTTCCCCACCCTCTGCTATTCCGGGCCTCGCTGCCTCTGTGGTAGTTCTACTCAGAAACCACAGAAAGAGAGAGAGTGAGAGGAAAACATTGAGAGGGAAGAGGGTTGTAGAACTGTACTGTATTTATTGCTTGTGTATTTATTGCTCATTCTTCTCAGTGAAATAACTAGTTGTAACAGTATTACTATAAATAATTTCAAGAAAGAACATTATTTTCACAATTTACATGGGCACACTAAATACACAATAAACTTAAATTCTGTGTGAAGGCATTGGGACAATTTTAGCTGTTGATACTGAAAAAACTGCTATTTGGAGGATGTTTTGCTTAGTGTCAAAGACAATTAGCTAAAGACATTTCAACATTTTGATATGTCTTCACAATGCTACGTGGAGTAGTTTGGGTTGCGGGTAGACATGACTTCACCTCGGACTGCAGGTGTTCCACAGCAGTTAACGAGTTATGCTGACAAAAAGCTGCCCCAAAGCTGCCATAGTGTTTATGACAGCCCCTTCTCCTTTAGTCAGGCAAGGCTTTGTCTGGGTCGTATTCATTAGGGCACACCATAGCAAAATGTTTCAAAGTGTTGTGCAACGGAAAACGGAAAAGGAGCATTTGTAATTGGACAGGTTTAGGTAGTCCCTCCCTGTTTCAATTAGTTTTCTTCTATTTGTTGCCAAATGAATATGACCCTGGTGTTTTGTAATGTCTAATTAAGTCCTAGATACCTGATGAGTGGAGACATAACAACCCTGTGAGATCAGATGACTCAGGCCTTCTTAACCCACACAGACAGACAGATATTGCTCATTTTGGACCAAAATGAGACACAATACTGAGATGCCAAGAAAGATGGGCAACTTGTTAGGTTGCTGCATATCTGCTTTGTGTGTAATATCAGATTACCATAATTGTTGTCTTACCTTGCACCCAGACATAGTGTAACGGTGTCAAATTAGGGGCTGATCTGAGAAATGGTGATAACAAAATGATGATATTTTGAAAGACATGCACATTACAAAAGGGGGGAAAAAAAGACAGAAACCCCCAAAATTGTAACATCCCTCTTTAAATTGTTTATTCCTCTAAGGTGTGCTCTGCACTAGAAGTCAGTTCTGTAGGCGCCACCTGGTGGTAAAGTGTGGACTACAACGAAAAGCACCCCTTGTCAACTTGACTTCTCTCTTATGTTTCATGAGTGTACAAAGTAGCTAAAAAAAAGTTGGCTAAAACAATGTAGACTATTCATATTTCTGACAAATTGTGAGTAGATTATTCCAACAGAAATTATTTTAGAAATCAGAAAGACCAACATATTTGGTAGTCATGGTTTATAAGATTATGCAATTTAAAGATGTATTGTTTAGCAAAATGCTGAAATTAATGACAGAGCCTTCTCTGGCTGGTCCAAAAGCCACACACACATTTCAGTTATATGGCTAGGAATGTGTATGGCTAGCAATGTGTTAGCATGGAAGATTATGTTAGAGAAAATCTCTACTTGTGTTTAAAATCTCTTAAAAAACAATGCAAACATACACAAATTACCACAAACAAATGCTGCTGCTTATCTCTCTTTGTCTCTTTGTGTGTGTATATGCATGTTTGTGTGATTTACACACAGACAGACAGACAGACAGAGCGAGAGAGAGAATCATGGGGAGCTCACAAAATGAGCAAAAGCGTGGCATTCGTAATTGATGTTTACTGCCGCAGGAGAAATGGAGGCCACTGCCTTGAGTCATGTACCGTCCCAGACCCATTGGAGCAAAGGGAAATAAAATACTCCTCATTCCCCTAAAGCCCTGCTGCCAACAGGATTCAGTCCCTTGTCTATGTCTAGTGATGTCAGCATAAGACCACTAGCAGGTAAAAGTCACGGTGAGGACTCTGATGCAATCTGGCTGCCCTACTATTACCACCATTCATTCTAAACTTAAATTAAAAGTATTGCTACTAATACCAAAAGATGACAAACGTGTGCCCAGTGGAGTTAAAATAACTAACTAAGCAACTGCCGCTGAAATAGTCACCTCAGTGAATCATAATGACATTGTCTGAGGTTACCTACAGTGCCTTGCAAAGGTATTCATCCCCCTTGGTGTTTTTCCTATTTTGTTGCATTACAACATGTTATTTAAATGGATTTTTATTTGGATTTCATGTAATGGACATACACAAAATAGTCCAAATTGGTGAAGTGAAATGAAAAAAATAACTTTCTATTCTAATTCTAAAAAATAAACAACTGAAAAGTGGTGCGTGCATATGTATTCACCCCCTTTGCTACGCAGTCCCTAAATAAGATCTGGTGCAACCAATTACCTTCAGAAGTCACATAATTAGTTAAATAAAGTCCACCTGTGTGCAATCTAAGTATCACATGAGCTCAGTATATATACAGTGGGGAGAACAAGTATTTGATACACTGCCGATTTTGCAGGTGTTCCTACTTACAAAGCATGTAGAGGTCTGTAATTTTTATTACAAAAATCCAGAAAATCACATTGTATGATTTTTAAGTAATTATTTTGCATTTTATTGCATGACATAAGTATTTGATACATCAGAAAAGCAGAACTTAATATTTGGTACAGAAACCTTTGTTTGCAATTACAGAGATCATACGTTTCCTGTAGGTCTTGACCAGGTTTGCACACACTGCAGCAGGGATTTTGGCCCACTCCTCCATACAGACCTTCTCCAGATCCTTCAGGATTACTTTATCCTATCCCAGGTATTCCTTAAAGAGGTGGGGTTTCAAATGTCTCCGGAAGGTGGTGAGTGACTCCGCTGTCCTGGCGTCGTGAGGGAGCTTGTTCCACCATTGGGGTGCCAGAGCAGCGAACAGTTTTGACTGGGCTGAGCGGGAACTATGCTTCCGCAGAGGAAGGGGAGCCAGCAGGCCAGAGGTGGATGAACGCAATGCCCTCGTTTGGGTGTAGGGACTGATCAGAGCCCGAAGGTACAGAGGTGCCGTTCCCCTCACTGCTCCATAGGCAAGCACCATGGTCTTGTAGCGGATGCGAGCTTCAACTGGAAGCCAGTGGAGTGTGCGGAGGAGGGGGGTGACGTGAGAGAACTTGGGAAGGTTGAACACCAGACGGGCTGCGGCATTCTGGATGAGTTGTAGGGGTTTAATGGCACAGGCAGGGAGGCCAGCCAACAGCGAGTTGCAGTAGTCCAGACGGGAGATGACAAGTGCCTGGATTAGGACCTGTGCCGCTTCCTGTGTAAGGCAGGGTCGTACTCTCCGAATGTTGTAGAGCATGAACCTGCAGGAGCGGGTCACCGCCTTGATGTTGGCGGAGAACGACAGGGTGTTGTCCAGGGTCACGCCTAGGCTCTTCGCACTCTGGGAGGAGGACACAGTGGAGTTGTCAACCGTGATGGCGAGATCATGGAACGGGCAGTCCTTCCCCGGGAGGAAGAGCAGCTCCGTCTTGCCAGGGTTCAGCTTGAGGTGGTGATCCGTCATCCATACTGATATGTCTGCCAGACATGCAGAGATGCGATTCGCCACCTGGTTATCAGAAGGGGGAAAGGAGAAGATTAGTTGTGTATCGTCAGCGTAGCAATGATAGGAGAGGCCATGTGAGGATATGACAGAGCCAAGTGACTTGGTGTATAGGGAGAAAAGGAGAGGGCCTAGAACTGAGCCCTGGGGGACACCAGTGTTGAGAGCACGTGGTGCGGAGACAGCTTCTCGCCACGCCACTTGGTAGGAGCGACCGGTCAGGTAGGACGCAATCCAGGAGTGAGCCGCGCCGGAGATGCCCAGCTCGGAGAGGGTGGAGAGGAGGATCTGATGGTTCACAGTATCAAAGGCAGCAGACAGGTCTAGAAGGACAAGAGCAGAGGAGAGAGAGTTAGCTTTAGCAGTGCGGAGAGCCTCCGTGACACAGAGAAGAGCAGTCTCAGTTGAATGACCAGTCCTGAAACCTGACTGGTTTGGATCAAGAAGGTCATTCTGAGAGAGATAGCAAGAGAGTTGGCTAAAGACGGCACGCTCAATAGTTTTGGAAAGAAAAGAAAGAAGGGATACTGGTCTGTAGTTGTTGACATCAGTGGGATCGAGTGTTGGTTTCTTGAGAAGGGGAGCAACTCTCGCTCTCTTGAAGACGGAAGGGACATGGCCAGCGGTCAAGGATGAGTTGATCAGCGAGGTGAGGTAGGGGAGAAGGTCACCGGAGATGGTCTGGAGAAGAGGGGAGGGGATGGGGTCAAGCGGGCAGGTTGTTGGGCGGCCTGCAGTCACAAGTCGCAGGATTTTATCTGGAGAGAGAGGGGAGAAAGAAGTCAAAGCATAGGGTAGGGCAGTGTGAGTAGGACCAGCAGTGTCATTAGACTTAACAAACGAGGATCGAATGTCGTCAACCTTCTTTTCAAAGTGGTTGACGAAGTCATCCACAGAGAGAGAGGAGGGGGGGGCGGGGGGGGGGAGGATTCAGGAGGGAGGAAAATGTGGCAAAGAGCTTCCTAGGGTTAGAGGCAGATGCTTGGAATTTAGAGTGGTAGAAAGTGGCCTTAGCAGCAGAAACAGATGAAGAAAATGTAGAGAGGAGGGAGTGAAAAGATGCCACTTTCAGCTCCCTCCAAAGATTTTCTATTGGGTTCAGGTCTGGAGACTGGCTAGGCCACTCCAGGACCTTGAGATGCTTCTTACGGAGCCACTCCTTAGTTGCCCTGGCTGTGTGTTTCAGGTCGTTGTCATGCTGGAAGACCCAGCCACGACCCATCTTCAATGCTCTTACTGAGGGAAGGAGGTTGTTGGCCAAGATCTCGCGATACATGGCCCCATCCATCCTCCCCTCAATACGGTGCAGTCGTCCTGTCCCCTTTGCAGAAAAGCATCCCCAAAGAATGATGTTTCCACCTCCATGCTTCACGGTTGGGATGGTGTTCTTGGGGTTGTACTCATCTTTCTTCTTCCTCCAAACACGGCGAGTGGAGTTTAGACCAAAAAGCTCTATTTTTGTCTCATCAGACCACATGACCTTCTCCCATTCCTCCTCTGGATCATCCAGATGGTCATTGGCAAACTTCAGACGGGCCTGGACATGCGCTGGCTTGAGCAGGGGCATGCGTGCGCTGCAGGATTTTAATCCATGACGGCATAGTGTGTTACTAATGGTGTTCTTTGAGACTGTGGTCCCAGCTCTTTTCAGGTCATTGACCTGGTTGGTAGGTGATCATATACTTATGTCATGCAATAAAATGCAAATGAATTACTTAAAAATCATACAATGTGATTTTCTGGATTTTTGTTTTAGATTCTGTCTCTCACAGTTGAAGTGTACCTATGATAAAAATTACAGACATCTACATGCTTTGTAAGTAGGAAAACCTGCAAAATCGGCAGTGTATTAAATACTTGTTCTCCCCACTGTATACACACCTGTTCTGAAAGGCCCCAGAGTCTGCAACACCACTAAGCGGCACCATGAAGACCAAGGAGCACTCCAAACAGGTCAGGGACAAAGTTGTGGAGAAGTACAGATCAGGGTTGGGTTATAAAAAAATATCAGAGACTTTGAACATCCCACGGTGCACCATTAAATCCATTATTAAAACATTTAAAGAATATGGCACCACAACAAACCTGCCAAGAGAGGGCCGCCCACCAAAACTCACAGACCAGGTAAGGAGGGCATTATTCAGAGAGGCAACAAAGAGACCAAAGATAACCCTGAAGGAGCTGCAAAGCTCCACAGTGGAGATTGGAGTATCTGTATCCAATTGAGAATATGTGGTATGACTTAAAGATTGCTGTACACCAGTGGAACCCATCCAACTTGAAGGAGCTGGAGCAGTTTTTCCTTGAAGAATGGGCAAAAATCCCAGTGGCTAGATGTGCCAAGCTTATAGAGACATACCCCAAGAGACTTGCAGCTGTAATTGCTGCAAAAGGTGGCTCTACAAAGTATTGACTTTGGGGGGGGTGAATAGTTATGCATGCTCAAGTTTTTAGTTTTTTTGTGTTATTTCTTGTTTCACAATAAAACATAGTTTGCATCTTCAAAGTGGTAGGCATGTTGTGTAAATCAAATGATACAAACCCACCAAAAAATCAAATTTAATTCCAGGTTGTAAGGCAAAAAAATAGGAAAAGTGCCAAGGGGGTGAATACTTTCGCAAGCCACTGTCTATGAACACTTGTTTGCATGTAGTGTGATAAGAGTAGATAGTGTATAACTCTACTTCTCAGGCAGCCTCTCCATCTGCATGATAACAAATTAGTTTTCCTTTCCGTTGCATTGCCGCATGTCACGTGTTAACAGTAACTGTCTGGCAAGAGAAAGCAGGAGATTGGAACTGGCAGGAGTTTAAGGTAGTGTAAAAATAAAGCTTTGTGTGTACATGTATCTGTGTGTTTGTGAGACAAATAAATAATTGCAATGCCACCTGCAGCCATAAACACTGAGGGGCAGTGTTGTCTTTAGGCACAGCATTGAATTTGCTTTCTCAGGACACTCCAGAGATACAGTATCAGTCAAACACTTGTCAGGAGCTGCCAGAAGAATTTACTGCCAAACATACTATTTTAACATGCTATTTCTGCTTGATCATGTTGGACCTATGCTTTTGACACAGCTTGATGGTCTATAGTTTGATTGACATGTAGTTGTGACATACACACTAATATGTAATAATATTTTCATATAGAATCTAACAGTGTTCCATAGGTTGATGCTTGAGTAATACAGCATGCAGCCCTGTGACACTCGGGGGCTGAAAAAGCCTGACGAAGCACATGTCATAACATAGGCAGGCGTGGCATGGGGCGACCTGCCATGCCAAGCTGTGCAGTGGGCGAGAGGGTCGGGATTACACGCATGATGTGCCCCAGTAATGGAGAGATGGCTAATAAACACACTATTAATTTGGTCATGTGACACACAGAGTCAGGGCCCCTAATTTATACAGTCATTGGTCAGGGGCAATGTATTTTGCCATAGGTAAGATCTAACAATCAAAGAAACGACAGTAATTTCATGTGTATCTTGGTCATGATTAACAATTATAACAAATATACAAAAGGACACATCAACATCTGGAGAAAGTTGGGATAACTGATTGAGGGGCCCTGGCTGGACTGGCATTTGGCATAGGGCAGGATTGGAAGATACAGAGACAGTAGCATAGTAACCCACTGTGCCCATTGATATTTGTTTGACATCACAGAGTGGTTGGTAACTTTTTACGTTCATAATTATGTTCAACTACACTACATGACCAGAAGTACATGGACACGTGCTCATCGAACATCTCATTCCAAAATCAGGGGCATTAATATGGAGTTGGTCCCTCCTTTGCTACTACAACAGCCTCCACTCTTCTGGGAAGGTTTCCACTAGATGTTGAAACATTGCTGCGGGGACTTGCTTCCATTCAGTCACAAGATCATTAATGAGGTCGGCACTGATGTTGGTCGATTTGGCCTGGCTAGCAGTCGGTGTTCCAATTCATCCCAAAGGAAAAGGCCTTCCTCAAACTGTTGCCACAAAGAAGCACAGAATCGTCTAGAATGTCATCGTATGCTGTAGCGTTAAGATTTCCCTTCACTGGAACTAAGGTGCCTAGCCCAAACCATGAGAAACAGCCCCAGATCATTATTCCTCATCCACCAAACTTTACAGTTGGCACTATGCATTGGGGCTGGTAGCATTCTCCTGGCAGCCGCCAAACCCAGATTAGTTTCATGAAGCTCCTGACAAACAGTTATTGTGTTGACTTTGCTTCCAGAGGCAGTTTGGAACTTGGTAGTGAGTGTTGCAACAGAGGACAGACAATTTTTATGTGCTACGCGCTTCAGCACTTGGCGGCCCCGTTCTGTGAGCTTGTGTAGCCTACCACTTCGCGGCTGAGCCGTTGTTGCTCCTAGACGTTTCCACTTCACAATAACAGCACTTACAGTTGACCGGGGCAGCTCTAGCAGGGTGTAAATTTGATGAACTGACTTGTTGGAAAGGTGGCATCCTATGACTGTGCCACGTTGAAAGTCACTGAGATCTTCAGGAAGGCCATTCTATAGCCAATTATTGTATATGGACATTGAATGGCTGTGTGCTCGATTTTATACACCTGTCAGCAATGGGTGTGGCTGAAATAGCCGAATTCACTAATTTGAAGGCGTGTCCACATACTTTTGCACTTATAGTGTATGTTCTCGGTGCACTTACAAATGTACAGTAGGATCTTAATTTGAGCCAGTTTGCTACAGCAGGAAAATAATCCTGCAGCAACCGGAAATTTGAATTATTATGTGGATTATAATTAATGGACATCTTTTGTAGGGGTTGATACATTTTTCATTAGGGCAAATCAAGTCTGTCATTTTAAAGTGGAAATTACAAACTTTAGAAGCCTTTTAAAACCTTGAATACGCTACAAGTTTGCATTTCCTGCTGTGCAGGACAATTCTCAGCAACAAAAGAGTGATCAAATGAATATCCTACATCTGTAAAAGGAAATCACAGATCCATCAATCAAGAGACCATCAAATGTCAAAGTAATGCTAAAACGATCACCTCCTCTGCCTTGGCGCTAAAGTTAATGTTTCTGCTGCTTAGATACATATTGTATATGAAATTTACAATCAAGTTTTTTTTTTGCTGACTTTTGTTTTGGTAATGGTTGATCTAGCAACTGTTCCCAACAAGCAGCTTGAAAGTAAGGCTAAGATCATCGAGTTTGTTGCGGAACCTACAAGGTAAGGTTAAGATACATATCAATGGAATGACTGTGAGCATGCTTTCTCCCAAACACAGAGAGGGGGGAAATATAGATAATAAAATGCCTGTAGTTATACAACACCGGCCTGGCACATCCTTATGGCTAAATGAATACCTCCATTACATGGCAGGCAAGTGATGCTGAAGCGATTGGTCAACTGAGGAAACCCCATTCAACCTAAAAGTTTGTGGTCTCTCACCAGTCGACTGATGGTAATGGCTGAATTCATCCTCTCACTTGTATATCGTTTGACAACAGTTATGAGCCTATTTCTGTGCATGAGGCGAATCAGACTGCTTTCTCTCCCCCTCAGTGACATGAGGCCTTGGGCAGCTGCCTGCCGTGGGTGGATACTAGATGTCTGTTGACGATGGCCCCTTATCTGCAGACTTTGACCCGATGGGAGCGAGGCCAAGGCTGGATGCACCTCTTCTTATCGGTCCATCTGCGTCTGTGGGGCAAGTCCAAGACCTTTTTCTTTTTACGCCATGCCTCTGAGTTTCAGGTGGGGGTTTTGTTCCCTAGTGCTGGGAGAATGCAGGCTGTGGGCCTGGAACAATACTCTAGTGCATCAAAGAAATTGCACGTAGCAATCATCAAGAAAGCCATCCCCTGTCGGAACCCCTGGCCTGAACCCCACCCATAGAAATAGAATGACTGGAATGGGAATGTCCGTTCCAGTCATTTTATTTATTAACATTTACCACTCCCATCCATGACTGGGCCAAGTCTACCAGTGTAAAAGGTTAGACTTTTCACCCACTGCCTGGTCAAATAAACCCCCATATGGATCATTCTACAGAAGTGGTGCAAATTGGGGGTAAAAAAGTTTTCCAAAACTTTTATGTGTGTATTGTTTTGTAATGCTACGTATTACTGCACTGTTGGAACTACAAACAAAAGCATTTAGCTGTACCTGCGATAACATATGCCAATCTGTGTACGTGACCAATAAACTTGGATTTGATTCCTATGGGTTGGGAGTGATCAGCCAATGATCAGAGAGCATTATCTTCTTCAAATTGGGTTGCTTATGGTTTGTAAACAAAATATTAAGGTAATATCCAGGAGCCAAGACCAAGATTTATACCAGGAAATTGGTCTCAAGATCCAGACCCAGTGAGTTGAGACCATGACAAGTTAAAGACCGAATTTATGTGGTCTTGAGTGGTCTCAAGACCAAGACCACTAGATCAAGAGACCATTAACCTTTCTTCAATTGTAAGAGTCCAGTAGCATAGGGTACAGTACAGTATAGTACTGTACAGTACAGTATAGTTCAGTAGCGCACAGTACAGTACATTACAGTATAGCACATTATACACTTCTATGTTATGGCCAAATAGATTGGGCTCTTGGAGGGTTATTGCCCCCCTACTGGCTATGCATCTCAATATCTACACTTTTTCCTGAAGTGTGCACTTGTCCACTACCCACATGATAAGCTCAGTTGGTAGAGCAAGGCGCATGCAACTTTAAAATGGAGATGGCCTCAATGGCCCTGCCTGTGCTGTCACAAACGCCATAATGGCACAGATACAAAGATGAGACCTCTATATACAGTTGAAGTCGGACGTTTACATACACTTAGGTTGGAGTCATTAAAACTTGTTTTTAAACCACCCCACAAATCTCCTGTTAACAAACTATAGTTTTGGCAAGTCGGTTAGGACATCTACTTTGTGCATGACACAAGTAATTTTTCCAACGATTGTTTACAGACAGATTATTTCACTTATAATTCACTGTATCACAATTCCAGTGGGTCAGAAGTTTACATACACTAAGATGACTGTGCCTTTAAACAGCTTGGAAAATTCCAGAAAATGATGTCATGGCTTTACAATCTTCTGATAGGCTAATTGACATCATTTGAGTCAATTGGAGGTGTACCTGTGGATGTATTTCAAGACCTACCTTCAAACTCAGTTCCTTTTTGCTTGACATCATGGGAAAATCAAAAGAAATCAGCCAAGACCTCAGAAAATAATGGTAGACCTCCACAAGTCTGGTACATCCTTGGGAGCAATTTCCAAACGCCTGAAGGTACCACATTAATCTGTACAAACAATAGTACGCAAGTATAAACACTATGGGACCACGCAGCCATCATACCGCTCAGGAAGGAGACGCGTTCTGTCTCCTAGAGATGAATGTACTTTGGTGCGAAAAGTGCAAATCAATCCCAGAACAACAGCAAAGGACCTTGTGAAGATGCTGGAGGAAACAGGTACAAAAGTATCTATATCCACAGTAAACGAGTCCTATATCGACATAACCTGAAAGGCCGCTCAGCAAGGAAGAAGCCACTGCTCCAAAACCGCCATAAAAAAGCCAGACTACGGTTTGCAACTGCACATGAGGATAAAGATCGTACTTTTTGGAGAAATGTCCTCTGGTCTGATGAAACAAAAATAGAACTGTTTGGCCATAATGACCATTGTTATGTTTGGAGAAAAAAGGGGGTTGCTTGCAAGCCGACGAACACCACCCCAACCGTGAAGCACGGGGGTGGCAGCATCATGCTGTGGGGGTGCTTTGCTGCAGGAGGGACTGGTGCACTTCACAAAATAGATGCCATCATGAGGAAGGAAAATTATGTGGATATATTGAAGCAACATCTCAAGACATCAGTCAGGAAGTTAAAGCTTGGTCGCAAATGGGTCTTCCAAATGGACAATGACCCCAAGCATACTTCCAAAGTTGTGGCAAAATGGCTTAAGGTCAACAAAGTCAAGATATTGGAGTGGCCATCACAAAGCCCTGACCTCAATCCTATAGAAGATTTGTGGTCAGAACTGAAAAAGTGTGTGCGAGCAAGGAGGCCTGCAAACCTGACTCAGTTACACCAGCTCTGTCAGGAGGAATGGGCCAAAATTCACCCAACTTATTGTGGGAAGCTTGTGGAAGGCTAGCTGAAACGTTTGACCGAAGTGAAACAATTTAAAGGCAATGCTACCAAATCCTAATTGAGTGTATGTAAACTTCTGACCCACTGGGAATGTGATGAAATAAATAAAAGCTGAAATAAATAATTCTCTCTACTATTATTCTGACATTTCACATTTTTAAAATAAAGTGGTGATCCTAACTGACCTAAGACAGGGAATTGTTACTACGATTAAATGTCACAGGAATTGTGAAAATCTGAGTTTAAATGTATTTGGCTAAGGTGTACGTAAACTTCCGACTTCAACTGTATCTCTATGCTGTCAATTGTTTCGGTTGTGACCGTTTTGGTTTGGACAATTGTGACTCTTTTTACTTTAAAGAATCCTCATAGCTAACACATGGCTGGATATATTTCATTTTGACAAATGTACATCCCAGCAAACATCTATTTTAGTCCTGACAACGTACTTTACATATTTCTTGATATATTAAATGTTCTGTAGTGACACTTCTTCAAAATACATGAAGATTTACCAACTTGCTCACTCATTTTCTACAAAATGTTTGCAGACAGACTACTAACCATGTGGCCATGCTGGAGAGGGGTGCAATCATATTACCTGGTGACATTTGTAGGGGTGTGGCTTAAGGCACATTCATTCTAAAGTCTTTTAATGTGTATGTTTCGGTAGTGACATCAAAAGGTGGGACAGCATTTTTTTAAAGAAAGATGTTTGAAAGACAAACAAAACTACTAAATAGATCAGAATCTTTGAATGTAATAATAGAACAACTCAAGATGTTCTATTGAAATAATATTGTAAAAAAAATAAAAAAATAAAAAAAATTGCTTTAATTTCAAAAAAGGAAGTTTAGTAGTCAGGGTTTGGGACAGCCAACTCTCAATAGAAATAGATGTATAAACAATGGCTTTGTAGTATATTAATTTAACAATATATTTGTTATTGCCTTGGATTGAATTAGAACCTAGCATGTAAATACATGACCTAAGTTTGGAGACTTAACTGTTTTTTAAAAATGGGCATATATCTGGGGAAGGGTATAACAAAGTTTTTGTTGGGGTGGGACTGCAATTTGCACCACTTCTGTAGAATCACACATAACCTCCAAAATAATTTTTGTTTGGTTAAATAAAGCACATTATTCTTCAAGGTTATGTTTATGAAATCCATGTTATTCAAATTATTTAAAAATGTTACATCATCACATTGAGACACAGGACATTGTGAGACACTGAGTGTATCTGTATGTATTTTGCAAATATAATTTTAAAGGGGCTTGATTGAAATCTTCCAATGAGGACTTTGAGGCCCCTGTAGGAGCATTAAAGTAGTGCAGGTGAGCTGTAAATATGGTGGGCAGATTGTCCAGGAGATAATTAAACAGAAGTGATGTTGTGACAGACGAAGCATAATCGTGTGGGCTATTTTGCAGACAAATAAAACAAACAAAAAAACGTATACACTTTTAAAAATCTGATCCTACCACTCTGTTGTTTCTGAGGTTTGATAGACTATGGTAGCCTACTGTACAGAATCTGTTTGAAATATCAACATTTCAATTTTGCCGCCATACCACTGCATTCCCTTTTATAACCCTGAAATGAAAAGCTAACGAGGACAGTTCCCCTTGAACTGACTGCAGGTTCAAAGTTGATCAGATTAAGTGTATTTGTGATCCTCCCTCGTACACACTCTGCCTGGGCACAGTGTGAGAACAGCTCCCACAGAGAGACAAAAATACCTTTTGGAGGTGAGTTGCCATTATTTTTTGCAATTTATTAATCTTCTTATTCAGTTTAAATGAATAAGGGGTGTTTTCCAAGTTGATCAATAACATAAAAAAAGCATGGCCTAAGTTCTTCGTGATTATGGAAATTCAGCTGTAGGCTTCCTTGAACCTATATTCTGAATGAACTTTATCCTGTAAAAATCCTATTCTCATTAAGATAATATTAAACTGATTTGTCAATGGATTCAGAGACTGATCTCATTGACTGTTCTCAGGGTTCAGTATGGTATTAAACCTAGTTAACACAGAGGTACATGGGGGTTGTTGTTGTTGGAGTGTACTTTGGCCGTTCAGTTGAGCCGCTGTATTAGTCTATTGCTCAAATCTATTATATGACAGTCTCTGTTTTCCAGCAGATCTTTAAGTTGACAAAATGTGGTCCTCTGTAGCTCAGCTGGTAGAGCACGGCGCTTGTAACGCCAAGATAGTGGGTTCGATCCCCGGGACCACCCATACAGAAAAATGTATGCACGCATGACTGTAAGTCGCTTTGGATAAAAGCGTCTGCTAAATGGCATATTATTATTATTATTATTATTATAAAATACAAGCTCTCCGAAGGACACATTCAACCTCTGAAATCTTTTGGAAACGCAGTAGTCCACCATTGTAGGATCAAAGACCACAATATTATTGTTAGTTTAAACAACACATGGACCCTTCCCACTGAGCAAAAACAGGTTGAATCAACGTTGTTTCCACGTCATTTCAACAAAAATAATGAAACGTGATGATGTTCTCAACGTGGAAAACTGATTGGATTTTCAAAAAGACATCAATGTTCTAACCAAATTCCAATCAGATGGGGAAATGTTTGGTTGATTTTAAGTTGAATTCACGTTAGTTGGTAACTCAACCAAATGTCAATTAAAACTAGACCTTGAACTGGTGTCTGTGCCCACTGCCCAGTGGGTTGAATGACATGATACAATAATTATTTGAAATATCTGGGGTTAATAATATCCAGCAAATGCATATAGCAGACAGCTAAATATAAACACATTCAATATCAGAGAGATAGCTTACTCCCAATGACTACCCAATCAAAGTTTTTTTTTTACAGAATTGGCGCATGCTGTGGCTCCTCGCTTCTATCTGAGTTGTAGAGGTACACATGTAGTAGGGTTTTCAGGTAGTTACTCTGTTCCAATGCAAATGCCATAATCATCCAAAGGAATCACCTACATGACAGGTTTGATGCGTTAAAAAGTAGCACCATATCACCCTACCTGGATCGGTAACGTTTACACATAGTCACTGCGGTTGAGGACGGAACGTTTCGATGGTGTCTCAACCTCTCTTGATAAGACGGAATATTTGGTTGTTGCACATAAATAATCCTCAAACGACAGGTGTACTGAGACTGCTCGCTTCTCCGCAGTAAGGTCACTGACAGCCACAATTTCTACCTTTTTTGGGGGAGATAAGGGTTTAATTTATTTTATTGAACGTTAATTAAAGTATTTCACATTTAACTGTAGTCAAGTCCACAACTATGCGATAGCATAAGGGAGCCACACCCAAAATACACTGCTTTATGTTTAGCTAAAGCTACTTTAGCTAGCTATCTAGTTTCTCTGTGTGGTTATAGTAAACAACACAGTGAACACCAATGCCTGGCATTAGTTAGCAAGCTAGGTCCATGTCATTGCATGCCCTTTCTTTGACATTATTCTGTCTCGCGAACTGACTAGCTAGATTGTTAGCTGAACCAGTAGGCTTGAGGAGACGAGATCCAGGATCCTTAAATTCAGCTCTGCAAACGTTGTAACGTGAAAATACGATTGGTACTGACCAAAATATAGACTTTTGCAGAGCATCTATCGTCATTAATGCATTTACGGACGGTATGTACTTCCAAAAACGGTCTAAATTAAAATAATCTATTGTTTCTTTTCAAGTGCGCATGCGGCAAATCCAATATAATCGCTCATTACTGACAATCACAGGTCGGTTGATACAGCAGCATTACAGTATCACGAAAGGTACATTTATTTAGACCTTTGTTGGAAGTACATGGCGTGCAGAACGGCAGTAATGACGATAGTTGCTCTGCAAAACTCCATATTTTGGTGAGCACCGAATGTATTTTGACATAACGTTTGCAGAGCTGGTTAATGGGACTTTGAAGTGAAGGATCCCTAGGCATCAGAGGAGATATTGTCTCCTCAAGCCCAGGTACTGGTTCAAGTGCTAGCTAGCTAGCTAATCTTGTTAACGTTAGTCCTTCGTGCAAACGTAACTAGCTAGTCTAACATTGAGGTGAATGGGAGGACCCTACAAAAAGTGACTAATCCCTCCCCAGGAGGTTGCCAGCTTTAGCCTAGCAACTAGGTTCACTTTCTCAAACTGTCACTGGCTGGTGGGTTGCAGAAGTTAAGTGGCTTTTTACTTTGCTACATTTCTATACCCCAAACTAGTTTTCTTGATTTTTCATGTGAGGCTCTCCACATTTGACAGCTAACCCAATCAATCATCTTACTATACTGTCCCAAACAATGACCTGATTTGTCTGTTGATTAAGTGTCCTTAATTGGCTTGAGGGCCTCTTATCTGTAGGTCTTATCCGCAGGTCTTTGCCCAGTGTTTGTGGAAACAGTTAAGAGCTTAGTCAAATGGCCTAAATGGTATTAGTTAACAGGCACAGAGAATTTACCTGCTCGTGTGATAGGAACTATCAAATCAGTTGGCTTATGGACTGTAAGGAAATGGACATTGGACGTGTTAATTATTAGAATGGAGGTGCGGATTGGGTTAAGATCAGAGGTCAAGCACTAGAAGTAACAAGAGCTAAGGTCTGGCCAACTTTTCTCAGTCAACTCGGATTAACTTTTTGCTACGATACTTTGCTGATGTACAGTACCAGTCAAAAGTTTGGACACACTTACTCATTCCAGGGTTTGTCTTTATTTGTACTATTTCTACATTGTAGAATAATAGTGAAGACATCAAAACTATTAAATAACACATACAGAATCATGTAGTAACCAGAAAAGTGTAAAACAAATCAAAATATATTTTATATTTGAGATTCTTCAAAGTAGCCACCCTTTGCCCTGATGACAGCTTTGCACACTCTTGGCATTCTCTCAACCAGCTTCATGGCAGTCACCTGGAATACATTTCAATTAACAGCTGTGCCTTGTTAAAATGTCATTTGTGGATTTGTTTTTCTTCTTAATGCGTTTGAGCCAATCAGTTGTGTTGTGACAAGGTAGGGTTGGCATACAGAGGACCAAGTCCATATTATGGCAAGAACAGCTCAAATAATCAAAGAGAAATGACAGTCCATCATTACTTTAAGACATGAAGGTCAGTCAATCCGGAAGATTGAAAGAACTTTGAAAGTTTCTTCAAGTGTAGTCGCAAAAACCATCAAGCGCTATGATGAAACTGTCTCTCATGAGGACCGCCACAGGAAAGGAAGACCCAGAGTTACCTCTGCTGCAGAGGATAAGTTCATTAGAGTTACCAGCCTCAGAAATTGCAGCCCAAACAAATGCTTCACAGAGTTCAAGTAACAGAGACATCTCAACATCCACTGTTCAGAGGAGACTTCGTGAATTAGATCTTCATGGTCAAATTTCTGCAAAGAAACCACTACTAAAGGACACCAATAATAAGAAGAGACTTGCTTGGGCCAAGAAACACGATCAATGGACATTAGACTGGTGGAAATCTGTCCTTTAGTCTGATGAGTCTAAATTTGAAATTTTTGGTTCCAACCACCGTGTCTTTGTGAGATGCAGAGTAGGTGAGCGGATGATCTCCGCATATGTGGTTCCCACCGCGAAGCGTGGAGGAGGAGGAGGTGTGGGGGTGCTTTGCTGGTGACACTGTCAGTGATTTATTTAGAATTCAAGGCACACTTAACCGGCATGGCTACCACAGCATTCTGCAGTGATACGCCATCCCATCTGGTTTGGGCTTAGTGGGACTATTATTTGTTTTTCAACAGGTCAATGACCCAACACACCTCCAGGCTGTGTAAGGGCTATTTGACCAAGAAGGAGAGTGATGGAGTGCTGCATCAGATGACCTGGCCTCCACAATCACCCGACCTCAACCAAATTGAGATGGTTTGGGATGAGTTTGACCGCAGTGAAGAAAAAGAAGCCAACAAGTGCTCATTATATGTGGGAACTCCTTCAAGACTGTTGGAAAAGCATTCCAGGTGAAGCTGGTTGAGAGAATGCCAAGAGTGTGCAAAGCTGTCATCAAGGCAAAGGGTGGCTACTTTGAAGAACTCAAATATAAAATATATTTTGATTTGTTTAACACTTTTTTGGTTACTACATGATTCCATATGTGTTATTTCATAGTTAGATGTCTTCACTATTATTCTACAATGTAGAAAATAGTAAAAATAAAGACAAACCCTAGAATGAGTAGGTGTGTTTAAACTTTTGACTGGTAATGTATGTTTATGATTCTTTCTCTGCTGTGGGATACTCCAGTAAACAATTCCTAAGATCAGAAGTTGTCCCTGCACAACAGAAGAAATTCATTATTCATATACGTAATTCTCATTCCTGCTCTTTCTCTCCAGGTCGGCATGATGGCCCAGTCAGCAGACAAGGCTCTGGTCCTGGGTGTGTTGGCTGGAGCGGCTGGCCTCAGCCTGGGCGCCGTGGTGTTATACAACAGCCAGAGGGCCATGCCACAGAGTGGACACAGTGAGCAGTACCTCAGCAGTAATGACCAGCGGGCGGCCGGAGCCAGTATGGTGGTGGGTGGAATGCTGGGTCAGGCTGAGGTTCTAGATCGTCTTGGAGCCCTGATCCAGTGTGTGTCAGAACTGAAAGATGAGGTGCGGGCGCTAAAGAGTGCCATCCCAAAGCTGCAGGACCACGTGAGGGATGAGCTGAGAGGACGCAGCGGTGGGGCTCAGGGTGGCGTGGCTCGCATCAGGGCAGGCCCGCCAAACCGAACTACACCCACACGCAGGAGGAGAGTAGCAGGGGGAGTAGCCAGAGCTGAAGGCCAAAGCTCAGAGGAGGGGGCTGAGAGCGAAGGAGGGTGAGTCCCATCTTTCTCTCTGGCATAGTCAGATGTTGGTTGTTTCAGATACAGGGGGGAAATCCTCACATCATAATGATTTCATAGAAAAAAATAAGGAAATGTTCATAGTATTTGAAATGCCTTTATTTCTATGTTCAATGGAACAGCTCAAAAACTCTGACTTGTTTTGGCATGTGATTTCATTTAAAATGTCCTATAACGATACACTAATATTCACTCATAGTGATTGTAGTAGGCTACATAATCTCCTCTGTCCAAGCATCCATCACACCCTTTGGCATTTTATACTCAAATTCTGGTTTCCTCTTTGCCAGCTGCACCACCTTAACTATCCCACCTGTACTTGATCAATATCTTAATAAGCCAAAGTCACAAGCTCACCCTGCATCACCATACTTTTTGACTTTCTCAATCATTATGTGGTAAAAGAAGAAGTACTGTATGTGAATGTGCCTGGGGTGTCAGAGAGTGGAATCTAGTGCCACACGCCCAGTCATCCTCCATCTGCAGCCAAATACCTTGATCACACGTCAGGCTTGAATAACATAAACAACAGATGTCTGCTTTTAAATGCACACTTAAAATGATTCTTTATGAAAACAATATATTAACAGGTAAGTAGTGACTATTAAAATAAGGCACTTGTGTTGTTAAGTCAGGCCTAACTTGCAAAGCTTTTCATGGACATGAATGCGTTCAGAATGTCTTCTTGTCTCAAAGCTTTGTGGGAAATGTCCGGCCTATTGCTTGATATTCATATTATCTGAAAGACGGCACCTTACACAGAGCAATGACCCCAATCACTGCCCTGGGGTATTGGGATATATTTTTTTAGACCAGAGGAAAGAGTGCCTCCTTCTGGCCCTCCAAGACCACATCCAGCAGCATCTAGTCTCCCATCCGTTGGGTATGAGGATTACTCTGACGGTGTGACAAGAATGTCCTAACGGACGTCCAAGTTATGGCTTTCCCTTTTTCATGTTCAATAAACATACATGATTTTGGAACCACAAGCCACCACCAGATGGTTTTTATTACCATAATTGCAGCCTTCCACTATGTCCCATTTCATACACAAAAGAGAAGTGAAAATATGAGACTTTGAGGCTGTTCTGTTACGCCTGTACACAGAATGGTCTTGATCTCTGAAAAAAACATATTAAAGCGTGTTTGATGTTTTCTAGTGGTGAATATAAATGGAGTAAAGAGAATGATGTTCTGAGACTTCCTTGAAACAAGAATGCTGTGGATGAATAACTTGTTATAGCGTTACGGGACATCACCTGGATTGACCTTTCCAGTACTTTCACTAAGCATGCATAAAATAGAGTGCCAAGAAAAAGAAGCATCCTACCTGGTCTGGCTTGGCATCCAAACCCAGCAATGTGGGTGGGGCAGAGGAGTGTAATGGGCTGCAGATCAGAGCTGGATCATGGCACCTCCCCCCAGTTAGGTTAGCTCCAGATTTATATCCTGGCAGAAATCTGGCAGCAGTCGCCTTGGAGCAATTCTGGTTGTAACAACATAACAAGCAGGCCAACAGCCAGCCAGAGCACTTTGGGTAGTTAATTACTGTTTTGTGTTTTGGTGTCTTACTTCAGTGTATCTGTCTCTTTGGCTCTTCTATCTTTGTAGTGAAAAAGCTCATAGACTGGAAGTTATGTTTCATAAGGTATACATTACTGTATCACATGATGAGGACTAGGTCATATCAGTCAGCTAACAGTCAGCATCTGGATAACATGTGTGAAATGCTTGATAACAAATGTGATATCAATAGAGAGGTATACTTTCTGGGTGATTTTAAATATTGACTGGCTTTCATCAAGCTGCCCACTCAAGAGAAAGCTTCAAACTGTAACTAGTGCCTGCAACCTGGTTCAGGTTATCAATCAACCTATCAGGGTAGTTACAAACAGTACAGGAATGAAATCATCAACATGTATTGATTATATCTTTACTAATGCTGCAGAAATTTGTTTGAAAGCAGTATCCAAAGCCATCGGATGTAGTGTTCACAATATAGTAGCCATATCTAGGAACACCAAAGTTCCAACGGCTGGGCCTAATATTATGTATGAGGTCATACAAGAAGTTCTGTAGTGATTCCTATGTTGCTGATGTGAATAATATTTGTTGGTCTATAGTGTGTAATGACGAGCAACCAGACGCTGCATTGACACATTTATGAAATTGCTTATCCCAGTTACTAATAAGCATGCACCCACTAAGAAAATGCCTGTAAAAACGGTTAAATCCACGTGGATTGATGAGGAATTGAAAATGTTTATGGTTGAGAGGGATGAGGCAAAAGAGATGGCAAATGGGTCTGTCTGTACAACCGATTGGCACTGCAAATTGAGAAATCATTTGACTAAACTGAATAAAAAGAAGAAGAAACTACACTATGAAACAAAGATAAATGACATAAAGAATGATAGTAAAAAGCTTTTGATCACCTTAAATGAAATTTTGGGCAAAAAGGCAAACTCTGCTCCATCATTCATTGAATCAGATGGCTCATTCATCACAAAACCCACTGATATTGCCAACTACTTTAATTTTTTTTTTTCATTGGCAAGATTAACTTTGGCATGACATGCCAGCAACAAACGTCGACACTACACATCCAAGTATGTCTGACCAAATTATGAAAGACAAGCGTTGGAATTTTTAATTCCGTAAAGTAAGTGTGGAAGAGGTGAAAAAAGTATTATTGTCGATCAACAATGACAAGCCACCGGGGTCTGACAACCTTGACTGATGATTGGCAGAGAGATATTGATGATAAGATGATTGGGGTGGCTGTTTTGTTTGACTTCAGTGCGGCTTTTGACATTATCGATTTTGATATTATTGATCATAGTCTGTTGCTGGAAAAACATATGTGTTATGGCTTTACACCCCCTGCTATATTGTGGATAAAGAGTTGCCTGTCTAACTGAACACAGAGGGTGTTCTTTAATGGAAGCCTCTCCAACAATCGTGCAGTCAGGTGCCACAAAGAGGGACTTAGGAAAATTGCAATTGACTCAGAAAAGGGCAGCACTGCTGGCACTTGGATGTACACAGAGAGCTAACATTAATAATAGGCATGTCAATATCTCCTGGCTCAAAGTGGAGGAGAGATTGACTTCATCACTACTTGTATTTGTGAGAGGTATTGACATGTTGAATGAACCGAGCTGTCTGTTTGGACTACTGGCACACAGCTCGGACACCCATGCATACCCCACGAGACATGCCACAAGTTGTCTCTTCACAGTCCCCAAGTTAGGAACAGACTATGGGAGGCGCACAGTACTACATAGAGCCATGACTACATGGACCTCTATTCCACATCAAATAACTCATGCCAGCTGTAAAATTAGATTTTAAAAAACGGATACAAATACACCTTATGGAACAGAGGGGACTATGAAGCAACACAAACATAGACACATACATAGAAACACATGATAAAATACGCACTATACACACATGGATTTAGTGTTATAGATATGTGGTAGTAGAGTAGAGGCCTGAGGGCACACACTTAATATATTGTGAAATCTGTTATGAATGTATTGTAATGTTTTTAAAATGTATAACTGCCTTAATTTTGCTGGACCCCAGGAAGAGTGGCTGCTGCCTTGGCAGCAGCTAATGGGGATCCATAATAAATACAAATATCAGGTCATCGGTTCTCCCACCTCTGTAATCAATGTAGTTTTGTTTATCCTCCTCCCTGTTGGAGAAAGAGTTGCATACCGAAGTATGGTGCCTCAGCCTGCCCTCCAGCAGATCCAGCAACTTGCTTTGAGTGGCAGCTGTCGGCCCCATCAAATGTTCAAAATTACATCCCGGGTTGTTATGGTTTGAAAGAAATCAAATCACGCACACACACCTACCATAATTAAAGCGCCTTTCCCTCTCCCCTGTGATTTGTTAGAGCGGGAAGGGGGAGAAGGTGCAATGGAGAAATTCCAGCCCTTAGGGAATGCTTGGCACTCACCCAGAGGTGCCTGCTACACCCCTAATCCTGACATCACATACATTTTAAAGGGCTTTGGTTGTCTGTTGCACCGTGGCTTGGAACTGTAGGAAATAACAGCACTAGATTATATCCTTCACTGCTGAGATATCTTTATTAGAAAACCATGCTATGGTGGGTGGGGCAGGCTTCATGCTTTTTAGTTTAGAATGCAATTATTTATGTAGTTTAGAGGCATGTCCTACAGCAGGAGGCCCAAAAGTTTCTATATATAAAATAAATAAAAACATTTTTAATTTTTGGTCAACAAAGTCTCTAAAATCACCAGGAATTCAGCTAGAAATGTGTTTTAATTTAGGAACTCTGTTCCGAAGTCTTCCCACAATAAGAAAAGAGACATCAGGGTTTGACATTCAGGTTTTCCAGTGGCACACCGGGCCAGTACCAAGTGCAAACTACTGGCCCGGCCCAAGATCACAGTAAAAAGGACGTTATGCACGCAGATTTCAATCATGAGTGATTTCATGTTTCATTTGCAGTCTGGGCAAGTACCTTATAGCCTATAGAGGGCTTGCAGTTGCGTCACAAATCACCTAGCAACCACACACCAGGCGCCATGATGGAAGACCACAGTCTATATAAAATTAATATAGGCCTACCATTTATGCACTCCAATGGCCATGATGCGCTTCCCGGCGGCAGGTAGCCTAGCAGTTAAGAGCGTTGGGCCAGTAACCGAAAGGTTGCTGGTTCAAATCCCAGGGCCGTGTCGTGGAAATTCGAATCAAAAGGAAGAGAGACTGCAGATTCTTCAAACAATCATACTTTAAGATGGATAATTAATATAGATAATTAATTATTGCAATAATGGAGCTGGTCAACGAACCACCCGTAGGTGATTCATTGAGAGACCAACATTACAAAAAATGCAGAGATCTTATATAGTAGACCTAAAAATGCTTGTCCTGGCTGGTTCCACCCCTCCCCAGCAGATCGGGCCATCATGAGCTACAGTTGAAGTCGGAAGTTTACATACACTTAGGTTGGAGTCATTAAAACTCATTTTTCAACCACTCCACAAATTTCTTGTTAACAAACTATAGTTTTGGCAAGTCGGTTAGGACATCTACTTTGTGCATGACACAAGTAATTTTTCCAACAATTGTTTACAGACAGATTATTTCACTTATAATTCACTATCACAATTCCAGTGGGTCAGAAGTTTACATACACAAAGTTGACTGTGCCTTTAAACAACTTGGAAAATTCCAGAAAATGATGTCATGGCTTTAGAAGCTTCTGATAGACTAATTGACATCATTTGAGTCAATTGGAGGTGTACCTGTGGATGTATTTCAAGGCCTACCTTCAAACTCAGTGGATCTTTGCTTGACATCAAGGGAAAATCTAATGAAATCAGCCAAGACCTCAGAAAAACTATTGTAGACCTCTATAAGTCTGGTTCATCCTTGGGAGCAATTATCAAACACCTGAAGGTACCGCGTCCATCTGTGCAAACAATAGTACGCAAGTATAAACACCATGGGACCACGCAGCCGTCATACCGCTCAGGAAGGATACGTGTTCTGTCTCCTAGAGATTAACGTACTTTGGTGCGAAAAATGGAAATAAATCCCAGAACAACAGCAAAGGACCTTGTGAAGATGCTGGAGGAAACCGGTACAAAAGTATCTATATCCACAGTAAAACGAGTCCTATATCGACATAACCTGAAGGACCGCTCAGCAAGGAAGAAGCCACTGCTCCAAAACCGTCATAAAAAAGCCAGACTACGGTTTGCAACTGCACATGGGGACAAAGATCTTACTTTTTGGAGAAATGTCCTCTGGTCTGAGAACTGTTTGGCCATAATCACCATCGTTATGTTTGGAGGAAAAAGGGGGTTGCTTGCAAGCTGAAGAACACCATCCCAACCGTGAAGCACGGTAGTGGCAGCATCATGCTGTGGGGGTGCTTTGCTGCAGGAGGGACTTGTGCATTTCACAAAATAGATGGCATCATGAGGAAGGACAATTATGTGGATATATTGAAGCAACATCTCAAGACATCATTCAGGAAGTTAAAGCTTGGTCGCAAATGGGTCTTCGAAATGGACATTGACCCCAAGCATACTTCCAAAGTTGTGGCAAAATGGCTTAAGGACAACAAAGTCAAGATATTGGAGTGGCCATCACAAAGCCCTGACCTCAATCCTATAGAAAATCTGTGGGCAGAACTGAAAAAGCGTGTGCGAGCAAGGAGGCCTACCAACCTGACTCAGTTACACCAGCTCTGTCAGGAGGAATGGGCCAAAATTAACCCAATTTATTGTGGGAAGCTTGTGGAAGGCTACCCTAAACGTTTGACCCAAGTTAAACAATTTAAAGGCAATTCTACCAAATACTAATTGAGTGTATGTAAACTTCTGACCCACTGGGAATGTGATGAAAGAAATACAAGCTTAAATAAATAATTCTCTACTATTATTCTGACATTTCACATTCTTAAAATAAAGGGGTGATCCTAACTGACCTAAGACAGGGAATTTTTACTAGGATTAAATGTCAGGAATTGTGAAAAACTGAGTTTAAATGTATTTGGCTAAGGTGTATGTAAACTTCCGACTTCAACTGTATACTTATTACGGACACAGTATGCTTTACATTAGTTCTCTTGTTGTTATTAGTTGTTGTTAGTTGTTATTAGTCCCGTCCTTCAGCTCCATTCAACACCTCCCATCTATCTCTTAACACTTCTATTTGCCATATATTTTTCAACTGTGATGTTTCACAAATGTTCTGAACCCTTCTATTCTAATTTTTTGTACAGATTGTAAATTGAAAATAAACATTTTTGCTAAAAGTATTGTTATATTATTTATCGATTGACTATGACTTTTCAGATCACCCAGTAGTGCTATCTGCAGGGTTAGCTTCAGGTAAATATTGCAATCCTTCAGCCATTCCTGGACCTGTGACCAAAAACAAGCTACAAATGGACAGTACCAAAACAAATGATATAATGATTCTGTCTCTTCGCAGCAAAATCTGCAGAGCTGGGAAGATTTGTATTCCCCATATAAATAACATTATATTGGTAGCAAGAATTATGTATAATAATTTAAACTGAAAAATTCTACGTTTTGAATCCGGCGTCGTTTTGCGTATCAGTCCATAAACCATTTGCCATGGATCGGTACGTCATAAATCTCTTCCCAACTATTTTCCAATCTATATGGACAGCTGTCAATCCTTTGGTCCTTAAATGAAACTGGTATACTTTTTTATTTATCACAATTTTCTTTAACCAATTATGGTCTTTAATGCAGGGCCAACAGACAAGTTCCTTACTTTTTCCCCCTTCCACTTTCCTCTTCCATTTTTGCGGTAAGGCTGCAATTATTTGGTTGTAATTTTGGGTAGAGCAGACATTTCCATATATTTGTGTTAGCTGCATGTGCGACAACTCCACCAGTCCTACCTATATCATTTACAAAGATAATACCTTTTTATTTTTATTTTTTATTATGGTTTTTTATCTTTCCCCTTTCTTTCTCTCTATCTCAGATTACATATTAAGGACATTTCAAACATTTCGTGTACCAGGATTACAGTTTAGTTTTTTCAGTACATTTCTTATCAAAATAATTCATGTGTTCAATCCAAAACTCAGAAAATAAAAACTTCAGAAAATGTAATTTGTGTGCCCTTTTATGGTACATTCTCTCTAACCTGTGAAAACCCACTAAAACCACATTAAAAGACCCCACCCAATAGATCAAACATGGTATTAACCCACTAACAAATATTCATAACAGGTGTGTTGTGTGTGGGTGCTTGCAAACCATAGAGTAAACCTAAAACCCATCAGATGATACAGTGTCCCTTTGAGCAGATCAAACACATTCTAAAGTAAACAATCCCAGAGCCCCTTTCCGGTAATCTTATCATTTTAACCTGTTGCATTGATTTAGTCAAATATAAAACCTGTTGTTTAACAAATCTAGGACCTTCAAAAAATTGGTGCTGTCTTATCAGCTTAATATTCGGTACTAAAACTTTTACTTGGATCTACTTTAAATTTAAACACTGTTCCACGTAATGGAAACAGATTACCGTTATAGATTACATTACCTCCTTGCTTAAATCACTGGTCTTACCCAAACTATAGAATTGAGTAATAATAGGAAATTGTCAACTAACGTCTCTTACAGCCAGCTCTAGCCCAGCGGGCATCACACGCTTTCACCCGCGGCTTATCTATTTGTCAGTCTCAAGGCTCAATCCCTCTATTCATTATTTAACCTTGTATTGAAACCTCAGCTTCTTCAATTTACTAAAATATGGCATTATTAGAGTGCTATCCAAAAAACACTAATAACATATTACCATTCACGTACTGTCAACACTCGTTACAGTTTACGTCAACCCTCCTTTTCAATGTCTTTGTCACTGTCACTTATCATAAGGTTTAGAAAACAAAACAAACCAAACATGATAATTCTGTCCTTATTAGAAGGCATTGTTTTCATTGTAGTCTATCCTAACAATGTTACTCTATATTTTATTATCAACCTATGTTGGAGATTCACTTTCTGCTTATAACTTCAATTTAATGTTGTTGTAGTCTTGTTTTATTATGCAATTATTAATGGCCATGTTTAGTTAATTCAATTGAAAGTTGTCAAATGTGATCATGGTCACAGCTCTATCGCAATTTCCGATCAGCTGTTATTAGAATGCATTAGATTTAGGTAACAGTCCATCCGATTAGACTACAGGTAATTAAACAAACACCGGCTGTTGTTGACAAGCATATATTCAGTTCATATCCATATTATCAATTATTTGATTCAGTGATTGAAATTACCACCCCATTCTCAGTAGCCTGTTCCAGCAGGCTATGGGGCAGATGTTGCTGGGCCAGTGGGCAGCCCTGAATGTCAAGCCCTGGACATATGTGATCATTGCTCAGTGTAATCAATGTATGAAGTTATTGTTATTTTCAAATACAATCTCTTTTTGGGCTTAGTTGTGGTCAATTTGCAGTGTAAATGATTATGTTCCGACCATCCACTCCGACAAAAATCATCCCACGTCTGAATCTAGTTGCCTACCCCTGTCCTAAGGCATGGGTGCACAACGTGTCTTTTTATGCTTGTACAGTAGCAGAAGGCTAGTAGTGTACAAGGGTTCTAGTAAAAACAATGTCCTTGGTTGTCATCCTTGATCTTAAAGAAATGCATTGCCGGAGTATCACCCAAGTAAAGCACATGAGTGCAGTGTAACCTGTATTTTCTCTTTTGAACTTCCTCAACATGTGCAGTAATTAGAAATACATTGCTACTGGGAAAATGGCCATCCCTCTATTTGAGGCTGTTGGCCTTCTTGAAGTTCCTCGTTTTTTAAGCCCTTTTTCAGGCCTGTGTGTCAAAACTCAATAGGGATTGAGTAGCATCTGCAGATAATTACATGTTGATTCATAAAATGGCAAAAAAAAAGTCAGTCATAATTTTTCATCTGGTGTGTTTTCAAAGATATTCAGACCATGACCAGCGGTGACATATTTGCAGATTGTGCTGGGTCTTGCTGAAACACGAAGCGGCTATAGCAGGGTACAGACAGTACTCCGTACCGCACTGACGTGTGACAATATATACAGCACTGGAAAAAATTAAGAGACCACTGCACATTTTTCTTAAATCAGCATCTCTACATGTATGCCAGCCATTCCATTCCAGTGTCTGTTGAATTCCAACACAGGCACACCTCATTCTACTGAATTAGGTACTGATTAGGTGATCACATGAACCAAATCTTATTTAAAGAGAAAGTATAAAAACCACTGCTGTGGTCATCACTATCCTCTTGCAATAGGACCAGCTGGATGGCAAAAACAGTGCTAATAGTACCTCAAAAGAAATATTAATCAAAACATAACTATTGACCATGCCAAAAGAGTTGAAAAGGAAAGTTTTGAGTGAGTAAAAGAAGGGTTCAATTCTGACTTTACTGGCAAAGGGATACAGTGAGCGTCAGGTTGCTTCCATCCTTAAAATTTCAAAGACGGCGGTTCATAAGAACAAGGTCAAGCAGCAGACATTGGGGACAACAAAGCGACAGACCGGCAGAGGGCGAAAACGACTCTCTACTGACCGGGATGACCGCCAACTCATTCAAATGTCACTCAACAACTGTAGGATGACATCAAATTTGTCTTTTTGTGAAGGACGCATGAATCAAGCCACGTACAAGGTTGTCCTGGAAGAAAACTTGTTTCCTTTTGCTCTGACATTGTTCCCCAACTCTGAGGATTGGTTTTTCCAGCAGGACAATGCGCCATGCCACACAGCCAGGTCAATCAAGTTGTGATCAAGACCCTGTCATGGCTAGCCCAATCTCCAGACCTGAACCCCATTGAAAACTTCTGGAATGTGATCAAGAGGAAGATGGATGGTCACACGCCATCAAACAAAGCTGAGCTGCTTGAATTTTTGCGACCATAGTGGCATAAAGTCACCCAACATCAATGTGAAAGACTGGTGGAGCGCATGCCAAGACACATGAAAGCTGTGATTGAAAATCAGGGTTATTCCACCAAATATTTATTTCTAAACTCTTCCTAAGTATTGTGTTGTTTAAAAATGAACATGAACTTATTTTCATTGCATTATTTGAGGTCTGACAATATTGCAACTTTTTTGTTATTTTGACCAGTTGTCATTTTCTGCAAATAAATGCTCTAAATGACAATATTTTTATTTGGAATTTGGGAGAAATGTTGTCAGTAGTTTATAGAATAAAACAAAAATGTTATTTTTACCCAAACACATACCTATAAATAGTAAAACCAGAGAAACTGATAATTTTGCAGTGGTCTCCTTAATTTTTTCCAGAGCTGTATATGCCATTTAGCAGACACTTTTATCCAAAGCGTCTTACAGTCATGCGTGTATAAATTTTACGTATGGATGGTCCTGGGAATCGAACCCACTACCCTGGCATTACAAGCACCATGCTCTACCAACTGAGCTACAATTATGGAGCAGGTCAAAGTTGATAAGGAGTGTGTTTGCTCAGTTTAGCAACACAAACTCGCAAGGTGGAAAGCTCAAACAGTTTGCACCGATCACTTTTCATTTGTCAAAACAGCTTCCTCAAACTTACTTCCTCAACCGAGCAGGCCCATCAATCTCCCAGTCTGTAAGCCAAGCTTTCAAAGGTCTCATTGTCGGAACTTGTAATTCCTCAAACAGTTCCGACTGCCGTTTATCCACGTCACACTGCTCGCCCGTGGCTAGAGGACATTATAACTTTTGTGTTTAAAATAATAGTGTTTGATGATTTAAGGAGAATACTTTGGTTTATTTAGTAACGGGCATGTCTGATCACACCCGGTGAGAGGTTTATAAACTGAAAAATGACCTTGTCTGTCTTTGTAATTAAAAGCTTAGAATGTAAAAAATGATGTCATGATTAGTGATGAAGTGTCCAGGCCAGTCACATTTTGTCTCTCTCCGTCTCTCGCATTCTGAACTTCATGGAAGGCACTGATATACCGGAGATACAGTATTTCTCCCTAGAAAGTAGGCCTACATGTTAAACACATCTTGCACCCAAATCACTGTTGACTTTGATACATTTCCCCCATTCTCTACCATTCCTATGAATTTCCGCCAGTTGACCTTTTACCTACAGTACAGCAGGGCATGGTAGACCCCTCCTCTACTCTCCACCTTCGTATTGTATCACTGGGACTGTGACCACCCACTACTCCCCCTCCCCTATTGTCACAGTTTCCTTTCAGTTCTCTTTTAGCGTAACACTTACGTGCTTGGCTCCAGGCTTCCGTATTATGCTCCATTAGTATCACATTTTATTCGTCACATGCTTCGTGAACAACCGGTGTGGACTAACTGTGAAGCGCTTACTTACGGGCCCTTCCCAACAATGCAGATAGAAAGAAAATAGAGAGATATTAGAAAAGTAAAATACGTAATAATAGATACACAATGAGTAACGATAACTTGGCTATATACAAGGGGGGGGGGGGGGCAGTACCGAGTCGATGTGCAGGGGTTCAAGGTAATTGAGGCAGATACAGTGCATTCAGAAAGTATTCAGACCCCTTCTCTTTTTCCACATTTTGTTACGTTACAGCCTTATTCTAAAAATGGATTTTAAAAAAAGAGTCCTCATCAATGTCTTGCTGACATTAAGGGAGAGGTTGTTGTCCTGGCACCACAGTGCCAGGTCTCTGACCTCCTCCCTATAGGCTGTCTCATCGTTGTCGGTGATCAGGCCTACCACCGTCATGTCGTCGGCAAACTAAATGATGGTGTTGGAGTCGTGCGTGGCCACGCTGTTGTGGGTGAACAGGGAGTACAGGAGGAGACTAAGCACGCACCCCTGAGGGGCCCCCGTGTTGAAGGTCAGCGTGGCGGATGTGTTGTTGCCTACCCTCGACACCTGGGGGCATCCCGTCAGGAAGTCCAGGATCCAGTTACAGAGGGAGGTGTTCAATCACAGGGTCCTTAACTTAGTGATGAGCTTGGAGGGCACTATGGTGTTGAACGCTGAGCTGTAGTCAATGAACAGAATTCTGTGAAAGGGCAGTGTGGAGTGCAATAGAGATTGCGTAATCTGTGGATCTGTTGGGGCGGTATGCGAATTGGAGTGGGTCCAAGGTGTCCGGGATGATGGTGTGGATGTCAGCCATGACCAGCCTTTCAAAGCATTTCATGGCTACAGATGTATTTTGGTATTTGGTATTTTATTAGGATCCCCATTAGCTGTTGCAAAAGCAGCAGCTACTCTTCCTTGAGTCCACACAAAACATGAAACATTACATAATACAGAACATTAATAGACAAGAACAGCTCAAGAACTGAACTACATACTTTTTTTAAATCAATACATACACACATGCAAAACAGCCCCCCAAAAAATGAAAAATGAAAATATTTTCTGCCCCACCTGCCCTGAATGGCAGGTCGCCACTGGCCAGACAGCATTTACTTCGACGCAGCCTCCACAGAAGTCAGGCATTTGGAAATTATTGTCTTCGGTGTCATGGCGTTTTGTTTGTGCATGCTGCCACCTACTCTGCAGTGGAGGGTGTTTTCAATCACGTTACATGTGACACACAAAAAAATTGAACATTTCACCACCAACCCTACACCTATATCTCATAAAATATATGAGATCCCCCGCCGATCCTGCACGCCCGCCCACCGACAAAGAAATGACCAGTCCACAACTTCAATGGTGGGCCTACCTGAACAGCGAGAGACATAACAACAAAAAAATCCAGAAAAACACACTCCAAAAATGCCACAAATTGATCCGCACTTCAATGTTACTATTTTCTACATTGTAGAATAATAGTGAAGACATCACAACTATGAAAAGACACATTTGGAATCATGTAGTAACCAAAAAAGTGTTAAACAAATCAAAATGTATTTCATATTTGAGGTTCTTCAAAGGAGCCACCCTTTGCCTTGATGACAGCTTTGCACACACTTGGCATTCTCTTAACCAGCTTCATGATACCTGGCGCCGACGAGGATGGCGGCCTCGCGACTAGTTCTTAGAAAACTTTGCAGTATTTTATTTTTTTATGTATTATTTTTGACATTATTAGCTCTAAGTGTTTTGTATCATTACATACAGCCGGGAAAAACTATTGGATATCAGAGCGGCGGTAACTCACCAGCATTACGACCAGGAATATGACTTTACCGAAGCAGATCCTTTGTTGCTCTCCCCAGGGCAATTGAACTGATTCCAGCGGCTGACCCAAAACATCGCCGGCGGAGGAGAGGCACTCGAAGCGGCCTGCTGGTTCGACTTAGGAGGCACGCACACCACCCACCACTTCCAAGTATACTACTCGCTAATGTTCAGTCTCTGGTTAACAAGCTCGACGAGCTCCGGGCAAGGATTCCTTTCCAGAGAGACATCAAGGCTTGTAACATACTTTGTTTCACGGAAACATGGCTCTCTGGGGATATTCTGTTGAAATCGGTCCAGCCAGATGGGTTCTCAGTTCATTGCGCAGACAGGAATAAATATCTCTCTGGGAAGCAGAAGGGCGGAGGTGTGTGTTTCATGATTAACGACTCATGGTGTAATTGTAGTAGCATACAGGAACTCAAGTCCTTCTGTTCACCCAACCTAGAATACCTCACAATCAAATACCGACCGTATTATCTCCCAAGATAATGTTCTTCGGTTATAGTCACGGCCGTGTATATCCCCCCTGAAGCCGATACCACGACGGCCCTCAAAGAACTTCACTGGACTTTATGCAAACTCGAAACCACATATCCTGAGGCTGCATTTATTGTAGCCGGGGATTTTAACAAAGCAAATTTGAGGATTAGGCTGCTGAAGTTCTATCAACATATCGACTGTTGTACTCGCGCTGCTAAAATCCTCAACCATTGCTATTCGAACTTCCGGGATGGTTATAAGGCCCTCCCCTGCCCTCCTTTCGGCAAATCTGACCACGTCTCCATTTTGCTCCTCCCTTCCTATAGGCAGAACCTCAAACAGGAAGTACCCGTGCTAAGGACTATTCACTGCTGGTCTGACAAATCGGAATCCACACTTCAAGATTGTTTTGATCACGCGGACCGGGATATGTTCCGGGTAGCATGCGAAAATAATTTAGACGAATACACTGAAACTGTGACTGAGTTTATCAGGAAGTGTATAGGTGATGTTGTGCCAACTGTGACTATTAAAACCTACCCTAACCAGAAACCATGGATAGATGGCAGCATTCGCGCAAAACACAAGACTTATGTGGCAGGGTCTACAAACAATCACGGACTACAAAAGGAAAACCAGCCATGTCATTGACACCGACGTCTCGCTTCCAGACAAGCTAAACACCTTTGCCTGCTTTGAGGATAACACAGTGCCACCGACGAGGCCCAATACCAAGGACTGTAGCCTCTCATTCTCCGTGGCCGACGTGAGTAAGACATTTAAGCATGTTAACCCCCGCAAGGCTACCGGCCCAGACGGCATCCCTAGCCGTGTCCTCAGAGCATGCGCAGACCAGCTGGCTGGTGTGTTTATGGACATATTTCATCTCTCCCTTTCCCAGTCTGCTGTTCCCACATAGTTCAAGATGGCCACCATTGTTCCTGTACCCAAGAAAGCAAAGGTAACTGAACTAAATGACTATCGCCCCGTAGCACTCACCTCTGTCATCATGAAGTGCTTTGAGAGACTAGTCAAGGATCATATCACCTCTACCTTACCAGTCACCCTAGACCAACTTCAATTTGCTTACCGCCCCAATAGATCCACAGACGATGCAATCGCCATCACACTGGCCTATCCCATCTGGACAAGAGGAATACCTATGTAAGAATGCCTTTCATTGACTATAGCTCAGCATTCAACACCATAGTACCCTCCAAGCTCATCATTAAGCTCGAGGCCCTGGGTCTGAACCCCACCCTGTGCAACTGTGTCCTGGACTTCCTGGCGGGCCGCCCCCCAGGTGGTGAAGGTAGGAAACAACATCTGCACTTCGCTGATCCTCAACACTGGGGCCCCACAAGGGTGCGTGCTTAGCCCCCTCCTGTACTCCCTGTTCACCCATGACTGCGTGGCCAAGCACGCCTACAACTCAATCATCAAGTTTGCAAACGACACAACAGTAGTAGGCTTGATTACCAACAATGACGAGACCGCCTACAGGGAGGAGGTGAGTGCTCTGGGAGTGTGGTGCCAGGAAAATAACCTCTCACTCAATGTCAACAAAACAAAGGAGATGATTGTGGACTTCAGGATACAGCAGAGGATGCACCCCCCTATCCACATCGACAGGACCGCAGTGGAGAAAGTGGAAAGCTTCAAGTTCCTTGGCGTACACATCACTGACAAACTGAAATGGTCTACCCACACAGACATTGTGGCGAAGAAGGCGCAACAGAGCCTCTTCAACCTCAGGAGGCTGAAGAAATTTGGCTTGGCACCTAAAACCCTAACAAACTTTTACAGATGCACAATTGAGAGCATCCTGTCGGGCTGTATCACCGCCTGGTACAGCAACTGCACCGCCCAAAAAGATCATCAAGGACATCAACCACCTGAGCCGCTGCCTGTTCACCCCGCTATCATCCAGAAGGCGAGGTCAGTACAGGTGCATCAAAGCTGGGACCGAGAGAAGGAAAAACAGCCTCTATCTCAAGGCCATCAGACTATTAAATAGCCATCACTAGCACATTAGAGGCTGCTGCTGCCTATTGAAATCGCTGGCCACTTTAAGAAATGGAACACTAGTCACTTTAATAATGTTTACATATCTTGCACTAC
Source organism: Coregonus lavaretus (assembly GCF_964263955.1). NCBI lineage: Eukaryota > Metazoa > Chordata > Actinopteri > Salmoniformes > Salmonidae > Coregonus > Coregonus lavaretus. The sequence continues at coordinate 23,157,597 of NC_140023.1, forward strand.
TCATCTTATATGTATATACTGTATTCTATTCTATAATATTCTACTGTATCTTAGTCCATGCCACTCTGTCATTGCTTGTCCATATATGTACAGTGGGGAAAAAAAGTATTTAGCCAGCCACCAATTGTGCAAGTTCTCCCACTTAAAAAGATGAGAGAGGCCTGTAATTTTCATCATAGGTACACGTCAACTATGACAGACAAATTGAGAAAAAATTATCCAGAAAATCACATTGTAGGATTTTTAATGAATTTATTTGCAAATTATGGTGGAAAATAAGTATTTGGTCACCTACAAACAAGCAAGATTTCTGGCTCTCACAGACCTGTAACGTCTTCTTTAAGAGGCTCCTCTGTCCTCCACTCGTTACCTGTATTAATGGCACCTGTTTGAAGTTGTTATCAGTATAAAAGACACCTGTCCACAACCTCAAACAGTCACACTCCAAATTCCACTATGGCCAAGACCAAAGAGCTGTCAAAGGACACCAGAAACAAAATTGTAGACCTGCACCAGGCTGGGAAGACTGAATCTGCAACAGGTAAGCAGCTTGGTTTAAAGAAATCAACTGTGGGAGCAATTATTAGGAAATGGAAGACATACAAGACCACTGATAATCTCCCTCGATCTGGGGCTCCACGCAAAATCTCACCCCGTGGGGTCAAAATGATCACAAGAACAGTGAGCAAAAATCCCAGAACCACACAGGGGGACCTAGTGAATGACCTGCAGAGAGCTGGGACCAAAGTAACAAAGCCTACCATCAGTAACACACTACGCCGCCAGGGACTCAAATCCTGCAGTGCAAGACGTGTCCCCCTGCTTAAGCCAGAACATGTCCAGGCCCGTCTGAAGTTGCTAGAGTGCATTTGGATGATCCAGAAGAGGATTGGGAGAATGTCATATGGTCAGATGAAACCAAAATAGAACTTTTTGGTAAAAACTCAACTCGTCGTGTTTGGAGGACAAAGAATGCTGAGTTGCATCCAAAGAACACCATACCTACTGTGAAGCATGGGGGTGGAAACATCATGCTTTGGGGCTGTTTTTCTGCAAAGGGACCAGGACGACTGATCCGTGTAAAGGAAAGAATGAATGGGGCCATGTATCGTGAGATTTTGAGTGAAAACCTCCTTCCATCAGCAAGGGCATTGAAGATGAAACGTGACTGGGTCTTTCAGCATGACAATGATCCCAAACACACCGCCCGGGCAACGAAGGAGTGGCTTCGTAAGAAGCATTTCAAGGTCCTGGAGTGGCCTAGCCAGTCTCCAGATCTCAACCCCATAGAAAATATTTGGAGGGAGTTGAAAGTCCGTGTTGCCCAGCGACAGCCCCAAAACATCACTGCTCTAGAGGAGATCTGCATGGAGGAATGGGCCAAAATACCAGCAACAGTGTGTGAAAACCTTGTGAAGACTTACAGAAAACGTTTGACCTGTGTCATTGCCAACAAAGGGTACATAACAAAGTATTGAGAAACTTTTGTTATTGACCAAATACTTATTTTCCACCATAATTTGCAAATAAATTCATAAAAAATCCTACAATGTGATTTTCTGGATATTTTTTTTCTAATTTTGTCTGTCATAGTTGACGTGTACCTATGATGAAAATTACAGGCCTCTCTCATATTTTTAAGTGGGAGAACTTGCACAATTGGTGGCTGACTAAATACTTTTTTCCCCCACTGTATATATTCTTAAATTCCATTCCTTACTAGATTTGTGTGTATTGGGTAAATGTTGTGAAATTGTTAGATATTACTTGTTAGATATTACTGCACTGTCGGAGCTAGAAGCACAAGCATTTCGCTACACCCGCAATAACATCTGCTAAACACATGTATGTGAAAAATATATTTTGATTTGATGAGGTAATGCATTTCAATTAACAGGTATGCCTTGTTAATTTGTGGAATGTATTTATTTATAACTCAAATAAGCAACGAGAAACGACAGTCCATCATTACTTTAAGACATGAAGGTCAGTCAATACGGAAAACTGAAAGAACTTTGAAAGTTTCTTCAAGTGCAGTCGCAAAAACCATCAAGCGCTATGATGATACTGGCACTCATGAGGACCGCCACAGGAATGGAAGACCCAGAGTTACCTCTGCTGCAGAGGATTAGTTCATTAGAGTTACCAGCCTCAGAAATTGCAGCCCAAATAAATGCTTCACAGAGTTCAATTAACAGACACATCTCAACATCAACTTTTCAGAGGGGACTGTGTGAATCAGGCCTTCATGGTCGAATTGCTGCAAAGAAACCACTACTAAAGTACACCAATAAGAAGAAGAGACCTGCTTGGGCCAAGAAACACGATCAATGGACATTAGACTGGTGGAAATCTGTCCTCTGGTCTGGAGTCCAAATTGGAGATTTCTGGTTCCAACCGCTGTGTAGGTGAACGGATGCTCGCCGTGTGTGTAGTTCCCACCGTGAAGCATGGAGGAGGAGGTGTGGGGGTGCTTTGCTGGTGACATTGTCTGTTATTTATTTAGAATTCAAGGCAGACTTAACCAGCATGGCTACCACAGCATTCTGCAGCGATATGCCATCCCATCTGAATGGGGTTAGTGGGACTATCATTTGTTTTTCAACAGGACAATGACCCAACACACCTCCAGGCTGTGTAAGGACTATTTTACCAAGAAGGGGAGTGATGGAGTGCTGCATCAGATGACCTGGCCTCCACGATCACCCAACCTCTAACCAATTGAGATGGTTTGGGATGAGTTGGACCGCAGAATGAAGGAAAAGCAGCCAACAAGTGCTCAGCATATGTGGGAACTCCTTCAAGACTGTTGGAAAAGCATTCCAGGTGAAGCTGGTTGAGAGAATGCCAAGAGTGTGCAAAGCTGTCATCAAGGCAAAGGGTGGCTACTTTGAAGAATCTAAAATCTATTTTGATTTGTTTAACACTTTTTTGGTTTCTACACGATTCCATATGTGTTATTTCATAGTTTTGATATCTTCACTATTATTATACAATGTAGAAAATAGTAAAAACAAAGAAAAACCCTTGAATGAGAAGGTGTGTCCGGATACAACAGCCTTCTTTGTGTTCTCTTTTCGATTCCCTCTGCATAAAAAAAGCTGCGTTAGAAAGGATTACCTACACATACTGACCAGCTCATATTATAGACAGAAGCAAGCGCGCTACATGGCAGATCAATTCGAACTCATCTCTCGGCATGTCCAGCACATTCATTATCTCAGCCAATCATGGCTAGCGGGAAGGTTGCTCTCTTTTTCCTTGGCTAAACCAACTAGGCTCGTAATTTAACAATTGTATTCATATTTACAGATGGCGTACAAGTTTGTTATTAAGGCACATGAAAGTTAACATGTTCCAGAAGGCATTTCTTCCAAAAAAAGCATAATAAAAAAAATCATCAAATGGCGCTCCTGTGAAGTAGTGACGCGCGACATACGCCTAGTTTCCTGAAATGAGTCATACAGTGAGGGAAAAAAGTATTTGATCCCCTGCTGATTTTGTAAGTTTGCCCACTGACAAAGACATGATCAGTCTATAATTTTAATGGTAGGTTTATTTGAACAGTGAGGGACAGAATAACAACAACAAAATCCAGAAAAACGCATGTCAGAAATGTTATAAATTGATTTGCATTTTAATGAGGGAAATAAGTATTTGACCCCTCTGCAAAACATGACTTAGTACTTTGGGCAAAACCCTTGTTGGCAATCACAGAGGTCAGACGTTTCTTGTAGTTGGCCACCAGGTTTGCACACATCTCAGGAGGGATTTTGTCCCACTCCTCTTTGCAGATCTTCTCCAAGTCATTATAGTTTTGAGGCTGACGTTTGGCAACTCGAACCTTCAGCTCCTTCCACAGATTTTCTATGGGATTAAAATGTCTTTGTCAGTGGGAAAACGTACAAAATCAGCAGGGGATCAAATATTTTTTTCCCTCACTGTATATCCATAGTAAAACGAGTCCTATATCGACATAACCTGAAAGGCCACTCAGCAAGGAAGAAGCCACTGCTCCAAAACCGCCATAAAAAAGCCAGCCTACGGTTTGCAACTGCACATGGGGACAAAGATCGTACTTTCTGGAGAAACAACTGAGGAAACGAAAATAGAACTGCTTGGCCATAATGACCATCGTTATGTTTGGAGGAAAAAGGGGGTGCCTTGCAAGCCGAAGCATCATGCTGTGGGGGTGCTTTGCTGTAGGAGGGACTGGTGCACTTCACAAAATAGATAGCATCATGAGGAAGGAAAATGATGTGGATATATTGAAGCAACATCTCAAGACATCAGTCAGGAAGTTAAAGCTTGGTCGCAAATGGGTCTTCCAAATGGACAATGACCCCAAGCATACTTCCAAAGTTGTGGCAAAATGGCTTAAGGTCAACAAAGTCAAGGTGTTGGAGTGGCCATCACAAAGCCCTGACCTCAATCCTATAGAAAATCTGTGGGCAGAACTGAAAAAGCGTGTGTGAGCAAGGATGCCTACAAACCTGACTCAGTTTCACCAGCTCTGTCAGGAGGAATGGGCCAAAATTCACCCAACTTATTGTGGGAAGCTTGTGGAAGGCTACCCTAAACGTTTGACCCAAGTTAAACAATTTAAAGGCAATGCTACCAAATACTACTTGAGTGTATGTAAACTTCTGACCCACTAGGAATGTGATGAAAGAAATAAAAGCTGAAATAAATCATTCTCTCTACTATTATTCTGACATTTCACATTCTTAAAATAAAGTGGTGATCCTAACTGACCTAAAACAGGAAATGTTTACTAGGATTAAATGTCAGGGATTGTGAAAAACTGAGTTTAAATGTATTTTGCTAAGGTGTATGTAAACTTCCGACATCTTCAACTGTATGTACACTACCAGTTAAAAGTTTGGACACACCTACTCATTCAAGGGTTTTTCTTTATTTTTACTATTTTTTACATTGTAGAATAATAGTGAAGACATCAAAACTATGAAATAACACATATGGAATCATGTAGTAACCAAAAAAGTGTTAAACAAATCAAAATATATTTCATATTAGAGGTTTTTCAAATAGCCACCCTTTGCCTTGATGACAGCTTTGCACACTCTTGGCAACTTTTGACTGGTACTGTATGTATGTATGTATGTGTATGGAGCATAATGTATCTACAGTTTTATTCACATGTTTTCAAGTACTGGTGACAAATAATGCATTCTGATTATTGCATAGATTGTAATGGACACCTATGATGTGTGCAAAATACTTTTTTGGTATTTTGTTGTACATATTATGATGAGCTAATGCTACGCTATTTGCCAGTTATGTGTGGCACCATGTTTGTTGACATTATACAATGCATTCTGGGTGTCAAGTAAACGTCTGTCAGACCAAAGATAATAATAATAATAATAATATGCCATTTAGCAGACGCTTTTATCCAAAGCGACTTACAGTCATGCGTGCATACATTTTTGTGTATGGGTGGTCCTGGGGATCGAACCCACTACCTTGGCGTTACAAGCGCCGTGCTCTACCAGCTGAGCTACATAGGACCACGATGTTATAATGAGGTGAAGGAATGGTTCACTTATCTTTCGAGTAAACTTCCGGAAGTGAATGATCGTAGACGACACACCCCCTTCAACAGACCAAACTCATCTTGTCTCTATTATCTTTGGTTGATGCAAAAAAAATAACATGGTGGCGCGATCAAACTACCCGTCGTCGGATTACTTTTGATTTCTAGAAAGTGTTTTACTCAATTATTTCTTTCAATGTTGAGCTCAACCGTGAAATAGTAATTGCTATTAGCTAATTCATATTGTGGTTTATGTCAACCGAGAGTTCTCTATATATGACCGCTTGTGTTACGTCAATCTTTCCTCAGTTAGCTCTAGGACTAATGTAGCCTACATTTCCGATTTGGATGATTTTGTATGATGTTGCTACTTCTGTGCATGTCTGAGCATTGCATCCGAAAATAAATAAACTGGTCACATTCAGGACATAACTTTGTAAGGACTGTGTTTGTGCAAAATGTTTCTGTGAAAGAAAAACAATGTGGCTAGCTCAAATGTTGACTGTTGCGTCAATCGAAACTGGATGTTCTAAGTAAGCGTTCTAATCAAACCGGTTTGATCATATGTTGCAGGGACCACTGTAGAATGATCATACCCGGTTTGTTGGTACGTGTGAAAAGGTTAAGATCAGCGGAAAATTGCACACAATAGTTATACTTACCTGCACCATTCTTCCTAGTAGGCCCGCTGTTGCCCGTCACTGAGAGTACACCTGTACAAGGAAACTGTAGATAATAAATCAGATTAAATTGTATTTGTCACATGTGCTGAATACAACAGGTGTAGATCTTACCGTGAAATGCTTACTTACAAGCTCTTAACCAACAATGCAGTTCAATAAATAGTTTATTTAGTAAATATTTTCTTAACTGTAAGGTATTTATTTTTTAAAGTAACACAATAAAATAACATTAACGAGGCTATATACCGGGGGTACCGGTACCGAGTCAATGTGCAGGGGTACAGGTTAGTTGAGGTAATTTGTACATGTAGGTAGGGGTAAAGTGACTATGCATAGATAATAAACAGCGAGAAGCAGCAGTGTAAAAACAAAGGGGAGGTGGGTCAATGTAAATAGTCCGGTTGGCCATTTGATTCATTGTTCAGCAGTCTTATGGCTTGGGGGTAGAAGCTCTTTAGGAGCCTTTTGGACCTAGACTTGGCGCGCTGGTACCGCTTGCCACGCGGCAGCAGAAAGAACAGTCTATGACTTTGGTGACTGGAGTCTTTGACCATTTTTTTGGGCCTTCCTCTGACACTGCCTAGTGTATAGGTCCTGGATGGCAGGAAGCTTGGCCCCAGTGGTGTACTACCCTCTGTAGCGCCTTACGGTCGGATGCCGAGCAGTTGCCATACTAGGCGACCAGCCCCTGTTCGGCCCTCCTTTTCCTGTAGTCCACGATAAGCTCCTTTGTCTTGTCTAGATTAGTAAAGCTCAGCAAAGTCAAAGGTTCCACTTGTAACATCTACTGTACTGAGTACTGATCGTGTTTGCACCTTCACAAAACAATGTCTGACAATCATTTTGTGCGTAGCCTATGTCCTATGGCTTCCATTCCTGTTTGTGAATGGAAGAAAAGCAAGTTGCTGCTATCGCTTTAATTGGCATAGTTCGATTGTACTCTCACGTAGCCCGGCAAAGCAATGGCATTGCTTAGAGGGAAAAGCCTTTGTTAGTTGTTTCACTTTGTCATTTCAATTTTTTGCAATCATTGCAGGTGCAATTATGAAGTTTTATTTTACTCCACCCTCTTTGTTTGTGTATTGTTGGAAAGACGCACTTGCCTAGTGGCCTTTTGGGAAGCTTCTTTATGAGAGTGATGCTTCCTTTTAATACAAATAAGTTATTTTTGTAGAGGTGATCTAAGGTTAAGAGCCTCAACCTGTGAAGTCATTGACTTGCCTCCCTCTGCTATTTTAGTCTAAAGGGTGACAAATCATTTATCAATTCAACAATCCTAGAATAATAATTATTTGGTGGGTGCTTATATTTGGCCTATTTCACACTTGTATATCCCCACAGTTGGGGTCAGAGCCAGGGGCAGCCACTATTAACGTCGTCCTTGGAGCAAAATCGGCTAAGTGCCTTGCTCAAGGGCACAGTGGCCGATTTTTCACCTTGTCGGCTCTGGGAATCGAACCAGCAACCTTTTGGTTACTGGCCAAACGTTCTAACCTTGAGGAATACCTGGCAACCGTATGCGAAAACTACCTGTAGTTGCAATTGAAAGCCTGAAGGGACAAATTACTTATCAATTCACAAGCCTGCTGGAGCTCCATTAAAGAAAACAGCCTTTAGTTGTGATTCTCAATATAGCCTAGTATTAACATAAAAGAGAAAGAAAAGGCACAGCATTATTTATGGCTTACATAGCCTGCACATAACGTCACAGTCCACCGGTAACAATTTCACTTAGTTGTTACTGTTATGCTGTCATGCGTTTGTTATATTGGGCAGGTTCTGCGCCACAGCAAACAGCAAGAGGGCATGAGTTGGCATCTCTTGGCCTGATCACAGGAAAGTGGCATCACTTGAGAGAGAGTTGAGAGTAGTAGAGGCGTGGGAAGCATGGGAATAGAGATGTCTTTGAGAGGCCTGTACCCCAGCAAGGCTCTGTCTGGAGGCCACGAGAATCTATACTCTCTTTATTCAGTCTTAAGTATATGGCATTTACAAGTACATTAATTTGGTGCCAAGGTTAAAGTAGCATTACATCAAAGTACAGGTCAACTTTTGCATCATGTTTAGGCCTGTATTACACTAATTAGTGTGTGCTCTACACATACAGTGTGATTAAAAACATTGGACGCAGAGGATCGGTGATGATTGGTGGCCATATTTTTATTGATTTATTTTATTTAACCTTTATTTAACTAGACAAGTCAGTTAAGAACAAATTCTTATTTACAATGACGGCCTACACCGGCCAAACCCGGACGACGCTGGGCCAATTGTGCGCCGCCCTATGTGACTCCCAATCACGGCCGGTTGTGATACAGCCTGGAATCGAACCGGGGGTCTGTAGTGACACCTCAAGCACTGAGATGGAGTGCCTTAGACCGCTGCGCCACTCGGGAGCACTAAAAGTATTAAGTACTGTCACTGTGTCATCAAAGCAGTTAGAGCAAATGTCTTTCATCCTTCATCTCATTTAAGCTTTTGCAAATATGCTCCACAACCACTGTGATAGCATGACAACATTACTGGAATGTTGTATGTATTCAGGGAGGGTATCAATCAACGGAGCCAGTGCTGAAAATGTCCCATTGGCCCCTTGAAGATTTAAGCGGTCACATGTTTTTTGTATTACACTATGCTTACCCAAATCTGAGCCTTGAAGACGAGTAGAATGGTCTATCTCAAAATGTTCATCCATCATCCTTCTCAACTTTTTAAGTTACCAGCCGCCACTGTAGTAGGCCTCCTCTTGTCTTACCCTTTCCCCTCGTCCCCTAACTAGACCTGGATCAAACTGGCACGGCACACAGTCAAGTTGGAGACGGCCCTGTGTGTGTGTGTGTGTGTGTGTGTGTGTGTGTGTTTTTCTTTACACAGTGTTGAAATAGCACCACAGGCCCTGTGATGTTTTTTTTTCTATCTGTAAATGGAGGGAGGATAATGATGGTATCTAAACACACACACACATAAATGCATCCTGTTTTTTTTCTGTCTCAACTCCAGTGATTCATGGGCCATGGAATGGCGTGACAGTAATGCGCTGATCACTCAGTACTACGTGTTGCTGCCTCTCTCACCACTTTTCATTGAGTAAACAAGCGCAGGGAGGGAAAGCGAGGGAGAGGGCTGAATGAATCAAAGGGCAAACGGATGAATGACAGGACAAGTGAATGAATCGGTATACGAACAAATGAATGAATGAACGCATCAGGGGGTTCTCTCCCCTAAGGATCTAGATAAATGTTGAGAATCACTCAATGTCCTACAGGGTTCTACACTAACTTTTTAAGTTGGTGGCACCAGCACATGATTTTGGTTGCACCAATTATTTTTATAAAATAATTTATAATGACGTGGCCTGTGTCCCATAATGTGCCTGTGGGGAAAAAAAGTATTTAGTCAGCCACCAATTGTGCAAGTTCTCCCACTTAAAAAGATGAGAGAGGCCTGTAATTTTTATCATAGGTACACGTCAACTATGACAGACAAATTGAGAAATTTCTTTCCAGAAAATCACATTGTAGGATTTTTAATGAATTTATTTGCAAATTATGGTGGAAAATAAGTATTTGGTCACCTACAAACAAGCAAGATTTCTGGCTCTCACAGACCTGTAACTTCTTCTTTAAGAGGCTCCTCTGTCCTCCACTCGTTACCTGTATTAATGGCACCTGTTTGAAGTTGTTATCAGTATAAAAGACACCTGTCCACAACCTCAAACAGTCACACTCCAAACTCCACTATGGCCAAGACCAAAGAGCTGTCAAAGGACACCAGAAACAAAATTGTAGACCTGCACCAGGCTGGGAAGACTGAATCTGCAATAGGTAAGCAGCTTGGTTTGAAGAAATCAACTGTGGGAGCAATTATTAGGAAATGGAAGACATACACTGATAATCTCCCTCGATCTGGGGCTCCACGCAAGATCTCACCCCGTGGGGTCAAAATGATCACAAGAACGGTGAGCAAAAATCCCAGAACCACACGGGGGGACCTAGTGAATGACCTGCAGAGAGCTGGGACCAAAGTAACAAAGCCTACCATCAGTAACACACTACGCCGCCAGGGACTCAAATCCTGCAGTGCCAGACGTGTCCCCCTGCTTAAGCCAGTACATGTCCAGGCCCGTCTGAAGTTTGCTAGAGTGCATTTGGATGATCCAGAAGAGGATTGGGAGAATGTCATATGGTCAGATGAAACCAAAATAGAACTTTTTGGTAAAAACTCAACTCGTCGTGTTTGGAGGACAAAGAATGCTGAGTTGCATCCAAAGAACACCATACCTACTGTGAAGCATGGGGGTGGAAACATCATGCTTTGGGGCTGTTTTTCTGCAAAGGGACCAGGACGACTGATCCGTGTAAAGGAAAGAATGAATGGGGCCATATATCGTGAGATTTTGAGTGAAAACCTCCTTCCATCAGCAAGGGCATTGAAGATGAAACGTGGCTGGGTCTTTCAGCATGACAATGATCCCAAACACACCGCCCGGGCAACGAAGGAGTGGCTTCGTAAGAAGCATTTCAAGGTCCTGGAGTGGCCTAGCCAGTCTCCATATCTCAACCCCATAGAACATTTTTGGAGGGAGTTGAAAGTCCGTGTTGCCCAGCGACAGCCCCAAAACATCACTGCTCTAGAGGGGATCTGCATGGAGGAATGGGCCAAAATACCAGCAACAGTGTGTGAAAACCTTGTGAAGACTTACAGAAAACGTTTGACTGTGTCATTGCCAACAAAGGGTATATAACAAAATATTGAGAAACTTTTGTTATTGACCAAATACTTATTTTCCACCATAATTTGCAAATAAATTCATAAAAAATCCTACAATGTGATTTTCAGGATTTTTTTCCCTCATTTTGTCTGTCATAGTTGACGTGTATTGGTGGCTGACTAAATACTTTTTCCCCCCACTGTATATAGAACTAAGCTAATAATGGCTAGCCATATTTTAAATTAGCATGCTCTTGTCTTCTTACATTGATTTGGATACTGTAACAGCAAAGAAAATAGACTTAAATAAAGTGCTAAATGTATTTATAGCAGATTTCAAAGTGCCATGTGTTCTTTTCTGCAGAATTGGAAAAAACAATACTTTATACCAAAATGATACACGGCAAAAAAATTGTTACACGCCGTGAAACTCTGAAATCCTGCAGCGCCCGCAAGGTCCCCCTGCTCAAAAAAGCACATATACAGGGCCGTCTGAAGTTTGCCAATGAACATCTGAATGATTCAGAGGAGAACTGGGTGAAAGTGTTGTGGTCAGATGAGACCAAAATCGAGCTCTTTGGCATCAACTCAATTCGCTCTGTTTGGAGGAGGAGGAATGCTGCATATGACACCAAGAACACCATCCCCACCGTCAAACATGGAGGTGGAAACATTATGCTTTGGGGGTGTTTTTCTGCTAAGGGGACAGGACAACTTCACCGCATCAAAGGGACGATGGACGGGGCCATGTACATGTACAGATCTTGGGTGAGAACCTCCTTTCCTCAGCCAGGGCATTGAAAATGTGTCGTGGATGGGTATTCCAGCATGACAATGACCCAAAACACATGGCCAAGGCAGCAAAGGAGTGGCTCAAGAAGAAGCACATTAAGGTCCTGGAGTGGCCTAGCCAGTCTCCAGACCTTAACCTCATAGATAATTTGTGGAGGGAGCTGAAGGTGTGAGTTGCCAAACGTCAGCCTCGAAACCTTAATGACTTGGAGAAGATTGAGTGGGACAAAATCCCTACTGAGATGTGTGCAAACCTGGTGGCCAACTACAAGAAACGTCTGACCTCTGTGATTGCCAACAAGGGTTTTGCCACCAAGTACTAAGTCATGTTTTGCAAAGGGGTCAAATACTTATTTCCCTCATTAAAATGCAAATCAATTTATAACATTTTTGACATGCGTTTTTCTGGATTTTGTTGTTGTTATTCTGTCTCTCACTGTTCAAATAAACCTACAATTAAAATTATAGACTGATCATTTCTTTGTCAGTGGGCAAACGTACAAAATCAGCAGAGGATCAAATACTTTTTTCCCTCACTGTATGCATTAACACTTTACATTTAAAAAAATCAGAATTGCCTCCTGAGTGGCGCAGCGGTCTAAGGCACTGCATCGATGCAGTTCTTGAGGCGTCACTACAGGCCCGGGTTCGATCCCAGGCTGTCTTTCAACTGGCCGTGACCGGAAGTCCCATAGGGCGGCGCACAATTGGTTCAGCATAGTCCGGGTTAGGAGAGGGTTTGGCCGGGGGGGGGCTTTACTTGGCTCATCGTGCTCTAGCCTCTCCTTGTGGCGGGCCGGGCGCCTGCAGGCTGACTTCGGTCGTCAGTTGAACAGTGTTTCCTCCGACACATTGGTGCGGCTGGCTTCCGGGTTATGCGGGCGGGTGTTTGTCGGGTCATGTTTCGGAGGACGCATGACTCGACCTTCGCCTCTCCCGAGCCCGTTTGGGAGTTGCAGCGATGAGACAAGATCGTAATTGAAATTGGGAGAAAAAGGGGGTAAAATACCCAAAAAATGAATGACAGAATAATGGCATTACCTGACTAAATAGACAACATGCTCCCAACACAAACACACTAATGAAGTTTGTCCATGTGGTAGCTAGTCAGTCTTGCCATTTTAGATGTTGAAGAGTTATTGAGGGGTTACTGTATCATGTTTTAAAATGAGAAAGTGACCAAAAACCGGGTTCAATATGTAATGGAATGCTTTAAATGCAAAACCAAGTTGAAGCCAACATTCGATGTTGTCTTGTTCATAATATCCGCACATAGTTTTACACAACAAGCGCAATAGACTACCGCAACAGATGCAACGGAAAACAAACCAAAGCGAATATGTCTCATAAAAACTGATTAGAAATGAAATCACAGAGAAGTATATTGGAGTAGTAGAACTTATAAATAAGCTACAATGCCTTTTTAAGGACCAACGAGCCTAGAGGAAATGTATGATTATCAAGGTAGGCTATTCCATGATGACTGAATTGTGCATCGCAAATATTCAACTAAGACTTTGAACTTTTTAAATACCTGGTTTGCGTACCCATTCTTAACTTAGCATTTACTGGTAGATATAACTTTGAACATATTTCTTACTGCTTTCCTACCTCTACCGCTGTCGGTCTTTGCTCCACGCAACAACCAGCTGTTTGATAGCTGCACGCTCTCTCTGCCAGACTCTCTGTCTGTAGGCTATATACGTGCATCGCGCATGTAATAATAAATAATCAACATAAAGAACAGACACCTGTATTTGAGGAGTTTCTCCCATTCTTCTCTGCAGGTCCTCTCAAGCTCTGTCAGGTTGAATGGGGAGTGTGGCTGCACAGCTATTTTCAGGTCTCTCCAGAGATGTTCGATCGGGTTCAAGTCCGGGCTCTGGCTGGGCCACTCAAGAACATTCAGAGACTTGTCCCGAAGCCACTCCTGCGTTGTCTTGGCTGTGTGCTTAGGGTCGTTGTCCTGTTGGTGCGTCCAGACGTGACTCTTGGCATTCAGGCCAAAGAGTTCAATCTTGGTTTCATCAGACCAGAGAATCTTGTTTCTCATGGTCTGAGAGTCCTTTAGGTGCCTTTTGGCAAACTCCAAGCGGGTTATCGTGCCTTTTACTGAGGAGTTGTTTCCATCTGGCCACTCTACCATAAAGGCCTGATTGGTGGTGCTGCAGAGATGGTTGTCCTTCTGGAAGGTTCTCCCATCTCCACACAGAGGAACTCTGGAGCTCTGTCAGAGTGACCATCGGGTTCTTGGTCACCTCCCTGACCAAGGCGCTTCTCCCCTGATTGCTCAGTTTGGCCGGGCAGCCAGCTCTAGGAAGAGTCTTGGTGGTTCCAAACTTCTTCCATTTAAGAATGATGGAGGCCACTTTGTTCTTGGGTACCCTTCCCCAGATCTGTGCATCGACACAATCCTGTCTCGATGCTCTATGGACAATTCCTTCGACCTCATGGCATGTTTTTTTCTCTGACATGCACTGGCAACTGTGGGACCTTATATAGACAGGTGTGTGCCTTTCCAAATCATGTCCAATCAATTGAATTTACCACAGGTGGACTCCAATCAAGTTGTAGAAACATCTCAAGGATGATCAATGGAAACAGAATGAACCTGAGCTCAATTTCGAGTCTCATAGCAAAGGGTCTGAATACTTATGTAAATAACATTTTTTATTTTTTATTAATTTGCTAAAATTTCTAAAAACCTGTTCACTTCGTCATTATGGGGTATTGTGTGTAGATTGAGACATCTTAATCCATTTTAGAATAAGGCTGTAACGTAACAAAATGTGGAAAAAGTCAAGGGGTCTGAATACTTTCCGAATGCACTGTAAATGGGTTCAGCAGCAGCCTTTAGGTTTGGAGCTTACTCTGAGGTCACTGTGCAGAGACGGGATTAGGAACCTGGGTTTGTAAACAAGGCAACAGCTCCAGATCTCAGGAACACCAATGGCCAGTGACCTGTACCCTCTTTGTTTGTTGCCCCCCCATTTTTGTTTGACATTTTTTAATTAAATGATTAACATGTTGTGTTACCCAAATTGGGTAAGACTTGTTAAATACAAGATTATTTCTTTTAGAATTAATGTCATGTAGTGAAACACTGTCGGGCTTTTCACTGTGTGTTGTATGAGTAAGTGAATGGGCCAGATTCTTGGCTAGGGCCGCAGTTTGTTTGCTTTCTTATGCTGAGTGGTGTGTGTGGACAGATTAAGAGCTGTGTTCTCGAGCAAATGGAGGCATTAAAGCAACAAGCAGGGGGAGTCTGAGCTAACATGCTGGGCTCGTTGGCCACACAAATGGCAGAGGAGAGATTGACAGCAGCATAATCCCTACATAAAGCATGACTGGGTGCGTTTCCATTTTTACTGAGTGGTCCAATTAGATTGGAAAATGGGGAAAATAGGCCAATAGGCCTACAGCCATGATATTCTTGCTTTGCATAGACTTTTGGTTGTCTATTTCAAGACAACTAGTGACACACTATCCCTGAAGTTTTAGATGTTGGATTTTCTTCTGAACTTTTCTTAGGCATTGGGTAGGCGGTCTCTGACAAGGTTGGTATAGGCAGCCTAAGTAGGAGACCGAAGCATTCCATCATTGCTTAGTTATGATGTTACAATGTCATTGGATTTTACTGCCTGCCCTTTGGAGAAGCAGTGTTGCTGTTTTCCTGCAAACACATACTGTACTTTTGGCTCATCTGGCACAGACTTAAAGCTGCAATATGTACCAAATTCACATAGAAATGTGAGTTAAAGATCTGTCATTCTCAATGAAAGCAATTCTAAGAAGCCGTAGATATGCTCTATGTGCACTTTCTATGCTTCCCGTTATTAAGTTTTGTTTTTTACTTTCGGTTTATACACCAGCTTCAAACAGCTGAAATTACAATATTTTTGGGTAAGGGAAATATTTTTCACACCGGTTTAGACGGTACAATGATTCTCTACACTATGCTTGCTTGTTTTGTCACATAAACTGAAATTAGGCAAACTAACTAAAAATTGCAACCAGGAAATGTCGGAGTGATTTCTGTATAGTGCATCTTAAAGAATCAGCTATTCGGGCCTGAGGTAAGTTGTGTGGGGTGGGAGGGATCTAAGATGGGGCCTCCAGCACCTGTTGTGAGCCCACGATGTGCCGGTCAGCGGCCTGCTCCAACACACCTCCCCCAAGCCCAGAACCATTGCTCGCAGATTCAAACGTTTCCTTAACCACAGATGACGCAGATGTAGCTGTTGCCTGCACTTAATGGAGGCCTTTAATGTTGTAACATTTTCACTTTCAGTCCTCCATTTCTTTTCATTTCTACCTGACTATGTCATTAATACACAGCTTTTTCATCTCCTCTACTCAAGTGTTAGCTGAGGGTGTTAGTATGTACTTACAGTAATTGAAAGGGAACTTTTTTGAAAGCGGTAAACCGGGGATTATTCAGGCACATTATGTGCCACGTCATGACCGAGACAAACAAGTCTCTCTGTGTTTGGTACCGGAAACCCTTCAGGTATCCGTGGTATGACGTCAAGACTTCTTAACTGCTAGCCAGCGTTTATACACAATTAAGTAACCCACTTGTGTAAACAAACGTGTTGCTGTTTGCGTGTAAACCAGCAGTTAATGTTAATCTGTTATTGACAGCATCTGGCAGAGAGGGGGTAATTAAAGGCACTTATTAACTAAGACTCACACTCTGAGTCATTACCAGAGGGATTCCTCTCCGTTTTAACCATCCACACTTTCAGTTTATCTTCCTCCCACTTAAGTTAACTATGAAAACACATGCCTAGGAAACTGAGAATATAGGCTGTGGTGCTAATGAATGCTTCCCCATGTGTTTCAGGTACATTACGGCTCTGACAGACTCTGAGGAAGAAGAGAAGAGTGAGGTTGATGAGAGTCAGGAGGAAGTGACAGTGATCGAGCCTCTGGACGAGTTCTCAGCCCTCCTGGAGAGGGTGGACGCTCTACACAATGGCACGGATGGAGACAAGAGGGAGTGCCTCCGCACCATGCTGGATAAGAGAACAGAGGTGGGCCACTTCAACCAACAGTCATAGTCTTTGGTTTGGATGTCCTAGGCCTAGAAGCAATGTCCAGGACTGCCGCGCAGAAGAAATGCCAGCCCGCGCAGCCAGAGACGCACAATATTTAAACTTTACTGAATATTTAAATGTAACAACCAAAACAAATCTTACTTTGCAAGATTGAGTTGGGTGACTTTGCTGTAGGCAACAGAGTAAAATTATATTGATAGGTAGCCTACGAGCCATCTTTCCATCACCCGAGGTTGCGAGTGGATGCGCTTTTCAGGTCAAAATGCAGAGCCACATGCACATTTGTTGTTATTCTTTGCTAGTTAGCAAGTTATTTGCCCAGGTAGGCTATAGCAAATTATTGGTCAGCAATGGGGGAGTGACTGCTTCCTACAAGAGCACACCACTTGTACATTTCTAGCTGTCTTTGAAAAGCAAGTCAGGTAAATAGCTTTTATATGTCTTAAAGGGGCTGTGTTGTGTTGTGGTACAGGCTTGAAAATGCAAAGAAGCAAATAGGCAGAGGGTAGCCTACATTCTTCTCTGATTCTCTGTATGGTAATAATATTGACTTTTATTTTGTAAAGTGGTTTCTTGCATCATACAACACAACACAATACAATACAATACATTCTCCAGTCACCTATTTGGCCCATGTTGTTACAGACCAAGTAGAAAATCTCTCCTACTTGTCAAAGGACAAGTGGCTAAAAAGGTTAAGATCAAGGCTATATCATAGAAATCAAAAGCTATTTCCATGTGGAAATGTTATTGGATTCATTTGCTCCATTGATTTTGTTGGAAGGCCACTCTGATAGATCTAAATTATGCTCAAATAGCCACCTTAGCTTATTGGCCACTGCCTGAAACTGTAACTTAAAGGGGTACAGCCTCAGTGTTCACAGTAAACGCGTGGTGGACGTTGCACAGAATTCTCACAACGTTCAACTTTCCGCTCACAAGACCTGAAATTTGCTCAATGCAGACAATAGTTAGAGGGAATATTGCATAGAAGAAATCTATATTTTTTTGCAATGCAACCAATGGAATAGTTCCAAAAGAGACAAAACGAATACTATTTGAATCCAAGTCTGAGCACTAGAGCTCCTCGGTGAAGCTTGCCTCCAAATGAAGGTCAATATGTGAAGTTTATTGACACAGACACTTCTCTTTTCTTCACAGTTTGGACAGAACACTACGTTCTTATGGCGACTAGTTCGGGCCTACGTGGATGTCCACGACATCACTACCAACCTAGAGCAGAAGAAGACCCATGCAGAGACTGGTAATAAACCACATACTGACCCCTTGATCCCCAGTATTCACACCATGTACCAAAGATTAGGGTTATACAATTCCAAACATTTCCCAAAATGCCAACGTTTCTATTTCCCAAAATTGCCTGTTTTTTCAGTGTCTGGAAATGTACAACCATAACAGTGATCCTAGCAGTTTCTGGTATTGGAGACATGTAAGTTCATTTCTGGTTCTGCAGGCCACCCACTTGTTGGCAGTGTCCATGTCTATGAGTGACCTGGAAGTAGTCCTGGTGTAAGTCAGCAGCTGAATGACACCTGGAAACCAACCAGTTGGCATGAACCTCTTGTTTTGATAATATGACCTCAGTCAGCCAATTTGAGATCTGGCCACAAAGAGAACTGGCAGGATCTGTGGTGAGCTTTGGCAAAGTTTGTGAGCACAGCTGTCTTCTGTCATCTGTGGGCTTACAATGAAGTACTCTACTTACAGCTATATGTGCATCAGCGATAATGCACAATGAACCATTGACTGGGTATATTGCTACATATTACGTTTTCAAAAGGAATAAGACACGGTTGTGCATGGACTTATTTCCCACATGCAATCTAGCACTTTGGCCAATTTGGCCAAAAGAACACTACGTATAGCCATTAACTTTTCACGCTCTTCACGTGTAGTATGACGTAATGCTGTTGGCAAGAAAAAACAAAAGGCGACCGACCTGCATGACTACAGACCTGTAGCGCCCACCTCGTCATCATGAAAAGCTTTGAACACCTGGTTCTGTCCCATCTCAAAACCTTCCCATGGTAGTAGGACTTTTCGTCGTCGTTGGCCTACAGAGCCAATAGATCTGTGGACGATGGCATCAACATGGGCCTTCACTACATCCTTCAATCACTCTGTCTTTCAAAGACTACACTCTGGCAGACGGTTTAGGTCCGCCACCTGAACATTTTCTTCCCCCATGCTGTGGCCCTCGTCAACCGGCCATCAAGCTCATAGGGCTTAAGTGACTTTGCATTGGACTGATTACTGCACCTTGTCATCAATGACCTGAAATACTAATCTGCACTATACTGCATTTGCCCATAATGTTTGTACTATACAGCTGTGGTGGCACATAGGGCTGTGGCGGTCATGAAATTTTGTCAGCCGGTGATTGTCAATCAAATAACTGCCGGTCTCACGATAATTGACCGGTAAACACATTTAGCATCTCCTGGCTTCCATGCATAGCCTACAAGGCACTGACGCAGACCTTTGGAGCATCTACATTATAGTAGTATATAATAAATCCATGTAATATAGCCTACACCATCACAATAAATCCATTACTTATTTTAGACAGGTCTAAAGAAACATGATATGAAGAAAATGTAGTTTATTTCAGAAGAACCGAATAGCATACTCTGAGTTGTCCTTATGTTAGGTCCTGATCTGGCTATGCCATATGGCCATATGGCTGTGGGCTACACTAGTATGCACTCACTTAACTGTAAGTCGCTCTGGATAAGAGCGTCTGCTAAATGACTAAAATGTAAATGTAATTTAGCAGACAAGATTTGCTTAGAATTCATGAGTCATGAGCTCTGCTTTGTTTTTTGCGCAGGCTGTACACACTTCATCAGTCTCTCATTCACAATTTGACAAGAACTTGATAATGCCCTCTAAAAACCTCCATGACTTTTGTGGCCATTGTGCCCTTAGGCTGAATATAATAATTATAATTCCTTTCTCCCGGCTGCATGCTCCAAAGCACATCTCACTCAAATGGCTCTCCGTCACGTGATCGGGTCTTTCGCACAGGCTACAAGTGAAGACGGACACATCCGGGACGCAACTGTGCACGGCCGTATCCAATTCCAAGACTCAAATTGAAGATATTGGAAGAACTGTGCACATTTACTTTTCGTCAGCCAACAAGATGAGTAGGTCTAACGAACAGAAAAAGCACTAGCCTATGTCAATCTACTATCCTCCATAGTACAAAAGTTGACCTATTCTGTGCGAGAAAGAAATATTCCAAACATAGTCTGGGACAGTTGTGGGATGGGATGGATCCCAAATTAATCCAACAACTAGCATGAAAAAAGCTATTTTATGCAATGTGGCTGACACAACAGATCAGAACATTTAGCTTAAAATGTTGATAAATGATTAGGCTATTTCTCCACAATATATAAGCGCAGCAAATACGCATATGGCAGTAGGCTATAAGCGCAAATATTACATTAGCAGGAAAACACCATTCTCAAATGTGACCGCAAATGCAATTATGCAGGTAATGCTTTTTTACGGTGAAAATGATATTCTGCAAACTTGAAACTCACGTGCTGCGTATGTATGCCATTTAGGCTCTATACCCGTTGTAAAGCATATTAATGTGCTTAAGTTCTTTTTAAAATTATTTGGCCACTTTAGTTGTGATACAAACCGTATCAAAACATATAGGTCTATAGGCTAGGCTACATGAGGTGTGCGACCAATATGATTTAAAAAAATCCCAAGCTAACTTGGCTAGCTTGCTAGCTACTTCCAGACACAAATGAGAGAACAGCTCACTCTGACCATTTTACTCGCCCTAGAAGGGCTTGTTAGGCTGTTTTTATGTTATCCAGAGCATTGGTGACAGAACCTGTGCTGCTGGCAACAATTTAATTACGCTTTTTTGCCAACGTTTACTGACACCGGCCATATTCAACGGGTGTTGAACGTTTGTGAATTTGGCAGTTATTCTGCACTCTGGCACACTCAGACGAGAGTGCTCTGAAATCGGAGTAGATAGCCAGAGCGTATTTACCAGCTACGTCTATCGACAGTTGTCGCAGTGACATCATAAACATTCTATTGAAATAGTTACTTGCATAGTGGAGTCTTTTGTTTAGACATGTAGCTAGCTAGCTAAACAATGAACCATAATCCCAACTCATAACGTTACTATCCTGCATGAATCTGCAGGTAGCTAACCATCCAGGTTCAATGTTAGCTAGCTAACATTAGGCTATAACTAGCAATGCAAATGGCTCTGAGATACGAATAATATTACTACACAGATCATACACGTAACGTTAGCTAGTTCTTTGTTTCTGGCCATTTTGAGCCTGTAATCGAACCCAAAATTGCTGATGCTCCAGATACTCAACTAGTCTCAAGAAGGCCAGTTTTATTGCTTCTTTAATCAGCACAACAGTTTTCAGCTGTGCTAACATAATTGCAAAAGGGTTTTCTAATGATCAATTAGCCTTTTAAAATGATAAACTTGGATTAGCAAACACAATGTGCCATTGGAACACAGGACTGATGGTTGCTGATAATGGGCCTCTGTCAGCCTATGTAGATATTCCGTAAGAAATCAGCCGTTTCCATCTACAATAGCCATTTACAACATTAACAATGTCTAACAATGACTCATGGGCGGCGCACAATTGGCCTAGCGTTGTCCAGGGTAGGGGAGGGAATGGCCGGCAGGGATGTAGCTCAGTTGATAGAGCATGGCGTTTGCAACGCCAGGGTTGTGGGTTCGATTCCCACGGGGGACCAGTTTGAAAAAAAAAATACAAAATACAAAAAAATATATATGTATTCACTTAACTGTAAGTCGCTCTGGATAAGAGCGTCTGCTGAATGACTAAAATGTAAATGTAAATGTCTACACTGTATTTCTGATCAATTTGATGTTATTTTAATGGAGAAAAACATTGCTTTTCTTTCGAAAACAAGGACATTTCTAAGTGACACAAACTTTTGAACGGTAGTGTATATATATATATATATATATATAAATACATACATATGCACAGACATACATACATATAAATAAAGTTGAAGTCGGAAGTTTACATACACTTAGGTTGGAGTCATTAAAACTCATTTTTCAACCACTCCACACATTTCTTATTAACAAATCTACTTTGTGCATGACAAAAGTAATTTTCCGAACAATTGTTTACAGACAGATTATGTCACTTATAATTCACTGTATCACATACATTAAGATGACTGTGCTTTTAAACAGCTTGGAAAATTCCGGAAAATGATGTCAGGGATTTAGAAGCTTCTGGTAGGCTAATTGACATCATTTGAGTCAATTGGAGGTGTACCTGTGGATGTATTTCAAGGCCTACCTTCAAACTCAGTGCCTCTTTGCTTGACATCATGGGAAAATCTAAGAAATCAGCCAAGACCTCAGGAAAAAAAACTGTAGACCTCCACAAGTCTGGTTCATCCTTGGGAGCAATTTCCAAACACCTGAAGGTACCACGTTCATCTGTACAAACAATAGTACGCAAGTATAAACACCTTGGGACCATGCAGCCGTCATACTGCTCAGGAAGGAGACGTGTTCTGTCTCCTAGAGATGAACGTACTTTGGTGCGAAAAGTGCAAATCAATCCCAGAACAACAGCAAAGGACCTTGTGAAGATGCTGGAGGAAACAGGTACAAAAGTATCTATATCCACAGTAAAACGAGTCCTATATCAACATAACCTGAAAGGCCACTCAGCAAGGAAGAAGCCACTGCTCCAAAACCGCCATTAAAAAGCCTGACTACGGTTTGCAACTGCACATGGGGACAAAGATCGTACTTTTTGGAGAAATGTCCTCTGGTCTGATGAAACAAAAATAGAACTGTTTGGCCATAATGACCATCGTTATGTTTGGAGGAAAAAGGGGGGGGGCGCTTGCAAGCTGAAGAACACCATCCCAACCGTGAAGCACGGGGGTGGCAGCATCATGCTGTGGGGGTGCTTTGCTGCACGAGAGACTGGTGCACTTCAAAAAATAGATGGCATCTTGAGGAAGGAAAATTATGTGGATATATTGAAGCAACATCTCAAGACATCAGTCAGGAAGTTAACGCTTCGTCGCAAATGGGTCTTCCAAATGGACAATGATCCCAAGCATACTTCCAAAGTTGTGGCAAAATGGCTTAAGGACAGCAAAGTCAAGGTATTGGAGTGGCCATCACAAAGCCCTGACCTCAATTGTGAAAAACTGAGTTTAAATGTATTTGGCTAAGGTGTCAATGAACTTCCAACTTCAACTGTACATAAACAGTTGAAGTCGGAAGTTTACATACACCTTAGCCAAATACATTTAAACTCAGTTTTTCAGAATTCCTGACATTTAATCCTAGTAAAAATTCCCTGTCTTAGGTCAGTTAGGATCACCACTTTATTTTAAGAATGTGAAATGTCAGAATAATAGTAGAGAGATTTATTTCAGCTTTTATTGCTTTCATCACATTCCCAGCGGGTCAGAAGTTTACATACACTCAATTAGTATTTGGTAGCATTGCCTTTAAATTGTTTAACTTGGGTCAAACGTTTCGGGTAGCCTTCCACAAGCTTCCCACAATAAGTTGGGTGAATTTTGGTCCATTCCTCCTGACAGAGCTGGTGTAACTGAGTCAGGTTTGTAGGCCTCCTTGCTCGCACACGCTTTTTGAGTTCTGCCCACAAATGCAGGATTCAAATGTTCTATAGGATTGAGGTCCTCTGCAAAGAGGAGTGGGAAAAAATCCCTCCTGAGATGTGTGCAAACCTGGTGGCCAACTACAAGAAACGTTTGACCTCTGTGATTGCCAACATGGGTTTTGCCACCAAGTACTAAGTCATGTTTTGCAGAGGGGTCAAATACTTATTTCCCTCATTAAAATGCAAATCAATTTATAATATTTTTGACATGCGTTTTTCTGGATTTTTTTGTTGTTATTCTGTCTCCTACTGTTCAAATAAACCTACCATTAAAATTATAGACTGATCATTTCTTTGTCAGTGGGCAAACGTACACAATCAGCAGGGGATCAAATACTTTTTTCCCTCACTGTAGGTGTTCACTCAAATCAATCGTTTTTTTTAAACATTCAGCTTGCATGTTTTTATTTTCTCCCAGCCTTTTTCAAATACTCCATCCCCTGCAGTGCTTGTAAGCAGAGTTACAATAACTCACAACGCTCTTTGCATGTCTTGTGTAACTGTAACAATATGTTGGCCATGAGCCTCTGCATATTAAGTGCAACGCTATAACATCTCCAGTCTTTATTTTTTCTCAACAGAGACTGTTGTGTGATTGTGCTGTACAGTACAGACTGGCTTGACCTGTTTCTTTCATACAGTAATCCTTCCTCATTAATGGGCCTCTAATCAAGGCTGGCCAGGTGCTTTCCGCAAAAGGCACCATTGTCAAGTGGTTTGGAAACAGAAGAAAACAGAGTGATGCAGTGTTTGCTATTTAAAGCAACAAAGACATCACATTTATGGCCCTGCTATCTTTCTGGATTATCTTTCATATTACTGTTGATTTTATTGGTTTATTATCTCATGCCCAGTCTCTTCTCTCATTTTGTGTGGTGTCTTTGTTTTTGTGTGATGCGTGATGCGTGTTATTGAATGATGTCCCTGTCATCTGTGTGGTTCTGTTGAATCTCCACATCTATCAAATGTAGCTACATATTCCTATATGTTTGTATATACTGTATGACGTGAACAAACGTGCTGCCGGTATTGTGTATACTGAGCTTGTTGCATTGCAGTAGCTCTATTCATGTCCTCCCTCTTTTCTCCCCTCAGGGAAGAAAGTTGGAGAGGAAGCCGTGAAGCTGAACCCTATGTGTGCTGAAAGTCATCAGTGGTGAGTCTTTTTTGCTAATAGCCATGCATTACACATACATCCTCTTAAACCTATGTTCCAGTCCTAGCTGGGAAACTCAATTAGTTTGTATCCATTAGGTTAAGTAATTTATGGCTAGGTACCATGTCCGTCTATCCACTTAAATGCCAGAATGAACGTTATTACCTCTCCTTGGATGTCCACTCCACTGACTTCATGCATATATTGTTGCCTTAATGTTGTGTCAGCATGAGTACATAGACTGCCAGGCACACATTGGCTGTGTAGAGTGTACGGTGCACACACCCACACTTTCAGCCATGTGAAAGCACAAGGACATTGAAATGAGATGGGTAAACAGAGGCTAGTGTTACAATCTACTTGAAGCATGGCCCATGAAGTAGCCTAAGTGTGTGTCTTCCTTCTCCCTTTAAGAACTGTGTGTCCCTGGAACTTTATCCAAATAAAATAAAATGTTAATTGTCACAGGCTTCTTAAACAACAGGTGTAGACATTCTTCCCAGCCGAAACAGTTCGGTAGAGTTCGTGCATATATTATGACGACGTTTTGTGACGTTTTTATTCGTTTTGGACTTCGGTGAGGATTTTTTCAGCTGTTCAGGCACACAAAAAAAAAATTCTGGAGGCAAGCCGAAGTTCAGAGCCAAAGTCTACGTCACTTCGTCGGTGATTGGCCAACAGTAGGGATTCTTCAATAAAGTCTTTGTTGTTTATTCAACGAGAGACGACTCGTTTTCATGCACATTTTCCCATTGACAAATACTGGACCAAATATCTTATAGTAGTTAGAGATGGTGGTTGACTACAGGAAATGCCCCCCAGTGATGTACTAGGCCATACGCAGTACCCTCTTTAGGGGCTTAGCGGTCGGATGCCAAGCAGTTGCCATACCAAGCGGTGATGCAGCCAGTCTGAAAAACAGCTTCTATCTCAAGACAATCAGACTGTTAAATAGGCATCACTAGCCGGCTACCACCCGGTTACTCAACCCTGCACCTTAGAGGCTGCTGCCCTATGTACATAGACATGGAATCACTGGTCACTTTAATAATGGAACACCAGTCACTTTAATAATGTTTACATACTGTTTTACTCATTTCATATGTACAGTGCCTTTGGAAAGTATTCAGAACCTTTGACGTTTTCCACATTTTGTTACGTTACAGCCTTATTCTAAAATGGATTAAATAAATAAAAAATCCTCAGCAATCTACACATAATACCCCATAATGACAAAGCAAAAACTGGTTTCTAGAAATTGTTGCAAATGTATAAAATAAAATAAAAGATATACCTTATTTATATAAGTATTCAGACCCTTTGCTATGAGACTCGAAATTGAGCTCTGGAGCATCCTGTTTCCATTGATCATTCTTGAGATGTTTCTACAACTTGGTTGGAGTCCACCTGTGGTGAATTCAATTGATTGGACATGATTTGGAAAGGCACACACCTGTCTATATAAAGTCCCACAGTTGACAGTGCATGTCAGAGCAAAAACCATGAGGTCGAAGGAATTATCCGTAGAGCTCCGAGACAGGATTGTGTCGAGACACAGATCTGGGGAAGGCTACCAAAAAATGTCTGCAGCATTGAAGGTCCCCAAGAACACAGTGGCCTCCATCATTCTTAAATGGAAGTTGTTTGGAACCAACAAGACTCTTCCTAGAGCTGGCCGCCCGGCCTAACTGAGCAATCAGAGGAGAAGGGCCTTTGCCAGGGAGGTGACCAAGAACCTTATGGTCACTATGACAGAGCTCCAAAGTTCCTCTGTGGAGATGGGAGAACCTTCCAGAAGGACAACCATCTCTGCAGCACTCCACTAATCAGGCCTTTATGGTAGAGTGGCCAGACGGAAGCCACTCCTCAGTAAAAGGCACATGACAGCCCGCTTGGAGTTTGCCAAAAGGCACCTAAAGACTCTCAGACCATGAGAAACAAGATTCTCTGGTCTGATGAAACCAAGATTGAACTCTTTAGCCTGAATACCAAGCGTCACGTCTGGAGGAAACCTGGAACCATCCCTACGGTGAAGCATGGTGGTGGCAGCATCATGCTGTGGGGATGTTTTTCAGCGGCAGGAACTGGGAGACTAGTCAAGATCGAGGCAAAGATGAACGGAGCAAAGTACAGAGAGATCCTTAAAGAAAACCTGCTCCAGAGCGCTCAGGACCTCAGACTGGGGCAAAGGTTCACCTTCAAACAGGACAACGACCCTAAGCACACAGCCTAGACAATGCAGGAGTGTCTTCGGGACAAGTCTCTGAATGTCCTTGAGTGGCCCAGCCAGAGCTTGGACTTGAACCTAATCGAACATTTCTGAAGAGACCTGAAAATAGCTGTGCAGCGACGCTCCCCATCCAACCTGACAGAGCTTGAGAGGATCTGCAGAGAAGAATGGGAGAAACTCCCCAAATACAGGTGTGCTAAGCTTGTAGCGTCATACCGATGAAGAATCAATGCTGTAATCACAGCAAATGGTGCTTCAACAAAGTACTGAGTAAAGGGTCTGAATACTTATGTAAATGCTATATATATATATATATGTTTTTTAAATATAAATTAGCAAACATTTCTATAAACCTGTTTTTTCTTTGTCATTATGGGGTATTGAGTGTAGCTTGATTAGGGGGACAAAAAAACAATTTAAACAATTTTAGAGTAAGGCTGTAATGTAACAAAATGTGGATAAAGTCAAGGGGTCTGAATACTTTCCGAAGGCACTGTATATACTGTATTCTACTGTATTTTAGTAAATGCCACTCCGACATTGCTCGTCCTAATATTTCTTAATTCCATTCTTTTACTTTTGGATTTGTGTGTTGTGCATTTTTAGATACTACTGCACTGTTGGAGCTAGGAACACATGCATTTCGCTACACCTGCAATAACATCTGCTAAATATGTGTATGTGACCTATAAAATGTGATTTGATTTATAACACATGTTTTCCTTGTAACTGTGAATCAAACATAGTGATCATCAACGTTGATACTGTAAATGACATGAGTTTTCAAATATGGAAATATGAAATGCACATTTGGACTCATGGGTGTGGGGTTTGCTTGTATGACATCAAAGCGGTATTTTTTTATAATTCTCAACAGCTCATCTTTCAAAACCCATTGACTCCTCTAAATTTACAGCATTTCCCACTCAGACAACAACAAATGTGCAAAAGTAAGTAGCCCAATTAGTGGGAGTGATGGGGGGGCATTTTGTCATGTGCGGTGCTCAAGTTTATAACGTCTGTCAATCAAAAACCATATTGCGCTGTGAAGCGGAGAACCTGAGCTCTGTAATCTTGTATAGCATGTTACTGTACAGCCACTGCGTTCCAATTCAGGTGCTTATCAATGACAAAATATGCAATTTTCAACCCGTATACGGGATGACGGGCTGTGAGTGTAAAACCCTATGTTAATAAAGGGCCTGGGACAGAGTGAAAACATGCAGCAGGAGTTGCCTAAGGACAGAAGTTCAGAAACCTATGGTTTTGGGTGAGTGACGGAGTAGTCCTGCAGTCCCTAGAATAGTGACTCAGGGCTTTTTGGGCTGCAATGTGTGTCAGGAATCTTGTCCTTACAAGCATCTGGTGTTATAGTGCATTGCAATCCCTGCCAGGTAAAATAGGACAAGGCCAAATCACTCCACAGATTCAAAAGGAACCGCTCAGGAAAACATTCCCCAGACAGATTGATTTAAGACTTTGTGTGTGCGTGCGTGAGGGTTCTCGTTATGCTGCCAAGGCCATGGCAGGAGATTGTCTGACTTGTATGAGCTAATCTTGATGATAACCTAATTGATGTTGAGTTAACCCCATGCTAGTGAAACTGGAGCGCTCTGTGTAGTGTTTAATAAAGACTTTAAAATGATATCTTGCAAATGACGGCCAATTTTGATACAGCTGACTGTTACAAGAATACATTTTCATATGTCATGTTTTGCCACGATGATGATATAGTCATGTGTTTATCTCAAGATAACATGCAGTCCATTGGGAAAGTATTCAGACCACTTCCCTTTTCCACATTTTGTTACATTTTTTTCCTCATGAATCTACAGACAATACCCCACAATGACAAAGCGAAAAACAGAAATACCTTATTTACATAAGTATTCAGGCCATTTGCTATGAGACTGGAAATTGAGCTCAGGTGCATCCTGTTTCCAGTGATCATCCTTGAGATGTTTCTACAACTTTATTGGAGTCCACCTGTGGTAAATTCAATTGATTGGACATGATTTGGAAAGGCACACACTGGTCTATATAAGGTCCCACAGTTGACAGTGCATGTCAGAGCAAAAACCAAGGCATGAGGAAAGGAATTGTCCGTAGAGCTCAGAGACAAGATTGTGTTGAGGCACAGATCTGGGGAAGGGTACAAAAACATTTCTGCAGCATTGAAGGCCCCAAGAACACAGTGGCCTCCATCATTCTTAAATGGAAGAAGTTTAGAACCACCAAGACTCTTCCAAGAGCTGGCTGCTCGGTCAAACTGAGCAATCGGGGGGGAAGGGCCTTGGTCAGGGAGGTGACCAAGAATCCGATGGTCACTATGACAGAGCTCCACAGTTCATCTGTGGAGATGGGAGAACCTTCCCTGCAGCACTCCACCAATCAGGACTTTATGGTAGAGTGGCCAGACGGAAGCCACTCCTCAGTAAAAGGCACATGACAGCCCGCTTGGAGTTTGCCAAAAGGCACCTAAAGGACTCTCAGACCATGAGAAACAAGATTATCTGGTCTGATGAAACCAAGATTGAACTATTTTACCTGAATGCTAAGCGTCACGTCTGGAGGAAACCAAGCTCCGCTCATCACCTGGCCAATACCATCCCTACGGTGAAGCATATGATGGTGGCAGCATCATGCTGTGGGATGTTTTTCAGCGGCAGGGACTGGGAGACTAGTCAGGATCGAGGGATAGATGAACGGAGCAAAGTACAGAGAGATCCTTGATGAAAACCTGCTCCAGAGTGCTCAGGACCTCAGACTGGGGCGAAGGTTCACCTACCAACAGGACAACGATCCTAAGCACACAGCCAAGACAACGCAGGAGTGACTTCGGGACAAGTCTCTGAATGTCCTTGAGTGGCCCAGCCAGAGCCCGGACTTGAACCTGATCGAACATCTCTGGAGAGAATTGAAACTAGCTGTGCAGCGACACTCCCCATCCAACCTGACAGAGCTTGAGAGGATCTGCAGAGAAGAATGGGAGAAACTCCCCAAATACAGGTGTGCCAAGCTTGTAGCGTCATACCCAAGAAGACTCGAGGCTGTAATCGCTGACAAAGGTGCTTCAACAAAGTACTGAGTAAAGGGTCTGAATACTTATGTAAATGTGGTATTTCAGTTTTTTATTAAATTTGCAAACATTTATAAAAACCTGTTTTTTCTTCATCATTATGGGGTATTGTGTGTAGATTGAGGGGGGGGGGGGGACAATTTAATCCATTTTAGAATAAGGCTGTAACGTAACAAAATGTGAAAAAAGTCAAGGGGTCTGAATACTTTCCGAATATATTGTAAAAGTCAACATTTTATAACATCTAACATGTTGCATATCGTTTTCGGTCTCTGATGGTTAATGTTGCGGTCTCCTTTTGCACCAGTTTCTTCTCTATATCCTGAAAACATAGGACATCATATATCAGCACTTAAGTATTGTGATTATATTGTATCATGAGGTGCCTGGGAATTCAAAGCCCTAATAGGTATGCATCTTCCAGTGGTGCGCGGATCAGCTGTTTGTTCACCCGCCCGCAATTGCTAATAACCCAATCGCAACCGCCTGACTATATGTGACCAACCGCCTCGATTCGGTCTTATGTAGCAAAATTTGAAATTGTGTTTTTTACATCGGATAAAAGTAGAGACTCGGAGCTATAAAATGGTATATCATACACTGCAGTTGGGGAACAATGGGAAAGTAGTTCTGCTTTGAAAGTTGATAAACTTGTAACCCCACTTTTGGGAAAATGGCCCTTGAATGTTTTGGTACATCTACTGGAGAGCTCTTCTTTGTCTACACCCATTCAGCATCGTTCACACCCTCTTAAGCCTTAGCCACACTCATCTCTTTAAGGATTCACATGTGAGGCCATGTGGTAAACACACACTATATCAAATAAAATCTATGTTTTTATTTGTCACATGCAAAGGATACAGAAGGTGTAAACGGTAAAGTGAAGTGTTTAGTTGCATAGTAGCAATATCAAAAAGAGAAAGTTTGCAGATATCAATATTTTATCATTGTCTGTGATGGGTCATGTGAAGGAAATGCTATAACCACCCTCAAGTCATATCTAGCTAAGTGGATGGGTCACTATTATATAGACATGTACACATGTTCATGAAATACAATAGATGGCCGTAATCACCCCCAGACACACCTGGCTAATTTGATGGGTCATGTAATAATCCGGCCGAAGTGGAGTTAACAATGAACCGGCATAATCCCAACTCATACTACTACCAATACAAACATTGTCATAGCTGTAGTATGAATCTGCAGGTAGCTAATGCTAACACACTAGGTTCAATGTTATTTAGTTAACATTAGGCTATAACTAGCAATGCAAATGGATTTCGGTTTTGAATAATATTACTACACAGGTCATACACGTAACGTTAGCTAGCGAGCCAACAAGCTAACGTTTGCTAGCTAACTAACAGTACGCTTTAGCTTGCAATAAAAACGACTTTCTGACCAAATTTGAAACTTATATCTGAAAATCTAGCTAGACTCCTACCTGTATACACGGATGAATGCTTCACGGCAGACTGGAACCATTTAACTCCGTTTTGTTTGTAGCTTCATCTTGTTTGGCCAGCGTTGTCAAGTCACTCCAGTTCACACTGACCGTGGCGTGTACAGAAAGTAGCCCATCACAACTTTTCCCAACTGATCTGTCGATAGCGCCTGCAAAATTCAGGGCATCAATGTTGTTGAGAAAAGTAGCAAAACTTTTGTAGTTCTCGATGGCTAACGTTATCTTTCAAAAACGGCGCGGTAGAAAGGACTGTCAACACATACTGAACAGCTCACGTTATAGACAGAAGCATGCTACATGGCAGACCAATCCAAACTCATCTCCTGGCATGTCCAGCCTAACCATTATCTCAGCCAATCATGGCTAGCGGGAAGGTTCCTGTCTTTTTCCGTGGCTAAACCAACTAGGCTCGTAATTTAACAATTTTATTCGTATTTATGGATGGAATAGAAGTTTGTTATTAAGGCACTTGAAAGTTCACATGTTCCAGGAGGCATTTCTGCCCAAAAACGCATTTTAATAAAAAAATTAAATGTTTACGTTCAAATGCTGCGCCTGTGAAGTAGTGACGTGTGACATATGCCTAGTTTCCTGAAACTAGTCACGTGATAAATTGAAAATCTGCGGCCCGCACCCGACCCTAACCCGCAAATATAATAAATGTGCTGTAGGCTACAATCAGAGACGGCGGAACAATCTTTTGACGGCGGTTGCAGGATTTTTTGTTATTGTCAAATTTAGATATGTTTCTGCTTATAATTATCAACATTTTAGTAGGCTATTTGTAAGTCAACTTGCCTATATATAGATGCATGCAGCTTCTCTTCTGTCATTTTATGTTGCCCTAGAAGACTAAATAAACTATTGCTCACCAGAATAATGTCATAGATTATGGAATGAATGCTCAATCTAGTTGACGTCGGTAAAGTTTTCTGTCATCTCTGCTTCTTTAGCGGAGCAAAGACGTTTAGGGACCGGAGAGAAAATGCATTAACTCAACAAACAAAATTTTAAGGATTTTCTGTGCAAAATTTCAAAATGACATTAGTTAGACCGGTTGTAAGGAAATAGAAAGCTGTGGAAACGACCCAACATGTTTCTGCTAAGATTTCAGTTCGTCTTGGATGCATATATTATATGGTTGAAATACTATCAGCTTTTATGATGCTGATAAAGATAGCACCTCTACAGATGGTATCTAACGGCGCAGTCGCATTATCTCAAGATGCTGAAGAAAAAAAATCTTATTTCTCCACTCCTGTTTCCGAAGTCAAAATGTACATTTGGTGTATCATTTTACTGCAAGAAATGCTTTGTTCTGCAGGAGTTAATATTAAGACTATGTGAGCGGTTATAGACCTAAAGTCAGTTTCAAGATTTCAGTTTCCATTTAACCCATCTGAATAGTAGTGTACAGTTCCCTTGACGTGCCATAGGCTTGTTTGAAGTCCCCGTCTTGTGACTGTCGAATTTGTATAGCGCCTTACAATCATCACACGTAACATAGCCGGCACTGCTATCATCCTCTTTTACCACTTCGCCAAATCTTTCCCAAACATTACTTTTCTGGCCTACCTTCTCTTTTTAATTCAACTCTCCATTTCACAGCTTTACTCTTATTGAATTAAACTCTGGCTCTAACTGCTTGGAATGGCAATAGCACCACCCTCGATCGCATGGCGCTACAGAGGGTTGTGCGGACAGCCCAGTACATCACTGGGGCCGAGCTCCCTGCCATCCAGGACCTCTATATCAGGCGGTCTGAAGAGAAGGCCCCAACCACCCAAGCCATAGACTATTTTCTCTGCTGCCGTACAGAAAGAGGTACCGGTGCATCAGGTCTGACACCAACAGGCTCTTGAACAGCTTCTATCCCCAAGCAATACGACTGATAAATAGCTAACAAAATAGCTACACGGACTGAGTTTACCTTGTATATTTATTAACCTTTTATTTCAATATTTTTACTGTCTCTATGCACACTCACAGGGCCCAACACACACACACAAACACTCTCACATAAATGCACATACATTTATACTGACTCTACACACCCACCTACCCACTCACATGCAAGCTGCTGCTACTCTGTTTTCTTATATCCTTATATTGCCTAGTCCCCTTACCCTTATACATATCTACCTCCATCACTCCAGTATCCCTGCACATGTAAATATGGTATTGGAACTGACTTTTTAAATATTTTTCGTATATAGTATGCTTGCTTGCTTACTTACTTTATTGTGTATTTCATATTTCTTATTTCTCGTGTGTTCTTTTTCTAGTAATACATTGTTATTGATTATTGCATTGTTGGGTTTTGAGTTTGCAAGAAAGGCATTTCACTGTACTTGTGCATGTGACATTAAAACTTGACATTGTCCTTTTTGCCTCAGTGGATGATAACTCTTTCTTCTCTTTCCCAAAAAGCATTTGGCGATTAGCGTGTTGGCTATTTGGCGGACCTAAAGCTTAGGATTACTCACTAGCCAGATAGCCTAAAAATAATGAAAGGAAAACCTCAATGTCCTCCCGAGTGGCGCAAGGCACTGCATCGCAGTGCTAGCTGTGCCACTAGAGATCCTGGTTCGAATCCAGGCTCTGTCGTAGCCAGCCGCGACCGGGAGACCCATGGGGCGGCGCATAATTGGCCCAGCGTCGTCCAGGGTAGGGGAGGGAATGGCCGGCGGGGATGTAGCTTAGTTGGTAGAGCATGGCGTTTGCAACGCCAGGGTTGTGGGTTCGCTTCCCACGGGGGGTATGAAAAAAATAAAATAATGTATGCACTAACTGTAAGTTGCTCTGGATAAGAGCGTCTGCTAAATGACTAAAATGTAAAATGTAAATGTAGCCTATAGATATAAATTGCACAATAATTATACATTTATGGATTTTTTTATGTATTGTTTTCTCTTTGTTCAACCCGACCATTACTAGCATGTACACGTTAAAAAACAATAAGCTTAGGTATTGAAGCTTATAATATGAACACAGACATAAAAAAATGCCCACTGAAATGCAGACACATAAATGATGCCCACCCAAAAGAAGACATACTTTTACACTTGCCTTATAGCATCACATCCACTACACAGGGATGTAAACAGGACCTGGTGTCATACGGACAGCCTGGCATTGTACGGTGCCTTCAGAAAGTATTCACACCCCTTTACTTTTTACACATTTTGTGTAACTGCCTGAATTTAAAATTGATTAAATATATTATTTTTTTGTCACTGGCCTACACACTGTACCCCGTAATGTCAAAGTGGAATTGTTTATTTTAACAAATTAATTAAAAATGGAAAGCTGAAATGTCTTAAGTCAATATGTATTCAACCCCTTTGTTATGGCAAGTCTAAATAAGTTCAGGAGTAAAACATTTGCTTAACGAGTCACATAATACAGTGCATTCAGAAAGTATTCAGACCCCTTGCTTTGAGAATCGAAATTGAGCTCAGGTGCATCCTGTTTCCATTGATCATCCTTGAGATGGTTCTACAACTTGATTGGAGTCCACCTGAAGTAAATTCAATTGTAAATTTGTAAAGTAAATTTTTCAATTTAAATTATTATACAACATTCTTGCTACAAATAGAATGTTATTTATATAGGGGATACAATCTTCCCAGCTCTGTAGATTTTGCTGCGAAGAGACAGAATCATTAGATCATTTGTTTTGGTACTGTCCATTTGTAGCTTGTTTCTGGACACAGGTCCAGGAATGGCTGAAGGATTGCAATATTTACCTGGAGCTAACCCTGCAGATAGCACTACTGGATGATCTGAAAAGTCATAGTCAATCGATCAATAATATAATAATACTTTTAGCAAAAATGTTTATTTTCATTTTACAATCTGTAGAAACAATGAGAATAGAAGGGTTCAGAACTTTTGTGAAACATCACAGTACAGTTGAAAAATATATGGCAAATAGAAATCCAATATGGATGGTGTTAAGAGATAGATGGGTGGTGTTGAATGGAGCTGAAGGATGGGACTAATAACAACGAACAACAACTAATAACAACAAGATAACTAATGTAAAGCATACTGTGTCCATAATAAGTATACAGGTTACAGGTTACAGGTTATAGGTTGAGAGCTTTTGTGAAAGAGCACAGTTAGAAAGATATGGCAGTAGTAAAAACAAACAAAATAGAATTATTGTAAAATTGACTGTGTCCATAAAATGTATATAGTTTGTAAAAGCTGGAAGTAGAGGCCCAAGCGTTGTTGTTCACTAGTTTACTCCAATTAGGGAAGGGGTGGTGGGGTTGGAAAGTAATAAAGGGAAATATATTTTTTAAAAGGTTATGTATGTACAGTGAGGGAAAAAAGTATTTGATCCCCTGCTGATTTTGAACGTTTGCCCACTGACAAAGACATGATCAGTCTAATTTTAATGGTAGGTTTATTTGAACAGTGAGAGACAGAATAACAACAAAAATATACAGAAAAACGCATGTCAAAAATGTTATATATTGATTTGCATTTTAATGAGGGAAATAAGTATTTGACCCCCTCTCAAGCAGAAAGATTTCTGGCTCCCAGGTGTCTTTTATACAGGTAACGAGCTGAGATTAGGAGCACACTGTTAAACGGAGTGCTCCTAATCTCAGTTTGTTACCTGTATAAAAGACACCTGTCCATAGAAGCAATCAATCAATCAGATTCCAAACTCTCCACCATGGCCAAGACCAAAGAGCTCTCCAAGGATGTCAGGGACAAGATTGTAGACCTACACAAGGCTGGAATGGGCTACAAGACCATCGCCAAGCAGCTTGGTGAGAAGGTGACAACAGTTGGTGCGATTATTCGCAAATGGAAGAAACACAAAAGAACTGTCAATCTCCCTCGGCCTGGCGCTCCATGCAAGATCTCACCTCGTGGAGTTGCAATGATCATGAGAACGGTAAGGAATCAGCCCAGAACTACACGGGAGGATCTTGTCAATGATCTCAAGGCAGCTGGGACCATAGTCACCAAGAAAACAATTGGTAACACACTATGCCGTGAAGGACTGAAATCCTGCAGCGCCCGCAAGGTCCCCCTGCTCAAGAATGCACATATACAGGGCCATCTGAAGTTTGCCAATGAACATCTGAATGATTCAGAGGAGAACTGGGTGAAAGTGTTGTGGTCAGGTGAGACCAAAATCGAGCTCTTTTGGCATCAACTCAACTCGCCAAGTTTGGAGGAGGAGGAATGCTGCCTATGACCCCAAGAACACCATCCCCACCTTTAAACATGGAGGTGGAAACATTATGCTTTGGGGGTGTTTTTCTGCTAAGGGGACAGGACAACTTCACCGCATCAAAGGGACGATGGACGGGGCCATGTACCATCAAATCTTGGGTGAGAACCTCCTTCCCTCAGCCAGGGCATTGAAAATTGGTCGTGGATGGGTATTCCAGTATGACAATGACCCAAAACCCACGGCCAAGGCAACAAAGGAGTGGCTCAAGAAGAAGCACATTAAGGTCCTGGAGTGGCCTAGCCAGTCTCCAGACCTTAATCCCATAGAAAATCTGTGGAGGGAGCTAAAGGTTCGAGTTGCCAAACGTAAGCCTTGAAACCTTAATGACTTGGAGAAGATCTGCAAATAGGAGTGGAACAAAATCCCTACTGAGATGTATGCAAACCTGGTGGCCAACTACAAGAAACGTCTGACCTCTGTGATTGCCAACAAGGGTTTTGCCACCAAGTACTAAGTAATGTTTTGCAGAGGGGTCAAATACCTTTTTCCCTCATTAAAATGCAAATCAATTTATAACATTTTTGACATGTGTTTTTCTGGATTTCTTTGTTGTTATTCTGTCTCTCACTGTTCAAATAAACCTACCATTTAAAATTATAGACTGATCATGTCTTTGTCAGTGGGCAAACGTACAAAATCAGCAAGGGATCAAATACTTTTTTCCCTCACTGTATTTGCGAGAGAAAAAAACGAGGGGGATTGGAAGTGATGCAGACAATTACATTGGAAGTTACAATCTATCTGCAATATTAAAGCTGATCTACCCCAAAAAATATATAAAATATATTAATATATCAAAAAACTATTAAAAAAACAAACAAAAAAACACAAGGGGGTTTTACAATGCCTCGCAAAGAAGGGGACCTATTGGTAGATGACATTGAATATCCCTTTGAGCATGGCAAAGTTATTAGTTACACTTTGGATGGTGTATCAATACACCCAGTCATGACCAAGATACAGGTGTCCTTCCTAATTCAGTTGCTGGAGAGGAAGGACACCGCTCAGGGATTTCACCATGAAACCAATGGTGACTTTAAATCAGTTACAGAGTTTAATGGCTGTGATAGGAGAAAACTGATGTTGAATCAACAACATTGTAGTTTCTCCACAGTACTAACCTAATTGACAGAGTGAAAAGAAGGAAGCCTGTACAGAATAAAAAATATTCCAAAACATGCATCCTATTTGCAATAAAGTAATGCTGCAACAAGTATGGCAAAGCAATTCACTTTTTGTCCTGAATACAAAGTGTTATGTTTGGGGCAAATCCAATACAACACATTACTGAGTACCACACTCCATATTTTCAAACATAGTGGTGGCTGCATCATGTTATGGCAGGGTTCGTACGGTCATGAAAATCCTGGAAATGTTACGGAATTTGAAGATCTTGTTTTGCCAGGCCTTGATACTTTTTGGAAAAAAAATAATAAAATCCCAAAAGTTTTGGAAAAGTGATGGACATTTGTTTAATAATTTATGTTCATGTAGTTCATTTAAGGCACACTTTAAATATTTTATCAATAAAGTAAAAATGTAACCGACAGGCTCGATTCGGTCTTATGTAGCAAAATTAGAAATGGTGTTTTTTACATTGGGTAAAGGTAGAGACTCAGAGCTAGAAAATGGTAGATCATACACTACAGTTGAGGAACAATGGGAAAGTAACCTCACTTTTGAGAAAACGGCCCCTTAATGTTTTCGTTTACCTACTGGAGATCTCTTCTTTGTTTACACCCATTCAGCATAGTTCACACCATCTTAAGCTTTAGCTCCACCCATCTCTTTAAGGATTCATATGTGAGACCATGTACTAAACAACCAAAGATTTCAGTACTAAAGGCTGGTTTATACTATGGGTGTGTTCGTAAATTTAATCTGGAGTGCGAGAGTGTACTCTGGGCGTTCGTAAACTCAGAGCGCTGTCAGATTGTCCGTTAGTAAATTCGGAGTGTTTCGCTCTTGGAGCGTTCAGAACGCACACTGGATGCTCTGGCCGAGGATTAGGGGTGATCCGAGCGTTCTGAACTAACAACCGCAGTCAATCACCCAAGCTAACTGGCTAACGTTGGCTAGCTTGCTAGCTACTTCCAGACACAAATGAGGGAACAGCTCACTCTGACCATTTTACTCGCCCTAGCAGAGCTGTTTTTATGTTATCCAGAGCGTTGGTGACTGCAACTGTGCTGCTGGCAACAATTGAATTGCGCTTTTTTGCTAACGTTTACTGACACCGGCCATATTCAACGGGTGTTGAGCATTCGTAAATTCATAAATTATTCTGCGCTCTGGCACACTCAGACGAGAGTGCTCTGAAATCGGAGTAGATAGCCAGAGCGAATTTACCAGCTACATCTATCAACAGTTGTCGCAGTGACATCATGAACATTCTATTGAAATGGTTACTTGCATAGTGGAGTCTTCTGTTTAGACATGTAGCTAGCTAGCTAAACAATGAACCATTGAACCATAATCCCAACACATAATGTTACTACCCTGCATGAATCTGCAGGTAGCTAACCAACTAGATTCAATGTTAGCTAGCTGACATTAGGCTATAACTAGCAATGCAAATGAGTCTGAGATACAAATAATATTACTACACCGATCGTACACGTAACGTTAGCTAACGAGCCAGCCAGCTAACGTTAGCAAGCTAGCTCGCTAACAGTACACTTTAACTTGAAATTAACATGACTTTCTGACAAAATTAGAAACGTGATATCTGAAAATGTAGCTAGCTAGACTATCTTACCCTTATACATGGATGGATGCATTTCCCCCCTCTCACGCTCGTGTATGTTGGGCTAGCTGGCCTCTGTAGTTAGCTGGCTATCTTCTAGCTTGCTAACAAACCAACTAGCTAGCCATGCCAGGTAAATGTTCCTTCAACAATGCTTGGCTACACATGCCAAAATATGAGTTGTGGCTGGCGAAAGTTCAAAACCCAGGACGTGCAAAATGCAACATACAGTAAAGCTTTTCACGTTTCGAACATGGGGGAGGCAGCGCTAACTAGCCACATGAAAGGGAAAAAAACACCTCAGTGCTGTTGTGCGCGAGACCTCGACACTGACCCCCATCACTAGCTTCTTCAACCCGGGGTTAGCAGCAGCATCAGCCGCCGTACCCTCCACCACCTCTGCTACCATGCAAATATCCATCGTGGTAAACAAGAATGAAGTGCTAGCAGCCAAAATATTGTGGGCTCTGAAAGTGGCGAATTCCCACTATTCTTATAAGTCATGTGAAGACACAATCCTCATTTTCCCAACCATGTTCCATATGGGATGGCGGAGAGGTGAAAACTAAATACATTGGCTCTGAGTTTATGGGATGTTCCTCTGCTGTTGATATACTTAGCAAAATGAATGACATCCTATCCTAGATCGGAACTAAGAACCTACTGCAACTTTCAATGGACGTTCCCAATGTCAACTCCAGAAGGACCTGTTGAGAGATGTCAACAAATCGCGGATCAACTTTGGGTCCTGTGGATTGCACATCCTGCATAACGCATTCCGGGATGGATGCAAAGCCGCTGACTGGGATGTAGAACACACACTCAAGTCTTTACTGGCTTTTTCATGATTTCCCTGCACGTAAAGAAGACTTTGTAGAAGCCACATGTTGTAGCACTAGCATTCTTCGGTTCTGCAAGCACTGGATAGAAATGTAAATGTTTCGGACTGCTGCTCTGGCCGCACATGAAACAGTGGAGATGGTGAGTAAAGGAGAACTACCCAATCCAAAGTGCAAGTCTTTTGACGTAGTGAATGACAGCTGTGTGGACCCCCTCGTCCCTGTGAAAGTGGGAATCTTCAATGGCGTAGCCAGACAAATCACCCCCTTCCTGACCATGTACCAAACGGACAAACCCATGATACCCTTCCTGAGTGAGGACATGTTAAAAATGATGAAAGGTAAAGAAGATAATTATTGATAATTTTACCACATTTTGTATTTGTATGATGATATGATTGATATAGTATTTACAGTGCTTTCAGTCTTCAAAATACATGGAACAGGAAGCATCATTCCTAGTGCTGTTTAAATATGTTATTTTAATCAAACAATCATCATATTGTTATTATTTGGACTGTTTTATGTGTACATTAACATTAATGGAATGAATATTAACAATTTAGAATCAAAGTTTCCTCTCAGAGCTTAAACTAAAGAACATGATTAATTAGTTTACAGCTCATGGAACGGTTTGTGAAGGAAAACACCCTGAAAGAAGCCACCTCAACACTGAAGCTCCTCTAAGTTCCATTTAAGGACAGCAGTTAGCGCAAGGACAGTTCAATGATTGACATTGGATTTGCACCAGAAGCAACCCTCAATCAACTCAAATCTTCCGGAAAGATTTCAGAGAGGCATGTGCTGGAGATCAAGATGGACTGCAAGAGACTGGTGATCACACTGCTGGAGAAGGTAATGAAGAAGGCTCCAGTGCACCACCATATGGTGCATACAGTGCTTTGAGCCAAGACGGATGGCAATATCCAAACAGCTGTGCGTACCACAGATTAAGAGAATACTGCTTACACTCGTTACTGCCAACCATGTGGAGGAGTCCGTGTGTGACGATGTTCTGAGAGAGTTCAAAGAGTTTTGTGATGCTGCTGCGTGCTCCAAGACAACTTCAGAGAGTTTGACCCGAAGACAGACCGGGTGGACACACTGCTGCAGGAGACCATGGGGTCAAAACCTGCCTTCTCCAGGGTGTTGGACATTCAGATGCTGCTTGTCCTGTCTCATGGACAGGCTAGTGTGGTGAGGGGATCCTCAATCAATAAGGCGGTTGTGGTAGAGAATCAGAAGGAGAACACACTGGTGGCTCTGAGGCTCATTGTTGATCACGTCAGAGACGTTGGGCGTAACCAAGGTACAGGGAAGCTGTCGTTTTCATGAATTGTTTGTATGTCTGTTTCAAATGTTTGTGCCATGTCTCTCTTTTGATGTGGACATTTTTTTATCTATAGTATTTTCCGTACACAGAGTACA
Organism: Coregonus lavaretus; assembly: GCF_964263955.1. Taxonomy (NCBI): domain Eukaryota; kingdom Metazoa; phylum Chordata; class Actinopteri; order Salmoniformes; family Salmonidae; genus Coregonus; species Coregonus lavaretus. Next base: position 23,199,324 of record NC_140023.1, read on the forward strand.
TTTCTGTAAACAGACAAAGTAATCTACAGATCACCAAAGAGCTGTTGATGTCAGCTGCAGGAGCAAAGCTGAGGTACCATGGGTACTTGGACGAGCAGAAAAGACTGAAGGAGAGACAAGTCATCGACCTGAAGAGAAAGGGTCTCATGGATGAGCTGGACGACTTGAAGAAGAAGAGTGCCAGGTTGGGAGCTGATATCAATGCACTTGAAAAATCAGCTGAGGAATATGCAGAGAAAGCAGATGCTACAAGCAAACTAACTTGCATCGCAAAATCCAACAGTTTCTGACGCACTGCAAAAGAGAAGAAGGTATCTCCGGCGGAGATTGAAAAACAGATTGAAGAGAAACTTGTAGCAATGAAAAACTAAGCTGGCAAAATACTGTTCAGTTTAGCTCTTGTGGACAGTCAAGAAGAAAAAAGCACTTATGGAAAGTGTGTTCAGTTTATCAGACTGATAAAGTTGTGTATGTGTGTTCCAGGGGCATGAGGGTTGTCCTAACCCTACTCCTGCTGTGTCCTCAGCATCGTGTGTGTGTGTTCAATCTTAGCTCCTGCACTGTCCAGGACCAGTCAGAAATGTGAATAGGGAGTTACGTTTCAATGTCAAACAAAAACAACTTGTTCAGGGTTGTGTTCAGGGTTTTATGTGTTTTCCAGGACTGAGGGTTGTCCTAACCCTACCCCCTGCTGTGTCCTCAGCATCATCAGTGTGTGTGAGAGAGAGAGAGAGAGCAAGAGGTTGAGTGAGTGTCCACTAATTTGAAGGGGTGTCCATGTATTTTTGTATATACTGCATATTTTTCTTAAATCAGCATCTCTACATGTATGACAGCCATTCCATTCCAGTGTCTGTTGAATTCCAACGCAGGCACACTTCATTCTACTGAATTAGGTACTGATTAGGTGATCACCTGAACCAAATCTTATTTAATGAGGAAAAGTATAAAAACCACTGCTGTGGTCATCACTATCCTCTTGCAATAGGACCAGCTGGATGGCAAAAACAGTGTTAATAGTACCTCAAAAGTAATATTAATCCAAAAATAACTATGGACCATGCCAAAAGAGTTGAAAAGGAAAGTTTTGAGTGAGGAAAAGAAGGGTTCAATTCTGGCTTTACTGGCAGAGGGATACAGTGAGCGTCAGGTTGCTTCCGTCCTTAAAATGTCAAAGACGGTGGTTCATAAGAACAAAGTCAAGCAGCAGACATTGGGGACAACAAAGCTACAGACCGGCAGAGGGCAAAAACAACTCTCTACTGACCGGGATGACCGCCAACTCATTCGAATGTCACTCAACAACAGTAATGATGACATCAAGTGACCTACAAAAATGATGGCAAACGGCAGCTTGGGTGAAGTGCACGGCGAGGACGGTTCGAAACAGGCTCCTAGGGGCAGGGCTGAAGTCGTGCAAAGCTAGAAAAAAGCCCTTCATCAATGAGAAGCAAAGAAGAGCCAGGCTGAGGTTTGCAAAAGACCATAAGGATTGGACCGTAGAGGACTGGAGTAAGGTCATCTTCTCTGATGAGTCCAATTTTCAGCTTTGCCCAACACCTGGTCGTCTAATGGTTAGACGGAGACCTGGAGAGGCCTACAAGCCACAGTGTCTCGCACTCATTGTGAAATTTGGTGGAGGATTGGTGATGATCTGGGGGTGCTTCAGCAAGGCTGGAATCGGGGAGATTTGTCTTTTGTGAAGAACGCATGAATCAAGCCACTTACAAGGTTGTCCTGGAAGAAAACTTGCTTCCTTTTGGTCTGACATTGTTCCCCAACTCTGAGGATTGGTTTTTCCAGCAGGACAATGCGCCATGCCACACAGCCAGGTCAACCAAGGTGTGGATGGAGGACCACCAGATCAAGACCCTGTCATGGCCAGCCCAATCTCCAGACCTGAACCCCATTGAAAACTTCTGGAATGTGATCAAGAGGAAGATTGATGGTCACAAGCCATCAAACAAAGCTGAGCTGCTTGAATTTTTGCACCAGGAGTGGCATAAAGTCACCCAACATCAATGTGAAAGACTGGTGGAGCGCATGAAAGCTGTGATTGAAAATCAGGGTTATTCCACCAAATATTGATTTCTGAAGTCAAATATCTCAGTCAAATAGTCAAATATCTCTTCCTAAGTCAAAACATTTAGTATTGTGTTGTTTAAAAATGAACATGAACTTATTTTACCCAAACACATACCTATAAATAGTAAAACCAGAGAAACTGATAATTTTGCAGTGGTCTCTTAATTTCTTCCAGAGCTGTATAGTGTACTTCTGTATTTCAATTTCAATTTCAATACATTTCTAAAAACATGTTTTCATTTTGTCATTATGGGGTATTGTGTATAGATGGGTGAGTAAAAACATATATTTAATCCATTTTGAATTCAGGCTGTATTGTGGAATAAGTCAAGAGGTATGAGCAGTTTCTGAAGGCATTGGCTAAATAACACGCGTGATTAATTGTGTGTGGTTATACTTGTTGTTTTGGTGATAGTATTGGTTCATGTTAATAAGCCTTATAGTGACTCCCATGTCATCTACCTTATTCTCAACGAGACTCCTCCTCAAGCAAAGTTTGTTTAAAAAGTGTACCACCTTGGTTGCTTGGTGACGAGAAAAATCCCCTTGCTTTTAATTAGTTCTCTGGAGTATAAAGTAACCGCATGGATCCTGTTTGTATTTGTGGAGGCCCCAATGCTGCATTCTTCATCTGAAACACTGGATCCTGTCTGGACTTGATTGCTCATCATACACCAATGAATGGAATACAGCTGAAGTAGATTGTACTAGATTAAGCCCTCTGATTCGCCTGATATTGTAAAGTTTTTTTTCCCATAATGCAATACTGAAATATACAAATTGGCACCAATATAAATGGTGTGTGTTAAGAAATGTTTGTTATACAATAATATAGATTTTGTTGACCAAAATATTGCTTGTTATTAATCTCCCTCACAGATGGCATAAGGAACCGATCAAATCTGCTATACAGTCCTCATCATAAGTTTTAATGTCATGACCCAAAACAAATGGCAAATGCACTCAAGGAGTTTGTAGAGTTGCAAGCTTGATGTAGTCATTGTGTGCATGGGATATGAGACCAAATACTCACATTTTGACTACTTTAATACACTACTAGGGAATTTTTCCAAATACTTATGATTTCGTCAAACAGGGGGAGTAGATACTGTGGTATCCCGGGAGGTCTACCCCGGGGGTTGGTGATAGATGAGAGGTACGTGCCGCAATGTTGGCTCCCTCTGCTGGGAGTACCCGGGCTGGGCATACTGACGCTAATGGCACCTATTAGGGGCTATTAGGGGAGCGTGCCAACCAGCCGTGCAGGCCACATAAATGGAGCACCGTGGTACACCGCGGTAGAGAAAAGGCACAGAACCGAATACGAGGAGGCAACCCAGAAGAATGACCGAACCAACCCTACGTTTATTTTGTTGTTACGTTTATTTTATGTTGCCCAGTAAAGGTGTGTTTTTTGACTATAACCTCCTTGTCTCTGTGTCCATCTCTGTGTGCTCAAACCCAACACCCCACGGTTTACCACATATGGTGGAGAATGCAGGCAACTCAGTAACTTTGGGTGCCGTGGGGTCGAGCGTGCAGACATTGCCATGGAGGAGCTGGTGGCTCAGTTTATCCTCAGCCAGCAACAGACTCTCCAGGAGCAAGCACTAGAGGGGCAGCACCAACAAAACCTCCGATTGGTAGCGGAGGTAGCCCAGCTGAAAGGTGGTATGGCCCAGGAGTCTAGCCCGAATCAGTTCCTGGTCAAGTTAACAGAGGAAGATGACGTGGAGATGTATTTGTGCACCTTCGAGAGGACGGCGCAGTGGGAAGGGTGGCCCAAGCACAAGTTGGCCAGCCTTTTGGTACCCTACCTCTCCGGGAAGGCCCAGAAGGCCTACTTCGACTTGAACGCCGACCAGGCAGCGAATTATGAGGGACTCAAACGCTAGATCCTGTGCCGTTTTGGATTCAGCCTCGCACGCCGTGAACAACTGGTCCACGACTGGGTCTTTGACTCCACCATCTCTCCCTGCGCCCAGATGAGCGACCTAAACAAGGGCTGGCTACTGACTGACATGCCGTCCCTCCCAATAATTGATAAGGTCGTCCTGGATCGGTACATTCGGGCCCTCCCCTACAAGTATGCAGAACTCCCAAAGCCTGGAGGATTTGCTGACCGCGGTGGAAACCCACCAGAACACCCAGGACCTGCTGAAAGGGGCCCGGGCGGAGAGAGCAGACGCGGGGAGGGGAAAGAAAAGTACAGAGAGAGACGAGGGGCTGAATGGGGCCAGAACGGAACCAGCCGTGGAGCGTGAGGGCGACCCAAACCGACGACGACGACATTGTTGCTAGAACCAGATCTGCTGGACTCCGGCAGCATAATGACCCTGGACCAACCGCAGTGGCTCACACGAGAGGGGAAAGACGAACCGGGGAACAAGGAGATGACGGTGTCCTGCGTACACGGGGATACGAAGAGGTACCCAACCATGCCGGTGCGGATAACCACCCCAAGGGGGGAATGCCAGATGCACGTGGGAGCCATTCCTAACCTGCCCGTTCTCGTCGGTAGAGATTTCCCTCTCTTCCAGGCGCTGTGGAGGAGGGACCTGGGGGAGGCGATCACGTGATGTAGGAAGGAGAGGAAAAAGGACGGTCGCCTGCGCAACCCCCGCCACAAGAGGTGTCCAGTGGGCCCGAGTCGAACCAGCAGGAGTGAAACGAGCCATCATCCGAGGAGGACCTCAGGCTCCCCTTTATGGAGATGGGCCAGGTGATCGCTGTGGATGGCGCTTTTCCCGGGGTAAGTGAGTGGCGCTACCCACACTTCGCCATAAAGTGTAATTTATTATATTAGGTAGTAAAGCGCTCCCTGGTTACTCCTACCCACCCAGTATGTTAGTACTGTCTTGCAGCTCGCCCACACCCACCTGCTCTGGGCACACCTGGGGATGGAGAAAACCAGGGAGCAGATTGGGAAATGGTTCCACTGGCCCAGTGTGAAGTGCGCCATGGAGGACTACTGCCGTACCTGCCCTGAGTGCCAGATCACAGCCCCAAGGGCACATTATAGAAACCCTTTGGTTCCCCGTTTGAGCGGGTGGCAATGGATCTAGTGCGTCCATTGGTGAAGACCACGAGGGGACACCAATGCATCCTGATAATCATAGATTATGCCACCCGGTATCCGGAGGCGATCCCGTTACGCACTGGCAGCGAAAGGTATCGCACAGGAGGGTGGGTATCCCGCTGAAAATCCTGACGGACCAGGGCACTGCATTCATGTCTTGTGTAATGAAAGATGTCTGCAATCTTTTACGAATCAAACAGGTGAGGAACAGTGTGTACCATCCACAAACGGGACGGGCTAGTCAAACGCTTCAATAAGACCCTAAAGCAGATACTGAAGAAGGTCATCAAGAGAAATGGGAGGGACTGGGACCAGCTGCTGCCCCACCTTATGTTCTTGGTGCGCGAGTTGCCCCAAGCGTCCACTGGGTTCTCCCCCTTCGAGCGCCTGTATGGTCGTAGGCCCCACGGACTGCTGGACCTAGCCAAGGAGGTCTATGAGGACCAACCAACCCCCTGCGCAGTGTGGTGGAACACGTGGAGGAGATGATGAAGGCGTGTATACAACCGGGGGGCCCAACCACGAGAGTTCCACCCAGGTGAGAAAGTTTTGGTGCTGATCCCCACAACTGAGAGCAAATTCCTGGCATCGTCGAGCGGGTAGGCGACGTCAATTATAAGACGACAATGCTAAAGATGAGGGTACTGGAGGAGTCCCACAGTGAGTGGTCTAGCCCTATAGTGCTGGTACCGAAACCGTCCGCTTCTGCAACAACTTCCTGGGCCTCAACGAGGTCAGTAAATTCGACACCTACCCCATGCCCTGGGAGGACAAACTGATGCGCTAAGGGATGCGGGGCTGACCGCGAACCGCCACAAGTGCAAGCTGGAGTACCTGGGTTATAGAATCGGGCGGGGAAACGTGAAGCCCCAAGAAAAAAAATGTCTGCCATTTAGGGAATGGTCAGCCCCTCGAACCAAGAGGCAGGTGAAGTCGTTCCTGGGGTTAGCAGGGTACTACAGTTGATTTGTACCTAACTTTGCCGCAATAGCTTCTCCCCTCACAGACCTAACAAAGGCACGCCTACCCCAGACGGTGCGATGGACAGAGGACACCGACGTGGCGTTCAAGGCCCTCAAGGACGTGCTATGTGCGCACCCGGTACTCGTCACCCCGGACTTCTCAAAAAACCTCCTGGTTAAAACAGACGCGTATGACACAGGGTGGGGGCCGTCTTGTCCCAAGAGCAGGAAGGCGAGGAGCACCCCATCATGTGCTCGATTGTCGAGAAGGAGTGCCTCGCGGTGAAGTGGGCGCTGGACACCCTCCTTGGGAGGAAGTTCACCCTGATCTCCGACCATGCCCCCCTTGTGTGGATGGCAAGAGGTAAGGACACGAATGACCGCGTTACCCGCTGGTTCCCGTCCTTACAGCGGTTCTGTAAGGACAATAAGTTATTTTGTTGTTACGTTTATTTGATGTTGCCCAGTAAAGGAGTGTTTTCTGACTAGAACCTCCCAGTCTCTGTGTCCATCTCTGTGCGCTCAAACCCAACACCCCACGGTTTACCACAATACATAAAGTGCTTTGTCTAAAGAAGATATGTATGAAAATACTTTATTATTCCCTTGTTAATCGTTCGATCTCAAATCAAAAATGCTTGAGCAGAGACAAAATAAAAATGTTAGCTTCACTGTCCAAATACATTTGGTGAGGACTGTAACTTGCAGTAGGTTATGTGTACTTGCACACACATTGTTTTACAAAGCCTAATCTTTTCCCCAGTGCATGCATTTGCTAGCATTTACCAGTGAAATTGTCATTTGTAAACCATACCTATCTGCGGTGAATGTTATTGGCCTCTTTAAATTGATGTGTGTATTTTCCCATGGAAAAGTGTCGCAGGGTGCTTCGTGCCTGCTCTGTGAGCCAACAGTCCTGTTTGCCTTGCTCGTTAGGAAATAATTAGCATTAGCTTATTCACACATACCGCAGCACACTGGTGTCAAGTAAAAGAGAGACATTTCCATGTTTGTTTAGTTAATTAAGAATAACAGCTTAATGCTTAATCCTATATCCACTATGGGAGTTTGTAAGAAACTTAAAGCTGTTTGAGTCTGTGCCTCGGTTTAATAGACAGATGGGAAATTAGATAAAGCTCCCAGTTTGAGGTTGGTAGTGGAGTGTGTGTGTGTGTGCGAACACGTGGGGGCGGGGGGACACTTAGGGCCAAACCGTTCCGGTGTTGCAAAATAAATCTGGGTTAACACTGTTTATTCTACTTACCATTTCCGTAGACTTCTCAAACTTTCCCCTTTGCAGGTGTTGGTTTATGCTTGTAAATTATGATTTACAGTTCGTCACACTGTGTAAAACGACTGTCAGGGTGTCCCCAAAAAAACTTGACACTAACACTATCCAGTTGTTCCATTGCTGTTTTCTAAGAACATTAGCTCATAACTCCCACACACTCAAACAGGTTGCCCAGGATTCAGAGTTCCTCCACCTCTGTGCTGTTTAGGTTTAGCCTGGGGTGCTGTCTGCCTGCTGATCCTCTCTCTTTCAATGAGTTCTCTATGTTTGGATCTGAGGGCTGAAATTAATATGCTGCTTCCACCAAGCAGTTGACACTTGCCCCCCTTTGTCTTTGGCCAGTGGAGTGGGGGATTTCAAGGAAGAAGTGGATTGTAATAACCTTGCGCAATGTCCTGGCGATGACAGTGCTCCTCGCTGTTTCCTGTGACTCTCTCTCTTGATCTCTCCCTCCCTCACTTCTTTTCTGTAGAAAGTTATGGGAGATATTGTTTCAACGCAGGGGGAAAAAACAAAAAACAACGAGGCACACCCCTTCTCACCCTCTATCTCCTTTCCCCCCTCTGCCTCTGGAGACAAGGTGCTGTTTCACACATCACAAATGTAAACTTTAAGCATAAGCATTGGTTTATATTCCTACTTGAGAAATTGGCTTAAGCTAGAGCCACTGTCAGACTTACATAAAAATCAAAATAAATCTCAAATGGCAGGTGCAAATACCTTTCTTTGATGCATTCTAACCTACATCCTAGAGACCTTTATCAGTAATATCCAGAAAGACTCACTGTAAAGTGTCTTGATGAAGTGTAGGTAGGGGTATGTAGGGATCGGACCTTCAATTTAGTTGGCGTAACAGTCTTTCCCTAGTGGTGGCAATTGACCCGTGTTGCATATAGCCCCGGTCTCCCTTATGCACTCACTGTGAATTGTGGAGTGCTAAATGCATTTAAAACAACGCAAATCGCTCATTATTAGGACTTGAGAAATAAATGGAGTAGTAATGGAAAGCTGGGACACCCTCTATTTAACAAAGACCATAACTGCTTTCAGAAGTGTTTTTCCCACGATTGCATTAGGAAATGATCTGCCTTTGCTGCTTATCAGAATGCATGTTTCTGTCCCTGTGACACTCGCAACTTGAATGTGCCTTGAGGAATATTAATTGATCTAGGTGAACTATTTTACTATGGGGTTTTCAGATGTTGCTGTTCATTGCTCGACTTGCTGGCAGAGGAAAAATAAATGTGGGCTGTTCCATATTCTTTGGGTTTTGCGGCAACAATTTGGCAGATGCGGTGCACCGCTGCTAAATGAATACAGGGAAAAACACTGCGTAAGTAGCAACATGCTCTGAGTTTAACAAACATGTTCAATATGAGCTGTTCATTAGCAGGTAGTGTACAGTGAGGGGAAAAAAAGTATTTAATCCCCTGCTGATTTTGTACGTTTGCCCGCTGACAAAGAAATGATCAGTCTATCATTTTAATGGCAGGTTTATTTGAACAGTGAGAGACAGAATAACAACAAAAAAATCCAGAAAAACGCATGTCAAAAATGTTATATATTGATTTGCATTTTAATGAGGGAAATAAGTATTTGACCCCCTCTCAATCAGAAAGATTTCTGCCTCCCAGGTGTCTTTTATACAGGTAACGAGCTGAGATTAGGAGCACACTCTTAAAGGGAGTGCTCCTAATCTCAGCTTGTTACCTGTATAAAAAACACCTGTCCACAGAAGCAATCAATCAATCAGATTCCAAACTCTCCACCATGGCCAAGACCAAAGAGCTCTCCAAGGATGTCAGAGACAAGATTGTAGACCTACACAAGGCTGAAATGGGCTACAAGACCATCGCCAAGCAGCTTGGTGAGAAGGTGACAACAGTTGGTGCGATTATTCACAAATGGAAGAAACACAAAATAACTGTCAATCTCCCTCAGCCTGGGGCTCCATGCGAGATCTCACCTCGTGGAGTTGCAATGATCATGAGAACGGTGAGGAATCAGCCCAGAACTACACGGGATGATCTTGTCAATGATCTCAAGGCAGCTGGGACCACAGTCACCAAAAAAACAATTGGTAACACTACGCCGTGAAGGACTGAAATCCTGCAGCGCCCGCAAGGTCCCCCTGCTCAAGAAAGCACATATACAGGCCCGTCTGAAGTTTGCCAATGAACATCTGAATGATTCAGAGGAGAACTGGGTGAAAGTGTTGTGGTCAGATGAGACCAAAATCGAGCTCTTTGGCATCAACTCAACTCGCCGTGTTTGGAGGAGGAGGAATGCTGCCTATGACCCCAGGAACACCATCCCCACCGTCAAACATGGAGGTGGAAACATTATGCTTTGGGGGTGTTTTTCTGCTAAGGGGGCAAGACAACTTCACCGCATCAAAGGGAGGATGGACGGGGCCATGTACCGTCAAATCTTGGGTGAGAACCTCCTTCCCTCTGCCAGGGAGGATGGGTATTCCAGCATGACAATGACCCAAAACACACGGCCAAGGCAACAAAGGAGTGGCTCAAGAAGAAGCACATTAAGGTCCTGGAGTGGCCTAGCCAGTCTCCAGACCTTAATCCCATAGAAAATCTGTGGAGGGAGCTGAAGGTTCGAGTTGCCAAACGTCAGCCTCGAAACCTTAATGACTTGGAGAAGATCTGCAAAGAGGAGTGGGATGTGTGCAAAGCTGGTGGCCAACTACAAGAAACTTCTGACCTCTGTGATTGCCAACAAGGGTTTTGCCACCAAGCACTAAGTCATGTTTTGCAGAGGGGTCAAATACTTATTTCCCACATTAAAATGCAAATCAATTAATAACATTTTTGACATGCGTTTTTCTGGATTTTTTTGTTGTTATTCTGTCTCTCACTGTTCAAATAAACCTACCATTAAAATTATAGACTGATCATGTCTTTGTCAGTGGGCAAACGTACAAAATCAGCAGGGGATCAAATACTTTTTTCCCTCACTGTAGGTGAAGTATATTGTGGTCAGATATTGAGATCTGAGATATAAAAGTAGGATTAGAAGTGTTTAGGTTACTGCTCTAGACAAGGATGGACCTTTAGCCTGTGCTACATGGATGAATTGATTTGCAAAAATAAACAGACCATGATATTTTGCAATTGCTGTGTCGCCCCACCATTCCGGATCACTCCCATCCTAAATGAAAATTCCCCATAGATTTCCTCCACAGGGGGAACTCCACAGTAAGGAGGTGAGCCAACACCATTATGTGCTCGGTCGATCACCGTTTGCACTGGCACCTCCAGATCCACGTATTTCTCGATTTACGATGGTGCTGAAATCAGTAGTTTTTGATAACTTCATTTTATGTGACGTCAGAGCTCCAGTCTTCCCACACTAGTCGCAGCTCAACTCCATCGTAAATCATGGAGTTGAGTTTAGTCGGCTATGCCAGAACATACTGAATAATAATAATACTTAACTAGACCTAACCACTGAGAGACAGGAAAAATGTCCTGCGGTTAATATTGAGAAATCCATCCTGCTCCTTTGCAGCCATCACCTGTGAGATATTCGATATGAACTGTGATTAGTACGCACCTCTGTTATGCTACTCCTGTTTTTCTCCTCTCCACTCCACTTACTTCACTTTAGATTTATAGCTGTTAATCATATTATATTGAATAGGACTACATGAAAACAAATTGAAGAGTTGTTGTTTTTCCCTACAATGTTTGCACTCCTGACAATCGCTTATGTTCCTCGACTAAAGCTATAATTTTCTCTGTACAGTTTATTCTAGGCAGTTAGACACTGCTCCTTACAGGCTTGTTATTCACTGTCACTACATCAAATTGTGGTTATCTACATAAACAGTTATGAAATGCTAAATGTATTGCTTATGAATGTTTTATTAATGGGTTAAATAGGGTTATAGGGTTTTGGGTCATGTTGGCTCTGAAAGGTGTTACGCAGGTGGCTCCCTAGATACTAACTATTGGGACAACTGTGGGAAGCATTGGAGTCAACATGGGCCATGTAGAGTGTAGAGTCCATGCCCTGACAAATTGAGTCTGTTCTGAGGGCAAAAGAGGAGGGTGCAACTCAATATTAGGAAGGTGTTCCTAATGTTTGGTATACTCAGTGTACAGTGCCTTGCAAAAGTATTCAACCCCTTGGCGTTTTTTCCTGTTTTGTTGCATTACAACCTGTAATTTAAATTGATTTTTATTTGGATTTCATGTAATGGACATACACAAAATAGTCTAAATTGGTGAAGTGAAATGAAAAAAATAACTTGTTTCAAAAAATTATACAAAATAAATAACGGAAAAGTGGTGCGTGCATATGTATTCACCCCCTTTGCTATAAATCCCTAAATAAGATCTGGTGCAACCAATTACAGTGAGGGAAAAAAGTTTTTGATCCCCTGCTGATTTTGTACGTTTGCCCACTGACAAAGACATGATCAGTCTATAATTTTAATGGTAAGTTTATTTGAACAGTGAGAGACAGAATAACAACAAAAAAATCCAGAAAAACTCATGTCAAAAACGTTATAAATTGATTTGCATTTTAATGAGGGAAATAAGTATTTGACCCCTCTGCAAAACATGACTTAGTACTTGGTGGCAAAACCCATGTTGGCAATCACAGAGGTCACAAGTTTTCTTGTAGTTGGCCACCAGGTTTGCACACATCTCAGGAGGGATTTTGTCCCACTCCTCTTTGCAGATCTTCTCCAAGTCATTAAGGTTTCGAGGCTGACGTTTGGCAACTCGAACCTTCAGCTCCCTCCACAGATTTTCTATGGGATTAAGGTCTGGAGACTGGCTAGGCCACTCCAGGACCTTAATGTGCTTCTTCTTGAGCCACTCCTTTGTGGCCTTGGCCATGTGTTTTGGGTCATTGTCATGCTGGAATACCCATCCACGACCCATTTTCAATGCCCTGGCAGAGGGAAGGAGGTTCTCACCCAACATTTGACGGTACATGGCCCCGTCCATTGTCCCTTTGATGCGGTGAAGTTGTCTTGTCCCCTTAGCAGAAAACCCCCCCCAAAGCATAATGTTTCCACCTCCATGTTTGACGGTGGGGATGGTCTTCTTGGGGTCATAGGCAGCATTTTGGTCTCATCTGAACACAACACTTTCACCCAGTTCTCCTTATTTCCCTCATTAAAATGCAAATCAATGTACCTTCAGAAGTCACATAATTAGTTAAATAAAGTTCACGTGTGTGCAATCTAAGTGTCACTTTAACTCTACCCACATGTACATACAGTGGGGAGAACAAGTATTTGATACACTGCCGATTTTGCAGGTTTTCCTACTTACAAAGCATGTAGAGGTCTGTAATTTTTATCATAGGTACACTTCAACTGTGAGAAAAATCCAGAAAATCACATTGTATGATTTTTAAGTAATTAATTTGCATTTTATTGCATTACATAAGTATTTGATACATCAGAAAAGCAGAACTTAATATTTGGTACAGAAACCTTTGTTTGCAATTACAGAGATCATACGTTTCCTGTAGGTCTTGACCAGGTTTGCACACACTGCAGCAGGGATTTTGGCCCACTCCTCCATACAGACCTTCTCCAGATCCTTCAGGTTTCGGGGCTGTCGCTGGGCAATACGGACTTTCAGCTCCCTCCAAAGATGTTCTATTGGGTTCAGGTCTGGAGACTGGTTAGGCCACTCCAGGACCTTGAGATGCTTCTTACGGAGCCACTCCTTAGTTGCCCTGGCTGTGTGTTTCGGGTCGTTGTCATGCTGGAAGACCCAGCCACAACCCATCTTCAATGCTCTTACTGAGGGAAGGAGGTTGTTGGCCAAGATCTTGCGATACATGGCCCCATCCATCCTCCCCTCAGTACGGTGCAGTCGTCCTGTCCCCTTTGCAGAAGAGCATCCCCAAAGAATGATGTTTCCACCTCCATGCTTCACGGTTGGGGTAGTGTTCTTGGGATTGTACTCATCCTTCTTCTTCCTCCAAACACAGCGAGTGGAGTTTAGACCAAAAAGCTCTATTTTTGTCTCATCAGACCACATGACCTTCTCCCATTCCTACTCTGGATCATCCAGATGGTCATTGGCAAACTTCAGACGGGCCTGGACATGTGCTGGCTTGAGCAGGGGGACCTTGCGTGCGTTGCAGGAAATTAATCCATGACGGCGTAGTGTGTTACTAATGGTTTTCTTTGAGACTGTGGTCCCAGCTCTATTCAGGTCATTGACCAGGTCCTGCCGTGTAGTTCTGGGCTGATCCCTCACCTTCCTCATGATCATTGATGCCCCATGAGGTGAGATCTTGCATGGAGCCCCAGACCGAGGGTGATTGACAGTCTTCTTGAACTTCTTCCATTTTCTAATAATTGCGCCAACAGTTGTTGCCTTCTCACCAAGCTGCTTGCCTATTGTCCTGTAGCCCATCCCAGCCTTGTGCAGGTCTACAATTTTATCCCTGATGTCCTTACACAGCTTTCTGGTCTTGGCTATTGTGGAGAGGTTGGAGTCTGTTTGATTGAGAGTGTGGACAGGTGTCTTGTATACAGGTAACGAGTTCAAACAGGTGCAGTTAATACAGGTAATGAGTGGAGAATAGGAGGGCTTCTTAGAGAAAAACGAACAGGTCTGTGAGAGCCGGAATTCTTACTGGTTGGTAGGTGATCAAATACTTATGTCATGCAATAAAATGCAAATTAATTACTTAAAAATCATACAATGTGATTTTCTGGATTTTTGTTTTAGATTCAGTCTCTCACAGTTGAAGTGTACCTATGATAAAAACTACAGACCTCTACATGCTTTGTAAGTAGGAAAACCTGCAAAATCGGCAGTGTATCAAATACTTGTTCTCCCCACTGTATGACCTCAATTACCTCGACTAGCCGGTTCCCCCGCACATTGACTCTGTACCGGTACCCCCCTGTATATAGCCTCCCTACTGTTATTTTATTTTACTGCTGCTCTTTAGCTATTTGCTTTTATTTTCTATTTTTCTTTAATTAATATATATATATATATATATTTTTTTTTTTTAACTGCATTGTTAGTTAAAGGCTTGTAAGTAAGCATTTCACTGTAATGTCTACACCTGCTGTATTCGGCACATGTGGCAAATACATTTTGATTTGATTTGATTTGACATGTGTGACATGATCTCAGTATATACAGTTGTAGTCGGAAGTTTACATACACTTAGGTACACAAGTTATTAACACTCGTTTTTCAACCACTCCACAAATTTCTTGTTAACAAACTATAGTTCTGGCAAGTCGGTTAGGACATCTACTTTGTGCATGACACATAATTTTTTCCCACAATTGTTTACAGACAGATTATTTCACTTATAATTCACTGTATCATAATTCCAGTGGGTCAGAAGTTTACATACACTAAGTTGACTGTGCCTTTAAACATCTTGGAAAATTCCAGAAAATGATGTCATGGCTTTAGAAGCTTCTGATAGGCTAATTGACATTGTTTGAGTCAATTGGAGGTGTACCTGTGGATGTATTTCAAGGCCTACCTTCAAACTCAGTGCCTCTTTGCTTGACATCATGGGAAAATCAAAAGAAATCAGCCAAGACCTCAGAAAGAAAATTGTAGACCTCCACAAGTTTGGTTCATCCTTGGGAGCAATTCCAAAGGCCTGAAGGTACCACGTTCATCTGTACAAACAATAGTATGCAAGTATAAACATCATGGGACCACGCAGCCGTCATACCGCTCAGGAAGGAGACGCATTCTGTCTCCTAGAGATGAACGCACTTTGGTGCGAAAAGTGCAAATCAATCCCAGAACAACAGCAAAGGACCTTGTGAAGATGCTGGAGAAAAACGGTACAAAGGTATCTATATCCACAGTAAAACGAGTCCTATATCGACATAACCCGATAGGCCGCTCAGCAAGGAAGAAGCAACTGCTCCAAACTCCTACTATTATTCTGACATTTCACATTCTTAAAATAAAGTGGTGATCCTAACTGACCTAAAACAGGGAATCTTTACTTGGACTAAATGTCAGGAATTGTGAAAAACTGAGTTTAAATGTATTTGGCTAAGGTGTATGTAAACTTCCGACTTCAACTGTATACACCTGTTCTGAAAGGCCCCAGAGTCTGCAACACCACTAAGCTAGGGTCACCACCAAGCAAGCGGCACCATGAAGACCAGGCTCTGTCGTAGCCGGCCGCGACCGGGAGACCCATGGGGCGACGTGCAATTGGCCCAGCGTCGTCCAGGGTAGGGGAGGGAATGGCCGGCAGGGTGTAGCTCCGTTGATAGAGCATGACGTTTGCAGCGGCAGGTTTGTGGGTTCGATTCCCACAGGGGGTATGAAAAATAATTATGTATGCACTAACTGTATGTCGCTCTGGATAAGAGCGTCTGCTAAATGACTAAAATGTAAAATGTAAATGAGATCTCCAAACAAGTCAGGGACAAAGTTGTGGAGAAGTACAGATCAGGGTTGGGTTAAAAAAAAAATATCAAACTTTGAACATCCCACGGAGCACCATGAAATCCATAATAAAAAAATTGAAAGAATATGGCACCACAACAAACCTGCCAAGAGAGGGCCGCCAACCAAAACTCACGGACCAGGCAAGGAGGGCATTAATCAGAGGCAACAAAGAGACCAAAGATAACCCTGAAGGAGCTGCATAGCTCAACAGCGGAGATTGGAGTATCTGTCTATAGGACCACTTTAAGCCGTACACTACACAGAGCTGGGCTTTACGGAAGAGTGGCCAGAAAAAAGCCATTGCTTAAAGACAAAAATAAGTAAACACGTTTGGTGTTCGCCAAAAGGCATGTGGGAGACTCCCCAAACATATGGAAGAAGGTACACATCAAGAAGGTACACATCATGCTGTGGGGATGTTCACAGAGCTGTGAGGGGAACGGCACCTCCTTACCTTCAGGCTCTGATCAGTCCCTACACCCAAATGAGGGCGTTGCGTTCTTCCACCTCTGGCCTGCTGGTCCCCCTACCTCTGCAGAAGCACTGTTCCCGCTCAGCACAGTCAAAACTGTTCGCTGCTCTGGCACCCCAATGGTGGAACAAGCTCCCTCACGACGCCAGGACAGCAGAGTCACTGACCACCTTCCGGAGACACTTGAAACCCTACCTCTTTAAGGAATACCTGGGATAGTATAAAAGTAATCCTTCTACCCACCCCACCCCCACAAAAATAAAAAATAAAATACAATAACAAAACAAAAACAAAATAATAGGAAAAACAAAAACAAAAAAACTATATCAATATAAAACAAATGAAAATTTAAAATATACTCTAAAAAGAAGAAAGAAAAAAATTTGAAAAGAAAAAAGAAAAAGAAAATAAAAAAGAGATAAAAAAAATGATAAAAAAATTAATAGAAAAATAAAGAAAAAATAAATTGTAAAGTGGGTTGTCCCACTAGCTATCATAAGGTGAATGCACCAATTTGTAAGTCGCTCTGGATAAGAGCGTCTGCTAAATGACGTGAATGTAAAAAAAAAAAAAATTCATCGGCAAAAACTGAGAAACTGGTCAGAATTGAAGGAATGATGGATGGCGCTAAATACAGGGAAATTCTTGAGGGAAATCTGTTTCAGTCTTCCAGAGAATAGAGACTGGGACGGAGGTTCACCTTCCAGCAGGACAATGACCCTAAGCATACTGATAAAGCAACACTTGAGTGGTTTAAGGGGAATCATTTAAATGTCTTGGAATGGCCTAGTCAAAGCCCAGACCTCAATCCAATTGAGAATCTGTGGTATGACTTAAAGATTGCTGTACACCAGCGGAACCCATCCAACTTGAAGGAGCTGGAGCAGTTTTGCCTTGAAGAATGGGCAAAAATCCCAGTGGCTAGATGTGCCAAGCTTATAGAGACATGCCCCAAGAGACTTGCAGCTGTAATTGCTGCAAAAGATGGCTCTACAAAGTATTGACTTTGGGGGGGGGGGGTGAATTGTTATGTACGCTCAAGTTTTCTGTTTTTTTGTCTTATTTCTTGTTTGAAGATGCAAAATCTTTTTTATTGTGAAACAAAGTGGTAGGCATGTTGTGTAAATCAAATGATACAACCTTCCGAAAAAAATATATTTTAATTCCAGGTTGTGAGGCAATAAAATAGGAAAAATGCCAAGGGGGGTGAATACTATCGCATGCCGCTATACATATGCCTAAGAGTTATTTATGTCAGATAGGGAACAAACAAACCAGTCATAATCCATCCACCGGCCGTATTTCTTCATTAACAGGTAGCTAGCCGGTCAGTGGTGCAGGACTTGCTAAAACATATCATCACACACCAGAATGTTTTCATTGGAAGCCAGACGGCTAAAAGCTGCAGATAGCATCTCTGCTCCCCACTCATCGATCGCCAACCAGCGGTGGTGTAGCCACACCTCGCACTGCCATAAGAAAATAAACAAGCACCTTTTTGTTACAGTTATATACAACTCCCCACCAATGCTTTGGCAGATAATAGATAAAGGTGCTCTTGAGTGTGGTGTGGGTGGCACTTGATTTCTCGTTTTCTTATTTTGCAACACCCACTGTATAGGTGGCATACATTTTAAAAGCACATGTATGAATCACATGGAGCATATGAAAATTGGTACACAGATCACACACACAATCCTAATACTTTCCTGCTAATCAGGCAACAGAATTTGAACATTGGCGGTTGGCACAACACACTAAATAACCCAGTGAGTTTTCTTTTTGAGCTGCAATCCGGTTAAGTAGTACGCTATGCTTGCCTCATTTCATCTGATCAAAACCCGACGAGAGAGCGAGAGTATATTTTATGGCCTGCCAAAAAAGACATTCACAGCATACAGTACTAGACACCTCTCACCAACACACACACACATACACACACTTCCCAATCTACCATCAGTACCAACACCACCACCACCCTCTTCACTGTCAGATGATCTTATCTCTCCTTCTCAAGTTGTTTAATGAGGAGCTTGTCTGGGAGGTTTCACTACACCCGCAATAACATTGCTAAATATGTGTATGTGACCAATAAAATGGGATTTGATTTGTTGTTTTCCCAGCCACTCCTGGGTAGAGTGGTGGCTAGTGATCCAGGGAATGGGTGGTGTGAGTCAGGGGCGGCAGGTAACCTCGAGTTTAGAGTGTAGGGCCAGTAACCGAAAGGTTGCTGGTTCAAATACCAGAGCCAACAAGGTGGGGGAAAAATCTGTTGCTGTGCCCTTGAGCAAGGCACTTAACCCTAATTGCTCTAGGGGCACTGTAAAGTGGCGACCGTGGCTGTGATCCCACTCCCTACAGGTGTCTCTGGGCAAATTGATATGCAAAAAACACATTTCAGTTGCACACTTGTGTGTAACAGGACAAATATAAGCACCCCCCAAATTGTTATTATACCCTCCCTCTCCAGCATGCCTGACTCCTGTAGGAGAGATGACAGAAGCAATAGGCATCACAAAACAAATATGCTTGGAAATCTATGGCAAGACATGAAAATGGTTGTCTAGCAATGATCAACAACCAATTTGACAGAGCTTGAAGAAATTTGAGGGGGGGGTGGAAAGGGATGTTGCACAATCCAGGTGTGGAAAGCTCTTAGAGACTTACCCAGAAAGACACAGCTGTAATCTCTGCCAAAGTTGCTTCTTCTACAAAGTATTGAATTAAGTGTGTGAATGCTTATTTAAATGCGATTATTTCTGAATTTCATTTTCAAAGAATTAGCAACGATTTTGAAAAACACGTTTTCACTTTATCATTATGGGGTATTGTGTGTAGATGGGTGCGGGGAAAAAACTGTTTAATCCATTTTGAATTCAGGTTATACAGTGGGGGAAAAAAGTATTTAGTCAGCCACCAATTGTGCAAGTTCTCCCACTTAAAAAGATGAGAGAGGCCTGTAATTTTCATCATAGGTACACGTCAACTATGACAGACAAAATGAGAATCTTTTTTCCAGAAAATCACATTGTAGGATTTTTAATGAATTTATTTGCAAATTATGGTGGAAAATAAGTATTTGGTCAATAACAAAAGTTTCTCAATACTTTGTTATATACCCTTTGTTGGCAATGACACAGGTCAAACATTTTCTGTAAGTCTTCACAAGGTTTTCACACACTGTTGCTGGTATTTTGGCCCATTCCTCCATGCAGATCTCCTCTAGAGCAGTGATGTTTTGTGGCTGTCGCTGGGCAACACGGACTTTCAACTCCCTCCAAAGATTTACTATAGGGTTGAGATCTGGAGACTGTCTAGGCCACTCCAGGACCTTGAAATGCTTCTTACGAAGCCACTCCTTCGTTGCCCGGGTGGTGTGTTTGGGATCATTGTCATGCTGAAAGACCCAGCCACGTTTCATCTTCAATGCCCTTGCTGATGGAAGGAGGTTTTCACTCAAAATCTCACGATACATGGCCCCATTCATTCTTTCCTTTACACGGATCAGTCGTCCTGGTCCCTTTGCAGAAAAACAGCCCCAAAGCATGATGTTTCCACCCCCATGCTTCACAGTAGGTATGGTGTTCTTTGGTTGCAACTCAGCATTCTTTGTCCTCCTAACACAACGAGTTGAGTTTTTACCAAAAAGTTATATTTTGGTTTCATCTGACCATATGACATTCTCCCAATCCTCTTCTGGATCATCCAAATGCACTCTAGCAAACTTCAGACGGGCCTGGACATGTACTGGCTTAAGCAGGGGGACACGTCTCGCACTGCAGGATTTGAGTCCCTGGCGGCGTAGTGTGTTGCTGATTGTAGGCTTTGTTACTTTGGTCCCAGCTCTCTGCAGGTCATTCACTAGGTCCCCCCGTGTGGTTCTGGGATTTTTGCTCACCGTTCTTGTGATCATTATGACCCCACGGGGTGAGATCTTGCGTGGAGCCCCAGATCGAGGGAGATTGTCAGTGGTCTTGTATGTCTTCCATTTCCTAATAATTGCTCCCACAGTTGATTTCTTCAAACCAAACTGCTTACCTATTGCAGATTCAGTCTTCCCAGCCTGGTGCAGGTCTACAATTTTGTTTCTGGTGTCCTTTGACAGCTCTTTGGTCTTGGCCATAGTAGAGTTTGGAGTGTGACTGTTTGAGGTTGTGGACAGGTGTCTTTTATACTGATAACAAGTTCAAACAGGTGCCATTAATACAGGTAACGAGTGGAGGACAGAGGAGCCTCTTAAAGAAGAAGTTACAGGTCTGTGAGAGCCAGAAATCTTGCTTGTTTGTAGGTGACCAAATACTTATTTTCCACCATAATTTGCAAATAAATTCATAAAAAATCCTACAATGTGATTTTCTGATTTTTTTTCCCTCAATTTGTCTGTCATAGTTGACGTGTACCTATGATGAAAATTACAGGCCTCTCTCATCTTTTTAAGTGGGAGAACTTGCACAATTGGTGGCTGACTAAATACTTTTTTTCCCCACTGTAACACAACTAAATGTAGAATAAGTCAAGGGGTATGAATACTTTCTGAAGGCACTGTATCTGTCTCTCACTTTCAAAAGGCTTTATTGGCATGACAAAATTACACATTCATATTGCCAAAGCAACATTGTCGAGCAATTTTCAAAATGTTCTGTCTCTGTTTCTCTAGGTACGCCATAATGTGTGGAATCATGACAGAGTATGAGACTGTGCAGAACAGGATAAAGAATGGCTACGTCTTCAAAGTAAGTGATTTTTTGACAGACCATCTACACACAAAGCTATATCTTCATGTGTTCACTGATTCAAGTGTTTGTTTTGTGTATACTTGAAGCATGTCAGACCTTACCTACATTAGCAGCACCTGAGGTGATGGCAGGCACACAGATGGAATGGTGGAATTTAGTAATAATAAGAGAGGGTAACTGAGGTGAGAACAGGGCGTGTGCTTTTCCAGAACGTCCCCTGTGGTCTGTTGCTCAGTCAGTGTTGATTCCCAGCTGTGTCGAGAGGGTCCTCCCCTGTCATACAACCACAAGTTGACAGCCAAAGAATCACCCTCGGTTTTATTTAGGTCAGTTATCCCTCAAATGAAATGTAAAAAGTGTTCCTATACATGCGGTTATTGTCGGTGCTTATATACACTGACTGCTATACAGGTGTTAACCTTATTGACTGTGGGCTGTATTCAGATCACTGTCCAGCAGCATACCACCCTGCATCCCACTGCTGGCTTGCCTCTGAAGCTAAGCAGGCTTGGTCCTGGTTGGTACCTGGATGGGAGACCAGATGCTGCTGGAAGTCCAAAAAAAATATCCCAGTGCCCCAAAGCAGTGATTGGGGACATTCCCCTGTGTAGGGTGTTGTCTTTTGGATGGGATGTTAAACGGGTGTCCTGACTCTCTGTGGTCACTAAAGATCCCATGGCACTTATAGTAAGAGAAGGGGTGTGAACCCCGGTGTCCTGGCTAAATTCCCAATCTGGCCCTCATACCATCATGGCCACCTAATCATCCCCAGCTTAAAATTGGCTGTTTTCTCTCCCCTGTAACTATTCCCCAGGTCGTTGCTGCTAAAATAAGGGTTAAATAAATAAAACACCCAGATGAATGGGTTGCATAATGGAGGCGACTGGGGCAACCGCACGTAGCATTTATGTTACCTGTCAGCTGCTTCACAAACTCTGTTTAACTGCAAAGCCCAGAGAGAGAGAGAGATTTTGCGATTGAGTGGAAAAGAACAGGGGGAGGGAAAAAGGAGAGGGTTGCATGACAAATAGGAGCTTGTGATACATGTGTGTAAGTGCGTGTGTGAGAGATGTTTGTGCAATAGTTGTGGGTAGCTGGTTACGTGGAGCAGGACAGATCAGGTCAGAGGAAAATGTGTGGTGTCATGAATCAACACTTAATGCTGTCTGTCCTCTTCTGTTTTCGCCCTCTTTGCATACAGGATCATCTGGATAAGGCCATCGAGCTGAAACCACAGGATCCTATGTCTTACTACCTGCTGGGCCGCTGGTGCTATGCTGTATGTAACCATACAGTGAGGAATACACTCCCTGAAAAGTGATCTATGTAGAAGCTTTGAAAAAGAGTCATTAGCCAATGGAACAATGGTGGTGGTCAACACACAGACACACTCATTGACACACATACACACACGCACCCTCCACATTCCCTCCCAAGCGTAGCTAGCTGCAGTCAAAGATGAGTGGCTATTTCTCAGAAGGAGGAAAAAACCTCTGATGTTTTGTGAGAGTGAATTTAAAGGGCTCTGTGTTCATGTTTAAACATTGATCCACTGTTTACATTCAGGCAGAGGCCCCTCTTTGAAAGGGCCCATGTGACGGCAAGGCAATACTACACCTGCAATTGCACATTTCTAAGATGAATGGGGCGAGGAAGGAACAGTGCATGCATTTGACCTAGCAAGTCCCTCCCATTAGGCCCATTATCTTATTCCTGTAATCAAGTTTTATGGAAAAGGAGGACTGTGTGACTTTATCATGATAGGTTGGTTTGTGTTAGGATTAGAAACTGCTTCCATTGCAGATTATATTGTCTCCGCATCCTGAATGACAGGGCTTTAGCAACATTGGTTAGTATTTTGGAAGTGTCTTTCTATAGTGGAAAATACAAGATATTTTCAGATCCTTTACTCCCGTGACTCCCCTTGTTTAAATGCTACTTGCACTGTTTACACACTGTAGGTAGTGTGAGAGTCATTTTCACACCATATTGTTTAAACGTTTATCTGATTTGCCATGTTCTGAAAGGGCTCTATACATTGGTTCTGTTCAGGTGGCTCAACTGTCCTGGATTGAGAGGAAAATTGCTGCTACGTTGTTTGGCGAGCCTCCAAGTGCCACGGTCCAAGATGCGCTGAAGAACTTCCTCAAGGTATTGGTATTCTCCTTGCTACCATAGATTGTGGTGCAGAGCACAAGTGTTTGGCAGTACGTGTTAGTGGAGTAAAGCATGTCAGGCCTTGCAAATGTACTTTACCAGTACATTTCTCATTTGCCCAACAGCTAGTTTTGAATATGGACAGGTACACTGTTTATGTTGCTTTCATTGTTCTGCATTGTATACTTTAGCCTGTTGGAATCATACAGTCCTTCCAAGTTCTCTCTCTTTAACTCATCTTTCCTGATCGCTGTATATTACATCTCCGAGAACACTTCCCTGTGTTCTGCACACTTACTATTAGATCCTTTACTCTCTTTCATGATCTCTCTCTAACCAATTGAAACATGTAGCGCACAGCAGCCTATTTGTTTTGTGTTGAGTCGGGATTTGCCCAGAGGTCGCTTCTGCACCCAGATTTAAAGACCAAACCCCAAATATTTAGAGGCTTAATCTGTGTTCCCACATTTCACATGTTTATATAGAGAGACATGAAATTGCTCCTGGCCAAGATTCTCTTGCGTCATGTCTCTTCCTCACATCGTGTGTATCTCGCCAATCAATTTTAGTTAAGTGGTCTCTGTCGTAACTTGTTTCTCCTGCCCGTAAGGACTCTGGTAGAGGCTGTTTAGCTTCAACAAACACATCCTGCTGTTATACAACTTGTCACTATAACCAAGTACACAAACAGTAACTACACACTACGTAATACCAAGGTGTTGTCCTAGTACTCTTCTCACTGTACTATTAATGCTAAGGCTATATAGGGTCAGAATTTAAGGTAGAGTCAAGTGAAATATAATTATCCACGGCTAGAGGCAGAATAATGCTATGGTTAGTCCTTTCTGTATTTGTCTGTGCTGAGCAGGTTCTATTTTCAATTTCAGTCATTTGCCCAAATCCTGTATCAACCCCATACCTGTCCTGGACTGATCTTATGCAATTAGAACATAAACTGTTAGGCAGTGTTTTTGTCAGTGGTTATGTTTTTGGTGCAGGTCCAATGGAAGAATACAACCATGTTCTTGTGCTTTATACAGAGGAGGCTGGTGGGATGAGCTATAGGAGGACAGGCTCATTGTATAGGCTGGAATGGAATTAATGGAACGGTATCAAACATATGGAAACCACGTTTAACTCAGTTCCATTTATTCCATTCCAGGCATTACAATGAGCCTAATCCTCCTATAGCTCCACCCACCAGCCTCCTCTGGATTTATGGTAACACTTAACACAGACATTCTCAAGGTCTGAGGGCGACATTTGTGCTTACAATACAGGGCTACCTTTTCACAAGCGTGTGATTCTTAATCAGAATACAGAGATTCTGGACAAGGAGAAGCCATTTTGTCCCAGCCTCAGGAAGCTGAACTCCAGAAAGAGTTGATTATCAGCAAGTGCAGTGTTCTCGTGTTTTTATAATATTTTCATTATTTCACAGGTGGAGGAGATCCGTCCCAAGTACTCCAAATTAAACTATGTGTTTTTAGCCAAGGTAAGACGGACTGCCCATGTTGTAATGTTTGCATCTTGGATTCATCTACAGTATATCCAATAATCAAAGGACTATATATGTGCACCGATGATGATAATGATGAGGACGAATGTGTTTTTGATTGGTCAGTGTTACAGAGACCTGGGGCAGAAAGGTCAGGCCAGGAAGATGGGGGATGCTGCTGCCTCAATGGAAACCGTTTCCAAAGAGGTGGGTCCTGACTGTATTGTCACTGACTTATTCTTGTGCTCTAAACTCTTAGTTTTCTCCCATTTGTCATTGTTGTGGTTTAAAAAAAGAGTATCTTTCTTTCTCTCTCTCCAAGGATGAGGAGGCACAGAAGGAGCTTGACTACCTTCTCCCTGCGCTAGGTGTTTATTGAGGACGTTTTGAAATGGCTACGTCCTCTTGCTAGGGAGAAACCCAGGATCCTCCTCACTGGAAGCCACACTATGAAGGGAATCCAAATCCATGTCTTCCTTGATTACTGTTGGGACAGTACCTTCAATGGGGGCATCGACATTCTGAAATACCTGACTCTTGCTAATACTCTCTGGGATTGGAGATGACTGGATCAGCTGTGCATACTAGGGAACAGTGTTCTGGAGAACATACTTATCACAGACACATCTTGATGTCTTATGAAAGCAGATATCAAAATGCTTTGATATCTGTTTGCTAAAGAGAGTGTGGTAAAAGGGACAGTTTGACCTATCAGCAAGCAGTTACACACCCAGAATCCAATTTCATTGGTTGTTCCTATCTTTGATGCAAGTGAATCAATGGTGTTGGTCCCAATGGGATATATATTATCTACCACCTCACCTTGAAGCAATCTGCAGTCAAGTGTGGAGGACCAGGCAATACTGTAGCGAGAAAATACAGTCTATGAAGATTTGAATAATTATACCAACCCTGATGTTGGTTTCAAAAATGAGAATGATCCCCTGTAAACTGCATACATATCAATAATTATTCTTGATTTATTTCTTTTTGCACTGAAATAGCCTAGCCTAAGAACTGCTTTTATTTTTTACTTTTTTTTATTCGATGCCTGTTTTTTAGTTTTTACCCATCTACCAATAGGTGCATTGGAAAACCTCACTGGTCTTTGTGGTTGAATCTGTGTTTGGAATTCACTGTACGACTGAGGGACCTTACAGATAATTGTATGTGTGGGGTACAGAGATGAGGTAGGTATTCAAAAATCATGTTAAACACTATTATTGCACACAGAGTGAGTCTTATGTGACTTGTTAAGCAAATTTTTACTCCTGAACTTATTTATTAGCCTTGCCATAACAAAAGGGTTGAATAGTTATTGATTCAAGACATTTCAGCTTTTCATTTTTTATTAATTTGTAAAAGAAAAACAACAAAAACAACATAATTCCCACTTTGACATTAGGGAGTATTGTGTGTAGACCAGTGACACAAAATATCAAAATAATAACTTTTAAATTCAGGCTATAACATGACAAAATTTTGAAAAGTCAAGGGGTTTAAATACTTTCTGAAGGCACTGTAACTATATGGCACCCTATTTCCTATAAAGTACACTACATTTTGACCAGGGCTATAGTACACTAAATATGGAACAGGGGCTCTGGTCAGATGTAGTGCACTAAATAGGGAATATGGTGCCATTTCAGACGCAGACTTGACAGGGAAGGAAACGTGACTCCTAGGGAGAATCTCAATTTCATACTCCTCGCGTCCTCTTTCCTCGCCTCCTTCTCAAAACCCATTGGAGGAGGTCAGAGGGACGGGACCTCTGAGAGGACGCGAGGAGTATGAAATTGAGATTCTCCCTAGGAGTCACGGTTCCTTCCCTATCAAGTCTTCAAGAGACCTTTAACTGGTGCATACTTTATCCGAGAGGTGAAATACAAGAATGGTATAAAAATGTTTTGTATGCTTTCGTTTTATCTAGGGTTGAACACATTGCATCCACTGGGCACACACTGGTTGAATCAACGTTGTTTCCACGTCATTTCAATGAAATTACATTGAACCAACTTAAAATAGACGTTGAATTGATGTCTGTGCCCAGTGGGCAGTGAAGTAAATTATCTTGTAAATGAAATACAGTACAAAAAATATTATATAGACACTATGTGATGTATTTAGAAATGAAAATGCATACCTCTGGACACTACTATTCTATAGACACTACTAATCAATGGTATTTGAATCTGCCATTTTTCAATAAATATGTGGAATTGTGTGTGTGAGAGAGAGATGTTGCTGCAGTACATGCACACACAGCTATTTTTGTACGCAACACATTATTAAAATCTAATAGGGACATATTCATTCTATTATCAACCAAATATTTACCCTGGTCTCGGTCCAAATGTAATGAAATAGCAAGGTATGAAAGCAAGTTCTTGCTTGACTATCAAAGGTCTAGTGTGGCGTTTTATTTGTAAGCCCCACTACCGTTCCCCTTTTTGTGCAGACTTTATAGTTTGTTCCAGAGCCAATTGAAATTTGTCACTGGATCAAATTCAGTCCAACTTCCCTCCAGTCTGGTCATGTTTCAGGTTATTGTCATGGCATAGACTCATTCGGTTACCTCCTAAAGGAGCACAGGTGTTTGTTCAGTATTAAAATAACTCAGAATAAATCCTGGGAAAGTTGGTTTAGCCTTATCATTTGTACCAAATTAATGGAACTTGCCTCAACACAGCAATGATCTACACTACAGTATTCCATGTCAGTGAAATTAATCCTGTTGCAATTTCTTACCAAATGCCTCTTAATTTTCCAAAGCAGACTGAATAGTTAATGTTAATGTCTTAATCACAGTGTTGCATTCTGTGGCCATAAGAAGATGTGGGTTAGAGAAGTTGCTATGATGCGATCTTTGACCCTGATGCCTTTGCATTATTGTCTTGAAGAAAAGACTGCAGATAGAATAACAGACTGGGGAATTTACAAGAGTTCTCCAAATCTCTGCTTGTCTCTTCCTGAAGCCACTGACATCTGGAACACTGAGAAATTGCAGAGCTCACTGCCCTGACAAGGAGGTGCCGTTGGCATGGAACCTGACTGGTTTGTTGGGAAAGTGACTGACCTTCCTTTGGTGCACCCACCCTTTCCCTAAGAGCCTTGGGGACAAAGGTCACTAACAACATCAGTGGCTGCATACCACATTGGGGTGAATTCCATTTAAATTCTGGAAGTTTACAGAACCTCAAATAGTCATCAATGATTTTCTAAGAGGGAAATATGGAATTGTAATTTCTGTTTACTTTCTGAATTGACAGAATTTAAATGAATTTGACCCCAACCCTGCTGCGTACCACAATCACTAACTCCCTAATGTACTGTACTTGTCTCATGATCCTCAAAGGCCAAACGGATATACCAGTCACTCCAGTGGCTCAGGGACATCATTAAGGGGGACATTAATGATTTAACATCTGATCTGAACAACATAGGGTAGCTACAAGTAACATAATTGGGAAATGATCTAATTTCCCTTCTCATAATGTCCTAACTGGAAATGTTGTTTACGGTAGTTAATCATCTTGAAAGTAAGGTTTCCTGGAAGAATTCTGCTAATGTGCACATTGCTTGTCTGTGGGAGGTTAGTCAACTGTATCCTACTTTTGAGGAACTGTCATGGATTTATGATTGGCCATCACAGACATGACTGGGAAATTGTGATGTAATGAGTCACAAAACCAAACTGTCATCAGTCATGCTATCAAGGATTAGGTCATCTTCCTCACCACATACACTCAAAAGAATGCTGAGTTAAAATCAACCCAATTTGGGATATTTGGTAACCCAGCGCTGGATAAATATTGGACAGAACACGTTTGGTTATTTTGATCCAGCCAATGTTGCGTGAATAAACCAACGTATTGTGTTGGGATAACCCAAACATGGGTTAATTTAACCGTCAATTGGTTTAAATTCACTTTCATGCTGAGTTGACCCAGCAGCTATGTCTTTTTTCATGGAATCCATAGGTTATGTTCAGGAGGTGTGGCTTTCAGATAGTACATTTTTGCCACCCGACAGTAAATGTAATTCTTGTTCATCATATTAAGTTGGTACCCTGAAAATTAACATTTTCATGAAAACATTTTTCCACATTACATATTCTAATGTATTATTAATAACATAATTGTTTACATATTGTTACAAAGTGGTAACTCTCCCAACATTGGGATTTGCATGAGCTTTCAAGGAACTCTTACATTTTTGTAAGCTTCGTTAAAGCTACAAAACTGTCTGTCCAACCTTAACCTATGTTAACAATATAATAGAACAGATGAACCGGAATTACATTTACTCTCACGGATGGCCAAAAATAACTATCTGAATGTAAGCCATGATTCCAGTTTTCTTTTTCTTTTTTTGTGACCAACTTTCTATTATTATTATTTTTTGGGTGACGGTGTTCAGGACACAAACAGTGAATGATTTTCAAAAAGTACATAAATCCACCCTCCCGCCGACCAGAGAAAACCCTTCCCATACCACCCCTTCCCTGTGGGCCTGAAAGTAAAAAATATGAAAATAGTTCCTTCAGAAAGTATTCACACCCCTTGACTTGTTACAGCCTGAATTTAAAATGGATTCAATTGAGATTTTATTTCACTGGCCTACACACAATACCCCATAATGTCAAAGTGGGAATTATGTTTTTAGATTTATTTTAACTTCTTTTTTTTTTCTTCTTTTTTTATGCTGAAATGTCTTGAGTCAATAAGTGTTCAGCCCCTTTGTTATGGCAAGGCTAAATAAGTTCAGGAGTAAACATTTGCTTAACAAGTCACATAAGACTCTAATAGTGTTTAACATGATTTTTGAATGACTACCTCATCTCTGTACCCCACACATACAATTATCTGTAAGGTCCCTCAGTCGAACAGTGAATTTCAAACACAGATTCAACCACAAAGAACAGGGAGGTTTTCCAATGCCTCGCAAGGAAGGGCACCTATTGGTATATGGTTATAAATAAGCAGATATTGAATATCCCTATGAGCATGGTGAAGTTACGAATTACACTTTGGATGGTGTATCAATACACCCAGTCACTACAAAGAAACAGGCGGAGAGGAAGGAAACCGCACAGGGATTTCACCATGAGGCCAATGGGGACTTTAAAACAGTTACAGAGTTGAATGGTTGTGATAGGAGAAAACTGAGGATGGATCAACAACATTGTAGTTACTCCACAATACTAACCTAAATGGCAGAGTGAAAAGAAGGAAGCCTGTACAGAATAAAAATATTACAAAACATGCATCCTGTATGCAACAAGGCACTAAAGTCATACTGCAAAAAATGTGGCAAAGTAATTAACTTTCTGTCCTGAATACAACATGTTATGTTTGGGGCAAATCCAATACAACACATTACTGAGTATCACTCACCATATTTTCAAGCAAAGTGGTGACTGCTTCGTGTTATGGTTATGCATGTAATCGTTAAGAACTGGGGAGTTTTTTAGGAGAACAAAGAAACAGAATGGAGCTAAGCACAGGCAAAATCCTAGAGGAAAACCTGGTTCAGTCTGCTTTCCACCAGACACTGGGAGATGAATTCACCTTTCAGCAGGACAATAACCTAAAACACAAGGCCAAATCTACACTGGAGTTGCTTACCAAGAAGACCGTGAATGTTCCTGAGTGGCCAAGTTACAGTTTTGGCTTAAATCTGTTTGAAAATCTATGGCAAGACTTGAAAATGGTTGTCTTGCAATGATCAACAACCAATTTTACAGAGCTTGAAGAATTTTGAAAAGAATAATGGGCAAATATTGTACAATCCAGGTGTGCAAACCTCTTCGAGACTTACCCAGAAAGACTCACAGCTGTAATCGCTGCCAAAGGTGATTCTAACATGTATTGACTCAGGGGTGTGAATACTTATGGAAATGAGATAATTCTGTATTGAATTTTAAATAAATTAGCAAAAAATTCTAAAAACATGTTTTCACTTTGTCATTATGGGGTATTGTGTGTAGATGGGTGAGAGAAACAATTAATGTAATCAATTTTGAATTCAAGCTGTAACAAAACTAAATGTGGAATAAGTCAAGGGGTATGAATACTTTCTGAAGGCACTGAACCAAAATATAAACGCAACATGCAACAATTTCAGCTATTTTAATGAGTTACAGTTTATATAAAGAAATCAGTCAATTTAAATAAATAAATTAGGCCCTAATATATGGGCATATGCCCACCCACTGGGGAGCCAAGCCCAGCCAATCAGGATGAGTTTTTCCCCACAAAAGGGATTTATTATAGACAGAAATACTCCTCAGTTTCATCAGCTATCTGGGTGGCTGGTCTCAGAGGATCCCACAGGTGAAGAAGCCGGATGTGGAGGTCCTGGGCTGGCGTGGTTACACATGGTCTGCGGTTGTGAGGCCGCTTGGACGTACTGCCAAATTCTCTATAACGACGTTGGAGTCGGCTTATGGTAGAGAAATTAACATGCAAAAGCTCTGGTGGACATTCCTGCAGTCAGCATGCCAATTGCACGCTCCCTCAAAATTTGAGACATCTGTGGCATTGTGTTTTGTGACAAAACAGCACATTTTAGAGTGGCCCTTTATTGTCCCCAGCACAAGGTGCACCTGTGTAATGAACAATACTGTTTAATCAGCTTCTTGATATGCCACACCTGTCAGGTGGATGGATTATCTTGCCAAATTAGAAATATTCTCTAATAGGGATTTTTTTTAAATTGTGCACAAATTGGCATTCTCTCAACCAGCTTCATGAGGTAGTCACCTGGAATGCATTTCAATTAACAGGTCCGCCTTCTTAAAAGTTAATTTGTGGAATTTCTTTCCTTCTTAATGCGTTTGAGCCAATCAGTTGTGTTGTGACAAGGTAGGGGGTATACAGAAGATAGCCCTATTTGGTAAAGGACCAAGTCCATATTATGGCAAGAACAGCTCAAATAAGCAAAGAGAAATTACAGTCCATCATTACTTTAAGACATGAAGGTCAGTCAATACGGAAAATGTCAAGAACTTTGAAAGTTTCTTCAAGTGCAGTCGCAAAAACCATCAAGCGCTATGATGAAACTGGCTCTCATGAGGACCGCCACAGGAAAGGAAGACCCAGAGTTACCTCTGCTGCAGAGGATAAGTTCATTAGAGTTACCAGCCTCAGAAATTGCAGCCCAAATAAATGCTTCACAGAGTTCAAGTAACAGACACATCTCAACATCAGCTGTTCAGAGGAGACTGCGTGAATCAGGCCTTCATGGTCGAATTGCTGCAAATACACATTACCAGGGAACTCCTTTTTTCTATATTTACAACTTAGATCAGGTATTCTGGCCTATGGAGTCCCTTGAAAAACTCAACTACCGAACCATCCAATTATGGGATTTATAAATCAATTATCTGGGCTCCCGAAAGGACTGACCTCTATAATACATAAACATCTTTTGGAAAGCTCATATTCTGAGCTAGCCATTAGAAAAGTATGGTCCACAGATCTAAGTGAATCTCAACAACTCTTTAACTGGAACATAATATGGAAAATTATGACCTTGACATCCCGTAATCCAAACCATCAATTTATACATTAAAAGTTTGTTCATAAACTAAACATTTTCCTTCCTGTAACACCAAGGAAAAGTTTTACGATAAAATTGGCCCAACTCCCAACTGTTCACTGTCTCCCCTAAATCAGGTAGGCTGATGCTTCTGGGACAAAGTTACAAAAATCATGAATGTAAAATGCAACGCGTTGAATCTCCTATGTTACTTAACAATGATAGCTCCTTGAATCTCTCAATCAATCTGAGACGAATACTACTGGCAGGCAGCACTGCCGCAAAAAAGATGTTGGCTCTTAGATGGCAATCACCCCACTCTCTCCCAATTTGCCAGTGGATGCAGTTACTATTAGAATTTATAACATTAGAATTTTTGACAGAATGAATGATACTCGTCAAGGAACAATTGAGGCCTGGACAAATATACTTGACTCTGTAAAGACTAATCTCAGCTAAAGCCAAACACACACAAATAAACAATCTATGAAGCCCAACACATATATATATATATATATATATATATATATATATATATATATATATATATATATATATATATATATATATATATACACACTATCGTTCAAAAGTTTGGGGTCACTTAGAAATTTCCTTGTTTTCGAAATAAATTCAATTTTTTTTGTAGACATTAATAATGTTGTACATGGCTATTGTAGCTGGAAACGGCAGATTGTTAATGGAATATCTAGATAGGCGTACAGAGGCCCATTATCAGCAACCATATTATGTTAGCACAGCTGAAAACTGTTGTGCTGATTAAAGAAGCAATAAAACTGCCCTTCTTGAGACTAGTTGAGTATCTGGAGCATCAGCAATTGTGGGTTCGATTACAGGCTCAAAATGGCCAGAAACAAATATCTTTCTTCTGAAACTCGTCAGTCTATTCTTGTTCTGAGAAATGAAGGCTATTCCATGTGAGAAATTGCCAATAAACTGGAGATCTCGTACAACGCTGTCTACTACTCCCTTCACAGAACAGCGCAAACTGGCTCTAACCAGAATGGAAAGAGGAGTGGGAGGCCCCGGTGCATAACTGAGCAAGAGGACAAATACATTAGAGTGTCTAGTTTGAGAAACAGATGCCTCACAGGTCCTCAACTGGCAGCTTCATTAAATAGTACCCGCAAAACACCAGTCTCAACGTCAACAGTGAAGAGGCGACTCCGGGATGCTGACCTTCTAGGCAGAGTTGCAAAGAAAAAGCCATTGCTCAGACTGGCCAATAAAAAGAAAATATTAAGATGAGCAGTCTGAGATATGGCTTTTTCTTTGCAACTCTGCCTAGAAGGTCAGCATTTGAACACAGGACTGATGGTTGCTGATAATGGGCCTCTGTACGCCTATGTAGATATTCTATAAAAAATCAGCCGTTTCCAGCTACAATAGCCATTTACAACATTAGCAATGTCTACACTGTATTTCAGATCAATTTGATGTTATTTTAATGGACAAAACAATCGATTTCTTTCGAAAACAAGGAAATTTCTAAGTGACCCCAAACTTTTGAATGGTAGTATGTATATTTACATTTTAGTCATTTAGCAGACGCTCTTATCCAGAGCGACTTACAGGAGCAATTAGGGTTAAGTGCCTTGCTCAAGGGCACATCGACAGATTTTTCACCTAGTCGGCTTGGGGATTAGAACCAGCGACCTTTCGGTTACTGGCACAACGCTCTTAACCACTAAGCTACCTGCCGCCCCATGTATATATATATATATACACTGCTCAAAAAAATAAAGGGAACACTAAAATAACACATCCTAGATCTGAATGAATGAAATAATCTTATTAAATACTTTTTTCTTTACATAGTTGAATGTGCTGACAACAAAATCACACAAAAATTATCAATGGAAATCAAATTTATCAACCCATGGAGGTCTGGATTTGGAGTCACCCTCAAAATTAAAGTGGAAAACCACACTACAGGCTGATCCAACTTTGATGTAATGTCCTTAAAACAAGTCAAAATGAGGCTCAGTAGTGTGTGTGGCCTCCACGTGCCTGTATGACCTCCCTACAACGCCTGGGCATGCTCCTGATGAGGTGGCGGATGCTCTCCTGAGGGATCTCCTCCCAGACCTGGACTAAAGCATCCGCCAACTCCTGGACAGTCTGTGGTGCAACGTGGCGTTGGTGGATGGAGCGAGACATGATGTCCCAGATGTGCTCAATTGGATTCAGGTCTGGGGAACGGGCGGGCCAGTCCATAGCATCAATGCCTTCCTCTTGCAGGAACTGCTGACACACTCCAGCCACATGAGGTCTAGCATTGTCTTGCATTAGGAGGAACCCAGGGCCAACCGCACCAGCATATGGTCTCACAAGGGGTCTGAGGATCTCATCTCGGTACCTAATGGCAGTCAGGCTACCTCTGGCGAGCACATGGAGGGCTGTGCGGCCCCCCAAAGAAATGCCACCCCACACCATGACTGACCCACAGCCAAACCGGTCATGCTGGAGGATGTTGCAGGCAGCAGAACGTTCTCCACGGCGTCTCCAGACTCTGTCACGTCTGTCACTTGTGCTCAGTGTGAACCTGCTTTCATCTGTGAAGAGCACAGGGCGCCAGTAGCGAATTTGCCAATCTTGGTGTTCTCTGGCAAATGCCAAACGTCCTGCACGCTGTTGGGCCCTCATACCACCCTCATGGAGTCTGTTTCTGACCGTTTGAGCAGACACATGCACATTTGTGGCCTGCTGGAAGTCATTTTGCAGGGCTCTGGCAGTACTCCTCCTGCTCCTCCTTGCACAAAGGCGGAGGTAGCAGTCCTGCTGCTGGGTTGTTGCCCTCCTACGGCCTCCTCCACGTCTCCTGATGTACTGGCCTGTCTCCTGGTAGCGCCTCCATGCTCTGGACACTACGCTGACAGACACAGCAAACCTTCTTGCCACAGCTCGCATTGATGTGCCATCCTGGATGAGCTGCACTACTTGAGCCACTTGTGTGGGTTGTAGACTCCGTCTCATGCTACCACTAGAGTGAAAGCACCGCCAGCAATCAAAAGTGACCAAAACATCAGCCAGGAAGCATAGGAACTGAGAAGTGGTCTGTGGTCACCACCTGCAAAACCAGTCCTTTATTGGGGGTGTCTTGCTAATTGCCTATAATTTCCACCTGTTGTCTATTCCATTTGCACAACAGCATGTGAAATGTATTGTCAATCAGTGTTGCTTCCTAAGTGGACAGTTTGATTTCACAGAAGTGTGATTGACTTGGAGTTACATTGTGTTGTTTAAGTGTTCCCTTTATTTATTTTTGCAGTGTATATATACAGTGAGGGAAAAAAGTATTTGATCCCCTGCTGATTTTGTACATTTGCCCACTGACAAAGACATGATCAGTCTATAATTTTAATGGTAGGTTTATTTGAACAGTGAGAGACAGAATAACAACAAAAAAATCCAGAAAAACGCATGTCAAAAATGTTATAAATTGATTTGCATTTTAATGAGGGAAATAAGTATTTGACCCCTCTGCAAAACATGACTTAGTACTTGGTGGCAAAACCCTTGTTGGCAATCACAGAGGTCAGACGTTTCTTGTAGTTGGCCACCAGGTTTGCATACATCTCAGGAGGGATTTTGTCCCACTCCTCTTTGCAGATCTTCTCCAAGTCATTAAGGTTTCGAGGCTGACGTTTGGCAACTCAAACCTTCAGCTCCCTCCACGGATTTTCTATGGGATTAAGGTCTGGAGACTGCCTAGGCCACTCCAGGACCTTAATGTGCTTCTTCTTGAGCCACTCCTTTGTTGCCTTGGCCGTGTGTTTTGGGTCATTGTCATGCTGGAATACCCATCCACGACCCATTTTCAATGCCCTGGCTGAGGGAAGGAGGTTCTCACCCAAGATTTGACGGTACATGGCCCCGTCCATCGTCCCTTTGATGTGGTGAAGTTGTCCTGTCCCCTTAGCAGAAAAACACCCCCAAAGCATAATGTTTCCACCTCCATGTTTGATGGTGGGGATGGTGTTCTTGGGGTCATAGGCAGCATTCCTCCTCCTCCAAACACGGCGAGTTGAGTTGATGCCAAAGAGCTTGATTTTGGTCTCATCTAACCACAACACTTTCACCCAGTTCTCCTCTGAATCATTCAGATGTTCATTGGCAAACTTCAGACGGGCCTG
Source organism: Coregonus lavaretus (assembly GCF_964263955.1). Classification (NCBI taxonomy): domain Eukaryota; kingdom Metazoa; phylum Chordata; class Actinopteri; order Salmoniformes; family Salmonidae; genus Coregonus; species Coregonus lavaretus. The sequence continues at coordinate 23,235,744 of NC_140023.1, forward strand.
TATATGTGCTTTCTTGAGCAGGGGGACCTTGCGGGCGCTGCAGATTTTCAGTCCTTCATGGCGTAGTGTGTTACCAATTGTTTTCTTGGTGACTATGGTCCCAGCTGCCTTGAGATCATTGACAAGATCCTCCCGTGTAGTTCTGGGCTGATTCCTCACCGTTCTCATGATCATTGCAACTCCACGAGGTGAGATCTTGCATGGAGCCCCAGGCCGAGGGAGATTGACAGTTCTTTTGTGTTTCTTCCATTTCCGAATAATCACACCAACTGTTGTCACCTTCTCACCAAGCTGCTTGGCGATGGTCTTGTAGCCCAGTCCAGCCTTGTGTAGGTCTACAATCTTGTCCCTGACATACTTGGAGAGCTCTTTGGTCTTGGCCATGGTGGAGAGTTTGGAATCTGATTGATTGATTGCTTCTATGGACAGGTGTGTTTTATACAGGTAACAAACTGAGATTAGGAGCACTACCTTTAAGAGTGTGCTCCTCATCTCAGCTCGTTACCTGTATAAAAGACAGCTGATTGAGAGGGGGTCAAATACTTATTTCCCTCATTAAAATGCAAATCAATTCATAACATTTTTGACATGTGTTTTTCTGGATTTTTTTGTTGTTATTCTGTCTCTCACTGTTCAAATAATCCTACCATTAAAATTATAGACTGATCATTTGTTTGTCAGTGGGCAAACGTACAAAATCAGCAGGGGATCAAATACTTTTTTCCCTCACTATACAGTGGGGAGAACAAGTATTTGATACACTGTCGATTTTGCAGGTTTTCCTACTTACAAAGCATGTAGAGGTCTGTCATTTTTATCATGTGTACACTTCAACTTTGAGAGACGGAATCTAAAACAAAAATCCAGAAAATCACATTGTATGATTTTTAAGTAATTAATTTGCATTTTATTGCATGACATAAGTATTTGATCACCTACCAACCAATAAGAATTCCGGCTCTCACAGACCTGTTAGTTTTTCTTTAAGAAGCCCTCCTGTTCTCCACTCATTACCTGTATTAACTGCACCTGTTTGACCTCGTTACCTGTATAAAAGACACCTGTCCACACACTCAATCAAATAGACTCCAACCTCTCCACAATGGCCAAGACCAGAGAGCTGTGTAAGGACATCAGGGATAAAATTGTAGACCTGCACAAGGCTGGGATGGGCTACAGGACAATAGGCAAGCAGCTTGGTGAGAAGGCAACAACTGTTGGCGCAATTATTAGAAAATGGAAGAAGTTCAAGATGATGGTCAATCACCCTCGGTCTGGGGCTCCATGCAAGATCTCACCTCGTGGGGCATCAATGATCATGAGGAAGGTGAGGGATCAGCCCAGAACTACACAGCAGGACCTGGTCAATGACCTGAAGAGAGCTGGGACCACAGTCTCAAAGAAAATCATTAGTAACACACTATGCCGTCATGGATTAAAATCCTGCAGCGCACGCAAGGTCCCCCTGCTCAAGCCAGCGCATGTCCAGGCCCGTCTGAAGTTTGCCAATGGCCATCTGGATGATCCAGAGGAGGAATGGGAGAAGGTCATGTGGTCTGATGAAACAAAAATAGAGCTTTTTGGTCTAAACTCCACTCGCCGTGTTTGGAGGAAGAAGAAGGATGAGTACAACCCCAAGAACACCATCCCAACCGTGCAGCATGGAGGTGGAAACATCATTCTTTGGGGATGCTTTTCTGCAAAGGGGACAGGACGACTGCACCGTATTGAGGGGAGGATGGATGGGGCCATGTATCCCGAGATCTTGGCCAACAACCTCCTTCCCTCAGTAAGAGCATTGAAGATGCGTCGTGGCTGGGTCTTCCAGCATGACAACGACCCGAAACACACAGCCAGGACAACTAAGGAGTGGCTCCGTAAGAAGCATCTCAAGGTCCTGGAGTGGCCTAGCCAGTCTCCAGACCTGAACCCAATAGAAAATCTTTGGAGGGAGCTGAAAGTCCGTATTGCCCAGCGACAGCCCCGAAACCTGAAGGATCTGGAGAAGGTCTGTATGGAGGAGTGGGCCAAAATCCCTGCTGCAGTGTGTGCAAACCTGGTCAAGACCTACAGGAAATGTATGATCTCTGTAATTGCAAACAAAGGTTTCTGTACCAAATATTAAGTTCTGCTTTTCTGATGTATCAAATACTTATGTCATGCAATAAAATGCAAATTAATTACTTAAAAATCATACAATGTGATTTTCTGGATTTTTTAACCTCCTGAGTGGCGCAGTGGTCTAAGGCACTGCATCGCAGTGCTAACTGTGCCACTAGAGATCCTGGTTCGAATCCAGGCTCTGTCGCAGCCGGCCGCGACCGGGAGACTCATGGGCGGCGCACAATTGGCCCACCGTCGTCCAGGGTAGGGGAGGGAATGGCCGGCAGGGATGTAGCTCAGTTGATAGAGCATGGCGTTTGCAACGCCAGGGTTGTGGGTTCGATTCCCACGGGGGGCCAGTATTTAAAAAAATAGATGTATTCTCTAACTGTAAGTCACTCTGGATAAGAGCGTCTACTAAAAGGTAAATGTAAAATGTTAATACAGTGCATTTGGAAAGTATTCAGACCTCTTGACTTTTTCCACATTTTGTTACGTTACAGCCTTATTCTAAAATGGATTAAATACAAATAATTCCTCACCAATCTACACACAATGCCCCATAATGACAAAGCGAAAACAGGTTTTAATTTATTTTTGCACATTTATTAAAAATTAAAAACAGAAATACCTTATTTGCATAAGTATTCAGACCCTCTGCTATGAGACTCGAAATTAAGGTCATTGATCATCCTTGAGATGTTTCTACAACTTGATTGGAGTCCACCTGTGGTAAATTCAATTGATTGGACATGATTTGGAAAAGCACACACCTGTCTATATAAGGTCCCACAGTTGGCAGTGCATGTCAGTGCAAAAACCAAGCCATGAGGTCAAAGGAATTGTCCGTGGTGCTCGGAGACAGGATTGTGTCGAGGCACAGATCTGGGGAAGGGTAGGAAAACATTTCTGCAGCATTGAAACTGTATTTATTTTAATTCAATAATTTTGAGTTTGTATTAAGACATCGAATTTGAATTCAATATTTTTGCATTTGTAATCCACAAATTGAATAACTGCATTCATAAATAGAACTTGTATTTCATGATTTCAAATTGAATTGAATGAATATTGCATTCAGTTTAAAAATTCAATTTCAAGGTATTTAAATATACAAATTCAATATTTATATATTCCGTTTCAATATGGTAGATATTGCATTCATTGTCTGTGTGTCAAATTCCAAAAATATAATTTCAAGTTTACCAAAGTTTCATATATTCAACTTCTCAGACGCATTCTGATTCAGTTTTCAAATTAAGTTATCTAAATTCCGATTCAAAACCCAAAGACAACATCCAGGTACTTTGCCAGCCAGGAAAGATAGAGAACAAATAGAATAAAACGCTCTCTGTGGTAAACTGATGATAGCGGTACCAACATAATGGTTTCTGAATATATACACTGAGTGTACAAAACATTAAGAATACTTTCCTAATATTGAGTTGCACCCCCTCTTTTGCACTCAGAACAGCCTCAATTTGTCAGGGCATGGACACCTACAAAGTGATGCAAATAGTCCAGGTAGCCATGATTAGCTGTTCAGGATTCTTATGTCTTGGGGGTAGAAGCTGTTAAGAAGCCTTTTGGACCTAGACTTGGCGCTCCGGTACTGCTTGCCGTGCGGTAGCAGAAAGAACAGTCTATGACTAGGGTGGCTGGAGTCTTTGACAATTTGTAGGGCCTTCCTCTGACACCGCCTGGTATAGAGGTCCTGGATGGCAGGAAGCTTGGCTCCAGTGATGTACTGGGCCGTACGCACTACCCTCTGTAGTGCCTTGCGGTCAGAGGCCGAGCAGTTGCCATACCAGGTAGTGATACAACCAGTCGATGGTGCAGCTGTAGACCTTTTTGAGGATCTGAGGACCCATGCCAAATCTTTTCAGTCTCCTGAGGGGGAATAGGCTTTGTCGTACCCTCTTCACAACTGTCTTGGTGTGTTTGGACCATGATAGTTTGTTGGTGATGTGGACACCAAGGAACATCAAGCTCTCAACCTGCTCCACTACAGCCCCGTCGATGAGAATGGGGGCGTGCTCGGTCCTCTTTTTCCTGTAATCCACAATCATCTCCTTTGTCTTGATCACGTTGAGGGAGAGGTTGTTATCCTGGCACCACACGGCCAGGTCTCTGACCTCCTCCCATTAGGCTGTCTCATCGTTGTCTGTGATCAGGCCTATCACTGCTGTGTCGTCGGCAAACTTAATGATGGTGTTGGAGTCATGCCTGGCCATGCAGTCATGGGTGAACAGGGAGTACAGGAGGGGACTGAGCATGCACCCCTGAGGAGCCCCCGTGTTAAGGATCAGCATTGCAGATCTGTTGTTAACTACCCTTACTACCTGGGGGCGGCCCGTCAGGAAGTCCAGGATCCAGTTGCAGAGGGAGGTCTTTAGTCCCAGGGTCCTTAGCTTAGTGATGAGCTTTGGGGCACTATGGTGTTGAACGCTGAGCAGTAGTCAATTAATAGCATTCTCACGTACTGTAGGTGTTCCTTTTGTCCAGGTGGGATAGTGTGGAGATAGAGATTGCATCATCTGTGGATCGGTTGGGGCGGTATGCAAATTACAGTGGGTCTAGGGTTTCTGGTATAATTGTGTTTATGTGAGCCATGACCAGCCTTTCAAAGCACTTCATGGCTACATATGTGAGTGCTATGGGTCAGTAGTCTTTTAGGTAGGTTACCTTCTTGTTCTTGGGCACAAGGACTATGGTGGTCTGCTTGAAACATGATGGTATTACAGACTCAGTCCGGTACAGGTTGAAAATGTCAGTGAAGACACTTGCCAGTTGGTCAGCCCATGCTCCTAGTTCACGACCTGGTAATCCGTCTGGCCCTGCGGCCTTGTGAATGTTGACCTGTTTAAAGGTCTTACTCACATCGGTTACGGAGATCGTGATCACACAGTCGTCCGGAACAGCTGATGCTCTCATGCATGCTTCAGTGTTGCTTGATTCGAAGCGAGCATAGAAGTAATTTAGCTCGTCTGGTAGGCTCGTGTCACTGGGCAGCTCGCGGCTGTGCTTCCCTTTGTAGTCTGTAATAGTTTGCAAGCCCTGCCACATCCGACTAGTGTCAGAGCCGGTGTAGTATGATTCAATCTTAGTCCTGTATTGAGGCTTTGCCTGTTTGATGGTTCGTCGGAGGGCATAGCGGGATTTCTTATCAAATCATATTTTATTTGTCACATACACGTGTTTAGCAGATGTTATTGTGGGTGTAGCGAAATGTTTGTGCTTCTAGCTCCGACAGTGTTGTAATATCTAACAAGTAATATCTAACAATTTCACAACATATACCCAATACACACAAATATTGTAAGGAATGGAATTTAAGAATATATACGGAATATATATGGACAAGCAATGACAGAGCAGCATGGACTAAGATACAGTAGAATATTATAGAATACAGTATATACATATGAGATGAGTAGTGCAAGATATGTAAACATTCTTAAAGTGAATAGTGTTCCTTTTCTTAAAGTGGCCAGTGATTTCAATAGGCAACAGCAGCCTCTAGTGTGCTAGTGATGGCTATTTAACAGTCTGATGGCCTTGAGATAGAAGCTGTATTTCATTCTCTCGGTCCCCAGCTTTGATGCACCTGTACTGACCTCGCCTTCTGGATGATAGCGGGGTGAACAGGCAGCGGCTCGGGTGGTTGATATCCTTGATGATCTTTTTGGCCTTCCTGTGACATCGAAGCTGTAGGTGTCTTGGAGGGCAGGTAGTTTGCCCCCGGTAATGCGTTTGACAGACCGCACCACCTTCTGGAGAGCCCTGCGGTTGCGGGCGGTGCAGTTGCCGTACCAGGCGGTGATACAGCCCCACAGGATGCTCTCAATTGTGCATCTGTAAAAGTTTGTTAGGGTTTTAGGTGCCAAGCCAAATTTCTTCAGCCATGGGTGAACAGGGAGTACAGGAGGGGGCTGAGCACGCACCCTTGTGGGGCCACAGTGTTGAGTGAGGATCAGCGAATTGGAGATGTTGTTTCCTACCTTCACCACCTGGGGGCGGCCCATCAGGAAGTCCAGGACCCAGTTGCACAGGGCGGGGTTCAGACCCAGGACCTTAAGCTTAATGATGAGCTTGGAGGGTACTATGGTGTTGAATGCTGAGCTATGGTCAATGAACAGCATTCTTACATAGGTATTCCTCTTGTCCAGATGGGATAGGCCAGTGTGATGGCGATTGTATCATCTGTGGATCTATTGGGGCGGTAAGCAAATTGAAGTTGGTCTAGGGTGACCGGTAAGGTAGAGGTGATATGATCCTTGACTAGTCTCTCAAAGCACTTCATGATGACAGAGGTGAGTGCTACGGGGCGATAGTCATTTAGTTCAGTTACCTTTGCTTTCTTGGGTACAGGAACAGTGGTGGCCATCTTGAAGCATGTGGGAACAGCAGCCTGGGAAAGGGAGAGATTGAGTATGTCCGTAAACACACCAGCCAGCTGGTCTGTGCATGCTCTGAGGACGCGGCTAGGGATGCCGTCTGGGCCGGCAGCCTTGCGGGGGTTAACATGCTTAAACGTATTACTCACGTCGGCCACGGAGAAGGAGATGCCACAGTCCTTGGTAGTGGGCCTTGTCGGTGGCACTGTGTTATCCTCAAAGCGGGCGAAGAAGGTGTTTAGCTTGTCTGGAAGCGAGACGTCGGTGTCGGCGATGTGTCTGGTTTTCCTTTTGTAGTCCATGATTGTCTGTAGACCCTGCCACATACGTCTCGTGTCTGAGACGTTGAATTGCGACTCCACTTTGTCTCTATGCTGATGTTTTGCCAGTTTAATTGCCTTGCGGAGTGAGTAGCTACACTGTTTATATTCTGCCATATTCCCAGTCACCTTGCCATGGTTAAATGCAGTGGTTTGCGCTTTCAGTTTTGCGCGAATGCTGCCATCTATCCACGGTTTCTGGTTAGTGTAGGTTTTAATAGTCACAGTGGGCACAACATCACCTATACACTTCCTGATAAACTTAGTCACCGTTTCAGTGTATTCGTCTAAATTATTTTCGCAAGCTACCCGGAACATATCCCAGTCCGCGTGATCAAAACAATCTTGAAGCGTGGATTCCGATTGGGCAGACCAGCGTTGAATAGTCCTTAGAACAGGTACTTCCTGTTTGAGTTTCTGCCTATAGGAAGGGAGAAGCAAAATGGAGTCGTGGTCAGATTTGCCGAAAGGAGGGCGGTGGAGGGCCTTATAACCATCCCGGAAGTTCGAATAGCAATGGTCAAGGGTTTTAGAAGCGCGAGTACAACAGTCGATATGTTGATATAACTTCGGCAGCCTAGTCCTCAAATTTGCTTTGTTAAATTCCCCGGCTACAATAAATGCAGCCTCAGGATATGTGAAGTCCAGTGAAGTTCTATGAGGGCCATCGTGGTATCGGCTTGAGGGGGGATATACATGGCCGTGACTATAACCAAATAAAATTATCTTGGGAGATAATACGGTCGGCATTTGATTGTGAAGTATTCTAGGTCGGGTGAACAAAAGGACTTGAGTTCCTGTATGTTACTACAATTACACCATGAGTCGTTAATCATGAAACACACACCTCCGCCCTTCTGCTTCCCGGAGAGATATTTATTCCTGTCTGCGCAATGAACTGAGAACCCATTTGGCTGGACCAATTATGACAGAATATCCCAAAGAGCCATGTTTCTGTGAAACAAAGTATGTTACAGGCCTTGATGTCTCTCTGGAAAGGAATCCTTGCCCGTGGCTTGTCGAGCTTGTTAACCAGTGTCACGCCCTGATCGAGAGAACTCTCGTTGGTTGGGTCAGGGTGTGAGTTTTCTGTTGAGATCTATGTTAGTGTATTTCTATGTGGTAGATCTAGGTTGTATTTCTATGTTTGGCCGGGTGTGATTCCCAATCAGAGACAGCTGTCGCTCGTTGTCTCTGATTGGGGATCATACTTACGTAGCTTGGTTGCCTACCTTAGTTGTGGGATCTTGTTCCGTTTAGGCTTGTATGTGTATAGCCTGAGGACTTCACGTATTTTTTTATTGAGTTAATAAACATGTACGCTTTTCACGCTGCACCTTGGTCCGACCCGTCTCTCAACGAGCGTGACAGAAGATCCCACCACAAAAGGACCAAGCACACCTTTTTCACAGGTGGGCAAATGGTGGTCATGGGAGGAGATATTCGCTGGTAAAGGACCCTGGGCGAAGGTACAGGCCTTGGCAAGAGAGGATCAACAACAACGCCAACGGGACCAACCGCTGAGGAAGCCCGAGAGGCAACCCCAATAAAAATTTTTTGGGGGGGGCTAGAGGGGTGGTCGGGAATCGAGAGAGAAGAGACCCGACCACTGCACCCGGTGGGGTTCCAGTTGGAGTCCCTACGACCATGGGAACAGGAATGGGAACAGTTTTACACAGAGGAGTCGAAGGATGACGACGACGATGAGGTTCTGTTCCCTAACTCGTAGGGGCTCCCGGAGGAGTCCTCACTGGGGGAGAATTGACGAGAGAGAGAGAAGGACTGGAGCAGTCTGAGAGAGGAGGACACCACGTTACGGGGGCTGTTAGCTCAGAGGGAGCAGGAGTTATCCGTTCAGAGGGAGGCGCTACAGGAGGTTAAGGGAGAAGGAAGTAGTGGAGGCACGGAGAGAGGAGCTGGTCAGGCAACAGGGAGGGAGCGTGTGTTCATTGTGTAACCTAGGCATGCGGAGATACGCACTGAGTTGCCAGTGCGCATTCACAGCCCAGTGCGTCCTGTGCCAGCACCCCACACGTGTCGCGCGAAAGTGGGCATCCAACCAGGACGGGTTGTGCCGGCTCAACGCTCCTGGTCTCCAGTGCGCCTCCACAGTCCAGTATATCCTGTGCCAGTCCTACGCACTGTGTCACCAGTGCGCGTTCACAGCCCAGTGTGTCCTGTGCCAGCGGCCCGGACCTGCTCCCCGCACCAAACCAGTGGTGCGTGTCGCCAGCCCGGTACGCCCCGTACCTGCTCCCCACACCAAACCAGTGGTGCGTGTCTCCAGCCTGGTACGGCCCGTACCTGCTCCCCGCACCAAACCAGTGATGCGTGTCGCCAGCCCGGTAAGCCCCGTACCTGCTCCTCGCACCAGACCTGTGGTGCGCGTATCCAGTCCAGTACGACCCGTACCTGCTCCTCGCACCAAACCAGTGGTGCGTGTCTCCAGTCCGGCACGGCCCATACCTGTTCCCCGCACCAAACCAGTGGTGCGTGTTCCCAGTCCGGTACGGCCCGTACCTGCTCCTCACACCAAACCAGTGGTGCGTGTCTCCAGTCCGGTACGCTCCGTACCTGCTCCCCGTACTAAGCCAGTGGTGCGTGTTCCCAGTCCGGTACGGCCCGTACCTGCTACTTGCACCAAACCAGTGGTGCGTGTCGCCAGCCCGGTACACCCCGTACCTGCTCCTCGCACCAGACCTGTGGTGCGTGTCTCCAGTCCGGCCCGGCCCGTTCCTGCTCCTCGCACCAGACCAGTGGTGCGTGTCCCCAGTCCGGCACAGCCCGTGCCCGTTCCACTGGTGCCTAGTCCAGCTCCGGTCAGCGGATCCACTCCGGAGCACACCGCTCCACCGGTGCCCAGTCCAGCTCCAGTCAGCAGATCCACTCCGGAGCGAGAGCAGTCCGCTCCACCGGTACCTATTCCAGCTCCGGTCAGCGGCTCCACTCCGGAGCCAGAGCAGTCCGCTCCACTGGTGCCCAGTCCAGCTGCGGTCAGCGGCTCCACTCCAGAGCCAGAGCGGTCCGCTCCACCGGGGTCCAGTTCAGCTCCAGACAGCGGCTCTACTCCAGGCCCAGACGTCAGCCCCTCTCCAGGGTCGGGGCCTCCCACACCAGGGTCCAGACAGGGCTTGGTGCATCGTGGGAGGATTGTCGATCCAGGCCCAGACGTCAGCCCCTCTCCAGGTTCGGGGTCTCCCACACCAGGGTCCAGACAGGGCTTGGTGCATCATGAGAGGACTGAGAGGGGAAGCATCGCGCCGAGGTCCAGACCAGACCAGGGGCGCAACGGAGAGGCAGAGAGGGAGAGGTCGTCACACCCGGAGCCGGATCCGCCTCAGAGGACGAAGGACAACCCGGACCCTCCCCTAATGAGTCAGGTTGGTGCGGCCGGAGTACGCACCTTTGGGGGGGGGGGGGGGGGGGTACTGTCATGCCCTGATCGAGAGAACTCTCGTTGGTTGGGTCAGGGTGTGAGTTTTCTGTTGAGATCTATGTTAGTATATTTATATGTGGTAAATCTAGGTTGTATTTCTATGTTTGGCCAGGTGTGATTCCCAATCAGAGACAGCTGATTGGGGATCATACTTAGTAGCCTGGTTGCCTACCTTAGTTGTGGGATCTTGTTCCGTTTAGGCTTGTATGTGTATAGCCTGAGGACGTCACGTTACGTTGTTTCTTGTTTTGTTTTATGTTTATTGAGTTAATAAACATGTACGCATTTCACGCTGCACCTTGGTCCGACCCGTCTCTCAACAAGCGTGACAACCAGAGACTGAACATTAGCGAGTAGTATACTTGAAAGCGGTGGGTGGTGTGCGTGCCTCCTAAGTCGAACCAGCACGCCGCTCCGAGTGCTTCTCCTCCGCAGCCGATGTTTTGGGTCAGCCGCTGGAATCAGTTCAATTGCCCTGGGGAGAGCAAACAAAGGATCTGCTTCCGGAAAGTCGTATTCCTGGTGAGCTACCGCCGCTCTGATATCCAATAGATTTTCCCGGGTGTATGTAATGATGCAAAACACTTTCTGAGCTAATAATGTAAAAAAATAATACGTAAAAAAACAAAATACTGCAAAGTTTCCTAAGAGCTAGTCGCAAGGCCGCCATCTTCTTCGGCACCAGTTCAGCACACAAGCGTTCGGGTTAGAGTCCCACACCTTGAAAGCGGCAGCCTTTAGCTCAGTGAGGATGTTGCCTGTAATCCATGGCTTCTGGTTGGGGTATGTACGTACGGTCACTGTGGGGACAACGTCATCGATGCACTTATTGATGAAGCCAGTGACTGATGTGGTGTACTCCTCAATGCCATCGGAAGAATCCCGGAACATATTCCAGTCTGTGCTTGCAAAACAGTCCTGTAGCTTAGCATCTGCGTCATCCGACCACTTCTTTATTGACCGAGTCACTTGTGCTTCCTGCTTTAGTTTGTGCTTGTAAGCAGGAAACAGGAGGATATAGTTATGGTCAGATTTGCCAAATGGAGGGTGAGCTTTGTACGCGTCTCTGTGTGTGGAGTAAAGATGGTCTAGAGTTTTTTTCCCTCTGGTTGCACATTTAACATGCTGGTAGAAATGAGGTAAAACGGATGACAGTTTCCCTGCATTAAAATTCCCGGCCACTAGGAGCGCCGCCTCTGGATGAGCGTTTTCTTGTTTGCTTATGGCCTTATACAGCTCATTGAGTGCAGTCTTAGTGCCAGCATCAGTTTGTGGTGGTAAATAGACACCTACGAAAAATATAGATGAAAACTCTCTTGGTAAATCGTGTGGTCTACAGCTTATCATGAGATACTCTACCTCAGGCGAGCAAAACCTAGAGACTTTCTTAATATAGATTTTCAGAGGTGTAAGGCTTCTTCTTTCATTTGCCAGGTCAACACTCGTTACTCTCTCCTGGCTTGTGTGGGGAATAAAGTAGTAGTAGAGTGCTGCCTTAGAGTCCTTACTGTAACCCAAGAGGGGAGGTTTAGCAAGGGCTGTATTGTGGTCTAGTAATAACCCTGAAGCTGACGTTATCAAGGATAACGCTCAATGCCAAATATGATGTTTAAGGTGCATTCAACATGTCCGCCACCATCCATAGGGTCATGTGTGTAGGATGAGGACTGAAGAGCGCTTTGGACCCTGAATGCAGAGTTCTGCCTTTATGTTGGAATATGGTTTGTTTGTTTTTTTGAAAAATCCTTTACCAAAAATCAAACCCTCACAACCCCGCAATTATTTGACATGTGCCGAATTTCCGAGTCTTGTCTATCTATGCTTTTCCTTCACGCTGAGATCTGAGGCAAATCTTTTTTTTTGACTCTCCTCCTTTTCTATTCTGTAAAAGGGAGAGCATAAGGGAGTGGCATATCAGTAATCGTCTGGCTTTATCTGAATTTGTCACGCACTCCAAGCTGGCTGTCTGGCTGCAAGCATCTCGCTGATCAAGTACAGGATGTTCTGGGTGAGCGAGATAAAATGTACCGCAGGGAAAGGGCTCTCCTAAACACTTCCCTTTTGTTCCAACATGAGATGGCTATGTGCCCATAATACAATAAATTTGCTTGCTGAAATAAGACGGTAATGAAATCTACTGTAGCAAACTATGAGACAGTGTATTTATAATAATAATTCTGCCATTTCAGAAAATACACCAGTAAAGGTTGTTCTATTTTCTGAAACAATTGAACCGGTCATTTAAAAATAGGAATTCTCAGCCATAGTGAGTTTGAAAGATGGAAGTGTTGAGTGACTTTTTAAATAACCTTTGTGTATTCCTAAACACTGCAGTATCAGCATTCTATTTTTATTCTACCTGCCCACACTGTACTTTTTATTTTGGTAAGAATGAGCCCGTACCTACTCAAAAGCTGGTTAGATATACCTCCTATTCTGAGGCATGTGTTAAAATAAAAACAAAACGCAATCTCTTGTTACTCCAACTCATATCAGTATAATAAATACACTAGTTACAAATCAAGGAAGAATAAAATGTCCTTTAATTTAGTATGAAGTGTACAATATCACACATATTATCTGTACTCATCAACCCAATGTCATCAGTTCAAATAGATATCATAAAATCCTCTCACAAGAGCAACATCACAGTTGCAGTAATGTTATGATTATGTTCTGTATTTAATACAACATGGAGAATAAATCATTCGATAACTGGCATCTTAAATAAAGAATCTAAATGATATGGTGTATCTATAAAGAACTTTTGCAGAGCATCCTTTTGGACGTTCAAGCTTATGAAGACATAGCACTCGAAGAGAACAAGAAACAATAAAAAAGAGAGCACTTTTTGCGGCAGATGATTATATTCAAAATAACACTAACCCAATATAGATAAAACATTTGTATTTCAATTGAACAAATGTATGTTACAGCAGTTCACAGACACAGGCTACATTCGTAAACAATGTACCCTTAGTGTACCCCAGGCTTGTCTATTGGAACAGGCTATAAGTTAATCAACAATCAGAAGCACTTAGGCAAAACATAACAATACTTATGGCCTTATTCCAGTGTAAATTAGATGGAATTCAGTTAAAATATGTATTTAAGTACAGGTTTGTAAGTAGCCTACTTACTATTGACAATTCTGTTTTTCAAGAGTATACAGTATAAAGTAGTACTGCATAACTGCATGGAACTGCTAGTACTTACTAGCCTGTAACAAGTGACATTAGTTATTAAACCAGTAGTGGCCTATGCAATGTTACATCTGACCACTTATTTGGTCCAACCAATCAGTTTAGTTATGGCACAGTTGAGGAACGGGATTGAACTCTCATTCTTCGGACCAAATCACATATTTTTGCTAATATTGCTACAAAGGTTATTACTACCACAATTTTGTTTAATACCATATTGTTTAATAAATCAAGCCAAACAGCTGCAACATGATTTCTAGTTTACTCAACTTTGGAGCAGGAAAGTTCTGCATATTTACATTCCAGAGTCGTCTCAACACATTTGTCAAAGTTGAGTAAACTACATAATGTTTGTATTTAATAGTAATAAGGTCGGTATTACTATCTACCTACTTAGCTATATTTACTATAATAAGTATATCAATATTCTCTCTGTATCATATTGACCTTGTTGGGAGATACATTTGGGACATAAAAGGTACACACAGTACTCTCTGAGATGGTGGGAAAAGTAAAATGACTGAATCAACTCCAATTGGTCAGTATTCCAGTAAATACAGTAAATGAAGTATCAAACAGGTGTAAAAGAACAGGCCACCGCCCACAGATGCCCACTGTAAGCTATTGTATGTTCTGGCGTGTTCCAGTGAAATATATGCAAACATCAGTGCAATAACTTATTTAAGAAATCTTTAAAAGTTGCATTTTTGTAATCCATAGTCATTTGAGTGATTACCTGTAAAACAAAGAAAATATACACTACCGTTCAAAAGTTTGGGGTCACTTAGAAATGTCCTTGTTTTCCATGAAAACATACATGAAATGAGTTTGAATAGGAAATATAGCAAAATGAATAGGAAATGTAGTCATTGTCAAGGTTAGAAATAATGATTTTTAATTGAAATAATAATTGTGTCCTTCAAACTTTGCTTTCGTCAAAGAATCCTCCATTTGCAGCAATTACAGCCTTGTAGACCTTTAGCATTCTAGTTGTCAATTTGTTGAGGTAATCTGAAAAGATTTCCCACAAGTTGGATTGGCTTGATGGGCACTTCTTACGTACCACACGGTCAAGCTGCTCCCACAACAGCTCAATAGGGTTGAGATCCGGTGACTGTGCTGGCCCCTCCATTATAGACAGAATACCAGCTGACTGCTTCTTCCCTAAATAGTTATTGCATAGTTTGGAGCTGTGCTTTGGGTCATTGTCCTGTTGTAGGAGGAAATTGGCTCCAATCAAGCGCCGTCCACAGGGTATGTTTATGGCGTTGCAAAATGACCTTCTTTCTTCAAGATCCCTTTTACCCTGTACAAATCTCCCACTTTACCACCACCAAAGCACCCCCAGACCATCACATTGCCTCCACCATGCTTGACAGATGGCATCAAGCACTCCTCCAGCATCTTTTAATTTGGTCTACGTCTCACAAATGTTCTTCTTTGTGATCCGCACCTCAAACTTCAGAACAAGAATAGACTGACGAGTTTCAGAAGAAGGTTCTTTGTTTCTGGCCATTTTGAGCCTGTAATCGAACCCACAATTGCTGATGCTCCAGATACTCAACTAGTCTCAAGAAGGGCAGTTTTATTGCTTCTTTAATCAGCACAACAGTTTTCAGCTGTGCTAACATAATTGCAAAAGGGTTTTCTAATGATCAATTAGCCTTTTAAAATTATAAACTTGGATTAGCAAACACAACGTGCCATTGGAACACAGGACTGATGGTTGCTGATAATGGGCCTCTGTACGCCTATGTAGATATTCCATAAAGACTCTGCCATGTCCAGCTACAATAGCCATTTACAACATTAACAATGTCTACACTTTATTTCTGATCAATTTGATATTATTTTAATGGACAAAAAAAATGCTTTTCTTTTGAAAACAAGGAAATGTCTAAGTGACCCCAAACTTTTGAACGGTAGTGTAGATTTATATGAAGGGTGTTTTGCCTGAGTGTTCAGTTCATAAATATATTTATAACTATATAGTAGCTGATACCTGATGGCACATGAGGATGAATTGCAGTTCATGAATCTACTTCAGTGTTTTTTTTCTTTCAAGCTTCATTTACCATTTTTTAAATGCTTTTAGCAACTCTATTCTCAGTCTGATCTGGAGTCACCTGTTTCCTCCTGGGTCTCCCCATAGAGGGGCTTTTGGCTAGCCTCCTCCAAGACTTCCATGCTGTCCCGTAGATTTACTGCTATGGAGAAGTTATTGGGCTTCAGGGTCAGCCCGTAGGTGTAGTCAATGGTCGGCGGCTTGTCCGGGTCGGGACTAAAGTGGGCCTGGTGTGCCAGCAATGCTGTAAATAGGAACAACTGCATCTTGGACAACTCCTCTCCGATGCACCGCCTCTTTCCCAAGGAGAAGATGAGCACGCTGCTGGCCAGGTCCTTGTTCAAAGAGCTGTCCTGGTCCAGGAAGCGCAGGGGGTCAAAGGTCTCCGGGTGTGTCCACCTGGTGGGGTCGTGGTTGCTGGACCACTGGTTGATGAAGATCACTGTGTCCTTAAGGATGGTGTAGCCCATGATGGTAGTGTCGGTGATGGTGCTGTGGGGAATGGTGAGCGGCACAAAGCTGGTGAAGCGCATCACCTCGTAGATAAAGGCCATCACGTAAGGCAACTGCGACTGGTCCTCGATGGTGGGCAGACGGCTCCGGTAGACCACTTTGTCCACTTCCTCTTGGAGACGCAGCTGGATTTGAGGAAACCTATATAGGAAACGGTCTAAAGTGAACACTCAGAACACAGGTATCTTTGTTCATTGAGATGTAGGCTAAATAATTTCCTATTGGGAAGCTAACCTCTATTTCAACACTGGGGGCATACTCAATACATTAATCATTTTTGGTGGGTAACTATGGGCAACAGGTTGATATAGGCTACAAGTAAGTACCAAATACTGGACAAAATAAACATTTCATTAATTACTATCTAAACAGTTTTCTTTTTCCCGGCGCAAACTGGCAACTCACATCATGATGTTCTACGGTTCAGATTACTTTATTTTTCTCAAGCGAGATTTCAGTACAGCGGAGCCCTCATGTTAGGCTTCCAATACCTGCCTGGGCTCTTCTGCTATTTAAGACTATTACGTAACATCCTAGTTCTGCTACTGACGTGCCGAACACAAGAGCAGGTACAGTAGTAGTCTGCCAGCAATGAAAGAGCAGAGCATAGTAGGCCTACTCTTTCGATGTTTTATGTTGATTGTGAGATAGTGGCATACTAGTATATTAGGTAGGATCATTTTCCCAAGACAAAATTGCTTTTTCTGTTTTACGCATAGGTTTTCTCAACTTAAAGCATATAGGCTATTGTGAATTGATGAATGCACTAACTGTAAATTGCTCTGGATAAGAGCGTCTGCTTAATGACTAAAATATAAAATGCATTGTTAATAGAACATATTATAGCCTATGGTAAAAAGAGTACTTTCATTTCACTTAAACTGATTCCAAATTAATATGTAGACTATTTACCTCACAAGTATCAGAATGATCCATTGGAGTGCAGTAGACAGTGTGTCTTGGCTTGCTCCAAAAATATCACCAATAGTGGGTGGCACATAATCTTTGCCTGGTGAGACCCCGGGCGAGCTGTCCTGAGAATGGTCCAATGCCATGATGAAAGCATCTGTCATGTCCCGGATTGTGCTTGACTGAATGGTCTGTCGATGCTCGACAACCTTAGTAACGATAAATTTACTAAACTCCTGGTTGAGCTCTTTAAAATTTTCAAAAATTGTTTTTATTGGGTTGGGAAAATACTGGAGCCAAGGCATCACATCAACGATGCTCCCAGCCCCCACTGTTTGGGAGAATTGGTCATTTCGTCCCACCACTTGCGCAAACTCTGCGTCGTCGTAGGAATACCTCTTTCCAAAGCACACCGCGGTCATTATGTTAGCTGTTGATACCACCAAGTATGTCATCGGCTGGAAATATTTGTGCTCTTTCGTTTTTCCCAGGAAAAGACGGAGCAGCTCCCTAACTTCGCAGACAACGTGGTTTTCGAAGGCCTTTTTGGTGTCCGTGTTGCCGGTGGAAAACATCCGAACAGTAGATTGGGCTACTTTTCGGTGCACTTTCCACCATTCGCTGAATGTTCCAAAAGCAATGCCATCGCCATTGGAAATGTATTGAAAAGAGGTAAAGTCCGGTCTGCCTGCGAAATCAAATCCCTTTTTGATGAGCGCCTGCCTGATTGCGTCGCCATTCAGCACCACAACGTCCCGGCAGCCAAGTTTGATTCGAAAGACATCCCCATATTTCCGTGCCATGCGAGAGAAATAGAGGTGAGGAGTTTTCCCAACCTCTATTGCGTTCCCAATGACCGGCCAAGCGAACGGTCCAGGCGGGCTGTGTACTTCCCAGTTCCGCCTAATCCTGCGCCACAGGTGCATGGCAAAGAGAAATGTCAAAGACCCCAATAATATACTCCGTGGCGATGGCCAGGTCATCTCCTCGAAAATAACTTGCATGTCCATTATGAAGCCTATAATATATTGAGGGAAAGCAAGAAGTTATTTCTGGGAAAAAATATTAACTGGTTCTAGGGGGAACACACAAGTAAAATCAAGAATATAGTGGAAATATTATTACAGCACAAAATATGGCACAACATATCCTATATTTAAAGGGTCAAATACTGGGAATGAATATGGACCTCCTTGCAGTCAATTCGTTTGCAGTCAATTCGTTTGCAGTCAATTCGTTGCTTCTTCCAAGTAAATAACAGCTTTATGTTAATTGTAGTCTGTCGGTTACTAATAGATGTTTTGATGAATAAGCTCCTGTCCTTTGTCCCGTCGATGCCGATGGTAAGACTACATTTTAATGTAAACGCAAGAAGCGCGCTAATTATAGGTCACCTCTTTATATAGCGGATCCAGTGATTGAAAGTTATTGGAGAATAAAATCCTCAAAACCTGCACAATAGAAAATAAAGTAATTCAGTATACGTCCAGTAACTTAATTTGTCATTTGGTGCAGTTCTAGACCTTCCACTCTCCACATGTGAATAGCCTTCTGCTGTCCCGAGTTAAATGATTTATCATAAACAGAAGTGTCAAATAGCATTATAGCTCGTCAGCATCTGCTCTCTCTCTCTCTCTCTCTCTCTCTCTCTCTCTCTCTCTCTCTCTCTCTCTCTCTCTCTCTCTCTCTCTCTCTCTCTCTCTCTCTCCCTCCCTCCCTCATCCACACACAGCGCGCCTACTCCTTGTTATCAAAATGTTTGTGTTGTCCCTTCTCTCGTTGCAATTGGAGGCAGAATGCAATCACCACTAGCCACTAGGAACTCAATACTTTGCTGGATAGGTTGTCAAAGGATTATGGATGTCCAATCAAATCAACGTATTCATTTGTTTTATTTAATTGGTTACAATTCACCAAATATGCCTGTATTAGGCCTAGGCTATAGCCTCATATGTAGATGGTTAGATTTGATGGTAATAGCCTAACTACAACCATAATGAATTATCAACAATACTGAAAGGTCATATGATTTTAGCAGCCTAATACTAGAAAACAGAACTACCATACTACTATTAATGTAATATTATTATTCGTTTTTTAGTATTTATTATTTGTTTTACCTATTATTATTATTGGAATTATCATTAGAAATTGTATAATAATATACTATTATATTATTATCGGTTATACCTTGAAACTACAAGATATAGTATTGTAGTGAATTTATTTTATAAATGATGATTAGTGTCTGCTGAAATGTAGACCTATTGTTTATTCCAATTCAATATAGTGGGTCTTATCATGCAGCAAATGAGAGAGGCCTTGTTTCATTTGATTCGATTTACATTTACGTCATTTAGCAGACGCTCTTATCCAGAGCGACTTACAAATTATGTTCCTTTTACGCAAATAAATCGTGTGTTTACTCATTCATACTGTCAAATTATTTGATATTGCAATTTATGAAGGATTTATGCGAATTTGTGTGTAGCGGACACGTTTTTCAGAATTAACTGGTGCTATGCTATATTTCGTGAATTATTCCCCAAATGGATCTAACAACATGTATTTTTTATGTCCTTTAATGTGTTTACAAAAGTCTAATGCGGATCATGCACATTAATGCACGAGTGTTTCTGGTATAGTTTTCTTTCTTATTATACAGGATACAGTTTCCAACAAGTAAAATGTGTCCGTTTTAATTTATAATTATAATGAATTATTAATTATGAGAGGTCTATAAAATATGAATTAGACTATTATTATGACTCATTATTAGCTGATAACCAGTTGTTTTATTCCGTTATCGAGGCCTGATGCATGACAGGAGCTGGGTTTCAAGCATACCTGCAATAACTGTTGATTAACTATATTTGATCTTAAAACAGAGGTGCTTCATTTACATGTAATGTATTGTCATTTAGGCCATTGCACAGATCTACATGAATTTTGGCAGGACACACAGTAAACTGTGTATAAATATCAAGTTGTTCCATAGCATTTTTGTTTTCCCACATTTCTAGCCTCCATTTCATCTAAGAAACATTTCAAATTTGATATATTGAATATTTGTCAATGGGTTATTGGTCATGTTTTGTCAAAGCATATGAAATTATGATAGGCCTGTTATACTTTGTTCATTGGACAAATGGATTAGGCTGCTTGTCCAATGTATACCGACAGGAGGAGACTGTCCCCATGTTTTTTTTTCGTAAAAAAAAAAAAAAACTAATTACAAGACCATTATATTACAATTTTATTCAATCTATTTCACTAAGCATGTATTTGAACAGTTATCTTGGAATACAAGCTATTGGAATAATAGTTTACAAGTTGGTCGACACAAAAATCGAAATAAGCATGATTGAGATAAAGGCATGGAGGCTACATACTATTGTTTATAAAAATAAATAAAAAATAAACACCTTGAGTGCATGACACAGATAACTATATTTCTGTGCATTTATGTCCATTCCACTTGTTGAGCATCTCATCTCACAGCACCATTCACAAATCACACAGCACAATAATGTGGAGAGTGTTAGTCAGAGCGAGGAGATGTTTCACTCATTGTCCTATCTGTTTGTTTATGTGTTTGCTTGTTAGTTTTATTTATTTGTTTGTTTGTTTATATTGGAGCAAAACATGTTGTTGACATGAAGTTGCTGGCATTGTCTGTTGTTTCTTGCTGTCTGAATCGATGCGTGACGTGTGGGACCTTTGGCTATTGTTTTAAGACTTCAGTACCACGGACAAGATAACTCTGTTTATTTGCGAAAGCTAATATTTAAATGATATAGCCTAATGCTTTTGAGTTTGTAATCGCAAACTGAAATGGCTAGTTTCATTTCATTCTCATAACTGTTAATGAGCACTCACTTGAAATACAATGCAAAAGCATGCATTCACTATTCAATATACACTACATGACCAAAAATATGTGGACACCCATTCAAATGAGTGGATTCGGCTATTTAAGCCACACACGTTGCGGACAGGGGTATAAAATCGAGCACACGGCCATGCAATCTCCATAGACAAACACTGGCAGTAGAATGGCCCCTACTGAAGAGCTCAGTGACTTTCAACGTGGCACTGTCATAGGATGTGTGTAAAAATGGTCTGTCCTTGGTTGCAACACTCACTACGGAGTTCCAAACTGCCTCTGGAAGCAACGTCAGCACAAGAACTGTTCGTCGGGAGCTTCATGAAATGGGTTTCCATGGCCGAGCAGCCGATCAGCCACACACAAGCCTAAGATCACCATGCACAATGCCAAGCGTCGGCTGGAGTGGTGTAAAGCTCACCGCCATTGGACTCTGGAGCAGTGGAAACGCGTTCTCTGGAGTGATGAATCATGCTTCACAATCTGGCAGTCCGATGTACGAATCTGGGTTTGGTTGATGCCATGAGAACGCTACCTGCCCTAATGCATAGTGGCAACTGTAAAGTTTGATAGAGGAAGAATAATGGTCTGGGGCTGTTTTTCATGGTTCTGGCTAGGCCCCATAGTTCTAGTGAAGGTAAATCTTAACGCTACAGCATACAATGACATTCTAGACGATTCTGTGCTTCCAACTTTGTGGCAACAGTTTGGGGAAGGCCCTTTCCTGTTTCAGCAAGACAATGCCCCCATGCACAAAGCGAGGTCCATACAGAAATGGTTTGTCGAGATTGGTGTGGAAGAACTTGACTGGCCTGCACAGAGCCCTGACCTCAACCCCATCAAACAACTTTGGGATGAATTGGAATGCCGACTGCGAGCCAGTTCTAATCGCCCAACATCATTGTCCGACCTCACTAATACTCTTGTGGCTGAATGGAAGCAAGTCCCCGCAGCACTGTTCCAACATATAGTGGAAAGCCTTCCCAGAAGAGTGGATGCTGTTATAGCAGCAAAGGGGGGGGGCAACTCCATATTAATGCACATTATTTTGGCCATGTACTGTATATCCTTCTAGAAAATATCTTTATATTTTTATTTTAACATGCCTACATCATTTTACTCTAAAAATTGGCTCCTTACCCAAATGCCAACACTTGTTATTAAATGCTGATTTAAAAAGAAAACTTAAACATATTAAATATTCAATGGTCAGTACATTTTCAATCAATTTATATTAAACAGTTTGTAATAGTAACTACCAAGGCACAGGCCAGTACTGAAAGGATAGATGACTAAATACATGAGAGCTCTGTTGATTTAGTATGAAACCCTGAGTGGACAAGAATTCATGAACACTTACTTAAGTTATGACCCTAATTGATGTCACCTGTTAAATCCACTTCAAATCAGTGTAGATGAAGAGTAGGAGACACACCTAGAGTCGATGTCCGCGCCCCCACTGAAGTCTAATTAGCATAATAAAAAATTCCCTGTAAAAATCTGTCAGTTTAAAGGGGAATTTCACTCTGGCTCTGCCACGGCATATAGTCATTACTATATTAACAACATTACGTTTTTATCATAAACATCACAATTATCCAAACCACAAGCTAGAACTAGCACAACCTTGGGCACCTCCTCACTCACAGTCTGGACTAATCATTATCCTATTGGTGTCACTTGTGTCTACCTGTTCACCTGGGTATTTATGCCCTCACTTCTCTGCGTTCCCTTGCTCTGTTTAATCGGCTAGTTTCTCGATGCCAAACAGTACTAATCAGTGTCTGATCGCGAGACATATGTACAGGTACTTGAGAAGTGTTCTGCCTGTTTCATTGTTGTTTTCAGTCTTAGTTAGTATTTTGTATGTTTGCTGTCAGCCTGTTTTTGGAGACCAATTTGCTCCTCCTTTATTTTATCGTGACAAGTCCGTTATTTTGTATCCTGGTTTTGGGACCACCAGTAAAGATCCTTGTTTCACCATCTCTGCCTACTGCCTACTGTCTATCCTGCACCGCACCTGGGTCACACCTCACACCAACCCTTACAGAAAAACGAGCCAGTATTGACCCAGAGGAGGCAGCACAGTATCATAGCGCATTTGCAATGCAGGCAGCTATGCTGAACCAGCCTGCAGCAGATCACCGAGAATCTCTGCCAGCTGACGATCGCCGTGCAGAGCCGGCAGAGCGGAAGCCGCGGCAGCGGCATCTCCAGTCTCGCCTGTGACATCGCGGGAACCCCGCCTACCACCTCCGGAGAGGTACGACGGACATCCAGAGGGCTGCAGGGAATTCCTCCCCCAGTGTTCCCTGGTATTCAGCCTACAACCCTCCTCCTTCCCGACAGAGCAGGGCTGGGTGGCCTACATAATCACTCTGTTGACAGGTCGGGCCCTTTCCTGGGCTACCGCGGAGTGGGAGAGCCAAACTCCGGCGTGCTCCGACTCCTACCAATTCATCCGGGAGCTATGTAAGGTGTTCGACACCTCTCAGGTGGTGTCGGGGCATGAGGCCGGGAGGAGGCTCACGGCCTGTCAGCAGGGTGACCGTTCGGTGGCGGACTACTCCGTGGAGTTCCAAACCCGGGCTCGAGAGGCAGGATGGGAGGAGGCCGCCCTGGTCGTCCTTTACGCACAGGGGCTATCGGAGGGGAT
Organism: Coregonus lavaretus; assembly: GCF_964263955.1. Lineage (NCBI taxonomy): Eukaryota > Metazoa > Chordata > Actinopteri > Salmoniformes > Salmonidae > Coregonus > Coregonus lavaretus. Next base: position 23,259,232 of record NC_140023.1, read on the forward strand.
GAAGGATGAACTCTCCATCAGGGAGACGGGAAACGGGAGGACTCGCTAATATCGGGAGGGGTGCTAGCTAGCCGGAACCGAAACCCCAACCCCAGAGACTCCCGGACTTTTCTCCCCGTGAAGGGTTCACTGTGCTCGCGCTGCGCGTCGGTCGCATGCACTGGTGGGTTTAAGGAGTGGTTCTAAAAGATATTCATGGGGGTGTCCATTGAAAGTTGCATAGCAACAACAACTGGGACCTAAAAGACACTCACAATGAGCGCCCACTACATTTGTCCACTAAGAGGCAAAATAAAAAATAAAAAAATAGGGAAGATCAGATAAAGGATTGTCATTCCAGAAATCAAATCGGGAGAGACAATTAAAGGTGTTGACCCTCCACTCTCAAGACAACTGGAGCACTGGGCAAGCCACTCTTAAATAGCACCTGGGCCAGCAAAGGTGAAACACCTTCCCACTAACGAGATGGCACCAGCACAGGTGTAACACATACTGACTAATGAGGTGACACCAATCGGTGTACCCTACATGCTAAAGTGCAACCTCAAAATATAAATGGAAAAACCAAAACCTGTAACACCATGATCGAATATTCTCTGTGCTACACCAAACAGTACCTATCATATAACTCCCAGTAATAGATACCAAAAAATCTTTGGTTAAATCACATTACCTGGTATAACAATCTGTAGCTTAGAGAACTGGTGATAAGCAGATGATGGGAGAGGTGGTCATGATGAAATTGCCATTCCAAAGACACTGACAGTAAGTTCAGGGAATACTTGTAAAGCTGAGGGAGGAGTGTTATGATCATACTGCCATTCACTTCCTCATTAGTCATCTGCTTGAAATCGAGCATAATGTCTAATCCCTCGAGAGGGATAGAGTTCATGGGATACAGTTCTGCTACAATTACACACGCAGGCAAAGGAATTCAGTTTCTGTATCTAGAATCCACTCCAGGAAGATGCCCAGGCACCACACAGTATTGTCTGTAAGACAAAAAACAAACAACATTATATTCTATTGTACAGTTTGAACAACAGTTGAACCGTGCCAGCATAACATCAACATTAGGGTAGACGAGTTGAACATGCATCATGTGCACAGGCACAGAGATTACATTTACAACAATATCTAGCCTAATAGAAAGAAATAGGGCATAACCCTCAACCTTTGCACAGTGACCAGACTGTACAAATTAGCCTAGGTAGGTAAGCAGACAGTATCTACCTACAGCCATGAATATCAGGCATGCTTAGGCAAATATTTTTTGAGTAAAACCAGTATAGTATTGTTTCTCCTCACTGTTTGCTAATAAACTTATCTAGCTAGCTTGCTGGATATGCAATACTTGTTATTCACATCTGTTTGGAATCCTATCTTGCGTCCTGCCTATGATTTTGTGATGGAAATGCATCCAAGGTCATAATCATAACTAATGTCAACCCTCGTCAATTATGTTACAGAGCTAGCTAGTAAATTATTTACATTTGTTGATGCGACACGTTTGCTAACAAGTTACAAATGCGAGGCGTGGCGCATAACAAGTTAGCATGTGCCAGGCTAACTAGCTAGCCAACTCCAGTCACGTGCTAACGTTTGCTGGTAAACCTAGCTTTAGGTGGCTGGTTGTAACATTGTAGCTTGCTGTTTAGTAGCTAGCCATATCTACGACTAAAAAGAGAAGAGGTTTAACAATTGAGATACTAAATATTATTTTTGTATCATAGATATGGCTACCGGGAGTTGTGTAGCTAGCATTGTTTCGAATCCTCTTCGCTATATTCCGGTTGAAACATGAATTGAATTTCACCATGTAGCTAATAGATCCTCCATCATCTAATTCATGATGATGAGCAGAATCGCTTGAAGTTCTTTCAGTTTTGCCCAAAGGATTGTTGTTAGTGTCCGCCACATAGTCTTTCAGAGAGTGGAGAAAATAAATCTGCTTGTATATTTAGCATAATTTTTCATCAAATATTTTTTTTTAGATATTTTTTGATACTTCAAGGGGATTTTCAATTCAAAATCAAATATCTAAATGATCCTTGGTATGATCTTCTTAAAACAATTCTGCATAGCTTAGTAGAAGTCAACAAAGGCCAGTTCCCTGTCGAATGCTTTTGACACCTTGTTAAGTCCATGCCCCGACGAATTGAGGCTGTTCTGAGGGCAAAAGGGGGTGCAACTCAATATTAGGAAGTTGTTCCTAATGTTTTTTCCACTCAGTGTATAGCATGTACTAGTACCTTTTTCTTATTCTCACTAAGATCAATGGTGCATGAAGATCCCCACAGGGTTGAATTTTACAGATCAAATCGTGTAGTTGAGGGTCATAGCTAACTCTTTTGTAACTCATTAACAGCCCTCCTCCACATCACAATTAAGTTGGTCATACTGGTCTATATCGCACACATGAAGGGTCTATGTATGAATTCTATGCAGTCAAAGTAAAGTCAAATCGATTTTCCCATTCATAAAGAATTTATAGCTAAGCACTTCATGGTAATTAACTGTGCAGTTTGCCACTCTGATCTATAACACCAACATAAAAGGTCTATGTATGAATTCTATGCAGTCAATGTACTGTCATTTTGGTCCCGCTATAAATTACGTTCAGCTTATAAAGGCTTCATAAAGCCTTCATAATGCCTTCCTAAGCACTACAAAAATGTGTTACAAAGCAGCTATAACCATATGTCATGATTTATAAAGGGTTCATAAATGTGGCATAACTGTGTGACATAATCACCAATGTCAAATGTGACATAACCCACTATGATATAAACATGTACTTTATAAAGGGTGACATGCAGCCGTCTTCATCGACCTGGCCAAGGCTTTCGACTCTGTCAACCACCGCATTCTTATTGGCAGACTAAATAGCCTTGGTTTCTCAAATGACTGCCTCGCCTGGTTCACCAACTACTTCTCAGATAGAGTTCAATGTGTCAAATCGGAGGGCCTGTTGTCTGAACCTATGGCAGTCTCTATCGGGGTGCCACAGGGTTCAATTCTTGGGCCGACTCTTTTCTCTGTGTATATCAATGATGTCGCTCTTGCTGCTGGTGATTCTCAGATCCACCTCTACGCAGACGACAGCATTTTGTATACATCTGGCCCTTCATTGGACACTGTGTTAACAAACCTCCAAACGAGCTTCAATGCCATCCAACACTCCTTCCGTAGCCTCCAACTGCTCTTAAACACAAATAAAACTAAATGCATGCTCTTCAATGGAATACTGCTGGCACCCGCCCACCCGACTAGAATCACTACTCTCGACGGGTCTGACCTAGGGTATGTGGACAACTACACATACCTAGGTGTCTGGTTAGACTGTAAACTCTCCTTCCAGACTCACATTAAGCATCTCCAATCCAAAGTTAAATCCAGAATCGGCTTCCTATTTCGCAACAAAGCCTCCTTCACTCATGCTGCCAAACATGCCCTCGTAAAACTGACTATCCTACCGATCCTTGACTTCGGCGATGTCATTTACAAAATAGCCTCCAACACTCTACTCAGCAAATTGGATGTAGTCTATCACAGTGCCATCCGTTTTGTCACCAAAGCCCCATATACTACCCACCACTGTGACCTGTACGTTCTTGTTGGCTGGTCCTCACTACATATTCGTCGCCAAACCCACTGGCTCCAGGCCATCTATAAATCACTGCTAGGCAAATCCCCGTCTTATCTTAGCTCATTGGTCACCATAGCAACACCCACCCGTAGTATGCGCTCCAGAAGGTATATCTCACTGGTCATCCCCAAAGCCAACACCTCCTTTGGCCGCCATTCCTTCCAGTTCTCTGCTGCCAATGACTGGAACGAACTGCAAAAATCTCTGAAACTGGAGACTCTTATCTCCCTCACTAACTTTAAGCATCAGTTGTCAGAGCACCTTACCGATCACTACACCTGTACACAGCCCATCTGAAATTAGCCGACCCAACTACCTCATCCCCATATTGTTATTTATTTTGCTAATTTGCACCCCAGTATCTCTATTTGCACATCATCTCTTGCACATCTATCATTCCAGTGTTAATACGAATTGTAATTATTTTGCACTATGGCCTATTTATTAACTTACCTCCATAACTTGCTACATTTGCACACACAGTGGGGGAAAAAAGTATTTTGTCAGCCACCAATTGTGCAAGTTCTCCCACTTAAAAAGATGAGAAAGGCCTGTAATTTTCATCATAGGTACACGTCAACTATGACAGACAAAATGAGAAAAAATAATCCAGAAAATCACATTGTAGGATTTTTAATGAATTATTTTGCAAATTATGGTGGAAAATAAGTATTTGGTCAATAACAAAAGTTTCTCAATACTTTGTTATATACCCTTTGTTGGCAATGACACAGGTCAAACGTTTCTGTAAGTCTTCACAAGGTTTTCACACACTGTTGCTGGTATTTTGGCCCATTCCTCCATGCAGATCTCCTCTAGAGCAGTGACGTTTTGGGGCTGTCACTGGGCAACACAGACTTTCAACTCCCTCCAAAGATTTTCTATGGGGTTGAGATCTGGAGACTGGCTAGGCCACTCCAGGACCTTGAAATGCTTCTTACAAAGCCACTCCTTCGTTGCCCGGGCGGTGTGTTTGGGATCATTGTCATGCTGAAAGACCCAGCCACGTTTCATCTTCAATGCCCTTGCTGATGGAAGGAGGTTTTCACTAAAAATCTCACGATACAAGGCCCCATTCATTCTTTCCTTTACACGGATCAGTCGTCCTGGTCCCTTTGCAGAAAAACAGCCCCAAAGCATGATGTTTCCACCCCCATGCTTCACAGTAGGTATGGTGTTCTTTGGATGCAACTCAGCATTCTTTGTCCTCCAAACACGACGAGTTGAGTTTTTACCAAAAAGTTCTATTTTGGTTTCATCTGACCATATGACATTCTCCCAATCCTCTTCTGGATCATCCAAATGCACTCTAGCAAACTTCAGACGGGCCTCGACATGTACTGGCTTAAGCAGGGGGACACGTCTTGCACTGCAGGATTTGAGTCCCTGGCGGTGTAGTGTGTTACTGATGGTAGGCTTTGTTACTTTGGTCCCAGCTCTCTGCAGGTCATTCACTAGGTCCCCCGTGTGGTTCTGGGATTTTTGCTCACCGTTCTTGTGATCATTTTGACCCCACGGGGTGAGATCTTGCGTGGAGCCCCAGATCGAGGGAGATTATCAGTGGTCTTGTATGTCTTCCATTTCCTAATAATTGCTCCCACAGTTGATTTCTTCAAACCAAGCTGCTTACCTATTGCAGATTCAGTCTTCCCAGCCTGGTGCAGGTCTACAATTTTGTTTCTGGTGTCCTTTGACAGCTCTTTGGTCTTGGCTATAGTGGAGTTTGGAGTGTGACAGTTTGAGGTTGTGGACAGGTGTCTTTTATACTGATAACAAGTTCAAACAGGTGCCATTAATACAGGTAACGAGTGGAGGACAGAGGAGCCTCTTAAAGAAGAAGTTACAGGTCTGTGAGAGGCAGAAATCTTGCTTGTTTGTAGGTGACCAAATACTTATTTTCCACCATAATTTGCAAATAAATTCATAAAAAAATCCTACAATGTGATTTTCTGGATTTTCTTTTCTCAATTTGTCTGTCATAGTTGATGTGTACCTATGATGAAAATTACAGGCCTCTCTCATCTTTTTAAGTGGGAGAACTTGCACAATTGGTGGCTGACTAAATACTTTTTTCTCCCACTGTATATATTATATTTTCTGTTGTATTTTGACTTTATGTTTTGTTTTACCCCATTAGTAACTCTGTGTTGTTGTTTTTATCGCACTGATTTGCTTTATCTTGGCCAGGTCGCAGTTGTAAATGAGAACTTGTTCTCAACTGGCTTACCTGGTTAAATAAAGGTGAAATAAAAAAATAAATAAAAAAATGTTGTGCTGAAGGATGGCAAATGCTCTAAAGTGATGTCATGTTAGTCACATTACACCTAATCTCGTTCCCAGACACCTCCGCCCAAATGCGTGGAAAGTCTGGTGGACCAACACATCAATCTCGGCCTTCATTAGGTTTAAAATAACATTTTAAGAAGATAAATTATGGAAATGTTCACTCCTATAGAATTCTATGGTCACTCCCACTAAGGCCAAATTTGAATGGTTGATATCCCAGGCTTTTATGTGTTGTACAGTGCATTCGGAAAGTATTCAGACCCCTTGACTTTTTCCACATTTTGTTACGTTACAGCTTTATTCTAAAATTGATTAAATTTATTTTTTCCCTCAAACTACACACACTACCCCATAATGACAAAGCAAAAACGGGTTTACAGCCTCAAGTCTTCTTGGGTATGACGCTACAAGCTTGGCACACCTGTATTTGGAGAGTTTCTCCCATTCTTCTCTGCAGATCCTCTCAAGCTCTGTCAGGTTGGATGGGAAGCGTTGCTGCGCAGCCATTTTCAGGTCTCTCCAGACATGTTCGATTGGGTTCATGCTCGGGCTCTGGCTGGGCCACTCAAGGACATTCAGATACTTGTTCCGAAGCCACTCCTGCGTTGTCTTGGCTGTGAGCTTAGGGTCATTGTCCTGTTGGAAGGTGAACCTTCGCCCCAGTCTGAGGTCCATAGCGCTCTGGAGCATGTTTTCATCAAGGCATTCAGGCCAAAGAGTTCAATCTTGGTTTCATCAGACCAGAGAATCTTGTTTCTCATGGTCTGAGAGTCTTTAGGTGCCTTTTGGCTAACTCCAAGTGGGCTGTCATATGCCTTTTACCGAGGAGTGGCTTCCGTCTGGCCACTCTACCATAAAGGCCTGATTGATGGAGTGCTGCAGAGATGGTTGTCCTTCTGGAAGGTTCTCCCATCTCCACAGAGGAACTCTAGAGCTCTGTCAGAATGACCATCAGGTTCTTGGTCACCTCCCTGACCAAGGCCCTTCTCTCCCAATTGCTCAGTTTGGCTGGGCAGCCAGCTCTAGGAAGAGTCTTGGTGGTTCTAAACTTCTTCCATTTAAGAATGATGGAGGCCACTGTGTTCTTGGGGACCTTCAATGCTGCAGAAATGTTTTGGTACCCTTCCCCAGATCTGTGCCTCGAAACAATCCTGTCTCTGAGCTCTACGGACAATTCCTTCGACCTCATGGCTTGGTTTTTGCTCTGACATGCACTGTCAACTGTGGGACCTTATATAGACCGGTGTGTGCCTTTCCAAATCATGTCCAATCAATTGAATTGACCACAGGTGGACTCCAATCAAGTTGTAGAAACATCTCAAGGATCATCAATGGAAACAGGATGCACCTGACCTCAATTTTGTGTCTCATAGCAAAGGGTCTGTATACTTATGTAAGTAAGGTATTTCAGTTTTTTTTATTTTTTATTAATTTAATTAAAAACCTGTTTTCGCTTTGTCATTATGGGATATTGTGTGTAGATTGCTGAGGATTTATATTTATTTAATCCATTTTAGAATAAGGCTGTAATGTAACAAAATGTGGAAAAAGTCAAGCGGTCTGAATACTTTCCGAAGGCACTTTAGACGGTCCATGAATCGACTTATGCGAACGTGAGTATATTACCTTGAAAACAACGGTTGGACATCTTGGACGCAGTTTCCAGTTCTTATTAAGTTCTTATTATATCTCAGTGGTGTAGCTGCATCAAGGGGTTCTGGTCTAGAGGCACGGTTTCGACTGCTCTCACAGCTTTGTTTAAGTACTGCAGTTTAACTGACCCGGCCCAGAAAGACAATTTCCATAGACGGCCACATAGAGAAGTCAGATTTGAAAATTCCTAATTAGACACTTTAGTCATCACCTTTGTGCACAAAACATATTTTTGATAAGTGAGGAATGTTTATAAATGCTTTATAAATGGGAAAATAGAAATTACATTACTTTGACTGCATAGAATTCATACCTTCTATGTGTGTGTTATAGACCAGTATTACCAACTAAATTGTGATGTGGAGGAGGGCTGTTAATGAGTTACAAAAGAGTTATGATATGACCCTCAACTACACGATTTGATACGTAAAATTGACCCTGAGGTTTCAATCCTATGGGGATCTTCATGCACCATTGACCTCAGTGAGAAGAAGAAGAAGGTAAGTCACAAGCCTATACTGGCTGGTGGGGGAAATGGGGCTGGAACAGGCTGACTATATATCAGCATAATTTTCAAAACGTTGTTTGGCCTTTAGGCATTTTCAGTAACACTAGTTTGGCAGAAGCACACTTTTGAGCTTACTCAGGTATAATGAAGACACTTCGCTGTCATTGAGGAGGGCAAAGCATGTTACATCCAAGCCCTGAAAGGGGCACTGAAGGAGGATGGGCTATTCGTCATCACTTCCTGCAACTGGACTAAGGAACAGCTACTACAGATGTTCAGCCAAGGGTTTGATTTTGTGAAAGAGCTACCAACACCCCGCTTTCAGTTTGGTGGCAAGACTGGCAACAGTGTGACCGCAATAATCTTCAAACGACTTCACTGACTTTTGCCCTCAAGAAAAACAGCATTCTGAAATGTTGTTTTTATGGACTTTTTCCACAATCATTTATTTCTCAATTGAAAAGTTTCATTTTTGTGGAATGTTTTGAGAAAGGATCACACCAACAATCAGTATTCCACCAAATAAATAAATGTTATTTGTCTTGCACGTTGACATGTTTCCTCTTTCCTTACCTTTTCTCCACATTGTATCAGATTCCAGACATCAGACATCTAAATTGTGCAATGAGAATCCAACCGGCAATGTAAAATTCCTTCACCTTTTATTATGTAAAGTGGCACAGTGGTCTAATGCACTGCATTGCAGTGCTAGCTGTGCCACTAGAGATCCTGGTTCGAGTCCAGGCTCTGTCGCAGCCGGCCGCGACCGTGACCGGGAGACCCATGGGCGGTGCACAATTGGTCCAGCGTCGTCCAAGGTAGGGGAGGGTTTGGCCGGCAGGGATGTGGGTTCGTTTCCCACGGGGGGCCAGTATGGGAAGAAAACAAAAAAACATGTATGTATTCACTAACTGTAAGTCGCTCTGGATAAGAGCGTCTGCTAAATGACTAAAATGTAAATGTAAATGATTGTAATGATGCTCCTATTAAGATACCTAAATATGAGCTCTTCCAAAGCGTGACATGAATGCGCTACAGATATGCTATGGATATATTTCATGAACCTTCAATAATGCAATTGGGACCTGTTATGTATAACACATTCATGAAATGCATAGAGATGTGTAATGAATGAGTTCTGGATATGTAGTCACAGTAAATCGTTACCAAAAGTTCTACCTGACGACATCATCAAAAGTTAAAATATTTTTCAAACACTATGAGATCCACGGTGACGTGGGGAGCAAGAAAATACCCTCCCTTGATCTAGAAACACAATGCAGGTTTTGAAAATCACAGTTTTTTACTTTTAATCCTACACTGTGATGTCACAGAGAATCATTTTTGTAGGACCTTTTTTTCTTATCTTTTTAATAACCATAGACACTGGTTTGGTGCTGTAGATGATGAATATGAGGTTGAAAAGTGGCGTAACTGCCCTTTAAGTGCAGGCAATCCACTGACCACGTAAACTTCTAGTCAAGCCTTTAGTGAACTGATAGTGAGAGGGGAGAGGAGAGGACCAGAGGGACCGGATGCAGAGCTGAGAGATGGTTTGAGTGTCTTCTCTGGCCTATACCTGGGCTGGCTAGTCTGTCCCTCCCCTTGTGACTGCATAGACGGAAAGACTGCTTCACACAGGTGCTGGGCTGATCTACTGTGAAAGGCTTTGAAGATCAATCAGACTTCCACTTTTCACATCAACATCAGTAAATCAACATGACATGTAAGGATTTCCCTACTCCACGTGTTCACATGACATGAACGCACCACTGCAAAGATACACAGGCGGTCTTACACATAGTGTTACAAAGACAAACATATTTTTAAAGAAAAAACTGCTAATATTCACTGCACATACTTGAAAGCCAAATGAATATCTGCTCATTTGGGATAGAACGAGAAGGTGAGTTCATAATCATTTATAATAATCATTTATTTTGTGTCAAAACACACTAAATTCGTATAGGATCATTTGTTTTAACTTAATAGGGACAGACCGTGATTGCTATAGGGTCTACATCAATTTTTGGACTTTGATATACAGTATATACCCATTGATTCTTCAAGAATAAACAGTGGGGGAAAAAAGTATTTAGTCAGCCACCAATTGTGCAAGTTCTCCCACTTAAAAAGATGAGAGAGGCCTGTAATTTTCATCATAGGTACACGTCAACTATGACAGACAAATTGAGGAAAAGAAATCCAGAAAATCACATTGTAGGATTTTTAATGAATTTATTTGCAAATTATGGTGGAAAATAAGTATTTGGTCACCTACAAACAAGCAATATTTCTGGCTCTCACAGGCCTGTAACTTCTTCTTTAAGAGGCTCCTCTGTCCTCCACTCATTACCGTTATTAATGGCACCTGTTTGAACTTGTTATCAGTATAAAAGACACCTGTCCACAACCTCAAACAGTCACACTCCAAACTCCACTATGGCCAAGACCAAAGAGCTGTCAAAGGACACCAGAAACCAAATTGTAGACCTGCACCAGGCTGGGAAGACTGAATCTGCAATAGGTAAGCAGCTTGGTTTGAAGAAATCAACTGTGGGAGCAATTATTAGGAAATGGAAGACATACAAGACCACTGATAATCTCCCTCGATCTGGGGCTCCACGCAAGATCTCACCCCGTGGGGTCAAAATGATCACAAGAACGGTGAGCAAAAATCCCAGAACCACACAAGGGGACCTAGTGAATGACCTGCAGAGAGCTGGGACCAAAGTAACAAAGCCTACCATCAGTAACACACTACGCCGCCAGGGACTCAAATCCTGCATTGCCAGATGTGTCCCCCTGCTTAAGCCAGTACATGTCCAGGCCCGTCTGAAGTTTGCTAGAGTGCATTTGGATGATCTTGAAGAGGATTGGGAGAATGTCATATGGTCAGATGAAACCAAAATAGAACTTTTTGGTAAAAACTCAACTCGTCGTGTTTGGAGGACAAAGAATGCTGAGTTGCATCCAAAGAACACCATACCTACTGTGAAGCATGGGGGTGGAAACAACATGCTTTGGGGCTGTTTTTCTGCAAAGGGACCAGGACGACTGATCCGTGTAAAGGATAGAATGAATGGGGCCATGTATCGTGTGATTTTGAGTGAAAACCTCCTTCCATCAGCAAGGGCATTGAAGATGAAACGTGGCTGGGTCTTTCAGCATGACAATGATCCCAAACACACCTCCTGGGCAACGAAGGAGTGGCTTCGTAAGAAGCATTTCAAGGTCCTGGAGTGGCCTAGCCAGTCTCCAGATCTCAACCCCATAGAAAATCTTTGGAGGGAGTTGAAAGTCTGTGTTGCCCAGCGACAGCCCCAAAACATCACTGCTCTAGAGGAGATCTGCATGGAGGAATGGGCCAAAATACCAGCAACAGTGTGTGAAAACCTTGTGAAGACTTACAGAAAACGTTTGACCTGTGTCATTGCCAACAAAGGGTATATAACAAAGTATTGAGAAACTTTTGTTATTGACCAAATACTTATTTTCCACCATAATTTGCAAATGAATTCATTAAAAATCCTACAATGTGATTTTCTGTAAAAAAAAATCTCATTTTGTCTGTCATAGTTGACATGTACCTATGATGAAAATTACAGGCCTCTCTCATATTTTTAAGTGGGAGAACTTGCACAATTGGTGGCTGACTAAAGACTTTTTTTCCCCACTGTAAATTATAATATAAATTATTCAACTGTCGTACCCCATCACAACCCAAAATGTAAGCTTGTTTTACTCCATAGTTTTTAAACAATGTAATTGTAAACAAACGCTGTACAGGCTCAAAACATGGTTTAAATCATTGTGATCTCATGGATGGTCAGTCCTTGCATCCATAGCTCTGTGTATGAATTTGAGAGTGGTTGCATTTCTCCAGCCCCATCCCTCAGCTCTTTACCAAAACAGAGGCGGGTCGGCACTTTGTTATTGTTTGAACTGCAGATTGCCCTTTTAAATGAAATTGACTGATCTCTCTAGGAATGCCTATGAGGAATTGTTTTGACTTTTGTCAGCATTTCATTAAAGGAGCACCCGCACCCTGACTAGGTCACCAGATGCAGAACAGTCCATTTCTTTCTTCTCGATCTTTCAATTGCTGCGATTGCGTGTGAGGGAGTGCATGGAACTCAGCGGAACTGCAAGAAATGACAAGACCCGCACTAGGGAGACTTCAAGTTACAAGGTTAAAAAGTCTATCTCACACATTTAATATATTCAGGTGCTGGATTTTGTTATAGGCTTGTGTCACTTATGTCACACACAAAAATCTGTTTTGCTGTTGGACTAGCCTATATTGAATCAATCAAGATACATGATCAGTAAATAAAATACAGAAAAGGGCCATTACTGATTTATGTGAGTAATTAGTGGAAGTGTACACGCACCCTAGGAAGAGAGGTGTGCACTTTTACTGTGCTTAGAGAGGGCTTATCTTCATCTCTCAATCAATGCTGTGAACTTCTGAGGGAAACAGAAAAACAGAGGGGATAGCCGCGGCGCTGTCACGCACATGCAGTTCATCATGGGGGTGTCTTCTGAAAGGGAGAAGCTGCTGACAACCTCCCTATAACACACTGCTACTAGGTTGGAAGGGGTTGTCAGGGTTAATACAATGTCATTGTATCCTTTTGAGCAATTGCGTTGACTAGACTGGTCATGGTAAAATACTGTATGTTGTAGGCCTACACTCAGCAATTGAAAAAGCACTTTAGACAAGTTGAAATATGCATGGGATAGCCTACATGGCCTTAGGGAATACAATCAATATTTAGTGGTGAGAAATAATGAAATACTGTATCATTCCCCACTAAACTGGCAAACATATTGTAGCGAGTTCGGGGGTAACCCGACCGGGACTCAAACCCGGGTCCAGCAACTGTCAACCCAACACCTTAGCCATTACACCAAGAGATCTAGATGTTGGGTTAAGGTCGCTACAATATCTACGGCTACAAATGCATGGAGTTGGTGTCGATGTGCACATGAAGTTATAGCTTAGATGTGTAATAATGTTTTTAATGTAAAATCATTTTTAACATAATGCTTATTGGTCTTGCTAGACCATGTCATGGCTCCTGAATGATAGGCTATGGATGCCCCTGGGGTTCTCCCCAATGGATGACCTCCTTGGTGCATGTGTCAGACAGGTGTGACACGAGCCTCAACTGCTTATCATACATGCTTCTGCCTTGTTAGTTGAATGATTGATTCAGAATTCTCATTGGCTGACTGTTTTTTTTTAATGCTATATTTTTGGGGGTTTAAGGTGCAGCCACCTGTGGAAAGGTGCAGGTAAGTGGGAAGTGTTTGTCATGTGTCTGGTAAATGCTGGTTAAATGTGAGGGTATTGTTTGATGTTACTGTGTTTGGATATAATGAAACTTAAGTTGAAATGGTAGTTAGCGCTTCCCTCGGACCTGCACCAGAACCTGTATAGTTGTTTGTTTGATTATTTAATTGTCTTGACTAGGCTGACACGTGATTTCGTTTTGGAGAAGCCGATAATACAACTTGTCAACTTGCAACATGTCTGGAAATTCTTGATTTTGCCACTCAACCAACACTAAAAACCTGTATGTGTTGGGCAGAGCTCCCCATACTCTTGTTTAAACCTGGGGTGGCGTAGTATGGCAGTTTGACACATGCTCCATTGAAAAGGTAAAGGATGTCCTAAACCATTTTTTCCCCCTTGACTTCCTATACACCTTTAGGGTGGCCTATATCACCATTGAATGCATGTGTTTCTGTACCTACTCAAGCAATGTAACCATGTTATAACTACATCTGACATTGCATGTGGTTTACTTTGTACTTTTCTACTCATGTTGGCTTGTTAAAATTACACACTTATTGGAAGGTCATTTGACTGTTATCGGCGATGTAAGGCTCATATTGTAACACACATTGCAATTACAACTGCTCCTCTTTTTCTCTCACCTCTATTTTTGCCCCGGTCTTCAAAGTGGGTATGCCCCATCCTGTTAATTGTTTTCCATTAGAGATGTAAAATGCGTCCTATTAGATAAAGAAACCTGCCGCTTTGAGGTTAATCTAGGGATGAGTCGGTGGCCAAGCCACCCGCTCAGCGGCCCCTCATTACGACTGAATGACCCCTGTGACTCCATGTCAAAGTGCCCCACAACACCCCCGCCCACCCTCAAAGCTTCCCAGAAGACTATAAATCCAGATTTTACCCAAGGCAAAAAAAAACTAAAAAGTTAATGAAAGGAGAACGATGCTAATGAGTGCTTGAAGTATCCTAATGATATTGCAGATTAACAGAGTGCTCATTGAGGTACCTCTATCTGCATGGTCTTTTTTTTGTCTGGCCAACTGTTCCTGAGGCCCTTGCCAAAGCGTAGTCAGCAGCCCGTGAAGGCGTCTCCCTCCATCCTCACACTAAAAGGGCATTTTCCCCCTGAATTCTGAATCGACGTGCATGTCAGACTTTTGTTTTACTGGAGGAAAAACCTTTGTCACAAGTCTGTGGAAGCCGGTTGAACTCCTGGTACTTTGGGAAGAATGGGAGCCCAGCTACAGAATGTGTTCTACCGCATGACTGCGCTTTTGAAACCACGCCAACTAAGAAAGCTGTGTCCTCACTGATCCTTTTTTCGCTGTTGCCACCAGTCAATGTTTTTATTGTCCTACTAGAAAACACTGACAAGACCTATGTAGAGAGATTAATGAGAGTTAATGGAGGAGAGGTCCTAATGAGATCAGAACTACTTTGTTTTGGAAATGTACTTTGTGAACTGATTATGAAAATAAAGCCAGGTTAGTATGAACCAGTCTGAGCTAATATAGTAATATTTACATTTTACTTGAATGTCAATTTCCTAGAATGTTAGCTTGGTGTCGGACACAAACAAGTACTTATCATACAGGGTAGAATGCAGGGTAGAACGTGAGAATGCTGTTAATTGACTACAGCTCAGCGTTCAACACCATAGTGCCCTCGAAGCTCACCACAAAGCTAAGGTCCCTGGGACTGAACACCTCCCTCTGCAACTGAATCCTGGACTTCTTGATGGGCTGCCCCCAGATGGTCAGGGTAGGCAACAACACATCTGCCACGCTGACCCTCAACACGGGGGCCCCTCAGGGGTGCGTGCTTAGCCCTCTCCTGTACTCCCCGTTCACCCACGACTGCGTGGCCGTGCACGATTCCAACACCATCATTAAGTTTGCCAACGACACAACGTTGGTAGGCCTGATCACTAATGACGATGAGACAGCCTATAGGGAGGAGGTCAGAGACCTGGCAGTGTGGTGCCAGGACAACAACCTCTCCCTCAAGGTCAGTAAGACAAAGGATCTGATAGTGGACTACAGGAAATGGAGGGTTGAGCATGCCCCCATTCACATCGACAGGGCTGTCGAGAGCTTCAAGTTCCTTGATGTCCACATCACAAGGCTCTATCACGGTCCAAACACACCAACACAGTCCCGAAGACAATGTCTCTTCCCCTTCAGGAGGCTGAAACAATTTGGCATGGGCCCTCAAAAAGTTATACAGCTGCACCATCAAGAGCATCTTGACTGGCTGCATCACCGCTTGGTATGGCAACTGCTTGGCATCCAAACGCAAGGCGCTACAGAGAGTAGTGTGAACGGCCCAGTACATCACTGCCATCCAGGACCTCTATACCAGGCGGTGATTGAAGGAGGAAGGCCCAAAGAATTGTCAAAGACTCCAGCCACCCAAGCCACAGACTATTCTCTCTGCTACCGTACGGCAAGCAGTACCAATGCACAAAGTCTAGAACCAACAGGACCCTAAACAGCTTCTACCCCCAAGCCATAAGACTTCTAAACAAGACTGCTGAATAGCTACTCAAATGGCTACCTGCATTGACCATTTTTTGCACTAACTCTCTTGCACTGACTCTATGCACACACTGGACTCTACCCACACACTCACACATACTTACACTGATGCCCCAACACACACATACGCACACACTACATATGCCCACACATGCATAACATGCAGACACATGCATACTGATGCCACAAAAACACACACACACACACACTTTCAAAATCACCACATACTCTGCTGCTGCTGTCTTATCTATCCTGTTGCCTAGTTACTTTACCCTACCTATATGTACAGTACATAGCTACCTCAATTACCTCGTACCCCTGCACATCAACATGGTACTGGTACTCCCTGTATATAGTCATGTTATTTTGTAATCCCTGTATATAGTCATGTTATTTTGTACTCCCTGTATATAGTCATGTTATTTTGTACTCCCTGTATATAGCCATGTTATTTTGTACTCCCTGTATATAGTCATGTTATTTTGTACTCCCTGTATATAGTCATGTTATTTTGTACTCCCTGTATATAGTCATGTTATTTTGTACTCCCTGTATATAGTCATGTTGTTTTGTACTCCCTGTATATAGTCATGTTGTTTTGTACTCCTTGTATATAGTCATGTTATTTTTTACTCTTTATTTTTATTTGTTATTCACTGTGTATTTATTCCTTGTGTCACTATTTCAATTTTTGATTACTTTTTAAAAAATCTTTAACTCTGCATTGTTGGAAATGGACCCGTAAGTAAGCATTTCACTGTTAGTCTACACCTGTTGTCTACGAAGCATGTGACAAATAAAATGTGATTTGATTTTATGTTAGTTACAGTAGATTGTTTCTGTTTTGAGCAATCCCACAGACTGAAGCTTCACTTGTATATCAGTTGCCAAGTTAGAAAAAGGACATTCGAATGAACAATAGAGAATCAGCCCTACTTTATTTGTACAACACAATCAGTGGTGGTCCTCTGTAGCTCAGCTGGTAGAGCACGGCGCTTGTAACGCCAAGGTAGTGGGTTCGATCCCCGGGACCACCCATACACAAAAAAAAAAATATTATGCACGCATGACTCTAAGTCGCTTTGGATAAAAGCGTCTGCTAAATGGCATATTATTATTATTATAGTATGAAATGTCCCAAAGGAATAGTCTGTTTTTCTTTTTCAAATGGTTGCTTCCTTCAGAAAGCACTTACAGGCAAAATGATCTTAGTTTGGCCCTTGGCTGAATTTCAGTAGACCTGTTTTATGAAAGCTTATATCCCCAGACTCCATTTGAAGAGAAATAAAAAACCTACACATCTGAGACTTTCTACTTCATAGCAGGTTACCCTTTTTTAACATCACTGCACACGCAGAAAATTGTTCCACGGCGACTGAGAGGCTTGTTAGTGTGCCTGATGAGCCCTAATCTTATCTAGCCTCTACATGATGACAGTGTTGCTATTCCTAACTGAGTTTGTCATTAAAAGTCACTGAAGCTTAGCTGTCTCCCCCCTTCTGTTTATCTGTCTCCCCCTGTGAGAGGTCAGAGGGGAAGCAGCGCTCAAAGGAAGCTAAGCCTCCCCTCCTCTACCCCCTCCCCGGGCCCATCTTTGGTGTTTTTATAAGCAGGTAATGATGACGGACAGTCACGCACGATCGGCCATGGCCTGCAGAGGTGGAAGTCAATCAAGGTGGTGTGTCATCTTGTCTGTGATCCGATCTGCAGTGTTCTTGAGATGAGAAAGTCGTATCATTATTGTAGTGCTTTATAAAGCTTTATAATATATTATGAGCTATTGTAATAGTGTATTAAAGAGCCTAATGTGTGTAATAACGATATTGTCTGTGTTTTCAAACCACTATGGCTATTACATTATGCACTAAAGTCTTATAAGCCACTATAGTTAATTATCTATAAAACATCAACCCGCTTATGAGTTATTATGGACACTTATAGTCAGTGTTATAAAACATTATTAAGAATGTTATAAAGCGTAATATGCAAGTACTTCATGGAAAGTGTTACCAAAAATGATTTTAATACTATCATATTTTTTAAACCAAGGCCCAGATTTACTAAGTGTTTGTACCCGTTTTTTCAGTATGGGATAAAACTGTAAAAACAAACTTAAAACATGAACATCTTCATTTACACATTATCTATCTATCTTTTTCTTTCTCCAACCTTTATTTTAAATGTTTGTTCTGTCCTCAATGTTTAAATCCCCTACACAAGTGTTTAAGTCTAACACTGTCCTATTCTTATTTTTTATAATTAAAGGACAAGCTCATATTTTGAGGGTGTAAATGGCATGTTATAGAAGAGTCCAGTTTTTGGGGTATTTCACATGGTTTTGAGAAACTTACCCCATTGACTTCTAGACTTCCACATGCTCGTTCTGCAGTGCTAGGGCTTAGCTAAAAAAAATCACCCAAATATGTCCCTTTAGAAACGGCAACACACTCAGTAGAGTGATGCAGGTCTTTAGATGTTGTACACATGAAATTGTGCCATTCCGAACTTTATCTGTAACGTTATATTCCATGTGCGAGCATGTACAGTTGAAGTCGGAAGTTTACATACACTTAGGTTGGAGTCAATAAAACTTGTTTTTCAACCACTCCACAAATGTCTTGTTAACAAACTATAGTTTTGGCAAGTCGGTTAGGACATCTACTTTGTGCATGACACAAGTAATTTTTCCAACAATTGTTTACAGACAGATTATTTCACTTATAATTCACTGTATCACAATTCCAGTGGGTCAGAAGTTTACATACACTAAATTGACTGTGCCTTTTAAACAGCTTGGAAAATTCCAGAAAATTACGTCATGGCTTTAGAAGGTTATCGTAGGCTAATTGTCATCATTTGAGTCAATTGGAGGTGTACCTGTGGATGTATTTCAAGGCCTACCATCAAACTCAGTGCCTCTTTGCTTGACATCATGGGAAAATCAAAAGAAATCAGCCAAGACCACAGAATAAAATTGTAGGCAATTTCCAAACGCCTGAAGGTACCACGTTCATCTGTACAAACAATAGTAAGCTAGTATAAACACCATGGGACCATGCAACCGTCATACCGCTCAGGAAGGAGACGCGTTCTGTCTCCTAGAGATGAACGTACTTTGGTGCGAAAAGTGCAAATCAATCCCAGAACAACAGCAAAGGACCTTGTGAAAATGTTGGAGGAAACAGGTACAAAAGTATCTACTGTATATCCACAGTAAAACGAGTCCTATATCGACATAACCTGAAAGACCGTTCAGCAAGGAAGAAGCAACTGCTCCAAAACCGCCATTAAAAAGCCAGACTACGGTTTGCAACTGCACATGGGGACAAATATCGTACTTTTTGGAGAAATGTCCTCTGGTCTGATGAAACAAATATAGAACTGTTTGGCCATAATGACCATTGTTATGTTTGGAGGAAAAAACAGGGTTGCTTGCAAGCCGAAGAACACTATCCCAACCGTGAAGCATGGGGGTGGCAGCATCATGCTGTGGGGGTGCTTTGCTGCAGGAGGGTCTGGTGCACTTCACAAAATAGATGGCATCATGAGGAAGGAAAATCATGTGGATATATTGAAGCAACATCTCAAGACATCAGTCAGGAAGTTAAAGCTTGTTTCGCAAATTGGTCTTCCAAATAGACAATGACCCCAAGCATACTTCCAAAGTTGTGGCAAAATGGCTTAAGGACAACAAAGTCAAGGTATTGGAGTGGCCATCACAAAGCCCTGACCTCAATGTGTGGGCAGAACTGAAAAAGCATGTGCAAGCAAGGAGGCCTACAAACCTGACTCAGTTACACCAGCTCTGTCAGGAGGAATGGGCCAAAATTCTGCCAACTTATTGTGGGAAGCTTGTGGAAGGCTACCCTAAACGTTTGACCCAAGTTAAACAATTTAAAGGCAATGCTACCAAATACTAATTGAGTGTATGTAAACTTCTGACCCACTGGGAATGTGATGAAAGAAATAAAAGCTTAAATAAATCATTCTCTCTACTATTATTCTGACATTTCACGTTCTTAAAATAAAGTGGTGATCCTAACTGACCTAAGACGGGGAATTTTTACTAGGATTAAATGTCAGGAATTGTGAAAATCTAAGTTTAAATGTATTTGGCTAAGGTGTATGTAAACTTCCGACTTCAACTGTATATTCTTACTCGTTTCTCGTATCACCACAATGGGAACGAGAAAGAACGCACATGCTCGCACATGAAAAAGTATCGCTTGAGTCCAACAAAATGGAATATAACGTTGCGGATAAAGTTTGGAATGACATAATTTCATGTGCACAACTTTTAAAGACCTGCATCACTATATTGAGAGTGTTGCCGTTTCTAAAATGACGTATTAACGTGTTTTTTAAGCTTTTGTTCATGTTTTATCAGTACTGCAGAACGAGTTTGAGAAAGTCCATCGCTGGTTGGGGTAAGTAAAAAAAAGAAAAAAAGAAAGTGAAATCGCCAAAAAAGAGTCTGGACTCTTCTATAACATGCCATTTACATCAAAAACAGAGATTTGGTTGAAAACATATGAACTTGTCCTTTAAGTTATTTTAGGATTTTAGAAATGACCTGAAACCATCCAGACAGACACAATACCAATCTACTGACGCAGTAAACTGTGACTTATTTAGCCATTCATGTGAAAACAAACACTGTATAAAATGTGCAGCCATCAATGCACCATAATCTGTGCGGGAAGCCAATATTGTTGACATTGGTTTAGTATGGTGGTCTGCTTATCTATGAGCTAGAGGAAGAAAATGAAGGTCTCCTTTCCCGTTCAGAGGAATAACATCAATCCGTTTTGGATGGTCATTACAGAACAGCACCCTGGATGATATGGATATATTTTTGCGTTATGGCACTCCAGGGACATTCACTTCAAACTCTCTTTGAGTCGTCCAACTCTAACAATACAGGTGACGACCCTGGGATAATACATGATCTGGTCTCTGATATCTGTCTCAGCTGTTTCCTGATTTTTATGGGATTGTAGAGGAAAATTGTACCTCCATATTAAATAAAAGATCAGAGTTTACTGATTCATTGTTAATCCTCTGCTTTGGTCATACTGGGTGCGAAAAATGCATCGACTGACTGAGGACCTTTGACAATCAGGACATTGTCATTACTAATATTCTGGCTCTTCCTGCTTAATTTTTTGGGGGGAATTAATGTTTTGGATCCTGTGTGAAATGTTTAACAAAGTCCAAATAGTTTTTGCATAGTACAAGTTTTGATAGGAAGGTTTACAATGTGTAAGCTACTTATGGTTGCATTGATTGTTCAGATACAGTGGATTTCTTTGGCATCAGTTAATTCAAATATAACAGTGCTGCTTTTGAATTAAACCTTGATGTGGGCGCCAGGTAGCCTAGCAGTTAAGTAACTGAAAAGTTGCTGGTTCGAATCACTGGTGAGAAATCTGCCGATGTGCCCTTGAGCAAGGCACTTAACCCTAATTGCTCCTGTAAATCGCTCTGGATAAGAGCGTCTGCTAAATTAAGTAAATGTAAAATGTCATCATTGCCAAAATTCTTCCTTAGTGGCTGTCATAGTCATATGTGGTTGTCCCACCTAGCGATCTTTAAGATGAATGCACTTAACTGTAGGTTGCTCTGGATAAGAGCATCTGCTAAATGACGTAAATGTAAAGAAGCAGAAGGGAAAAGTAGTTATATTTGAAGTAACCTCGTGTGACTTTAGACCCCAGGAGGAAGGGAGAGAAACCCCCCTTCCCCCTTGAAGAGAGAGCTCCCTGCTGACAGCCTGTCTCCATTCAGGCACTGCATGTTCTCAGCTTATTGTTCCACTAAGGGATTGGTATTTCCTCTAAGCTGTTAGTTGCTGCTGATATAGCATTCAGAGTTGATCAGATAGTGTATTGAGGTGGAAGATTAGGTCAGACTTAGTGTTTACAGAGTGCCTGTAGTCTTAAAGCTATTGTTCAGGTCAAACTTCCGTTGGGCAAGGGGTCAATAGCAGACCTCTGAGACTTCAGCGGTAGCTTGCAGTGTTGTTGTTGTTGTTGTTGTTGTGGTGATTGTTTTTGTCCTGCTCTTGTTGCATTATTGGACTGGAGGAGCAGGGGTCTTTTCTTCATTAATTTAATGTGCCCCAGATCAATATGATGTTGATATCAACAAAATGGCTCAGCTAGCCACCCACTGTCCCAACAGGAAGGAAACTGTGTGACTTTTGGAGCTGCATAGTAAACAATGTCAGACGATGACCCCCACCTCAACCGCTATCAAGACATGCACACACGGACACACATGCACACACACACACACACACACACACACACACACACACACACACACACACACACACACACACACACACACATCCTAGCATAAGGCACTTCCCCTCCACCCACGTCCCTGTTCGCCAGGAGATTGAAAACTCCTGACAGTAATAAAAAGGGCCCCAGTGGGGCTAGTCCAATAAGAGGAGGAAAGGGGTAGGAACATAGCCAAGTGACACATTATGACTGAAAATTTTTTAAGACCATTCATTATATTGGAGGTGAACTTTCCTTATGTAGAGCTACTGGGTATGCAGGTATTTTCTCCAGCTCAATACAAAGGCACCTGACTCTGACCTGACTCTCTGACCTAGCACAGGGTCAGTGCTATCAGTGATCCTTGGGATAGGCCTACCCTAAACCCTAACCCTAACCCTTACCCCTACCCTTACCCTAACCTTAACCATAACTATAACCCTTACCTAATCCAAACCCTAACCCAAACCCTAACCTTCACCCTTACCTTAACCATTTTATATTTCAACTTCAATGGGGTAGGGTCATCCCAAGGATCCCGGATAGCATGGACCCCTAGCACAGACCTGCTAATCAAGGTCCTGATGAACAGCGGATTCATAAAATCAAGTGTGTTAGATTAGGGCTGGAACAACATTCTGAATGATCTACCAAGGATTTCATAGTTATGTGTTAAACTGCTACAGGTGGTACTGTTGTGCATTACAATTTTTGTTATATTTTTATTAGAAAATCCTCTGAAGCGTATTTCTGATCTCACTGGTTTTAGTGTAATTTTTAAATCACCATAAACTTAAAGTGGAGTAGATGTCTATAAATGTAACTTCTTTAATAAATGCCTTTGGAACACTCAGGTGGATGTAGTTTGTTTTGTGAACATAGATGATCTCTTAAAACTCACTTGGGATTGGAATACTAGTTGAGACTGGCAAATGTACTGAACATAAGAAGCAAATACAGTTTTGAACCACAAAGAAATACTGCATGTGCACTGTGGTAGCTCACATGCCACAAACTATGAGTTTTCAACATCATTGACCTTTCATTACCTTGCTTAAAATGATTACATAGTAACGGGATGTTCACATTTTGAACAATACCTTAAGTCAAGTAATAAGCTTATCACTCAACCAATTACATGTATTTTATGAAGCCCTTTTTGTCAGTTGTCACTAAGTGCTTTACAGAGCAAGCAATGCAGAGGCAGAAGCACAGTGGCTGGAAAAAACTCCCTAGAAGGCAGGAACCTAGGAAGAAACCAGGCTCAGGGGTGAACAGTCCTCTTCTGGCCAGTCCTCTAAGAGTATACATGTGGCCATTGAGGCCAGATCGTTTTTCATAGATGACCAGCTGGGTCAGAGAACACATACTGTAGGTGTCAATATTGCTTACCCTGGAGTAGTATGCTCTTTATAGTACAATACAATTATGGAACTGTTGGCAACCCAAAAGGTAAAACACATAAAAGGAAATGTCCCCAACTAGTATAGGAGATGTCAACAATAATTGACACCTATGTGAATTCTAACGTGAAGCATTTGAATAAAGACCACAAAGCTCTTACAAAATCTTACAGTGGCCCTAAGGGTAAAGTAACACTGAATTCTAAAAGCTAATTTGCCCCTTAGAGCCACCATACCATGGCAGGCAACATCATGTTTGTGTGATTAGGGAGAGGTGCATGACTTTGGGGCACTCGATACCCAAGGAGAGCCTCCTCTGAGTCCTTGGATTCATTACCCCATAAAGCCCTGTGTTCCCTGTAGTGTGGGGAGGAAGGTTTGCCAATCAGTCCTACACACGGAAAGGCCAAAATGGACAGTGAGACACTGGGAGTGACTCCTCAAGCATAACATTTTCACAATGTTGCCACAACATCAGTAGAATGTCGCAGCTCCTTAAAATGAGGTCCATGGAATAATGGGGCCACTGGGGGTCCTTTTAAGGATATTGAAATGTCTTTATTTATTAGCTACTTTGGTCACCTTTCCAGTGTGTACAAAGATTTTGTTTGGAAACCTTTCTAACACAATAGGAGGGGACTTTTAATTTGAAGTTGAGCAAAATGTTGTAGCCCTGTAGTTCTCTCTGGATTCTCTAAATTAGTTGACACATTGTGACTATGAGCAGAAAATACATGAAGACAACAAATACAAGTTTATCATACAGGCCAATTGTGCTCGGCCAATATAAATAATACTAGAGGCGTATATAAGCTGGTAACATAGTTACAATGTCAGACTCTCATGAAACTTAACTGATCACATTTTCGCATGTTTTTTGTTGTTGTATTTTTTAGTGATCCAATTGACATTTTAGTCATTTAGCAGACACTCTTATCCAGAGCGACTTACAATTAGTGAGTGCATACATTTTTCATACTGGCCCCCCGTGGGAAACGAACCCACAACCCTTGCGTTGCAAGCGCCATGCTCTACCAACTGAGCTATTAATTAGCATTAAACAAAAACTAAGAACTAAAATACCTTTTTCTCTATCTGAAATGTTTTATCACATCCCAATATGTAGAATCTGTGAGAATGTTCCATGTTCCAAGCTGAGCATCTCATGTCTTGAGGTAATTAGGGTGCGTATGTTTACAATTTTCAGGAAAACTTCACCTACAACAATGGCACAATAATGATTCAAGGCCTAGAACCTGGACTTATCCTCTATATACATGAGTTTACATCACTGAAAGAGTTAGCATACACCTTGAAAGAGAATGGCACTCTAACTGCTACACTTCAATCAGAAGACAGACCTGATGAGAAATCCGTTAATTCCACCCTCATATCTAACAAGCCACCCTAGCAGACATGGAGAGTGACAACCTGTCGCAGGTGTCCCAGGTCTTTGGGAGTAGAGGTACTGGAGGTAGAGGTGAATGAGCTTCGTGGTGAGGTGACAGATCTGAGGCAAGAGAAACTGGCAACGGTCGAGAGCATCATGAGGAGAGAAGTAGTTGGCATCAGGGAGGAGCTACAAAGGAAGTTGTCAGCAGTCATAGAATTGCTACAACACATAGACTCTACCATCCACAGTCCAAGAGAACAACTGGAGCCTACCACAACCCTCACTACCACACCCTCACATCCCCCAATAGGCAGTACTGCTTCTCATAGTGAATCTCCGTAACTCACACAAACTCAGCACAAGAGGTTAGTAACCAGACCCAGTAAAACTCCTCCCCTCACACCAGCACTTTATCCTCATCAGATAGGTCTGACCAGACCTCCCCAAGATCCTCATATCCCAGCCCCTGAGCACCATGCCAGTGGAGCCATGCTGGGACCCTCAGGAGAGAGGAAGACAATGAAAGAACATCACTCCAGAGTCAGACACCACAGCCCACAACAGCAGCACACAGGCAGAGCAACCTATGGCCTTACTTTTATGTGACTCCAATGGTGCCTCCTGGCATGCCAGTCAGAAAGCTATTGTGCCCAACAACAGCAAGTGCCTTTAAAAAAATCTGTCAAGCAACCAATTAAATGGGGCTAAACATATTATATTTCACACAGGTACTAATAATTTCATGGCAACGAGAGGATATGTAGCTCCTGCAATGCAGCAAGTGGCAGCCAGAGCTGCAGAGAGATTTCCTAACACCAAAATCACTATGTCCACCCACAATGTTTAACTAGTGAACCACAGTGACATTCACCCCCAGCTGATGTACGACTTAGTACACTTGAACAAACAGGGTGTCAAGGTGTTTGATAGGAAACTGGAAGAAACTGCTCTGGGACAAAGCAAAAACCAAAATAAGAGGAACTCTGCCATACATCCTCCAAGATCACGACCACTAGCCCCCACCCAGAGAGACCAGCACCACCCTTCACCACCAGGCCACATCCGGAGAGGCCAGCTCTACCCTACAACACCAGGCCACATCCAGAGAGACCAGCACCACCCTACACCACCAGGCCACA
Organism: Coregonus lavaretus; assembly: GCF_964263955.1. Taxonomy (NCBI): domain Eukaryota; kingdom Metazoa; phylum Chordata; class Actinopteri; order Salmoniformes; family Salmonidae; genus Coregonus; species Coregonus lavaretus. The sequence goes on from NC_140023.1 coordinate 23,285,389, forward strand.
TCCAGAGAGACCAGCACCACCCTACACCACCAGGCCACATCCAGAGAGACCAGCACCACCCTACACCACCAGGCCACATCCAGAGAGGCCAGCTCTACCCTGCACCAAAACGCCCCATCCAGAGAGGCCAGCAACACCCTACACCATCGGGCCCCATCAAGAGCAGCCAACACCACCCTGCACCATCGGGCCCCTTCCAGAGAGGCCAGCTTGACCCTACACCACCGGTTCCCCTCCGGAGAGGCCAGCTCCACCCTACAACATCGGACCCCATCCAAAATCGGGCCCCTCCCCTTATTTGTTATTATCAGAAATATAATTATTAGAAATACAACCCATTGTCATTATGAGTTCAGTTTTATATAAGCTACCCAGGAAAGGGTTAAAGTTATCTCATACAGTGCTTTCGGAAAGTATTCAGACCCCTTGACTTTTCCACATTTTGTTATGTTACAGCCTTATTAAAAAATCGATTAAATCATGATTTTTCCCTCATCAATCCACACACAATACTCCATAATGACAAAGCAAAAACAGGTTTTTAGAAATGTTAGCAAATTTATAAAAAATGTACAACTGAAATATCAAATTTACATAAGTATTCAGACCCTTTACTCAGTACTTTGTTGAAGCACCTTTGGCAGCGATTACATTACCTCGAGTCTTCTTGAGTATGACGTTACAAGCTTGGCACACCTGTATTTGGGGAGTTTCTCCCAGTCTTCTCTGCAGATCCTCTCAAGCTCTGTCAGGTTGGATGGGGAGCGTTGCTACACAGCTATTTTCAGGTCTCTCCAGAGATGTTCGATCAGGTTCAAGTCCGGGCTCTGGCTGGGCCACTCAAGGACATTCAGAGACTTGTCCTGAAGCCACTCCTGCATTGTCTTGGCTGTGTGCTTAGTGTCGTTGTCCTATTGGAAGGTGAACCTTAGCCCCAGTCTGAGGTCCTGAGCACTCTGGAGCAGGTTTTCACTTCTTAGTGATCTCTCTGTACTTTGCTCCGTTCATCTTTCCCTCGATCCTGACTAGTCTCCCAGTCCCTGCTGCTGAAAAACCTCCACACAGCATGATGCTGCCACCACCATGCTTCACCGTAGGGACGGTGCCAGGTTTCCTCCAGACGTGACGCTTGGCATGGCTTGGTTTTTGCTCTGTCATGCACGGTCAGCTGTGGGACCTTATATCTACAGGTGTGTGCCTTTCCAAATCATGTCCAATCAATTGAATCTACCACATGTGGACTCCAATCAAGTTGTAGATACTTCTCAAGGATGATCAATGGAAACAGGATGCAATGGAGCTCAATTTTGAGTCTCATAGCAAAGGGTCTGAATACTTATGTAAATAAGGTATTTCTGTTTTACATTTTTTATACATTTGCAAAAAAAAATTAAAACCTGTTTTCGCTTTGTCATTATGGGGTATTATGTGTAGATTGATGAGGGGGAAAAAAATGTTTTATCCAGTATAGAACAAGGCTTTCCGATTGCACTGTATAAATAAATATATGTATCCTCAGAAACAAAGTTCATGAAATCTTTGATAATATTAATATTAGCCATTTTTGAGACTCACTTAGACATCACCTTTGATGATACAGCAGTAGGAATACAAGGATATACAGTGGAGAAAAAAAGTATTTAGTCAGCCACCAATTGTGCAAGTTCTCCCACTTAAAAAGATGAGAGAGGCCTGTAATTTTCATCATAGGTAAACGTCAACTATGACAGACAAAATGAGAAAAAAAATCCAGAAAATCACATTGTAGGATTTTTAAGGAATTTATTTGCAAATTATGGTGGAAAATAAGTATTTGGTTACCTACAAACAAGCAAGATTTCTGGCTCTCACAGACCTGTAACTTCTTTAAGGGGCTCCTCTTTCCTCCACTCGTCACCTGTATTAATGGCACCTGTTATCAGTATAAAAGACACCTGTCCACAACCTCAAACAGTCACACTCCAAACTCCACTATGGCCAAGACCAAAGAGCTGTCAAAGGACACCAGAAACAAAATTGTAGACCTGCACCAGGCTGGGAAGACTGAATCTGCAATAGGTAAGCAGCTTAGTTTGAAGAAATCAACTGTGGGAGAAATTATTAGGAAATGGAAGACATATAAGACCACTGATAATCTCCCTCGATCTGGGGCTCCACGCAAGATCTCACCCTGTGGGGTCAAAATGATCACAAGAACGGTGAGCAAAAATCCCAGAACCACACGGGGGGACCTAGTGAATGACCTGCAGAGAGCTGGGACCAAAGTAACAAAGCCTACCATCAGTAACACACTACGCCGCCAGGGACTAAAATCCTGCAGTGCAAGACGTGTCCCCCTGCTTAAGCCAGTATATGTCCAGGCCCGTCTGAAGTTTGCTAGAGTGCATTTGGATGATCCAGAAGAGGATTGGGAGAATGTCATATGGTCAGATGAAACCAAAATAGAACTTCTTGGTAAAAACTCAACTCGTCGTGTTTGGAGGACAAAGAATGCTGAGTTGCATCCAAAGAACACCATACCTACTGTGAAGCATGGGGGTGGAAACATCATGCTTTGGGGCTGTTTTTCTGCAAAGGGACCAGGACGACTGATCCGTATAAAGGAAAGAATGAATGGGGCCATGTATCGTGAGATTTTGAGTGAAAACCTCCTTCCATCAGCAAGGGCATTGAAGATGAAACGTGGCTGGGTCTTTCAGCATGACAATGATCCCAAACACACTGCCCGGGCAACGAAGGAGTGGCTTCGTAAGAAACATTTCAAGGTCCTGGAGTGGCCTAGCCAGTCTCCAGATCTCAACCCCATAGAAAATCTTTGGAGGGAGTTGAAAGTCCGTGTTGCCCAGCGACAGCCCCAAAACATCATTGCTCTAGAGGAGATCTGCATGGAGGAATGGGCCAAAATACCAGCAACAGTGTGTGAAAACCTTGTGAAGACTTACAGAAAATGTTTGACCTGTGTCATTGCCAACAAAGGGTATATAACAAAGTATTGAGAAACTTTTGTTATTGACCAAATACTTATTTTCCACCATAATTTGCAAATCAATTCATTAAAAATCCTACAATGTGATTTTCTGGATTTTCTTTTCTCCTTTTGTCTGTCATAGTTGACGTGTACCTATGATGAAAATTACAGGCCTCTCTCATCTTTTTAAGTGGGAGAACTTGCACAATTGGTGGCTGACTAAATACTTTTTTCCCCATTGTCACATCTACAGAAAAGACAGGAATGTCTACAGGGGAGTTGTTGCTGTATATATTCAGAGCCATATTCCTGTAAAGCTCAGTGAGGATCTCATGATAAATGAAGTAGAAGTGCTGTAGTTGAAGGTTCACCTGCCTCATCTGAATCCTCTTCTTTTAGGGTGCTGCTATAGGCCACCAAGTGCAAATTTGTCAGTATCTGGAGAATGTTAGATATGGTCTCTGATGCTAACAGAGAAATGTATTTTCTTAGTGACCTGAACATTGACTGGTTATCATCTAGTTGTTCTCTCAAAAGGAAGCTTCTTACCTTGACTAATGGCTGTAACATGACTTAAGTTATGACTCAACCAACTAGAGTGTATATCAATAGTGTTGGATCTGTGACATCCATTTGTATTGATCATATCTTGATGAATGCTGCAGAGCTTTGCTCCAAATAAATATCAGTTCCCATTGGCTGTAGTGATCATAACATTGTGGCATTAACAAGGAAAGCCAAAGTTCCAAAGGCAGGGCCAAAAGTTATTTATAAGAGAACATACTAAATGTTTTCTCTGGACTCTTTTGTTGAAGATGTAAAAACATTATGTTGGTCTGATGTGTATAAGGAGGATAATCTAAATGCAGCACTTGGAGTATTTGTGAAATTATTCTTGCCAATTGTTGACAAACATACACCTGTTAAGAAACTGACTGTGTGAACTGTTAGAGCCCCTTGGATTGATGATTAATTGAAAAATGGTATGGTTCAAATAAATTATGCAAAAAAGGTGGCAAACAAGTCAGTCTGCTCAGCTAATTGGTGACATACTGTAAATTGAGAAATGTTTTGACTAAACTTTAAAAAGGGAAGAAATGATATTACCAAAACAAGATAAATGACATAAAAAACTATGGGAAAAGACTTGAGCACCTTAAATTATATTATGGCCAGAAAACCCAATTAATCTCCATCATTCATTGAAGTTGATAGGTAATTTTGAACAAAACGTTTTGATATAGCCAATCATTTCAATGACTATTTCACCAGGTAAATGGACAAACTGAGAAGTGAAATGACAACATTGAACAGTGAACCATCATATTTGTGTATTGAAGATCTAATAATGAAAGAGAAAGATTGCCGTTTTGAATTTGGTCAAGTTCGTGTGGAAGAGGTTGTTAACCATCAATAATGATAAGCCACCAGGTATAGACAAACTAGATGGGAAACTATTGAGAATGGTAGCAGACTGTATTGCCACCCCTATTTGCAATGTCTTTAACCAAAGCCTAAAGGAGTGTGTATCCACAGGCTTGGAAGGAAGCTAAAGTAATTCCACTACCTAGAAATAGTAAAGCACCCTTTGTTGGCTCTAACCACCACCCAATCAGTTTGCTGCCTGTTCTTAGTAAACTGATGGAGAGAATTATGTTTGAACAAAAGTTTTGGGACAGTGACAATTTTTCATGTTGTTTTGGCTCTGTACTCGAGCACTTTGGATTTGAAATAATACAATGACTATGAGGTTAAAGTTTATACTGTAACGCACAAATATAATACCCCCAAGACATGCTAACCTCTCACCATTACAATAACAGGGGAGGTTATATAAAAAAAAAATCTGCATGCATATAGGGAGGGGCACTCAACTTGTACTGCACTGACTCAGATGACTGATGATTGGCTAAAATAAATGGATAATAAGATGATAGTTGGAGCTGTACTGTATTTCAGTGCAGCCTTTGATGTTATTGATCACAATTTGTTATTGAAAAAACTCACTTGTTCTGGCTTTACATCACCTGCCATCACATGGCTGGAGAGTTACTTATCCAATAGAACTCAGAGTATTCTTCATTGAAAGGTACTCTAACATCAGATACAGTATGTACATTGCAGTATCCCTCAGGGCAAATGATTTGCCACTTGTCTTACTAGAAGCTAAAATGACTATGTATGCTGATGATTGCACACTCTACACATCAGCACCTACAGCCAGTGAGCTCACGGAGACTCTTAGCAAGGAGTTACAGTCAGTGTCAGAATGGGTTATTAACAATAAACTGGTCTTAAATACATGTCAAACCAAAAGCATTGTATTTAGTTCAAAGCATTCTGCTGGCTCAAAACAAAGCAGCACACCTTGCCCTTAACTGCACACACAGAACTAACATCAACAAAATGCATGATAGTCTTTCATGGGTGAGGGTTGAAGAGAAATTGACTACTTCTCTTCTAGTCTTTTTAAGAAAGTTGCGTGTTGAAAATGCATGTACAATCTATTTGCATACACTTCAAAAAGACATACCCCACCAGACACACCACTATGGGTTTCTTCACGGTACCCAAACCAGATTTAATGCGTTGCTCAGTTATATATAGAGCTATGTCATTGTGGAATGCTCTGCCACCAAAGTTACTCAGGCAAAAAGCAAGTTTGTTCTGTTTAAAGCTTTCCTTTATATAACTCTTATAACTTAATTTATTGAATTTAATGTAATATATTATGTTCTTGTCTATTACTGTTCTGTACTCTGTCATGTATTTGTACATTTTATGTGGACCCCAGGAAGAGTAGCTGCTGCATGTGCAGTAGCTAATGAGTAGGAGAGTACGACCATGCCTTACACAGGAAGCGGCACAGGTCCTAATCCAGGCACTTGTCATCTCCCGTCTGGATTACTGCAACTCGCTGTTGGCTGGGCTCCCTGCCTGTGCCATTAAACCCCTACAACTCATCCAGAATGCCGCAGCCCGTCTGGTGTTCAACCTTCCCAAGTTCTCTCACGTCACCCCCCTCCTCCGCACACTCCACTGGCTTCCAGTTGAAGCTCGCATCTGTTACAAGACCATGGTGCTTGCCTATGGAGCTGTGAGGGGAACAGCACCTCCGTACCTTCAGGCTCTGATCAGTCCCTACACCCAAACGAGGGCATTGCGTTCATCCACCTCTGGCCTGCTGGCTCCCCTTCCTCTGCGGAAGCATAGTTCCCGCTCAGCCCAGTCAAAACTGTTCGCTACTCTGGCACCCCAATGGTGGAACAAGCTCCCTCACGACGCCAGGACAGCGGAGTCACTCACCACCTTCCGGAGACATTTGAAACCCCACCTCTTTAAGGAATACCTGGGATAGGATAAAGTAATCCTTCTACCCCTCCCTTACCCCAACCCACCCCCCCCCCCCACCCCCCCCCAAAAAAATAAAAAATGAAATAAAAATGAAACAAATTCTTAAAATACAAATAAATAGAAGAAAAATAAAAAATAAAAAATATAAAAAAACACATTGTAAAGTGGTTATCCCACTGGCTATAAGGTGAATGCACCAATTTGTAAGTCGCTCTGGATAAGAGCGTCTGCTAAATGACGTAAATGTAAATATAATGGGGATCCTAATAAACTAAACTAAACTAAACCACATTTTACTGGCACAGCAAGCTTGTATCCGTAGACATGATGTAATTTGTTGTGTAATAGTACATGTCAAAGGAAATCTTACTCTCATGACAAGAAAACGGCCATATACCAAGTCGAATATGGCATGGTAATCCTGAGAGTATATACTTACACAATTTTAATTTGTCCATCAGGAATAGTTTTATCTGCCAGAAAATGTTACGGTTTTCTCTTTAAATAACCATATGTGTGGACATTATTTTATTCACGTCACGACTTCCGCCGAAGTTGGTGCCTCTCCTTGTGCGGGCGGCTATCGGCGGTCGTCGTCACCGGCTTTCTAGCTGCCACCGATCTACGTTTCTGTTTTCCATTTGTTTTGTCTTGTTTGTACACACCTGGTTCCCATTGCATTATAATTATTTCCCTATTTAACCCTCTGGTTCCCACATGGTTTTGTGTGTGTTTGTTCATTGTGTTGTGTCATACACTTTTGTGAGCTGGTGTGTTTTCCCTGCGTGGAAATTAGTGTTTGCTTTTTCAGAGTAAAGTACATTGTGTACTCAGTTCTGTGTCCTGCGCCTGACTCCGTCCTACCGCTGCACATTTGACACCTGACAGAAACACGCACCTAATATGGAGTCAGCAGGTGCAGCCAGTCCTCCGGTACCCGTGGAGGAGCGCGTCCAGCAGCACGCGACGATGCTCCAGAATCTTGGCACAGCTATGGATCGCGTGTTGCAGACCATGGAGCGATGGGAGAGAGGGGGTTTTCCCAGAACCCCATCAACTTCAGGTCAACCCACACCGATGTCCACCCCTCCGTCACCTGGACCCAGTGGGATTCGGCTCTCGCTACCGAGGGCATATGATGGCACAGCTGCCGGGTGCCAGGGGTTCCTGCTCCAGGTGGAGCTCTACCTGGCGACCATCCACCCGGCTCCCTCGGGATACGAGAGCGTGTCCGCCCTCATCTCCTGTCTGTCGGGGAGAGCGCTTGAGTGGGCCAACGCCGAATGGGGAGGAATAGACGCAGCGTTGGTTCGCTATGAGGATTTCACCCGCCGCTTCCGGGCGGTCTTTGATCATCCACCTGAGGGGAGAGCGGCGGGGGAACGCTTGTTCCACCTCAGACAGGGGAAGAGGAGCGCACAGGACTTCGCACTGGACTTCAGGACTTTGGCGGCCAGCACGGGATGGAATGAGAGGGCCTTGATCGACCATTACCAGTGTAGTCTACGTGAGGATGTTCGTCGGGAGCTGGCATGCAGGGACACCACCCTTACCCTCGACCAGCTGGTGGATCTATCAATACGGCTGTAGAACCTGTTGGCTATCCACGGACGTTCGGATCAGGGCCCAGCCATTCCATCCCCCAGCACCTCCAACCCTACCCCTATGGAGCTCGGAGGTGCTGCTCTAAGGGTGACCGGAGGGGGGGCCGTTTCCTGCACCAACTGTGGCCGCAGAGGGCACACTGCTGGTCTGAGCTGGGGAGGTTCCCCAGGGAGTCGAGGCAGCAGGCAGGGCACTGGTGGATCATCCCAGGTGAGTAGGCACCTGACTTACCCAGAGCTCCCTGTTGCGCACATGTGTGTATGTATAGAATTTCCGGAGTTTTCCCCGCATTCCCAGCATAAGGCGCTAGTAGATTCAGGTGCAGCTGGGAACTTTATTGACCGTTCATTTGCACGTAGATTAGGGATCCCTATTGTTCCTGTTGATGTGCCCTTCCCTGTACATGCCTTAGATAGTCGTCCTTTAGGGTCGGGCCTGATTAGGGAGGTCACAGCTCCACTATGTATGAAAACACAGGAGGGTCATGAGGAGCGAATTAGTCTCTTCCTGATCGATTCTCCTGCGTTTCCTGTGGGGCTTCCCTGGTTGGCCTCTCATGACCCCACTATTTCGTGGCAACAGAGGGCTCTCAAGGGATGGTCACGTCATTGCTCAGGGAGGTGTGTAGGTGTTTCCAAAGGTGCAACTACGGTGGAGAGTCCAATCCAGGTCTCCACTATGCACATTCCCCCGTATATGCCGATTTGGCTCTCGCCTTCTGTGAAAAGAAGGCGACACAACTACCACCCCATCAACAGGGGGATTGTGCGATAAATCTCCAGGTAGGCGCAGCACTTCCCAGGAGTCACGTGTATCCTCTGTCTCAGGAGGAGACGGCGGCTATGGAAACATATGTCTCCGAGTCTCTGGGACAGGGATACATTCGGCCTTCCACTTCACCTGCCTCCTCGAGTTTCTTTTTTGTGAAGAAGAAGGATGGAGGTTTACGCCCGTGCATTGACTATCGAGGTCTAAATCAGATCACTGTGAAGTACAGTTACCCACTGCCTCTCATAGCCAGTGTGACAGAGTCATTGCACAGGGCGCGCTTCTTCACCAAATTGGATCTCAGGAGCACTTACAACCTGGTGTGTGTCCGGGAGGGGGATGAGTGGAAGACGGCATTTAGTACCACCTCTGGGCACTATGAGTACCTCGTCATGCCGTACGGGTTGATGAATGCTCCATCAGTCTTCCAATCCTTCGTAGACAAGATTTTCAGGGACCTGCACGGGCAGGGTGTAGTGGTGTATATAGATGACATTCTAATATACTCCGCTACACGCGCCGAGCATGTGTCCCTGGTGCGCAAGGTGCTTGGTCGACTGTTGGAGCATGACCTGTACGTCAAGGCTGAGAAATGTCTGTTCTTCCAACAGTCCGTCTCCTTCCTAGGGTACCGCCTGTCCGCGTCAGGGGTGGAGATGGAGAATGACCGCATTTCAGCCATGCGTAATTGGCCGACTCCAACCACGGTAAAGGAGGTGCAGCGGTTCTTAGGGTTTGCCAACTACTATCGGAGGTTTATCCGGGGCTTTGGTCAGGTAGCGGCTCCCATTACCTCCTTGCTGAAGGGGGGACCGGTGCGACTGCAGTGGTCAGCTGGGGCGGACAGGGCTTTTGGTCACCTGAAGGCTCTATTTACCTCGGCTCCCATGCTGGCTCATCCTGATCCCTCCTTGGCATTCATAGTAGAGGTGGACGCGTCCGAGGCTGGGATAGGAGCTGTGCTGTCTCAGCGCTCGGGTACGCCACCAAAGCTCCGCCCCTGTGCTTTCTTTTCGAAGAAGCTCAGCCCGGCGGAGCGAAACTATGATGTGGGGGACCGGGAGCTGTTGTCAGGGCTCTGAAGGCGTGGAGGCATTAGCTTGAGGGGGCTAAACACCCTTTCCTCATTTGGACTGACCACCGCAATCTGGAGTACATCCGGGCGGCGAGGAGACTGAACCCTCGCCAGGCAAGGTGGGCCATGTTTTTCACCCGTTTTGTTTTCCCCCTATCCTACAGACCAGGTTCCAAGAACGCTAAGGCAGACGCACTGTCCCGATGTATGACACAGAGGAGCGGTCCATGGAACCCACTCCCATACTTCCGGCTTCTTGCCTGGTGGCACCGGTGGTATGGGAGGTTGACGCGGACATCGAGCGGGCGTTACGTATGGAACCCACTCCCACCCAGTGTCCAGTTGGGCGTCTGTACGTTCTGTTTAATGTCCGCGATCAATTGATCTGTTGGGTCCACACGTCACCCTCCTCTGGCCAACCTGGCATCGGTCGGACAGTGCACTGTCTCAGTGGGAAGTACTGGTGGCCCACTTTAGCTAAGGACGTGAGGGTTTATGTTTCCTCCTGCTCAGTGTGCGCCCAGTGCAAGGCACCTAGACACCTGCCCAGAGGGAAATTACAACCCCTACGGCTGTGGTCACACATATCAGTGGACTTCGTGACAGATCTTCCTCCGTCACAAGGTAACACCACGATCCTGGTCGTTGTGGATCGGTTTTCTAAGTCCTGCCGTCTCCTTCCTTTGCCCGGTCTCCCTACGGCCCTACAGACTGCGGAGGCTCTGTTTACCCATGTCTTCCGGCACTACGGGGTGCCTGAGGATAAAGTGTCTGATCAGGGTCCCCAGTTCACATCGAGGGTCTGGAGGGCGTTCATGGAACGTCTGGGGGTCTCGGTCAGCCTGACCTCAGGTTTTCACCCCAAGAGTAATGGGCAGGTGGATAGAGTTAACCAGGATGTGGGTAGGTTTCTGCGGTCCTATTGCCAGGACCGGCCGGGGGTGTGGCGGCTTTCATCCCCTGGGCAGAAACGGCCCAAAACTCCCTCCGCCACTCCTCCACTAACATGTTTCAGTGTGTACTAGGTTATCAGCCGGTCCTGGCACCATGGCATCAGAGCCAGATTGAGGCACCTGCGGTGGATGAATGGTTTCGGCGCTCGGAGGAGACCCGGGATGCTGCCCATGTGCGCCTGCAATGGGCCATCAGGCGACAGAAGGCGAGTGCCGACCGCCACCGCAGTGAGGCCTCGGTGTATGCACCGGGGGACCGGGTCTGGCTCTCGACCCGAAACCTGCCCCTTCGTCTGCCCTGCCGGAAGCTGGGTCCGCGGTTTGTGGGGCCATTTAAAGTCCTGAGGAGACTGAACGAGGTATGTTATAGGTTACAGCTCCCCCCTGATTACCGTATTAACCCCTCGTTCCATGTGTCTCTCCTCAGGCCGGTGGTAGCAGGTCCGCTCCAGCAGTCTGAGGGGCAGGAGGTTCCTCCGCCCCCTCTGGACATCGAGGGGGCCCCGGCATATACTGTATGAGCCATCATGGACTCAAGACGTCGGGCGAGGGGCCTTCAGTACCTCGTGGAGTGGGAGGGGTACGGTCCGGAGAAGAGATGCTGGGTGCCGGTGGAGGACATCCTGGACCCTTCCTTACTGCAGGAATTTCACCGTCTCCACCCGGATCGTCCTGCGCCTCGTCCTCCGGGTCGTCCCCGAGGCCGGTGTCGGCGCGCTGATGGAGCCGCGCGTCAAGGGGGGGGGGGGTACTGTCACGACTTCCGCCGAAGTTGGTGCCTCTCCTTGTGCGGGCGGCTATCGGCGGTCGTCGTCACCGGCTTTCTAGCTGCCACCGATCTACGTTTCTGTTTTCCATTTGTTTTGTCTTGTTTGTACACACCTGGTTCCCATTGCATTATGATTATTTCCCTATTTAACCCTCTGGTTCCCACATGGTTTTGTGTGAGTTTGTTCGTTGTGTTGTGTCATACACTTTTGTGAGCTGGTGTGTTTTCCCTGCGTGGAAGTTTGTGTTCGTTTTTTCAGAGTAAAGTACGTTGTGTACTCAGTTCTGTGTCCTGCGCCTGACTCCGTCCTACCGCTGCACATTTGACACATGACAATTCAACAGTTTTGATCTATTCAAACCCTATAGGCCTATGTTTTTATTGATGACCAATCCACAACATAAATGTTGATGTCTCCTTCTAATGCAAGGCCAACTTAAGTTGACCATCGGCCGTTGTTTGGGTTTCCTAACTGCAGTGGTGTAAAGTACTTAAGTACAAATACTTTCAATTTCTACTTCAGTCATTTTTTTGGTACTTTACTTTACTATTTTTTTCAACTTTTACTTTTACTTCACTACATTCCTAAAGAAAATAATGTACTTTTTACTCCATACATTTTCTCTGACACCAAAAAGTACTCGTTACATTTTGAATGCATAGCAGGACGGGAAAATTCATGCACTTATCAAGAGAACATTCCTGGTCATTTACTACCTCTTATCTGGCGGACTCACTAAACACAAATGCTTTATTTGTCAATTATGTCTGAGTGTTGGAGTGTACCCCTGGCTATCCGTAATTTTAAAAACAACAAGAAAATGGTGCCGTCTGGTTTGCTTACTATAAGGAATTTGAAATGATTTTTACTTTTACTTTTACTTTTGATACTTAAGTACATTTGATCAATTACATTTACTTTTGATACTTAAAACAAAATACTTTTAGACTTTTACTCAAGTAGTATTTTACTGGGTGACTTTCACTTTTACTTGAGTCATTTTCTATTAACGTATCTTTACTTTTACTCAAGTATGACAGTTGGGTACTTTTTCCACCACTGCCTAACCGTCAAAGCCACAAAAAGAGACATGCTCTAATAATTTGGATAGATCTCTAATGAGATTTCTTCTTTGTTTTGTCTCTCCCTCCCTGGAATGACAGAAGGGTCGATAGAATAGGGTGCAAGGAAGATAAACACAGCTCCCCTCGCATGGCCCCCATTAAAGGGAGACTGAACCCCCTCGCAAGACCCTCCCCAAACACTTCACCCATTACTTCCCAATACACCCATATAGTACCTAATCAAAACCCACCTTCTCCACCAGACAGCACTCCATGTCTAGGGACAAATTGAAAACACTCCATTTATGTCTGCTTTAAACAGGCCCAAACTGGAAAAGGATGACAAGGTTTTATGTTACAATTTTATTTCCATTAATTTCTAGGACTGAAATTAGAGGTTCACACTTTTTGCATATCCTTGAGTGAACCATGGACGCTGTCTTTCAGTGCTTGGAGTTCTGCTGTGGTGGATGCTAAGGTTAACAAGGTGTGTAGAGTTGTGCCAAGAAGGATTGTGTTGCATGGGATTGTTTTGTTTCTCATTAGTAAGAGGGAAAATACAGAGGCTGTCATGGCTTTGGTAGTCCAGCATGGAGGTGAGGGCTGGCCTGTCAGTTGGGATTACTTCTGTCTCAGCAGGCTTTGATGTGTGGTGAAAGCACCAGACAACATTTAAATGCTTAGGAACCTAGGCTTCTTTTCCGAGTGTTTGGATTGGCTCCAATCTGTATGCGAGAGAGGAGCAATTATGAATGCGCTGTGTGTGTGTGTGTGTGTGTGTGTGTGTGTGTGTGTGTGTATTTATTCCAATTACATTTGGGTCTATATGCACTTATTGCTAAAGTATATTGAAAATAGTCTAGAATTGATTGTGCAACATGTATTGGCTGCACTATGACTGAGAGCTCAGTGATTTCATCACACTATATCCAGCTTTTAAAGGGGCCAATGTTTGCTCAGGATTACATTATCTAATAGTTGTGTACATATAAGTGGATTTATGAATGGTGCGACCAAAATATTTTCCCCCTTTGTGTTTCCATTGATAAAAGTCTAGAATATGTCAGAGTGCCTTTTTTACAGGAGGGCTCATTACATTCTTTGTAGTTTACATTCGTTTATGTAACCAGGTAATGGAATATGTGTTAGGCTGAAATGGAACACGTCAAACTGGATTGGCAAGGTCACAACGGGAGAAACACGCAAGGGCTCTGTAATCTCCCGACTCTCGCACACTATCACGTACACATTTACAAACACACCCCTTACAAAAAAAACTGACCCGCACTCTTCGGTTCAGTTCTAAAGACAGGAATACATTTAAGAACTACTTGGCTATTAGGAGTATCGGTAACACTTTCTTTGAAGCATTGCAACTTATTATAAGCATGTATGATCCTTTATAATGTCTCATAATAAGACTTATAATATGTTACTTCTCTTTATGTATCAACATTTAAACTAACTCAAAATTAAGCATTTTTTGGGTTCATTGCATATTTTAGTGGGGGGAATTGCATTTTGCAAAAAGAAAAAGAAAAAGTGTGTCAACTTTCTGTTGCACCGCCTTTTCACAAACCCATACAGAGAGGTAGGGGAGGGCGCGCTCAGGAAAAGCTGAGCAGGACATGTAGAGAAGGAAATATGACATGGAATGCATAATGCTGTTTTTCTATTGTCCTTTTCTAAGAACTCATCCAATCATCTAATCTGGTGTCTTCATCTAGCTATAGAGCCCCGTGTAGCTCAGTTGGTAGAGCATGGCGCTTGCAACGCCAGGGTTGTGGGTTCTATTCCCACGGGGGGCCAGTATGAAAAAAAAAAAAAGTATGCACTCACTAACAGTAAGTCGCTTTGGATAAGAGCGTCTGCTAAATGACTAAAATGTATACTATATTTAGAATACCATGGACAGTTTTAGGAAGTCAGTCAAACAAACCTCTACAGTCATCATTAATTCCCACAAAAATATGATCTGAATGCTACACAGAAAATTGGCCTAGTGTTGATTTTTCTGTGTAAGATTTGTAGTGTAGATTCAGGTGTTAAATTAACACTCGTTGGTGTCAAAGATACAGTGCAGTCCAAAACTAGATTTTCCTGTGTTTTATATATTTTACATTTTAGTCATTTAGCAGACGCTCTTATCCAGAGCGACTTACAGTTAGTGAGTGCATACATTTTCATACTGGCCCCCCGTGGGAAACGAACCCACAACCCTGGCATTGCAAGCGCCATGCTCTACCAACTGAGCTACAGGGGAATACACTATATACAAAAGTATGTGGACACCCCTTCAAATTAGTGGATTCGGCTATTTCAGCCACACCCGTAGCTGACAGGTAAAATCGATCACACCGCCAAGCAATCTCCATAGACAAACATTGGCAGTAGAATGGCCTTACTGTAGAGCTCAGTGACTTTCAACGTGGCACCGTCATAGGATGCCACCTTTCCAACAAGTCAGTTCGTCAAATTTCTGCCCTGCTAGAGCTGTCCCGGTCAACTGTAAGTGCTGTTATTGTGAAATGGAAATGTCTAGGAGCAACAACGGCTCAGCCGCAAAGTGGTAGGCCACAAAAGCTTCCAGAACGGGACCGCCGAGTGCTGAAGCACGTAAAAATCATCTGTCCTCAGTTGCAACACTCACTACCGAGTTCCAAACTGCCCTTGGAAGCAACATCAGCACAAGAACTGTTCGTCGGGAGCTTCATGAAATGGGTTTCCATGGCTGAGCAGCCGCACATAAGCCTACGATCACCATATGCAATGCCAAGCGTCGGGTGGAGTGGTGTAAAGCTCACCGCCATTGGACTCTGGAGCAGTGCAAACGCGTTCTCTGTAGTGAGGAATTACACTTCACCATCTGGTAGTTTAGTGAAGGAGGAATAATGGTCTGGGGCTGTTTTTCATGGTTCGGGCTAGGTCCCTTAGTTCCAGTGAAGGGAAATCTTAACGCTACAGCATACAATGACATTATAGACGAGTCTATGCTTCCAACTTTGTGGCAACAGTTTGGGGAATGCCCTTTCCTGTTTCAGCATGACAATGCCCCCATGCACAAAGCGAGGTCCATACAGAAATGATTTGTCGAGATCAGTGTGGAAGAACTGGCCTGCACAGAGCCCTCACCTCAACCCCATCGAACACCTTTGGGATGAATTGGAACGCCGACTGCGAGCCAGGTCATATCGCCCAACATCAGTGCCCCCCCGACAACCCCCTAGGCGAAGTGAACGTCCCAAAAATGTTGTTACATAATAGTTTAGTAATTGCTCTGGGTCACTGGGTATCCTACCTGTCTCTCGTCTCCCTAGGAAACTCCTGGTCAAACTGTCTGAAGGTCTGACTACACTTCAACATTGACGCCTGTTGGCTTATCTATGGGATCTGCTTTACAAATACACAGTACAATAGTGTTAGAAGAGCCTAACGAAAAAGCCAAACCAAAGCAAACCCTGTGACTAAGGAAATTGTTTAGAACCTATTAGGAGTCAGTGAATCCTCTTCCTTCCCTATGATGTGTATACATGGAAATATGTGGAGAAAAAACTGGGCAGCAGCACAAACAGTGGCTGGTTACCACAACACAAGACAGAACACCTGTTTGTAAGGAGGCCATGCAGAATACTCCATTCACTTCCAAGACTTTCCTTCACTGGCTGAGCCTTTCACGTGCTAAACCTTGTTGACTTCTCCCATGTAACATTGTGTTTGGATCACAGCTGGCCATAATCCTGTCAATTTTCAAAGTTTTTGTGCTGTTATATAGATTGTTATCATCTGTAATCTTTTTGGATCTGGCTTTTTCACTGAGACTCAAAGAGATCCTCCTCCCAACGGGGTTGGAAATCTGACTTAAGCATTCAGTAATTACCGGCTTGCTGATAGTGGCATTGACAGCTTTCTTATTGTGGTGCGTAAGCCCTGACCATTCCTTCCACGCGTTCGGAGGAGTGTGCTGAATTTAACACTTTCGAACAGAACTTAGTGACAGACCTTTGTTTTAATTTATTAGCTCATTGCTAATTTATGTCAAAGTCCCCCCCCCCCCCCATTGTACAGTTATTTTAATGACTGTGAGAGAGTTATGACATTTTATTACCCAGGACGAGAGGCCACCAACAACAAAATACAGTAGGGTTCAATTTTATAGGACAAGCATTAGACCTTACCTCTGCTTTACAGAGCCACACACAAAGCACGTTACCCCCTTTTTACCTAATGTTTTGTTTGTGTGAATCTCAGTATCGTGTGACTCCACATCTGAGAGCGATTTTATCATCATGGACAGACACAATAACAGGTTATCTTTTACAGGCATTAAGGTATACTGGGTGCAATCACTTCACAAATACCAACTCACATCAACTGGAGCTTGACTTGAGTGCGTCAGGAGGAGCTTCGATGTGCTGTTTTCCTTCGCAATGTTATTAGTCGTGTTAGCAACATGCTAACAGAGTAAAGCACTGCTCTCATCCGCACCCAGCTCCAGTGTGAGAATATAGGTGAGAACCACACTGGAACCATGTTAGTTTCTATATTTACAAGAGAAAGGAATAACAACATTTTGGGTGGGACATTGAAACTTTAAACCTTCCTCAAATCAGCATCACCTAGGGCAGGGATCATCAACTCGATTCAGCCGCGGGGTGATTTTTTCTTGAGCGGATGGTCAGTGGGCCGGAACATAATTACAAATAATTTGTAGACTGCCAATTCATCGCAAGAAGCACGAACAGATACTGTATATTTGACTAAAACATAATAATTTCAAACCTTGCTTACATGTGTATACAATCACATATATCTTTCTATTATGCGTGGGAATAGCTTGGAACAAATTTCCAAAATTAAAATAACTTGGAGCTGATTTGCTGGTGTTTTCACTGTATTTTATGTCCAACAACAAGAAATAAAAGAAAACAAAAACCTTTATTTTTTTATTTGTTTTTTACTTGAACCCTGACATAGGGTATTCTCTTTTGATGTATTAATTACTGTTAATTACTGTTTGTTATTGGTTTGTTATTGGTGTATATGTACTACTAAAAATAGATTTTAAAATTACAGTTAAGCCTACTGCTTTGCCTTGTGTTATTTTTTTTATTTTTTTGTGTGTTTCCACAATATGCCACAATAGGTCAGTGCATGGTGATTCATACAGTTTTCTTTCTAATTCCTTACTTTAACTTGTTAAACTTGGACAAAAAAGATTTCTAGATATCATTGCATGGTGATTATTGTTGTGTTGTGTTGACTCAGTAATGGGAGAGAACTGGGTGCACTTGTTTCTGTTGCCTTAGTGTTTGGGACAACGTTTTTAAAAACACAACAAGCCATCTATAGGCGGGTGAAGAACATTGTGGTGCCATTTTGTCTGTCCCTTTTATCAACAATTTACAACTTCCTGGTATTTGGTTTAGCTTTGTGAATAAAACCTAGCTACATGAAAAGAAAAGGGAAAAGATGTACTGGATTTGTATTGTAACCAGTATAATTTCCAATTCAGTTCCACTCACATGCAACGTTGATGTGCCAACCATTTGGGGAACAATTTTCATGTACTTTTAGCTACCCAATTAGCAGGTGTGTGTGTGCGTGTGTGCATGCGCGTGTGTGTACGTGCATGTCAGGGGTGGTGGTTGGGATAAGCAACAAGGTCTTAGGCCACCAGGGTTGAGACCCACTGGAGGGTCACAGCTTCAAAATGGACTGTGATTAGAAATTTGTTTTGCTAATAAGAACATTTAATGGGTCACGCTCATGCACAAATATTTTGGGAAAACCTAAATTAGAAAATAAGGTACTTGTGGTAAAGCATAAATCACAGCCCATCTGAAATTAGCCCACCCAACTACCTCATCCCCATATTGTTATTTATTTGCACCCAGTATCTCTATTTGCACATCATCTCTTGCACATCTATCATTCCAGTGTTAATACTAAATTGTAATTATTTTGCACTATGGCCTATTTATTGCCTTACCTCCATAACTTGCTACATTTGCACACACTGTATATGTATTTTTGACTTTATGTTTTGTTTTACCCCACATGTAACTCTGTGTTGTTGTTTTTATCGCACTGCTTTACTTTATCTTGGCCAGGTCGCAGTTGTAAATGAGAACTTGTTCTCAACTGCTTACCTGGTTAAATAAAGGTCAAATGAAAAATACAAATAAACTGGTCAGTAGCAGGTGATTGTGAGTAATACATGTAAAATTAACTTGGTACAGTTTGAAAAAGAGTCTGGAACAGTCACTTTTGTTGAAATAGTGCCTTGTGTGGTAAATGTTATTTAATTTAACCTTCACTAAAAAGACTGATTACAGTTTGCCTATTAATAGACAAGAATGTATGCCTCTTCACAGATACTGCGTAGAGCATGACGATTGTCCACAAATAGGACACAAACAGGAAATCTGTTGTTCTCAAGGAATTTGTTGGTGTAGAGAAAGTATTTGTACCACAGTCTGCTTTAAGAGATGTGTGACATATCACTGATTTCACAGAGTCATACAGAGGAGCAATGAGGTGAAACTCACAGTAGACAAGGAGATAAATGGTGTTCTATTGTTACACAGTTTTTACCCATTTGTCACATTTAATTTTTCGATCTTCTCTGTATATGTGCCGCAAACATTGATACACTGCAAACTGGCCAGTATTACTAAAGCATCAATTCAATTAGATTGAGTGTTAACCCTGATCGTAACTTTTTTTGTATATAATGTTTCCGCCATCATTTCCTATGACTAAAAACAGCTTCTGGACATCAGAACAGCGATCACTAATCTCAATTTGGATGTAAATGTCTACTTCAACGAGTCGGCAACTCTGGACGCTCTGCTTACTCCGGACCATGCCCCAATCCCCGGGACTCGAAAGAGGAAGCGGCGGTGAAAGAGATGCAGGAGAGGTGGCATCCTGACGAGACTACGTTGTTGAGCAAATAGACCACCATTGCCCTCTGTTCTATTGGTGAACGCGTAGTGACTGGATAATAAGCTGGATGAGCTCCATCCGAGACTATCCTTTCAACGGGACCTGAAAAACTGTACAATTCTATGTTTCTCAGAGTTGTGGCTGAACAAAGACATGGAAAATATACATTGCGCCTGTTTTTTCTATGCATCGTCAAGACAGGACGGCCGACTCGGGAATGATGAAGGGAGGATGGATGTGTCTCGTTGTTATCAACAGCTGGTGCGCGATCTCTAATGTTGAGGAAGTCTCGAGTTTTTGCTCGCCTGAGTTAGAATACCTCATTATAAGCTGCAGACCATACTATTTACCAAGAGAGTTTTCATCTATTTACCACCACAAACCGATGCTGGCACTAAGACCGCACTCAACGAGCTGTAAAGGGCCATAAGCAAAAAATTAAATGCTAATCAAAATCAAATCAAATGTTATTTGTCACATGCTTCGTAAACAACAGTTGTAGACTAACAGTAAAATGCTTACTTATGGGTCCTTTTCCAACAATGCAGACTTAAAGATAAAGATTGTATTTTTTAAATAGACAAATAAATAAATACACTGAGTGTTCAAAACATTAGGAACACCTGCTCTTTCCATGACATAGACTGACTAGGTGAATCCAGGTGAAAGCTATGATCCCTTATTGATGTCACCTGTTAACCTTTTCACGTGTGAGTTCCAAATATCTCTAACGGTCACCCCAGCGTGAGTTGTTTTATGCACGTGATGTCAGAATGCACTCACTGCTCCAAAATGTGATCGTTACGTAACAGGACAGTTAGCTCGTGCTGCCTGCTAATTGTCAATAGGCTTTGTTTCAACTTGTCAATTTCAATTTATTTTCTAACAAGTTTTATTTTCTAACAACAGTTTGAATTGAGGTGTGTTCCGTCTCCTCATTAATTCACATAGAAGTGGCCCATTTCACTGTTGAGGACAATTTATGTTTGAGGCTTTACTGAGCCGGACAAACTTCTCTCTTGGAGGAGAGCCCAAGCAATTCCGCAGTGTTTCCACGGATCAAGTGTGCAGACATTTGCACAGTCTTGCGCAAACTTTTCCCCCGTGAACATTTTCTGGCTGGCGCTCGCATTGCCTTCATTGTTGTTTTCCTTACAAATAATAAATAACATTTATTTATAAAGCCCTTTTTACATCAGCAGATGTCACAAAGTGCTATACAGAAATAATAACTTCGGACAGGTGTGCGTTCCTATCAAAGTAAGTGCCTTATTTTCTGTATATCGTGTTGTCGTTTATACTGTAGGTATGGAGCATAATGTATTTACAGTCTTATTCACATGTTTTCAAGTACTGGTGACAAATAATGCATTCCGATTATTGCATAGATTGTAATGGACACCTATGATGTGTGTAAAATACTTTTTTGAAGGTTGTACTGATTATGATGAGCTAATGCTAAGCTATTTGCCAGCTATGTGTGGCGCCATGTTTATTGACATTATACAATGCATTCTGGGTGTCACGTAAACGTCGGTCAGACCAAAGATGTTATAATGAGGTGAAGGAATGATTCACTCATCTTTCGAGTAAACTTCCGGAAGTGAATGAAGGGAAGTGAATGATCGTAGATGACACACCCCCTTCACCATGCATACTGCAAACAGACCAAACTCATCTTGTCTCCTCTTCTTATCTTTGGTTGATGCAAGAGAGAAAAAACATGGTGGCGCGCATAAACTACCCATTGTCGGATTACTTTCGATTTTTAGAAAGTGTTTTACTCAATTATTTTTGATCAATGGTGAGCTCATCCATAATGTGATGAATTGTAAATAGTAATTACTATTAGCTAATCAATATTATGGTTTCTGTTAGGCGAGAGTTAGCTAAATATGACCGCTTCTGTAACGTCAATCTTTCCTCAATTAGCGCTAGTGTCAGGATAAACGTGTATGCGGTGAAGGAAGTCAAGAGCAGGACACCGAGAGACTGGCAGATGTACTTTACTAATAAACGTCATGATAAGTACAAAACAACAAAACCTCCAAAACAGGGAGGAACAATAATCGCAATACACAGTCCTGCCGAAAACAAACGGAGAACAATCACACACAACAAACGAATGACAGACAGGGGTTATAAAGGGAAACCATCAACACTAATGGGAAACAGGTGTACACAAAGCAGACCAATCTAGATGATTGCTGAAACCTAGATCGGTGGCAGCTAGTACTCCGGGGACGACGAACGCCGAAGCCTGCCCGAGCAAGGAGGAGGAGCAGCCTCGGCTAAATCCGTGACAGTACCCCCCCCCTTGACGCGCGGCTCCAGCCGTGCGCCGAACCCGGCCTCGGGGACGGCCAGGAGGAAGCGGAGCAGGGCGAGTCGGATGATCCCTCAGCATGGAGGGGTCTAGGATGTCCCTCCTAGGGACCCAGCACTGTTCCTCCGGACCGTACCCCTCCCACTCCACGAGGTACTGCAGGCCCCCCATCCGACGCCTCGAATCCAAGATGGAACGGACTGAGTACGCCGGAGCCCCCTCGATGTCCAATGGGGGCGGAGGAACCTCTCGTACCTCACTCTCCTGGAGTGGACCAGCTACCACCGGCCTGAGGAGAGACACATGGAACGAGGGGTTAATACGGTAATTAATTGGCAGTTGTAATCTATAGCATATCTCGTTCAATCTCCTCAGGACTTTAAATGGCCCCACAAACCGCCGACCCAGCTTCTGGCAGGGCAGGCGAAGGGGCAGGTTTCGGGTCGAGAGCCAGACCCGATCTCCAGGTGCATACACCGGAGCCTCACTACGGTGGCGATCGGCGCTCGCCTTCTGCCGCCTGATGGCCCGTTGCAGATGGACATGCGCAGCGTTCCATGTCTCCTCCTAGCGCCGAAACCACTCGTCCACCGCAGGGGCTTCGATCTGGCTCTGATGCCAAGGTGCCAGAACCGGCTGATAACCCAGCACACACTGAAAAGGCGTAAGGTTAGTGGAGGAGTGACGGAGTGAGTTTTGAGCTATCTCCGCCCAGGGCATATATACCGACCACTCCCCCTGCCGGTCCTGGCAATAGGACCTCAGAAACCTACCCACATCCTGGTTAACTCTTTCCACCTGCCCATTACTCTCGGGGTGAAAACCTGAGGTAAGGCTAATCGAGACCCCCAGACGTTCCATAAACGCCTTCCAGACTCTACAGGTGAACTGAGGACCCCGATCAGACACTATATCCTCAGGCACCCCGTAGTGCCGGAAGACGTGTGTAAACAGGGTGTCAGCAGTTTGTAGGGCTGTAGGGAGACCTGGCATAGGAATGAGATGGCAGGCCTTTGAAAACCGATCCACAACGACCAAGATCGTAGTGTTCCCCTGGGAGGGGGGAAGGTCCGTGACAAAATCCACCGATATGTGAGACCACGGCCGTTGTGGAACGGGTAGGGGTTGTAATTTCCCTCTGGGCAGGTGTCTAGGCGCCTTACACTGGGCGCACACCGAGCAGGACGAAACATAAACCCGCACGTCCTTAGCTAAAGTGGGCCACCAGTACTTCCCACTAAGGCAGTGCACCGTCCGACCAATACCAGGATGACCAGAGGAGGGTTACGTGTGAGCCCAATAGATCAATCGATCACGAACCTCGAGCGGCACGTACTTCTGATCCTCTGGACATTGTGGGGGAGTAGGATTGGTACGTAACGCCCGCTCGATGTCCGCATCAACCTCCCACACCACCGGTGCCACCAGACAAGACTCCGGAAGTATGGGAGTGGGCTCAATGGACCTCTCCTCTGTGTCATACAGTCGGGACAGGGCATCCGCCTTAGTGTTCTGTGACCCTGGTCTATAGGTGAGTTTAAATACAAATCTGGTAAAGAACATGGCCCACCTTGCCTGGCGAGGGTTTAGCCTCCTCCCTGCCCGGATGTACTCCAGGTTACGATGGTCAGTCAAAATGAGAAAAGGGTGGTTAGCCCCCTCAAGCCAATGTCTCCACACCTTCAGGGCTTGGACTAGAGCCAACAGCTCCCTATCCCCCACGTCATAATTTCACTCCGCCGGACTGAGCTTCTTAGAGAAGAATCAAATCAAATCAAAATCAAATCAAATCAAATCAAATTTTATTGGTCACATGCGCCGAATACAACAGGTGCAGACATTACAGTGAAATGCTTACTTACAGCCCTTAACCAACAGTGCATTTATTTTAAACAAAAAAGTAAGAATAAAACAACAACAAAAAAGTGTTGAGAAAAAAAAAAAAAAAAAAGAGCAGAAGTAAAAAATAAAGTGACAGTAGGGAGGCTATATATACAATAGAATAAAGTGACAGTAGGGAGGCTATATATACAGGGGGGTACCGTTGCATAGTCAATGTGCGGGGGCACCGGCTAGTTGAGGTAATATGTACATGTGGGTAGAGTTAAAGTGACTATGCATAAATACTTAACAGAGTAGCAGCAGCGTAAAAAGGATGGGGTGGGGGGGCAGTGCAAATAGTCCGGGTAGCCATGATTAGCTGTTCAGGAGTCTTATGGCTTGGGGGTAGAAGCTGTTGAGAAGTCTTTTGGACCTAGACTTGGCACTCCGGTACCGCTTGCCGTGCGGTAGCAGAGAGAACAGTCTATGACTAGGGTGACTGGAGTCTTTGACAATTTTGAGGGCCTTCCTCTGACACCGCCTGGTATAGAGGTCCTGGATGGCAGGGAGCTTTGCCCCAGTGATGTACTGGGCCGTACGCACTACCCTCTGTAGTGCCTTGCGGTCAGAGGCCAAGCAGTTGCCATACCAGGCGGTGATGCAACCAGTCAGGATGCTCTCGATGGTGCAGCTGTAGAATTTTTTGAGGATCTGAGGACCCATGCCAAATCTTTTTAGTCTCCTGAGGGGGAATAGGCTTTGTCGTGCCCTCTTCACGACTGTCTTGGTGTGTTTGGACCATGATAGTTCGTTGGTGATGTGGACACCAAGGAACTTGAAGCTCTCAACCTGTTCCACTACAGCCCCGTCGATGAGAATGGGGGCGTGCTCAGTCCTCTTTTTTTTCCTGTAGTCCACAATCATCTCCTTTGTCTTGGTCACGTTGAGGGAGAGGTTGTTGTCCTGGCACCACACGGCCAGATCTCTGACCTCCTCCCTATAGGCTGTCTCATCGTTGTCGGTGATCAGGCCTACCACTGTTGTGTCGTCGGCAAACTTAATGATGGTGTTGGAGTCGTGCCTGGCCATGCAGTCATGGGTGAACAGAGAGTACAGGAGGGGACTGAGCACGCACCCCTGAGGGGCCCCCGTGTTGAGGATCAGTGTGGCAGATGTGTTGTTACCTACCCTTACCACCTGGGGGCGGCCCGTCAGGAAGTCCAGGATCCAGTTGCAGAGGGAGGTGTTTAGTCCCAGGATCCTTAGCTTAGTGATGAGCTTTGAGGGCACTATGGTGTTGAATGCTGAGCTGTAGTCAATGAATAGCATTCTCACGTAGGTGTTCCTCTTGTCCAGGTGGGAAAGGGCAGTGTGGAGTGCGATAGAGATTGCATCATCTGTGGATCTGTTGGGGCGGTATGCAAATTGGAGTGGGTCTAGGGTTTCTGGGATTATGCTGTTGATGTGAGCCATGACCAGTCTTTCAAAGCACTTCATGGCTACAGACGTCAGTGCCACGGGTCGGTAGTCATTTAGGCAGGTTATCTTAGAGTTCTTGGGCACGGGGACTATGGTGGTCTGCTTGAAACATGTTGGTATTACAGACTCAGTCAGGGACATGTTGAAAATGTCAGTGAAGACACTTGCCAGTTGGTCAGCACATGCTCGGAGTACACGTCCTGGTAATCCGTCTGGCCCTGCGGCCTTGTGAATGTTGACCTGCTTAAAAGTCTTACTCACATCGGCTACGGAGAGCGTGATCACATAGTCGTCCGGAACAGCTGGTGCTCTCATGCATGCTTCAGTGTTGCTTGCCTCGAAGCGAGCATAGAAGTGGTTTAGCTCGTCTGGTAGGCTTGTGTCACTGGGCAGCTCGCGGCTGTGCTTCCCTTTGTAGTCTGTAATAGTTTTCAAGCCCTGCCACATCCGACGAGCGTCAGAGCCAGTGTAGTATGATTCAATCTTAGACCTGTATTGACTCTTTGCCTGTTTGATGGTTCGTCGGAGGTCATAGCGGGATTTCTTATAAGCGTCCGGGTTAGAGTCCCGTTCCTTGAAAGCGGCAGCTCTACCCTTTAGCTCAGTGCGGATGTTTCCTGTAATCCATGGCTTCTGGTTGGGGTATGTACGTACGGTCACTGTGGGGACGACATCATCGATGCACTTATTGATGAAGCCAGTGACTGATGTGGTGTACTCCTCAATGCTGTCTGAAGAATCCCTGAACATGTTCCAGTCTGTGCTAGCAAAACAGTCCTGTAGCTTAGCATCTGCGTCATCTGACCACTTTTTTATTAGCCGAGTCACTGGTGCTTCCTGCTTCAGTTTTTGCTTATAAGCAGGAATCAGGAGGATAGAGTTATGGTCAGATTTGCCAAATGGAGGGCGAGGGAGAGCTTTGTATGCGTCTCTGTGTGTGGAGTAAAGGTGGTCTAGAGTTTTTTCCCCTCTGGTTGCACATTTAACATGCTGGTAGAAATGAGGTAGAACGGATTTAAGTTTCCCTGCATTAAAGTCCCCTGCTACTAGGAGCGCTGCATCTGGATGAGCGTTTTCCTGTTGATTAATGGCCTTGTACAACTCATTCAGTGCAATCTTAATGCCAGCATTGGTTTGTGGTGGTAAATAGACAGCTATGAAAAGTATAGATGAAAACTCTCTTGGTAAATAGTGTGGTCTACAGCTTATCATAAGATACTCTACCTCAGGCGAGCAAAACCTTGAGACTTCCTTAGTATTTGATTTTGTGCACCAGCTGTTGTTTACAAAAATACAGAGACCGCCACCCCTCGTCTTACCCGAGTCTGCCGTTCTGTCCTGCCGATGTAGCGTATAGCCTGCTAGCTGAATGTTGTCATTGTTGTCATTCAGCCACGACTCCGTGAAACATAAGATATTACAGTTTTTAATGTCCCGTTGGTAGGATAACCGTAATCTTAAATCGTCCATTTTATTATCCAAAGCTTGAACGTTGGCTAATAGGATTGATGGGAGAGGCAGTTTACTCGTTCGCCGTCGGATCTTTACAAGGCACCCCGACCTACGTCCACGGTATCTCCGTCTCTTCCTCACGCGAATGACGGGGATCTGGGCCTTGTCTGGAGTCTGTAGAATATCCTTCGCGAACGCCTCGTTGAAAAAAAAGTGTTCGTCCAACGCGAGGTGAGTAATCGCTGTCCTGATATCCAGAAGCTCTCTTTGGTTATAAGAGACGATGGCATAAACATTATGTACAAAATAAATTACAAATAACGCGGAAAAACACACATAATAGTACAATTGGTTAGAGGGCTGTAAAACGGCAGCCATCTTCTTCCGGCGCTGTTCTAAGTTCAGGTGGTGTACCCGAGCGCTGAGATAGTACAGCACCAATCCCAGCCTCGGACGCATCCATCTCAACTTGGAACGCCAAAGAGGGATCCGGATGTGCCAGCACCGGAGCCGAGGTAAACAGGTTCTTCAGATGTCTAAATGCCCTGTCCGCCTCAGCCGACCACTGCAGACGCGCCGGACCCCCCTTAGCAGGGAGGTGATGGGAGCTGCTACCTGTCCAAAGCCCCGGATAAACCTCCGGTAGTAATTGGCAAAACCCCAAAACCGCTGCACTTCCTTCACCGTGGTGGGTGTCTGCCAATTACGCACGGCTGAAACGCGGTCAATCTCCATCTCCACCCCTGACGCGGACAACCGATGCCCCAGGAAGGAGATGAACTCCTGGAAGAACAGACACTTCTCTTTCTTCACATACAGGTCATGCTCCAACAGTTTACCAAGCACCCGATGCACCAGGGACACATGCTCGGCGCGTGTAGCGGAGTATATTAGAATGTCATCAATATACACCACTACACCCTGTCCGTGCAAGTCCCGGAAAATCTCGTCCACAAACGATTGGAATACTGAAGGAGCATTCATTAAACCGTATGGCATGACAAGGTACTCATAGTGACCCGAGGTTGTACTAAATGCTGTCTTCCACTCATCTCCCTCCCTAATGCGCACCAGGTTGTACGCGCTCCTGAGGTCCATTTTTGTGAAGGATCGCGCCCCGTGTAATGACTCCGTCATACTAGCAATCAGAGGGAGAGGATAGCTGTACTTGATTGTGATCTGATTGAGACCACGGTAATCAATACACGGGCGTAAACCCCCATCCTTCTTCTTCACAAAAAAGAAACTCGATTACACAGGGGAAGTGGATGGCCGTATGTATCCCTGTCCCAGAGATTCGGCGACATATGTCTCCATAGCCGCCGTCTCCTCCTGAGACAGAGGATACACATGACTACGAGGAAGCGCAGCGCCTACTTGGAGGTCTATCGCACAATCCCCCTGTCGATGAGGTGGTAATTGAGTCGCCTTCTTTTTACTGAAGGCGAGCGCCAAATCGGCATATTCAGGTGGAATGTGCATGGGGGGAACATGGTTCGGACTTTCCACCGTCGTTGCCCCTATGGAAACACCTACACACCGCCCAAAACACTGATCAGACCATCCCTTGAGAGCCCTCTGCTGCTATGAAATGTTGGGGTCATGTGACATTAACCAGGGGAGTCCCAACACCACGGGAAACGCAGGAGAATCCATCAAATACAGACTAATTAACTCCTCATGGCCCTCCTGCGTTTTCATCTTGAGAGGTGCTGTGACTTCCCTAATCAATCCTGACCCCAAAGGACGGCTATCTGGGGCATGGATGGGGAAAAGGCACATCAACGGGTACAATAGGAATCCCTAACTTATAGGTGAACTGGCGATCTATAAAATTCCCAGCTGCGCCTGAATCTACTAGCGAGACCTCGGGAAACATAACAGTAATACACATATGCGCACCAGAGAGCTCTGGGTGAGTTGGGTGCCTACTCACCTGGAATGACTCATTAGTGCGCTGCCTACTGCCTCGAATCCCAGGAGACCCTCCCCAGCACCGACCAGCAGTGTGTCCTCTGCGGCCACAGTTGGTGCAGGGGACGGCCTCCCTCCTGGCCACTCTCCTGGTCTCCCTAGCACGAGCACCTCCGAGCTCCATAGGGGTCGGCTCGGAAGTGCTGGGGGATTGAATGGACGGCCCTGAATCCGGACATCCGCGGGTAGCCAACAGGGTATCCAGGCGAATAGACATGTCCACCAGTTGGTCGAAGCTGAGGTTGGTGTCCCTGCAGGCCAATTCCCGACGCACATCCTCCCTCAGGCTACATCGGTAGTGGTCGATGAGGGCGCTCTTATTCCATCCCGCATTGGCAGCCAGCGTCCGGAAGTCCAGCGCGAACTCCTGTGCGCTCCTTCACCCCTGCCTGAGGTGGAATAAATGCTCACCCGCCGCCTTAACCTCTGGTGGATGATCGAAAACTGCCCTGAAGCGGCGGGTGAACTCCGCATAGTTGACATTAGCGGCGTCTATTCCCCCCCACTCGGCGTTGGCCCACTCCAGCACCTTGCCGGACAGACAGGAGATAAGGGCGGACACGCTCTCGTATCCCAAGGGCACCGGGTGGATGGTTGCCAGGTAGAGTTTAACCTGGAGCAGGAAACCCTGACACCCGGCAGCTGTGCCATCATAAGCCCTCGGGAGCGAGAGCCGAATCCCACTGGACCCCGGAGGAGAAGCGATGGGTAATGCCGATGGTGGTGGTATCGTAGGAGGAGGTGTAGGCAGACCCCCTCTTTCCCATCGCTCCATATGCTCACCACCCGTTCCATGGCGGTGCCGAGAGCCTGGATCATGGCCGCTTGTTGTTCAACGCGTTCCTCCACTGATCCAGCTGGCACCGCCGCTCCTGCTGACTCCATGGGTGGTGTGTGATTCTGTCAGGATAAACGTGTATGCGGTGAACGAAGTCAAGAGCAGGACACCGAGAGACTGGCAGATGTACTTTACTAATAAACGTAATAAAAAGTACAAAACAACAAAACCTCCAAAACAGGGAGGAACAATAATCGCAATACACAGTCCTGCCGAAAACAAACGGAGAACAATCACACACAACAAACGAATGACAGACAGGGGTTATAAAGGGAAACCATCAACACTAATGGGAAACAGGTGTACACAAAGCAGACCAATCTAGATGATTGCTGAAACCTAGATCGGTGGCAGCTAGTACTCCGGGGACGACGAACGCCGAAGCCTGCCCGAGCAAGGAGGAGGAGCAGCCTCAGCTAAATCCGTGACAGCTAGGACTAATGTAGCCTACATTTTCCAATTTGGATGATTGTGTATGCTGTCTCTACTTCTGTGAATGTCTGAACATTGCATCCAAAAATAAACTGGTCACATTCAGGACATAACTTTGTAAGGACTGTGTTTGTGCAAAATGTTTCTGTGAAAAAACAGTGTGGCAATCTCAAACGTTGACTGTTGCGTCAATCGAAACTGGACGTTCTAAATAAGCGTTCTAATCACACCGGTTTGAGCGTACGCTGCAGGGACCACTGTAGAATGAACACATCAGTTTGTTGGTACGTGTCAAAGGGTTAAATCCACTTCAATCAGTGTAGTGGAGGAGACAGGTTAAA
This sequence comes from Coregonus lavaretus, assembly GCF_964263955.1. Taxonomy (NCBI): domain Eukaryota; kingdom Metazoa; phylum Chordata; class Actinopteri; order Salmoniformes; family Salmonidae; genus Coregonus; species Coregonus lavaretus. The sequence goes on from NC_140023.1 coordinate 23,315,557, forward strand.
GAAGGATATTTAAGCCTTGAGACAATTGAGACATGGATTGTGTATGTTTGCCATTCAGAGGGTGAATGGGCAAGACATAGGATTTAAGTGCCTTTGAAATGGGTATGGTAGTAGGTGCCAGGCACACTGGTTTGAGTGTGTCAAGAACTGCAACACTGCTGGGTTTTTCACACTCAACAGTTTCCCGTGTGTATCAAGAATGGTCCACCACCCAAAGGACATCCAGCCAACGGCAGGCCAGTGGTCGAGAATGGGTCATTGATGAAAGAGGACAAAGGAGGCTGACACGAATTGTGCAGAGCATCAGACGGGCTGCCGTTAGTCAACTGACAGTCCAGTACAATGTTGCTGCCCAAAGACCCATGAAAGAATGCACAACTCGTCGTACCTTGACACTAATTGGGTAAGGCAGCCGACGACCTTACAGAGTTCCACTTCTTTCAGCAAAAAACAAGAAACTGCGGTTGCAGTGGGCTAAGGAACGGAAACACTGGACACTGGAGAATTGGAAAAACATTGCCTGGTCTGATGAATCCCGGTTCCTGCTGTTTCACACTGTTGGGAGGACTAGGGTATGGAGAAAACATCCATTCATCATGCCGCATGTCAACATTGCAGGCTGGTGGTGGTGTGATGGTGTGGGGTGTGTTTTCATGGCACACATTGGGCGCATTGATAAATGTGGAGCAACATTTGAATGCCACAGGATATCTGAACATCATTGCCAATCAGGTGCATCCTTTCATGGCAATGGTGTATCCATCTGCGAATGGATTCTTTCAGCAGGATAATGCCTAATGCCACAAGGCTAGGATTGTCCAGGAATGGTTCCACTAACATGACAATGAATTCAGCTTACTGCAGTGGTCTACCCAGTCACTTGATCTCAATCCAATTTAGCATCTGTGGGATGAGATGGAACGAGCTATTCAGAGTAGAGATGCACGACCAGCCAACTTGACACAACTGTGGGAAGCATTGGAGTCAACATGGTTGTTCCTAATGTTTTGTACACTCAGTGTAAATACACAGTGAATAACAAATAACAATAAGGAGCAAAAATAACATGGCTATCTACAGGGAGTACCAGTATCGAATTGATGTGCTGGGGTACGAGGTAATTGAGGTAGCTATGTAAATATAGGTAGGTGTAAAGTGACTAGGCAACAGGATAGATAATAGACAGTAGCAGCAACGTATGTGGTGTGTGTGTGTGTGTGTGTGTGTGTGTGTGTGTGTGTGTGTGTGTGTGTGTGTGTCAGTATACATGTGTGTGTGTGGACATATGTAGTGTGTGTGTATGTGTCTGTTTGGGTGTCAGTGTAAGTATGTGTGAGTGTGTGAGTCCAGTGTGTGTGCATACAGTCAGTGCAAGATAGTTAGCGCAAAGATGGGTCAATGCAGGTATTCCGGGTGGCCATTTGATTAGCTATTTAGCAGTCTTGTTTAGCAGTCTTATGGTTTGGGGGGTAGAAGCTGTTTAGGGTCCTGTTGGTTCCAGACTTGGTGCCATGGTACCGCTTGTCGTGCGATAGCAGAGAGAACAGTCTATGGCTTGGGTAGCTGGAGTCTTTAACAGTTTTTTGGGCTGACACCGCATGGTATAGAGGTCCTGGATGGCAAGGAGCTTGGCCCCGGTGATGTACTGGGCCGTACACACCACCCTCTGTAGTGCCTTGCGGTCGGGTGCCTTGCAGTTGCTGTACCAAGCGGTGATGCAGTCAATTAAGATGCTCTCAATAGTGCACCTGTATAACTTTTTGAGGATCTAAGAGCCCATGCCAAATATTTTCAGCCTCCTGAGGTGGAAGAGGTGCTGTCTTGCCCTCTTCACAACTACAGTTGAAGTCTGAAGTTTACATACACTTAGGTTGGAGTCATTAAAACTCATTTTTCAACCACTCCACACATTTCTTGTTAACAAACTATAGTTTTGGCAAGTCGGTTAGGACATCTACATTGTGCATGACACAAGTCATTTTTTCAGCAATTGTTTACAGACAGATTATTTCACTTATAATTCACTGTATCACAATTCCAGTGGGTCAGAAGTTTACATACACTATGTTGACTGTGCCTTTAAACAGCTTGGAAAATTCCAGAAAATGATGTAATGGGTTTAGAAGCTTCTGATAGGCTAATTGACATCATTTGAGTCAATTGGAGGTGTACCTGTGGATGTATTTCAAGGCCTACCTTCAAACTCAGTGCCTCTTTGCTTGAAATCATGGGAAAATCAAAAGAAATCAGCCAAGACCTCAGAAAAAAATTGTAGACCTCCACAAGTCTGGTTCATCCTTGGAAGCAATTTCCAAACGCCTGAAGGTACCACGTTCATCTGTACAAACAATAGTACGCAAGTATAAACAACATGGGACCACGCAGCCGTCATACCGCTCAGGAAGACGCGTTCTGTCCCCTAGAGATGAACGTACTTTGGTGCGAAAAGTGCAAATCAATCCCAGAACAACAGCAAAGGACCTTGTGAAGATGCTGGAGGAAACAGGTACAAAAGTATCTACAGTGGGGGAAAAAAAAGTATTTAGTCAGCCACCAATTGTGCAAGTTCTCCCACTTAAAAATATGAGAGAGGCCTGTAATTTTCATCATAGGTACACGTCAACTATGACAGACAAATTGAGGGGGAAAATAAAATCAGAAAATCACATTGTAGGATTTTTAATGAATTTATTTGCAAATTATGGTGGAAAATAAGTATTTGGTCACCTACAAACAAGCAAGATTTCTGGCTCTCACAGACCTGTAACTTCTTCTTTAAGAGGCTCCTCTGTCCTCCACTCGTTACCTGTATTAATGGCACCTGTTTGAACTTGTTATCAGTATAAAAGACACCTGTCCACAACCTCAAACAGTCACACTCCAAACTCCACTATGGCCAAGACCAAAGAGCTGTCAAAGAACACCAGAAACAAAATTGTAGACCTGCACCAGGCTGGGAAGACTGAATCTGCAATAGGTAAGCAGCTTGGTTTGAAGAAATCAAGTGTGGGAGCAATTATTAGGAAATGGAAGACATACAAGACCACTGATAATCTCCCTCGATCTGGGGCTCCACGCAAGATCTCACCCGTGGGGTCAAAATGATTACAAGAACGGTGAGCAAAAATCCCAGAACCACACGGGGGGACCTAGTGAATGACCTGCAGAGAGCTGGGAACCAAAGTAACAAAGCCTACCATCAGTAACACACTACGCCGCCAGGGACTCAAATCCTGCAGTGCCAGATGTGACCCCCTGCTTAAGCCAGTACATGTCCAGGCCCGTCTGAAGTTTGCTAGAGTGCATTTGAATGATCCAGAAGAGGATTGGGAGAATGTCACATGGTCAGATGAAACCAAAATAGAACCTTTTGGTAAAAACTCAACTCGTCGTGTTTGGAGGACAAAGAATGCTGAGTTGCATCCAAAGAACACCATACCTACTGTGAAGCATGGGGGTGGAAACATCATGCTTTGGGGCTGTTTTTCCGCAAAGGGACCAGGACGACTGATCCGTGTAAAGGAAAGAATGAATGGGGCCATGTATCGTGAGATTTTGAGTGAAAACCTCCTTCCATCAGCAAGGGCATTGAAGATGAAACGTGGCTGGGTCTTTCAGCATGACAATGATCCCAAACACACCACCCGGGCAACGAAGGAGTGGCTTCGTAAGAAGCATTTCAAGGTCCTGGAGTGGCCTAGCCAGTCTCCAGATCTCAACCCCATAGAAAATCTTTGGAGGGAGTTGAAAGTCCGTGTTGCCCAGCGACAGCCCCAAAACATCACTGCTCTAGAGGAGATCTGCAAGGAGGAATGGGCCAAAATACCAGCAACAGTGTGTGAAAACCTTGTGAAGACTTACAGAAAACGTTTGACCTGTGTCATTGCCAACAAAGGGTATATAACAAAGTATTGAGAAACTTTTGTTATTGACCAAATACTTATTTTCCATCATAATTTGCAAATAAATTCATTTAAAATCCTATAATGTGATTTTCTGGATTTTTTTTCTCAATTTGTCTGTCATAGTTGACGTGTACCTATGATGAAAATTACAGGCCTCTCTCATCTTTTTAAGTTGGAGAACTTGCACAAATGGTGGCTGACTAAATACTTTTTTTCCCCACTGTATATCCACTGTAAAACGAGTCCTATATCGACATAACCGGAAAGGCCACTCAGCAAGGAAGAAGCCACTGCTCCAAAACCGCCACAAAAAAGCCAGACTACGGTTTGCAACTGCACATGGGGACAAAAATCGTACTTTTTGGAGAAATGTCCTCTGGTCTGATGAAACAAAAACAGAACTGTTTGGCCATAATGACCATCGTTATGTTTGGAGGAAATAGGGGGAACTTGCAAGCCGAAGAACACCATCCCAACCGTGAAGCACGGGGGTGGCAGCATCATGCTGTAGGGGTGCTTTGCTCCAGGAGGGTCTGGTGCACTTCACAAAATAGATGGCATCATTATGTGGATATATTGAAGCAACATCTCAAGACATCAGTCAGGAAGTTAAAGCTTGGTCGCAAATGGGTCTTCCAAATGAACAATGACCCCAAGCATACTTCCAAAGTTGTGGCAAAATGGCTTAAGGACAACAAAATCAAGGTATTGGAGTGGCCATCACAAAGCCCTGACCTCAATCCTATAGAACATTTGTGGGCAGAACTGAAAAAGCGTGTGCGAGCAAGGAGGCCTACAAACCTGACTCGGTTACACCAGCTCTGTCAGGAGGAATGGGCCAAAAGTCAGCCAACTTATTGTGGGAAGCTTGTGGAAGGCTACCCTAAACGTTTGACCCAAGTTAAACAATTTAAAGGCAATGCTACCAAATACTAATTGAGTGTATGTAAACTTCTGACCCACTGGGAATGTGATGAAATAAATAAAAGCTGAAATAAATCATTCTCTCTGATATTATTCTGACATTTCACATTCTTAAAATAAAGTGGTGATCCTAACTGACCTAAGACAGGGAATTTTTACTAGGATTAAATGTCAGGAATTGTGAAAAACTGAGTTTAAATGTATTTGGCTAAGGTGTATGTAAACTTCCGACTTCAACTGTATGTGGGTGTGTGTGGACCATGTTAATTCCTTAATGATGTGGACACCAAGCAACTGGGAGGTGTGGATGGGGGCGTGCTCCCCCCTCCATTTCCTGTAGTCCACAATCAGATCCTTTGTCTTGCTGACGTTGAGGGAGAGGTTGTTGTCCTGGCACCACACTGCCAGGTCTCTGACCTCCTCCATATAGGCACATCCAGAGGCGGCGTTTCTTGTGGCCAGTGATTTCCTCTCCCTGTAGGTTTTACAAACGTTTTTAATTTAGTTTACCCTGCGCTTACAACCCATGTGGAATTCCTAGTCTCTGGCAGCGTTTGGAACTGCAGATCTGCGGTCACTAAAGCTGAGTTAATCTCAGCCTATTTTGCCCTTCAGTCCCTACAGTTTTTAGCCCTGACAGAGACATGGATTTCCCCAGAGAACACTGCTACTCCAGCTGCTCTCTCGTCATCTGACTATGTGTTCTCTCATAGTCCAAGAGCATCTGGTTGTCAAGTGGAGATTTTGTCTTTTCCCCCTCTCTCACCGGTCGATCTCCTCATTTGAATTCAATGCTGTCACTGTAACTTGTCCACTCAAGCTTAACATTGTTGTCATCTATCGCCTATCAGGTGCCCTTGGAGAGTTCCTCAATGAGCTTGACACCTTGATAAGCTCATTTCCCGACGATGGCTCACCACTCATCGTACTGGGCGTCTTTAACCTCCCGACGCCTGACTTCAATTCATTTCCTTCCACTTCAATTCAACTCTCCATCATGGTTGACAATTCCACGGTGTCCCCCTCCCAGAGTGCAAAGAACCTTGCCGTGACCCTGGACAACACCCTGTCATTCTCTGCAAATCCAGGCACTTGACATTTCCCATCTAGACTATTGCAACTCTCTGTTTGGTTTGACTCACCGCTTGTGCCATCAAACCCCTGCAACTTATCCAGAATGCCGCAGCCCACCTGGTGTTCAAACTTCCTAAATTCTCTCATGTCACCCCGCTACTCCGCACACTCCACTGGCTTCCATTTGAAGCTTGCATCATCTTCAAGACCCTGGTGCTTGCCTACGAAGCAGCAAGCGGAACTGCACCTCCTTACCTTCAGGCTATGCTAAAACTCGACATCCCAAACAAGGACTCCGTTCCATCACCTTTGGTCTCTTGGTCCTCCCACCCCAACGGGAGGGTAGCTCCCGCTCAGCCCAGTCAAAGCTCTTCTCTGTCTTTGCACCCCCTAAAGTCAGGACAGCAGAGTCCCTGCCCAGTCCCTGTCCCTGCCCATCTTTAGAAAATGTCTGAAACCCTACCTCTTTGAAGAGTATTTTAAATAACTCTCACGGCGCCCCAGACACTGGCCTCACCCACCTGGACAAGAGGAATACCTATGTAAGAATGCTGTTCATTGACTACAGCTCAGCATTCAACACCATAGTCACCCACGACTGCCGTGCATGACTCCAACACCATCATCAAGTTTGCTGATAACACGACGTTGGTAGGACTGATCACTGACGACGATGAGGCAGCCTATAAGGAGGAGGTCAGAGACCTGGCAGTGTGGTGCCAGGACAACAACCTCTCCCTCAACGTCAAAAAGACAAAGCAGCTGATCATGGACTACAGAAATGGAGGGGTGAGCACTCCCTCATCCATATCGATGGAGCTGTAGTGGAGCAGGTCAAGAGCTTCAAGTTCCTCTGTGTCCACATCACTACGGAATTAACATGGTCCACACACATCCACACAGTTGTGAAGAGGGCATGACAGCGCCTCTTCTCCCTCAGGAGGCTGAAAAGATTTGGCCTGGGCCCTTAGGACCTCAAAACGTTCTACAGCTGCACCATTGAGAGCATCTTGACTGGCTGCATCACCGCTTGGTACAGCAACTGCAAGGCACCCGACCACAAGGCACTACAGAGGGTGGTGAGTACAGCCCAGTACATCACTGGGGCCGAGCTTCCCGCCATCCAAGACCTCTATACCAGGCGGTGTCAGAGGAAGGCCCAAAAAATTGTCAAAGACTCCAGCCACCCAAGCCATAGACTGTTCTCTCTGCTACCGCACAGCAAGAGGTACCAGAGCACCAAGTCTGGAACCAACAGGACCCTGAACAGCTTCTACCCTCCAAGCCATTAGACTGCTAAACAAGACTGCTAAATAGCTAATCAAATGTCTACCTGCATTAACCCTTTTTTGTACTAACTCTCTTGCAATGACTGCACACACACTGGACTCTACCCACACACTCACACATACTTACGCTGACACCCCAACACACACACACTCACCCTACATACGCCCACACACATATAACATGTGCACACATGCATACTGACGCCACACACATACACTTTCACACTCACCACATACGCTGCTGCTACTGTCTATTATCTATCCTGTTGCTTAGTCACTTTACCCCTACCTATATGTGCATAGCTACCTCAATTACCTCGTACCCCTGCACATCGACTTGGTACTGGTACTCCCTGTATACACTGAGTGTACAAAACATTAAGGTCTAATGCTTTAATATTTAATAATATTTAATAATTTCTGTCCTCCGAATTCATGTTCATTATATAAAATAGGCCTGTTTAATTTTGTCTGGCTTGCCGTTCCTAATACAATTAAATGTATTTTTTAATTGAGTCATTCACATAATTTGAATCCTGGAAATCTTCCTCTGAGATGTGGATCATCATTAGCTCACCTGCATACTGTAGGCCTGCCTACCTGTGGGCAGAATCCAACACATCATTACAGGGTTAGTTCCATACTCATCCTGACTCATGGAAAAATGTACCCAAGCCCAAAACCATTTCAACACACACTCATACACTGTACCTTACGGTATCTCAGGCTCAGAGGAAGCTGGTGGGAGGAGCTATAGGAGGACAGGCTCATTGTAATGGCTGGAATGGAATATATGTAATGGTACCAAACATCAAACACACAGAAACAATGTGTTTAACTCTGTTCCATTGATTCCATTCCAGCCATTAGAATGAGCCCATCCTCCTATAGCTACTCCCACCAGCGTCCACTGCTCAGGCTAGCTCTTCCTTTAGAGTAATGTCGTGGAGTCATGTCGTGTTAGATGACCTCACCACTCCAGGTTCTGATTGGTTTAGCCCCTTACAAGGTTTAGTGCTCTGATTGGACATGGAGCTGCTGTTAATTTTTAAATAGAAAACATACAAAATGGATGTTCCCAATCACCCAAAACTCATGATCTGCTCCTCTTTTATCTTCTATCATCACATTCAGGCTCTGCACACATTGACTCCATCCTTATTTCCATCAGAAGGAAGTAGTTTGCACTGTTATTATGTGCATTCCAAAATGACAAGGAAACATTTTCAACATATATTTTCAACAAATAGGCTTTTACATATTACATCTATTGGTCCTCTGGCTTACTCTGTACTGTGACACATAGACACAGGTGAGATTGTCCTCCTCCAGAATTGTTCCTCCACCGCCTGGTAAAAAGGGAGGGCCTCTCTTTGACTTTCTGCTCGGTCATGCTGACAACAAAGGTTCCCTTGGGGACCTTCTGGGGGTCAGAGGTCCTGTTCCCATCCGCCAGGTGAGAAAAGGAGCGGTCAGGCTGTCAGCCTCACTAGGGGTAGGAGCCATCTGTCGTCAGGCCTTCTCAGGGTTCTTGGGGCCTGTCCGGGACTCTGAGCCATGAAAGAGCCCCTGGGAAGTCCAGTTCAGTGGGATGTGTCTGCTTGAGATAATGGAGGGGCTCCCTATCTTTCTTGAACTCTGTCTCTCTTTCTCATGTCTTTATATGCTGTGTAGTATAGTGTTGGGGGTACCAATGACATGCCTCATTTTGTCATTCAGCCTCCATCTGAAAAGAAGAGCCAGTGTCAATGGGGCTTTTATTCACTATGTTATACAGACGTTCATGTCATGATGTCAGAGCCTTCTCTCAGTTAATTCAGATAGGCTAGAAGAAGTAGGCTACTTCGTCAGCAGTGATGTTGTATTTTGAGCCATACTGTACTTGTAGCACCCTGGTAACTAAATCCAGTTGATCCCAATTATGTAATGACGTAAAGCCTTGTAGTCACTCCCAGAAGGAGAATTCTTTGCAGACTTTTCCCACTCCCTGCAGTGTAAGGATACATGGAATACTACTCCATGCATGGATCGCCACTCCTTCAACATTACAAATAATGTGCACCATTGTGCATCATTACTGTATATACGTAGTTGTCATGGACCAGCTCTTTCCAGCACTCTAATTCAATTTGTGATTTTGGTTGGATTTTGGTGGGAGGTATGTATCCAGGGACTGGCCACAGAGAAATATAAGCTCTCAGTAATCATGCCTGACAACTAATGTACACTCCTTTCACTATATTGTGCGTGTGTTTACTGTTTGACTGCTGCTTGCCGCTTAGTGTTTGTTGCTAGTTATACTGTGTGTGTCTCACAGTCTATTGGGAGTACAGTAGTGACAGTTGGATAAGTAGCTTGTGTTACAGTGGCCACGTCCGAATACCCATACTTGCGTCCTAAATAGTAGGCTGTTTCAGTATGCGAAAAAAGTTTTATAGTATGTGACATTTCGAAAATCAAGTATACTTTAAATGCCCGGATGTCATACTCATTTTGGTTTTGAGAAAAGCTGATAATCAGCTGTCAATTATACTGAACAAAAATATAAACGCAACATGCAACAATCTCTAAGATTTTCTCGAGTTCTCGAGTTATATGAGGAAATCAGTCAACTGAAATAAATTCATTAGGCCCTAATCTATGGATTTAACATGACTGGGAGTACAGATATGCATCTGTTGGTCACCTTGAAAACAATGGGCCTCACCATGGGCCTCAGGAACTCGTCACAGTATTTCTGTGCATTCAAAATGCCATTGATAAAATGCAATTGTGTTCGTTGTCCATAGCTTATGCCTGACTATACCATAACCCCATCGCCACTATGGGGAACTCTGTTCACAACGTTGACATCAGCAAATTGATCGCCCACACAACGTCATACACGTGTTCTGCCGTTGTGAGGCCGTTTGGACGTACTGCCAAATTCTCTAAAACGATGTTGGAGGCAGCTTATGGTAGAGAAATGAACACAAAATTATCTGGCAACAGCTCTAGTGGACATTCCTACAGTCAGCATGCCAATTGCACGCTCCCTCAAAACTTGCGACATCTGTGGCATTGTGTTGTCTGACAAAACTGCACATTTTAGAGTGGCCTTTTATTGTCCCCAGCACAAGGCGCACCTGTGTAATGATCATACCGTTTAATCAGCTTCTTGATATGCCACACCTGTCAGGTGGATTAATTATTTTGGCAAAGGGGAAATTCTCACTAACAGGGATGTAAACAAATTTGTTCAAAAAATTCGAGAGAAATAAGCTTTTTGTTCGTATTGAACATTTCTGGGATTTTTTATTTCAGCTCATGAAACATTGGACCAACACTTTACATGTTGTGTTTATATTTTTGTTCAGTATATTTTGCATGCATTTTATTTATAGCTATTCATTCATTCATTTTCTACTGTTTTTGGTGAAGTCTTTTTTTTTTACCCAAAGTTGATTTCTGTTTTCTCATTGAAAAGTATTTATTGTTTGTAATAAACACTTTTATTTGATACTGGTACATCTACACTGAGTGTACAAAATATTAGGAACACCTGCTCTTTCCATGACATAGACTGACCAGGTGAATGCTATGATCCCTTATTGATGGGACATGTTAAAACCTGTCTCGTCCCCTTCATCTACCTTGATTTAAGTGAATTTAAAGCCATTTACACGTTTGACCTTTTAGTCATTTAGCAGAAGTTCTTGTCCAGAGCAAATTACAGTACTGAGTGCATACATTTTCATTTGTACTGGTCCTCCGTGGGAATCAAACCCACAACCCTGGCATTGCAAGTGCCATGCTCTACCAACTGAGCAACACGGGACCATGGTAGTGACATGGATTGTGTATGTGTGCCATCAAAGGGTGAATGGGCAAGACAAAAGATTGAAGTGCCTTTGAGCGGGGTGTGGTAGTAGGTGCCAGGCGCACCGGTTTGAGTGTGTCAAGAACTGCAACGCTGCTTTGTTTTTTACGCTTAACAGTTTCCAATGTTTATCAAGAATGGTTCACCACCCAAAGGACAACCAGGCAACTTGACACAACTGTGGGAAGCATTGGCGTCAACATGGGCCAGCATCCCTGTGAAACACTTGACACCTTGTAGTCCATGCCCAGACGAATTGAGGCTGTTCTGAGGGCAAAAAGGGGTGCAGCTCAATATTAGGAATGTGTTCCTAATGTTTTTTACACTCAGTATATGTTTCAAATGTATGCATAGGTAGGCAAAAAAAACTTGACCAATATAGTTAGCCACATGTACTGTATTTGTAGGGATGGCTATAAACTCTTCCCACAATCTCTGATTCATAGCCTGTTGTTACTACAGAGGTGGTATTGTAAGTCTGAAATAGATTTTTCATGTCATACTGGATCAACTTCCTCAATGCAATTAATAGTTCTGTTTTCCTTCATCCTAGTGGAGTAGCAGGGTTCTCTGGGGGAAATCCATGTCTCCGTCAGGGCCAAAAAGTGTAGGGACTGATGGGCAACATATGCTGAGATGAACTCAGCCTTATTGACTGCAGATCAGCAGTTCTAAACGCTGCCAGAGACTAGGAATTCGACATGGGTTGTGGGCGCAGGTTACACTGACTCCCATGCTTCCCATAGTTGTGTCAAGTTGGCTGGTATTGGATCTCTACTCCGAATAGCTCCTTCCATCTCATCCCACAGATCCTCAATTGGATTGAGATCTGGTGTATGCTGAATTCACTGTCATGTCCGTGGAACCATTCCTGGACAATCCTAGCCTTGTGGCATGGGGCATTATCCTGCTGAAGAAATCAATTTGCAGATGGATACACTGCTGCCATGAAGGGATGCGACTGATTGGCAATGATGTTCAGATATCCTGTGGCATTCAAACGTTGCTCCACTTTTATCAAGGGGCCCAATGTGTGCCATGAAAACACACCCCACACCACCACCAGCCTGACCAGCCAATGTTGACATGCGGCATGATGGATGCATGTCCTCATGTGGTTTTCTTCATACCCTAGTCCTCCCATCAGTGTGAAACAGCAGGAACTGGGATTCATCAGACCAGGCAATGTTTTTCCAATTCTCCAGTGTTTTTGTTCCTTAGCCCACTGCAACCGCAGTTTCTTATTTTTTGCTGAAAGAAGTGGAACTCTAAGGTCGTCGGCTGCCATATCCCATTCGTGTCAAGGTACGCCAAGTTTTTTTATGGGTCTTTGAGCTCCAATGTTATACTGGACTGTCAGTTGACTAACTGTGCACAATTCGTGTCAGCCTCCTTTGTCCTCTTTCATCAATGACCCATTTTCGACCACTGGCCTGCCATTTGCTGGATGTCCTTTGTGTGGTGGACCAGTCTTGATACACACGGGAAACTGTTGAATGTGAAAAACTACGCAGCGTTGCAGTTCTTGACATATTCAAACCGGTGCGCCTGGCACCTACTACCATACCCTGGTCAAAGGTACTTAAATATTTTTTGTTGCCCATTCACCCTCTGAAAGGCACACATACACAATCCATGTCTCAAGGCTTAACAATCCTTCTTTAACCTGTCTCGACCCCTTCATCTACACTGATTGCTGATTGAAGTAGATTTAACAGGTGACATCAATAAGGAATCATAGCTTTCACCTGGATTCACCTGGTCAATCTATGTCATGGAAAGAGCAGTTTTGTACACTCAGTGTATAGCGGGTGTTTGAGCAAGTTTGTATTTTCTTCAGCAACAGCCACCTAGATCCTGATACAAGGAATTCAATACAGCTTACAGAATTGCAGCCTTCAACTATTTTGTTGGTGGATGCTCACTACACTAAGTCATATGTCAGAGGTACACTCTCAGAAAAAAAGTTGCTGTCTAGAACACAAAAGGGTTCTTCGGCTGTACCCATAGGAGAACCCTTTTGAAGAACCCTTTTTGGTTCCAGGTAGAACCGTTTTGGTTTCAGGTAGAACCCTTTTGGGTTCCATGTAGAAACCTTTCCACAGAGGGTTCTACATGGAACCCAAAAGGGTTCTACCTTCAACCAAAAAGGGTTATCCTATGGGGATAGCCGAAGAACACTTTTGAAACCCTTTTTTCTAAGAGTGTCTTGCCATAGAGATCCGGCATTGTTGGTGCTATAACAATCGATTGAAAATGCTAACTCTGAAAGCCCCCCCCCCCTTGTTATAGCGCCAACAATGCCGGATCTCTATGGCAAGACACATCACTCACCCAAGTTTTGTCAAAATCAGGCCAGTGCTGTCTGAGATATCGCGTGTGATGAACGTACAAACGTACTTACAGACGGAGACAGATCCACATTCCCCTTCCAATTTCATTGTTGGGACAACAATATATGAATAACATACAATCAATACAATAAAATACAATTGTATTTGTCACATGCTTCGTAAACAGGTGTAGACTAACAGTGAAATGCTTACTTACGGGTCCTTCTTCCAACAATGCAGAGTTCGATAAAGAAATAGTGACAAGGAATAAATATACAGTGAATAACAAATAACAATAAGGAGTAAAGATAACATGGCTATACAACGTGACCCTTGATGCTCCAACCTTAGAGAAGCTCTTGACTTTGGAAGCCTGCTCCTCCGTATCTGGATGTGTTTGGTGTTTGGTTTTGACTGTTTTGTGTTGTAAGCGTGTACATGAAGAGCATCGAAGGCTCTGAGACACACACCTCATCCAGTCACCTGCCTGAGCCTGTCCAAACATTGGCCAGTCAGCTTGAAAATTGGCCCCTTGGGGTGCTGTGGTGTGATCCAGCCCTCTGGTGGTGTGACTGTCTTCAAATGCAGGGCCTAGAAGTAGTTCCATTTTAGGTGGTCAGAAGTAGACTAAGGCCTGGATTCAATCCATATTGTTAAAGATCCGAGATTGAAATTTAAAGCCAATGTTTCCAGGTTCGAGGAGACCGCATTCACGGTAAATGCTGCATACGTCGGCTCAATCGGAAATTACCTTTACATTTAAATTGCTCTATAACGCAGATCTTCTACTACAGATTTAATCTAGCCCTTACCTTAGGAAACCCATACCTCTTCTGTGAGTCAGTTCTGTACTATTTAAACATTCTGCTTTTATGAGTTTACAGGAGCCATTTACTGGTGAGTTATTTGCCCAACCCAAACTGCCTGGGGAATGTACTCTTACTCAGGCAGTTTGGTAGAGCTGAGACAGTATGCAGCACTTAGGTAATGCTGTGGTGAGCACCACAACCATCCCCAGAGGCAATCCTAAAACAGACATTCTCTATCAGTCTTCAAAGCCTAGTTCACCCAACAAAGCCTCCCTCTCCCCTTCCATTATTCTCTCCAAACGTTAATCTGTATTATCCATTCAAACCATCATCACCTTCACAACATGTCCCCTCTAAAATACTCCCTCCAGTCTACCTCTGGTTTGAGCCCAAGGTCTGATGTTGAGGGATTACAAGGTGGCCTTTCTATTGACCGTGTTTAGTAGCCCTGGGTCCAAGGGTCATACTCTAGTAAGCACACATATTTGTAGTGGGGTTAAGCTCCCCTCTCATCTCCCTGCTGCTGCCCTGTGTAGCTCAGTTGGTAGAGCATGGCGCATGCAACGCCAGGGTTGTGGGTTTGATTCCCACGGGGGGCCAGTATTTTAAAAAAAAATTATGCACTCACTAACTGTAAGTCACTCTGGATAAGAGCGTCTGCTAAATGACTAAAATGTAAATGCTGCTGTGGTTCAGTGGCTGGTCAGGAGAACTCAGCTATAATAGCAGAGAGAGAGGAGAGGCTAGTGGAAGACATTGCTGTTTTCCATGACAGACTGACCAGGTGAATCCAGATGAAAGCTATGATCCATTACTGATGTGACTTGTTAAATCCACTTCAATCAGTGTAGATGAACGGGAGGAGACAGGTAAAAGAAGGCTTTTTAAGCATTGAGAAATGGATTGTGTATGTGTGCCATTCAGAGGGATATGGTTGTAGGTGCCAGGCACACCTGTCTTTGTCAAGAACTGCAATGCTGCTGGGTTTTTCACACTCAACAGTTTGAATCAAGAATGCTCCACCACCCAAGGGACATCCAGCCAACTTGACACAACTGTGGGAAGCAGTTGTGTCATCATTACATGTAGCGCAACAAGACCATTCATGGTCTGTAAAGTTCGGTTTTTATTGGGGATTTTCCATGTAAATAATTTTCCCTATTTTACAAATGTTTTTATTGAACTTTTCTTTTTTGAGGCAAAAATATGTTTGTTTTGAGTATCTGTTGTCAACTCCGTCAGTGGCTTGTCACTGATGGCTAACCCCCTTAAACACTTTTTTGGAGAGTTTGAAATTGGGATCCTTTGCTCTGGACAACAGCATTTCCAAGCATAGACCGGACATGGAAATTAATAATATTGAAAGTATTTTGAAAATTCTAAAAACAAATAATGCAACAAAATCCATCCAAGTTTCCTTGCCGGATTGTCCCGACTTTCAAGTATCCTTGAGCTAATTTCCTGCTATTCTACACATTTTGCCATGAGGCTGAGAGAACATTTAGCAGTTTCAAAGCTAATTTCATGTAATAAAAAATAAAAAAGAGATGTTCAAATGGCTTATGACATGTTCATATGCTATCTGGGGTGCCCGACCGCCGTGTGTGCTACACCAGCTGCCTTTTCTCTATCAGTTATCTGAGTGTGGAAAAAGAGAGACAGGTTTTATCTAAATGTTCTGGATAGGATGTGGTGTGTTACAGATGGAGTAGCATTATCAATTTGGGAGAGGGGAATGCCCAGTAGAGATTGTGTGTGACTGTGCAGCCATGACCACCCACAGACTTAAAAGGGGAATGATGGTGTCTGTCTGCAAGCAGAGTAGAAAAAGAAAACATGCCCCATGATTCCTTTAGATGCCTGTAGTTTCTTAGGACTCATTATGAAGTATTGGGAGAAGTTTTTTTTTAATCAGAGGGGAAATTCAATTTCATATTCATACCTTCACACTTGATGTATCCACAGTTTATATTCCTATTACTTCCATAGACTAACGATAACAGCTTGGAGTTAATTTGGTAGTCTGTCATTTATACAACCATATTCCTCCTTCGCATGCAACCTGCAGGCGTTGTTTGTACTGCTAGATGAAAGTAGGCTAGTATTTCTCACACCATTCCCTGATGTAAAGTTTATATTCCTTGTGTTTTAGCCCAAGGTAATTGACATAAGTGGAATTGTTACACAGATCCAAACATGTGAGCTATGACCAGAATTCGCATACATGAGAAATGAGTGTGGTGATTTCTGATTAGGTTTGGTATGGGAAGACTATGCATCGCATTTTTCTGTGAACCTTTGGCACCTGTCCGGGTGTGAGAACACGCAAAGCAAATTAGAACTGGTTACATACTGAGTAGGAATTTAATTTTGTGTTGTGTGTGTGTAAGTAAAAGAGGGAAAGAGGGAGAGGGGAGAGGGGGAGGTTTATAATGCCATAACATTACATTCCATCTAGTCAGCCAGAGTGCTGGCACTGGGGAGATTAATGTTCCTATATACATTGTTCTCCTCTCTGGAGAAGATAAAGCATGTGATAAGTATTGTGAGTGTCCGACACAAATCTGATGCACCTCCATATTTTACCAGCAGAGCGTGTTGATAGCTTGAGCCATGCTCCGATAAAATGATCAACCCTGCCCAAACAATTACCACTTATGAATGCTATAAATCCAATGCTATAAATCCATCTAAATACCATAGCTATAAACCATAGATTTTATTATCATTCACCCTCCAGGAAAATGGGTGCTATCTACTGTTGCTACGATGTTGCAACACAGATCTTGTTTAGATTGGAAACGTGCTACTTTCATACTGCAGGTAGGCTCCAGGACAGGGTTTCCCAAACTCAACTAAGCATCAAGCTTTGATAATTTGAATCAGCTGTGTAGTGTTAGGGCTAAAAACAAAACGTGCACCCCTTGGGGTCCCGAGGACCAAGTTTGGGAAATGCTGCTCTAAGAGGAGAGAAAACAGAGGAGAGGAATGTAACTACAGTATCAGCCCAGTAACCGATGCCAACTCTACAGGAAATAACTTTGTGGGAGGCCTTGGTCTGTCTCAGATGATGACTGCTAGCAATCTTTCTGTCATAGTTTCCCTAGGTCCATCTTGATTTGATGTGATTACATGCTGATAAAAACATGAAAGCTGTCATCTGGTGAGCATATACTAGACAAGTGGAAAAGTCCCTCTGGGAAACCAGCAATAAAAAATCATTGGAATCACCTTAAAAGGCTAATTGAACATGTCTTTTCTACCCCTGCTTTTAATAAAGCGCTCTCTTTCTCAGGGCATCCCCCAAGGACAACCACCATAATTCACCCTCCCATCGTGGCTAGAAAAATTGGCCAGGCAATCGCTGGCTGGATGGAAACTGTCATATGGGTGTTCCCTTTTTTTATGGAGTGTTCTGTTTCATCATTGTTTTCCCCTCCACTTGATGTGATCCATTAGGGCAGCAGGACTCTCCCTCCCAAAGCTCTGGTCTGCAGCATGAGCAGCTTACCAGTATTATGACACACTTGCTCCCTAAAATGTTTGTCACTTTCACCGCTTCTTTCTTTAGCTCATGCCACATTCATGATAGAAATGAGTGAAAGTAGACCCAGAATGTAAAGTGTGATTCTCTGAGTTAAAAGCTATTAGAGGTTGATGACGTTTTGAAATTGAAATGGATTGCATTTAGGCCTATTTGTCTGGAATGTATACATTGTGTTAAGTGATATATTGCCACCCTCTAGTGGACAAAGCGAAAAATGTGTTTCTCTGAAAACCTACAGCTCTCATAATGCATTTATTTATTGACAACATTTCTGCATTGAAGGCATGCATTTACAGAAGCTAGCTAGTAGCCCGTTTCAATTTATAAAAGCTTTACTAACATTTACTTTCTGTGTAACTAACATTTACTTTCTGTGTAACCTGTTGATATAAGTAGCTGCAATGGACTGTAAAGGTATTAAGGCGATATTGCTTGACTTGGACAACACGCTCATTGACACAGCGGGTGCCTAGCCCAATATTGAACTAAAGGAGCCTAACGTTACTCCTTAGTCCAAGGACCTTACAAAATCTGTTTAAATGGTCGAATTGGCTCTGGAAGCCAACACAGTCAAATACTCCATCTAAACATAAATCGATTCTCAATTGCGACACGGTTCTAGAAACATAAATGCCGCTACTTTCATATCACAACAGAATAATTTCACAAATGCAAAATACATGCTTACTGTCTGGGGTGAAAGTACGTTTAATTTCTTACTGGTACGGGACACCCAAACGCACGCACACATTTTTAAAAATAGTTTAGGTGTAGAATTACATATAGAATCCCTATTAATTTAATATGATCTCTGTGGGACTAGATCTAGTAAAGATTTGTCCTATCACTTTTAACATACAATACCTTTTAACATCAGCCTGGTCTCATAGACTAAACATAGCACAGCACATGTAAATCCAGGACACTCAAACATTTGGTATGGTTACATAAGACAGATGGTTACTTAAGGCTAGGATGGTTGGGTGGGCGTATAACGAACATATAGCAACAAAAAGGTTGGGAGTTCCAATCTCATCACGGCAACTTTAGCATTTTAGCAACTAACCCTAACTTTAACCCTTTTAGTTAACCCTTCCCTAAACCTAACCTTAAGTAACCCTAAACTTAACCCTTTCACCTAACTCCTAAATTAAACCTAACTTTAACCCTAACCCCTAGCCTAGTTAGCCAGCTAACGTTAGTATACGTTAATACATACCATACGAAACGTAACATATCATACTTAGTAGAGTTACTTGGATTTACGTAAAGTGTAATTTGAAATGCTCTGAGACCAGGTTGTTTAACATAGGTGGTGTGGATTTCAAATCAAATCAAATTTTATTTGCCACATGCGCCGAATACAACAGGTGTAGACATTACAGTGAAATGCTTACTTACAAGCCCTTAACCAACAATGCATTTTTTAAATAAAAAATAAAAAAAATAAAAAAATGTTCAGTAAAAAAATAAAAGCAAATAACTAAAGAGCAGCAGTAAAATAAAATAACAGTAGGGAGGCTATATAGAGGGGGGTACTGGTGCAGAGTCAATGTGCGGGGGCACCGGCTAGTCGAGGTAATTTAGGTAATATGTACATGTGGGTAGATTTAAAGTGACTATGTATAAATAATAAACAGAGTAGCAGCAGCATAAAAGAGGGGGTGGGGGTGGGGGGGGTAGTGCAAATAGTCCGGGTAGCCATGATTAGCTGTTCAGGAGTCTTATGGCTTGGGGGTAGAAGCTCTTGAGAAGCCTTTTGGACCTAGACTTGGCGCTCCGGTACCGCTTGCCGTGCGGTAGCAGAGAGAACAGTCTATGACTAGGGGGGCTGGAGTCTTTGACAATTTTGAGGGCCTTCCTCTGACACCGCCTGGTATAGAGGTCCTGGATGGCAGGAAGCTTGGCCCCAGTGATGTACTGGGCCGTACGCACTACCCTCTGTAGTGCCTTGCGGTCAGAGGCCGAGCAGTTGCCATACCAGGTGGTGATGCCCCCGTGTTGAGGATCAGCGTGGCAGATGTGTTGTTACCTACCCTTACCACCTGGGGGCGGCCCGTCAGGAAGTCCAGGATCCAGTTGCAGAGGGAGGTGTTTAGTCCCAGGATCCTTAGCTTAGTGATGAGCATTGAGGGCACTATGGTGTTGAACGCTGAGCTGTAGTCAATGAACAGCATTCTCACGTAGGTGTTCCTCTTGTCCAGGTGGGAAAGGGAAGTGTGGGTCTAGGGTTTCTGGAATAATGGTGTTGATGTGAGCCATGACCAGCCTTTCAAAGCACTTCATGGCTACAGACGTGAGTGCTACGGGTCAGTAGTCATTTAGGCAGGTTATCTTAGTGTCCTTGGGCACAGGGACGATGGTGGTCTGCTTGAAACATGTTGGTATTACAGACTCAGTCAGGGACATGTTGAAAATGTCAGTGAAGACACTTGCCAGTTGGTCAGCACATGCTCAGAGTACACGTCCTGGAAATCCGTCTGGCCCCACGGCCTTGTGAATGTTGACCTGCTTAAAAGTCTTACTCACATCGGCTACGGAGAGCGTGATCACATAGTCATCCGGAACAGCTGGTTCTCTCATGCATGCTTCAGTGTTGCTTGCCTCGAAGTGAGCATAGAAGTGATTTAGCTCGTCTGGTAGGCTTGTGTCACTGGGCAGCTTGCGGCTGTGCTTCCCTTTGTAGTCTGTAATAGTTTTCAAGCACTGCCACATCCGACGAGCGTCAGAGCCGGTGTAGTACGATTCAATCTTAGTCCGGTATTGACTCTTTGACTGTTTGATGGTTCGTCGGAGGGCAAAGCGGGATTTCTTATAAGCGTCCAGATTAGAGTCCCGCTCCTTGAAAGCGGCAGCTCTACCCTTTAGCTCAGAGCGGATGTTTCCTGTAATCCATGGCTTCTGGTTGGGGTATGTACGTACGGTCACTGTGGGGACGACGTCATCGATGCACTTATTGATGAAGCCAGTGACTGATGTGGTGTACTCCTCAATGCTATCTGAAGAATCCCGGAACATAATCCAGTCTGTGCTAGCAAAACAGTCCTTTAGCTTAGCATCTGCGTCATCTGATCACTTTTAGGGAAGCAAATTTTCACCTGAAACATGCACCTTTATAATAAAGCATTCCATGCATCCTCGCATTTGCAGACTTATGTAAGATAGCCTACTATTCATAATGTGATTAGATAGTCATAATTTAGGCTAATAAACTGGGTGGTTCGAGCCCTGAATGCTGACTGGCTGACAGCCATGGTATATCAGACCGTATACCATGGCTATGACAAAACATTATTTTTCTCTGCTCTAATTACGTTGGTAACTAGTTTATAATAGCAATAAGGCACCTCTGGGGTTTTTGGTATATGGCCAATATACCACGGCTAAGGGCTGTATCCAGGCACTCCGCGTTTCGTCGTGAAAAGTATATAGGTATTTTTCCATTACATTTTTACATTTTAGTCATTTAGCAGACGCTCTTATCCAGAGCGACTTACATGAGCAATTAGGGTTAAGTGCCTTGCTCAAGGGCACATCGACAGATGTTTCACCTAGTCGGCTCGGGGATTAGAACCAGCGACCTTTCGGCTGGCACAATGCTCTTAACCACTAAGCTACCTGCCGCATATATTATAAAATCATTTAACAATAAGCAGAATCATTATGGGTTTAAAAGAGGATTAGTGACTACGCCTGTCTATGATGTATGAAACGTATTTTGAAACATATGATGTATGAAACATATCATGAAACATATTCTGTAATCCAGATGCATGACTGGACAACCACATTGTGACTGCAGTAATCAATGTACTATATAATTATCATCATGTGTATGTATATTATTTTTAAAGGTACGGTCTTTATCATGCCAACAATAGTCAGGCAAGAGGACGGGAAAGCAAGCAGACATGGGCATAGACAGGAAAGAGGCTAGACAAAGAAACCATAGTGGCTCAAGGTCAAGGGAGGGTGGCTGTTTGGATAAAGAGGGGGTTCCGATATGATATGAAAAGATGAAGCTGTATAAAAAGAGAGCTCGAAGTCTGGGACTGGCAGTTGCTCTGCAGACCAGCTCGGCTTTATTGCTTGTGTAATAAAGTCTATCTTGATTCTACAAACCTCTGAAAGTGCTTTATTTTTTAATGAGGATAAGGACGATTTTCCACAACAAGAACAGCCCTTAGCCGTGGTATATTGGACATATACCACACCTCCTCGTACCTTATTGCTTAAATATAACTCAATCACTGTTTGCAAAAAATACTTAAATGCCGTGCGTAGTGGCATAGAGTAGGCCAATCAGATACATTTCATGCAATTCTGCCACACTTTATATGATTGGAGACATTAGCAGAATATTTTTTAAATTACAGGGTAGCTTACTCTGCTGACTGACAAACGGATAAATAACAACGACATTGCCTGATCCATAATAGGCCTACGAAAAGGGGAGACAAAAACAATATGACATCCATCTAACCTGGAGGAAGAAATCATTGTCCAAAAACAAATAAAAGTGGGACTGACCCAATGATAAAGACAGTGAATATGCACACTCACAAGGGATATGGTCGATGTTCTCCACTGGTGCCAAAAAGATAGCCTACTGTTCGCTCAATTAAGTTGAGGATTTTGATAACTAAAAGACAGATTGGAGTCTTTTCATTGTCATCTCTTTACAGCAATAGCCATTTGCTTTCCAGACTGTTTTTCCACGATTGTATTTTTGTTGCAATATGCCTGGCTGGGTCTCTCTCCTTTTCACTGAGTCGCAACTCAACAATCAATAGATCTATTTAGATTTGCCGCACGTGCTGCCCAAATTGTGGGCCCTTCCTTCTGTAGGCTATGCGATTTAAAACAATCCACAGCTTTAAAAAATAATAAAAATATGCTAATGATAATATGTGGCAAATACATGCTTTCTGGTGTAGTAGCCTGATTTGAATGATGTAATTTATTCCTGTATAGACAGGAGTAAGCTAATTACATTATATACTTTTGGCAATTTAATTCAATATACTTTAGGGAAACCTTAGCTTCCCCTAGCCTTATGGACGCGTCACCTATGCCTTTTAATGCAGCAAAAACACAACCAGTCATGATGTTGTCATCTTCTTCTTCTTTGGGATTGGGTTGGCGGATCACATCCAACTTTTAAAGGTGCATACACCGCCACCTACTGTACTGGATTGTGAGGCCAGTCACAGCCTACCTACATTAAATTATCTTCATTAGTCCTGGGCCCGGTTGCATAAAACATCTTACTAACTGTAAGTCGCTCTGGATAAGAGCGTCTGCTAAATTACTAAAATGTAAATGTAAGTGTTCCCCTTAACGTTTTACCTAAGGGAATTGTTAAAGGTGTTGCATAGAGCCCCTCAAACATTTCCTTAGGTTAGGGCATCATTTAAGGGTTTTATGGTAGTTTGAAGGCATGTACCGTGGTCCATCGTGGTCCTCTGTAGCTCAGCTGGTAGAGCACGGCGCTTGTAATGCCAGGATGGCGGGTTCGATCCCCGGGACCATCCATACGCAAAAATGTATGCACGCATGACTGTAAGTCGCTTTGGATAAAAGCGTCTGCTAAATGGCATATATTATTATGTAGGCAGAAAGTGTCTCGGTTTCCATGGAGACGACCTGATTCACTGACTGAAAGTCTCAAAGAGATTTTGGAAGATCGCAAAATAAATGTATCCGCCAATCATCTCCGCCTTGGCAAAATGTAAGTGTTCTCCTCGAACCACAAAGCAATTTGGAGCGTATACCACCCGGTTTCAAGTAAATTAGCTTATTTTTCATGTGGCTGCCATACAGTAACATTAAATAATGGTGTAGTAGTCTATCGTTTTGGGCATGTTGTGTTAATTGTGGCTCACATTTAACAGGTATGAGTAACCCCACTATTTATTTTGCATGGATGCAGGACCGGATGGCTTACTTTCACCCCTGCTTACTGTACACTGTTTTAACCGGTTTTAACACAGTTGCAGCCGACTGTGGCAACACATTTGTGGCGTCTGTCTTCCATGTATTTACACACAGGTGTTCGGAGAAACAGATAGTGCTAATGAGCTGTCTTCCCTCCGTTTTTGGTAAACAAGAAAGTAAGGGTAGCTGAAAATAGCTGTGTAG
Source organism: Coregonus lavaretus (assembly GCF_964263955.1). NCBI lineage: Eukaryota > Metazoa > Chordata > Actinopteri > Salmoniformes > Salmonidae > Coregonus > Coregonus lavaretus. The sequence goes on from NC_140023.1 coordinate 23,339,438, forward strand.
CGACGCTCCCCATCCAACCTGACAGAGCTTGAGAGGATCTGCAAAGAATGGGAGAAACTCCCCAAATACAGGTGTGCCAAGCTTGTAACGTCATACCCAAGAAGACTCAAGGCTGTAATCGCTGCCAAAGGTGCTTCAAGAAAGTACTGAGTAAAGGGTCTGAATACTTATGTAAATGTATATCCGTTGTATTTTTTTAATACATTTGAAAAATGTATAAAAACCTGTTTTTGCTTTGTTATTATAGGACAGTGTGTAGATTCATGAGAAGCAAAAAAAAACATTTTAATCCATTTTAGAATAAGGCTGTAATGTAACAAAATGTGGATGAAGTCAAGGGGTCTGAATACTTTCCGAATTCACTGTAGATGTTACTAGGGCTGTTGCGGTGACCGTATTACCGCCACACCAGCGGTCACGAGTCATGATGGCAGTCAAATTCCACGTGACCGTTTAGTCATGGTAATTAGGCTTCTCCAAGCTCTGATGCTGCTGATGGTCATTAGTAGCCTACCAAAGTTGCTAACTGCCTGGTACTCAGCACTATATTGTCCATCTAATCACTCTGACGTCAATGCAAATATAATCAAAAATCTAATCAAACACTTAATGAGAGCCCATGAGCTCATGTTGCGCAACATTTCTACAGGCTAAGCAATTGAGTGATGGCCTCTATTAAAAAGAGGAGGATCCCAACAGCTTTCTATAGGCTAGGCCTACTATCTTTATTTCTCAACTTTCCTAATATTAAGCACGTTGCTTATCTTTACAACAGGAGTCTAGCCTACCTAGCTGGTATGAAAATGAACCACTGGAAAAGTGTACTCCATTCTTTATTTAAGTGCATAGATTACATATTTTCTCCCCTGCCCCTGTTTCGAGACAGGTGCATGATAATGGTCCATTCTAAATCAAAACAAATTTCACACATTATTTAGTATATGTAATGACAAGATTAAATCAAGAATAGTCTGATGGGTGACAATATTAGCCTATTAACTTGTGGCTTGCGAAAATATTCAACCCCCTTGGCATTTTTCCTATTTTGTTGCCTTACAACCTGGATTTAAAATGGATTTGGGGGGGGGGGGGGGGGTTGTATAATTTCATTTACAAAACATGCCTACCACTTTGAAGATGCAAAATATTTTTTATTGTGAAACGAACAAGAAATAAGACAAAAAAACAGAACTTGAGCGTGCATAACTATTCACCCCCCCAAAGTCAATACTTTGTAGAGCCACCTTTTGCAGCAATTACAGCTGCAAGTCTCTCGGGGTATGTCTCTATATGCTTGGCACATCTAGCCACTGGGATTTTTGCCCATTCTTCAAGGCAAAACTGCTCCAGCTCCTTCAAGTTGGATGGGTTCCGCTGGTGTACAGCAATCTTTAAGTCATACCACAGATTCTCAATTGGATTGAGGTCTGGGCCATTCCAAGACATTTAAATGTTTCCCCTTAAACCACTCAAGTGTTGCTTTAGCAGTATGCTTAGGGACTGGGAGACTAGTCAGGATTGAGGGAAAGATGAACGGAGCAAAGTACAGAGAGAGATCCTTGATGAAAACCAGCTCCAGAGTGCTCAGGACCTCAGACTGGGGTGAAGGTTCACCTTCCAACAGGACAACAACCCTATGCACACAGCCAAGACAACGTAGGAGTGGCTTCGGGACAAGTCTCTGAATGTCCTTGAGTAGCCCAGCCAGAGCCCGGACTTGAACCCGATCGAACATCTCTGGAGAGACCTGGAAATTGCTATGCAGCAACGCTCCCCATCCAACCTGACAGAGCTTGAGAGGATCTGCAGAGAAAAATTTGAGAAACTCCCCAAATACAAGTGAGCCAAGCTTGTAGCGTCATACCCAAGAAGACTCGAGGCTGTAATCGCTGATTCAACAAAGTACTGAGTGAAGGGTCTGAATACTTATGTAAATGTGATACATTTGCTAAAAAAATTATAACCTGTTTTTGCTTTGTTATTATGGGGTAATTGTTTGTATATTGAGGGGTAAAAAACGATTTAATCAATTTTAGAATAAGGCTTTAACGTAACAAAATGTGGAAATAGTCAACGGGTCTGAATACTTTCCGAATGTACTGTAAATGAAGATTTTTTCCAAAGGCCTGCATTAATGACATGGGTTTTTTGTAAAGGTGATTGTGAAAATCAAATCAACTGCTTTTCTTTCATCTTCAATGTGGGTAAAAGGGTGTAATAATTTTGTTGTTTCCTTACCAAATGATGTGGCCCATTGCATTGTTCATTGTCTACTCTTAATGCAGTCAAATGTATAATAGATGTATTTTATCTGTTGGGGGAGGTAGTTAGCAGTGGAGGCTGGTTGGAATCAATGGAATGGTGCTAAACCCATCAAACACATGGAAACAATGCTCCGTTCCATCGATTCCATTTCAGCCATTACAATGAGCCCGTCCTCCTACAGCTCCTCCCACCAGCCTCTTCTGGTAGGCATAAAATACTGGAATTAAGAAGCTAAAGCCCTGTGTACAGCATTGTCTCCTTCAAGGTGCTGGTTATGACAGGAACAACTGGAATGTGTATTGATTGACATTCCCCGAAGAGTCAAGTCTAGTTTGTAAATGACAAAACTCATTTTATTACCTTGTAGTCACATGAATCAACTTTGTCTCATGCTCAGTGTACACTATCACAGTGTATTTTCTTAAGAGGATTTCACTCTAAATATACTGATTTACAAAACAAATGTTGTATGTTCGACACAGTTACTGTACAATATCTTTGTAACTTCTGAAATTTTTTTGAAAATTCTATCTATACTTGACTCAAGTCTCAATTTAGCCATAATTAATGATAGGTAGAGACCATTCTGGACAACAAGAGGTGAAACTGCTCAGGCACATGGCCTTTCTGATGGTCAGTATGGTTTTGGAGTTCAGGTAATTGTGTAAACTACTGTAAATTCTTGCAATCATATTTTTTTTTTACTTTTACATGTGACAAACACAGATTAAGCCCTTAATACAATATAACAAAAAAAGGCCTAATATGCGACCACTCCCAGTCACACACGGGAGAAGACAAACTTCCTGTGCACAATATAGCACTGTCTGTGGCTGGTGGGTAGACTGAACAAACTTCATTGAATTCACTTCACGTCCAATTTGATTTTGATGTTCATCGCCGCCAGCTCTGCAACAAAGTAGCGGAAGACGTACGGCACAGACACCGTAACGATGGAGTCACTCTTGCCGCACAGGAGGCAGACAGTCTTGCGGTGGCGTGTGGCCGACCAGTAGGGTGGTGGTTTCTCCAGTAGAGGGGACAGTAGGCTACCACAGTCCACACAGACCTGTGCCACTGAGCGGTCAGAGCAGTTGAAGAGGCGGTCGTGGAGCAGGAAGGAGGTCCCGTGGGCCAGCAGGGCATCGCGCTCCATCTCCCCGAAGCGGATGCCCCCCTGGATGTTCCTCCCGCCCACCGGCTGGTTGGTCACCCTGTCCCGCGCTCCAGTGGTCCTCACCTGGAACTTGTCGGAGACCATGTGACGTAGCCTCTGGTAGTACACCACGCCGATGAAGATGTCCGCCTCCAGCTCCAGGCCGCTGAGGCCGCTGTAGAGGCGCTCGGTGCCGTAGTGATTGTAGCCAGCGGCGCGCAGCATGTCGCCAAAATGCTCTAGCGCCGAGCTCTCCTCGGAGAAGGTGAAGGGAGTGGCGTCGTGGCACAGGCCGTGGAGGGCGCCCGACTTGCCGGCCATGCTCTCGATGAGCATGCCGATGGTCATGCGGGAGGGGAAGCCATGGGGGTTGAACAGGATGTCGGGGGTCATGCCACTCTCTGTGAAGGGCATGTCCTCGGCAGGCCACAGGCGGCTTAGGATGCCCTTCTGCCCGTGGCGGCTGGCAAACTTGTCCCCGATGGTGGGGTTACGGGGCACTCGCACCGTGATGCAGATGCGCTTGAAGCGGCCCGAGCCAGCGTCGTTGCTGCACACCTTGATGTTGTCTACCACGCAGCTTTCTTGACTCCTACGAAAGCGAGGGGAAAAACAGCAGGTTATGAAATTGCATTAGCACTGCATTAGCAGCTGCATCTGGCCAACTCATCATCATAGAGTAGAGAAATAGTCAACACTATGTTATGACAATGGAAAGAACATATTAGGCCAACCTGGATAACTCACTTGTAAAAGTTGACAAAGCTCTGCCCGGTGTTGAGGTTGATGTAGCTGTAGAAGGGGTCTCCGTACTGTAGTACGGCTCCGATGGGGGGCAACCCATCACTGTCCAGTTTGTCCATTACCTTGGGGTCACCGGGTTTGACCCCAAACACCAGGCAGTCCTCGCCCTTCATCTTCTCTGCCAGGTCCACCAGCTCAGTCTTGTAAACACAGCCGTGACCAAAGCCCCTCTCCCACGACGACTTGTTCAGGATCTAGGCAAACACAGAATTAAATAGAACACTTATACATGTCTTCTACGCACACCTGGTACAGTGAAATCAGCCAATGGGTAAATAAAACGTGAATTTTGTCTCACCATGGCGTCCTCCATGTCGTAGCCAGTGTAGGAGATCACAGCGACAATGGCGTTGGTGCCGATGGGGTAGTTGTCCATGTTGTAGTGGTCGTACATGACAGGCCTGACCAGAGGGCTCTGGGGGGTCTGGAGGCGGTACAGCTTGTTGTCCGAGCGCTCCTGGAACGAGTGGAGGGGGAAGCCCATGGTCTGTTTACCTGTGGAGGAGAAGATGAGGGTTACACCAACAATGTCTATGGAATCATTTAAAAAGTCAGGCATTCTAGAAGAACAAAGCACATTTTTCACATGTAGTGTTCTCTGTATAGAAATGAGCTAAAACACTCACTTACAAATAAGGTATCTAAAAGGTCAATTAACTCAGAAAACACCAGAGATGCCTGCTTCTGAACACTAGGGGGCACCCTTACCCATCTGACACTGGTACATGTTCCTGGGACTCTGGTTGTGGTCAGAGTAAGGGATGAAGTTAGCCACCACGCTCAGCATGCTGTGGGGGAAGAGCTCCTGGTGGGTGGTCACACCCGGCTCGATCTCATCCTCACTGATGCCCACGTTGATGTAGAGCTGTCAAACAGGAGACAGACAGACTAGCTTTATTCACAAATGTTTCATGTTCTCAAAACAGACTAAGGTAACGTCTCTAACTGTCCACACAAGAAGAAAACGTCACAGCATACTGTAGATTTGGGTGCATAAATGGGATTATAAACTGGGTAGTTCGAGTCCTGAATGCTGATTGGCTGAAAGCCGAGGTACATCAGACCGTATTCCACGGGTATGACAAAACATTTATTTTCACTGCTCTAATTACGTTGGTAACCAGTTTATAATAGCAATAAGGCACCTCTGGGGTTTGTGGTATATTGCCAATATACCACAGCTAATGGCTGTATCCAGGCACTCCGCATTGCGTCGTGCTTAAGAACAGCCCTTAGCCGTGGTATATTGGCCATATACCACACCCCCTCAGGCCTTATTGCTTAACTATTTTACGTTTAAAGTTTAGTCGGAAGGAGCGGCCACACCATCCCACAGGCCTCTCTAAGGAATTAGGACTAAAACACATACAGTCCCCTTCAGAAAGTATTCACAACCCTTTACTTTTACCACATTTTGTTGTGTTACAGCCTTAATTTAAAATAGATTACATTTAGATGTGTCACTGGCCTCCAGAAATTTTTACAAATTCATTAAAAATGAAAAGCTGAAATATCTTGAGTCAATAAGAATTCAACCCCTTTCTTATGGCAAGCCTAAATAAGTTCAGGAGTAGAAATCTGCTTAACAAGTCACATAAGTTGCATGGACTCATTGTGTGCAATAGTGTTTAACATAATTTTTTAATGACTACCTCATCTCTGTACCCCACACATACAGATATTTGTAAGGTCCCTCAATCGAGCAGTGAATTTCAAAGAAAGATTCAACCACAAAGACCAGGAAGGTTTTGCAATTCCTCGCAAAGGGCACCCATTGGTAGATATATACAGTGCCTTCGGAAAGTATTCAGACCTTCACCTTTTCCACATTTTGTTACGTTACAGCCTTATTCTAAAATTGGTCAAAAAATTAAAAAAATCCTCAGCAAACCCCATAATGACAAAGCGAAAACAGTTCAGAAATTTTACCACAATTATAAAATAACAAAAACAAATACCTTATTTACATACACTACCGTTCAAAAGTTTGGGGTCACTTAGAAATGTCCTTTATTTAGAAAGAAACGCATTTTTTTTAACCATTAAAATAACATCAAATTGATCAGAAATACAGTGTAGATATTGTTCATGTTGTAAATTATCTACATAGACGTACAGAAGCCCAATATCAGCAACCATCAGTCCTGTGTTTCAATGGCACGTTGTGTTTGCTAATCGAAGTTTATCATTTTAAAAGGCTAATTGATCATTAAATGTAGGAACTGGGTTCTACAGTTTGAACCCTTGCTGTCTCTGGCTCCACACCCACCCTGCCATCTAGATGTGTGAAAGTTAGTGTATAAGCTAATGATCCATCATGTATGACATTCCTGGGAGTGTGTAAACTTACATTTTGTATTACCATATCATTTTTGTATGTTCTCTATAATTATGTACTTCAAAATGTATCAATTGACCAATTTGGCACATTTAGGGAAAACTTGATGCAAGATAGTCCAGTATTTGGGCTCCAGAGTGGTGCAGTGGTCTAAGGCACTGCATCTCAGTGCTTGAGGCACCACTACAGACCCCCTGGTTCGATTCCAGGCTGCATCACAACCGGCCGTGATTGGGAGTCCCATAGGGCGGCGCACAATTGGCCCAGCGTCGTCCGGGTTTGGCCGGTGTAGGCCGTCATTGTAAATAAGAATTTGTTCTTAACTGACCTGCCTAGTTAAATAAAGGTTAAAAAAACAAAAAAAAACAAGGGTCTGATCCTTAAGAGGTTAATGGCTGTAATAGGAGAAAACTGAGGATGGATCAACAACATTGTAGTTACTCCACAATACTAACCTAATTGACAGAGTGAAAAGAAGGAAGCCTGTACAAAATAAACATATTCCAAAACCTTGCATCCTGTTTACAATAAGGCACTTAAGTAAAATGCAAAACATTTGGCTAGGAAATTCCCTTCATGTCTTGAATACAAATCATTATGTTTGGGGGCAAATCCAACACATCACTAAGTACCACTCTTCATATTTTCAAGCATGGTGGTGGTATGTTATGGGTATGCTTGTCATCGGCAAGGACTAGGGAGCTTAGAATAAAAATAAACGGAATAGAGATAAGCACAGGCAAAATCCTAGAGGAAAACCTGGTTCAGTCTGCTTTCCATCAGACACTGGGAGACAAATTCACCTTTCAGCAGGACAATAACCCAAAACACAAGGCCAAATATACACTGGAGTTGCTTACCAAGACAACATTGAATGTCCCTGAGTGACCTAGTTGAAAATCTATGGCAAGACTTGAAAATGTCTGTCTAAAAATGATCAACAACCAACTTAACAGAGATTGAAGAATTTAAAAAAGAACAAATGTGCAAATATTGTACAATTCAGGCGGGCAAAGCTCTAAGAGACTTACCCAGAAAGCCGAGTCAATACATGTTAGGTGATTCTAACATGTATTGACTCAGGGGTGCTCAGCTGGTAGAGCACGGCGCTTGTAACGCCAAGGTAGTGGGTTCGAACCCCGGGACCACCCATACACAAAAATGTATGCACGCATGACTGTAAGTCGCTTTGGATAAAAGCGTCTGCTAAATGGCATATTATTATTATTATATATTATAAATGTGATATTTCTGTATTTCATTTTCAATACATTTGCAAAAAATTCTACACACATATTTTCACTGTCATTGCGGGGTATTATGTGTAGATGTGAGAAAAAAAGATTTCATTACAACAAAATGTGTAATAAGTCAAGGGGTATAAATACTTGCTGAAGGCACTGTCGGCCTAACCATCTATAAGTAACTAGGTACTGACATGACACTACAAAACAAACTCAAGAAACAACTGCCAACAATCACTGTAATGACTGTCCTAGAGTTGACATAACCAAGAATCACTGACAACACCCTCAGCTTTAAAATTAGTTTGATCTAGCATCCTTCCTTGTCCTAGAGGCTACGATTAGTAACTAGGGGGTTTACTAAGGATGTCCAAGAATTGAGAGATTTTAAGCAGCATGTGACTGTAGTACCTGTTCAAAGGTGCCGATCAGTTCTTGCTGGCCCAGGGCCAGGTTACGGACGGGCCGCACCATGCGGCAGGGGGTGGTGAAGAGGTACAGGCCTGGGTACATGCTGGCCTTGCTGGTCTGGGGAACCAGAACTATCTCAGTCCAGGGAGGGATCTTCTTCTCCTTCAACACCTGCAAGAGGGTGGCATGAACAAGAATGAGTAAGAGGCATTAAAACATAACTAGCTGCCACTATTCATGTGTGATGAATTATCTATTACATAAGTGAGTGATGATCAAACCCATGTTATAATTGCAGATGGTTGGGAGATGCCCTGCCTTACCTTGAACCTGCGGAGGGAGTCTGCGAGGATGGGGGCCAGCTCAGTCTCTACCCAGCCCACCATGGCACCATCCAGGAGCACAGGATAGCAGTCAGAGTAGGCCCTGCCAGGAGAACCATCCACAGGAGTCACACCTTGAGGAGAACGATGGGACGACAATCACATATAAACGACTGAGCATTTTCACACGTCGACATCCAGTATGTACGAATAAACCAATAATAATAGCTATAGGAACCAATAGGTTCCAGCTGCATGCTAATCACAGTGAGTGACACAACCTTGGATATCCTGTCACGTTGAATCTCAGGCCTTTGTGTTTTACTTTGGACACATGTCCAGTGTTTGTCATGTATGACCACTATAACATGGACAACTACCCCATCGGAACCAACAGCATTGTCTCTGTGATCTCATACACGGGCTACGACATGGAGGACGCCATATTGAGGTAGCTAGCTATACATGCACAGGTTTGTCGACACTCACCGAGGGAGCAGAGCAGGGCAGGGAGGGTGGTGGTGGGCAGGGCCAGGGCTACGATTTCACAGTGGGCCGTCATGTGGTTCATGAGGCCGCAGGGGTCTCCGTCAGGGGTGTGCACGGGACACAGGAAGCCCCAGGACTCGGGCAGCAGACGACGTACGGAGGTGGTCCTCATCTTGGCAAAGGCTGCCCCTCTGTGCACGCAGCGGAAGTGGGACAGGTAGCGGATGAAGTTGAGCTTGTCGGCCACCACACTCAGTCCTGTGTTCTGGAGCATGCCCAGACCTGACGACAGAGGAAAAAGAACAGAATCGGTCACAATGCAGCAGCTTGGGACCAGCAAGTGTTTCTAGGTAACTAACATGTCATGAACTGTATATCTGCATAACCCAAGTAAAACACTGGGAGAAAAATAGAACAGTGGTTATGTTGTAATGACAAATAATTAGTATGTTTCGTATCACAGCATACCGGTCTTTGAGGTGAGATTCCCAGTGGCCAGCAGATACTCAAAGGGCTGGGTAACATCAGAACCCAGGTTGAACATCTTCACCAGATTCTCAGAGCTCGCCCCACCAGTCAGCCTATGGGCCCTCTTGTCCATCGACAGTTTCACAGACACCATCCAGGCAGCCATCTTCTCCTATTATCACATTGCAAATGGTTAAACACATCTTACAGAGTTATTATATGACCTAGAGGAGAACACGGCCTTACAGTCTAGGTTTAACTCCTAGCATTCTGGCCTGACATTTTTGTGGTGTTTTTACATTACACATGCCAAACATGACAACTTCTGTTCACCACAATGTTGTAGTATCTTCACAAGAAATCGTTTTTTGGATTTACCAATATGTCTGATCCAGAACTGTTCATCATTTGTCAATAGTCCAGTGCAGAGCTGTCCTGATGTCTAGAACTGACCTTGAGAAACATTAGGTAGAGCTGTCCTGGTGTGAGCACCTCCTGACACATCAGACTGTCCGGGTTCTCCTCCATGCACTCCTGCTTGGCAAACGTGAATAGCTTCCGCGTCATCAGACACAGCAGGTAGAACTTCTCCACATCCGACTTCAGGTGGATACAGACGCACTGGCTAAACAGAGTGAACGCAACACATTCCATAAAGAGTGTGCGTGTGTGGGTAGAGCATGGTTCTTGCAACGTCAGGATAGTGGGTTAGAGTCCAAGGACCACCCACACATGTCAAAGAAATTATCCACTCATGACTAAGTCACTTTGGATAAAAGTGTTTGCTATAGACATACACTATATGGCCAAAAGTATGTGGCCACCCCTTCAAATTAGAGGATTTGGCTATTTCAGCCACACTCGTTGCAGACAGGTGTATAAAATCGAGCACACCGCCATGCAATCTCCATAGACAAACATTGGCGTAGAATGGCAAGTGCTGAAGAGCTCAGTGACTTTCAACGTGGCACCGTCATAGGATGCCACCTTCCCAACAATTCAGCTCATCAAATATCTTTTAAAATGTGTACAATTTAATTAAAAATGAAAGGCTGAAATGTCTTGAGTCAATAAGTATTCAACCCCTTTGTTATGGCAAGCTTAAATAAGTTCAGGAGTAAACATTTGCTTAATAAGTCACATAATAAGTTGCATGGACTGCATGATTTTTTGAATGACTACCTCATCTTTGTACCCCACACATACAATTATCTGTAAGGTCCCTCAGTCGAGCAGTGAATTTCAAACACCGATTCAACCACAAAGACCAGGGAGGTTTTCTAATGCCTCGCAAAGAAGGGCACCTATTGGTAGATGGGTAAAAATAAAAAAAGCAGACATTGAATATCCCTTTGAGCATGGTGAAGTTATTAATAACACACACAAACACTTACTCTAGCAGGTAGTTGGCACACTGTGCATCGGTGTGCCACTCTGGCAGGTTCATCTTGACCCGGAAGCGCTCGCCCAGGTAGTTGAGCACCTTGCCGCGGGTGATGCAGCCCTCCTCCATGACGAGTCGCAGCATCTCAGACACACAGCTCTTGTAGAAGGAGTTCTCCTCACGACCTTTGATCAGCTCCTGGTAGATCTGGAAGTCTGTGAAGTCCACTAAAGCCTGACCAAAACACAGGCAATGTGGTTAAAATGTGAAATATACCCTTCATTTCATACAGTATAGGCTATATGTCCCAATTCTCATAACATTTTTGTGTGTCGCATGCATAAATACCTAGTGGACACAGACTAATGTTAATGTGACATGCATGTTCCTGTTCCAAATATCACTGCTCCATCTCACCTTTAGCGCAAAGCCCAGGGGGAGGAAGAAGAGCTCTTTCTGGTAGATGAAGTTGAGCATCACAGTCCCGTTGTCCAGGTAATGCAGGTTCATATTGATAGCTGTGTGCTCCTCCTTCACACAGCGCATTGAGATACCTGGGGAGACAGACAAAGAAGAGCTTTATCTTTTGTCTGCATCTGGGTCAAGGCGATAGGACTGTGATAATCAATGTTAGGCTACTTAAAGCAGGCTGTGTTGTCTCAACTGCTCCAACAATGCAATGTTCGGCTCGTACATGAACTGCCTTGCTTACCATACTGAGTGTATCCCTGGCCTCTGTTCTTCCACTTGGGTCTTGACATAGCGATAGGATAGTTTCTCCTTGGCATGATCAGCATGCGAATAACCTTCTCGTTCCCATTCACAATAAAATAACCACCCATTTCCTGTTTGAATGAGGATGGAGAGAAAAAGAGATTGAAATCTACAGAATGTAGATGCATGCAAACTGTAAAATGTAAGCGTGAAAGCATAAAAATGTGCCTTTATTTTTGCTTCGAAAGCACAAATGATCAGAATGACTGGTTCCCACAGATCAGGGTTTCCGTTATGAAAATGTGGCGCAGGACATTTGACCGGCAGCATTTTAATTGACTGGACATTTTAGAAATGTACCGGACCCATATGCATTGGGTACCTAACCTGATTAGGGCATCCAGCCACAGTGCTCTGAATGACAGAAATCACATTTAGATTATGGTAATTAATCTTAACAGAACATGTGTCCTTACCGCACACTTTGAAGATGTCAGAATAACTGTCCAGATGTACTTTTCCTCAGCCAACAAGATGAGTAACGAACAGCAAAGTCATTAGCCTTTGCATAGGCGGAGCTTGAGCTTAAAGTTTGGGGAATCAAATCTTCACCATAAAAAAATTCACCTTTTAATAGAGCATTCCATGCATCATCGCATTTGCAGGCCTACTAGTCGTAATGTGATGAGTACGTTCAATAGTCATAATTTAGGCTAATAATATAACTCAAACAGTTCAATGCATGGCTGAGCGCATATTGTAGAGGCCTGGCCTATAGGCTATATAAGATACCTTTCTTCTTTCATTGCACGGAAAAAACAGTGGCACTGACCCAACAATGATAGAGTGAATATGCTCAGTGCATTGAGCACTCACCAGGGACATGGATGATTCTCTCCGCTGGTGCCAATGAGATAGGCCTACCGTTGTTAGCTCAATTAAGTTGAGAATATTGATAACTAAAAGACAGATTAGTCTTTTCATTGTCTTCTCTTTACAGCAATATCCATTTGCTTTGCAAACTATGTTTTCCGGCGATTATAATTTTGACGGCCAGCAACTCAACAACCATCTTTTTGGTATTTGTAGCGCGCGCTGTCAAAATTGCATGCGCTGCCTTTCCTTCCGACTGTAGGCAATGCGATTTAAAAATAATTATTTTTTAAAGCTAGGGGACGCTAACAATCCTCTGTGGCCAAATCATGCTTTAGTAGTCTATTTTGAATGACTGTATTAAGTAGGCTATTTAATTTTGCCAATGTACTTAGGGAAAGCTTCCCGTAGCCTCTAGGAAGTGCCACCTATGAGCCTACGTCAATCTACTATCCCCATAGTAGAAAAGTTGACCTATTCTATTGGTCAGCTTGTCGAGAAAGAAATAGCACAAACAGACTCTGGGACAGTCGTGGGACGATATATGCCAAATTCACACAACCAGTATGCCTAGGCTACATAAAAAACCCTGTTAAAGAGCAATAAATCTGGTCAGAACGTTTTGTTTAAAATGTTGATAATCTATTATTTCTTAACATTAGCGCAGCAATGCATTTGGCTACCGGACAATGAAAGATAGTTGAAAACCAATAGAACATGAGAAAATTAGGCTACTGGTTTCAATGGCATATGGAAGTCTTTATAAAAGAATTGCCTTCACGGATTTGGTCGGATTTTGCGTAGGCTACTTTGAAGCAAGGTAAAACATCCCTCATAATATGTAGTAAAACATTCACGTTTCAAACAATTAAGTAGCTATAGGTTTTCAAAATGCATACTGCCTCCAGCTCATTGCAAAGTGGTGTGACGCGCTGATGAAGCCTGCCTTCCTTTGACTATCCATTTGAATGGCGAATGGAAAGGCCGCTTCAATTACCAGTTGAGAAATACAAATATTAGCTATTTTTAATCGTGGCCCAAAAACTATTCAACACACGATTGCATTTAGAATTGTTGCACAATGATTGGGCTTATAAAAGCACTGTCTGACAGATTTTCTGTTCAAAGGCTCTGTTTCTGTATGCTGTGCCCATGCAATAAATAAGATAAATAACGAATATACACACGTGGCAAATTTAATTCCACGGAAATATGCAAATTATTACCGGCTAACGGAAACCCTGCCACATACAGTGAGGGAAAAAAGTATTTGATCCCCTGCTGATTTTGTACGTTTGCCCACTGACAAACAAATGATCACTCTATAATTTTAATGGTAGGTTTATTTGAACAGTGAGAGACAGAATAACAACAACAAAATCCAGAAAAACACATGTCAGAAATGTTATAAATTGATTTGCATTTTAATGAGGGAAATAAGTATTTGACCCCCTCTCAATCAGAAAGATTTCTGGCTCCCAGGTGTCTTTTATACAGGTAACGTGCTGAGATTAGGAGCACACTGTTAAAGGGAGTGCTCCTAATCTCAGCTTGTTACCTGTATAAAAGACACCTGTCCACAGAGCAATCAGTCAATCAGATTCCAAACTCTCCACCATGGCCAAGACCAAAGAGCTCTCCAAGGATGTCAGGGACAAGAATGTAGACCTACACAAGGCTGGAATGGGCTACAAGACCATCGCCAAGCAGCTTGGTTAGAAGGTGACAACAGTTGGTGCGATTATTTGCAAATGGAAGAAACACAAAATAACTGTCAATCTCCCTCAGCCTGGGGCTCCATGCAAGATCTCACCTCGTGGAGTTGCAATGATCATGAGAACGGTGAGGAATCAGCCCAGAACTACACGGGAGGATCTTGTTAATGATCTCAAGGCAGCTGGGACCATAGTCACCAAGAAAACAATTGGTAACACACTACGCCGTGAAGGACTGAAATCCTGCAGCGCCCGCAAGGTCCCCCTGCTCAAGAAAGCACATATACAGGACCGTCTGAAGTTTGCCAATGAACATCTGAATGATTCAGAGGAGAACAGGGTGAAAGTGTTGTGTTCAGATGAGACCAAAATTGAGCTCTTTGGCGTCAACTCAACTCGCCGTGTTTGGAGGAGGAGGAATGCTGCCTATGACCCCAAGAACACCATCCCCACCGTCAAACATGAAGGTGGAAACATTATGCTTTGGGGGTGTTTTTCTGCTAAGGGGACAGGACAACTTCACCGCATCAAAGGGACGATGGACGGGGCCATGTACCGTCAAATCTTGGGTGAGAACCTCCTTCACTCAGCCAGGGCATTGAAAATGGGTCGTGGATGGGTATTCCAGCATGACAATGACCCAAAACACATAGCCAAGGCAACAAAGGGGTGGCTCAAGAAGAAGCACATTAAGGTCCTGGAGTGGCCTAGCCAGTCTCCAGACCTTAATCCCATAGAAAATCTGTGGAGGGAGCTCCAATGACTTGGAGAAGATTTTCAAAGAGGAGTGGGACAAAATCCCTCCTGAGATGTGTGCAAACCTGGTGGCCAACTACAAGAAACATCTGACCTCTGTAATTGCCAAAGTACTAAATCATGTTTTGCAGAGGGGTCAAATACTTATTTCCCTCATTAAAATGCAAATCAATTTATAACATTTTTGACGTGCGTTTTTCTGGATTTTATGTTGTCTCTCACTGTTCAAATAAACCTACCATTAAAATTATAGACTGATCATGTCTTTGTCAGTGGGCAAACGTACAAAATCAGCAGGGGATCAAATACTTTTTTCCCCTCACTGTATGTGCTGTGGGTAGGAAGCGTGCCATTCTCCTACCTCAGACTCCTCGTGGTGCTCAATGAGCTCTTTGGGAGGGAGCCCATGCAGGTTACACAACCTAGACTTCACCATGATGGGCACTTGGCCCAGAGACTGCTTGATGATGCCTTTGGGAATCCCATTCACGGACCAGCTGACATCTGCCTGTGAAGAATCACAGCACCAAACTTAAATTCATCACAATGGACAAGTTTTGTGATAGATTGTAGAAAGACCTTGTCTTGACCGTCATATACAGTACAATCCATATGGTACGGATGTTGGGTTTGCAGGCAAGCTTACCACAAGCTTTCCCCGGTAGGTACAGCGTCTCCCTCTGCACTCTGCTGGGAACACCCTCAGGTCCCGGCAGATGCTCCCTTTGCCCACCACTGGTCTATAGATGGTGGCCTCCACAAATGCCAGGCTGATCCGGTCATTTCTAAACATAAACTCAAAGGGAGGGATGGCCTGAAAAGGAGAAATGGAACAAACATTTTCACATGAACTCTCCAACCCCATGGTTTTGCATGACAGACACCAACTACAACCAGGTTGCGGCATAGTAACAGATTGTTACATCAGATAATGTGAGTTAACCAAATAGTTTTGGTATCCATTACTGTGAGTTACAGGTTAAGTACTGTTTTGTGTAGCACAGAATTTTCAACCAACCTTAACTTGTCAATTTCAAATCTCTCATTGATTGAGACAGGGGGTCCACCCCAAAGTGCCACATGTCATGATGACACATCTATGTTGATCAATGACAGAATATTTGAAATAGACAAGATGGCGGTTTACACGTTGTTGGATTACTTCATGGAGCAAAATATTGATTTCTTTCAATAACTAAGCATTTTTAAAATTCAAAACGCACCACCTGCAAATGGACACAGACATTTTAAAAGATACTATCTTTGTTCTCGATTTGGCCAAACATGTATCTCCAAGTTAAGGTTGGTTGAAAAGTCGCTGTGCTACACCAAACAGTGCCTAAATTGTAACTCCCTGTAATGGAAACCAAAAATCTTTGGCTAAATCACATTATCTGATGTAACAATCTGTAGCTAGTTGCTGCAGCTGTGGTGTATTGGGGAGAATGAATAATATGGTGTAATTGCAGAACGCAATTCAGGGGCGTTTCTTGATGTGGGTGTTCCCTGATATCAGGAAATGCCCATTGAGACCTGCCATTGGTCAGTTCAGGTGTTATGAGACTAGTGGTTTCTCGACACAGATGATTGTTAACGTGGCAGGTTAGGATAATTAGGTTAAGGTTAGGAAAATAGTTAGTGTTAGGCTTAACTACCCGACACGAAAGAAACGTCCACGGACAAATGGCGAGCGTCAATGGGTGTAACTTGATATCAAGAAACGCCTATATCAGAACACGCCCCTCCTTGCCTTCTGCAATTACAACCTTCTCAGAATGAAAGACCCTTGAATTGAAGAAAGAAAAAATAAAATAATTATAAGACAAGTTATCAAATCAAGTGAGCTAAGTTAGCTAACGTCACTTTCTGGCAAATACATCGGTGACTTCCTCGGACAAAATCAAAATCTTGTTTTCTAACTGATGTTTAAGGACACTTATAAGTAGGTCTAACTATTGTAACAACAAATATACAAATCGTTGTTGTAACGTTACTAGCTAGTCGCTAGCTACTTCAGTCATTTTAGCAACATTGTGGCTTGTGGGGCACGGCTGACACAGCACTGACTGTCCCACGTGAAAGTTCCCCTACCTGCACAGCACGACACAGTCCATCTGAAACTGCTTGGTCAAACGACTCGATATGAGCCTTCGTTAGGTCCTGAACAGCGGCATGTTGTTTTTCCTTCGGTATGCCATAGCCTGCTTCTGTTAAATGTTTAAGGCTTGGACTTGTCGGTAAATTACTCCACTTAGCCGCAAAATCCATGCTTATTCTTGTTTACCACATGCGCGTTAGCCACACAGGAAGTACAATCGTCGTAATAGGAAGTGAGTGAAAGGTCAATTCATTTAAAGGGGCAGCATCCAATTTTCAGACCTATGCGAGTGAGCTATCAAACAAAATCAAAACCGTATTTTTGAAAATGATTGTATTAGTTTGGTTGACTATTCATAGAAGTGAGAAATGTGTTGAGAGAAATGGAATTACCAAACAGCATCTAAAGTGTAATGCTATGTCTAAATTATTTTCAGCATTAAATATAATTTCCACTGTAACCAAATAGCTAGAGGTCTATAGATATCAGATCTCATTTTCTCTATGTATTGATTGTGGCCGTGTTTGAGAGCATAAAAACCGTGATGTATGGGTAAATTGTGACTGATTGACCGACTGATAACAGACGTGTTTCTTTGCCCAGCCATTGCTGACGCCTGCCAGATCTTACAAAGCCTGGATAGGTATTTTACGTACAAGCCAACCACATCATATGTTATAGCAATCTATCAGTCGATGACGTGGCACGCAACCATTGGTTGATGCATCCAACATCTGAGCAGGGGAACATGACCAACATGACTGTGTCATCAACTGACAGATTGCTAACATTTGTGGTTAGCTGATACTTAAAATACCAATCCAGGCATTGTAAGATTTGGCATGCATCAGCAACGCCTGGGCAGAGGAACGCACCAACAGAGTAGTTATTTATGATGCAAAGTGATTTGTAGATCAGTCAATCTCGACTCGCCTTTAAAGTCGGCTGCAATGGGGAACATGCCCTTTGTGTTGGTCTATTGCAGAGTCATCATGACTGCCATTCAGTTGGATAAAGTCAATGCTGGCAATCATGTACAACAAATTATTATGTTACAATATCTATATGATTTTCTTTCATGTTATATCTAGTGTAAATCCCTGGGTCTTATATCAGTTTACACCACAAGAGAAGTCAGGAGACTCAGATCAACGATACATGACATTTTATTCTCCATGATAATGTTTGATACAATAAAGTTTTCATGCAAAAGTTTGATAAACATTAGCTGAAGAAAACACAACATATGCATTCATCTGACTACATACAGTACAGTTAAATCATGTTGACTGGAGGAGAGGTTTTTAACATTTCAATGTGCCAATGTTGCTGTTGTGTCTATCGATTTATTTATTCTTGGCTGCCTTGGTTTAGTGAAAATGTTTGATAATGATTGATTTAAAGGAAGTTACAGATTGCACTTTAAAGGACTTGAAATACCTAAAACCCACATATTTCATAGATGGGGAAGTAATACTGAGGGGGGAAAGAATGACATTGATTTTAGACATACAAACAAGTTTTCATTGGTAAGAAATAAGAATTCATAACCTACCAAGCAGGTAATTAAAAATGGGAAAAGTTCAGTGCAAAGAAACTCTGCATGAGGACATTACAAAAGACTGAACAAACACAAAATATTGAACAATTAAACAGTCACACAGACACATATGCCAGATATCAATAGACAAATTCACGTCTTTACAACCAAACAAATGAAAGGTGCATTTATATGTAGGACGTCTATTGCTTCTTCCAAACATCAAGAGCCAATTCCCACTAAGGCACCCCTTCCCCTTGATGGAAAGACATTTCCCCAATTTGTATAATAATACTGATCATTTTCTTTGGTTGTTTTCCCAAACAATGTGTTGAATAATACAGTTTAGCTCTTTTTTTATTTTGCAAAACAATCTAGAAACAAACACCTTTTTCGTTGTCCCTCTGATATACAATCTAACCGAACATTCAACCACAAATATATTATAATTCATAACCATTGTATGCTTTGACCATGTGCATATCAAACAGATGCTATTCTAGCAGTCATTCACACCATACTTCATTCCTCATAGCTATCTTTAAACATATAAAAAGACAGTGATTAAATGTGTCAATGTTGTCCCTTAAGTAGTTTAACTCAAAACATGTTGAAGCATTATCTCAACTAAAATATTTGAAAATGTGTGATAATGAAGAAAAGAGGTGGTGGTTAAGGGACTAACTCGTCCTTAAAACAAAATGAAACATGGACAAGGTCACTTAATCGAAGGGATATGTGTGGGTGATAATGCTACAAAGCCTCTGTAAACTGAATGTGGTCAGGTGTTCTACATTGAATATCACAGTGTAAACACAGAAACAGACAAGGAAAACAACTTCCTAGCAGGCATGTCTCGCAACTCCACTTAACATCATGGAAGCTGTGTAAAAACCTAAATGACAATATTGGTAGTCTAAAACCACATAAAATAAATACACTTAAAGCTGAGATCCATGATAGGTGAAACAGCGCCACTGGCCGCCCCTAGCCGCATTGTTATTGTTTTTGTTTTGAAGAAAGGAGCATCCAGCATCGTGGTAAAAAAAACGAAACAAAATCGCAGTACATGCTCTGCTGTTCTATTGCGCGTGCAATGATGTGAAATGATGTCCGAGGGAAAACAACAGTGTTCGTTGTTTGAAGTAACTGTTGTAATATCACAAATGGACGTGGCAGTTTCACTGCTATGGATTGCCGCTTTAAAAAACAAAATTGCATTGACATTAAGTCATTTCTGGGTTTGAAGCTACTACGTTTAAGTCAAGTTCACTACAGGTTTTAAGTAAGCAAGCAAAAACTAACAAGAAACACATTTTCTTTGAGCTAGCATCACAAATACACACACTAAACAAACATTTCTGCAAAAGTAATCGGTGCAGAACTATGCAAACCTAGGCAAATCTATGTCAAAACATCAGGTGTCAAAATGCAATGCAGTTCTTGACAAACAGGTGTGTCTCATGGACCTATTGGGAAGGTAATCAAAAGGTATGAAAGAGACCATTTTAAAGGAAGCTCTTGGCTAAGAACTTTCAGTATTAGAGGCAAAAGGGGAGAGTAGGCCTACTTGCATTAGGACACAAGACAACTAACATGCAGTCCCTCTTAAAATGACAAACAAACTGATCTACAGCTGTAGTGGAGATCCCCGTGCGTAACTGTGTACAGTGTATGTGGATTCGTAAATTCTTTGTCAATATATTCTGTCTGTATATGTTTATCGTCTAAATTCTGTCTGTTGATTCTGTTTACCGTGGCAGCACCATTTCACCAAATCAAATTCCGAGTAGGCCTATATGTAAATCAGTGGAGGCTGCTGAGGGGAGGACGGCTCATAATAATGGCTGGAAAGGAGCAAATGGAATGGCATCAAACACGTGGAAACCATGTGTTTGATGTATTTGATCCCATTCCACCGATTCCGCTCCAGCCATTACCATGAGCCAGTCCTCCCCAATTAAGGTACCACCAACCTCCTGTGATGTAAATGTAATTGGTGATTAAAGGTGATTGTGATTCTAATTCTAACAGTTTTACCGGAAGAACCATAGAAGGTTCAAAATAGGTTGAAATGTTAAAAAGTTGCAAATCTAGTCTCAATTGAACAGGGAAGGTTTATCTCTAGTCATTCAACAAATGCTCTTTGTTGACAGAGAAAAATAAGTAATCTGTCTAGGAATTTCCTCTTATACAAGGGGTGAATTAACAACACTGACTAAATTAACTTGAATAAAGGTCTCTGTCAAAAATGGAAGACCTAAAACTACATGGCGTGCACAGAATAATAGCTATCAAATAGCTATAATACAAGTTACTTAGCAATAAAATAGAAACTGGAAGCAACATATTTTCTGCTTTAATACTTATTTAAACTACAGTACACAAAACTCTCCGGGGCTTTGTGAATAACCATGATATGAAATAAAGAAGGATGCTAACTTTTGTGGATAAATCCAAAGATCTCCAAACCCAGAGAAAAAGACTACACCGCGCATACATACACACTTGCCTGACCGACAATACACTGGCTCACATGACACACACAGTAGCAGAAATGCTATGCTAAATCGTCAGGTTGCATCTTTAAGTGGGTATGGGTGGAGATGTAAGGCACTAAAGTCTGTATAGTAAGTCAAGCATCCCCTCCATCTTCAGAGGTCGTCCATACACAGTCTAGAGGAGTCTCAGCGGCAGCAAACCTGTCATCAGTCTGTCGCCCATTCATCATCCTCACCCAAACATTCACCAAGTCTCCACACATTCATATTCTGCATGTCCGCCCAGGCTTTCCTCTGAAATGCCCTTCCACTGTGGTGTATGAGAGAGGAGAATCTGGTAGCACATACGAGAAGGTCCCACATTCAATCTTCAGTCAATCACAAGGGTCATCCACTTTGAGACAAAACTTGCCAAGCAAGAACCAATGAGATGGCAAGCTTCCTGGCCTGAGGGACCTCTCAGAAAAGCCTAGAAGTGAGGAGCAGAGGGTGGAACTTCTGAAGCAGAGGAGGGGGGACTTACAATCGGGTGAATGGGCCCACATGGAGGGGTCCTCTCAATTTCGGAGAGGAACAGGTGGATGAGGTGAGAGTAGAAAATGAGGGGGAGGAGGAGTAGGGAGCAGGGGAGGAGGAAGATGATCGTGGTTCAGAATCGTTGTTCAGAGTGAAGACACTGGAGATGGCTATGTCCACAATACCTTGGCATAGCTCCGGGTAGAGTTTCCTAGAGGAGGGAGAGTTAACAGTGCAATTAATAAGATGTCATGCCAGTTAAATCAGACTTAGTGAGATTATATAGGGGAGAATTAATGATCCAGAGTCCAGAAACTTTATCTAGCATGGAAAATCAATTCAAAGGACCATTTAGGTTCACCGGGAAGTCAGAGATTCAAAAATAAAACATTCATTAAATTCTAACATGAGAAGTTATTAAAGCCCTCTAAGCTTTGAACAACGGAACAAACATTATCAAAAGGAATTAACATTTCTGCCCAAACCTCTTGGCGTGAACAAACAAAGAAACAACTGCCAGTCAGTCTGAGTAGAGCACACGCCATGCATATGTCTCAAATAATTGTATCACATTGTCTCACACTGTAATTTGGGAGTGAGGCTCTTTACTCTGAATTTTATATGAAATGGAAATATAACATAAGGGGAGGTGAGATGTAGAACCTTTGGTGAAAATAACAGAGTTCAACAAAAATTAAATGAATAAAATGTAATGAAAAACCTGCAATAGTATATTGCTGTAAAGAGAGGATGAACCAACTGAGTGCAGGCAAGAGGAAGGGGATAAAGAGGAAAATAGTTTTATAACATATTACCACCTGCTATGTTTATGACCACTGGGAGAAGAATATAAAATAGTACTGACTGTGCGCAGGCCGGAGCTCCATTGATCTCTATCAGCCACACCTTGAAGCTCTCGTCCACCATGAAGTCAAAGCCGAAGAGCTGGAAGCTCTGATAGGACAAGTGCTTAGTGCTGATGGCAGGCTCAATGCATGTCAGACAGCTCCTAGGAGACCAGACAGAACAACCATTGTCAGGTGTCTAAGTAGAGTATAGCCTAGTTGTTAAGCAAATACCTATAAATAGCTATTTGTAGAACTATGCAATGTTAACGGAAAGGCCATGTTTTCAAGGTCATCTGACAAAACTGTATTTTTCCATCTCCTTCATTGAAGTAAACACAAACAGCATAGCACCGGAGGAGAAGTAGCTAGCTACCTTATGATCTGCTTGATCTGAGGTAAAATGTTGGTCTCCAGCACTATGTTGTGCATGCTCAGTAGGTACTGCCGGAACTCGTCGAAGAACATCTCGTTGCCCTCCTCGTAGCGGCCGTAGTTCTGCGAGTGCTCTTTCTGGATGCAGTGGTTGGTCAGGTGGCTGGTCACGTCCTGGAAGTTGGAGCTGTCGTAGGGCTCCGACGCCGTCCGCAGCACACCCTCCCGGTAAAGGTAGATGTTGTACTGATGGTCCACGAGCACCCAGCTCCTAAGAACACAACAACAAACCCACAGAGTCAGAGACTACTGGGCAAAACACCAGTGATAACATTTCTTATGTTGCTGTTCCTCAGACTGCCTGAACTGTGTATTATAAGCCTATATGGTCTTTGTTGGTAATAAATGTGTAATAAACACACACTAGATGTGCTATCACTCAAAAGTATTAGTATCAGCTGCTTACCTGATGTCAAATTTACGGTTGCCAGGTTGCAACAGTAGTGGTCTTTCTAGGTACTTCTGAATGACATGAACCTGCCCTTGATTATCAATGAACTCCAGCAATTGATTTGCATCATGGGATATCAAAATACCAGCACCTGGAACAAGAAAACCAACCCAAGCCTCATCTTTGTATACAATCCTAGTAATATATATTTAGCCAACAACGTGTTTGTAACTCCCTGGGTAGTCAAAGGAAACTTCCAAAAACATGAGGCATGCATTAGCTTAAAAAGAGAGCTTCTTTAGGCAGCAATACTATAATTTTTCCCCCATAATGCCCAATAACTACAGTATCTAGCAGTACCAGCTGTCAGTAGAAATCTGAGCCTTTAGACCTACCTTTTGCTCCTGAAGATGACTTGGCGATCCACACTGTTCCCTCTCCGCTTTCCTTCCTTGAGTGATAAGAGGCCAGGAAAACTTCTCTTTCATCCGTCTTGGGGTTACTTTTCAGGTGGCTCATGCCATTCTTTGCAGGAGCGATGGGAGTGTTGAGGTTAGTAGGATAGATGATGTAGGATTCAGGCAACCAGTTGCCGGGATCAGGAAGCTCCGGGCTAGTCTTGATTAACCTGCACAATGTAAAGAAAGCGGATATTGATGACATTTACAGTATCAGCATGAATGAGTGAAAATTACAGTATCAGAGTGAAAATTATTACACTGGAACCTTTTCAACTCGTCAAGGTTTGAAAATGCCTACTTGACTAAAGATGCTTTACGGCACAACTTGTCTGCTCCTCTGTAATAATTCACCAGTTGCATCAGTCCAGGCTCATGACCTGTGGAGGATAAACGAACACATGCAGAAAAAATAAAGATGAAAAAGTGATTACAATAGGGCGGTGTGAACACAATAAATCATTTAGGTCCTTCTCCCTCTCTGAGGTCAAACATGGCATTTCAGTGTGTCCAATAAGGCCTACTTTTGGCATCTTCCACAGAGGATATGATTCAGTGACCAAGGATGCATGTGGATACAGTGATATCACTCAAATAAGGTTATAATTTTGTAACAAAGTAGCAATAGACTATAGGCTCCAGGATAGTCAAGGCCAAAATCTTGATTATAAATTGAGACAGGGGTGGGCCACAAATCAATAATTCATGAACATTATCAGTGGTATAAGGGAGTAACTTTCTTTTTACTTTGCAGAGTGTAGATGTCCTGGTTTGACTCCCAATGAGACTAGGCGCATTGCAGTGAGTGCCAGATTAGCACTGGTGATGTGTATCAGCCTATTGGCCTCCATCAGAGGTCTACATCAGCTGTTTCGTACGACACAATTCATGGGTTTGGCTTGAGGGTGAGAACAAGAATATTGACATTCCAACAAAAGGCATTCAATGCAATGGAAGACCATTTACTGCGTATGCCAAAAGTGTTACTCTTACCAAGCCGTCCAAATGGCAGTCTGTTCCGTTCGCCCAACATCAAGTTGAATCGGGGATTATCCCTTTTCAGTCTCTTCCATTGTCCAGTAGCGACGAGAATTTTGGAAACTTCAGCATAAATAGTACTGTTGTCGTCTCGAGCGACAAATGTATACATCGGTAAATTCATATTTCCACAATATTATATGTGCAAAAACACACAAACGAATTATTTTCTTACTCTGGTGTAGCTAGTGAATTTAGCCGACTGGCTGGCAAGCGCTATCTCGCGGACGGCTGTGGCTGCAGCATGATGAGGCAGCCATGTCCAGGTTCTGAAAAAAGTGCTGCGCGTGTTCTTTTTGCTAGTGAATGTCTTTCACGATCACAAAAGTCCTACTTCATGTTGCATTACTCTGGTCTACATTTCACTCATGAGTCCCCAGATTAGGGTGTGACTACTTGGTCACACGTCTGGTTGAGATCCTCTGGCTTGCTAACTAGCTAGATTAGCTGTCAAAGCAGTAAATTGCTGTCGATTACTCTGGTAGCTGGATATATTTCTTCATTATTGTTCGTTTGACTGGTTATCTATGTAAACTGCTACTTTCCTAAGATTTTAGCTGTTTAATTTAAGGACAAAACGACCGAAGAGAATAAATCCAAAATGTCCTGTAGCAGATCCTCTGTCGTCACATGGAACGTAGATAAACATGAACTGCAATGAGTTGTGGTTATTGTAGTCTTTTTATTCTGGTACCTCACTTGAGGTTATCAGATTAAATACCTTCTGCAGAGTAAAAAGCAATAAGGTACATGTTAATTTCTATTTCAATTTGTGTATAATGGAAATGTTGATGTACTGGCCTCCTGTAGCTCAGTTGGTAGAGCATGGCGCTTGCAACGCCAGGGTTGTGGGTTCGATTCCCAGGGGGTGCCACTATGGAAAATGTATGCACTCACTAACTGTAAGTCGCTCTGGATAAGAGCGTCTGCTAAAATGTAAAATGTCTGTATATCCCAGAAAGCATATATTATATTTTAAAAGGTAAGGGCAGAGATTTAAGGGTCAAAGGTTTTGATAGAGAAACATTTATTTTCGTCAAAGAGAAACCTCTATTTTGATTGTTTGAAATTGATACAGATGTAACCCCTGAACAAATGTCCAGATTGAATACATCTCGTTCACTTGAGAGCATCGGCCTAATAATGGTCAGTTGAACTTGCCTCCTATTCAATACCCAGCAGATTTTATCAATTTAATAATGAGACATAACACTATAAAGTTAAATGCAGAGCAAGCCTGTTTGGACACATATAGATCTGACTGACTAGACTAGACTGGACTGGACTAGAGTATACTTGACTGGACTAATTGGCCTGGACTGACTGGACTTATTGGACTGGATTTTCTGGACTGGCCCAGACTATCCCTAATTAAACTGAACATGTTTTAATTCCCAAAGTACAGTAGCTTTTTTCTGGTATTAGCTATATCTTCACCACCAGATGGCATCATGCACTTGCATTGAGAGGGGATTGCTCAGGGTTAGGCCCAGTTCAATTTCGACCCTAGACTGTAGTGCCTTACCTCTCCTACACAAGTGTTCACAGGAGGTGTAAACATAAGTCCCACCTAGTCCTCCGCATAGCTACATAAATCTACAAATCACTGCTTGGTTGAGGAACGAGCGTCGCGTAGGAGTGACGCCACCTGACGTATGCCAAGCTTATGGTCATGTTGCAGCAGTGTGTAGGAGGGACTGATTCTGAGATTGTGAGAAGTGGGCAGGATGGCATGGGACAAAGGAGTATGTAGTATAGTTAGAAACGCTGTGCGTGTCGATCAGAAGTGTCTGGTGCGAGAGAGACAGGTTGACGTTGCCAGAGTTATGCAGAAGGTGCATAAGGTGTCATATGCTGAGGCAGTGAGGAGAGTATAGGATGATGGGCCAAGGATGAGGGATCGGCTCCCTGTGAGTAGTAGGCCAATACAGAGTGATCCGAATAATATGTGCTTCAGTAAGTTTGGCTTCTTAGCGTTCATTGCCATTATTAACTATACATCAGATATGGAATGCAAATCACCGAAAAGAGATGTTTTGGTGGCAGCTGCAGAGTAGTACATGGCTGTACTGCAGAAGAGTTGCAAGGTATATTGAATGATATAGTCCAGTCCACTCAGGCTGCCAGCCTGGTGTAGGATCAGAGAGGGTCAAAGTAGTGTTTTTTTAAAGTAAGTGATATATAGGTGGGGAAAGGGGATACCTAGTCAGTGTCTTCTGCATTTAACCCAACCCCTCTGAATCAGAGAGGTGCGGGGGGCTGCCTTAATCGACGTTCACATCAACAGCGCCCAGGGAGCAGTTGTTGGTGGGGGTTAACTGCCTTGCTCAAGGGCAGAATGGCAGATTTTTCCACCTTGCTGGCTCAGGGATTTGAACCAGTGACCTTTAGGTTACTGGCCCAATGCTCTTAACCGCTAGGCTACCTGCCAACCCAGCAGGAACAAATCACAGAGAATAGCTGTGGGGGTGGCAGCTGCAGAGATGTACTTGGGTGTACAAGATTTTACTGCAGAAGAGTTACAAGCTGTGTTGAGCGATAGTGTCCCGTCCTCCCAGGCTGCCGGCCTGGTGTAGGATCAGTTAGGGCCAAGTAGTGAAATAGTGGTGAGGTTTTTAATGGGTGTAGGGTTAGTTGGTAGGGCAATTTTTCTATGGAGTGTAATGAACTCACTGTCCAGAAGACTAGATGGAAACACACCATATCCGGCTAACTAATGCCGTAGAGAAAGAGATAGGTGAAGTTAAACTAGCTTGGTTAATTGGAAATGGTAGATTGCTAATATTTTGTGGTAGCCAGGCTCAGCAAGGGAAGATTCTGCAAATGGAAAATCTTTGTGGGAAGAAGACTAAAAGCCATGTAGCTGGTGCTAATGCTAAGTTGGGGGGAGTCATCACTGGGGTCCCAATATCTATGTCCATAGATGATATTGAAGAAAATCTGACGGGAGGCAGAGTGATTGAGGCCAAAAGGTTGATCAGTAGGAAAGAGGGTCAAAGAAGTGAAAGCTTATCAGGGATTCTGAGGTTTGAGAAAGTTTTGTTGTAAAAAGTACAGATAGGATTCCTTAGTTTCAATGTTAGAGAATTTGTCCCATATGCACTGCAATGTTTTAGATGCCAAAGAATAGGACATGTGGCTGCTCAGTGTAAAAGAAAGAAAAGATGTGTGGAGGAGAACATGATTACGGTGAATGTGGAAGCAATGTGAAGGTTAAGTGCTGTAATTGTGGAGGTGACAACAGTGCATCATTTGGTGGATGCCAGGTGCAGAGAGAGGCTGGAGAGGCTCAGAGATATAGGATCAGTCATGATGTATCATATGCAGAGGCTGTAAGACAGATTGGTAGAACTACAGTGCAGACTGATGGAGCTTACATGGATGTTCCTGTAGTAAGTGGACCTACTGTCGGGGTTGGTGCTTCTGCTGGTCCTGGCATGGTTTCGAGGCCTGTTCAGAAATCTTGCATGAATGTGCGGTGTCAAAGGACCCTTTGATAATGAATAAAGTTGACTTCATAGCTTTTATTGGTAAGGTTATCAATACGATTTGGGTTGTGGAAAGCAGAAATGCCAGGTTGAAGGTTATTGTGGCGACGGCAAAATAGATATTGGGGGTAACAGATGTTACTGTTGAAATGGTTGTTAGACATGCTGAACAATCCTAAGGGTGGAGTGTTTCAGCATGATATAGATAACGTTTAATGTGGTTGGGGAGTTAGTAGGGATTTATTTGGATTAGAATTTTATTTTCATGGTAGTATAGAATTGGGCAAATCATGATTGATCGTACATTCCAAAACAGTTGGTGGCAGCATGCACTTTAACGTTTGTTTGGGGTCTGCCATGATATCATAGAAGAAGAAGAAGATGAAGCAGAAGAAGAAGAAAAAAGGTCACCTGACATACCCAAAAACAACATTGGGGTGAGTTCAAAGGGTTGAACATTTTTGTACTTCCAGTTGCGAATGTAATATTGATATAACCACTTTTCCACGGTGCAAAAAGTTGTGTTCTCTATTTTCCAAGCTACAACTGTTTGTTACTTATCTGTGGTAAGTCGAGATCAGTCTAACACGCCAGTTTCAGTAGGTTAGTAGCTAAGTCAACTAACTACCTTGTATCTTGCTAGTTTAGGTACTAGTTAGCTAAACCTAGTCTAGGAACAGTGAGCTAACGTTAGCTAACAATGGAGTCCCGTTTCCATGGCATTGGAGACCCGGGCCAGCGCAGCCCATTTTGCCGAGAAAATGAGCCCCCTAAATGTAGGCTACTATTGTTGTCATTTGTGTTCCAGGTCGTCTTTTTTCAGTCGCGCGGCACTTATCCAGGCGTTGTTATGAAAACATGTGCAGCGCGAGTGAAAAAAGACAACCTGGTACACAAATGACAACAGTAATTTAGGGGACACATAACGTTTGCTAGCTTCTGCCAAAGGCTTGGAGCCGATGCTAAGGTGTACATATTTGACTCTACGTTCTTTCACTTATCGGTATGTTCATAATCCCAACTGGAGTTGGGAAATATGCCATAGCTAGCTATGTAATTTAGTCTTGACATTGAATAAGTGAAGAAGTTATAATGTGATGATCTCTTCAACACAACTTACTAAGGCTCATGGAATTTATAAAATGAGTGTGTGTGTATTATTGTTTGCTTGGCTGCTTCTTGGGTCATGCATTTTTTAATGACTCCTGTCCCCCATTCCTCAAACAGGCGGGAGCACGCCAGGCATGAGTGGTGCACACCTGGGCGAGTGGCAGAGGAGGTCCTTTGACATTTCATCTGGCACCTGCACACCTGAACAGACGGCAGACGCCTATCGGGCACACATCCTCGCCATACAATATGCATGGGCGAGCGCCCAGCTCTCTCAGGCCGGCATTGGCAGCCTGCTCAGGACCTACTCGGAGCGCTATGCCGCAGTGCTGGACTCGGACGAACCTCGCACGGGGCTTAACAACTATGCAGAGAGCGTACTGAACCTGGCCTGCAGTCAGAGAAACCACAGCGACAAATGGGAGTCGTCCCTGACAACTGCGAGTGTGCTGGAGCTGCCGTGCGTGCAGAAGATGATTCAGGCTGGGACAGGGGGTGGAAAGTCCCTTGTGGCACCTGCAGATGTTAACATCTTCGTTGGACAAGAGAGCAGAGGCAGCTCCCTTTCTGTTGTTCCCTCCACTGGACTCGAAGCTGTAGAGCCTCCATTCAAACCATCAGGACCCCCATCATGGTCCAAGGCTGAGGGCAACAGCACTTTCAGCATTTTACATAGTGCTACAGCAGAAAGACCAAGAGGCCCTGAGGGAGTCCCCAGCCACCCCCATTCCTCTGCTGGCCCCTTGGCACGGGCTCAGTCTCTGTTTTGCCAGCACTCCTCAGCTCCACCACAACCAAACCCAGCCCCTGCAGGTCACCAGTCTGTCTTCTTCAACTCTAACCCCTCCAAGAGGAAGACGTTCTACAACTCCGGTGGAGACAATGGCAGAGGGGGGGCATCTGAAGGCCAGGCAAGGCAAGACCCACGCGGTGGTGGCACTAACTTCAAAACGGCAAAGGAGCAGTTTATTGTTGATCAGCAGAAAAAGCACTCCCACCAGTCCCAGAGAGCCCAGCAGCCCCCTGGGATGGCAGCTGCCATCGGGGGTGCCACTAAGAAGTCACTGGGGGCCAACAGGCCACGGGGGACATTTTCCAAATTTGTGTCCCCCATGCCGAGGCCGGAGGACAAAGAGAGTGGGGTCGGTAGCAGCAATGCTCAGGAGACTCAGCCAGTGGACGAGCGTCTGAAAAACTTTGAGCCCAAGATCATTGAACTGATCATCAGTGAAATTATGGACCATGGACCGCCCGTAGCCTGGGACGACATCGCTGGCCTGGAGTTTGCAAAGGCCACCATCAAGGAGATTGTGGTGTGGCCTATGCTCCGGCCTGACATCTTCACTGGCCTCCGTGGTCCACCCAAAGGCATCCTCCTATTCGGGCCCCCGGGCACAGGAAAAACTCTGATCGGGAAGTGCATCGCTTGCCAGTCAGGGGCCACCTTCTTCAGCATCAGCGCCTCATCTCTCACCTCAAAGTGGGTGGGGGAGGGAGAGAAAATGGTTAGAGCACTCTTCGCCATCGCCCGCTGCCATCAGCCAGCTGTTATCTTCATCGACGAGATCGACTCTCTTCTGTCCCAGCGTACGGACGGGGAGCACGACTCATCCCGACGGATAAAGACAGAGTTCTTGGTTCAGCTGGATGGGGCGGCCACCTCTGCCGACGACCGCGTCCTGGTGGTAGGGGCCACCAACCGCCCCCAGGAGATAGACGAAGCGGCCAGGCGCCGCCTTGCCAAGCGCCTCTACATCCCCCTCCCCGAGGCAGCCGCACGGCGGCAGATAGTCTCTCATCTCATGGCCCGCGAGAAGAGCCAGCTGGGAGAGGACGAGCTGGAGACGGTGGTCACAGGAACGGAGGGATTTTCTGGGGCTGATATGACGGGGCTGTGCCGGGAGGCAGCGCTAGGCCCCATCCGGAGCATCCAGCTCTGTGACATTGCCTCCATCACCCCCGACCAGGTGCGGCCCATCCTCCACTGTGACTTCCAGGAGGCCCTGAGGACGGTGAGGCCCAGCGTCTCAGCCAAAGACCTGGAGCTCTATGAGGAGTGGAACAAGACTTTTGGTTGTGGTCGTTGATCAGGGCAACAGTATGGACACATTACAAATATCAGCCTATATTTAACATTTACTGCTGTTGGGGATAGATTTAATTTGTTATGTTCAGTAAATAAACTTGCATTTAAAAATCTTAGATTTCCCGCAACACTCTACCCTAAGATGAGACTATTTTAATATTCTTTCTGAATGTTAACTTGATTTTTCACTTACTGATCCATGGCACAGTATATTTATTCCCAAATATAGGCTATTTGTTTTTCTACGCTTGGATTCACTAAATAAGATGTTAGTGTAAGTAATATGTTCTTAATAAAGTTGCTAAATGTTTTCTATGGTAATGCATTGCAAATAGGTTTTCCTTTGTAACACAGAGAGGAAATGTGGCAAAGTGTTTTTCTGAGGATTGGTTATGGGGTCATGTGGTAATATGTTCCTTTTTCACGCCATTAGCCACCTGTTTATCCAAAGTAGAGGAATACAGGCCTACATCAGCTACCAGTTTCTCATCATCAACTCAAGGTTAGATAAAGGTCCAATGCAGCCATTTTTATCTCAATATCAAATCATTTCTGGGTAAAAATTAAGTACCTTACTGTGATTTGTTTTAAATTAAAATGGTCAAAAAGAAACAAATAGCTTATCAAATAGCAATTTCTCAAGTAAGAATTTAGCTAGGACTGTCAGGTTTTATATATATTTCCACACTATGGGGTTGGAATAATACTGTGAAAATTATGATAATGCCCTTTGTACAATGTACAAAACCGAAAGTAAAAGACGCAGAAACGAAACTTAAGAATGAGAAGCATAGAAATAGCGCACATGGAACAGATCTACCGCTTCTTAGACTTGCTTTCAATGATCTATGTGAATCTGGTCAGGTCGCCCAAAAAGTTACATATTGCAGCTTTAATAGACTAATAACAAAGAGCGTTTCAAACCTCTGCCAATAACAGCTCGTTTTCAGGTTACAGATCCCTCCCATTAGGCTCATACAATTAGGCCCCTCACTGAAACAACTCTCAGACAGACCTAGCTAAATTCTTGCTTAAGAAATTGCTCTTTGCTAAGAAGCGGTTTTTCTCTCCTTTTTGACAATTTTCATTGGAAAAAAAGAACAGTAAGGTAACGGCTGCAAGGGGCCTTTAACTGATGGATGTGCCAACCATGGCTGGGGAAGTTGGCTAATGCTGAGAGGATCCTGGTCTCATGATAAGGCTTGCCCACAGATCTGCCTTGTATTGCCTTTCTTCCTGCCACAGTGACCATGTGCTATTAAGCTAGTACTTGACAAAACAGGACAACTGTAATTTAATGTTTGTGTAAGAATCCATATTTTTAAAGATCCCAAAACAAGTACTTTTGGTATCCTGCTCACCTCACGAAGCTATTCAGTCAGGTTTCACCAAATGCAAGACTGTCCTCCCCTTAAAGCCACAACTTTTTTCCTTCTCTGCCAATTCTTGGTACTCCAGATGCACAAGGAGTCAACAGAGTTTTTGAATGTAGTTGATCTCCTTTTAAGTTGAACTCCTTTCTGGACATAGAGTGCCGCTAATCGAGAAGGAGACGATTATAGATTGTGCACACATGAAATGAAATTGTAATGTAATTTTCATGAAACAATCTTTGAAAAACTGGAAGACCATGAAAAAAGTATTTTCATGTATTTTTCATCTTTTGTCAAGTTGCTGATTAATATTTCAGAGTTCTGGGGTTGGCTTCAGTATTGAAACTTTGTAAAATTAGCCAGCAATGCAAGTACTGAGCACATCCCAGAGGGCTGGTGGAAGCTTGTCAGAACAGGGGGGCTCCCCACAGCTGGACCGGGCCAGATGCACAGAATTCCTCTGGTGCTGGCAGATCTAGCCACTTGACACCAAGACTAATGTTGTCATCTTCTACCGTCATGTATCTTTTACACCTTATGTTATATGTCTAGGAATGTTGGGTTGAGTTTTGGCTTTGAATTGAAGTTTAACAGTACTAGGCTACAAAGGAAAATGACCCCTGTCAAGATGATATAAGATTATGTACTGTAGATAAATATTTCCTAAGTATTATTTTAGTTGCTGACTGCCAAATAGGCCCATATATCAATTTTTCACAGTATTATGCCCTTTCATTCGTCCCAGTGAGTTATGAGCACGGTCACCCACGGTCTGCGCATGTAATCTAAACCTGTGAGGACCAGTGTAACATTTGCAGTCAATGGATAAATGCCTTTCCAACCATTCGTAAGATTAACAGATATGACTTGTGGGCATGTTAAATTGTGATGCTTTTTTCCATGATCTGTTACTCTGGACATCATCTGGCATGGTCAAATAGGATGCTCCCTAATGGAATAGTTCACAGATTCTTAAATGGTAAAGTAGGCCTATTTCAGTAAACTGTCCGAAAGGGGAAGTGACATTTGGGATTCTGGCAGGGGGAGAGTTTGTTGGCCAGATTATCCTTTTTATGCAAATGTCCTCCCTCCCCTGTTAGGTCCCAGTGAAGCGTGGAGGGAGCCTCGGCGCTGCCCACAGCTGCTTCCCATTTCTGCAGAATCACATAGTAGCCATCTGGAAGGACACTGTTGTCGCTGTACAGCCCTGATGAGCTCCTCTGCCGGGCCTCGCCTCTCTCTCCAGGAAGCTAGGCCTGGTCCTCTGAGCCCTGGCCCTAGCCTCATGCTCCACTGCCTCATCCTCAGTGTGCTAGCTAGCTAGTTGTCCACTCTGTTGTTCTGTGTGTCCTCCTGGCAATTTATTTCACTCTTCTAGGTTATATCTGTGCTATTCACCCACATCTTCTCTGTGGCCTGGCATTCCTTTCTCTGGTCCTCTGTGTGTTAGCATCCCCCCCCCCCCCTGTTATTTGCCCCCTGGTTTCGGTGTGCTACAGTGGATTTTTGCTCCCTGCTTTTCTTTGTACTGGCAGTCATTCTGTCTGGTTCTGTGTGTAAGCACTCTTTTCTCTCAGGTTATCTCTGTTCTGGACCTCTGTTGTCCAGTGTTCAGTGCCCTGCCTGAATTCTGAGCCTTACTGCTCTATTGGTAGATATTTTAAACTATAGGAAATTACCTAATAAAATCCTCTGTCCTTCAAGCCGTAGTGTACCAGTGCTTGGTGATCATGTGGTTTCATTATATCATTCATATATTTATTTTTAACTTGATAGTAAGGACACTTTAGCAAACCCATGGAGTTAAAAGTCATGAAAAGTATCTAATGTGTACTTTAAATACAATAAGCATTCATTTATTCAGCATTAATTAAGTTGGCTGCAATATTTTTATGTTGAATAAATAAAATCTATTTTCACCAGGAATATGAATGTCAATCATTCAGTCTGTTTTTCCTTGACAAGTAGCGGCTACATTTTGAATGACTGGCACATTGTCAACTTAATGATTTAGGTACATTTGAGAAAGTGCAATTACATTTCTATATTTCTATCAATTTATCCATTTGGTTATCATGGCAGTAGGGTTTGGTAATGAAAGTATTGAGAGGGTTGCTCACTCACATGTTTTGGGTCATGTACTGTACGTCTAGTTTTGCCTATAGGCTATTCTCAATGAGTGAAATAATAATAAGCCATTTAGCAGACGCTTTTATCCAAAGCGACTTACAGTCATGTGTGCATACATTTTTACGTATGGGTGGTCCCGGGGATCGAACACACTACCCTGGCGTTACAAGCGCCATGCTCTACCGATTGAGCTACAGAGCAAACCCAGTTCTCTATTCCACGGGATATTTTCAGATCAATATTATTAGCTTTAATTGTATAACTGTGCCAGATGTTGCACCCTAATGATTCTGAATTGCTTTTCATAACTATAATTGATTTTCATTAAAATATCCAGGGGTAGAAATGGAATAGTGGAAAAGTTTGTTAATTTGCTATGGACATGGGTCAAGTGGAAAAATACAGTGCATCCTCCATTTTACCTGCCACTGGTGAATTTTACTATGAAAAAATAACAAATATCAGTATTATTATTGTGTATGTAAAATATCCTTTATTGATATTTGCAAGCATGATATGAGTAAAGTTACTTTAAAAGTTCAGTCCAAATTGAGAGTAACATTTTCTCTGCCACTGAGGTAAAAAGCTGGCACAAAACAGAATACCATCCATACTTTTATCAAACAAAAATGTTTTTCAGTAAATAACACTCGAGTTCAGTCATTTATTCAACTCAAATCCATCTATCACATTTGATTAATGGTAGGGAATGTTTGAACTGAACAAATCAAACATATAATAAATTACAAAAAGAAATACATGCATGTGTAAACAGCATAAATAATGTATAAAAAGTTAATATAAAAAGAACAAGAGGTTTAAAACAAACTGTTACATTTAAATACAATAAGGAGCCAAATCTCCTTGGGGGATTCAAATTGATTATTATTGTGGTTTTGATTGTATTCTCCTAAACCCATATGAATTAGCTTGAGGTGCAAATATTTTTGAATCAAGAATTACATTTTCATTGTTAAACTATTTATACCATGGCATTGTTGAATACTCGTTTCTGATTGGCTTGAAGGGCATTCTCAGCAATAAAGCCTGAGGTGGTGTGTTAATACCATGGCTAAGGGCTGTATCCAGGCACTCTGCGTTGCGTCTTGCGTAAGAACAGCCCTTAGCCGTGGTATATTGGCCATATATCACAAACCCCCAAGGTGCCTTATTGCTATTATAAACTAGTTACCAACGTAAATGTTTTGTCATGCCTGTGGTATACGGTATGATATACCATGGCTGTCAGCCAATCAGCATTCAGGGTTTGAACCATCCAGTTTATAATTCCCTTTATAAACTGGGTGGTTCGAGCCCTGAATGCTGATTGGCTGAAAGCCGTGGCATATCACAGGTATGACAAAATATTTATTGTTACTGTTCTAATTACATTGGTAACCAGTTTATAATAGCAATAAGGCACCTCAGGGGTTGTGGTATATTGGCCAAATACAGTGGATATAAAAAGTCTACACACCCCTGTTAAAATGCCAGGTTTTTGTGATGTAAAAGAATGAGACAAAGATAAATCATGTCAGAACTTTTTCCACCTTTAATGTGACCTATAATGTGAACAATTAAATAGAAAAACAAACTGAAATCTTCGAGGGGGAAAAATGAAAAATAAAAACCTTCCAATAACCTGGTTGCATAAGCGTGCACACCCTCTTATAACTGGGGATGTGGCTGTGTTCAGAATTAACCAATCACATTCAAACTCATGTTAAATAAAAGTCATTACACACCTGCCATCATTTAAAGTGACTGATTAATCACAAATAAAGTTCAGCTGTTCTAATAGGATTTTCCTGTCATTTTCTTAGTTGTATCTCAGAGCAAAAGCCATGGTCTGCAGAGAGCTTCCAAGGCATCAGAGGGATCTCATTGTTGAAAGATATCAGTCAGTGAAGACAGTCATCATCAAGTGGAGAAAATATGGGACAGAGACATTACCAAGAACTGGACGTCCCTCCAAAATGTATGAAAAGACGAGAAGAAATCTGGTCAGGGAGGCTTCCAAGAGGCCTACAGCAACATTGAAGGAACTGCAGGAATTTCTGGCAAATACTGGCTGTGTGCTACATGTGACAACAATCTCCCGTATTCTTCATATGAATGGGCTATGGGGTAGGGTGGCAAGACGGAAGCCTTTTCTTACAAAGAAAAATATCCAAGCCCGGCTGAAGTTTGCAAAAACAAACATCAAGTCCCCCAAAAGCACGTGGGAAAATGTGTTATGGTCTGATGAAACCAAGGTTGAACGTTTTGGCCATAATTCCAAAAGGTATGTTTGGCGCAAAAACAACACCTCACATCACCCAAAGAACACCATACCCACAGTGAAGCATGGTGGTGGTGGCAGCATCATGCTTTGGGGCTGTTTTTCTTCAGCTGGAACCGGGGCCTTAGTCAGGGTGGAGGGAATTATGAACAGTTCCAAATACCAGGCAATTTTGGCACAAAACCTTCAGGCTTCCGTTAGAAAGCTGAAGATCAAGAGGAAGTTCACCTTTCAGCACGACAACGACCCAAAGCACACATCCACAAAAGCCTGGCTTCACCAGAAGAAGATTAACGTTTTGGAATGGCCCAGCCAGAGCCCAGACCTGAATCCAATTGAACATCTCTGGGGTGATCTGAAGAGGGCTGTGCACAGGAGATGTCCTCGCAATCTGACAGATTTGGAGCGCTTTTGCAAAGAAGAGTGGGCAAATATTGCCACATCAAGATGTGCCATGCTAATAGACTCCTACCCCAAAAAGACTGAGTGCTGTAATAAAATCAAAAGATGCTTCAACAAAGTATTAGTTTAAGGGTGTGCACACTTATGCAACCAGGTTATTGTAAGGTTTTTATTTTTCCCCCTCGAAGATTTCAGTTTGTTTTTCTATTGAATTGTTCACATTATAGGTCACATTAAAGGTGGAAAAAGTTCTGACATGATTTATCTTTGTCTCATTCTTTTACATCACAAAAACCTGCCATTTTAACAGGGGTGTGTAGACTTTTTATATCCACTGTACCACACCCCCTCGGGCCTGTTATTTTTTATTGCTTAAATAATGCACGGTATATTGCTTATGGCTATAGTTCATTCTATAGTTCATTCTTACATGTTTTGTTTGAGCTGCTTTTGAAAGCAAAAGTCTAATTGAAAACATTATTGGTATTGTTGAATTCGATTTTCATAATGGCAAGCTAGGACTGATGGTTTGGTTAGCTAAACAAGCAAGTCTGTTTGTTTGGTTACCACAGAAACTACTGTAGTTATAGTAAACATCTTTACCTGCAAAGTAACACATTTGTAGCGGCAAATGTGCTAAATTATAGCCATGGTGTAAAAGGGATAATCAACTCGGTGCTCTATGCGTTCTCTGGATAATAATGCAACTCAGTGGAAGGTTTAGTTCCACTCTACCGCGTTGTGGAACACACCTTCCACATCGTTCATTATTTTCCATAGAACGCATAGCCCCTTGTTGATTATCCCTTACATAAATGTCAAGCAATACCTTGCCATTTAAAAGCCAACTTTATTGGATGATTGTATTCTTTAGAATAAAATATACAGATATTCCTCCAGGTAGGCTATCAGAAAACAGAGACATTTATTTAATGTATACAGACATCAATGACTTAAAACTATACAGTATGTGACACATGATACTTACTGCTGAGGCACAATAATATTTTTAGTTGTTTGTTTTGTTCACTGAACAGTTATTTTTAAGACCTTTTATTTTCTATAAAGCAGATGGAGGAATAGTTTCCCTTTTCCTCCTGAACATGTGAAATTAACATAAATTAGTCTTCTTCGTTCTTCAAACACACAATTTCTTGACAATGTATACAAATTGCCACTTTCAGAGAGCAAGTGTGTGTGTTTGTGTGTGTGTGTTAGTACATGTACATGTGTGTGTTCAGTGGGCCACTCAGTAGCGATGCTCCCCTCGGGTCATGTGTGACGAAAACTCATATCGGTCCTGACTGTGGTAGCCACAGAGGTTACACTCGAAAGGGTCTCGGAAGCCGTGGCAGCCCATGTGGATAGTGTACATCACATGGTCTAGGAAGAGGATGCGACAGTGTTCACAGCAGTATGCCCTCAACTGCTCCCCCTCTCCACTCAGCACCTTGAACCCCTCTGAGGCCATCTCGATGCTGGCCCGCATGGCCTCGTTCTGCCGCTGCTGCTCCTCCTTCACCAGGGGCAGCACGCCATTACGTACCCCAGACGTGATGTGGTTGGTCAGGTAGATGAGGCTCGATGCCCTGCCACCTGCCCTCTCTTCATTGTTGCTCTCCGTGTCGGTGGAATCCTGGCCACTGTGGCTGGGGGAGCCATCCCTCTCGCTGGAGGCAGATTTGGACTTGGCGAGCAGCAGCAAGTTCTCGGCTGCGCTGTCCTTGGCTGACAGGCCGTGGCCCCCCGCCCCTTGGCCCTCTGGAGGGGGCTTGTGGAGGGGATAAATGGAGCCAATAACCCCCACGTCAGAGGAGGTTGGGGAGGTCTGGATGAGAGGTCGCAGGGACTCAGCACCCAGGTAGCTGATGGCGCTGTTGATGGCCTGGTCGATGACATGAGGCTGCATCAGTTCCCCCGGGTTGCCCTCGAAGGAGAGGTCGGCGAGACGCTTCTCACCTGAGGATTAGAAAGGGAAAACCGATGAATACCAATGTTACAATTCAAATAGAAAATCCTCAGATTCCTGACATCAAACATTACAAGCACTAATGTTTCCCTGTAGTTCTAGGGGTCCATTTATTGGTCACAATTTTACTGATTCTCTCCTTATTTAGAGTTATTTGCATTGTTCTCCTTAGTGTCTCATGGCTGATTACTTTGTTTTAGTTGTTGTTATTTCTGACATGCTTTGTCAATATATTCTTATTAATATATTTAATTAATTTAATTTAAGTAAGTCATCTTAAAATAAATGTATAATACACAAAGCTTTAGAATGAAGTTGAAATCAATGGAAATATTATGTTTGATCAACTTAAATAAATCTCAAACATTGTTATAATGATAGACAGATTCTAGGCACAAGGGTGATCATGCTGAATATTAATGTTAATTAATAATTAATTAATTAATTAATGCTGTTTTATTAAATAGCCTATTCTGCAGCGCAAAGGTGGCAAATCAGAATGCATCAAACTGAAATACGCAATTCTCACATTTGGAACCTAAGTCGTGTGCTTTGCAGTTAAAGCAATGTTGGTTGGTATACAAAGGAAGCAGACTTTCTCCCTTACCTACAAATTTCTGTGGCATAGTGCTCTTACGTTTGGCAACATTATTAGCTAGTCTGTCTAGCACCAAGGCTCTCTCAGATCCCGTCTGGCTTAAGTCTTCCCTCTGCTCATTCTGGTTGCTTTCTTCCTTTACTACTGGAAAGCAAGACAGAGAAGTAGATTTCAGAACCAAAGTAGTAAAATCTGAC
Source organism: Coregonus lavaretus (assembly GCF_964263955.1). Classification (NCBI taxonomy): domain Eukaryota; kingdom Metazoa; phylum Chordata; class Actinopteri; order Salmoniformes; family Salmonidae; genus Coregonus; species Coregonus lavaretus. Next base: position 23,379,834 of record NC_140023.1, read on the forward strand.
CTGATAAAATTTAGAATTACTGTATAACAGGATCTTGCTAATATTGGCTTAAGCATCCCTGAAAGTAGATTTCTTACAGGGCGCAATGATGAGGATGCTTTTATTGACAGACAGTTGGTATACAGTGCCTTCAGAAAGTATCCATACCACTTGACTTATTCCACATGTTGTTGTGTTACAGCCTGAATTCAAAATTGATTAAATAGATTTTGTCTCTCACCTATCTACACAGAATACCCCATAATGACAAAGTGAAAATATGTTTTTAGAGATTTTTGCAAATGTATTGAAAATGAAATACAGAAATATCAAATTTACTCACACCCCTGAGTTAACACATGTTAGAATCACATTTGGCAGCGATTACAGCTGTGAGTCTTTCTGGATCAGTCTCTAAGAGCTTTGCACACCTGGTTCGTACAATATTTCCACATTATTATTTTTTTAATTCGTCAAGCTCTGTCAAATTGGTTGTTGATCATTACTAAGCCATTTTCAAGTCTTGCCATAGATTTTCAAGCCGATTTAAGTCAGAACTGTAACTAGGTCACTCAGGAAATTTCAATGTCACCTTGGTAAGCAACTCTAGTGTGTATTTGGCCCTATGTTTTAGATTATTGTCCTGCTGAAAGGTGAATTTGTCTCCCGGTGTCTGTTGGAAAGCAGACTGAACCAGGTTTTCCTCTAGGATTTTGCCTGTGCTTAGCTCTTATCCATTTCTTTTGATCCTAAAAATCCTCCCTAGTCCTTGCAGATGACAAGCATACCCATAACATGATGCAGCCACCACAATGCTTGAAAATATGAAGAGTGGTACTCAGTAATGTGTTGTGTTTGATTTGCCCCAAACATAACGCTTTGTATATTTAGGACATAAAGTTAATTTCTTTGCCACATTTCTTACAGTTTTACTTTAGTGCCTTTAGAATATTTTTATTTTCACTGTTGTTGCTCCATCCTCAGTTTTCTCCTTTCAAATCAAATTTTATTGGCCGCATACACATATTTAGCAGATGTTATTGCGGGTGTAGCAAAATGCTTGTGTTCCTAGATCCAACAGTGCAGTAATATCTAACAATTCACAAAAATACACACAAATCTAAAAAGTAAAAGAATGGAATTAAGAGTATAAATATATAAATATGCTGTATATATAGTGCATTCAGAAAGTATTCAGACCCCTTCACTTTTTCCACATTTTGTTACATTACAGCCTTACTCTAAAATGGATACAATTATTTTTTCCCCTCATCATCTACACACAATACCCCATAATGAAAAAGCAAAAACTGAAATATTACATTTACATAAGGCTTCAGACCCTTTACTCAGAACTTTGTTGAAGCACCTTTGGCAGCGATTACAGCCTCAAGTTTTATTTGGTATGACGTTACAAGCTTCGCACACCTGTATTTGGGGAGTTTCACCCATTCTTCTCTGCAGATCCTCTCAAGCTCTGTCAGGTTGGATGGGGAGCGTCGCTGCACAGCTATTTTCAGGTCTCTCCAGAGATGTTCGATCGGGTTCAAGTCTGGGCTCTGGCTGGGCCGCTCAAGGACATTCAGAGACTTGTCCCGAAGCCACTCCTGCTTTGTCTTGGCTCTGAGCTTAGGGTCATTGTCCTGTTGGAAGGTGAACCTTCGCCCAAGTCTGAGGTCCTGAGCGCTCTGGAACAGGTTTTCATCAAGGATCTCTCTGTACTTTGCTCCGTTCATCTTTCCCTCAATCCTGACTAGTCTCCCAGTCCCTGCCGCTGAAAAACCTCCCCACAGCATGATGCTGCCACCACGTGCTTCACCGTAGGGATGGTGCCAGGTTTCCTCCAGACGTGATGCTTGGCATTCAGGCCAAAGAGTTCAATCTTGCTTTCATCAGACCAAAGAATCTTGTTTCTCATGGTCTGAGAGTCCTTTAGGCTGTCATGTGCCTTTTACTGAGGAGTGGCTTTCGTCTGGCTACTCTACCATAAAGGCCTGATTGGTGGAGTGCTGCAGAAATGGTAGTCCTTCTGGAAGGTTCTCCCATCTCCACAGAGGATATCTGGAGCATTGTCAAAGTGACCATTGGGTTCTTGGTCACCTCCCTGACCAAGGCCCTTCTCCCCCCGATTGATCAGTTTGGCCGGGAGGCCAGCTCGAGGAAGAGTCTTGGTGGCTCCAAACTTCTTTCATTTAAGAATGATGGAGGCTACTGTGTTCTTGGGGACCTTCAATGCTGCAGACATGTTTTGGTAACCTTCCCCAGATCTGTGCCTCGACACAATCCTGTCTCGGAGCTCTACGGACAATTCCTTCGACCTCATGGCTTGGTTTTTGCTCTGACATGCACTGTCAACTGAGGGACCTTATATAGACAGGTGTGTGCCTTTCCAAAACATGTCCAATCAATTGAATTGACCACAGGTGGACTCCAATCAAGTTGTAGAAACATATCAAGGATGATCAATGGAAACAGGATGCACCTGAGCTCAATTTCGAGTCTCAGAGTAAAAGGGTCTGAATACTTACACTACCGTTCAAAAGTTTGGGGTCACATGAAATGAGTTTATGGGAAATATAGCAAAATGAATCGGAAATGTAGTCAATGACAAGGTTAGAAACAATTATTTTTTATTGAAATAATAATTGTGTCCTTCAAACTTTGCTTTCGTCAAAGAATCCTCCATTTGCAGCAATTACAGCCTTGCAGACCTTTGTATTCTAGTTGTCAATTTCTTGAGGTAATCTGAAGATATTTCACCCCATGCTTCCTGAAGCACCTCCCACAAGTTGGATTGGCTTGATGTGTACATCTTACGTACCATACGGTCAAGCTGCTCCCACAACAGCTCAAGAGGGTTGAGATCCGGTGACTGTGCTGGCCACTCAATTATAGACAGAATACTAGCTAACTGCTTCTTCCCTAAATAGTTATTGCATAGTTTGGAGCTGTGCTTTGGGTCATTGTCCTGTTGTAGGAGGAAATTGGCTCCAATCAAGCGCCGTCCACAGGGTATGTCATGGCGTTGCAAAATGGAGTGATAGCCTTCCTTCTTCAAGATCCCTTTTAACCTGTACAAATCTCCCACTTTACTACCATCAAAGCACCCCCAGACCATCACATTGCCTCCACCATGCTTGACAGATGGCATCAAGCACTCCTCCAGCATCTTTTAATTTGGTCTACGTCTCACAAATGTTCTTCTTTGTGATCCGAACACCTCAAACTTCGATTCGTCTGTCCATAACACTTTTTTCCAATCTTCCTCTGTCCAGTGTCTGTGTTCTTTTGCCCATCTTAATATTTTATTTTTATTGGCCAGCCTGAGATATGGCTTTTTCTTTGCAACTCTGCCTAGAAGGTCAGCATCCCGGAGTCGCCTCTTCACTGTTGACGTTGAGACTGGTGTTTTGCGAGTACTATTTAATGAAGCTGCCAGTTGAGGACCTGTGAGGCGTCTGTTTCTCAGTTGTGCACCGGGGCCTCCCACTCCTCTTTCTATTCTGGTTAGAGCCAGTTTGCGCTGTTCTGTGAAGGGAGTGGTACACGGCGTTGCACGAGATCTTCAGTTTCTTGGCAATTTCTCGCATGGAATAGCTTTCATTTGTCAGAACAAGAATAGACTGATGAGTTTCAGAAGAAAGTTATTTGTTTCTGGCCATTTTGAGCCTGTAATCGAACCCACAATTGCTGATGCTCCAGATACTTCTTTAATCAGCACAACAGTTTTTAGCTGTGCTAGTATAATTACAAAAGGGTTTTCTAATGATCAATTAGCCTTTTAAAATTATAAACTTGGATTAGCAAACACAACATGCCATTGGAACACAGGACTGATGGTTGCTGATAATGGGCCTCTATACGCCTATGTAGATATTCCATAAAAAATCTGCCGTTTCCAGCTACAATAGCCATTTACAACATTAACAATGTCTACACTGTATTTCTGATCAATTTGATGTTATTTTAATGGACAAAAAAATTGCTTTTGTTTCGAAAACAAGGACATTTCTAAGTGACCCCAAACTTTTGAACGGTAGTGTATGTAAATAAAAATTTGCAAACATTTCTAAAAACCTGTTTTTGCTTTGTTATTATGGGGTACTGTGTGTAGATTGATGAGGATTCTTAAAAAAAAATCAATTTTAGAATAAGGCTGTAATGTAACAAAATGTGGAAAAAGTGAAGGGGTCTGAATACTTTCCGAATGCACTGTATATGTGTGTGTGATGGGATGTATAGATAATATGGACAGTATATGGATAGAACATGTAGTACTGTATATCTGAAGAATGGTATATCACAGCCATTAAACTTTTAAAGTCACCATTGGCCTCATGGTCAAATCCCTGAGCGGTTTCCTTCCTCTCCGGCAACTGAGTTAGGAATGACGCCTGTTTCTTTGTAGTGACTGGGTGTATTGATACACCATCCAAATGATTGACTCAAGACATTTCAGCTTTTCATTTTTTATTAATTTGTAAACATTTCTAAAAACATAATTCCACTTTGGCATTATGGGGTATTGTGTGTAGGCCTGTGACACAAAATCTGAATTTAATCCATTTAAAATTCAGGCTGTAAAACAACAAAATTTTGAAAAATTCAAGGAGTGTGAATACTTTCTGAAGGCACACACTAACTAAGCAAAGGAGAGTGATCAACCTGTCTCATAATTTCCTCTTATAAATATACAAACCTCTGCTCTCTCGGCCCACTTCCTAATGTTGTCAGCTCAGTAGGTTACATGTACATCCACCTTCAATGGATCCTTTGTATAAGAGGTATTTTAACGTGAGCAAAAGCCACATTATCTTACTATATTTAACTCTAAGCCATGTTCCACATTCAGGAAATTATTATTACATTTAAGCAGAACTGTCAATTCATTTTTAACAAAACATGAACTGAAAAGATTACAAGGAAAAAGACGTCAGGCTCTTATTTATAGTTAGTTGATTCACAGAAGGAAGCAGTAAAACTTAAAGACCTATCCGTCATTCCAAGAAAATTAGCTGCCACTCTATTTGACCACATTTCTTTACTGAATAAAGTGTTTTTCCCCTTTAGAATAACTGGATATGAGTCAACAGAAACAGCAAAAATGCACTTGTCCAATACATTACGGAAGCCTTACTGATAGAGGAACAATGTTTATTCTGCAGATAAATGTCATAAAATGTAGTCTGACCTGTTGGGAGTATTGTTGTAATTGCATCATTGTTGGTTCATTCATGTTGCTACCAGAGAGAGTCCTGAGTAAACTACAGTGCACAGTAGGTCAACAGTGTAGGTGGAGGTGAGAGACACTAACTAACCTGTAGAGATGCTGTTCTGCAGCCCCATACACTGGAGATAGTTGTGGCACCGCTCCTTGTGTTCCTCCAGAGTGCTACGCTGCTTGTAGCTCCGCCCACAGTAAGCACATTTGTGGGGTTTTCCAACTGTACGATCAAATCAAATCAAATCAAACTTTATTGGTCACATGCGCCGAATACAACAGGTGCAGACATTACAGTGAAATGCTTACTTAGATGTGACATTGATACAGCAGTGAGCACTGACAGCAATAAATTGAGAGCAATATTCAAGTGCATGTGGGGGGGGCCATAGTACTGTCCATATTGTGAGTGGTGTATATGTTGTATTTTGAGTAATAATGGAATTATTTTTCATTCTCCAATAGACCCAGTCACATGTTTCCTTGACATGATAAACGTAATGGTTTTATAATAATTGATTTGCAGATGACAGACATATGCTCCTAACTCACCAGAGTGGGTGCGCAGGTGACCGCTGAGGGCGTCTCTCCTGCGACAGGCGTAGTTGCACAGGTGACACTTGAAGGGCTTCTCTCCTGAGTGGAGCTTGATGTGGCGCAGCAGGTTGCCTTTCTGGGTGAAAGAAGCACCACACTGGGTACACTGGAACGGACGCTCTCCTGAGGACAAGACAGCAGGCTGTGAGGGCCATCACACAGGAACAGCTGCCACTCATCTACAGTATGTATCAACACTTTAAATGTAATTGGCAGATTGCAAATTAGTGTTTGGATATTTTTCACTAACAAGCACACTTTTGTAATCTCACAAACACACAACTGGAGTATAGGCATCTGTGAGTTATGTAGATACTATCATGTAGATGTTATCATTAAATAGGAACATCTTCAGCAAAATCTTGTGTTGTGAGCTCAGACACAAAATTACAATAATAGCAGATGAGTATTTTATTTGTAAGAGTAGGCCTATATGAATGGAATTATATACATTTTAGATAAAAGAGGGTTAATGCAAAGTGTTGACAGTGTATGGTGAATGTATGAATGTGCTTTCTCTTTTGTCATCCTGCAGCATGAGATGGACCAATTTGTAGTTTGTATCAGTTCAACCATTGGAAGTTTCTAGTTTGCTTTGAGATACACCAATGTCAGCTCAGCTCAACGAGAACAGCCTCTCCTCAGACAATAATAGGCTAGGTATAAAGCCATTGTCTGAATTTTGCTATGTGGATGCAAGAACTAAAGCATCCCAAATAGTTCCACTGTGGATGTGAATGTGGGGTCACTGTACTACAAGACTCCCAAGCACTAGAACACAGTGGATGATGGAGGAACTCGGCACACAACCCAATCAACCAGCCTAGGAGGGTTTGAGAGCGGAGTGACACTCCATTTCTCCGTGCTCTCCCTGGCCCTGCACCTCGGAGCCGACTACCACTCTGATCGAACAAGAGCCTTTCAGACTCAGGCTGCCAGTTTCGTAATGCACCAGTGCCTGGGTCAATTTGATCTGAAAATCTAATTTTTTCCTCTTCTTCGTCTCTAAAATAAGAGTGGCCCATCACAATGCAAATTCAAGCTAATTTGAATAAAGCGAAGGAAACACTTTGTGTTGAGAGCCAGTCTTCCTGATCAGTGGTTCTGGAATAAACCAATATCCATCCTCTCTGCGTGTTGTGGCATTCTGTGAGAAGGTTTTAATATGGCTTTTTTTTTTCAAAAGGCCCCCATAAAATAAGACTCACCAGTGAAGCAGCAAAACTATAGAAAAAAGGAAGCTCATTAAAAATGCATTTCAGGAGCAGAGACTCACCACAGAATATTTTCTATTTAAATAGGAGGCACTTCATTATATATTTTATTATACATTATTTTGCATTTACATTAGTCTAATGTTCCTTTCTTCCATTTTGGGTTTCATTAGTTTCTAAAGCTTGGCAGTTAAGTGCCTTTTTAAAAAGTGTTCCCCCCTACTGGTTTGGGTGAATTTCAATAGAATATCAATTTTGAATTTTGAAAAAGTTTTTATACTCGGATAATTGCAATTTTGTGGAGATTCCATTTAATTGCCGCTGATATCCTGTTTTTCATCTGTGATATAAGGTCATGTTTAGGGACTATATTCATCTTACTTTTTTAGTCTTATCACACAACAAATAGATCACGAGCCACCTCTCTTGTGATAATTTAAAAGGACACCCAAAAGTCACCCATACAGAATATCTAGATACTACATTTTAGTCATTTAGCAGACACTCTTATCCAGAGCGACTTACAGTTAGTGAATACATTATTTTTTTATACTGGCCCCCCGTGGGAATCGAACCCACAACCCTGGCGTTGCAAACGCCATGCTCTATCAACTGAGCTACATCCCTGCTGGCCATTCCCTCCCCTACCCTGGATGACGCTGGGCCAATTGTGCGCCGCCCATGAGTCTCCCGGTCGCGGCCGGCGGCGACAGAGCCTGGATTCGAACCAGGATCTCTAGTGGCACAGTTAGCACTGCGATGCAGTGCCTTAGACCACTGCGCCACTCAGGAGTGACACATGACATACTTGACTAATACCTCAATATTTTAGTCTAAAACTCCCGTTTACAACATTACATACCAATATATTGACTATAGCACTGTAACTATGGGAAAAGATGCCTCTGAAACCCATTTGACCACTACAAACCAATGAAAGCTCTATATTATCCACATCAACAACTAAATGGAATTGATCTCTTCATGTTAAGCTCGTCCATCATCAATTAACTCCTATTGGTTAAGCAATAACTTTTACAAAACAAGTATTCAACTGCTTCATTCCACCTCACTTACTGAGAAATGACATGGTAACAGTTAGCACCTCCTGGTGCTTATCTTATAGAAGTCAACACAATTGGTGGATACCTAGCACTGTAGCATGATATCCTACTAAGTGGTGCTTTGTTCTCCAATATACAAAAACATACTTATTAGGTGATAAGCATGTAATTAACTTCTGTAAGATAGTGTGAAACCCCAATTACTTGTGTTGTAGCCTATGCTTTGTGGACAACTTTGGAATAAGACATAAGAACACAGACGTACCCTAAGAGTGCTCTGTCTACTGCTCTCAGTGTCTGAAGTAAAGATAAAGATACTGACAGAATCCATCTCAGCTTCTCAACTCCACATACAGATGATCTCTCTGTAAGGCTACCAGTGAGCGTGGGTGCAAAGTAAGGGCGATGGGTATCGCAGATGGCTTACCAGTGTGGCTTCGCTTGTGCACCATCAGCACATTGGGGCCAATGCAAACTGTCCCACAGATATCACACTTGAGCTTCCCGTTGGGCAGGCGGATACCCCCGGCTGAGGAGTAGGGGCCCTTGCTGTCGGGGCCGCCTGCATAGGAGCCGTTCACTTTGGCCCCCGAGGCATCGAGCACGCGCAAGTCTTCCGCACACTCCTCCTCCTCCTCGCCATTCATCATCATGTCAAAGGCGAGCCCATTCTCCTCGTCACTGCGAGCCTCAACTTTAATGTTACAGGCTGGAAAAGAGGGCAGTGGGCCACTGTTTAGAATAGGAGCATGTTTCTGGGGGACTATAGCCTACCTTACTGTGTAGAAATATGAGTACATTACTATATTACTATTTGAGTACATGTACATCTTTGACTTTCCATTGGTCAATATGTGACTATTAGTTTAAGGGCATGTGTCTGTGTCTCCCTCTACTTGAATGGTTGTTTTAGTGCCTCACCTCCAATGAACTTACTGATAGCAATCGTTCATTGCAGAGTGAGAGCATTTAAATCAGCACTTTCTGTGCAGCAATCCTCAATTCAACTTGATTAGCAGAGCACACTAGGACAAAACTTTGAAACAGATTTGGTGAATTTATGCAGTGGGTTCTTGTGATCAGTGTTCCAGATCAAACATAACAGATGGATAATATATATATATATATATATATATTCGCTAAAAGAGATAGGGAAACTCATACTCCATCTCTCATCATCACACTTCTGTAAAAATGACTGCAAGATAAACAGGAAACAGAGACACAGGAAGCTGTGTGAAACAAGGGACGGCAGCGGTGTAAACCAGACCAACAAACTATGGTAAACAAACACACACACACACACTCGCACACCAAATAAGTAAGGTATAAAAGAAATAACAAAAAAACACAATATCTGAACATAGGTAGCGCTTAAAAAATGTAAATGATAATCCAAAAACGCTTGCATTCAAAATGTAACACAATGAATGTTTGATTTATAGACACAACCCACTGGGCACAGAAGTCAGTTCAATGTCTAGTTTCGATTTACATTTGGTTGAGTTGTCAACTAACGTGAATTCAACGTGAAATCAACAAATAAATTCACCATGTCATTGGATTTAGGTTAAAAGTTAGGTGAAAAAAAGATGAAATGCCCTTACGTTGATAACTTTTTGCAAATTCAATTAGTTTTCCACATTGATTCAACATCATCACATTGATTTTTTTGTTGAAATGACGTGGACACAACGTTGATTAAATCAGTTTTTGCCCATTGGGAACCATTTTTTCAATAACTTTGTAACCAGACTATGGCATAGACAATCCATTTGCACAAATATTTTTTGAACCTTAATTTAATAATAATAATTTAATAATAAATAATTTAATCAAAGTTTATCATCTCAATAAGCACAACTATAAAAGGAGCGAATGTAAAGGAAATGTGACGACAGCCGTCTGATTGAGTATTGGAGGGATAGTGTGACGTTTTCCTCAAGTAATTGGAATGTACTTTTAAACACTTAAAACCTTGTAAACCCCTCAACTATTAGCCTGTGATTTGCATGTCATGGTGGCTGATTTCCTCATGTGTCTTCCTTGTTTGTACACCAGAAGAAGTGGAAGAAGTGGAAATAATGAAATATAGGAATCTATAGGGAAAAAGGGGAAGCTTCAGAAACAGGGCCTACCTAACCGAAATACCAATAATTATGGAGAAGTGACAGAAAGGGAAGCTCAGACTAGGAATTGTAAAACAGTGTAACTGAAACAGTCCCTTTGTGGGATGCTTGTTTTCACTGACACTCCCAGGGAACAAGCTCCCATAATGCATGATTCATCCAGTGAGAGCGGAAAGGCAACTCGTGTGAACACAATGACTTTTTGTTGCTCTCACTTCAGTATCAACTGAATACCATCTTGGTGATACTGGATAAAATCAGCATTTGGTATACAGTACCATGCTAACTACTCAAATAATACAATTAAGCGCCACCTTGGTGATAGTGGACACCCCAAAGACCAAATTACGTTAGAATTAGTTATGTTATGCTAACTGATGAAATACTGTAAGTCCAGGGCAGCCTTGTAAAAGAAAAACTGCTCCTCCCTCACCATACAACATTTAGTCTGTAGCCCTAAAACCCCTTGTTTTGTCAGTTTGCCTGTTGTTACTTGTCTTTGCGAGTGGACACATAGACTACTACATGTCTTTCCGCTGAGCAGGCGAGATGAGGAAAACACAAACCACACGCTTATAGAAATCGCACACCCGGCACTAAGGAAGTTAGCTAGATGAAAGCAGAAAGGCACAGATTACTACTGACATAGAGAAAGCACCCAGGGCACTGATAACTTTAAAGAGCATATTATCACAAACCACAGATGCTGAGTTAAGGCCTGCATCTCCCCAAGCATGTTAGGCCTACTTGTCAGCCAGAATCATAGACCTGAGGATTACTGGGTTGTTGGCTACAACATGAATACAACCACTTTCTTTTTAAACGTCTATGTGATTAAAGTCGTGAGAGAAAAAATGTCACTGCCCTCTATGGGTTTGTTGTTCAGTTAATGTACAGAAATGCACAGAACTTGGGCCGTAGCATATATATACAAGACTCCTGAACAGCTAATCAAATGGCTACCCGGACTATTTTAATTTTTTACGCTGCTGCTACTCTCTGTTTATTATCAATGAATAGTCACTTTACCTCTACCTACATGTACATATTACCTCAATTACCTCGACTAACCTGTGCCCCCGCACATTGACTCTGTACCGGTACCCCCTGTATATAGCCTCGTTACTGTTATTTTATTGTTGCTCTTTAAATATTTGTTATTTTTCTATTTTCTTCTTCTTTATTTATTTTTTACTTCAGTTTATTTTAGTAAATACTTTCTTAACACATATTTTTCTTAAAACTGCATTGTTGGTTAAGGGCTTGTAAGTAAGCATTTCACTGTAAGGTCTACACCTGTTGTATTCGGCGCACGTGACAAATACAATTTGATTTGATTTGATTTGGGGGCTCGTCCAAGATTTCACTTACAGAAAGTGCTCTTGTTGCAGTGGTGTTACCCTTTAGAATCTCACTGAGATTTTCTGTTGCCTTTTGATTCTATATCATTCATAGTAGAATATGTATTGTTCATTTGACTTAAATGTCTGGTGTTGACATTGAGAGGCGGATCTACTGATTCACTGTTGTTGTTTTATTGCTCTATCTCTTTGTTTGTTCTTTCCTGTTAGATTTTACACTTGCTTCCCAAAACTAGTAAATCAGGATGTGTGGCAAGCATGACATAAAGTAAAAGCCCTTCTTCCCATCCCCAAGTTAGTCACAACTTCCCCATTTATCCCTGAGAAGCTGCAGCACCAGCAGCAGTAGTCCGGTTGACCTTGCCGATGTCAATGCTGTCTACCTCAGCTATGAGCCTGTGGGTTTGAGAGGGGCCAGAACGACAACATGAGGGTTGGTGTAGACCACTGAAGCTCAAGTATCTTTCCAGAGACCTTCCGTGACAAAACCCTAGGCTTATTTACTTTGCTTATAAGTCAAATAACTAAACACATTATTTTCAACAGTGTAGGCTACCGTATACTTAGTTACAGCTCCAGTGTCATTGATTTGATTCACTGGTACAAAAGAGACTACATTTCTAAATTCACAAGCTACTCAAACTATCAAAAGAATAGGAAACACGGGTAACTGATAACAAGCCATTGATGATGGCTCAGTTATGTAGTGTGGAAGTAAAAAGAGCCTGTTGAAGGTTCCTGCAACAGAGCTGCTTTTCTCACTGCCTGATGAAAATAGCCCAGTGTGTGCTAACTCTGCTGTGGAACCAACCACATGCGTGTAAAACCACATAGATGCCATACTGAACACAATTCCTTTTGGTGTTTCAGTGTCGATAAGGGGCACCAAAAACAAAGCGTACTTTTCCCCACTCTTTTGAAACTCTAGCCTTGCATTTTTGGGAAATAGACAGGATTGTAGTGAAGACTGAATAACCCTAATGATTCATACATACTGAAAGATAAATTGTGTCACCAGAAAGGCATACCGTGACATGTAATTTTACTGTCTGTGTGACTGTAATGACCAAAAATATTTTGATACAATTGAATTCAATAAGGCAACCTTTTGTGACAATGTGTCTTGTCCTCCCAACACAAGGGAAATCCTTTTTGGGCTTGTTGAATTGTATAGTGAAGTCTGTGTGGGATGAACCTAGAGAAGCTGTGTAGGACAATATGTTAGCATTGGAAAGTGAATGGAAAACTGCAAAAAACAACCTGGCTTTGAGGTCTTGAGCTTCCATCATACCTGCAGCCTCCTTGTCTCAGTTACACAGTCCTGCTTGTGTCCTGCACTTCAGGCCAATATCCTTTGAACCACATGATCCTAACAGATAATAATAACTCCTTGATGCATTTGGGGTTTATCGGAGAGCCAGCGATGCACTGCATAGATACAGTATAACAGTCACTTCCTCTCACACTCTCACACCCTCACACTGGTGATTAGATCTTCAGCGAGTGCAGAGCAACACAAACACTTACACTCACCAACACCCAAAGACAAACACGTGCAAACAAACACATGCATACAAACACACACACACTGTTGTCTTTGTTTATGCCGACCTCTTTCCTGATTCAGGACCTCTTCCTGTATTTCAAAATAATATAAGACCAGAAAAAGAGATTAGGAATCATACAACACATCCTTAAAAAACGAACTCGCCAAAGAAGACACTATAAAACATTTATCTCTGATGCTCTGCTCTCATTGTATGTGAATTTACAAAAACATGTTGAAAGTACTATGGAATAATGTCTGTAAATCCAGCAAGTGAAATGACTAATCATACGCTCAGCCACAAAGACAGTCATATGGAGAAAGACATGCCTGACTGGACTGAACCACAGCAGCATATGCCTGTGTTTCCTATGGCCTCCTCTTCCAGCTCTAGCTCAACTGCAAACTTGCACAAAGCCCAAAAAATGAGCATTTATGATAAACAAAATAAGTATAGGTCAGCCCATGTAATGCTTCAGAAAGTCAATCAATTGGCGGCTCATGGATAAACCTTAGAACTGCAGCTGCTGGAGGTGAAAGCCTCAAAATATCTCATGATGATTTCTCTTCAATGCTGATAGACGTTTTCACATTGACTGAGTGACTTTTGATCAAGATAAATGTGTACTTCATGGTTAGTAGGGCAGTTACAATAAATTCCTGGTACATGACAATGGGTATCCTTGTCGTAAACTATGGCATGCTGGCGAGGGTTGGAGTTCCTTATGTGTGCTGCTGAGTTAAAAGCTTGACAGTTGAAGTGAAAGCGTCAGTGTGTTTGCAGGTGGCTGGCTGTGTGGTGGTGCGATGCACTGGTGATGTGCAATGCTGATCTCCGAGCTTGACTCTGCTCCTGAAAACTTTATCTCCTGGAGTGTTGAAACTGCCTGATGGCAAGTTTTTCTTAGGAAACTCTTGCACATCTTATTTCAGTTTCCTCTGCTCTGACATGTTGTTTCTGACTAAATGCTGCCTCGAAGTACAAGGGTAAACTACACCACACAGCTATCTGGAGCTAATATGGAAGGACAATCCAGTTTTACACCCAAAATTATAGAAACACTTATTGTGTATTGTAGTTATCACAATGGATCACTAACACATCCCATAAACCTACCATAGATATTGGTTGCATGAGCTACTGTATTATTACGTATACAATATGATATGGCTAACCTTACACACAGGTAGTGCAGCACTAGGGGGGAGGGGTTCACAGATGTTCTCATGAAGCAAACATTTGAATTCCAAAACTTCATCTGGTAAATGCTGCCCGGTGTCCCCTGACATCCCAGTCATGTCCCGAGTTTCAATGAACTTGTACATCAGCTAATGGTATTCCCTGGCTTCATTTAGTTACATCCACATATCAAGGCCACATTAGCCATTCCTTAAGGTTTTGCACATCATGTGATGGATCAGAGAAATGTCCAACCTTTCCTGCCAATGACCTAAATGCATCAAGATTACATGTTCAAAAGAACTAAGATTGATTAAGCGCTAGATTGCAAGTAATAAGTGGATTTAAGGGATTTTTTTGATGTGGTAACTACTGGTTGGGATGCCGTTACAAACTTGCTATTTTACTAACACAAAATAGTTAAGTTACTGACACATTTGTTTTTATGATATGTAATTTTGGTTTATTTTAATGTTTAAAAAAATAAGGGGGTGGAAATGTTGCTGTTCTATCTAGTGCAGGCAGGTGTAACAAGAATGTATTATTATAAATGTATTCATCATATGACATGTATTAATATATTATGATAACTGCTGTTTTTAAATCATCATTCTTTTCATTATGAGTAGTATGAACAATACTACTACTTTTGTCCTTGTGAGGGTATACATATTTCTGAAGGTGCTCTGGAAACTGTTTTGGGGCACACAGGTGAAAGTTTGATGGCTATACTGGTCTGGGTGTTATAACTGGTTATAGGCCCACTGATGTGGGAGTGGTACATTGAAACATGTGGCACAGACTTATATGAGCTGTCACTCACCCATGCCTCCTTTGTCACCCCTGTTGTTGTGTTGCAGATTGGAGCTGGCAGACAGGTCCTCTGGGACGGGCATGGCCTCGTCGTTGTCCTCAGACACATCATTGGGAGGGGGGCTGTCCCTGCCTGCATGGGTAAGCACCAGCAAACACCCATTAGTCACCAGAACATGGTTCATTATTGCTCATATGATAGAACCATAATCATCTATAATCCATCATATGTGCTGTGACTGTGCCAGTCAGCTTGGGCTCTGTGCAACTCACACTCTGAGGTCTGAAAACAGAGGCTCTTACCTGGCATCTGAGACATCTCCTGAGCCTCCTCCGTCTCCATTCGGTGCAGGTACTCTAATGGGATAGAGAGAGACGGAGATGTAGATGTGTTTAAATTTGATCAACGGCACAGCAGGGCTGAAAAAACACAACATTATAAAAAGCCACAACTGACTAAAGGCATGACCTCGCTGTGTACACCTCTGTCACGCCGGCAATGTCCCTTTTGTCACACCGAAAGACACACCACTGTCCCCCACATTACATTACAAAGAATTACAGACATTTTCATTACATGTCTGACAGAGAGGACGGGCTGGGAGAGTGGCTTGGCCCTGCGTGATGGGCTATGGTGATGAGGGGTGCTGGGAAGGGGCTTTCAGACCACATTTGTTATTTATTGTTAATTTCCTGCAACCTAATCATCCAAAAATGCAAACTGACTGCCGCAAAATTAAGCCGAAAATTAAGTGGCCCTAGGTCACTGAGGATACGGCTGTTTGCCGTGCCCAGCTGATCTGCGCTCATGTTCACTCTAATTTACTGAGCATGCATCGCTGAGCGCGCCACCACCCGAGCACAGACGTGTGCGAGAGGCGCCACAATCAGAAACAAAGAGAGAGGAGAGAGAGAAAGATAATAAAGAGAGGGACCAAGAGAGAGTGATAGAGAGAGAGGGGGAGATACAGAGATAGGGAGGGGAGGGAACCAAGACAGACAGGGAGTGTGTCAGAGAGCGAAAGTAAAGAGAGAGAACCAGCGACAGAGAGATAGATAGAGGAAGGAGAAGGCCAAGGGGCACCGAAGTAAGTTTCTCTCGCACAAGAGGAGGCAATTTAGTGAAGAAGAGCACATCCCCTGGCCAGGGCCTGCTGCATATCTGAGGAGTCACCAGTGTGCGTGGCCCCATTAATAATGCATCCCCCTCAAGCCTGCAGCAGATGGGCACAACAGCCTCAGCCTCAGCTCCGCCACTTCAAGAAGGCCCTTGGTGGAGCCGCTTTCCCAGCCCAGCCAGCCACACAGGGAGAAGTG
Source organism: Coregonus lavaretus (assembly GCF_964263955.1). Classification (NCBI taxonomy): domain Eukaryota; kingdom Metazoa; phylum Chordata; class Actinopteri; order Salmoniformes; family Salmonidae; genus Coregonus; species Coregonus lavaretus. The sequence continues at coordinate 23,396,255 of NC_140023.1, forward strand.
AAGCTCCCTAAAATAGCGAAGCGAGCCCGAGGGAGAAGGGGAACCTAGGCCTTCCTGTTTTACTGACAGATGGCTCCACACATTTGGAACAAATAGTGGGAAGCCACCAAGCAGCCCCCGCTGCTGTCGCAACACACAATGTTCAGCGGACAGGCGAGTCAAGTCAGAGACTCAACAACCCACGAACACCCAGGACCCAAGTGCAGAAGATGCGGCGCTGCGAGCACAGTGGGTGTTGCATGCTAGTGTGTCGATACAGGACTAGGAGGCCCTGCCTGCGACATCATTCTTTAGCATCTGGAGTTTGGAGGTCGGGGGGGGGGGGGGGGGGGGTGGTATTCACATGTGACCTTTTTTCTGGGCGGATGGTGCGAAGGGAAATACTGATCATGTTGGTGGGGGACTTTGACAGAAGTGAGAAATGCATTCCCATGTTCCACCACAATACAGTTGTGTAGGCATTCAGGAAGTTGTATATTCACCCGAAGTAACATTGTTATTACTTTTAGTTACTAACTACCTGATGCAATCTTACATTTGTTTTTTTGTTTTTTTATCATAGTTTTGTTTCCTGGTTCATTTTAAGCCACATGCGTTTGTGACAAAACCCAATTAGTTGGATATCTTAATGCTATGTCATGTTGTAGTTTATTTCTTGTTGACTATTCTCAATATATTTTGTGTTTTGTGGATGGTTTCATTCAGACAATATTTCAGAATGACACCACTTTGGTCAAATATGAAAAAACAAGGCACTAAGGGCAACAGCCGCTTTCTGAAAGTGCCTCACAAAGGGCAGGAAGAGTCATGGCAGTGGGTCTGAGTGCGCTCAGTAAGGGGTAGAGTGACAGGAAAAGGGCTGTGGGTTCACAACGCCCCCAGTCCTAACTAAACTAAAGGGAGTGTGTGTGTGTGTGTGTGTGTGTGTGTGTGTGTGTGTGTGTGTGTGTGTGTGTGTGTGTGTGTGTGTGTGTGTGTGTGTGTGTGTGTGTGTGTGTGTGTTGTGTGTGTGTGTGTTTGTGTGTGTGTGTGTGTGTGTGTGTGTGTGTGTGTGTGTGTGTGTGTGTGTGTGTGTGTGTGAGGGGTGGATGGCAGGTGGGGCGGAGGGGCTGTGCAGAGCAGGGTGCGAACACACGACAGGGAGCAGGGTGGAGACTGAAACAGTCAAACCGTTAAACAGGCAAAGTGTACAACACCAGCAAACTTTAGATACTGGGAGGAAGTAAAAACTGACAGACAGGATTTTATAATGTAAACTATAATTTGGCAACACATATTTATCCTTAAATGTCAGGAATATCAACATAAAACATGTGCAAATAATATGGGGCCTAAATGAATGAATAAATCAGTCGTATGAAAATCTATACAATCTGAGGGGTGATATAGAACATTAGGCTAAGTTTTTAATAACTTTTTTAAAGAAAAGTCAAACAAGAATGATATCATATCAGGTATTATTATTGAAATGTTTTTGTTCTCAAACTATTATAAGTATATGCTGCTTCTGTGAGAAGAGTAATTCAAGACTGTACTTGAAAGTCTTAATTTGTTTCTCCAGAAAATTCCTTTTGACATGGCATACAAAATATAATATATTTTGATAGTGAGATGTAAAAAATAATACTACTTTTTATGTATTGAGACCCACCTCATCCATTCCAGTGTTAAACAAAACAATATTTGTGCCACAACTCACTCATGCCTTAGCAGCGACCCACCTGTGGGTCCCAAACCACCATTTGGGGAACCATGCCCTACTACATTACACCACGTAATATAATGAACAGTCAAAACAGTCATCTTTTTCATTTTTTATCATCTGAAAATTATAGAGAGAATACTCATTAGCAATTAATGAAATGTGCAGTCATAAATTGAAAGATGATAATCTTACTGAGCTAATGTTTTAGCACCTATTGTGGGTTAGAGGGGCTACAGTATAGGAGCATTGAAAGGAGTTTCCTTATGGTCTTCATTTGCATTTGACACACTTCATTACACTGGTATTCAGTGAGAATCATTTTAATAACAGCCTTTCTTTCTCTGTCCCCTTCCTCAGTATGCTAACAATAAGGATGCTGATGAATCCACAAACACGTATTTGCAGCATTTCAACCCTCCTCAATCAGAAGAAGCAGATAAATCAAATGTAATTGTGCTATGGGGTGGGGTGCAATTCATTGCTTCGTTTACTAATAGTCATTTAAATATATCATTTTTTTTTTCTTGAGGGTGAGTACATTTGTACAGGCTGCTGTGCTTTTAATTTTGGATTCGTTTTCAATATAAACTTTTCATGAAAAAAAAAAATGCAGCACATTCCTGCCTAATAATGCTATCACCCAAGTTTTCACATTATTATCTCATCTTTTCAGTAGGACAGAAACCTTTGAGGTGGCAGTGGTTTGCTTGAAATGAGAAAAATATACCTTAGGCCTGCTATCAAACTGAAATGCAAGTGTTTGGCTGCCCTAAAAAAGTGAGAAGCCTAATCTTGTTTAATGTTAATACAGTTAATACAGAATGTCAACACAGTAACTACGAATTTAGTCAAACATCTTTGATCTGTTCTAATGGCCAGGTATGTTATCTGATGAATGTGGTATATAGTTTCCTGACACAAGAACAAGCCAGATGATTAGAATATATCATGGAGTATCAGAAATTGCTGTCTGTCTAGACAGAAAAAGAATTTGAAGTCAGATTTTACGGTAAAAAAAAGTACGTAGTTACTGCGTTTTGTCTTTGTAGGGCAGTTTTTACTGTCAACAAAATGGAAATAATATTGTCAACAGCAAATTAAATCAAGTTAAAACAAGATCAACATTGCTTTTGAAGTTTTGTGAGGACAATCTAGACAATGCAGTAATGAAAATATGATATACCTTATTACTCCATATTAACCAAATTAATTAGCCGACTTGAGTAGGATTTTTCATTGTTTATGGTTATAGTTCCTCATTACAAGAATAAAATAGCCTCCGTGTTGAAGCTTGTAAAATGTTGTCCCAGCGCACAAAGGTGTGAGGAAAGTACTTTGAGTTGTTTCCACATTATTTCTCTCAAAATGAATCTTCTATGGTGTTCTTGTTGAATGTCAGTTTCACAACATGTTAACAGTAGGCTATACTTGAGCCCTGCCCACCAATACTATCAACACACATGTCAGGTTCGGATCAGACCAACCAATAATTGAGACCGTCTTGGGCATTTTGAAAAGGGATTTTGAAGTGTGTGTGTCTTTTTCATGTAACTTTGAAAAGGGCAGAGAAACAGATTACGTTTTTCATACTGTGGGAAACGTAGTTATAGCCTAGGCTAAAGCTAATTATTGCGCTTTTATTGAGGACTGTTTAGATCAAGTTTATACGTGTTATTTCAATTTACTTGGTTTCATTTGTAATAATGGAAAGTGGACTTCTGAAATAAGAACTCCAGCTTGAATGACATGAATTAAAATGGTTTGTAGACTTCTGGATGCGCACAGTTGCAACAGGTGGCAATCTGGCACGAAAAGTGAAACCAGTCTATGGAAAACTTTGAAACCAAGGAAATGTCTGTTTTTGTTTTTATGTTTAGCCTAATTCTAATAGGCTTAATTGTCAATGACAACACATATAGCCTACTGTTTCGATATGGTTCAGATAATTGTGAGCAATTCCTGTAATCTCCTAAAAATGAGTTTGGGAAAGGAGGAAAATATTCCATTATTCCATTATTTTAGAAAAGAAAATACATTCGATATTAATTATAATGCACATAAAAATTGTATAACATTCATGAAACATTAACATTTTCCTTGATTAGTCAAATCCGTTACATGCACCACTATAAAAATACCCGCGTCACAGGATTTCAGACGCTCACGCACCTGCACCAGACTTCAGGACAATGTTTTCCAATCTGTTAGGTAGTTCATTTTAAAAGAGTAACTATCTTTCATTTCTTACTATTTAGAAATACGAATAAACACTTTAAATTAGTTTTAAGTTAACAAGCATCGTGAAAGTTACTATACCTGCTATTCCTTGAGTTTGCAATATGAAGTTGTTCCAACTCTCCCCCGCTCCATGTGCAGAAGTTCGAAGTGCCGCGGCAGCCCCATGGAACTCTGCCCTCGGTCCCTCCCCTCTCCACTGTACTTCCTCTTTCCAGCTTAACATTTCTATATTTCTGTGCTCGACTGAGGCATTTTGCTTGCTTTTATCCAGAGGCCGAGTCTGCTCGGGGAGTCGGTGCAACAGTCCTTGGCACTTGCTTTGTATCGTGCCAATAAAAGCTGACACCCAGTAGACCATTACTGGCAGCCATGCATGAGATGGGATGAGGCGCACCAGGCTGGGCGCACAAGAGACTGGACGATTCATTGTTTATTTATTTATTTCGTAGAAAAGGATGGGGACTCCTCACTTGCATGGGCAGCTCCCCTTCAGTCACCTGTTCTGGCATGCTGTAATAGTCACAGTGCAATTAAAATAACAAACTGTGTTGGTTTCAGATTATATTTGAACAAATATTGTGACAGTTTACATTGATAACAACCAACAATCATTGTAGAAAGTTGCATCCTTCCTTTTGCTTATGTATCAACAAATTCATAAAGTCTCATATACTTCCCTATTCTTTTATACTATTTGAACACCTATTTCATTATTTCAATAATGAATAATTTAATGAGATGTCGGGAATGTAGACTAATAGACATATAGGCCTGTGTGCCTAAAAGGGATATCACCCAAGTTTTCACATTGTTCACATATTTTCAGTAGGACAGATAGCTTTGAGGTGGCAGTAGTTTGCCTGAAAGAGAGAAAAGGAGATCTGCCTAGATCAGGTGATGACTTTGAGGATAATGATCTGGTCTAGAAGTGTCATTTGACATGATTTATTCCAAGCAGCACTGCCATTGGAATAATGAAAAGAAAAGTAACAAGTGTGAAAACACCTAATTACAATTTAAACAGACTCTTAAAGACAAGTATCCCATTGACTCAATGATCCTGTGTCTTTGGTACTGTCTATGTGCTGATTTTGTATCACCTGTAAATCAGCTGCATCCTTGTTTAGGAATACCTCAGCAGAGTTCGAAAGGCGTGGCTGGAACAGGTTAAAAATGGCAGACAGAAACCAGGACACAAACAAGGAAGGAGAGAAGAAGAAAGAGAGTATCTTTGACCTGTCAAAGTACATTGATAAACAAATCTGTGTGAAGTTTCAGGGAGGACGAGAGGCCAGTGGAGTTCTGAAGGGGTTTGACCCCCTGTTGACCTGGTATTGGATAGCACCATCGAGTACTTGCGGGATCCTGACGACCAGTTCAAGCTGACCGAGGGCACGCGGTAGCTGGGCCTGGTGGTTTGTAGAGGGACGTCCATGGTGCTCATCTGTCCTCAGGACGGCATGGAAGCCATCCCCAACCCCTTCATCCAGCAGCAGGACGGATAGTCGGCCAGCCTTGTTCTCTAAGATGACCTCACAGTAGTCCAATTCCTGGTGTGTATGTCAATTGTATTTCCTTGATTCCTTGCATTCTCTACTTGCCTCCTTCTCAAAATGCATTGGAGGAGAAGATCAGAGGAGAGGAACCTAAGATCTACTCCAATGTGCTTTGAGAAGGAGGGAGGATGTGAGGATTCAATTAAATAGTATTGCGGTTAGTATGAAAAATATATGTATATACAAAAACAAACAAAAATGGATGCACTCACTAACTGTAAGTTGCTCTGGATAAGAGCGTCTGCTAAATGACTAAAATGTAAATGAAAATGTAATGTCCCTCCATAGGCAGACTGTGCACAAGGGTGAATGGATTCTTGAAGTACTGCTTTCTCTTCACCAAACCCCCCACATTTTTACTCATGTCACTGCTATATCATTGCATTTTTTTTGTCTAGTGCATTGAAGTTCTGACAACATAGTATAAACATTTCAGCCAACATAGTTTAGGGCCCATTAACTTTTCTTATTTTTCTCAGAATTCATAGTAGTTTGTCCAATGCATATTTAAAAAATGAACATGTTCAGAACATTGGTCTGTTACAGTATTGCATGCACAAATAGGATATTGCCTCAAATTATTCAAAGCAAAATAATTTATGGATTAATATTAATAGAAATTGTCAATGAATAATGAGTAATATACCTCTTATTTTACTCAAACAAGTGGGCACATTTCTCTGCCATGTTTTGTCATTATAATACCTTAAATTCAGTTTTGGGTACAGTGAATCTTTGCTGCATGTATGCTATGAGAAAAGTGACAGTTGTTCCCCATTATCCCATTATTCTCGAACCTTTCTGAGCGGTATTATCTGTGGAGATGCAGCGTGTTCTGGATAGCTGAGTCACCTACAGTGGAAGGCAGCCCTTATCTGCAAAGTAGCACAACATTCACAGGCAGTTGGTCTGGTCATGGTGCAAAAGAGGAACTTTTCTCAGGAGTGTGTTTTTGGTCTGTTGTTTCCACATGGCAGTACGGATTACAACAGTCTCCAAAGAGTTATCTTGATCCAGCCTCTATAAAGGTGAAGTACCTTTAGCTTCAGTACATGTGAATTAAGGAACTTACTGTGAGTGGGAAGCCAATATAAATAGTTGTGTCATGGCGGCGTTAGGGTGTTAAGGGCCCCCGTAGCCCAACTCCTGACCTGAGGCTAGACAGAGGGAATCCTGGAGCAGAGGCGTGACTCAGCACAACGCACGCTCCAATCATGACCAGCAGAGGAGCATGGTCTTCCCAGCCGTAGAGATACCACCCTATCCCAGTGACACAGCAGATCTTCTCACTCAACATGTGTGGGGCTACATCAGGACACAAGGACACAGTCTAGTTTAAAGAGAGGTTGAATCCAACAGTACTTATGTTTCTCTCACAATGTTTGCAGGTGGCACAGTTTTATTTTAGCACCATTATTTTGAAACTTTCAGTAACATTAATAAAACCAACAGGTATAATGCATTATTATGGGGTTATAATGCATTGTAAGACTTTTAATAATCATGGGTATTTTTTTAAATATATTGATCCCAACTGGATAAAAGCCCTTTTCAGTCAGTTAAAAATGTCGTACACCATATGATTTTTTCTTGCGCTGATGGTCAGGGGCCTGGAACATAATTACAAAAAATGTTTAGACTACAAATTGACCGCAAGAAGCCCAAACAGATATAATATTTTACTAAAACATGATAATTTCAAACCTTGCTTGCATCTGTATATGATCACATATACCATATCTTTCTATTATTTATAGGAATACTTTGGAACAGATTTACAAATTAAAATCACTTGGAGCTGATTTGTTGGTGTTTTTACAGTCTTTTATGTACAACGATGTAAAAAAAATACATATATATTAGTTTTTTGCTCAGAAAACCCTGATTTATAGCAATGTTTTATTTCACACAGTGGCTTTCATTAACATACATGATCATCATATAGACCAGACAACATACACCAAACACAATCCTACACTGCTTTAGGTTCTTCAACATTTTGTAAAGCATTTTGCTGTAATTAAATATCGTTACCTGGATTGCCTCATAATAACAGCATCACTATGTAGCCAATAGACTAATGAACAAAAGATTCAGCCTGTTTCTTATTTCATGGATCTTTAATCAGTATTCACAGCTTAAAATCTGGAAGCACAAACAGCTGTAGCCCTTAATTGGTTTCAACACCTTAATAAGTCAAATACGTTCAAGACCAGTAATCACATTAAATAGTCAAATGTATCTAAAAAGTCAATTGGAAAGTGAAAATCAATTAAATTCCCCTCTGCACACTAAAGCATCACTTTCCTTATGGTAATTATCTGCTGGAATGGATGTGTCACTAGAAGGAGTCAGGCATGCTTGACATTTAGCCTCTGTATGGAGAAGACAGAAAATTAACATGAGGGAGAGAAATGAATCTCCTGGCTAGGCAGGCATTGAGGAGATCCTGAAGGATAGTGGGTGATTCAGTCATTGTGTTTGTAACCCTGTTTTGAAAAGGGGACCAATAATGAGATTCAGTCCATTGGCAACCTTGTGGGAAAGGAAGGGTGTTTTTATAGCTAAAGCACAAATATCAATACGCTCCTTGGCAATGAAGAGGTATGATGATAATAACATTTTATTTTATCCATTTTGGGGGGCATTTCTTATCTCAGTAAACAATGTGCACAACCTCTCAAGCATGCCTGGGTATATGAAGCGTTAGGAAAGTTGTATTGTCTGCTGCTAAACTGCTACTCTGGCGATTGGTAACAAACTGCACAGTAAAAAACTGGGGATGAAAACAGAGTCTAAACTGATTTAGACTTTTAATCTAAAAACTTTACATTTCTAGGTGTGAAATTGTGATTGTCAAGCAGTTCTATCAAATACAAGTAAGACAGACTGATACTTGTGACATTGAGCTATGTTGATTAGTCAAAGACGCCTGGTCCCAGGTCTGTTTGTGACCAGACAAACAGATGTGTTACCAGGCTAGTCAGAGACTGGTTCCCTCAGTCAAAGACAGGAACAGAGCAGAACCCTGCAGATGAACGGTGGTTAGCACATGCCAATTACTGAATGTCCAGCAGAGAGGTCCACACCCAGAGTGGCACAGCTATTAACTGATATCAAGCACAGAAGACTGCAGAGAGGAAGACTTTTGCTTTCACTGTCTCAGTAATCTCTGGTGGACAGACTATGTAAACATTCTGGTACCTTAATCTACCATCTGACCAAATTCCGCAAGATTTTAGTTCTGGGTTAACCAAGATTACTGTCTCAGTAACAAGTATCCATGAGGGTGAATGGGGAACGTTGAATGAAAAGTCTGTACAGAAAAAAAGGTGTTTGAGGCTGGTCAAGCGGTTAAAGCCCCACCAGTCTTCACACTGAGATACATAGTCTACCTCAGTGTGAGTATGATACAGACCAGTGTTTCCGAACCCTGGTCCTCGAGTACCCCCAACAGTACACATTTTTATTGTAACCCTGGACAAGCACACCTGATTCAACTTGTTAACTAATCATCAAGCCCTCAATGAGTTGAATGAAGGGTGTTTGTCAAGGGCTACAACAAAACTGTGTACTGTTGGGAGTACTCAAGGACCAGGGTTGAGAAACACTGAAATAAACTATCTCAGTAAGAATGAAAGTCTTTCTTGGTTGAGGGTTGAGGAGAAATTCATTACTTCCCCTGTAATATTTTTTAGAAAATTCCTAACCACTTGTATAATCTATTAGCATACACTTCAAACAGACATACCCGACTAGAGATGTCACTATGGGTTTCGTCACGGTACCCAAACCCAAAACTGATTGAATGTGTTTCTCAGTAATGTATAGAGCCATGACATCATGGATTGCTCGGCCACCAGAGGTTACTCAGGCAAAAAGGAAGTTTATCTTAAAAAAACAGACAAAAAACATATTGTATCACAGCACCTCTCCTCTTTCTAAACATCTAATACTGTATGAATATGTTTATATGAATAGTGAGTAAGACATTTTTTGTTGTTGTGTCTTGGTGTCTTGACAATATACACTGAGTATACCAAACATTAGGAATCTTCCTAATATTGAAGTTACCCCCCCCCACCCCCCTCCCCCCGGCACGGACTCGAAAACGCTCCACAGGGATGCTGGCCCATGTTGACTCCAATTCTTCCCACAGTTGTGTCAAGTTGGCTGGATGTCATTTGGGTGGTGGACCATTCTTGATACACATGGGAAACTGTTGAGCGTGAAAAACCCAGCAACGTTGCAGTTCTTGACACACTCAAACCAGTGCCCCTGGCACCTACTACCATACCCCATTGAAACGCACTTAAATCTTAAGTCAGAAACTCAGGCATCATCCTAAAGCTTGGACTTCTCCGACCTGAAGTTCACCGATGTCAAGATTTTTCCCAGTCTGAGCTCGTTTGTTTCCAAATTCCTAGTTATCTTGAACGCACCAACATTTTTGGCCGTGGCATACTGCATACTTTTTACTAAACATTACGTGCTAAATAGTACGTAGTACAATTAGTACACAGTATGCAGTTTAAGTACAGTGGGGGAAAAAAGTATTTAGTCAGCCACCAATTGTGCAAGTTCTCCCACTTAAAAAGATGAGAGAGGCCTGTAATTTTCATCATAGGTACACGTCAACTATGACAGACAAAATGAGAAAAAGAAATCCAGAAAATCACATTGTAGGATTTTTTGCTAATTATGGTGGAAAATAAGTATTTGGTCAATAACAAAAGTTTCTCAATACTTTGTTATATACCCTTTGTTGGCAATGACACAGGTCAAACGTTTTCTGTAAGTCTTCACAAGGTTTTCACACACTGTTGCTGGTATTTTGGCCCATTCCTCCTTGCAGATCTCCTCTAGAGCAGTGATGTTTTGGGGCTGTCGCTGGACAACACAGACTTTCAACTCCCTCCAAAGATTTTCTATGGGGTTGAGATCTGGAGACTGGCTAGGCCACTCCAGGACCTTGAAATGCTTCTTACGAAGCCACTCCTTCATTGCCCGGGCGGTGTGTTTGGGATCATTGTCATGCTGAAAGACCCAGCCACGTTTCATCTTCAATGCCCTTGCTGATGGAAGGAGGTTTTCACTCAAAATCTCACGATACATGGCCCCATTCATTCTTTCCTTTACACGGATCAGTCGTCCTGGTCCCTTTGCAGAAAAACAGCCCCAAAGCATGATGTTTCCACCCCCATGCTTCACAGTAGGTATGGTGTTCTTTGGATGCAACTCAGCATTCTTTGTCCTCCAAACACGACGAGTTGAGCTTTTACCAAAAGGTTCTATTTTGGTTTCATCTGACCATATGACATTCTCCCAATCCTCTTCTGGATCATCCAAATGCACTCTAGCAAACTTCAGACGGGACATGTACTGGCTTAAGCAGGGGGACACGTTTGGCACTGCAGGATTTGAGTCCCTGGCGGCGTAGTGTGTTACTGATGGTAGGCTTTGTTACTTTGGTCCCAGCTCTCTGCAGGTCATTCACTAGGTCCCCCCGTGTGGTTCTGGGATTTTTGCTCACCGTTCTTGTGATCATTTTGACCCCACGGGGTGAGATCTTGCGTGGAGCCCCAGATCGAGGGAGATTATCAGTGGTCTTGTATGTCTTCCATTTCCTAATAATTGCTCCCACAGTTGATTTCTTCAAACCAAGCTGCTTACCTATTGCAGATTCAGTCTTCCCAGCCTGGTGCAGGTCTACAATTTTGTTTCTGGTGTCCTTTGACAGCTCTTTGGTCTTGGCCATAGTGGAGTTTGGAGTGTGACTGTTTGAGGTTGTGGACAGGTGTCTTTTATACTGATAACAAGTTCAAACAGGTGCCATTAATACAGGTAACGAGTGGAGGACAGAGGAGCCTCTTAAAGAAGAAGTTACAGGTCTGTGAGAGCCAGAAATCTTGCTTGTTTGTAGGTGACCAAATACTTATTTTCCACCATCATTTGCAAATAAATTCATAAAAAATCCTACAATGTGATTTTCTGGAATTTTTTTCCTCAATTTGTCTGTCATAGTTGACGTGTACCTATGATGAAAATTACAGGCCTCTCTCATCTTTTTAAGTGGGAGAACTTGCACAATTGGTGGCTGACTAAATACATTTTTCCCCCACTGTAAGCAGTAGGCAAGCCAGCTTTCGGACACGGCCTGTATGTTACTATGATGAAGGGAAACGGAACTATTAATTGCATTGAGGAAGTTGGTCCGGTATGATATTACCATTCTATGTCAGACTTGACAATGCAACCTCTGTAGTAACAACAGGCTATGAATCAAAGATTTTGGGAAGAGTTTATAGCCATCCCTACAAATACAGTACATGTGGCTAACTATATTGGTCAAGTTCTTTTGCCTACCTATGCATACCATACCCCGTTTACAGGCACTTAAATACTTTGTCTTGCCCATTCACCCTCTGAATGGCATACATACACAATCCATGTCTCAATTGTCTTAAGTCTTTTTAAATCCTTCTTTAACCTGTCTCCTCCCCTTCATCTACACTGATTGAAGTGGATGTAATAAGTGACATCAATAAGGGATCATAGCTTTCACCTGGATTCACCTGGTCAGTCTATGTCATGAAAATAGCAAGTGTTCCTAATGTGTTGTACACTCAATGTATGAATCTCTTATCATATTTAAATGTTTTATTTAATCTAATATTTCTTATGTTGTTCTTGTCTATAACTACTTTACTCTGTCATGTATTTTGTGTTTTGTGTGGACTCCAGGAAGAGTAGCTGCTGCATGTACAACAGCTAATGGGGATCCTAAACTAAACTAAATCAAACACTATCCTTGTGAACTGTTTGATTATGGAATTGAAATATATTGATTTATTATGGTGCATAACCAGGGGTGGTATTGAGGCGGAACATGTGGGAACTGAGTTCCCAAAGTCAAATCATTTTGACATGTAGAAGTGTGTTGTTTTTCATGGTGAATTCTATCATTTTACATGAGTGCGTTCCCAGTGATTTTCTTCAAACCCTTCCAACAATGTTTTCTACCCCTGTACAACAGACTACTTTGGAGGATTTTTACTACTTTGGAGATTTAACAACATGCACATTCGAGTCAATCTCGCTAAGCAAAATACTGGCAAGGCGATTTTCAACGCAGAAACATACAGTAGACAATGGAGAAGAGACAGGAAAGCAGCACATCCCAGTTTCCTGTCAACACATGAACCTGCACCAGCACTCTTTTATTCATCTTACTGCAGATGTAAGCATGCACTTAAAAAAGAACCCCTATCTTTGTATCACTCTTAACAGAATAAGTGGTATGCCTGCATAATATACCTACAGTACAATAGATCACTTATGGGGATATTTACAATGACTACACACAGATATACACTACACATTTATTATTCATTGCAACCTTCCTAAAGGACTGAGTCTTGGTTAGTGCTCTCACTATATACTGTATCTATATCAGACGGTGTGAAAGGAAGGCCCGGACAATCGTTAAAGACTTCAGCCACCCAAGCCATTCTCTCTGCTTCCGCACGGAAAGCGATACCGGTGCATCAAGTCTGACACCAACAGGCTCCTGAACAGTTTTTATCCACAAGCCATAAGACTGCTAAATAGCTAACTAAATAGCTATACGGACTATCTGAGTTGACCCTTGTATTTATTTATATTTTTGTACTGTCTTTATTCATTCTCACAGCACTCCACACACTCACGCACACTGACACTCAAACACATACATATCATGCACACACATTTATACTGACTTCACACACACACTCACACACAATCTTCATTTACGCCGCTGCTGCTCTGTTTATCATACATCTTACCCCTATACATATCTACCTACCAGTGGCGGTCGGGTTCCATTTAAGATGAGGGAGGATCTTTTTGTATTTTTATGAACATGGCCTTATTTCTATTACAGCATATTGGATGACTGTCATTCATATTCCATCCACCCAGCTCAATGTAACATCGATAGGTTTAGCCTACTGCCATTTTCCCTGTACCCATCATGAGGTTGCTACAACCTAGCCTATGAATGAAAGTTTACAACGTAGGTGCACAGGTCAAGAGAATTTTGAGTAATCAAGGTGACAGACAGTGACACATTCAATACCGCCTTGCACACTCTTGCCTGCATCTAGCTGATCTAGGGTGTAATCATTAGTCAAGCAGTTGCAAACGAGAGTTTCTATTGGACAAATTCAGATATGTTTATCCCCGTATCGTTCCGTTTGCTTCCGTTTAAGAAATGTTTTTCAAACAGAATCGGCGCATTGAATACACCCCCGATCACACGTAGCTGCATTCTATGCTAGATAAGTAAGTGAAAATGAAAAAATATATACTACGAAATATAGCTATCTCTATCTCTCTCTCTCTCTCAACATGTCAGTTCATGCTGCAAGAGCTCTGATAGGTTGGAGGATGTCCTCCGGAAATTGTCATAATTACTGTGTAAGTCTATGGAAGGGGGTGAGAACCATGAGCCTCCAAGGTTTTGTGTTGAAGTCAATGTACCCAGAGGAAGACAGAAGCTAACTGTCCTCCGGCTACACCATGGTGCTACCCTACAGAGTGCTGCTGAGGCAACTGTAGACTTTTATTGCAAAACAGTGTGTTTTAATCAATTATTTGGTGACGTAAATATATTTAATTTAAACTTTTTTAATATATCACTATTTTTGTTTTTATGAAATTCACTGAGGAGAATGGTCCTCCCCTTCCTCCTCTGAGGTGCCTCCACTGATATCTACAGTTTCTCTGCACATTGTAAATATGTTATTGGAACTGATCCTGTATATAGCTTCTTACTTTTTCGTGATCTTCTTATTTCTTATTTGCATTTCTCGTGTGTTTTTGTTCTACCTTATGTTATTTTTAATACTACATTTATATTGATTACTGCATTGTTGAGTTAAGAACTTGCAAGAAATGCATTTCACTGTACTTGTGCACGTGTGTCACACCCTGACTTATGGGACTCTTGTATGTTGAGTCAGGGTGTGGAGATCTATGTTATTATTTCTATGTTCACATTCTAGTTATTGTGGTTCTATGATTGGCCGGGTGTGATTCCCAATCAGAGGCAGCTGTCACTCGTTGTCTCTGATTGGGGATCATACTTAAGTAGCCTGTTTGCAATCCTTAGTGGTGGGATCTTGTTCCGTGTAGAGGCTTGTATTGTGTTTAGCCTGAGGACTTCACGTTGCGTTGTTTTTGTTCGTGTGTTTATTTTGATAATAAACATGTATGCATTTCACGCTGCGCCTTGGTCTGACCTGTCCTTCAACGTCCGTGACAACGTGACATTAAAACATGAAAAACTTGAACTGTTTTCCTATTTTGAGTGGCTGTGTGACTGTATTCTCTGGAGTGGCGCAGTTGTCTAAGGCACTGCATTGCAGTGCTAGCTGTGCTACTAGAGATCCTGGTTCGAATCCAGGCTCTGTTGTAGCCGGCCGCGACCGGGAGACCCATGGGGCGGTGCACAATTGGCCCAGGGTAGGTGAGGGAATGGCCGGCAGGGATGTAGCTCAGTTGGTAGAGCATGGCGTTTGCAACGCCAGGGTTGTGGGTTTGATTCCCACGGGGGGCCAGTATGAAAAAAATTAAATAATAATGTATGTACTCACTAACTGTAAGTCGCTCTGGATAAGAGTGTCTGCTAAATTACTTAAATGTAAATAAGGATATTGCAAAAAAAGATATTCCTAATTCTCTCTCCCTCGCTCTTATTTTACAGACAGACACACGCATACACACACACACACACACACACACACACACACACACACACACACACACACACACACACACACACACACACACACACACACACAGGAGTTTAAGAGGACAATGATAGCAAAAAGCTCACAGCCCTGAACTCACAAAACCACTCATCTAAATCAGGGATATTATGCTAATGAGGCCTCTCATTATTCTCCAACTCAGCCAGAATCAGTCATTGACATCACATCATTATACATCTATTCACACATACAGATTGGATGGCATAAAAGAGATGCTGATACCTTCCAAACTTTCTCATGCTTTGTTTAATATTTATCATGTGTTCTTGAAGAGATAGGAAACACTGCTTGCTTGGGGTGCAGAAATGGGTTTCGTGAAGGCACCATTCTGGACAGGGGTGCAGTGCGAGCATGAGCGGGAGGATTCCGTAGATCCTGATTGGTCCTGTGAAACACATCAACACCGAGGCAGTTAGTTTTAAAGCATAAGTAATATTAACAGCAGAATGCTAACACATACTCCATTAACTGTGACTATAACTCTGTCTGACCATACAAAATAAAACGTTGCACAATTAAAGAGATAATCAATTGTTATGATGAATGGGAAACAAAACTTCACACGGAGTTCATCTAAAGTTACAGTCCTCACTTCACAAACATTGGACTTTGAAGTCTCAGGTTTAAGGTCAACCCTGTGACGTGAACTGAACTTTAATGTGGTAAAACAATTTGTAAGTCGCTCTGGATAAGAGCGTCTGCTAAATGACGTAAATGTAATGTAAATGTAAAACTATTCCTTTTACAAAGATTTTTTTCTAAAGAAACATTGAACATCCAATAGTCAAATCATAGTGTAAAAGCAGGTGAGTTGGTTCTACTCTTTACGCTTTATCATATAGTTTTCATGAATGCATTTATGTTTTGTGAAGGCAACTACTGTACATTTTGAAAATGCATTTACTGTTTTGCAAAAAGCCACACAGTTCTGTGTTTTGAATACACTCTTTTGAAAATCGACAACATTGTTCACTTGTATGCAATTGAGCAAAACTGTAACAATAATTGGAGGGAAAAAGCACATCAGAACAACAGTATAGGCCAGAGTCCAGAGGCCTCTGAATGTTGGCGTTGAACTTTTTGTGGGAAAAAGATGGGAGGCCAGCTTAATCAGTAGAGGAAACAGATCTCACAGGGTGTTGGGCACCAGGAAAATGGATCTGGGTTGTGAAAAACCACCATTACCACGAGCTGCTCTGGACTCAACCATCTGGAGAGAGGTGCTCCAAAAGCCGGTAAAATTCGCTCAACTGGTGCCCAACTAGGAAACAGGTTTTTACATCCTCGACAACACACACAAGACTCCCTGACTTTGGGGGATGGTTTTCCTCTGCTTATTTGTAATTGTAGCCTATAGTGTGCAATACATGTTCCATTTGATACTGCTACATAGATTCCAATGCTAATCATTATTTGTGTTCAGGTCTTCTTCTTTTGTCATTTGAGTACAGTTTAAGCTTGTCTACCTGAGTTTCATATTGACTTCCACATACAAAGAAGTAGCAGTGCATACATGTTTTTGGTCAGTATGAAATACGTTTTAAAGTATGTATAAGTATCAAAAACGCTTAAACGTTTAAAAGACTTGGATGCGTTTGGCAGTATGATGAATGGTTCTTTCTTCCTGATTCTTCTCCCAGACTTCCTTCTTTTCGTGGTGTGGTTCTGCTCCCTCTGTGCCAATGTCAACCATTGTTTTTCCTGTGTCACAACAGTCACTGTTAGTCTTTTAGGTAACACTGTCATGTGCTAGCCACCAACCGTATTTCCAAAAGCGACACAAATGCTGACAAACATTAACATGTAGATCTAACAGAAACATGGGAAGCAAAACTTCACATGGAGTTCATCTGAAGTTAAAGTCCTTACTTCACTAACAATGGACTATGAATCTTCCTGAAAGACTAATATGGGCATTTGAGGAACCCACTTTTGTTTAGGAAATTTTGCAATTGTAGGGTTCCAAAACTCCTGGTAATTGACCAATGTTACAGGAATTGTCAGAAATGATTGTATTTAGCAGATTATTTTGGAAATCTATGGGAATTTATAGGCTACTTAATCTTTCTAGATCCTTGATATCCTTCGGTATATTATGGACTGCCAATAAAAACAACAGGTTTTCAATAGGGTTCAAGTCCGGAGACTGAGCAAAATTGCCATTGCAAAATGTAGATTTTGTGGTCAATTAATTCATTTTGATGTGTGCATGGGGTTATTGTCTTGCTGGAAGATCCACTTGCACCAAGCTTCAGCCTCCTGGCAGACACAACCAAGTGTTTGGCTAAAATGTCCTGGTAATGGGTAAAGTTCACCAGCGGAAGCAATATAGCCCCATAACATCAAAGATCCACCACCATATTTTACAGTAGGTATGGGGTTCTTTTCTGCATATGATTCCTCTTTTTGACGCCAAACCCACTACTGGTGAGCTCTATTTTCATGTCATCCCACAAATGTAAACGCCTGGAGTTTGCTAAACGGCATTGGCACTTGGATTGGAACCAGTGCTATGGTCAGATGACATGAAAATAGAGCTCTCCCTACCTTTGCTACCCTATTCAAAAGATAACACCACAGCAACACTAATTCGATCAATTCCCAAAAGAAAATGTTGCCCCAACCAACTCTCATGTATTGCAATCCATTACATGAAAGATAGTTACTCATTAATTTGTCCACTCTGTAAAGAGGCCAGTGAAATGTCGGTACAGTATTTATAAGACTTCAGTTTGCCCTCATTTTTGTATGCTTGAAATAGAAATTTAGGCCGGGATTCAATCTGATCGCGCTTTGTAGGCTATGCACCTTTTAAAGGCAATGTTCCCACATTTACGGAGACCGGATTCATGGTAAACGATGCACATGTTGGCTCAATCGTATATTACCTTTAAATGTCAAATGCACAATAACGTGGATCTACTGCTGATCAGATTGAACTCCGACCTTGGTTTATTTACAAACTAAAGGTATTCCCCACATTTTGAATGGGCGTTTATCATAACTGATGATCATGATTGGAAAATCCCTGTCGCACAGAAACCATGTTATTACATGGAATTTAGATTTCTTGGTGAAATTAAATGTAACCACATAACTACTTTTAATAACTAATTTGAAACTACAAGTAGTTTTCTTTCTTTTCAACGTAATAATAGTTGTATAGCAGAGTAATTATATTGTGGTTAATATGGGATAAGTCTTACATTGTTATACTGCATACAATCATTAATGTAAGAAAAATGGTTTCTATGGGTGTATTGGGGACACATTAAAGGGATAGTGCAAGATTCTTGCAATTAAGCAGTTTTTTTACATACCCAGAGTCAGATGAACTTGTGGATACAATTTGTATGTCTCTGC
The DNA here is from genome assembly GCF_964263955.1 of Coregonus lavaretus. NCBI lineage: Eukaryota > Metazoa > Chordata > Actinopteri > Salmoniformes > Salmonidae > Coregonus > Coregonus lavaretus. The sequence continues at coordinate 23,414,932 of NC_140023.1, forward strand.
GTGCAGTTTGAAGGAAGTTGGAGGTGGTTTCGCAAGTACCGCTAGCATGCTCTGGATAAGTAGAACAATGGCTTAATTCCCAGAATCTCACACTATCCCTTAAACCACGTGTCAAACTAATTCCATGGAGAGCCGAATGTCTGCGCGTTTTCACTCGTCTCTCGTACTTGATTGATGAATTAAGGTCACTAATTAGTAAAGAACTCCTCTCACCTGGTTGTCTAGGTCTTAATTGAAAGTAAAAAGCAGAAATCTGCAAAAACTAGGCCCTCAAAACATCCAGATTGTGTTCTGGCAACATTACTGTGAACGCTATAAAAACACCATGAGAACATTTAGAAAGCTTTTAAAACATTCTGAAAAACCAAACTCTGCTTTGTGCTATTTGCAATGATATGAAAGGACTTGAAAAGCATGAGTCAATACAAATTCTCCATTAGATAAACAAGTAGCAATGTAGAATCCAGTCATGTGGATACGATTGGCAGCTAGCTGCTTAGATTCAGTGGCGTGTATTCATGGATGCCAAGGTAAGACATTGACAAAACAAAAAAATTAATAATAATAATGTATCTTTTGTCTCTCTCTGTGTTTCATAATGTTCCTTCAATTTGCAAGAGGTTGAATGTATCTCACAGGAGAAAGCATCTGAGTGAGAAAACAGCGCCCCTCTGTGTCCCTACCTGTAGGCTATCTATCTGATGCTGTCTGGTCCAAACGAGTATGACATTGTTGCTGCCCATAGCATCGAAGGCAAGGGAAGCCAGCGAGCATCTGGCCTCCATTTACAAAAAAAGTATAAAAAATTAGCTGAGTTAGCTCAACTGTGATATATATTTTTTTAATTTATTATTTCACCTTTATTTAACCAGGTAAGCCAGTTGAGAACAAGTTTTCATTTACAACTGCGACCTGGCCAAGATAAAGCAAAGCAGTGCGATAAAATTACAGCACAGAGTTACATATGGAATAAACTAAACGTACAGTCAATAACACAATAGAAAATCTATATACAGTGTGTGCAAATGTAGGAAGTTATGGAGGTAAGGCAATAAATAGGCCATAGTGCAAAATAATTACAATTTAGTATTAACACTGGAGTGATAGATGTGCAGAAGATGATGTGCAAATAGAGATACTGGGGTGCAAATGAGCAAAATAAATAACAATGTAAATAACAATATGGGGATGAGGTAGTTGGGTGGGCTAATTACAGATGGGCTGTGTACAGGTGCAGTGATCGGTAAGCTGCTCTGACAACTTAAAGTTAGTGAGGGAGATAAGTGTCACCAGCTTCAGAGATTTTTGCAGTTCGTTCAAGTCATTTGCAGCAGAGAACTGGAAGGAATGGCGGCCAAAGGAGGTGTTGGCTTTGGGGATGACCAAAGTGAGATATACCTGCTGGAACGCATACTACGGGTGGGTGTTGCTATGGTGACCAATGATCTAAGATAAGGCGGGGATTTGCCTAGAAGTGATTTATAGATGACCTGGAGTCAGTGGGTTTGGCAACGAATATGTAGTGAGGGCCAGCCAACGAGAACGTACAGGTCACAATGGTGGGTAGTATATGGGGCTTTGGTGACAAAACGGATGGCACTGTGATAGACTACATCGAATTTGCTGAGTAGAGTGTTGGAAGCTATTTTGTAAATGACATCGCCGAAGTCAAGGATCGGTAGGATAGTCAGTTTTACGAGGGCATGTTTAGCAGCATGAGTGAAGGAGGCTTTGTTGCGAAATAGGAAGCTGATTCTAGATTTAACTTTGGATTGGAGATGCTTAATGTGAGTCTGGAAGGAGAGTTTACGGTCTAACCAGACACCTAGATATTTGTAGTTGTCCACATATTCTAAGTCAGACCCGCCGAGAGTAGTGATTCTAGTCGGGCGGGCGGGTGCAAGCAGCGTTCGATTGAAGAGCATGCATTTAGTTTTACTAGCGTTTAAGAGCAGTTGGAGGCCACGGAAGGAGTGTTGTATGGCATTGAAGCTCGTTTGGAGGTTTGTTAACACAGTGTCCAATGAAGGGCCAGATGTATACAAAATGATGTTGTCTGCGTAGAGGTGGATCTGAGAGTCACCAGCAGCAAGAGCGACATCATTGATATACACAGAGAATAGAGTCGGCCCGAGAATTGAACCCTGTGGCACCCCCATAGAGACTGCCAGAGGTCCAGACAACAGGCCCTCCGATTTGACACATTGAACTCTATCTGAGAAGTAGTTGGTGAACCAGGCGAGGCAGTCATTTGAGAAACCAAGGCTATTTAGTCTGCCAATAAGAATGCGGTGATTGACAGAGTCAAAAGCCTTTGCCAGGTCGATGAAGACGGCTGCACAGTACTGTCTTTTATCGATCGCAGTTATTATATCGTTTAGGACCTTGAGCGTGGCTGAGGTGCACCCATGACCAGCTCGGAAACCAGATTGCATAGCGGAGAAGGTACGGTGGGATTCGAAATGGTCGGTGATCTGTTTGTTAATTTGGCTTTCAGGACATCAGCTATCTGAATTTGGATGAAGGAGAAGCGGGGGAGGGGGGGGGGGGTGACAGTGTTTCTCGATTATCGTAGATTTATCGGTGGTGACAGTGTTGGAGAGGAAAGCACTTTTGAAGAACATCCAGGCATCCTCTACTGATGGAATGAGGTCAATATCCATCCAGGATTCCCGGGCCAGGTCAATTAGAAAGGCCTGCTTGCTGAAGTGTTTTAGGGAGCGTTTGACAGTGATGAGGGGTGGTCGTTTGACCGCGGACCCATTACGGACGCAGGCAATGATCGCTGAGATCCTGGTTGAAGACAGCGGATGTGTATTTAGAGGGTCAATTAGGGCAGGATGATATCTATGAGGGTGCCATGTTTACGGATTTAGGGTTGTACCTGGTAGGTTCATTGATCATTTGTGTGAGATTGAGGGCATCTAGTTTAGATTGTAGGACGGCCGGGGTGTTAAGCATATCCCAGTTTAGGTCACCAAGCAGTACGAACTCTGAGGATAGATGGGGGGCAAGCAATTCACATATGGTGTCCAGGGCACAACTGGGGGCTGAGGGGGGTCTGTAGCAAGCGGCAACAGTGAGAGACTCATTTCTGGAAAGGTGGATTTTTAGAAGTAGAAGCTCAAACTTTTTGGGCACAGACCTGGATAGTATGATAGAGCTCTGCAGGCTATCTCTACAGTAGATTGCAACTCCGCCCCCTTTGGCAGTTCTATCTAGACGGAAAATGTTGTAGTTCGGAATGGAAATTTCGGAATTTTTGGTGGCCTTCCTAAGCCAAGATTCAGACACTGCTAGAACATCAGGGTTGGCAAAGGAGGGGAGGAGGCTTCAGATGTTAACATGCAAGAAACCAATGTTTTTACGGTTACAGAAGTTAACAAATGATAGCGCCGGGGGGTAGGAGTGATACTGGGGGCTACAGGGCCTGGGTTAACCTCTACATCACCAGAGGAACAGAGGAGGAATAGAATAATGATATGGCTAAAGGCTTTAAGAACTGGTCTTCTAGTGCGTTGGGTACAGAGAAAAGGGGTAGATTTCCGGGCGTTGTAGAATAGATTCAGGGCATTATGTACAGACAAGGATATGGAAAGATATGAGTACAGTGGAGGTACACCTAAGCATTGGGTAACTATGAAAGAGATAGCATCACTGGAGGTACCGATTGAGCCGGTCTCCGCGTGTATGTGGGGTGGGACAAAGAAGCTCTCTGAGGCTGGTTGAGCTGAACTTGGGGCTCTACAGTGAAATTGTATAATAAGAACTAACCCAAACAGCAATAGGCTAGTCATATTGACATGGGAGAAAGGCATAACGCAATCACAGGTGTTATTCGAGAGGGCTGAGACAACAACTGGTAATGGCGACGAAAGTTTGGGCTGAGGCTAAACAGATAAACAGGATGGAATACCGTGTAAAGGAACAGTCCAGCTGGCATTAGCTGTGTAGCTGAGTGATCATAAGGTCCAGTGAACAGCACTAAGTAAGTCCGGGAGCAGATCGTAGGCTGCTAAAACACAGGCGAGCAGGAGGCACGGCTGTTGATTGCGCGTGCTAGCGGGCCGGGGCTAGCAGATGGATCTTCGTGGTCGTCGCAACGGGAAGCCTGTTGAAACCACATCAGATGATTACGTTGGCAGACCAGTCGACACTAGGAGGTCCCGTCCGGTTGACAGAGAGGTAGATAGCCGGGAGATGGGCCTGGCTCGAGGCTAGCTCAAGGCTAACTGGTACGTTGGGAAGTGGTGATTAGCCAACAACAGCCATTCGGTTGCAGCTAGCTAGCTGCGATGGTCCGGTGTTAAGGTCCAGTGATTCAGGCAGAAAATATGATATGCTCTGGGTCGATAGCGCGCTGTGCAGACTGGCCGATAATTGTCCAGGCTAGAGCTGGCTGGTAGGTAGTGCAGGCCACGGACAGTGGTGAAGACCGCTAACGGTGGCTAATAGCAAGTAGCTAGTTAGCTGGCTAGCTGGCTAGTTTCAGCCGTAGGTTCTTGATAAAAATAAAGAAATAATAGAATCCGTTCCACATTGGGTGAGGCGGGTTGCAGGAAAGTATATTTAGTTAAAGGATGGAAAGTGAGATTGAGAAATATATTTTTTTTTTTAAGAAAAAAAAAGAAAAAGAAAAGGCTATTTACACCAGGACACAACACAAACACGACCGCACTACTACGCCATCTTGGATACCATCTAGTGAATGGTCCTGGCACACCAAAAATAAGTGTCAATGGAAGCCAGCTTGGATTTGGCGTCACTCCTATCAAATCCCATTGAGAGCATAAATCAGTGACAGAAAAAGTTGAATTGTTGCATCTCGTGTTGCTGTCCTCCTGTGGCTAGCTAGCTAAAATTGGCCCTTTCCTAAATTAGCCATGGATGGAGATAGGGATTTGGACATATTTCTCCGTACTGGCCTATGAGTATAACGGCGATTCTGATCCAACCATTAATTAATACATTGTTGTGCCCCTGGCCTGAGAGGATGGAAATTCAATATGTAGCTAGATGTAGAGGGCTAATGGTAACTAGCTAACATTGCCCATGAATGGAAGTTAGGCTAGCGAGCAAGCATTTTAGCCAGGTAGCCTAGGACAACCAAAAATGTAAGCGGTGTACTATATGACAGAGTGATAGACCGTTTCGTCAACATGAAAGAGAGGAGGATGGCATTGGCGTTTCTCTACAAGTAGGGTGAGTCAACATGTTTTTCTACTTGCACGAACGCTCACGCACACACACACACACACGCACACAGAAATCAGACCCATGGACAGCCACATCATATTTAGCTTACGTTGTTTTTGGTATCTTTTAGTTGTCACTTTATTATACTAAGCAAAGGTGATTTGATGATGTTGAAATGTTGAAGTTGAAATGGTGCTGGAATAGTGGAGGCAGCTGCTGTTTTCTTTGCGACTTGCGGTAACTTTTTGTGGTTCTAAATCAATAGTTGTTTAGTGGTCCGAAAATTTTGGAAAACATTAACTTGCTTGACCATGCTGTAGGTCATGTAACTGTCTGTTACTGTGCATGCAATATGCTTCGTGGACTTCACTGGACAGAGGGTGCTATCCAGTTTTGTGATAAACCAAAGGTGTGGTTGAATTTATTCTGCCACTGTGTCTTATTGTCTCGGTCTTTAGGCCTATATATCACGGTCTCAGGGCATATGAATTAACAGGTTATAGAGCAAACAACGGAATTATCACAACACATACGTTGTAATGTGTCTTTTTTTTCAGATTAAAATGAAGGCAGTATACTCTATTTGAGCCATCATTTCACAGTTCACTAACAAAAATACATTTGTTCATTTCAAGTTTGTTGTTTCTAATTTGGAACTAATTTGAAATCGCACCTGTCAGAATAACCTACAGCAGTTTTTAATTTATTTCAAGTAGAAAATGTATATATTTTTTGCAGGATTATTATTGAAATAAAAACATACTTTTCTGCTACCTGCTGTGGTTCTGAACTGATATAGCTCAAGGGGAAAACACAATATTCCTTTGTGCATTAAGGGTACCATAGGTCCCTCACAAGCTGGTTGTACACTACTGAAAATTTTCATTTTGTTATCAAGGAATTGTCCGTGCAATCACTAGCAAGTCCCATGGATGGCTTGGGGTTTACAGACATAGCCATAGCCTGAGGCACATATTGTTATTGAGTTTAGGATGCCCTCTAATGGATTGTAGTGGTAAGCTTTGTCCAATGCGAATGGGGAAAGAATACACTTGTTTCACATACACTGAGTATACCAAACGTTAGGAACAACTTCCTAATACTGAGTTGCACCCCCTCTACAAGGTGTCGAAAGCTGACCCATGTTGACACAAACCTGTGTGATGGCACCTACTACCATACCCCGTTTAAAGGCACTTACATCTTTTGTCTTGCCCATTCACCCTCTGAATGGGACACATACACAATCCATGTCTCAAGAGATGGTGGGGCGGCTGGGACAAAAATGTTGTGTATAATGATCAGTGAAGGTACATCATGAAGATACATACTGTGCTGTGTGAGTGTATGGGGGCAAGGTGGACCGCTGCATAGTCAGGAGAAGTCATGTCCTGTCTTATCTATGTTGTACATGATCTCGGAACCCGCCTCACCACTGCAATGAAGTAAAGAGGACACACACAAAAGCAAGTCCAGTCACACTAAGAGAGACATTCTATTATTCCATAGAGGCACTGATTTAGCCTACACATGAACCTACAAAGAAACTAATTGGTGTGAAAATTATTAAAATAACTAAGAATTACAAAGAGTTGGCAAGAGCACAAAAATAGGCTAGAACTGCTTAATGGAATTTGGCCTGATTTTTGGACAGGGACTGGTGCTGTGAAAAAAAATGAAACAATTTTAGAACAAAGAAATTTGATCCCCTACTGATTTTGTACGTCTGCCCACTGACAAAGAAATTATCAGTCTATCATTTTAATGGTAGGTTTATTTGAACAGTGAGAGACAGAATAACAACAAAAAAATACAGAAAAATGCATGTCAAAAATTTTATAAATTGATTTGCATTTTAATGAGGGAAATAAGTATTTGACCCCCTCTCAATCAGAAAGATTTCTGGCTCCCAGGTGTCTTTTATACAGGTAACGAGCTGAGATTAGGAGCGCACTCTTAAAGGGAGTGCTCCTAATCTCAGCTTGTTACCTGTATAAAAGACACCTGTCCACAGAAGCAATCAATCAATCAGATTCCAAACTCTCCACCATGGCCAAGACCAAAGAGCTCTCCAAGGATGTCAGGGAATTGTAGACCTACACAAGGCTGGAATGGGCTACAAGACCATCGCCAAGCAGCTTGGTGAGAAGGTGACAACAGTTGGTGCGATTATTCACAAATGGAAGAAACACAAAATAACTGTCAATCTCCCTCGGCCTGGGGCTCCATGCAATATCTCACCTCGTGGAGTTGCAATGATCATGAGAACGGTGAGGAATCAGCCCAGAACTACACGGGAGGATCTTGTCAATGATCTCAAGGCAGTTGGGACCATAGTCACCAAGAAAACAATTGGTAACACACTACGCCGTGAAGGACTGAAATCCTGCAGCGCCCGCAAGGTCCCCCTGCTAAAGAAAGCACATATACAGGGCCGTCTGAAGTTTTCCAATGAACATCTGAATGATTCAGAGGAGAACTGGGTGAAAGTGTTGTGGTCAAATGAGACCAAAATCGAGCTCTTTGGCATCAACTCAACTCGCCGTGTTTGGAGGAGGAGGAATGCTGCCTATGACCCCAAGAACACCATCCCCACCGTCAAACATGGAGGTGGAAACATTATGCTTTGGGGGTGTTTTTCTGCTAAGGGAACAGGACAACTTCACCGCATCAAAGGGACGATGGACGGGGCCATCTACCATCAAATCTTGGGTGAGAACCTCCTTCCCTCAGCCAGGGCATTGAAAATGGGTTGTGGATGGGTATTCCAGCATGACAATGACCCAAAACAAACGGCCAAGGCAACAAAGAAGTGGCTCAAGAAGAAGCACATTAAGGTCCTGGAGTGGCCTAGCCAGTCTCCAGACCTTAATCCCATAGAAAATCTGTGGAGGGAGCTGAACGTTTGAGTTGCCAAACGTCAGCCTCGAAACCTTAATGACTTGGAGAAGATCTGCAAAGAGGAGTGGAACAAAATCCCTCCTGAGATGTGTGCAAACCTGGTGGCCAACTACAAGAAACGTCTGACCTCTGTGATTGCAAACAAGGGTTTTGCCACCAAGTACTAAGTCATGTTTTGCAGAGGGGTCAAATACTTATTTCCCTCATTAAAATGCAAATCAATTTATAACATTTTTGACATGCGTTTTTCGGGATTTTTTTGTTATTATTCTGTCTCTCACTGTTCAAATAAACCTACCATTAAAATTATAGACTGATCATGTCTTTGTCAGTGGGCAAACGTACAAAATCAGCAGGGGATCAAATACTTTTTTCCCTCACTGTATGTTTTAAACGTGGCAATCTAGCCAAATATAGAAAAATCTGTTTGAGTTATTACTAGACTGTGATTTTTACGTCCAGTATTGAGACATCATGAAATAAGGCTAGTCCAAAACACTCACAATGTTATAGGTTTCCACACTTCATTCCTAGCACGAAGCTGGTGTCTGTTCCAATGCGCTCCAATCGCCTTAGAGTAGAATTATGAAATTGCCAGCAATACTTGTGCATACTATTTGATATTTTGGGGGGTCCCATTAAAACCAAATCCTCTAATTAAACTGGGATGGACAGTATTTCAATTTCAATTCACTTCAGCGTTATGTATTTTCCAGACACATGCACTCACCTGCCACAGCTCAGGTTTGCTGTGGTAATGCCTTTGGGTGAAATGCTGAGTCACAGTGTCCGCCATTTACTCAAGGGTGGTTGCTGGGGGCTTCAGGCACCACGGTAACTTTGTGTCCCAACTGACGTCCTCATAGCCTCTGCAAGAAAAGCAGGGTGGTCGCCCCTTACAAATACATCACAAGAAAAAATCAAGTGATTTTTGAACACTATATATATATTTTTTTATTTTTTTATATTTTCACATGAGTCAAACATGAGGTTTTTGAACATGTGTTTTTCACTTATGATTTTTTTTTGTCATACATTTCTTTTTCACTACTTCCATTAACATCTGGTCTCCCATCCAGCGAGCGACAAACCCTGCTTAGCTTCAGAGGCAAATCAGCAGTGGGATGCTGGGTGCTTTGTCACTGGAATAAATGTACCAAAACTTGCAACTGGAAAAAAGGCAGTGAAAGCAAAGGCCAGGTTAACATAACTAAAGATAGGGAAAATTGCTGGAAAGAGGGAATCACTGAAAATTATATAATATTGCATCCATTTACAATACATTTGCACTAGCATATTTTGTTTTGCTATCAATATCTTTATTTCATGTTTTGTTTTCAATATCATTATTTTTGTTTGCAATACTAAGAATGTGATTCTCAACTTCAGAAGTTTCGCTTGACATTAATTGTAAAAAAGTAATTCACTTACTAGGATTGCACCATAATAACACTATTACTCTATTAAAGGTGTTTAAAGCTGGAATCCTTAATTGAAACATTAACATAGTGTTCCCCGCCACAGTTTCATTAAAAAGCTGAGGGATGGGACTGGAGATACAACCACTCTCAAATCCATCGACTACGCTATGGACGCAAGGACTGACCATCCATGATATCAAAATGATACTTTTAACCATGTTTTTAGGCTATACAGTGCATTCAGAAAGTATTCAGACCCCTTTACTTTTTCCACATTTTGTTACGTTACAGCCTTATTCTAAAATGTATTACATTGTTTTCTTTTCTCATCAATCTACTACACACAATACCCCATAATGACAAAGCAAAAACATGTTTTTAGAAATGTTTGTATTAAAAATAAAAACGGAAATATCACATTTACATAAGTATTCAGACCCTCTACTCAGTACTTTGTTGAAGCACCTTTGGCAGCGATTACAGCCTTGATTCTTCTTGGGTATGACGCTACCAGCTTGGCACACATGTATTTAGGGAGTTTCTCCCATTCTTCTCTGCAGATCCTCTCAAGCTCTGTCAGGTTGGATGAGGAGCGTCGCTGCACAGCTATTTTCAGGTCTCTCCAGAGATGTTAGATCGGGTTCAAGTCCGGGCTCTGGCTGGGCCACGCAAGGACATTCAGAGACTTGTCCCGAAGCCACTCCTGCGCTGTCTTGGCTGGGTGCTTAGGGTTGTTGTCCTGTTGGAAGGTGAACCTTCGCCCCAGTCTGAGGTCCTGAGCGCTCTGGAGCAGGTTTTTATCAAGGATCTCTCTGTACTTTGATATTTTTTCATTTTTTACTTTGCTCTCAGTCCCTGCCGCTCAAAAACATCCCCACAGCATGATACTGCCACCACCATGCTTCACCGTAGGGATGGTGCCAGGTTTCCTCCAGACATGACTCTTGGCATTCAGGCCAAAGAGTTCAATCTTGCTTTCATCAGACCAGATAATCTTGTTTCTCATGTTCTGAGAGTTCTTTAGTTGCCTTTTGGCAAACTCCAAGCGGGCTGTCATGTGCCTTTTACTGAGAAGTGGCTTCCGTCTGGCCACTCTACCATAAAGGCCTGATTTGGTGGAGTGCTGCAGAGATGGTTGTCCTTCTGGAAGGTTCTCCCATCTCCACAGAGGAACTCTGGAGCTCTGTCAGAGTGACCATCAGGTTCTTGGTCACCTCCCTGACCAAGGTCCTTCTCCCACGATTGCTCAGTTTAGCCGGGCGGCCAGCTCTAGGAAGAGTCTTGGTGGTTCCAAACTTCTTCCATTTAAGAATGATGGAGGCCACTGTGTTCTTGGGGACCTTCAATGCTGCATAAATGTTTTGGTACCCTTCCCCAGATTTGTGCCTCGACACAATCCTGTCTCGGATCTCTACGGACAATTTCTTCAACCTCATGGCTTTGGTTTTTGCTCTGACATGCACTGTCAACTGTGGGACCTTTTTATATAGACAGGTGTTTGCCTTTCCAAATAATGTCCAATCAATTGAATTGACGACAGGTGGACTCCAATCAAGTTGTACAAACATCTCAACAATGATCAATTGAAACATCATGCACCTGAGCTCAATTTCGAGTCTCATAGCAAAGGGTCTGATTACTTATGTAAATAAGGTATTTGTTTTTTGCTTTGTCGTTATGAGGTATTGTGTGTAGATTGATGAGGAAAACATTTAATTTAATCAATTTTAGAATAGGGCTGTAACGTAACAAAATGTGGAAAAAGGGAAGGGGTCTGAATACTTCCCGAATGCACTGTATGTCACAGGTGTGACTAATTGCCCCTGTTCATTCAACTAATGCAGCAAGCATTTTCATTGGACAATTGAACTGATCACGTGTGTATTTAAACCCTCCTCTTTTTGTGTTCACAGAAGGTGAATGCAGTCTGGAGATATGGTGGAGCCCTGTGTGCAGAGCGCTAATAGCATTGTTTATTGAAAGCCCATGGATAATGGAGTTGTTTGAGCTATGGAGAACTTGAGAAATTGGATGCCTGCCTCCTGGGGATTTTAAACTATGCATTCGCTAAATCCAAACTGTGGAATGGAACACGTGAGATGTAACCTACATTAGCCACATGCCCTATTAAATGTGTTGTTTTGTTTTAAACCATTGTTTGATCTCTACTTCACTCTGCCTGCTCAACCCAGATCCAAAAGAACCTGTCACATTTCCACCAGGTGACATATAAATTGGGGAAAATAACATTATTTCAACATTATGTGAAACTGCAATTGCACATGTGACAGTGAGTTTTCTTACATGTGAAACTACTCATTTGATTTTCACTTTCACATGTGGAATTGCAAGTTCACATGTGAAAAACAATCAAATGTAAAAATCTAATTTGTAGTTTCATATGCGAAAAACTTTCACATATGAAAATCTCACTTTCACATGTGGAATTGCAAGTTCACATGTGAAAAACAATTGTGGACGTTTTTCAAAACGTGATTTTCACATGTGAATGTTTTTCACATTTTAAAATGGAATTCCATGTGTGAAAGTGAGATTATCACATGTGGAGTTTTCTTACATATTAAACAGCAAATTAGATTTTCACTTTCACATGTGGAATGGCAAGTGCACATGTGAAAAACAATCACATGTAACAATGTAATTTGCAGTTTCATATGTGAAACTGCAATTCACGTGAGGTGAAAACATATTATTCTCCTCGCATGTGAAAAGGTGGTGTTAACGTGTGAAATTTAAGCTCAACATGTGAAAACAGCTATTTTTAAACTGCAAACTGGACATGTGTTTTTTTTGTAAGGGGACACACTCATTCTATAGGCCTACAGTGTTTATTTGTTATTCAAAAAGCGTGCAAAAATGTGCATATAACTGGATGCTGTGGTTGCTAGGTCTTGGTCATGCACAAGGTCAAAGAAACCATACATATCAGTGTCATGACTTGCCTTCATGGGTTGAGGATCAAAGATGCCGGCTAGGCAAAAGTTTGAACACCCCCTCTCCTGAGGGCCAGTTTTATGACCGGTCGTAAATTCCTTGCAGAAACTCTCTTTTCTGTGCCATGCAGTATTGGGAGAGGGAATTTCCCTGTGAAACAAAGGAAGTCATCCCGCCAAGACTCCAACATCCAAAAGTGGATAATGAAACAATATTCATACTTCAAAGAATGTGGGAAATGGTCGGTGGCGACTTAAAGAACAATTATTTAAAATGCATTACTATGTTGTGATGTCATTACAGACGATGGAACAACATAACTGTATCTCTGGGGTGTACACTTCCCAGTTATGAGGTTAGCATCTAATTGTTGTATAAAACAAATGATTAAGTATAATAATACTTTTGTGAAGATAACAATGTGATTTTAGCATTCTAGATGAGAGGATTGTTTCCATATTGATTTGTTCTCAGTCAGTGGCCATGCCCAGATGAGCACAAGCATGATGAAACGCCCCCTTTTCTACTCAAGTATAAAACCCCTTGTGACGAAATTCACCTCAGACAAGCAGACGTGAAGCGTGAGCTAAACGTTACAAAATTGTTTAAAACTGCAACTCCATTACCAAAGGAAGACCAAGCAGATTACGGTATAAGCCGGATGTTGCAAATGGTTGAATTTCTATTAGACCAGGAAGCGTGAAGCTGAAGCTACACATCTTAAAATGGTTAGACCAAGAAGACCAGGAAGCCCCATGGCTTAAAATGATTGAAACTCTACAGACCAGCCGACATGCAGCGCGAGCTGAATATGGCAAAATGGTGAAACTCTGAAACTCTCAACCTCTACACGAGGTGAAGGAGAAGACAATGCACTAGGCCTTCTCATCTCAGTCTGCAGCTGGCATGTATAGTCGTCTAGAGAACTTTCACTAAAGACACGAGTTGGGAAGGACAATCCCTCTCAGACAACCGTTGGTACATCTGAAGTAACTATTCTAACAGATCAACTCTACGAACTACAGGGTACGCTGAAGTATCCATTCTAACCACCACTACGACCAGAAACTCTACCAAGGACATTGGGATCTCTGTTGGGCAAACCAGAGTCCTACATCATCAACTCAACTATCGAGGACAGCTACACGTAAATACATGTTGCATTTCTAATCCGAATGAGCAGGTCCAAAGCATTTATATTTCCGTGAGCGTAGTTTACAAATGTCCGATAGGTGAATTCCTTTGTCTCTTAATACGGGAGATGGTAACTCGTTAAATAACTTCTTCTGTGGTGCCCCAAATTCCTAATGAGTTAATTGAGTGACAATTACGATAGCTAATTGATTCGATAAATAACAGTCACCATATTAATATAAGTAATGTCACGTCATCAGTATGGAACACAGTGACTATACTCTGCTGCTCCTTACCTCTGAGCCACTGCAGTTTAACGCCGTGCTGCCTTCTCTTTCCACTGAATCGAGCCAGAGTGGCTGACAACCTTCAAAATCAAACACACTTATAAGAACGCTTAAAATAAATCCTGCTGCGACCTCCGACGAGCCATCAAACAGGCAGTGTCAATACAGGACTAAGATTGAATCCTACTACATCGGCTCTGACACTCGTCGGATGTGGCAGGGCTTGCAAACTATCACGTTTATAAAGGGAAACCCGGCCGTGAGCTTCCCAGTGACGCAAGCCTACCAGACCAGCTAAATTCCTTCTACACTAGCTTCGAGGCAAGCAACACTGAACCATGCATGAGAGCACCAGCTGTTCCAGACGACTGTGGGATCACGCTCTCTGTAGCCAATGTGAGTAAGACTTTTAAACAGGTTAACATTCACAAGGCCACAGAGCCAGACGGATTACCAGGATGCGTACTCAGAGCAGCTGGCAAGAGTCTTCACTGACATTTTCAACCTCTGGCTGACCCAATCTGTAATAACTGCATGTTTCAAACAGACCACCATAGTCCCTGTGTCCAAGAACACCAAGGTAACTTGTCTAAATGACTATCGCCCTGTACCACTCACATCTGTAGACATGACATTTTTGAAAGGCTGGTCATGACTCACATCAACACCATCATCCCAAACACCCTGGACCCACTCCAATTCACATACCGCTCCAACAGATCCACAGATGATGCAATCTCTATTGCACTCCACACTGCTCTCTCCCACCTGGACAAGAGCAAGACCTATGTGAGAATGCTGTTCATCGACTACAGTTCAGCGTTCAACACTATAGTGCCCTCCAAGCTAATCCCTAAGCTAAGGTCCCTGGGACTGAACACCTCCCTCTGCAACTGGATCCTGGACTTCCTGATGGGCCACCCCCAGGTGGTGAGGGTAGGCAACTACACATCCGCCACGCTGACCCTCAACACGGGGGCACCTCAGGGGTGCGTGTTTAGTCCACTCCTGCACTTCCTCTTCAGCTACGACTGCATGGCCATGCACGACTCCAACACCATCATTAAGTTTGCTGACGACACGATGATGGTAGGACTGATCACTGACGACGATGAGACAGCCCATAGGGAGGAGGTCAGTGACCTGGCAGTGTGGTGCCAGGACAACAACCTCTCCCTCAATGTAGGCAACACAAAGGAGTTGATCATGGACTACAGGAAATGGAGAGCCGTGCACGCTCCCATTCCCATCGACAGAGCTGTAGAGGAGCGGGTCGACGGCTTCAAGTTCCTCTGTGTCCACATCACTAAGGATCTATCATGGTCCACACACACCAACAGAGTCGTGAAGAGGACAATGCCTCTTCCCCCTCAGGAGGCTGAAAACATTTGGCATGGGCCCTCAGATCCTTCAAAAGTTCTACAACTGCGCCATTGAGAGCATTTTGACTGACTGCATCACCGATTGATATGGCAACTGCTTAGCAACCGACCGCAAGGCTACAGAGGATGGTGCGTACGGCCCAGTACATCATTGGGGCCGAGCTCCCTGCCATCCAGGACCTCTATACCAGGCGGTGTCAGAGGAAGGCCCAGAAAATTGTCAAAGACTCCAACCACCCAAGTCATAGACTGTTCTCTCTGCTACCACACGGCAAGCGGTACCGATGCACAAGGTCTGGAACTAAGAGGACCCTGAACAGCTTCTATCCCCAAGCCATCAGACTAAATAGTTAGTCCGGGTAGCTATTTGGTTAACTAATTAACTATCTGCATTGACCGTTTTTGCACTCACTTTTTTTTTATTCATCACATACGCTGCTGCTACTGTTTATTATCTATGGTGTTGAGTTGTCATTTTATTCCTAGTTACACTCATCAGACAGTTTATTAGGTACACCACCCCGTTCACGAAAATAGATCGCTCCAACAGACAGTGAGTCACGTGACCGTGGCTTGCTATATAAAGCAGGCAGACAGACAGGCATCAAGGCATTCAGTTACTGTTTGATTGAGCGTTAGAATGGCAAAACGAGTGAGCTAAACAACTTTGAGCGTGGTATGATCGTCAGTGTCATGCGCGCCGGATCCAGAATCGAAGAAACGCCCGCCTTCCTGGGCTTTTCATGCACAACAGCGTCTAGGGTTTACCGAGAATGGTGCGACAAACAAAAAACATCCAGTCAGTGGCAGTCCTGTGGGCAAAAACAGCTTGTTGCTGAGAGAAGTCTAAGGAGAATGGCAAGAATCGTGCAAGCTAACAGGCGGGCCACAAACAGACAAATAACGGCGTAGTAGAACAGTGGTGTGCAAAACGGCATCTCGGAACACACAACTCGTCAATCCTTGTCACGGATGGGCTATTGCAGCAGACGACCACAGCGGATTCCACTCCCATCAGCTAAAATAAGTGATGGACATCCAGAAATGAATACAAACCATACGAAACATAACAGATCATACTCAATGGAGTGTCTCGGAATAATACGAAATGCTTTGAGACCAGGTTGCATAGCGACATCATGGACTATTAAAGAGTGGGAAACTGTAAGCCTATTTGGCATAGGCTACAGTGAAATGTTGAATAAAATCTTAATAACAAAAATAAATAAATGAGAGAAATCCTATGGGTAGGCTTATGTGTAGGTAATTGCCAGCCTTATACGTGTACTTCACATTTGGCATTATAATTACTTTAAACTCAAATTTTATGTCCATGACTGGCCCGAAGAGCTTCGTCTGTCATTCTCCTTGAGTTTCATGCCTTGTTTTCTGACAGGTCGCATGTCCCTATGATGGCCTGACTGGGGGTGTCTGGGGCCTTTCTCTGGAAGCGGGGGCGACCCATAACCCAGAGGGAATATAAGGGATATCTATAAATCTATGTCTTCCTTAAATTAACAAATCCACCTCAGCCCCCGCACCTCAGCCCAACTCTAATATTTTTTCCACTAATTGTTATTTTGATCAGCAATCACATCAGCTCTTTTCACATTAGATCTTTTTCAGAGCTGATCTGATTGGTCAAAATACCAATTAGTGAGAGAAAAAAATATCAGAGTTGTGCTGCTTGTGTAAACGCAGCCTTAGATGCCAATAGCATGGATCAATCAGCAAGACCTCATCTCGTGAATGTGCCAAGAGATCATTGTCGGCAGGTGGATGGGCCAGTGGGTTGAATTTCGGGAATGCACTACCCGGTTTTTCTAGTAAGCTGTTAAAGTAATATCGTCCCTCGGGACCTCTCTCGCAGGGCAAGTTCATTTGCGTGTGCATCCATCTCGCACCAACTTGGTTTACATTTGATCGCACAAGTCTGATCTGGTGCGAGTCTGCAGAGGATAGCGCAGATGGAACGCACACTCCAGGCATCGTTCAAGTCAGACACCGAGTGACAGACCTACAGAAAACATTCATTAGACCAACTTTTGCTTGAGTCACAGAGCCTTTGTTGGATAACTATGACAAAGTCAAGGCAGGCATGACACTTTTTTTTTTCTTTTTTTTTTGCGTGTCTTGTTGCCTGGAGACTGGTATTGTTGGCTGCTGGGGTCAAATTACTGACTTGGAAAGATGAGCAGCCTTTCAAGGATTTAATGAAGTCAATAATTTAATCTGAGAGAGAAAATAATAATAAGATAGAATGTATTTAAATTGTATATAGTGTGTGACATGGAACAAAAAGTATCTATGCCAAGGAAGGGGAATTCGGAGAAAATACCTCCCCTGTAATTAGTAGGAAATTCTAAATAATAAAATATATTCAAAACTAGGCCTGTACTAAATGTGATCACATCAGCATGTATGCACACTGCACAGCGGGCCTTCTCATTGAATTATCTTTGACTTTGTGCATTACGTTCAGCAATACCTGTAAATGATCACTAGATGGAGTCACAGATCCACTATCTATGACCATTCAGTAGCCCACATGTAGGCCTACAATTAGGACTTGTGGATATGTGACACTACCAAAGCTATTTTCTTGGACAAAACAATGGGGACAATAATATAATACAGTTGAAGTTGTTGCATGTTAACTATCCACTGCGAAGATTAAAGTTGCATGTTTAATATTCAAACAAAGATAGTGCTAACAGTCTGACTGACACAAGATAAATGTATGAAATAGCTGACTTTTAATTTGAAGAAAGAGAATTATGTCAGTTGGATACACAAGGATAGCTCATTTGTAAATGACTTGATCTGGTGATATTGTTGTTCTGACTGCAAAGGGCTGTTTTGTTGTGTGCAGGGGAGCAAGAATACATCACATACAGTCCGCTTCAGTGCACAGACATTACGAGATGCTTGGGATGTTAAAACTGCAATTTGAAATGTGATGTTTGTGTAAATAAATTGAAACTTTTCCATGTTAAACAGTATCTTATAATTAATGATATGTTAATCTCAATCTCTATTGTTTATTGTGGCTAAATGTAGGCCTATTTATGCTCTGATGTTGAGAGATAATTCATTCTAATCTAGGCTGTCATAGTGATGATGGTGATGTCTGTTGATGGATGGTTTTTACTCAGGCTGGATTTAGCTCATGTAAACATCCCAAGAGCTGTACATGTTAAAAGTGCTGTGTTAAAAATAGCCTCATTAGAGTTATTCTGATAACTGGTGCTGTGAAAATGACACTGCCTGTCTCTCACAGTGTGGTTCACTCAAGGGTGTCCCAAATGACACTTGTGACTTAAAAAATATTTATCTTGATTTGGCTTTTCACAAAACTGAATAGGCCTACCTTAATCATAATAAAACAATTTCCCAAGTCGATATATATACAGTGGGGGAAAAAAGTATTTAGTCAGCCACCAATTGTGCAAGTTCTCCCACTTAAAAAGATGAGAGAGGCCTGTAATTCTCATCATAGGTACACGTCAACTATGACAGAAATTGAGAAAAATAAATCCAGAAAATCACATTGTAGGATTTTTTATGAATTGCAAATTATGGTGGAAAATAAGTATTTGGTCACCTGCAAACAAGCAAGATTTCTGGCTCTCACAGACCTGTAACTTCTTCTTTAAGAGGCTCCTCTGTCCTCCACTCGTTACCTGTATTAATGGCACCTGTTTGAACTTGTTATCAGTATAAAAGACACCTGTCCACAACCTCAAACAGTCACACTCCAAACTCCACTATGGCCAAGACCAAAGAGCTGTCAAAGGACACCAGAAACAAAATTGTAGACCTGCACCAGGCTGGGAAGACTGAATCTGCAATAGGTAAGCAGCTTGGTTTTAAGAAATCAAGTGTGGGAGCAATTATTAGGAAATGGAAGACATACAAGACCACTGATAATCTCCCTCGATCTGGAGCTCCATGCAAGATCTCACCCCATGGGGTCAAAATGATCACAAGAACGGTGAGCAAAAATCCCAGAACCACACGGGGGGACCTAGTGAATGACCTGCAGAGAGCTGGGACCAAAGTAACAAAGCCTACCATCCGTAACACACTACGCCGCCAGGGACTCAAATCCTGCAGTGCCAGAAGTGTCCCCCTGCTTAAGCCAGTACATGTCCAGGCCCGTCTGAAGTTTGCTAGAGTGCATTTGGATGATCCAGAAGAGGATTGGGAGAATGTCATATGGTCAGATGAAACCAAAATAGAATTTTTTGGTAAAAACTCAACTCGTCGTGTTTGGAGGACAAAGAATGCTGAGTTGCATCCAAAGAACAACATACCTACTGTGAAGCATGGGGGTGGAAACATCATGCTTTGGGGCTGTTTTTCTGCAAAGGGACCAGGACGACTGATCCATGTAAAGGAAAGAATGAATGGGGCCATGTATCGTGAGATTTTGAGTGAAAACCTCCTTCCATCAGCAAGGGCATTGAAGATGAAACATGGCTGGGTCTTTCAGCATGACAATGATCCCAAACACACCGCCCGGGCAACGAAGGAGTGGCTTCGTGAGAAGCATTTCAAGGTCCTGGAGTGGCCTAGCCAGTCTCCAGATCTCAACCCCATAGAAAATCTTTGGAGGGAGTTGAAAGTCCGTGTTGCCCAGCGACAGCCCCAAAACATCACTGCTCTAGAGGAGATCTGCATGGAGGAATGGGCCAAAATACCAGCAACAGTGTGTGAAAACCTTGTGAAGACTTACAGAAAACATTTGACCTGTGTCATTGCCAACAAAGGGTATATAACAAAGTATTGAGAAACTTTTGTTATTGACCAAATACTTATTTTCAACCATAATTTGCAAATACATTCATAAAAAATCCTACAATGTGATTTTCTGGATTTTTTTTCCTCATTTTGTCTGTCATAGTTGACATGTACCTATGATGAAAATTACAGGCCTCTCTCATCTTTTTAAGTGGGAGAACTTGCACAATTGGTGGCTGACTAAATACTTTTTTTCCCCACTGTACATGTTGTAGTATGTGTTTTAAGGGGAAACCTGGAATTGCTACATACATTTTGGGATTTAATTAATTTTTCGGTATAATGGTATTATGGTATAATGGGTATAATTACATATACCCAGTATAACTTATAAATGCCTCATGTGCCTCATGTGCTTAGTTCAACTGTTGTACCCCATCAGAACTAAAAATGTAAGCTTGTTTTACTATAATGTTTGTAAACAATGCAATTGTAAACAAACACTGTTTAGCCCAAAACATGGTTAAAACTATAATTGTGATATCATGGATGGTCAGTCCTTACATCCATAGATCTGTCTATGAATTTGAGAGTGATTACAATTCTCCAGTCCCATTCCTCAGCTGTTAACCAAAATGGTGGGGTGGCCGCTTTGTTATTGTTTGAATCGCAGATTGCCCCTTTAAGGTCAGGTACATTATATTTGCCCTGGCGTAGAATAATATTGAAGAAATGTTCATGTCCATTCCTCCCGAGGTCAAATCATTCATTCCACCCACCACCCTATTTATAACTTCACATTCAACATTTCTCTTACATGTTATTCCATCATTTATTTCAATTCATATATTTTCTATTCCAGTTTTGGAGCAAGAAAAGCTAGGAATGAATTGAAACCCTCCCCCTGCCCCAGGATGAATGTGTTTTTGGTAGGGACATGGGTATTTCTGGAGTGAGAAATAGTTTCCTTTGGAGCAGTCCTTGTTATAGAGCCTATGTTATTAGTCAGCTTGTCTGCCTCTCTCTCTCCTCCTCTGCAGTCTCGCAAATTATTTAAATCTCACATCTATCCCATGGCACCGGGCCTAATACTACCGCACCGCAGCGGCTAATCTGAACAGACCGCATTCATCTGGAAGGAAATACAGCTTTGGAATTTGGAGATGTTGTAATGCAGAGGGTCATTAAAACTCAAAAGTCATGATTTCAGTGTTTTTGTCGTAGGCAATATGTGTGGGGTTGATTCTCCTCCTGGGCAGGGATTATTTTAAGCAATCAGACAACTAGATGAAGACTGATGGTCACCCAAAATGACATCTACAGATCAGGCATGGCTCTGTGGAGTCAGGTTAAAGAGTGCATAGCAAACCTAGAAAGAAAACTGGTCCAGCAATAATTATTTGGATATTGTTTTACTCTTGAATGGAATTCCAAAGTCTCAATGTAACACAGAAATACACGACGTGGCCAAAAGTATATGGACACCCCTTCAAATTAGTGATTTTGGCTATTTCAGCCACACCTGTTGCTGACAGGTGTATAAAATTGAGCACACAGCCATGCAATCTCCATAGACAAACATTGTCAGTAGACTGGCCTTACTGAAGAGCTCAGTTACTTTTTCTTGTATTTATTTTTTCTCCCCTTCGTGATATCCAATTGCGATCCAATTACGATCTTCTCTCAACTCCACAACGGGCTCGGGAGAGGCGAAGGTCGAGTCATGCGTCCTCCAAAACATGACCCGCCAAGCCACGCTTCTTAACACCTGCTCGCTTAACCCGGAAGCCAGCTGCACCAATGTATTCGGAGGAAACATCGTTCAACTGACGACCGAAGTCCGCTTGTACTTCTGCCCGACCTCACTAATGCTCTTGTGGCTGAATGGAAGCAAGTCCCTGCAGCAATGTTTCAACATCTAGTGGAAAGCCTTCCCAGAAGAGTGGAGGCTGTTATAGCCAACTCCATATTAATGCCATGATTTTGGAATGAGATGTTCGACGAGCAGGTGTCCATATACTTTTGGCCATGTAGTGTACATAGTGGTAACTTAGCCAGATAATTTTAAAAAGCTGATAACCAAAAGGTAAAAAGGAAATAGTGGAGAAAAAGTTAATTCCATAAGAAGCTCTTGGGTCTCGTGATGGCCTGAGGGAGAAATCAAATCTACTGTATAGGAGTCCTTATCTTAAGATGGTTTATTCTTATGAATGAGGTACATGCACCTTAATATAGGCTAGAAATAAAGAGACTCAAACACTGCCCATATATGGTGTTTTTTGTACTGGTTGCTTGGAGTACAGTATGTCCGGGAGTATGTCCACAGTATTTAGTATGTCTTTCTAAACTCATGAAAATATACGGCCATGTATTTATAGGCTTGTGTTCTAGATCATGGCTCTTGGGCTGTATCCATCATACGGTGAAGAGGCAGTGAATTGAACACTGGCCATGTATTAGCGTTGACTCAGGGTAACGTGGATGTAGCAGATTCTGTCTTATAAAGATCCTAACAGAATGCTGAGATGAAAACACCCATGAGCACCAGGGGCAGTCATGTCCTCTGAGAGTAGCCAAGTGCTTTATTGTGCTACTGCTTTCCTGCCCTCAGTCGATCCTGCTCTGTACTTGTCACACTTCGTTAGTTCAATGAAGTCATGAATATGCCTCTGTACATTTTTCATGAAGGAGGTGGGGGGTGAAAAATCTCCAAATTAAAATGCTTCTAATTTGGAACTTTTCACACATATTCTTTCCCCCAAACCACCCTCTAAGGCGCTATGATGATGCTGCATGAGCATGATGGTTAATGTTCACATTCTCCAAGGCTGAATATTATTGAAAATCATTATATAGCAATGTCACACTCAGTGAAGCTGTCATTGACTAGAAAACATAGAGCACATACAGATGAGAAATACATGAGCAGTTAGAAGTCATGATAGTCCCCTTTTCAAACACAGTTGGAAAAGTAAGTAACCTAGCTACGCAAACATAGGTGAACCTTGCTGGAGAAAAGTGATGAGTAACCTCATGAAGTTTCTCCGGTTCATTCCCATCACTAATTGTCTTCACTAAACATACTGCTAATTAAAGCTTGTTGTGGGTGTCCAATTTAACCTGGATTATGCAACTGAAGCATGTTGCTTCAAAGAATAATGCAAATATACTGTACATAAACACTGTTCAAATTCATCTGCAGAAAATACAACATATTGGTTGATGTTGATGCATTATTTTAGTAATAGAATTGCAATGACTGCACATGTGTAACTGTTTAGGTCAATGGTCTATGACTGAAAAATGTAATTACATTTTTGGCAAGCGCCCGATATTTAAACCCATTTTAACTTAAATAAAATGAGTTTTTAGTATGTAGACCATGACCCAGCATTACAAGGCTTCAGAACATATTATGCATAAATTATTCCTCAGAAACAAACTACATTCAGATGTTTTCTCATAGGAAACAATAGGAAACAATATGAAACAATCTACCCAAAGGAGTGGTCATAGGAGACAATCTACCCAAAGGATTTTCAGATCCGATTTCCCGGTATATTATTTTCAGAGTAGTCTTTTCCAGCGGTGAGGCAGCTGAAAGAAACAACTCTGGATGTGGCTATGCTCTTTATCTGTGTGCAATAATACATCTCTGATTTTGAATTCAGAGAGTAAGAGTTTGAACTGATGGTAATGGACTTTCTCTGTTGCTCAGAGAAATAGGCTTGTGTCCAGAGACCTCTGTTTCCATTATTAAACCACCACTATTGCCTAGCCAAGCTGTTTTCATTCCCACCGAACAAAGTGGAATTACCAGCTTTTGAAACTTAAAAGGTCGACTGCCCCTAAAAAGCAGGACGGGAAGCAGGACGGGAAGTAGGCTCGGGGTCAGAGGTTCGTAATCAGGTCAGAGTCAGGCAGGTACAGGACAGCAGGCAGGCTCGGGGTCAGGGCAGGCAGAATGGTCAGAACCGGGAAAACCAGGAAATAAACACTTGAGTGTCACGTATCCTCCCGTTGCTCCCCTCCAGCGCTCTGATTCGCCGGTCTACTGAGCCACTGGTCTGAGCGCACCACATCGGCAACACAGGAATGGAAACCCAACGCACCCTAATCACCTCCAGCGCACCTGCACCTCATCATCTCATCACCACCAGGCCCTGGACTGTTCAGTCATTGTTGTGTGTAATTGTTAGTGTCGTGTCATTTACTCACTCTTTGTTATTCTCTTTCTCATTGTTAAGTAAACCTTTACCTTGTTGATTCCTGCGTCTGCGTCCTGCCTCTTCGTATCCTCTTCGTATCCTCAGTCACAGAATTAGACACCTCTCACGGAAATGGATGCAGCAGGTAATCCTCCAGGAGTTTCCCAGTGCCTCGACCAGCACCAGCAGCAGCTTGCCCAGTTGAATGCCGCCATGCAGGAAGTG
The DNA here is from genome assembly GCF_964263955.1 of Coregonus lavaretus. Taxonomy (NCBI): domain Eukaryota; kingdom Metazoa; phylum Chordata; class Actinopteri; order Salmoniformes; family Salmonidae; genus Coregonus; species Coregonus lavaretus. The sequence goes on from NC_140023.1 coordinate 23,439,384, forward strand.
CTCCAAACTCAGCATAATCTGCCCAGCGCTCCGGTTCCACCTCAGGGAACGGCGAGTGCACCCAGTCCACCTGTTCCCGTGCTATCACCAACTTCTGAGGGACCCCTCACCCTACCGGAGCACTATGACGGTAAAACTACTAAATGTAGCGGCTTCCTGCTACAGGTTTCCCTTTATCTGGCGCGTCAGCCTGGGGCATATCCATCTGACCAAGCCAGGATAGCGCTGGTAATTTAGCTACTTAAAGGAAAGGCGCTGGATTGGGCCATGGCAGTCTGGAAAGGAGGTGAGGCCGCGACGCTTCCCTACTCCACCTTCCTCGCTCTGTTCAGGGCAGTGTTTTATTATCCCACGGAGCGAAAGGACGGGGTTGAGCGTCTCCTCCAGCTACAACAGGGACAGGGGCTCGCGTCCGAGTACGCTCTGAGCTTTTGCATGGTGGCGGCGTCTTCTGGCTGGAATGAGTGTGCTCTGCGCACGGCCTTCAGGAGAGGCTTACAGGAGGACATCAAGATGGAACTCGAATGTCGGGATGACGAGATGGATCTTGAAACCCTCATCGCCACGTCCATCCGTCTTGACGACATGTTGAGAGACAGACGGCGTTCCCAACACCTCCCAGGTCTAGACGCTCACCCATCTGAGCAATGGAAGCCGCCCTGCCTCCGAGTCATCACCAATGGAGGTGGGCAGCATCCCCTACACCACCACGGACCACAGATCTCCTGGCGGCTCCCTATCTAGGCGGTATGACTCCCGTCGCCGCTCCGTGAGTGTTACGTCATCTCCTAACCCAAAACCATTGTTTTTAGTTCCCGTAACGGTGATCTGTTATTCCTTCTCTTCCATTTCCACTGCAATGATAGATTCCGGATCAGCGGGGAACCTTATAGATAGGGAGCTGGTCTCTGAATGGGGGTTGCCCACCGTGCCACTGCCTTCTCTGCTACACGTCACCTCGCTGGACAATAAACCACTTGGATCAGGCACCATTACGCACGTCACTCTCCCAATCACCATTACTATTCCCACACTACTGGAGCACCACGAGGAGCTGTCATTCCACATCATCACATCACCCCTTCACTGGATCGTCTTGGGATTGCCCTGGCTCAGACTATACAACCCCACCATCAATTGGATCACCAAGAGGATCACAGCCTGGTCCACCTCATGCCGGAAGACCTGCCTGCCGGTGGTTTGTTGTTTCACGTCAGTGGAGAGTCCAGAGTCCGCCCTCCAGCCCAACATTCCACGTGAGTATGCAGATCTCTCCGATGTCTTCTCGTCATCAAAGGCTATGTGTCTCCCTCCTCACAGGCCCTGGGACTCCGCCATTGACCTGCTGGAGGGACAACACCCCCCGAAGAGTCGCATTTACTCCCTTTCCATGGCGGAGACTGAGGCCATGGAGAAATATGTGGCGGAGACCCTGAAACAGGGGTTCATCAGACGCTCTACCTTTACTGCCTCCGACAGCTTCTTCTTCGTGGCCAAAAAATACGGAGGACTGAGGCCGTGCATTGACTACAGGGGGCTGAACGCAGTCACCACGAAGTACCGGTACCCCCTCCCTCTGGTTCCGTCGGCCATCAAGCAGCTAGGAGGGGCCCGGTACTTTACCAAGTTGAACCTGAGGAGTGCCTACAAGCTGATCCGAATCCAAGAAGGAGACGAGTGGAAGACGGCATTCAGCACTACCTCAGGCCACTGTGAATACTGCGTCATGCTCTACGGCCTCGCCAACACACCCTCTGTGTTCCAGTCCTTCGTCAATGACGTGTTCCGAGACATGCTGAGTAGTGTGGGGATCTAGATGTGATGACTAGCTTAGAAATAATTCATTAATGATTAAACATAAAAGGTTTGTACTCTACTGATATAAATTGTTTCACATAACAAGCTGTGATTCATGTGAGGAACGTTAGGGGGTAGGATGAGATAAGACTTGTATTTCTCACAGACACATACACACTGCCTCTTTGTTAAACCATCATACTCAAGGACATGTGTACTGCAAAAAGTGCTGACTTTCTGGATAAGTTGCAAAACAACTAGACACCTGGCAACAGTGGAGCGCCAAGGGACTGGGACCAGCCTGTGCGCCAACGATTGGCTGAGTAAGTCTAAACCACGCTCAGTCTATACTCTGATAGGCCCAGCAGGGAGCGGGAACTATCTCTGTCAGAGTATTTGAAGAAGAACTCAGAACAATGGATCAGTTCTCTGAGTGCCCTGCGTGGTATTTCAGTGGACCCGTATATACGAACATCATATTTACCATTGAAGTGTTTTGCATTAATTAAAATACTAGTCTATTTTAGAAGACGTGTATTGACCTCTTTTGTTCCTAATACCAGATTTGAATTGACGCAACTTAACAGTAGACAGGTGGTGGTGTACATTGACGATATCCTGATCTACTCGGCTATGTTCGAGGAGCACGTCAGGGACGTCAGAGCGGTCCTACTCCGCCTCCGGGAACACAGCCTGTTGGTGAAGGGGGAGAAATGCGAATTCCACCAACAGGCCATCTCCTTCCCGGGAAAACAGATCAGTCCTCATGGGGTGTTCATGGAAAGAGAGAAGACGGACGCCGTCAGGTCATGGCCAGTCCCCACCACCATCAAGGGACTACAGAGCTTCCTGGGATTCGCCAATTCATTTCATCCATTGAGAAACAGGAAAACGGGAAACACAAACTGGCATCAGACAAACAGAGAACACAGGTATAAATGCACAGGGGATAATATATGTCCTGCAGCAATGACGTATCCTAGGAAGGAGATGGTGGAATTCACACTTCTCCACTTTAACGAAAAGCTGGTTCTCCTGGAGGACGTGGAGGACGTGTTCCTGAGCTGAACGGGAAAAGACAAGGATGTCATCGAGGTAGAAAAACACGAACCGGTTCAGCATGTCCCGGAGCACATCGTTGACCAGGACCTGGAACACAGCAGGAGCATTGGTCAGTCCGAATGGCATAACTAAGTACTCATAGTGCCCGCTAGCCGTGTTAAAGGCTGTTTTCCATTCATCTCCTTCCAGTATCCGAACCAGATGGTAGGTGCTCCGAAGGTCCAACATAGAGAAGATGGTCATTCCCTGAAGAGGTTCGAAAGCCGAGGAGATGAGTGGTAGAGGGTAAACCTTTTTAACCGTGATGTCATTAAGGCCCCTGTAGTCGATACACGGGTGGTGGGTTTTGTCCTTCTTCTCCACAAACAAGAAACCTGCGCCGGCGGGAGAGGCCGATGGACGAATACTCCCTGCAGCAAGAGAGTTCTCAATGTACTCCTCCATAGCCTTGGTCTCCGGACCCGACAGGGAGTAAAGCCGCCCCCGAGGGGGTGTAGTGCCCGGGAGAAGGTAAATGGCACAGTCATAGGGTTGATGTGGTGGGAGAGACATAGCGCGGGCCTTGTTGAAGACCTCCCAGAGGTCCAGGTACTCCGCGGGAATGGCGGAGATATCCAAGGCTTCTCTTAAGCCTGCAGGAAGACGTCCTGGGGCAGGCTGGGCCGACTTAAGACTAGAGCATGGCAGAATGGGGTCCAACCCACGATTGAACCAGTAGCGCAGTCGATCAAGGGATTGTGCTTCTGGAGCCATGAATATCCCAAAACCACGGGTACATGGGGAGATTCTATGAGCAGGAACTGCATACACTCACTGTGATTTCCTGATACTTGTAGGTCGATAGGAATCGAATTGCGGGTGACTGTGCCAATAGAGCCCCCATCCAGCGCTCTGACGTCCATGGGAATGGAGAGGGGTTGAGTGGAGATACCCATCTCCGACACCAATGTAGCATCGATAAAGCTCTCATCGGCCCCAGAGTCAATGAGCACCCAGAGTGATTTGACCTGGTCACCCTACAACAGGGTGGCATGGAGAGGGGTGCGAGTAATGAGTAATTTTTTTATTATGAAATTGAATGGTATCAGTCAATATGTGGAGGGAGAAACCCTGTGTATTCTGCACCAGGATCAGGGAACTCCTGTTGTATATGGGACACCACACAGGAAGGTTTGACCACTCTGACATGTTTGACAAGGTAGTCCAATTACCACCAGACAAAATGCCGATAGGCACAGTATCTGTATCAGCTGGGAATGACAATGAAAGATGAAAGGTGAACATTGTTATATTAGCAGAACACTGTTTCTATGTAAATGGTTGTTTATTCTACATGGACCTGTTACTACATGTTACTACATGTGTTACTCACATGTGAAAAGACACACGTGTGAAAAAATCACATGTAAAAAAGTCAGACACGTGGTTTTCGGACACGTGTGATGTTTCACATCCATTTTTCACGTGAACAAATGTCACATGGGAAAAACGGACACGTGTGAAGTCTCACATGGATTTTTTAAATGACTCAGACACATAGTAGTTTCCCAATATTATACATTTCACGTGTGCTTTTGTAACTGCTGGGATTAGAACCGGGGTCTCCCATGGGAGAAGCCAACATCTTGACAATTTGACCAAGAGTGCCAATATTACTTTTTAAGTCGTAGGCGGGGCTACTTTATCACCGAGTCATGTCCGCTTGTCACGGATCCCCCCGGTACTGCTGCTCATTCTGTTCACCAGCACCAGAGGTCTACGTCACCGGCCTTCTAGGCGTCACTGACCTGGATCATTACCACCAACACCGGACTGTCTTGTCTCATTACGCACACCTGGTTCCCATTCCCCCTGATTAGTATGTGTATATATGTGCCCTCTGTTCCCCATTGTCCTTGTCGATTATTGTCCCATGTCCGATGGTCTCGTGAGTACCTGTGCTCTGCTATATCGGCTTTCATGCTACTGTACATTGTATTACGGTTTACATACCGTGTAATTGTGCATTTGTTATTACGGGTCTCGTCCCATGTATTATTTAGAGATTTACACCTCGCTCTTTTGTTTGGGATACATCCCTGTGGTATATATATATATATATATATATACATACATACGTGTTTTTTGGGGGCTTCGTCCCCGTCGTTTTTCATGACGTACCTTATGTTGGGTAGAGAAATAAAAAAAAACGATAACGTATTCCTGCGCCTGTCTTCTATCATTATACAACGTGACACCCCTACTCTTTCACATGTGCATTTTCACATTTAATCTGTACAGCTAAAAACAACAATGTGATGTCAAAACAAGTTGTCTAAGAGGTTAAGCAAGATAAATAAGGAGACACGGATAACTAGCTTCTCTGTTCTTTTCACTGGGCTTCGTCCAACGGTCACTCACCAACGGAAGAAGAAGAGAGGCATGTGCCTGCAGCAGTAACACTCCAAATGGATGGCTCATAAATATTAAGAAATGAAATGATCCATTTTAACGCACTTGAATTATTATACTCAGCACAGGAGGTTGGTAGCACCTTAATTGGGGAGAACGGCTCATGTTAATGACTGAAGCGGAATTAGGGGAATGGTATCAAATCCATCAAACACATGGTTTCCATTGCTACTGCAACATGCCAACACCAAAATAGAAAGTAACATTTTCACATGTGGAGTTTTCTTACATGTGAAACTGCAATTACATTTTCACATTTGAATGGTTTTCACATATGAACTTGCAGTTCCACATGTGAAAGTTAGATTTTCAGATATAGACTTTTCTTATATGTGAAACTGCAAATTAGATTTTCACGTGATTGATTTTCACATGTGAGCTTGCAATTCCACATGTGAATGTGAGATTTTCACATGAAAAAGCTTTCACATGTGAAAATGTATATCCAATTTTTGCATGTGAATTTGCAATGTGAAGTGAAAACATGTTTTTAATCTCACATGTGAAAAGGTGGTGTTAACACGTGAAAATATGGCTTCATGTGAAATTTAAGCTCAACATGTGAAAACAGCTATTTCACATGTGAAAATGCTATGTGTTTTTTTTGTAAGGGCACTCTTTGAACCCATAATTTCTGTCAGGTATCTGGATGCTTGATATGCTTGATATGCGTTAGAGTTTGTATTTCATTCTGACACCCGTGTTCACAAACTGAGAACCCGCGGGAGGCTACAACAGAATATGGGCCATTGATTATATTGTAGGCCAAGTAATATATGCACTGTGTGCACTGACAGTGTGTATCAAGTGTTAGATGATGAATTACAATACGGGGGCCATATAAAATGAAAAATCCCCTAGATGAATGGTATGTTGCAAATACAAACATTTGGTATTCAGTCGAGCAAAGAGAAGGGCTGCTTTCTTTACGATAACACAATCCTCCCTACCATCTGACTGTCTGACAGCTAGTTATGCATATGTGCCTATCAAAACAATGCTCTCCGTAACTCAACTCCCTGGCATGCATCCGGTAATCAGGTTACACTGGAGTTAGCTGCCTCTCTCTGGAGGAAATACTGTTGTGGTGTTGTCTTTAGTAGATGTGTAGTTCCTGTCTTATCATTCACCCATCTGGATGGAAAACAAGCCATGATGGATAGAGCTAGATTGATTCCCCAATATCCATTAGGCAGGTACTTTTGGGATTTATGTTAATATGGGTGAGGTAAAGCATTGCCTGTTTCTGATACCACACCTTACAAATGGACCCTTTTCAATCAAACATGGTGACTGGGATTCCAGGATATAAGAAAGAACTTATCTAACTCTTATCTCAGCTATGGCAGGGTATGTTACTGAGATGTTGGCTTTAAAAGACAACTGTGTCCACCTCATCTTAAGGTAACCCCAGACACAAATGTGACGTTGAAAATGTGGCTGATGGCAGAAAACGAGATATAAAACTGAATCTATAAAGGACTATTTCAGGCCAGTCAGACTCTCTTGAGCTCAGCCTTCAATCATGAAATGATTCACTTAAATTGATTAAGGAGTGCCATAATAATTTTTTACATTTTAGTCATTTAGCAGACGCTCTTATCCAGAGCGACTTACAGTTAGTGAGTGCATACATTTTTTCATACTGGTCCCCCTGTACTACACAAGGGAATGTTAATGTACAAGTTCTGTGATTGTATTGCTGCAGGACCAGCATGGAATTTCTAGAGCTGGATTTAATGGATTTGAACGGATGGTTGGCTGTCTGGTGAAATTAATGTACAGTGGGCTATACTGCAGAATTTCTTCGAAAATAAAGTGAAGAACATGACTGAAAAGCTTTTCTATCTTTACATGAAGCTGAACAGACTGAATCACTGCAAATTTAGTCTTGAAGTCTGTGTTTATCTCTTAATGAATCAGAGTATTGATAATAACAGCCACAAATTACAGAAAACAGCACACCCCAATGCACTCACAAACATCACACATTCCTTTTATTCAGACTGAAATGTATAAAGGTAGATTTGTTTATGGAAGTGAACTCAGCCAGAAGCAGAAATCCTATCAAATGTCTGGCCTTTACATGACAACATGGAAATATGCCCCCTAGCTCCCATGCAAGGTACAGGTCATGATTGAATAAAGATGGACAATGGTAAACAATATTGCTTTCAATGTCATACATAGATAGAAAGGAGACTCATAGAATTACTCACATCTCCTAAACCAAAAGAGTAAAAAAAGGTATTTCAACACAAGCATTGGTTACAAATATCTGTGGTGAGCACATTCAGAATGCAGCAATGTTACATCCTATTCTCTGAGAACTGACAAGCTGCATGATATGCACTCCTAACAGATTAACCAACAAAATGCCTAAACTCTTCTTGGCACACATAGGCAGCAGCAAGGACATGGACTAGCCTATGTCTGGGCTGTTTTCAAACCTCTAGTACTTAACTCTGGATTTTCTCCCCTGATTTAGCTACTGGGGGCAATGATTAATAAAATATAATACAAGTGTATTGGTCGCGTACACATATTTTGCAGATGCTATGAATTATGAGCAGCCAACAAGTGCTCAGCATATGTGGGAACTCCTTCAAGACTATTAGAAAAGCATTCCAGGTGATGCTGGTTGAGAGAATACCAAGAGTGTGCAAAGCTGTCATCAAGGCAAAGGGTGGCTATTTGAAGAATCTAAAATATAAAATATATTTTGATTTGTTTAACACTTTTTTGGTTACTATATGATTCCATATGTGTTATTTCATAGTTGTGGTGTCTTCACTATTATTCTACAATGTTAGAAAATAGTAAAAATAAAGAAAAACCCTTGAATGAGTAGGTGTGTCCAAACTTTTGACTGGTAGTGTACATTTCAGAGCAAAGAATATCAGATCTGAGTGTCCAGCCAGATGTCACGTATGGAGGATTGGGTTTGTATCAGGATTAAGATCCACATATGGAGGTGGTATAAATCGGAAGTCAAAAGTTCAGATTCCATGTGTTTCTTTACTGTTTACACATTGGGGAAAAGATCAGATAGGTTTCAGATATGCAAATAATTGACAAAAGATCTGAATTGGGCTGCCTGTGCAAACGCAGCCTAACATCTCTTGAACCTTTGAGGAGCTCACAGGCCAAATTCTGATCAATTATTGGCAAAAGAGCTGATTTGATTGGTCAAAAGACCAATTAGCGGAAAAATAATCAGAATTGGGCAGCCTGTGTAAACGCAGACTTTGAATGCTGACTTGTACTGTTTAAATAGATTAGCTACATTGACACCCACATGTGTGGTCCTCTGTAGCTCAATGTGGTCCTCTGTAGCTCAATTGGTACAGCAACATTTCCTGTTCCTGCAGGATTATTATCCTGCTGTAGCAAACAGGCTCAAATTAAGATCCTACATCTGTAGGTAGATATTGTTAACATATTATTATCCCTCAGAGATGTAATTCTAATAAAATGTAATTAATGCCAGATGCTAGTCTCAGATGGCATGCGACACTCGTCCGTCAGGCGAATAGTTGCGCTATCTGACGTAAGAGAATGGGTATACTGTCTCAGATACTGGTATACTGTCTCAGATACTGGTATACTGTCTCAGATACTGGTATACTGTCTCAGATACTGGTATACTACTGATGATGCCTTCATGAACACTACACAAATGGTCCTTCAACCCTTGCAGGCACTCTTTTCAGGGTCATGGTTGGTTGCCATAAATTAATAATGAATTTCATCACTTAATAGGAACAAAGGCAGGCTCACTGATATGAACATTGTCCAGAACTATTGGGATTAATTGTGACTGTGTCGAGAGGACCAGGATAATCTCTTGTGTTTTTCCCAGACATATGTCTCCAATTAATGTACTCTCTTTGAAGGAAGACTCGGCAGTCTGTAAGCACGATACTTTGGGAATTTCATTTCAAAGTAAATGACTAATTTAGTCTCTCTTGAAGTATGTAGACATAAGAGATGGTTTTAATCTGTTTTTCAATCTAAAACTTCATGTCAGACACAACTTTGAATCAACTTTGACATTTTGAATAGATAACTGTTGAATAAATGACTGTATCTAAAAAAACAATATTTCATTAATAATCTATCCACCATCATCAGAGATAGAAAATAAAGTCCCTGCACACATTCAGTACTTTCGGAGTGGATACACAGCAGGCTTCTCCTCTGTTTTGGGAATGAGTCTTCTTGTAGCGAATCTTATATTTTTCTCCAACGCTAACTGAGAGATCGAGAGAGAGAGCATGAGGAAGATGTACATAGCAAGAGTCCCATTGAGACCAAGTTCTCTTTTGCAAGGGAGCTCTGCATCTTACAATTACACAACAAATTACACAAAGGAAATGCACCAGAACATTTTAAATAAACATACAAAGAGAATAGAAAAATACAAAACACACTCATGAAAAACAATCACATTCCTCAGCAAAGATGTCCTCAATCAACACTCTGAACTGCCTGAAAGGCACCAATACATCTAGTTGCAGGGATGTAAATGTAGTCTGGAGTATGCCCAGTGCACACCAGTAATTGATATTGAGATTGGAAGTGAGCGGAACTCTCAACCCATCGAAAAGACGGGGAGCGCGAGAGAGAGAGAGAGAGAGAGAGAGAGAGAGAGAGAGAGAGAGAGAGAGAGAGAGAGACAGAGACAGAGAGAGAGAGAGAGAGAGAGAGAGAGAGAGAGAGAGAGAGAGAGAGAGAGAGAGAGAGAGAGAGAGAGAGAGAGAGAGAGAGAGAGAGAGAGAGAGAGAGATGTAAATCAGATGTGGACTGGAGTATGCACAGTGCACACCAGTAAGTGTAACCTACTGTATACGGGCAAAGAACAAGAGGGAAAGAAGAAGCATTCATTTCACACAAGCACATTCCCAATTCATATATCTTGAGTGAATTGAGAATTGATTGGAAGATAAGTAGAGACAGAAGCTGATGTGTGACATTGCTCCCCTGCTGCTTGAGCGGAGCTCGTCATGTATATGCACATATTTGGGGTTATTTACCTCAATCCTGCAGGCTGGCTCACAGGCACATCTCACTGCTGGAGGCACACTACCGTTGTCTGGCAACCCTGGATCAAAGAGCGCTGCTGTGTGGCTCGCACATTAGGGACCGGGGCACTGAGAACCAAGCAGCGGAGCCGACAGAGACCCTCTCCTATAAAACAACACCACATCTGTCCCTGTGCTTCCTTTTTATCATGCACTGTTCTGTACTGTTACTCTGTAAAACCATAATGGGATTAGGCTATTATTCTTTCACCAGTATTGAAGAGGGGTACTTTTTATGAAGTCCAGAACATCTGTAGTAGTATGTACAGTGAGGAAAAACAGTATTTGATTCCCTGCTGATTTTGTACGTTTGCCCACTGACAAAGAAATGATCAGTCTATCATTTTAATGGTGTGTTTATTTGAACAGTGAGAGACAGAATAACAACAACAAAATCCAGAAAAACGCATGTCAAAAATTGATTTGCATTTTAATGAGGGAAATAAGTATATATTTTAGTTATTTAGCAGACACTCTTATCCAGAGAAACTTACAGTTAGTGAGTGCATATATTTTTTCATACTGGCCCCCCGTGGGAATCGAACCCACAACCCTGGCATTGCAAGCGCCATGCTCTACCAACTGAGCTATGAGAATATTGTCCCTATCCGAAGACGAGGAAAAAGGGGACCTTTCCAGTTACGTGATCAAGCTGATATTGGAGGAACTCGGTGTGGATGTATTACCGGAGGATCTGGATTGATGACATTGGATTGGCGATGAATGCTAAATACCCTCGCATGGGCACAGGGGGGAAAAGGGGGGAAAAGAGATCAAGGTCCAGGGCCAGTCCATTCGATTCGTCCAGGAGCTGTCTGCTAGGCTGAGGAAAAAAACGCAAGCAATTAATTCCGATTAGACAGTCACTGGAGGAAAAAAGAATCAAGTCTCAACTCCGATTCCCGGCAGTATTGTGGGTATTGAAGGGAACACAGAGAAAGGAGTTCACAAGCGCCAATGAAGCCCTGAACAGGCAGCAGGAAACCTTACCAGTTGAAAGAGAGCGCAGTGCCCTGAGGAGAGGCAGAAGTGGAAAAAAACCTGATACGCACACTAGGCTACAATGATGCCCAAGACAATATTCCTTCCCCCTCCCCCCAATACAATCTACTCTATTGTCCCCAAGTACTCTTTTTCTCTAGGAAGTAACGATAGAATTAGCCAATGCCAATGAGATACATGGACACTGAAAAGACAATATAAAAGAGAAAATATAGCATAGTAAATAATTCTCAATAATTGTTCTATGGATGTGTGTGTGTGTGGGCGAGAGGGTGTGAGTGGGTGTATGTGTGGGTATGTGTCTGTGCATATGAATGGGAGAGTGAAGGAGGGTGAATATTAATATGTGTAGGAGGGCAGAAGCGAATGGGTGTGCGGAGGCTTAGAGTATACAGTGCGTTCAGAAAGTAGTCAGACCCCTTGACTTTTTCCACATTTTATTACGTTACAGCCTTATTCTAAAATGGATTAAATAAAAAGATGTCCTCATCAATCTACACACAATACCCCATAATGACAAAGTGAAAACAGGTTTTAGTTCAAATCTTAGCAAATGTATTAAACATTAAAAACAGAAATACCTTATTTACATAAGTATTCAGACCCTTTGCTATGAGACTAGAAATTGAGCTCATGTGCATCCTGTTTCCATTGATAATCCTTTAGATGTTTCTACAACTTGATTGGAGTCCACCTGTGGTAAATTCAATTGATTGGACATGATTTGGAAAGGCACACACCTGTCTATATAGGTCCCACAGTTGACAGTGCATGTCAGAGCAAAAACCAAGCCATGAGGTTGAAGGAATTGTCCGTAGAGCTCAGAGACAGGATTGTGTCGAGGCACAGATCTGGGGAAGGGTACCAAAACATTTCTGCAGCATTAAAGGTCCCCAAGAACACAGTGGACTCCATTGTTCTTAGAGACTAGTCAGGATTGAGAGATCCTTGATGAAAACCTGCTCCAGAGCACTCAGGGCCCCAGACTGGGGCGAAGGTTCACCTTCCAACAGGACAATGACCCTAAGCACACAGCCAAGACAACACAGGAGTGGCTTCGGGACAAGTCTCTGAATGTCCTTGAGTGGGCCAACCAGAGCCCGGACTTGAACCCGATCGAACATCTCTGGAGAGACCTGAAAATAGCTGTGCAGCAACGCTCTCCATCCAACCTGACAGAGCTTGAGAGGATCTGCAGAGACGAATGGGAGAAACTCTCCAAATATAGGTGTGCCAAGCTTGTAGCGTCTTACCCAAGAAGACACGAGGCTGTAATCACTGCCAAAGGTGCTTCAACAAAGTACTGAGTAAAGGGTCTGAATACTTATGTAAATGTGATATTTTCGTTGTTTTTTTTTGCAACAATTATTTTGTTAAAAGTTTTTTGCTTTGTCATTATGGGGTATTGTGTGTAGATTGATGAGGGGGGAAAAACGATGTAATCAATTTTTGAATAAGGCTGTAACATAACAAAATGTGGAAAAAGTCAAGGGGTCTGAATACTTTCCGAATGCACCGTCTGTTGTGTGTAAATGAAGGAGAATGGATGAGTAAGTAGATGTATAGCGGGGTGTAAATGTGTTTGATAAGAAGGGGGAGGGGGGGGGGGGGGGGGGGGACCGAGGTTGGGATAAACTGGGCCTGGGTGGGTAAGGGAGGGCAAGTAGGGGAGATGGTGGAAGGGGAGGTGGTGATAAGCTTGGCTTGGGGGCAAGGGTGGGTTGGATGGGAGGGTGGGACAAGCTTGGCTTGTGGGGGCAAGGAGGAGTAAAGATGGGGGGTTGGGATAAACTTGGTTTGGGTGGGGTAAAGGGGGGAGCACAGGGAAGGGGTGGTGGGGAGGGATGGATTTGGTTTGGGAGTGAGACAAGGAAGGACTGAATTACACTGCAATGTTATTGTATTTCATTTTTTATGACTTGTAAACCCATTGTAAAATGAATAAGTGTTCTGGACAGATTAGGAAAGGATGTCGAATCATTATTATTCCTTGTTTGTCATTAAAACTAAGATTTAATGGCAGTAATTGGTGAGAATGGAGAGGTGCTATATCTGGGGGATTGGGATGGGGTGACTGGGAGGACATCAGACCCTTCTCTGAGGTGTATGTGGGGCCTCCACTCATTCCATTTCAGTCTCTTGGAGGACCCACTCACCCCAAGTAGACCCCCACCAGCCACTATACTTTAATTTAATTGTTAAGATAATGCAAACCAACCAAAGTACTTAAGTGGCAGTCTTTCTTCAAATGTATGTACAGTGAGGGAAAAAAAGTATTTGATCCCCTGCTGATTTTGTACGTTTGCCCACTGACAAAGACATGATCAGTCTATAATTTTAATGGTAGGTTTATTTGAACAGTGAGAGACAGAATAACAACAAAAAAATCCAGAAAAACGCATGTCAAGAATGTTATACATTGATTTGCATTTTAATGAGGGAAATAAGTATTTGACCCCTCTGAAAACATTACTTAGTACTTGGTGGCAAAACCCTTGTTGGCAATCACAGAGGTCAGACGTTTCTTGTAGTTGGCCACCAGGTTTGCACAAATCTCAAGAGGGATTTTGTTCCACTCCTTTTTGCAGATCTTCTCCAAGTCATTAAGGTTTCAAGGCTGATGTTTGGCAACTCAAACCTTCAGCTCCCTCCACTCCAGGACCTTAATGTGCTTCTTCTTGAGCCACTCCTTTGTTGCCTTGACCGTGTGTTTTGGGTCATTGTCATGCTGGAATACCCATCCACGACCCATTTTCAATGCCCTGGCTGAGGGAAGGAGGTTCTCACCCAAGATTTGACGGTACATGGCCCCGTCCATCGTCCCTTTGATGCGGTGAAGTTGTCCTGTCCCCTTAGCAGAAAAACACCCCCAAAGCATAATGTTTCCACCTCCATGTTTGACGGTGGGGATGGTGTTCTTGGGGTCATAGGCAGCATTCCTCCTCCTCCAAACACGGCGAGTTGAGTTGATGCCAAAGAGCTCCATTTTGGTCTCATCTGACCACAACACTTTCACCCAGTTCTCCTCTGAATCAGTCAGATGTTCATTGTCAAACTTCAGACGGCCCTGTATATGTGCTTTCTTGAGCAGGGGGACCTTGCGGGCGCTGCAGGATTTCAGTCCTTCACGGCGTAGTGTGTTACCAATTGTTTTCTTGGTGACTATGGTCCCAGCTGCCTTGAAATCATTGACAAGATCCTCCCGTGTAGTTCTGGGCTGATTCCTCACCGTTCTCATGATCATTGCAACTCCACGAGGTGAGATCTTGCATGGAGCCCCAGGCCGAGGGAGATTGACAGTTATTTTGTGTTTCTTCCATTTGCGAATAATCACACCAACTGTTGTCACCTTCTCACCAAGCTGCTTGGCGATGGTCTTGAAGCCCATTCCAGCCTTGTGTAGGTCTACAATCTTGTCCCTGACATCCTTGGAGAGCTCTTTGGTCTTGGCCATGGTGGAGAGTTTGGAATCGGATTGATTGATTGCTTCTGTGGACAGGTGTCTTTTATACAGGTAACAAACTGAGATTAGGAGCACTCCCTTTAAGAGTGTGCTCCTAATCTCAGCTCGTTACCTGTATAAAAGACACCTGGGAGCCAGAAATCTTTCTGATTGAGAGGGGGTCAAATACTTATTTCCCTCAATAAAATGCAAATCAATTTATAACATTTTTGACATTTGTTTTTCTGGATTTTTTTGTTGTTATTCTGTCTCTCACTGTTGAAATAAACCTACCATTAAAATTATAGACTGATCATTTCTTTGTCAGTGGGCAAACGTACAAAATCAGCAGGGGATCAAATACTTTTTTCCCTCACTGTACAATGTACACTGAACAAAAATATAAACACAACATGTAAAGTGTTGGTCCCATGTTTCATTAGGTGAAATAAAAGATCCCAAAAATGTTTCATACGCACAGAAAGTAAGTGCTACGGGGTGATAGTCGTTTAGTTCATATACCTTTGCTTTCTTGGGTACAGGAACAATGATGGCCATCTTGAAGCATGTGGGGACAGCAGACTGGGATAGGGAGAGATTGAATATGCCCGTAAACACACAAGCCAGCTGGTCTGCGCATGCTCTGAGGACGCGGCTAGGGATGCCGTCTGGGCCAGCAGCCTTGCGAGGGTTAACACATTTAAATGTTTTACACACGTCGGCCACGGAGAAGGAGAGCCCACAGTCCTTGGTAGCGGGCCGCGTCGGTGGCACTGCGTTATCCTCAAAGCGGCCGAAGAAGGTGTTTAGCTTGTCCGGAAGCAAGACGTCAGTCTCGGCGACGTGTCTGGTTTTCCTTTTGTAGTCTGTGATTGTCTGTAGACCCTGCCACATATGTCTCGTGTCTGAGCCGTTGAATTGCGACTCCACTTTGTCTCTATACTGACGTTTTGCTTGTTTGATTGCCTTGCAGACTGAATAACTACACTGTTTGTATTCTGCCATATTCCTAGTCAACTTGCCATGGTTAAATGCGGTAGTTCGCGCTTTCAATTTCGTGCGAATGCTGCCATCTATCCACGGTTTCTGGTTTACTGTATGTCAAGTCTCCTAAAATGTTTTACTTGGTTCTTTAATGATAGATGGAACAGATAAGGTTAACTTTGATTCTAAACAAGTAAAGACCAACAAAATCCACCTAATCATATGGAATGTGCACGGGCTCCATGATGGGGGGTAAAGCATATGGTTCTCGAACACTTAAAGAGATTGTCAGCAGAGTTCTTGCAAGAGTTGTATTCTTATTTATCAGGATGCCTACACCTCTGCTGTTACTACAGTAGGTGGCAGCATAGGCCTCTCCAAAACAGCTCCTCTTTAAATGTTCTCCTTTTTTAAAAATACAATTTTCCCTTATGTCCCAACATATGGACCAAGAAGGCCGTTTTCTAATGTTTAATTGTACCTTACATGGTGAAAAATACACATTGATTTCATTGTATATCCCACTAGGGTCAAATCTGGTGTTTTTAGATAGAATTCAAGCTACATTTGATCAAATCCAGACAGGAAATATTATTTTAGCTGTTGACCTAAATCATACATTTGATAAGATTGACAGACCTACATTAGTAATAAATAAGGCAAATTTAGGGTGCCTCCAAAGTGGCTGAAAATATTCCATCTCTACAAATAATTTACAGGAGACCTGTAGATTACTATTCCCAACTACAAAATACTATTCCTTTTTTTCTCAAATTAAGAAAAGCTAAGAAAAGCTGGAAACAAGTACTGGAAACAATTGAACACTATGAAAAATCTGGGAAACCAGGCCTAGTATTCATAGCTGACTTTGAAAAGGCTTTTGATGAAGTACGACTGGAATTTATATGTAAATGCCTGGAATATTACAATTTTGGAGAATCTCTTATACAATGGGTTAAAGGTATGTATAGTAGTAACCCTAGGTGTAAAATAGTAAATAATGGCTACTTCTCAGAAAGTATTAAACTGTCAAGAGGAGTAAAATAAGGTTGTCCACTATCGGCATATATATTTATTATGGCCATCGAAATGTTAGCTATTAAAGTAGTTTACCAATAAAATGGTCTGACGGTGAAGTGGACATACTAGGTATTCATATCCCAAACAAAAGAAATGATCTCCCTACAATACATTTTGATAGAAAGTTAGCAAAAATAGGTAAGATCTTGCTACCATGGAAAGGAAAATACCTGTCTATTTGTGGAATAATCACCCTAATTAACTAGTCATATCCCAGTTGACCTATTTGCTTATGGCCCTGCTTACACCTAATGACTTGTTTTTTAAATTATGTGAGCAAAGAATATTCCAATACATTTGGAATGGCAAGCCAGACAAAATTAAATGGGCCTATTGATATAATTAATATGAATTTGGAGGGCAGAAATCATTAAATATTAAAGCATTAGACCTCTCACTAAAGGCTTCAGTTATACAAAAACTATACTTAAATCCGAACTGGTTCTCTAGCAGATTAGTAAGAATGGTTCACCCAGTGTTCAAGAATGGCCTTTTTCCCTTTACTCAGATTACATCCTCTCACTTTCAGTTATTTGAAAATGAAATAATCTCCAAAATATAGCTATTTTTTTAAACAAGCCATAGAAAGTTGGTTGCTATTTCAGTTTAATCCACCAGAAAATACAGAACAAATATTACAACAAATATTATTGTTAAACTCAAATATACTAATTGATTTTTAAAAAATGTTATTTTTGGAAAAAATGTTTACAAATGTTATAATCTTTGTAAATTATATCATAAATGGGACTGTTGGAGTTATGTCACGCATGCAGCTAACAAAAAAACATATGGACATGTCTGCTCTATTTACAATTATAACCAACTAATTGCAGCATTACTGCAAAAATGGAAGAGGCAAGTGGAAGAGGGAGAAGGTAAGGAACTTTTCTGTCGGTAGGGCTGTTGCGGTGACTGTATGACCACCACACCGGCGGTCACGAGTCATGAAGGCAGTCAAATTCCACGTGACCGTTTAGTCACGGTAATTAGGCTTCTCCAAGCTCTGATGCTGCTGATGGTCATTAGTAGCCAACCAAACGTGCTAACTGCCTGGTACTCAGCACTATATTGTCCCTCTAATTACTCTGACATCAATGCAAATGTATTCGAAAATCTAATCAAACACTTCACGAGAGCCCATGAGCTCATGTTGTGCAACATTTCAATAAGCTATGCAATTGCGTGATGGCCTCTACTGAAAATAGCAGGATCAGCTTTCTATAGGCTAGGCCTACTATATTTATTTTTCAACTTTGCTAACATTAAGCACATTGCTTTTATTTACCAGGAGTATAGCCTACCTGGCTGGCATGAAAATAAACCATGGGGAAAAGCATCCTTCATTCGTTATTTAAGTGCATAGATGACATGTATTTTTTCCCGCTGCCCCTGTTTCGATACAAGTGCATGATAATGGTCCATTCTAAATCAAAACAAATTTCACACATATATTATTGAGTATATGTAAAGACAAGATTAAATCAAGAATAGTCTGATGGGTGACAATATTAGCCTATCACTTGTGAATTATATTGATAATGGTGTTTTCCCGCTAATGGAACATTCGTGCTCATAGCCTACTACCATGTGCGCATTGCTGCACTTATAATGTGAAGAAATAGCCTAATAGTTTGTCAACATTTTAAGCTAAACATTCTGATCTGTTGCGTCAGCCACATTGCGTAAAACATTTTTTTGATGATAGTGGTTGTATTAATTTGGGATCTATCGCATCCCACAACTGTCCCAGACTATGTTTGGAATATTTATTTCTCGCACAGAATAGAATAGGTCAACTTTTGTACTATAGGGGATAGTAGATTGACAGAGCTGTGTGAGTGAGATGAGAGGTGCTTCGGAGCGGGCAGCATTTAGGGAGAAGGATTGCAAAAGGCATGGATTTTTTAAGGGTGCATTATGGCCACACAAAGGGGATGCCGCCGGGAAATTCGAGGCATTATCAAGTGCTTCTCAAATTGTGAATGAGAGACTGACGAGGTGTGTACAGCCTGCGCAATATAAAATTCTTGCAACCAATAGAATGTTGCAGATTTTGCTGCGAAGAGAATCATTAGATCACTTGTTTTAGTACTGCCCATATGTAGCTTGTTTTTGGTTCCAGGAATGGCTGAAGAATTACAACATTTACCTGGACCTAAATTCGCAAATAGCACTGCTGGGTGATTTGAAAAGTCATAGTCAATCGATCAATAATACAATAACACTCTTAGCAATACAGTTGATCTTTATCATTAGGTGTAAGCAGCGCAATCTGTAGAAACTATGGGAATATAAAGGTTCAGGACTTTTGTGAAACATCACAGCACAGTTGAAAAACATCACTACCAGTCAAAAGTTTGGACACACCTACTTATTCTACATTGTAGAATAATAGTGAAGACATCACAACTATGAAATAACACATATGGAATCATATAGTAACCAAAGAAGTGTTAAACAAATCAAAATATATTTTATACTTGGGATTCTTCAAATAGCCACCCTTTGACTTGATGACAGCTTGCACACTCTTGGCATTCTCTCAAACAACTTAATGAGGTAGTCACCTGGAATGCATTTCAATTAACAGGTGTGCCTTCTTAAAAGTTAATTTGTGGAATTTCTTTCCTTCTTCATGCATTTGAACCAGTCAGTTGTGTTGTGGTAGGGGGGGTATACAGAAGATAGCCCTATTTGGTAAAATACCAAGTCCATATTATGGCAAGAACAGCTCAAATAAGCAAAGAGAAACGACAGTCCATCATTACTTTAAGACATGAATGTCAGTCAATACGGAACATTTCAAGAACTTTGTGAATCAGGCCTTCATGGTCGAATGCTGCAAATAAACCACTACTAAAGGACACCAATAATAAGACGAGACCTGCTTGGGCCAAGAAACACGAGCAATGGACATTAGATCGGTGGAAATATGTCCTTTGGTCTGGAGTCCAAATTTGAGATTTTTGGTGAAACGCGGTGTTGGTGAACGGATGATCTCTGCATGTGTAGTTCCCACTGTAAAGCATGGAGGAGGAGGTGTTATGGTGTGGGGGTGCTTTGCTGGTGACACTGTCTGTGATTTATTTAGAATTCAAGGCACACTTAACCAGCATGGCTACCACTGCATTCTGCAGCGATACGCCATCCCATCTGGTTTGGGCTTAGAGGGACTATAATTTGTTTAAGTAATTTGTTCGAGTCATTAAAACTCGTTTTTCAACCACTCCACAAATGTCTTGTTAACAAACTATAGTTTTGGCAAGTCGGTTAGGACATCTACTTTGTGCATGACACAAGTAATTTTTCCAACAATTGTTTACAGACAGATTATTTCACTTATAATTCACTGTATCACAATTTCAGCGGGTCAGAAGTTTAAATACATTAAGTTGACTGTGCCTTTAAACAGCTTGGAAAATTCCAGAAAATTATGTCATGGCTTTAGAAGCTTCTGATAGGCTAATTTACATCATTTGAGTCAATTGGAGGTGTACCTGTGGATGTATTTCAAGGCCTACCTTCAAACTCAGTGCCTCTTTGCTTGACATCATGGGAAAATGAAAAGAAATCAGCTAAGACCTCAGAAAAAAATGTGTAGACCTCCACAAGTCTGGTTCATCCTTGGGAGCAATTTCCAAATGCCTGAAGGTACCACGTTCATCTGTACAAACAATAGTATGCAAGTATAAACACCATGGGACCACACAGCCGTCATACCGCTCAGGAAGGAGACGCATTCTGTCTCCTAGAGATGAATGTACTTTGGTGCGAAAAGTGCAAATCAATCCCAGAACAACAGCAAAGGACCTTGTGAAGATGCTGGAGGAAACAGGTACAAAATTATCTATATCCACAGTAAAACGAGTCCTATATCGACATAACCTGAAAGGCCGCTCAGCAAGGAAGAAGCCACTGCTCCAAAACCACCATAAAAATGCCAGACTACGGTTTGCAACTGCACATGGGGACAAAGATCGTACTTTTTGGAGAAATGTCCTCTGGTCTGATGAAACAAAAATAGAACTGTTTGGCCATAATGACCATCGTTATGTTTGGAGGAAAAAGGGGAAGGCTGGCAAGCCGAAGAACACCATCCCAACCGTGAAGCACCGGGGTGGCAGCATCATGCTGTGGGCGTGCTTTGCTGCAGGAGGGACTGGTGCACTTCACAAAATAGATGGCATCATGAGGAAGGAAAATTATGTGGATATATTGAAGCAACATCTCAAGACATCAGTCAGGAAGTTAAAGCTTGATCGCAAATGGGTCTTCCAAATGGACAATGACCCTAAGCATACTTCCAAAGTTGTGGCAAAATGGCTTAAGGCCAACAAAGTCAAGGTATTGGAGTGGCCATCACAAAGCATTGACCTCAATCCTATAGAAAATGTGTGGGCAGAACTGAAAAAGCGTGTGCGATCAAGGAGGCATACAAACCTGACTCAGTTACACCAGCTCTGTCAGGAGGAATGGGCCAAAATTCTCCCAACTTTATTGTGGGAAGCTTGTGGAATGCTACCTGAAACGTTTGACCCAAGTTAAACAATTTAAAGGCAATGCTACCATATACTAACTGAGTGTATGTAAACTTCTGACCACTGGGAATGTGATGAAAGAAATAAAAGCTGAAATAAATCATTCTCTCTACTATTATTCTGACATTTCACATTCTTAAAATAAAGTGGTGGTCCTAACTGACCTAAGACAGGGAATGTTTACTAGGATTAAATGTCAGGAATTGTGAAAAACTGAGTTGAAATGTATTTGGCTAAGGTGTATGTAAACTTCCGACTTCAACTGTAGGTGAGTAGCTGTCTGTAGGGCCGGACTGGCCTTGCTCGTCCCGCTGTGCTTGTACATTTGGTCGGTGTGATGGCTCGGCTGTTATTTAGAACAGATTAATAGATAACTTGTTTGCTAGATGAATTTGGAGTAATGCATTGACTGGGCTGATGTTCTGGACTCCAACAACAACACACTGATACAATCAGCAGTGCAAACACATAGGTTGTAAAAAAGGCTTTTTGGGCAAAAATAATAATTATCTGCCTTTGCATTGTGTTTAGTTTGCAAAATGTCAAACTTCTCTCCATAAAGAGCTCGACTTAGACCTTGATTTTGGCTCCTACACATGTTAATTAAGAAATGCTAGCGGCCTACAGGCTCTCGCCAATTTATGAATTAAACAGTTAACTCCAGGAGATAGTTGTTTTTCTCCTAATCTGAGCCAAGACGTAACTTCATATGCAGACGTCCCCCATCTATGGATTTCACATAACTGGGCAGAGGTGCAGCCATGGGTGGGCCCACTGGGGAGCCAGGCCCAGCCAATCAGAATTATTTTCCTCCCACAAATGGCTTTATTACAGACAGAAATACTCCTCCATGTTGTGTTTATATTTTTATTCAGTGTACTTAATGGCAAATAAACCTGGTAAATATCTTGCAGCTCTCACTAAATGAATGCATGCTAAACCAGTTATAATTTAAGAAGATAAAGATAAAAGAGCAGTAATTAGAAACAACGCAATTAATGACAATTTTAAAAGCTTCTATGAAAATGTATATAAATTAGAATTAAACAACACTTAGTTGTCCTATAGCCTTCTTAGATTCCATAACTCTGAAGCAATTATCAGCAGACAAAAAAATAATCACTAAAAACAGAGATCAACCAAGAACAAATGTTAGATACTGTTAAAACATTCACACTGAGAAAATCACCAGGAATGGATGGCCAACCAAATAATTATATTCAACATTTTGGCACAAAGTAGCCCCCCTATTTACACAAATGACAACACACATGTCACTCAAATCAGTACTTCCTAGTTCCATGTATCAAACAGTTAATTCAGTTATATTAAAACCAGGAAAATCTGGAGAGTCCCCTGCCGATTATAGACACATAGGTTTAATAAATTGTGACAATAAAATAAAAACAAAACATATAAGAAATAGAATGGCAAAAGTCTTAACAGACATGATACATATCAATCAAACAGGGTTTATAAAAAATATACACAAACAAATACAAGAACATGTTTCAGTTTAATACAATACACAAAACAAGAAGATAAAGATGTATCAATAATGACTGTTGATGCTGAAAAGGCTTTCGACCATCTTGAATGGCCTTTTCTATTCAAAACCTTGGAAGCTTTCAACTTTCCAGCTAAAATATTACATTTAATAAAATAATTGCATAAATGTTCTAAAGCAAACATATACACAAATAATACATTTTCTGATGAAATTGCTTTAGAAAGGGGCACAAGACATGGATGTCCCCTCTCCCCCCTTCTGTTCGCACTGGCAATTGAACCGCTTGCAGAAATATTTTTTATTTTTTAATGTCATTTTATTTCACCTTTATTTAACCAGGTAAGCCAGTTGAGAACAAGTTCTAATTTACAACTGCGACCTGGCCAAGATAAAGCAAAGCAGTGCGATAAAAACAACAACACAGAGTTACATATGGGGTAAAACAAAACATAAAGTCAAAAATACAACAGAAAATATATATACAGTGTGTTCAAATGTAGCAAGTTATGGAGGTAAGGCAATAAATAGGCCATAGTGCAAAATAATTACAATTAGTATTAACACTGGAATGATAGATGTGCAAGAGATGATGTGCAAATAGAGATACTGGGGTGCAAATGAGCAAAATAAATAACAATATGGGGATGAGGTAGTTGGGTGGGCTAATTTCAGATGGGCTGTGTACAGGTGCAGTGATCGGTAAGGCGTTCTGACAACTGATGCTTAAAGTTAGTGAGGGAGATAAGAGTCTCCAGCTTCAGAGATTTTTGCAATTCGTTCCAGTCATTGGCAGCAGAGAACTGGAAGGAATGGCGGCCAAAGGAGGTGTTGGCTTTGGGGATGACCAGTGAGATATACCTGCTGGAGCGCATACTAAGGGTGGGTGTTGCTATGGTGACCAATGAGCTAAGATAAGGCTGGGATTTGCCTAGCAGTGATTTATAGATGGCCTGGAGCTAGTGGGTTTGGCGACGAATATGTTGTGAGGGCCAGCAAACGAGAACGTACAGGTCACAATGGTGGGTAGTATATGGGGCTTTGGTGACAAAACGGATGGCACTGTGATAGACTACAGCCAATTTGCTGAGTAGAGTGTTGGATGCTATTTTTTAAATGACATCGCCGAAGTCAAGGATCGGTAGGATAGTCAGTTTTATGAGGGCATGTTTGGCAGCATGAGCGAAGGAGGCTTTGTTGCGAAATAGGAAGCCGATTCTAGATTTCACTTTGGATTGGAGATGCTTAATGTGAGTCTGGAAGGAGAGTTTACAATTAATTAATTAATTAGACAGGATCCAAATGTAACAGGTATCAGTATTGGTAAATATCAATTTAACTATATAAACTTATTTGCTGATGTTCTCCTGATATACCTGACCAATATTGAAAACTCAATGCTCCCTTCGCTAAAAATATTTTCTGAATACACAAAAATCTCAGGATGTAAAATTAAGGTGGAAAGAAATTAAACAATGACAATAGGAATCCTTTAAGTGGACCACAACAAATATGAAATACTTAGGATGCATAATAAGTGACAACAAACAACAATATGAAGCAGATCTAATTAAATGGAATAATCTTCCCATAAATCTTACATGTAGAATAAACCTCTTTAGAATGGCATGACTGCCAAAGTTTTTGTATTTATTTTCGGTAACACCGAAGACATTCTTTAAAAAAGTATAAAGTAGACTTTATATGGGCAAATAAAATTCATAGAATAAAAAGGAAAGTTTTACATCTTCCTAAATCTGAGGGTGGTTTTAACCTTCCAGACTTGGAATTGTATCAACTCGCTACCCAAGGCTTTTACTTGCAACATATATTTAAATGCACTAAAGAGGAACAATGGGTACATATTTAAGCTGTGCATGCTCATCCCCTGAATCTTTTTACGTGTCTATTTTCAAAGGATAAAGCTAAGAACATGAACAAATTCATAGTTAAGAACACTATAACAATTTGGAAGAAAATGAAACGTATTCTACAAGAACCAATATCACTCCATAAAAACACAACCTTATGGAATAATATTTTCAGAATTCACAGAAAAATTGGTCCACATGGAAAACATAAATAGAAAGGCATAGAAACCGTACATTACTTGGTAACAGGAAGTACTTTTATTTCCATGACAGAATTAAAAAGTAATTTTGGACTAACTGTAGATAGTTTCAAATACATGCAACTTAAAAGTTACATATCACGAAATTTCGATTTGAAATCTTTTGGACATCAGAGCAACCTTGAGGGAATCTTATTTAAGTCAGAAAAGGATGTTCATATGATAGGGAAGATATTCGAAACCTTGCAGAGAGCCTATCCAACTGACAATCTCTTAGAAAAAATTAACATAATGGCAAAATCTAAATATTTATTATTGAAATAGCATGGGCAACCGAGAAAAACAAATTGGTACAATTTAAGGCCAATTGGCAAACAATAATGTAGGTACTAGGGATGGAGGTGTGAGCATGTGGGTCTGGGCAGATGAGATGTAGTCATCGTTTGTGTGTCTGTAAGTTGTTGTTCATATGTATAAGTTTGTATCTGGAGTGGGATTTTTTTTTACAAAATAGAAAACAATATATATTATACTTTTTCGTTTTTATGTATTTGGTTCAAGAAATTGATTGATATTATCATACAAGCACCTACAGCGCACAGGTTGCTGTTTATTCTAAACATGAATCCAT
Organism: Coregonus lavaretus; assembly: GCF_964263955.1. Classification (NCBI taxonomy): domain Eukaryota; kingdom Metazoa; phylum Chordata; class Actinopteri; order Salmoniformes; family Salmonidae; genus Coregonus; species Coregonus lavaretus. Next base: position 23,465,036 of record NC_140023.1, read on the forward strand.
AATACAAAGAGAACTGCTTACAAAAAGCACATAAAATCAAAACACATTGAAATGGCAAAAAAATATAACTAAATCACTAAACAGTCATGTCATTTCTTACATTTCTTCATGAAGTTATTTTCAAAATTACGTACAATTTTCATATTGAAACCTTACAAGTGTTATCCATTGTTTTACTTCAGGTGGTGCATCATGTAAGAATGACACCACCTGTCAGTATGCTATGGTTTCTAACTCCATAAAACACAGATAGCTGTACAGTAAGGATTCTATACATTCCATAATGTTTATATGACCTCTAACCCAATACATTGCAGTTTAATAAAATGCAGTGGCTATAAAAAATATGTTTTGGCTAGTTCAAAGTTTTTCTTCTATATATCTCCATAAATAATTCAGTACATAGATAAATAAATATTCTGTATGTGGATTAAAACTCTTCATACAAAGCTTGATTTAATAATACATGTCATTATAAATGCAGAAATCATACGGTCTGGGGGGTGACCCTGATGTCTGGTATAGACTGGGTGAAGGCTGTGTTGAGTTAGCGTGGTTCAACTAGACTGAACGCTGCACTCACCATTGTTTGTGCTCACCAGCGTTCAGTCTGGTTCAATCAGGCTAGCATTGAGTTGCGTGCAGACTGGCATGGACACGGCGGGAGCACCTATGGCCCATAGGCGCTGCCCCCATACCCACTGCCAGGGCCAGTCTCTAGCTCACCTGGCATTCATTCTTGCTGCAGGTGGCCTGACGCTCGATCTGCCACGTGCCCTCCTCATACGTGCAGTAGCAGATTGTACACTCATCAATCTTCACCTCGCGCCCAGCTGGGATCACTTGTGTGTCTGCATAACAGTTTGGCCCTGGCAAAAGAAGAATCAAGGTAAGTGTTAAAGTGTTCTCAGTCAATCTCAATGATCTTGTATACAGTCAATCCAAGAGCTGATCTACCCTGAAAAATAGCTTAGTCGGATTGTAGATGGAGTGGATGGGCTGGCACCTAGCCGAACTCGGCTGGGCGAACCGAACAAGTGTGCTTGAATGACAACAAACACTTAATTGAAGAATCCCTACTGTTTACCAACCACCAACGAAGGGACGTAGACTTCGGCTGCCAAATTCGGCTTGCCTCACTGAAAAAATGTGTGCATGAACAACCAAAAAAAACCTTGCTGAAGACCAAAACAAACCAGAACGTCACCAAATGTTGTCATAATATACAGTGGGGAAAAAAAGTATTTAGTCAGCCACCAATTGTGCAAGTTCTCCCACTTAAAAAGATGAGAGAGGCCTGTAATTTTCATCATAGGTACACGTCAACTATGACAGACAAATTGAGAATATTTTTTTCCAGAAAATCACATTGTAGGATTTTTAATGAATTTATTTGCAAATTATGGTGGAAAATAAGTATTTGGTCACCTACAAACAAGCAAGATTTCTGGCTCTCACAGACCTGTAACTTCTTCTTTAAGAGGCTCCTCTGTCCTCCACTCGTTACCTGTATTATTGGCACCTGTTTGAACTTGTTATCAGTATAAAAGACACCTGTCCACAACTTCAAACAGTCACACTCCAAACTCCACTATGGCCAAGACCAAAGAGCTGTCAAAGGACACCAGAAACAAAATTGTAGACCTGCACCAGGCTGGGAAGACTGAATCTGCAATAGGTAAGCAGCTTGGTTTGAAGAAATCAACTGTGGGAGCAATTATTAGGAAATGGAAGACATACAAGACCACTGATAATCTCCCTCGATCTGGGGCTCCACGCAAGATCTCACCCCGTGGGGTCAAAATGATCACAAGAATAGTGAGCAAAAATCCCAGAACCACACGGGGGGACCTAGTGAATGACCTGCAGAGAGCTGGGACCAAAGTAACAAAGCCTACCATCAGTAACACACTACGCCGCCAGGGACTCAAATCCTGCAGTGACAGACGTGTCCCCCTGCTTAAGCCAGTACATGTCCAGGCCCGTCTGAAGTTTGCTGGAGTGCATTTGGATGATCCAGAAGAGGATTGGGAGAATGTCATATGGTCAGATGAAACCAAAATATAACTTTTTGGTAAAAACTCAACTCGTCGTGTTTGGAGGACAAAGAATGCTGAGTTGCATCCAAAGAACACCATACCTACTGTGAAGCATGGGGGTGGAAACATCATGCTTTGGGGCTGTTTTTCTGCAAAGGGACCAGGACGACTGATCCGTGTAAAGGAAAGAATGAATGGGGCCATGTATAGTGAGATTTTGAGTGAAAACCTCCTTTCATCAGCAAGGGCATTGAAGATGAAACGTGGCTGGGTCTTTCAGCATGACAATGATCCCAAACACACCGCCCGGGCAACGAAGGAGTGGCTTCGTAAGAAGCATTTCAAGGTCCTGGAGTGGCCTAGCCAGTCTCCAGATCTCAACCCCATAGAAAATCTTTGGAGGGAGTTGAAAGTCCGTGTTGCCCAGCGACAGCCCCAAAACATCACTGCTCTAGAGGAGATCTGCATGGAGGAATGGGCCAAAATACCAGCAACAGTGTGTGAAAACCTTGTGAAGACTTACAGAAAACGTTTGACCTGTGTCATTGCCAACAAAGGGTATATAACAAAGTATTGAGAAACTTTTGTTATTGAACAAATACTTATTTTCCACCATAATTTGCAAATAAATTCATTAAAAATCCTACAATGTGATTTTCTGGATAGTTTTTTCTCATTTTGTCTGTCATAGTTGACGTGTACCTATGGTGAAAATTACAGGCCTCTCTCATCTTTTTAAGTGGGAGAACTTGCACAATTGGTGGCTGACTAAATACTTTTTTTCCCCACTGTATGCACAAACTGTTCCGAACTGTTTCGGATGGTAAGCATGCGGACGCCTTAACACAGTAGAATATCGGTAAGAACACTGGAGAGTTGAGATGCCGACACCCTGTTGTGTTAGAATTCCACCCACTCCAACAACGGTCCCACTGAGCAGTTTCATGGTGCCGAAACCCTGAACAGGTGGTAAAAGGGAAGACATGCTCAAATTCATTGACCTTCATTGGATTGTCTCTCCGATTAAAAATGATGTTACTGATGCACATATGATCATTAACCAAAAATATGTTATAGTTGAGGGATTATCCAAACAAAACCATTTCAACATCATAATTAAATCAGACATAAAACTTTGTAAAACATCGATATTCAATTAATAAATGCAGTTGCACTGAAATGTAAAATCTCTGTTCATCAATCTTCAGATACAGTACCAGTCAAAAGTTTGGACACACCTACTCATTCAAGGTTCTTTCTTTTTTTAAACTATTTTTACATTGTAGAATAATAGTGAAGACATCAAAACTATGGAATAAAACTTATGGAATCATGTAGTAACCAACAAAGTGTTAAACAAATCAAAATACATTTTATATTTGAGATTCTTCAAATAGACACCCTTTGGCTTGATGACAGCTTTGCACACTCTTGGCATTCTCTCAACCAGCTTCACCTGGAATGCTTTTCCAACAGTCTTGAAGTAGTTCCCACATATGCTGAGCACTTGTTGGCTGCTTTTCCAACATTCTGCCGTCCGACTCATCTCAAACCATCTCAATTGGGTTGAGGTCGGGGGATTGTGGAGGCCAGGTCATCTTATGCAGCCCTTACACAGCCCGGAAGTGTGTTGGGTCATTGAAAAACAAATGATAGTCCCACTAAGCCCAAACCAGATGGGATGGCGTATCGCTGCAGAATGCTGTGGTAGCCATGCCGGTTAAGTGTGCCTTGAATTCTAAATAAATCACAGACAGTGTCACCAGCAAAGCACCCCCACACCATAACACCTCCTCCTCCATGCTTTACGGTGGGAACTACACATGCGTAGATCATCCGTTCACCCTCACCGCGTCTCACAAAGACACGGCGGTTAGAACCCAAAATCTCAAATTTGGACTCCAGACCAAAGGACACATTTCCACCAGTCTAATGTCCATTGCTCGTGTTTCTTGGCCCAAGCAGGTCTCCTCTTCTTATTGGTGTCCTTTAGTAGTGGTTTCTTTGCAGCAATTCGACCATGAAGGCCTGATTCACACAGTCCCCTCTGCACAGTTGATGTTGAGCTGTGTCTGTTACTTGAACTCTGTGAAGCATTTATTTGGGCTGCAATTTCTGAGGCTGGTAACTCTAATGAACTTATCCTCTGCAGCAGAGGTAACTCTGGGTCTTCCATTCCTATGGCGGTCCTCATGAGAGCCAGTTTCATCATAGCGCTTGATGGTTTTTGCGACTGCACTTGAAGAAACTTTCAAAGTTCTTGAAATGTTCCGTATTGACTGACCTTCATGTCTTAAAGTAATGATGGGCTGTCATTTCTCTTTGCTTATTTGAGCTGTTCTTGCCATAATATGGACTTGGTCTTTTACCAAATAGGGCTATCTTCTGAACACACCCCCTACCTTGTCACAACACAACTGATTGGCTCAAACGCATTAAGAAGGAAATACATTCCATAAATTAACTTTTAAGAAGGCACACCTGTTAATTGAAATGAATTCCATGTGACTACCTCATGAAGCTTGTTGAGAGAATGCCAAGAATGTGCAAAGCTGTCATCAAGGCAAAGGGTGGCTATTTGAAGAATCTCAAATATAAAATATATTTTGATTTGTTTAACACTTTTTTACTACATGATTCCATATGTGTTATTTCATAGTTTTGATGTCTTCACTATTATTCTACAATGTACTTTTTTTATATATATAAAGAAAAACCTTTGAATGAGTAGGTCTGTCCAAACCTTTGACTGGTAGTGTACATGTAACCTACATTATAACCTACTTAGCTCTGGTTCCCAGTGTAAAACGATGGATATTGTCTCAAGAAGCCCCATCCGTCTTCCACAACTGGCTAAAAAGATATTCACATAAATCATCCCTTCTCGTTCAAGCAGCATGGACCCAAATACAGATTCCTGGAGCTGCAACCACAACATGACATACAGCTGCAGGGAATGGTTTCTTCTTAAAAAAAAACATGAGCTTGAGCAAACTATTCTGGTATTAAGATGCTGCTGCCACTGATAAATTGCGAGTCTTTCAGCTGAAGCAAAGGAATCTTCACTGGACAGAAGCACTGAGGAGAAGCATGCTGGAGCATCAATCGATAGTGAATAGTTTGCTGGGGCTGTCAAAATCTGAGCACTCACACATTTATAACTCTTTAGATGAAGACTGAAGAAACCCTCCCTGAATAACAACTCACCACATGTCCCCGTCTGCTGTCGCAATTGATTCATTAATAACATTAGGCAAAATATTTCCTCAAGGATAGTCTATCAAAATGATTGAGACGCGCTTATAAATGAACAAACTGGCAAATAATCATAAGTGTGATGCTATAAAGAGGTAGACTTCACCCCAATACAAATCAGGAGAAAAGTTATTATGCTGCCAAGACTTGAGCGACAGACAGCCTGTCATCCATTTGTGCACAGAATGTCTGGCATGACACTCATTCTTATTAATTAATGCACCCATTATGTGCCTCTCTACTGTGCTTTCTCATTGCTGTCACTCTTTCTTTCTGCTTATCACTTGAATACCAACCTTTTAGTTACCATGGCTTCATTAACACAACATCTCTCTTCTCTCTGACAGTAGAAAGTGGTTTTATCCAAAAACATTAAATGGGCCTCAAAATAGCATTATCCACCATTAATAACCTCCAGCATCAGACTATATCAGAAAACACAAACGTGTAAGGGTTGGTGTGAGGTGTGACCCAGGTGCAGTGCAGGATAGACAGTAGGCAGTAGGCAGAGATGGTGAAACAAGGATCTTTACTGGTGGTCCCAAAACCAGGATACAAAATAACGGACTTGTCACAAAAAAATAAAGGAGGAGCTAATTGGTCTCCAAAAACAGGCTGACAGCAAACATACGAAATACTAACTATGACTGAAAACAACAATGAAACAGGGAGAACACTTCTCAAGTACCTGTACATACGTCTCGAGATCAGACACTGATTAGTACTGTTTGGCATCGAGAACTAGCAGAGAAAACTGAGCAAGGGAACACAGGGAAGTGAGGGCATAAATACACAGGTGAACAGGTAGACACAGGTGACACCAATAAGATAATGATTAGTCCAAACTGTGAGTGAGGAGGTGCCTAAGGTGGTTGGAGGATGACACCTAGTGGGTCGCTCCGGAACTGCGACCCCCTCCTGTAGCACAAATGGACAGTCCAAAATGTGCTTGTGTAATATGCAGGTACTGAACACTGAGCAGGTGGGCTGCGTGTGAAAGAAACAGCCATTAGCACCTGTAGCTAAACACTACTGGTGGTAGACGAGAGATATAAATAAATCAGGGTAACCTCCTTATAATGTACACATCCTTAATGCTCCACTTTACTGGCTCTTAGAGTTGAGGTAAGGAAAATAGAAGAATAGCGAGAAATCACTTCCCGTAATGTAGTTGTTTAGTACATATGCATTATGAATGCAGCAAAATGCCTTGGCTTTGTGAAAATGTTAAGTGAAATTGTTTGGGGTGGGGGTGAGCCTTTGGAGCAGTGATTTTCTATGCTATGATTAATTGACTTCCCAACATCTGGCACTAGAATGAGTGTGCCGTCTTGAATATATGCTGCCACATGTAAAAGTCATATTTTTATTTTGGAACAGTCAACGGTGTAAGACAGTGCCAGGCTTTACCTTCTGTGAAGCGACAGGGTATGTTTGGTTTTAGTGTTTATCTAGTAGTAGAGCATTATCCATTCTTGTTTATCTCACAAGCTGTCATTGTCCAATCAATTATACCATCAGATACAGTAAAAAATAAGCTAAATCAAAAGTGCCTGAAATAAACCTACAAATATTTCATCGTAATAGTATTGCAAGTAGTTTAATAGAGTCTGCGGGGAGCATTATTGAAATAAAAATAGCAAATTGGTGCACAGTTGAATGGTTATGGACATCTGAGCATTTGCATTTAATGAGTAGGAGTCATATTGTCGATCATGCAAGACATTTCTTTCCTTCATAATCAAGAGTGGTCGAGAGCTGCTTCGAAGCGGGAAATCAATGCAGTCTAATATCCCCACCGCCATGTATGTCTCCTACCCCTGCCATTTTGAAAGTGCTCTTAAATATATCTAAACCTCTTCAATGAATATTTTTACCAATACCTCCCTCATTTTAAATGAGAAAGTTGCTGTTCCCGCCCAGCGCCCAGGATTCTTCCTCTTGTGTTGTGCAATTTGAAGTGGTTTTGGCTCCGGTTTATTACAACCTCCTCAGATGAGTCGACCCCAATGTCTGAGCCTTCGATAGCACCACTTGTTTCCTCGAGTGTTGCCAAGGCAATGGTCTGCACAAGCAGAAGTCGAGAAGGAGGGGCTACCAGTACCACAACTGAGATATTGAGGACAGAGGGATTGCGAGTCAGTCAAATCAACTACTGGATTGACTTTCTTCTTCATGCCTTCTTGGAGGCAGCAGGAAACTTAAAACGTACAAAAGTGATGCTGAATTTCCTCAGCATACTTTTAATACATTGTGTAGACAGGTATAATTGAAAATGTGCATAAAACATGGGAATGGAATCTTTAGAAGTATTAAGAGGATGAGAAAGTTGTTTTTCTCTTTCTTCCACACTTAAATTGACTGCACCTGTGCATGCATTCTGCCATCTGTATTTTAGTTGTTATGTGAAACCAAATATAATGTGATGATTGTATCTTCATTATAGATTACCCTGGTTAAATGAACTGGTAAAAACCTGATGTGAACCTGTTTTAATTTCACAAAGTTGCAATGCCACAGATGTTCTTTGATATTCATGAACAACTGCCTGGGTTGGATGCTAGCGATACCTCTCACTTTCATCTCTCCCCCTGGGTCTTCCTCAAGTGTCTCTTTGCATACAGCGTGAACAACACATCTGAGACATGGTGCTCTCGCTGACGATCACAAATGATTTTGAATGCCTGAAAGGCCAAAATTATCTTTCTGCATAATAGATGAAGTTATCAAACTTGCCAACACATAGGTTTTTTTACTATGTTAATACAATGCCTACTATCATAATTAATTATAGTAATGTAATGTGTGTGAAAATGAGATAAGAAAATGACAGCATTTTTGTCAAGTAGGCTATGACTTGTTAATTGACCAACTTCTATTTCTCAGATGTTCTTCTAAAAACATAATGTATAGTGAACATGTCAGTAAGGAAAGAGTAATACAAGGTATTTTCCACGACTAGACAATCTTTTTATGTGAGTATCCCATCCTGTCTGCATCATGATGGCCATTAGCAATGAGAGGTGCTTTGATGTCATACTTCAGATGCATGGAGCTCTCAGGAGGTTGCAACAGCTGTTTCCCCCTCAAACAACATCTGTATGTGAGCCTGACACTCCTACGATACAGTGAAAAACTCAAGAGACTACCTGAGTCAAACTCATTGGAGAATGGGTAAGCTGTTTAATATTGGTTGATCTATAATCAACATTGAAGTGAACAGGGAAGTAAAGATCACTTGCTGTAAGCAACAAAGTACTGTAAGCAAGAAAATATGAAAAGTCGTGTTGTCTACCTACATGTTAACATACAAGGACACAAAATGTAAGAAATGTGAATGAGGTGGCAACCCACTGGGCACACACTGGTTGAGCCGACGTTGTTTCCACGTCATTTCAATGAAATCATGTTGAACCAACGTGGAATAGACATTGAATTGATGTCTGTGCCCAGTGGGAAGGGACCATCAAGGGAAGCAAATGAGCTCAACCAAACATGTGTTCATGTATTTCCATTTCTTTGATAGGGTATCAAATACATGAGAACCAAAACTGCTTAGTGTCCATGATGGCGCAACACTGGGACATTGAGATCAGAATGAAGATGCTGCCTACTGGCCCAGTAACACAACTTCCTGCATCAACACTCCCAATTATGTCTCCCTCCTCCCAAGGTGTGCACTTGTTCACTTGACCACTGATTTGAAAGGAAATAATTGGTATAAGAAATAGGGTGGAAACTCCCTCTAGCCAATTCCTCCACCAATCCAATGCTTTTAGCTCTGTGGCAAGTAGTGAATGAGTGTACACTTCAGGAGAAAGGAGATCATTATTGGGAAGCACCCATGTTTTTTTTGCATAGTCCCTTAAAGCAGCTGGAAGCGCAACATTAACAGAGACGTATGAGAAAAAGGTTAACCTCAGCTTGATTCAGATATAAGTGGCCTTTACAGACTCCAGAAAATGAGTAACATGTATTTTTGTTACAAGACAGCGTAAATGTAGCCTATGGAACATAATGAAACAATGAAGACACCCAATCCCATGTGGAGGAGACCCATGTAACAATCTACTGACCCAAGTACTTCTCAATGGAGCCATGACAAAATTTGTGTCAAATGTACAGTCAAGTACCACTTGACATTTTTACAGTGCTACTCTAAAACAGGAAAAAATTGTAATGTGGTCATCTTATGGTAATAGAGAGACTGAACCTGGCCTTGATTAATTTTAAAACCATAACACTACAAAGCTCTTATTGCCTGAATGAGCGCATAGATTGGTTTGGATCTTTGATATACATGGAAACTACATACAATATGCCGTATTTCTGCTAGTGCAGGTCCTTGTGACTCTTCTCTGCAGATTCTTAACTCCGAAAATGGAACCCACCAAATCCTGACTTTGGGGTAAACACTGAGTAGTTCAAATCTCGGCACCAAGGAACTTGTACTGACTTCAGAGAGAGAGTGCTACTGCTGAAGAGACAGGATGCACATGTACGCAATAATAGCTATTGGAAAAATAGCAGTAGCAATTAAATGTATTTTCAAGAAAAAAATGCAGTACTAATATTAAATGGTGGTATTTCACAAGTGAAGTTGACAAAGGTCAGGTGATGTTGACAAGGTTCATAGTCACCTTTGTCAACTTCACTTGAAATACCACACCAACACTGGTTATTTATGTGTATCAATAAATATATATATATATATATATTTATATATTTGGTTACTTTTTGTTGGTACCACTTATCTTTGAGTGTTTGCAGCAATAGGGTAAATATGAAGATATTTAATTTCATATTGATTGCATTTCCCTTGTTTGTGGTACAGCATCGCTTTAAGAGGCCACATCCGAGATACATATCACCAGTCATCATTATTTCTGCTGAAGGAGGCAACGTTGCTGACATTGCCAAGTTGCATTAGAGTCACGCCAAGAAAAACAAGGGGACACAATCTAGGACATGCTGTCTAAAATCATCTGAAACAACTTCAGATAATCCACAGTGAGCCAGAGAAGTGCTCCTATAAGACAGTGTAATGCTTTCAAATCAGAGGGCTCTCACACACTAACCCAGGATTCTCTAACCCTGATTCGCCTTTTATTCACACCAGCACATAGTGGCAACTTACCAGGAGCATCTGTTCACATTGGAAACAAATAGGGCTGGGTAATAAAGAGACATGTTCACTTACACACTATCATATCAATGAACAGCACTGCAACAAACTATGATAAGGCATGATTTTTCTGGGCAATCACGTATGATTTCTCAAAGACATACACTAAAATCCAAATGGTAAATGAAATGGCTCAGTGCTGCACGTGTGCATGCTGTGTGTTCGGTATGACGGGTACCGTAAGTGTTTTGAGACAAGCATGATCCCTCACCGGTCTTACAGATGGGGCAGCACTGATCGGGCTCATACTCTGGGTCCACACACTCTGTCTGAGGGCATGCTGACACAGAGCACAACACCTCTCCACTCCCCTCACAGCGACACTTCTCACACGGAGACACCTGGGGGCAGAGAGAGAAAGACTATTTGTTTAAAAAATCTCTCTTTCATGCAAGCACTCACTCGCACACGCGCACGCGCACACGCACACACGCACACACACACACACACACACACACACACACACACACACACACACACACACACACACACACACACACACTCACACACACACTCACATACACCTGCCCGGCCACAAGCCAACATAATGACATTGAACATCGAACATTCAGCCACAAAGCTTAGAACACAGGAAGGTCCTATCTTACAGAACATTATTGGAAATAAATACTTAATTTGAAGGAGACTAGAAATGAACTTCAGTGCATGCACAATCAACCGAAAATGGGGAAATCAATGTGCTGATTGTGTGCTCAGTGGGGAACAGAAGATAGAAGCTTCCAATTTTGTTGCTTTGTGAACAAGAGAGAACAGTTTGTAGAGAGAACAGTTTGTTTGTTTAATGGAGCTTTCCATTTCTGAAAGTATTGGAGAAAAACAGGTCCGAAAGACTGTCTGATGCAGCTTGTGTCGACAATACACCTTCAAGCAAGTCACCCCCCTCGACTGGAGATGCTACCGCTGTAGGTTTCAGTCTGAAGCCACTCGTGACCATGTGAGCCTTTCCTTTTAATGAGAGACCATAGGTTTATCCTAACAGCATGGATCAAGTTGATTGCAGAGCGTCTCGAGCTTCGGCTTGGCATTCCACTGTGAAAACCGTCGAGAGAGAGACGCCACTTACTGTACTACCGCAGAACACAGCAATCAACCAGAAGGCTCTGCCTGTTGCTTTGCTTCTAATCCCCAAGGCAGGCATCCACGGAGGATAGTGCCATTTACTTTAGTGGAAGTCGGTCTCTCTCTCTCTCTCTCTCTCTTCTCTCTCTCTGTCTGTCTCTCTCTTTCCACAGACTTCTCCCAGCAGAGCAACAAGCTGTGCCTCTCAATACAGAGCTGCTTGTATCACTCCGCGTTAGCAGAAATAAATCCCATTTTAGACCTAACCTCCTGGTGTGACCCTCCAGTGCTAGCACAAAGGGACGCATTAAACAGCCACATATAATACATTTTTGATCAAATATAGAATAGAAAGCTGATGGTATAGTTGTGGAAGGAGCTTCTACGAGAAATCAAGAGATAAGGCCTTTTGAGGTCCCCTGAGCTTGGCTTAAAATAGATAACTCCACAAAGACTAGCAAGTGTATCAAGATAAGAATATGAAGAAAAAAAGCTTAAACAGTACTATTCAATTCAGCAGCCCCAAGTAATATTCAAGCTTTGTGTGAATAAAATAAATGCTGATTTTTGCCATTTTAAATGTGCTTGGCTGCTTGTTTACTTGCTGCATTGAAAAGTATCTTTGTCTTGGTATAGTGCTCACGATGAACCCAGTATACAACTGGCAGGCTATCAACAGTTTCCCTGATGAAGGTCTACTGAGACCGAAACGTTGGTAACAAGATACATTCAATCTGTGGCGCATGTAGATCACCAGTGTGCTGGAGTTTCTTTTCAATTCAGAGGTTGATCTCGTGAAGCACAGACTGTCAAAGAAACCCTATTTAACACACTGAAAATAAACAGCACCATGAAAAAAAGCTGCCTATGGATTGGTGTGACAACATCACATGGGTTGTATTCATGTAGCCAAACGTTTTGCAACGGATAACAAACACAAGCATTTCTTATTGGACACGTTCAGGTAATCCCTTCCCGTTTTGGCTCGTTTGCTTTCGTTTGGTTCCTAGAGAATACTACCCTGTAAATCTTTAAAGACCTAATTTCCTGACTCACCTTAAACTCTTGTAGCGTTGTGTAGACCTTTCCCCTGAACTCACAGTAGTTCTTCTTCTCCTTGCACTCTGGACAGCACTGGCTGGTGTCCACCCGGATGCAGCGAGGGTGAACTTTGGGACATTCAGGCTTGGCACACAGGGGTCCCTCGTCCGTGCAGAGGCAAGGGCACGTGGAGGACCCCGGAGTAAATTTCTCCCCGATGGCAAACACAAAGCCACTCTCATCAATGCAGCCCTTCCCCCTGTAATCTGGATATGCGTACTCGTCGATAGCGTCAAGAGAGAGGTTTGTTTCACTCGTGGGGCCCTCGTCTACTCGACTCAGGCCCCCCTCTTGCTCTCCCCACAACTCCTGTGATGCCTTTCCACCCTTGGATCCCCCACGTTTCTGGGAGCTGGAGTTTGGCCTGGATCTGTTGACAGAGGTTCTATTGCTGGCCCCTCTGTTGGCCTCCAGGCCCATGAAGCTGATTTCCTCCAGCCGTTGTTGGGTGCTGTAACTGAGCACCCCCTCCGAGGCCTGCTGCTTGTCATGCTTGTCCTCTCTGGCCTGGGTCAGGACGCGCTCAAAGTGTTCCCGGCTCACCAACAAGTCTGCCACGGGATTACACTGAGTACTGGTCATGAGAAACCACATAACAAACAGGACTTCTGCTGTCATGGCAACAGAGTGCAGCATCTCTCCCCACCACCTGCAAGGTGGGATGACACCTTGGCTTCACATAACACACTTCACATCTCCGGTGTGAGCCAGTCCATCTGGAAAAAGAGAATGAAACCGGAATTAAGTATTTGACAGTATTGTCACATTTAGTATAGACATTGATATTGTCTCCTAGCCTGGTCCAAAATCAGTTTGTGCTGTATAGATGCGGTAAAGAGGTCAATGGAACACATACCGTGGGGGATAGAAGAAGGATGCCGGATTGGCGCACGTTTCAAGAAATCTGATTTAACAAAGTGGATATTCTTCAAATCCGTCATGATTTATGTATTGTAACAGGCCCACAGTGTGGTTACTAAAGTCCGATTTGGATATACAGGGTATTTGGCTGTTTTCGCTGCATAACATTTAGAAGTTGTCCTTTTTCAGGTTTAGAAGAAGTGACTGCTAAACGCTAACTCCCATTCGTATAAGCTGGTAGCATAGCTAGCATACAGAAATTAGTGGTGGTAGTCAAAGTCGTTTTGAACTGTAATGCAGTTTATTGTTGACAATGACATTAACATGTATTGGGGTTGACATCCATACAAGCATTATACTCTGATGTTTACCTCAACATAGTGTGAAATACACATATAAACAATAGACTACTTGTTGGCTAATTTTGCAGGGGGGCAATAAAGAGATTCGGGATCTTTCCCCCACGTGTTTCCATGACATTTTCATTGTTTTGGTCGAGTTCCATTGACCTCTTTGCGCATCTAGAACCAACTCCTCTGGTCGTTGTCACGGCCAAACATAGGAGTTGGCTATACAGCATAAACAGATATGACTAATTGTCTCCATGTTAGCCCCAATAATGGTAAGAATTCTGTTTTTTCATTGCAATGTCAGATCCTATCAAAGAAACACCTCACATGACCTAAAGAAAAGCCTATTGACTTGGACTGTATTCATATGGCCTATGTCAGGAAATCAATAGGCTTTCTTACATTAACGCTTCCTTGCATCAAATACTTCCAGCAGAGATAGACTGAGGAGAAAATGGCCAAAAAAGAACTTGAATCTAACACTCTCACTCCCAACTCGGAACAAAGGAAAAATAATCAATGGATTCCAGTTGTAATAAATCAGAGAACTGTATACAGGGAGAAATTGATTAGAAAAGAGATCATGATTCTCTTCAGGAAGAATGAATTTACAATAGCTTGAAGAAATGACCAGACCAACTTAGATCAGTGAACAGTGTTGTAAAGAACATAAAAATGAAGTGTGCCATTATATATTCTATAACTTTGGCTCCTGTTTGGTGCAGTGGTCTCAATACTCCAGACACGGGGCCACCAAACTGCGGCTTACGGATCTGATGTGCCCCGCTGGCCAGGAGTTTGACACTACTAATGTAAAGGGAATCCAAATCAAGCCTTTGGATTCATTATTTATATTTGTCAAACAATGGCCATATCTGCCAAATTCAGTAATCATGATCTACCAAATTCAATATTCAAACAATGGTTGTGTCATGACAGTGTTCAGTTGTCATAACAGACACCAACTGTCATGACTATTTACTGTATGACATTTGCTAGGACCTTATCATGACACCACCATCCTAGGTAAGTACAGTGCCTTCAGAAAGTATTCATACCCCTTGACTTATTATTTTGTTGTGTTACAGCCTGAATTCAAAATGGATTACAATTAAAAAATAATTCACCCATCTACACACAATACCCCATAATGACAAAGTGAAAACATATTTTTAGAAATGTGTGCAAATGTATTGAATATATCATTTACATAAATATTCACACTCCTTCTACTTTGTAGAAGCACCTTTGGCAGTGATTACAACTGTGAGTCTTTCTGGGTAAGACTCTAAGAGCTTTCCACACCTGGATTGTGCAACATTTGCCCATAATTATTTTCTAAAGACCATTTTCAGGTGTTGCCATAGATGTTCAAATAGATTTAAGTCAAAACTGTTACTCAGCCACTCAGGAACATTCACTATCTTCTTGGTAAGAAACTCCAGTGTAGATTTGGCCTTGTGTTTTAGGTTATTGTCCTGCTGAAAGGTGATATAATCTCGCAGTGTCTGCTGTAAAGCAGACTGAACCAAGTTTTCCTCTAGGATTTTGCCAGTGCTTAGCTCCATTCCGTTTATTTTTTATCCTGAAATACTCCCCAGTCCGTAACGATTACAAGCATACCCATAACATGATGCAGCCACCACTATGCTTGAACATATGGAGAGTGGTACTAATTCATGTGTTTTATTGGATTTGCCCCTAACATAACACTTTGTATTCAGGACAAAAAGTTAATTGCTTTGCCACATCTTTTGCAGTATTACTTTATTGCCTTGTTGCAAACAGGATGCATGTTTTGGAATATTTTTATTCTGTACAGGCTTCCTTCTTTTCACGCTGTCAATTAGGTTAGTACTGTGAAGTAACTAAAATGTTGTTGATCCATCCTCAGTTATCTCCTATCACAGCCATTAAACTCTGTAACTGTTTTAAACTCACCATTGGGCTCATGGTGAAATCTCTGAGTGGTTTCTTTCCTCTCCGGCAACTGAGTTAGGAAGGACGTCTGCATCTTTGTAGTGACTGGGTGTATTGATACACCATCCAACATGTAATTAATAACTTCCCCATGCTCAAAGGGATATTCAATGTCTGCTTGTTTTATTTGTATCCATCTACCAATAAGTGCGCTTTGCGAGGCATTGGAAAACCTCCCTGGTCTTTGTGGTTGAATCTGTGTTTGCAATTCACTGCTCGACTGAGGACCTTACAGATAATTATATATGTGGGGTACAGATATGAGGTAGTCATTCTAAAATAATGTTAAACAATATTATTGCACACAGAGTGAGTCCATGCAATTTATTATGTGACTTGTTAAGCAATTTTTTACTACTGAATTTATTTAGGCTTGCCAAAAAAAGGGGTTAAATACTTATTGACCCAAAACATTTCAGCTTTGTGTTTTTAATTAATGTGTAAAAATAAAAATAAAACATAATTCCACTTTTACATTATGGGGTATTGTGTGTAGGCCAGTGACAAAACATCTCAATTGAATACATTTTAAATTCAGACTGTAACACATCAACATTTGGAAAAAGTCAAGGGGTGTGAATACATTCAGCTTGTGCAAGATGGAACAGCTCATAGGCGCATGAGCCTATCTGCTGTTTCTGCAGTGTTCAAGTACACCTCCTGGACAGGACGTTAGTCTATCACAGGTCCTTACCGCCATCGGGTCCCATTTTTATAGTCTTTGGTATGACTTAGCCAGGGATCTAACTCCCAACCTTCCAATATCAGGGTGGACACTCTAACCACAATGTTGGTCCTAGGTAAGTAGGACAGACGTCAATTAATGCATTGAGTTGATGAGGCCATGTTGATGACACCCTTATGCAATGTCTTGTGACAGAGATGAAGACATTTTTTGTTTCATTACTAATCCAATTATTTGATTTACTAAACTATCATAACGTGTTATTTTTGTGTTTTAATGCCTTTCTGTGTTTTGTTTTCGACACTGCATTGGAAAGGATATGTCTATCTTTGTGTAAAAAGGTGAGATTCCCCTGTATTGACTTCGACCTAACAATGAGCTGTAGACGTGTATCTGGACCATTTAAAAAGAGTCCATGCAGTATTGATTAATATATCAACTCCACAGGCACTGAATTAGTTTTCAACAGAGTAGGTGCAACTGCCGTTTCCAAATTAGGATTTTCATGAAAGAATAGAAGCTTTATAAATACTTGAAGCTTTCCCTTAGCACGTCAGCCTTTCAAAAAATGCTTTACGGTAATATAAAGGGAACAAGAAACGTATGTTATCAGTAACAACATAACAATGTCATTTCTTAGGATATACCACACTAATACATGGATGGTCCTGGCACCTCAGGGAAGTATATATTGAGATAAGGGCTGTGGTGAATTCAAACTCAATTCTAGACAATTCTAAACATAAATTGAAAGTCACTTAATGTGTAGTCTCGACACAACAGACCCAGACATCCAGCCTGGGGACAAGGTTACTTCAAAATCTGCATTTAAAATAATGATAATTTTGCAATGCCCGAAAACCATTCCAATCTATTCACAGAACAGACTTAAATTGAAAATGAATGGTATGGTATGCCAGTGGCGTTTGATATTTGTGAGGTGATTCTGTTCTGTTAAATTGTTGTGTATGAGCCAAGAGGCAAAATCCAAGAAGCAAGGCTGAGACTGGGCTCTGAGAGGTGGCAGAACGAGGTGCATACCGATAGTGCCGCAGCAGACAGAGACAGTGGTTCATTAGTAAAAGGACATCATTTGGCTCGGTTTGCCGTAACCTCACCACCTTAAAAGCTGCTAGTGCCTGGCTGTCACAGTCCCACTGCTACTGCTGCCTGCTAGCTGTCGTCTTCCCCTCCTTCTGGACTCTGGTAGGCCCTCAGGCTAATCATCAACCATAACCTTCAGCTGACTGTCAGCTGTATGTTCATCTTTGTTTTGCATGTGGAAGTCAATGGCATATGTGGAAATAATCCCAATGATTATCAAACAGTTGTTTTTAGCTATTTCTGTATAACACAGTACAAAAATAGTGGTTGTATCAGCACAGAATGAATAGTTTATTGATGCCTGTCTGAATGAGAGAAGACTATCAATGTTTCCAGTGACATTTAAAGGTGTAGTACTCTACTGCTTTAGAATGAATGAACAGGTTTTGTCTTTTAAGGAGGGCAGGTTTAGGCTAGTTGTTCCTGTTGACATAGTTGTAATTCAGTCGAGGTTCAGTCGAGGTTGTCTTCACATCTCAAAGTGCCTATCTGACTGAACAATGCAATGTCTGAACATTTAAATCGGGCTCGGCAACATTTCATCTGGCCAAGCTATTTAAGAGTGTGAGACTGCCAGGTTCAATAACACTCAATCAGACACTGAAATTGTGACATATGTTATATTATAGTCTTATTCATCAGCCAGCCTGGCAAGGAAGGCTACATCATAACTTAACTATATGTCATAGTGATGATGGGCGCTCTAATAAAATGTGAAGACTGTATAGTTGTTGCTTTATAGATTAATGTATCATACTTTAATTGGACTGGTTTGGCAAGGGCTGGCTGGCCAAAGGCTGGCTGGCCAATACAAATGATTTAGATTCAGAGGATGACTGCTCAAATGAGCACTTTTGGGGACCTGATCTTCCTCATCCTTCCTTCCTTCTTTGTTGTGAGCCTAAGGTTGTTCCGTGGCTGATTGCTCTAATGCTCTTGTTGGTCCAACTCTCATCTATGAAGGGGCAATCTCTTATTCTTGAGTGGAGTTCTCATTTCAGGCCAAAATATTCTGGGGGAAATTAGAGAATAATGACCACAATTGTTTATTCATGATTATCTTCTCTACACTATGCTGTTCAGCCTCCTTTGTCAGGGAGTGTCTAGTAAATGATCAACCGTAGTCTTATGCAAATTGAAATGTAGTGGAGTCTGCCCTTACCACCGAGGTTGGATATCATCAACAGTTTATAACAGACCATAGCAGGGTAAACTGGGAAGAGACAGACACACCATTTTCAGAACGGATTGTTTGAGAGATGTTTACTAAGCACACTGACCTATTGGTTGTCAATGAGCATATGAGGTTTCTATGGTTCATATCTTTCAATATGACTTGATGACAAATGATGCATGTGATAGGAGAATACAATGTTTTATATTGCAATTGCTTATTCCAAGAAGTGCATTTGCAGTATGATCAAATAGATTACGCTTAGTCTTAACATCCCCACCTCAACATGTTTATTCAGTTTCCAGCACCTGTTACAGCCCTATAGCCTCTCAGCTATTAAATGCACTTCAGACATTGCCAGACATCTCAAAACAGGAGGCACGAATGTTATTTGGCAGCGAATTCACATTGTTGCCCAATTCAAAATAAAAATAAAACCTTTCATTATTCTGATTATAGCGTCATACACAATTAGTTTATTAGATTGATCGGCAGATTAGAGCGCAACAGTCTTTACGCAGGTAGAATGTCTTCGAATGTTTTATTATCTTATTGCTACCTCACTGGTTTCCAATCTGTGCATATTTGCATGAACATTTCATGTGCATTTACTACCTTTAAATCCATTCCGTATACTATAGATGTCAGGGGCGTGATGCTACGAATCATCAGATATTTACACAACTATCTCCTATTGCAACAAAGTAAATTGGTATGAATGAAGCTTTCATATTGGATTAATTGGTGAAGTATTCACCTCTTAAATTGAGAAACAATTGAAAGTGGCAGATAATATAAATGCATGTTACCTGTAAGCTTCTGCATGTGTCCTTTATCCGTTGGGTGACGGTTGGGTTGAGGTAGAAGTCGAAGCTTTTTTATTGCAGGCTTTAAGATGCCCACGGTAACAACATATCCCTATAGAGACAGAGAAACGATCGTTTATAGCCTACAACAAACCAATAATACAAACACTATTGCAGACACATTGTCTAGATGTGTCTTGCGCAAGTTATGGTCTTCGTTTCTATAACAACTGTTCTGTCGTTCGTTCGATACACCGTGAGGAGAGTGTGGCGCCAATGCTCTCCCTGGTCTACATTGGCACTTTTTTCGTATGGGTGACAAAAAAAAAACATTAGGGTCCTTACGTCACATATTCATGTGTTCAATTAAATAGGAGCGTTGACTTGACCACTAGAAGGGCTATGTATGGCTTCTTTATAGAAAATTAAACAAATAAAGCATGAGTGGAGTCTGTGAAGACACTCAGGTTAACTAACCAACAAAGATATTGATTATAGCAGGTTATCCTGTTCTTTGAGGGTCCCTAATGTAATGTTTCACTACAGTAATTTAATTTGGCTGATATGAGAAAAGCATAGTGAACTGAGACTGTGCCCAGACGGATCAATGCTAAAGTCAAATAACAGACACACACACATGCATGCACACACACACACACACACACACAAACACACACACGTAACCAAGTCGGCCCACTCAACATACAAAGTCTGCTCGAAGTGACCTGAATTTGAAAAACTTGTTGTGTAAAATTACAAATTCATGTTTGCCTTTGGAAGGCACACACACACACGCACACACACACACACACACACACGCATCCCTCATAAACTTTAGGACCCCTTACCCTTTTACCACAAGAAAAAATAATATAATTCATAAGGCTTTCCAGTACCATAATTAAGCTATTTGGTCAATGTCTTACTCCGTGCTCACTGTTGGAAATTCTAGGAAATGATCAGAGTATGGCAATATGCAATGTCATAGAGTAGCGCTGCAGAGTGATTAAGCCCTTAAAATCTTTTTAATTCCCAACACTGTGTGTACTACATTAATATAATTGATCAATAGAGTAATTGAGTGCCCATTCATTTTCCCCCTGTGACAGGGTGAGAAGGGAAATCATTGCTATAGCATTAAACAAACGTCTGTGAACTCCTAACTGCCCAGGGCACACAGCACAGGCTTGCCATAAAAAAAGGGGTTGAATACTTATTGACTGAAGACATTTCACCTTTTCATTTTTTATGAATTTGTAGAAATGTTGAAAAACAATTCCACTTTGATATTATGGGCTATTGTGTGTAGGCCAGTGACAAAAATGTTTAATTGAATCTATTTCAAATTCATTCTGTAACACAACAAAATGTGAAAAAAGCCAAGAGGTGTGAATACTTTCTGAAGGCACAGAGCATTCGGAAAGTATTCAGATCCCTTGACATTTTCCACATTTTGTTACGTTACAGCCTTATCCGAAAATAGATACAATAAAATAAATCCTCATCAATCTACACACAATACCACAGAATGACAAAGCGGAAACAGTTTTGTTTTTTTGCAAAGGTATTAAAAATTAAAAACTGAAATACCTTATTTACATAAGTATTCAGACCTTTTGCTATGAGACTCGAAATTGAGCTCAGGTGCATCCTGTTTCCATTGATCATCCTTGAGATGATTCTACAACTTGCTTGGAGTCCACCTGTCGTCAATTAAATTGATTGGACAGGATTTGGAAAGGCACACACCTGTCCATATAAGGTCCCACAGTTGACAGTGCATGTCAGAGCAGAAACCAAGCCATGAGGTCGAAGGAATTGTCCGTAGAGCTCCGAGACAGGATTGTGTGGCGGCACAGATCGGGGGAAGGGTACCAAAACATTTCTGCAACATTGAAGGTCCCCAAGAACACATTGGCCTCCATCATTCTTAAATGGAAGAAGTTTGAACCACCAAGACTCTTTCTAGAGCTGGCCACCTGGCCAAACTGAGCAATCGGGGGAGTAGAGCCTTGGTCAGGAAGGTGACCAAGAACCCAATGGTCACTCTGACAGAGCTCCAGAGTTCCTCTGTGGAGATGGGAAAACCTTCCAGAAGGACAACCATCTCTGCAGCACCCCACCAATCAGGCCTTTATGGTAGAGTGGCCAGACGGAAGCCACTCCTCAGTAAAAGGCCCATGACAGCCCGCTTGGAGTTTGCCAAAAGGCACCTAAAGACTCTCAGACCATGAGAAACAAGATTCTCTGGTCTGATGAAACCAAGATTGAACTCTTTGGCCTGAATGCCAAGTGTCACGTCTGGAGGAAACCTGGCACCATCCCTATGGTGAAGCATGGTGGTGGCAGCATCATGCTGTGGGGATGTTTTTCAGCGGCAGGGACTAGGAGACAAGTCAGGATCGAGGGAAAGATGAACAGAGCAAAGTACAGAGAGATCCTTGATGAAAACCTGCTCCAGAGCGCTCAGGACCTCAGACTGGGGCGAAGGTTCACCTTCCAACAGGACAACGACCCTAAGCAAACAGCCAAGACAACGCAGGAATGGCTTCGGGACAAGTCTCTGAATGTCCTTGAGTGGCCCAGCCAGAGCCCGGACTTAAACCCAATCAAACAACTCTGGAGAGACCTGGAAATAGCTGTGCAGCGATACTCCCCATCCAACCTGACAGAGCTTGAGAGGATCTGCAGAGAAGAATGGGAGAAACTCCCCAAATACAGGTCTGCAAAGCTTGTAGCGTCATACCCAAGAAGACTCGAGGCTGTAATCTCTGCCAAAGGTGCTTCAACAAAGTACAGAGTAAAGGGTCTGAATACTTATGTAAATGTGATATTTCCATTTCTATTTGATATAAATTAGCCCAAATTTCTAAAAACCTATTTTTGCTTTGTCATTATGGTGTATTGTGTGCAGATTGATAAGGGGGAAAAAACGATTTAATCAATTTTAGAATAAGGCGTAACAAAATGTGGAAAAAGTCAAAGGGTCTGAATACTTTCCGAATGCACTGTATGCAGTGGCACAAGGGTTCATTCTTGAGAGGAAGAGGGCAGAGAAACAGTGAGGACTGCAGTATACCTGGCCATTAAAAGCAGCATGCTTGAATAGGCAAGACGAGAGAAAGCTATTCCTGCAGCTCCTGAGAGGACATTTTTATGTGTTGAATATTAATTTGATGTTTTGGGTTAAGCCAAGTTCATAAAAATGTTTTGTTTTATTGAAAAACGGTTGCCCACTGTTTGTAGCTTACAGGTACACATCCTTCGACAGAAAGCAATATTATTTAATGATAAATGTTTGATGATCTCAACACCTTTTGACTTGGGTATTGACAAACAGGGGATTTGTGATGTGATTTGTGACCAATTTAGCATTGAACCACTGATGCAATACATGGTACACAACAGTCCCACAGAGATATACAATACCAGTCAAAAGTTTTAGAACGCCTACTCATTCAAGGGTTTTTCATTATTTTTACTATTTTCTACATTGTAGAATAATAGTGAAGACATCAAAACTATCAATTAACACATATGGAATCATGTAGTAACCGAAAAAGTGTTAAACAAATCAAAATATATTTTATATTTGAGATTCTTCAAATAGCCACCCTTTGCCTTGATGACAGCTTTTGCACACTCTTGGCATTCTCTCAACCAGCTTCACCTGAAATGCTTTTCCAACAGTTTTGAAAGAGTTCCCACATATGCTGAGCACTTGTTGGCTGCTTTTCCTTCACTCTGCGGTCTGACTCATCCCAAACCATCTCAATTGGGTTGAGGTCGGGGGATTCTGGAGGCTAGGTCATCTGATGCAGCACTCCATCACTCTCCTTCTTGGTAAAATAGCCCTTACACAGCCTGGAGGTGTGTTGGGTCATTGTCCTGTTGAAAAACAAATGATAGTCCCACTAATCCCAAACCAGATGGGATGGCGTATCGCTGGAGAATACTGTGGTAGCCATGCTGGTTAAGTGTGCCTTGAATTCTAAATAAGTCACAGACAGTGTCACCAGCAAAGCACCCCCACACCATAACACCTCCTCCTCCATGCTATACGGGGGGAAATACACATGTGGAGATCATCCGTTCACCCACACCGCATCTCACAAAGACACTGCGGTTAGAACCAAAAATCTCAAATTTGGACTCCAGACCAAAGGACAAATTTCCACCGGTCTAATGTCCATTGCTCGTGTTTCATGGCCCAAGCAAGTCTCTTCTTCTTATTGGTGTCCTTTAGTAGTGGTTTCTTTGCAGCAATTCGACCATGAAGGCCTGATTCACAAAGTCTCCTCTGAACAGTTGATGTTGAGATGTGTCTGTTACTTGAACTCTGTGAAGCATTTACTTGGGCTGCAATTTCTGAGGCTGTTAACTCTAATGAACTTATCCTCTGCAGCAGAGGTAACTCTGGGTCTTCCATTCCTGTGGCGGTCCTCATGAGAGCCAGTTTAATCATAGCGCTTGATGGTTTTTGCGACTGCACTTGAAGAAACTTTCAAAGTTCTTGAAATGTTCCGTATTGACTGACCTTCATGTCTTAAAGTGATAATGGACTGTCATTTCTCTTTGCTTATTTGAGCAGTTCTTGCCATAATATGGACAAATAGGGCTATCTTCTGTATACACCCCCTACCTTGTCACAACACAACTGATTGGTTCAAACACATTAAGAAGGAAAGAAATTCCACAAATTAACTTTTAAGAAGGCACACCTGTTAATTGAAATGTATTCCAGGTCACCTCATGAAGCTGGTTGAGAGAATGCCAAGAGTGTGCAAAGCTGTCATCAAGGCAAAGGGTGGCTATTTGAAGAATCTCAAACTTAAAATATATTTTGATTTGCTTAACACTTTTGTGGTTATTACATGATTCCATGTGTTATTTCATAGTTTTGATGTCTTCACTATTATTCTACAATTTAGAAAATAGTAAAAATAAAGAAAAACCCTTGAATGTGTAGGTGTTCTAAAACTTTTGACCGGTAGTGTATATCTATCAACAGAGATTTCACCAGTGAGACTACAGAGTACTCTATTTGCAAAAAAATGTTTATATTACCTTTAAAAGGTTTGCATATCCAATCATGCACCAAGCAGAACTACAGGTAACTGCCAAATTAAAGGAAACACCAACATAAAGTGTCTTAATAGGGTCACCACGAGCCAAAACAGCGTAAATGCACCTCAGCATAGATTCTACAAGTGTCTGGAACTCTATTGGGACACCATTATTCCATGAGAAATGGCATCATTTGGTGTTTTGTTGATGGTGGCGGAAAACGCTGTCTCAGCCACCGCTCCAGAATCTCCCATAAGTGTTCAATTGGGTGGAGATCTGGTGACTGAGATGGCCATGGCATATGGTTTACATCATTTTCAAGTTCATCAAACTATTCAGTGACCACTCGTGCCCTCTGGATGGGGGCATTGTCATCCTATTGGGACATAGCCATGGTAGCCAAAATAATGGCCTGCCCAGCAATTTATACATGGGCCTTAGCATGACGGGATGTTAATTGCTTAATTAACTCAGGACCCACACCTGTGTGGAAGCACCTGCTTTCAATATACTTTGTATCCCTGATTTACTAAAATGTTTCCATTATTTTGGCAGTTACATGCATACCTATATTAGACTTCGTATAGTATGTTCAGAAAGTCTTTTGACAAACTCTAGCCAACATATAAAACAGTCTTGTAACTCCATATCCTGAATACTGTCATGCAACTCTGTACAATTTTCCCCATAGGAATGCTAAAGTATATATATATAAATATGGCTTAGTTCCTAGAGGAAGGTTATTTTGAAAAAAAGAACCCAGACTTTAGTATACAATGAATTATTGAAAAGAATCTAGCAAATTGGGAAGGTAGTTGTGGACTAAATTACCATACAATATCTCAGGCAGACAGGCACGTGCACAGATTGGGCTCTACCTGTGCAGAGCACATGCCCCTTAGCCCTTCCAGTCTCCAAAGTGCCCTTTTGGGTAGTGGTGTAATTTCCCCAAAAAAATGTTGGGGTCATTGTAGTTCGGAAACCCACTGTCCGCAAGTTGTCTGATGTCATCAAGTTTGCCATGCCTCACTCCGTCATTTGGTTGCGCCTGTTGATAATAATAATAATATGCCATTTAGCAGACGCTTTTATCCAAAGCGACTTACAGTCATGCGTGCATATATTATTATTATTATTTTTTTGTGTATGGGTGGTCCCGGGGATCGAACCCACTACCTTAGCGTTACAAGCGCCATGCTCTACCAGCTGAGCTACAGAGGACCACGCCCTATACAGATGATCTGCCCTGTATGGAGCTCGAGTGTGCCTGGTTGTGCCTGTTTCCCAGTCTGCCCTGTAGGAGATTGCGCGTGCCCGGTATACAAACATGCATGGCTTGAGACATGCGGTCACCGGTCGAGTGTGTGTAGCTAGCTATCTAGTTTAAATATCAACAGAACTGCCACAGCAGCATAACAGTTGATTAACACTTGGGCTTTTTCATTTTGAGCACCTGTCCACTGAAAGGTCTGTGCATAGGCCTGCGATATCTGAATTATGTCTCACTCTTCATGTGAAGGAGAAAGATGTATATGAAAACAATCATTATTAAAATTGGGTAGCCTAACCTCAAGTGTGTGAATTGTTTGATTTTGTTGTGCAATAGAAAATTAGAAATTACTCATTTGTATACATAAAAAGCTCCATTTATTTAAAAGTAATTTCATGTCTGGGACAAATATAACAAATCGTAAGAGGTCATCAACTAAATTAAGGGTAAACCCCTAATAAAATACACAAACATAAACATAACATTGTTACAATAGTGTGCTGCATCAACCACAGATACTGAGAGCAGAGTGGAATATGAATTGGACTGTAGAGTTCTGTTAATTTTGACTTCAGTTCTGAGAAAACCAAGCGGCAAAAACAGCACTATAGGAATTAGTTAGGCCAGTCCCACTCTACAGGACTATTGTGTAGAGTCAAAGCCACAGGAATCCAACATGGCTTTAGGGTAATCCCATCAACACTGCATGTGTAACAATACTACAGAGCACCCAAGTCTGTTACCACTGACGAGAGCCTATTGGAGGAGAGGAGGAAATATGACAGAGCGGAAAAAACATTGTTACAGTAAACTTCACAGTAATAACTACTTTTAAAAGAAGTTACCCTACCAATGGTCGGCAGCTGGTACAGTGTCAATTCCTGTTTGAAACTGGCCTTTTCCTAACAACATCATTGGCCAACTATTTACATCGATACAAAACAAGGTACAGTACATTATATCTGAGAAAACTGTTCTGCTGGAAGGATCAGCTGTTTCTGTGCATCACATACTGTAAGCCTGAGAAATGCCTGTGCATTGTTATGTATGTTCAGATACACAAGGAGGTATTTAGCTTTACTTACGGTTGCAAACAATACTGTTACCCATAAAGTAACTGATTGTCAGGTTTGATTATCAGTAGAGATATCCTTAATCATAGTCAGGGGCGTCATGCACCCCAAACATCTGAGGGGACACAAAGTACGAGAGGATGGCTGGGGGTTGGTCCGGAGGCCAGGACCCCCTTCTGTAAATCTGAGAATGTATACACCCCTTGACTTTTTCCAAATGTTGTTACGTTACAGGATTATTCATCAATCTACACACAGTACCCCATAATGAAAAAGCAAAAACAGGATTTTAGACATTTTTGCACATTTATTACAAATAAAAAAAGGAAATAACCCATTTACATAAGTATTCAGGCCCTTTACTCAGTACTTTGTTGAAGCACCTTTGGCAGCGGTAACAGCATCTTCTTGGGTATGACGCTACAAGCTTGGCACACCTGTATTTGGGGAGTTTCTCCCATTCTTCTCTGCAGATCCTCTCAGGCTCTGTCAGGTTGGATGGGGAGTGTTGCTGCACAGCTATTTTCAGGTCTCTCCAGAGATGTTCGATCGGGTTCAAGTCTGGGCTCTGGCTGGGCCACTCAAGGACATTCAGAGACTTGTCCCGAAGCCACTCCAGCGTTTTCTTGGCTGTGTGCTTAGGGTCGTTGTCCTGTTGGATGGTGAACCTTCGCCCCAGTCTGAGGTCCTGAGTGCTCTGGAGCAGGTTTTCATCAAGGATCTCTTTGTACTTTGCTCCGTTCATCTTTCCCTCGATCCTCACTAGTCTCCCAGTCCCTGCCGCTGAAAAACATCCCCACAGCATGATGCTGCCACCACCATGCTTCACCATAGGGATGGTGCCAGGTTTCCTCCAGACGTGACGCTTGGCATTCAGGCCAAAGAGTTCAATCTTGGTTTCATCAGACCAGAGAATCTTGTTTCTCATGGTCTGAGAGTCTTTAGGTGCCTTTTGGCAAACTCCAAGCGGGCTGTCATGGGCCTTTTACTGAGGAGTGGCTTCCGTCTGGCCACTCTACCATAAAGGTCTGATTGGTGGAGTGCTGCAGAGATGGTTGTCCTTCTGGAAGTTTCTCCCATCTCCACAGAGGAACTCTAGAGCTCTGTCAGAGTGACCATCGGGTTCTTGGTCACCTCCCTGACCAAGGCCCTTCTCCCCTGATTGGCTGGGCGGCCAACTCTAGGGAGAGCCTTGGTGGTTCCAAAATTCTTCCATTTAAGAATGATGGAGGCCACTGTGTTCTTGGGGACCTTCAGAGCTGCAGACATTCTTTGGTACCCTTCCCCCGATTTGTGCCTCGACACAATCCTGTCTCGGAGCTCTACGGACAATTCCTTCGACCTTATGGCTTGGTTCTTGCTCTGACATGCACTGTCAACTGTGGGACCTTATATAAACGGGTGTGTGCCTTTCCAAATCATGTCCAATTAATTGAATTTATCACAGGTGGACTCCAATCAAGTTGTAGAAACATCTCAAGAATGATCAATGGAAACAGGATACACCTGAGCTCAGTTTCGAGTCTCATAGCAAAGGGTCTGAATACTTATGTAAATAAGGTATCTGTTTTTTATTATTAATACATTTGCAAACATTTCAAAAAAACTGTTTTCGCTTTGTCATTATGGGGTATTGTGTGTAGATTGCCGAGATTTTTTAAAATATTTAATCCATTTTAGAATAAGGCTGTAACGTAACAAAATGTGGAAAAAGTCAAGGAGTCTGAATACTTTCCAAAGGCACTGTACCATAAAAAGTGTAATTAACATCTACCAATAGGTGACCTTCTTTGCTAGGCATTGGAAAACGTATCTGGTCTTTGTGGTTGAATCTGTGTTTCAAATAAATTCACTGCTCGACTGAGGGACCTTGCAGATAATTGTGTGGGGTACAGAGATGAGGTAGTAATTAAAAAATCATGTTAAACACTATTATTGCACACAGAGTGTGTTACGGTCCGGCTCTGTTGGTCCTGTTCCTGTTGGTGTTCCTTTCCCTTTTCTCCCCTGTGTGTGTTGTTTGTGTCTGTCTCCCCCTGCTGTGCAGTCAGAGGTTCTAGGTCAGCGGGCGTGGCCTTTCTATCATCAGATCAGTTGCATCAAGCTGCAGCTCATTGGCACCAATCAAGCAGCAGATATCTACCCGGGCTGGACACCTCTCCAGCGCCAGTTCGTTCCTACACTTCCAGTGGTAACTTGGCCGTACAGCACTCTCAGTGTAGTTGTACTCTCTCAGTATTATTGTTGTTCCTGCCACGTTTTGTAACCTGTCTCTCTTTCGACCAGATCTCGTCTGTTCCTGCTGCCTGCTTGCCTGCCTGCCTGCCTGCCATTCCCACGCCGCTACCTGCTCCTCTGTTGCCTGATATCCTCGTTATCCAGCTCTCAGGACTACTGGCTCTCCACTCCACTCAGCTCCTACCCCAGCCTGAAGCTATTCCACCCTGACTACTTACCTCTGCCAATACACGTTGAATAAACTACATCCTAATTTTACTCTCTTTGTCCGTGTGTCCGTCTCTGCACCTGAGTCCCCCACCCAACCTAACAGAACGAACTGGCCAAACATGGACTCAGCAGAGATGTCACATGAAACAACGGGTGATGGCGTACAACACGCCCTCCATTCACAAGGAGTACTATTGGGACAACACGACCAACTCATCCGGATGCTATTGGATAACAACCAGCAGTTGTTGGATCAAGTATCTCATCTCACCTCTCAGGTAGCTAACCTGGTAACACTCACTACCCTTTTTCCCTCTGCTTCTCCTCCGCCTGTTCCTCCTACAGTGGCTCCAGGCTCGGCTTCCGCTCCTGCCCTTCGGGAACCCCCTACAACCTCACCCGAACCTTTCACCGGGGACCTGAACAAGTGCCGTGGTTTCCTGCTTCAGTGCCGCTTGGTGTTCCAACAGAAGCCCCTGTCCTTCTCCACGGAATCCTCAAAGGTACATTACGCTCTGGGGTTACTGAGGGGCAAAGCTTTGATTTGGGCAGAAGCGGCTTGTTCTACTCAGCAGATCGCCAGCCTGTCGTTTGACGATTTTTCCTCTCAATTGAAAGTGGTGTTTGATCACCCGGACCATGCCGGGACCGCCACAAAGAGACTGTTGAAGCTACGACAGGGCACGGGTAGCGTGGCTGAATACGCCATTGATTTTTGGACCTTGGCAGCCGATTCCAAGTGGAATGACGAAGCTCTTCAGGGAGCGTTTGTTAACGGGTTAAGTGACACGATTAAGAATGAACTAGCTGTTCGTGAAGAGCCTGCTAACCTTCATGTTCTCGTTTCCCTTGCTACACGAATAGACAACAGGCTACGGGAGAGGAGACAGGAGAGGGGCGGTCGGGTCCACACCGCAGGCGGGGCTCCCTCGCTTTCTGCAACCCGAGCAACATCACCACTCGGACACCGCCCACACACCTCAGCGGATCCCTCCATGGAACTAGACGAGCCCATGCAGCTGGGCCGCGCTCGTCTGTCCCCTGCCGAAAAGGAACGGCGCATGCGGGTTGGTGAGTGCATGTACTGTGGGGACCGCACTCATTTCCTGATTAACTGTCCGGTTCGCCCAAAAAGACAAAGCTCGCAGGTAAAAGTGGGCGTACTTGCGAGTGCTACACCTGACTCAATGCCCACAGCACCCCGTCTAGTTATCCCAGCTACAGTCCAGTTCAGGAATCTGTCTCTCCCATTAGCTGCTCTCATTGACTCTGGTGCTGAGGATAATTTTGTTGACGTTAACCTGGTCACTCAGGCTGAGATCCCTGTTAAGCCCCTGCCTAAGCCTATAACAGTAACCGCTATAGACGGCCGTCAGTTTGCCAACATCACCCACCAAACTGTCCCCGTTTCTCTCATGCTGTCCGGCAATCACAAAGAAACCATCCAGTTTAAAGTAGTCTCCTCCTCGGCCTCCCCCCTTATCCTGGGTTTCCCTTGGCTTAGCCTTCACAACCCCCATATTGACTGGCAAAACCACAAGATACACAGTTGGAGCACTCACTGCCATTCTGCTTGCCTTGGGTCGGCTATTCCGCCCTCGGTAGGTTCCCCTGCTTCCCCTGTCAAAACCCCAGACCTCTCTTCAGTCCCTGAGGAGTACTTGGACCTGGCTGAGTTTACAGACAATGAAGACTCCAGCAATCCTGAACCTGTTCTGCCCGCTTCCTGTTTGGTGGCGGCGGTTCACTGGGAAATCGAGTCCCTCGTCCGATCGGCACAAGAGTCGGAACCTGGACCGGCCGATGGCCCCCCCGACCTTCTCTATGTTCCCGCAGCCGTGCGGCCGCAAGTGCTCAACTGGATCCACACCTCACGCTTCTCCTGCCACCCTGGTATGAAACGTACACTATCGCTACTGAAGAGGCACTTTTGGTGGCCATCCGCCGAGGCTGACGTCCGGGAGTACGTGGCGGCCTGTTCCATCTGTGCCCAAAATAAGGCTTCCCACAGGGCGCCTTCGGGCCTGCTGCGGCCTCTCCCAGTCCCGAGTCGTCCTTGGTCTCACGTGGCCTTGGACTTCGTCACTGGACTTCCTATGTCTGAGGGTAATGACACCATACTCACCATCGTGGACAGATTCTCTAAATCTGCCCATTTTGTTGCATTACCAAAATTACCGTCTGCCAGTGAGACGGCCGACCTCTTTGTCCTACATGTATTCCGTCCCCATGGAATACCTGTGGACATAGTGTCCGATAGAGGTCCACAGTTCATTTCTCGGGTATGGAAGGAGTTTTGTTCTGCTCTGGGTGCCTCTGTCAGTCTCTCATCAGGGTTCCATCCCCAGTCCAATGGCCAGACTGAGAGGACCAATCAGGACCTGGAGGCTGTTCTACGCTGTGTGACATCCCAGAACCCGTCCACCTGGGCCAAACACCTCCCGTGGGTCGAATATGCCCACAATTCCCTCACCTCATCTGCCACCGGCCTTTCACCATTTGAGGCGGCTTTGGGGTACCAACCGTCATTGTTCCCGTCTCAGGAAAAGGAGTTAACCGTCCCGTCAGTTCAGGATAACCTTCGTCGTTGCCGCAAGGTGTGGGTGGACACCCGTGAGGCCCTTCTACGGACAGCAGAGCGCAATAAGAGTGTGGCGGACAGGCACAGGGTAGTCGCTCCACAGTTCCAGGCTGGTCAGCGAGTCTGGCTCTCCTCCAGCAACATTCCCCTGCGCACTGACTCCCGTAAACTGTCGCCCCGGTATTTGGGTCCTTTTGAGGTCGAATCCATCATCAACCCTTCGGCTGTTCGGTTGAAGCTTCCCCAGGCCATGGGAGTCCATCCCACATTTCACGTGTCCCAGCTGAAGATGGTCTCCTCCAGTCCTTTGTGTCCGCCGGTGGATCCCCCTCCGCCACCGCGCATTATTGACGACCATCCAGCCTACACGGTTCGGAGACTGCTGGACGTCCGAAGGCGTGGTAGAGGGTTTCAGTACCTGGTGGACTGGGAGGGATACGGTCCCGAGGAGAGGTCCTGGATTCCCAGACGTTTTATTCTGGATCCTCAGCTAGTGAAGGACTTCCATAGGGACCACCCTGACAAGCCGGGTGGGTCGCCGGGTGGCGCCCGTTGAGGGGGGGGTACTGTTACGGTCCGGCTCTGTTGGTCCTGTTCCTGTTGGTGTTCCTTTCCCTTTTCTCCCCTGTGTGTGTTGTTTGTGTCTGTCTCCCCCTGCTGTGCAGTCAGAGGTTCTAGGTCAGCGGGCGTGGCCTTTCTATCATCAGATCAGTTGCATCAAGCTGCAGCTCATTGGCACCAATCAAGCAGCAGATATCTACCCGGGCTGGACACCTCTCCAGCGCCAGTTCGTTCCTACACTTCCAGTGGTAACTTGGCCGTACAGCACTCTCAGTGTAGTTGTACTCTCTCAGTATTATTGTTGTTCCTGCCACGTTTTGTAACCTGTCTCTCTTTCGACCAGATCTCGTCTGTTCCTGCTGCCTGCTTGCCTGCCTGCCTGCCTGCCATTCCCACGCCGCTACCTGCTCCTCTGTTGCCTGATATCCTCGTTATCCAGCTCTCAGGACTACTGGCTCTCCACTCCACTCAGCTCCTACCCCAGCCTGAAGCTATTCCACCCTGACTACTTACCTCTGCCAATACACGTTGAATAAACTACATCCTAATTTTACTCTCTTTGTCCGTGTGTCCGTCTCTGCACCTGAGTCCCCCACCCAACCTAACAGAGTGAGCCTATGCAACACATTTTTACTCCTGAACTTATTAAGGCTTGCCATAAAAAAGGGGTTGAATACTTATTGACTGAAGACATTTGACCTTTTCATTTTTAATGAAGTTGTAAAAAATTTTTTTTAACATAAATCCACTTTGACATTATGGGTTATTTTGTGTAGGCCAGTGACAACGTTTTTCAATGTAATCTATTTTAAATTCAGGCTGTAACACAACAAAATGTGAAAAAAGTGAAAGGGTGTGAATACTTTCTGAAGGCACTGTACATGCACTGGCACAAGGGTCCATTCTTGAGAGGAAGAGGGCAGTGAAACAGTGATGACTGCAGTATACCTGGCCATTAAAAGCAGCATGCTTGAATAGGCAAGTGGAGGCAAAGCTGTTCCAGCAGCAACCGAGAGGACATTTTTATGTGTTGAATATTAATTTGATGTTTTGGGTTAAGCCAAGTTCATAAAAATAATATTGTATTGATAAAACTTTGCCCTCTGTTTGTAGCTTACAGGTACATATCCTTTGACAGAAAGCAATATTATTAATGATAAATGTTTGATGATCTCAACACCTTTTGACTAGGTTATTGACAGACAGGGGACTTGTGATGTGATTCACCACAAAAACAAGATTAAATTGAACCACTGATGCAATACATATTACACAACAGTCAGACAGAGATATATATCGATCAACAGATATTTCACCAGTGAGACTACAGGGTACTATATTTGCACAAAAAAAGAAATAGTATCTTTCAAAGGTTTGCATATCCAAACATGCACCCCCTGTAAGGACAGACGCTGGGAGACGAGAAGTACAGGGAGTGAACATTTAATATATACAGACATGAAACAAAACACGGACAACGTCTGGACAACGAAAACGAAACAACATTAATGCAGACACGGGGATTAAACTGAGAAACAGACAGATATAGGGGAGGTAACCAAGCAGTGATGAAGTTCAGGTGAGTCCAATGAAGCGCTGATGTGTGTAACGATGGTGACAGGTGTGCGTGGCTTCTTCCTTGCTGAGCGGCCTTCTTTTTCTGAGGTCTTGGCTGATTTATTTTGATTTTCCCATGATGTCAAGCAAAGAGGCAATGAGTTTGAAGGTAGGCCTTGAAATACATCCACAGGTATACCTCCAATTGACTCAAATGATGTCAATTAGCCTATCAGAAGCTTCTAAAGCCATGGCATCATTTTCTGGAATTTTCCAAGCTCTTTAAAGGCATAGTCAACTTAGTGTATGTAAACTTCTGACCAACTGGAATTGTGATACAATGAATTATAAGTGAAATAATCTGTCTGTGAACAATTGTTGGAAAAATTACTTGTGTCATGCACAAAGTAGATGTCCTAACCGACTTGCCAAAACTATAGTTTGTTAACAAGACATTTGTGGAGTGGTTGAAAAACAAGTTTTAATGACTCCAACCTAAGTGTATGTAAACTTCCGACTTCAACTGTATGTCTTAGTTCCTAGAGGAAGGTTATTTTTACAAAAAGAACCCAGACTTTAGTATACAATTAATTATTGAAAAGAATCTAGCAAAGTGGAAAGGTAGTTGTGGACTAAATTACCATACCATATCTCAGGCAGACAGGCACGTGCACAGATAGGGCTCTACCTGTGCAGAGCACATGCCCCTTAGCCCTTCCAGTCTCCAAAGTGCCATTTTAGGTAGTGGTATAATTACCCCAAAACATTTTTGGGGTCATTGTAGTTCGGAAACCCACTGTCCGCAAGTTGTTGTGATGTCATCAAGTTTGCCATGCCCCACTCCGTCCTTTGGTTGCACCTGTTGATCTGCCCTGTATGGAGCACGAGTGTGCCCGGTTGTGCCTGTTACCCAGTCTGCCCTGTAGGAGATTGCGCGTGCCCAGTATACAAACATGCATGGCTTGAGACATGCAGTCACCGGTCGAGTGTGTGTAGCTAGCTATCTAGTTTAAATATCAACAGAACTGCCACAGCAGCATAACAGTTGATTAACACTTGGGATTTTTCATTTTGAGCACCTGTCCACTGAAAGGTCTGTGCACGGCCCTGCGATATCTGAATTATGGCTCACTCTTCACTCTTCACATGAAAACATTCATTATTCAAATTGAGGGGTAGCCTAACCTCAAGTGTGTGAATTGTTTGATTTTGTGATTTTGCCATACAATAAAAAAGGAGAAATTACTCATTTGTATACAAAAAAAACTCCATTTATTTAAGTCATTTCATGTCTGGGACAATTATAACAAATCGTAAGAGCTCATCAACAAAATTAAGGGTAAAACCTAATCAAAAACACAAACATAAACATAACATTGTTACAATAGTGTGCTGCATCAACCACAGATACTGAGAGCAGAGTGGAATATGAATTGGACAGTAGAGCTTTGTTAATTTTGACTTCAGTTCTGAGAAAACCAAGCGGCAAAAACAGCACTATAGGAATTAGTTAGGCCAGTCCCACTCTACAGGACTATTGTGTAGAGTCAAAGCCACAGGAATCCAACATGGCTTTAGGGTAATCCCATCAACACTGCATGTGTAACAATACTACAGAGCACCCAAGTCTGTTACCACTGACGAGAGCCTATTGGAGGAGAGGAGGAAATATGACAGAGCGGAAAAAACATTGTTACAGTAAACTTCACAGTAATAACTACTTTCAAAAAAAGTTGGTTTGACTTTACTTGACACCCAGCGTCATAACACGTTATGACACGGTCATAACCATGTCATAATATGTCATAACAGCTGACATAACTTGTCATAACCAGTTATAATATGGGGATAACACTGTCATGACACATATTTAGACCTGTTGTGACATATATTGTGTTATTTTATGTCTAGTTATGACACCTACATAAGAGTGTAAAAACCAACAAAACCTACCACACAAGGCAAAACATTCCATTACACCATAGCCTACGTGTCAACAGTATGTTTACTTATGTCATATCCCCCAAAAAATTATGGACCATGTTAAATTATCATTTTAATTGCGCACACATTGATGTCATACATGCACCTACCCCAATGCTCTGTTGCTGATGACTGGGATGAATGCAGGAGCAGATTACAGGAGCAGGACAAGACACCCTCTTTTTGACTGATGACTGACATAAGGGAATGTACGTGATAGGCCTATCTGGCTTATATGATCATGATGGTCATAATGCTTCATGACAGTGTCATAAACTGTATTTTCTACAATATATATATATATATATATATATATATATATATATATTATATTATGAAAAAAAACATGACTGTAAAGAATTCATTACAACAACAAAGGATTTAAGAAACAAACATTCAAACAAAAGGAAACTTCTTGGCAGGGAAAAAACTAATTTGAATAAATGTGGGTTTTGACACTCTTATGTAGGTGTCATAACCAGCCATAAAATAACACAATATATGTCACAACAGGTGTAAATAAATGGGTCATGACAGTGTTATGACCACATTATGATAGGTTATGACAAGTTATGTCAGCTGTTATGACATATTATGACATGGTTATGGCTGTGTCATAACATGTTATGACACTGGGTGTCAAGTAAAGTGTTACCAAACAGTGGTCAGCAGCTGGTACAGTGTCAATTCCTGTTTGAAACTGGCCTTTTCCTAACAACATCATTGGCCAACTATTTACATCGATACAAAACAAGGTACAGTACATTATATCTGAGAAAACTGTTCTGCTGGAAGGATCAGCTGTTTCTGTGCATCACAAACTGTAAGCCTGAGAAATGCCTGTGTATTGTTATGTATGTTCAGATACACAAGGAGGTATTTAGCTTTACTTACAGCTGCAAACAATACTGTTACCCTAAAGTAGTTGAATGTCATGCTTCATTATCAGTAGAGATATCCTTAATCAAACAGCTGCAAGCTTTTTCCTGCAATCTAGAGCATAATCATTATGCTTAATTCTATGTCAAAAATCTGTTTATTTTTCTGCATATCTGAGCATACCTCTTATATGCTTCTCTGCAGTTCTGCTCAAATCTGGGTAAAAGATTGAAATGAATGTGAGTTTTATTCAGTACATTTAGCAACTGCTTGTCTTTTCTAAAGACCTTGCCAGCAGGCATGCCAGCTTAGACAGTTAGACAAGCTAGCTACTCTAACTTGATTTATAGCCTGAAATGGCTTCTTGGTAGCTAGTTATGAGGTTGGGAGATTGGGAACATATCTGGGCTAGCTAAAGCCAACTTCATAAAATTGCTAGGTGGCTAGTAGTATTACAGAGAAACAACAACAAAACATTTTTTAAACAGGACAAATCTGAGGGAGCACATGTCCCTGTGCCCCCTATGGGCATGAGGCCTCTGCATACAGTCAATACATCTTAATCAAGCTTTGCAACAGGGAATAAGTGTTATGCAGTACTGACCCCAAATTTGTTTTTGGAAGGGGAATTCAATTCTTATCCCATATGTCAATATGGGGCAAACTTCTGGCGCTCAGGTTTTTTCATGCCAGCAGTAGGAATCTTAGTGGTGTAAGGGGAGAGACCTTGTGGAAGGCCTGAGGCAGCTGCTGGGTGCATAGCCAGCATAGGGAGCGTTTTCATGCCAAGCAGACTGGAAACAGGGACAGCATAGTGCTGGGTGGTGATGGACTGTAAGGTGGAGGGGGAGTGCATGTTAATGGCGCCAGGGACTTGGGTGGTGGCAGCCATGACAGCCATAGAGGTGGGTGTGGAGACAGTGGGAGCAGACTGAGAGAAGCTCATATTGTTGAGGTCAACAGATGACGCAGAGGAAGCAGCCTGCATGGTGTATTTAGCCATCTCTAAGCTGTAAACAGATACAGGGAAGGTAGTCATTTTTGGAGAGGATGGGGTTGGGAGAAGATGGGAAGGTAGGGTTCAGCAAAGGAGTTAAGGAGAGGCATATCCAAAGAAAGGCGGGAATAGAATGGGTAAAGCATGGGAGGAGAGTGAGAGAAAGGGGGGAAAAATCAAATGAGGAATGTTATGTGTTAAAAGCAGTAAGACAAAAACGTTTTCATGCTTTTGTGAATTTGGATCACTGGATTGTATGTAGACCCCAAGGCACTTACATAAGATGTAATGCTTTTCCCTAAAACAAAACAATTCCATCCTTCCTTCCTGTCAACACTGTTAGTTTGACTATTTTATGTTGTTTGACTATCTTGTTCTCTATTTTATATTGTATCTTGTCAGTTGTCTGTCATGTAGTGCCTCATGGGTCACAACTCACAAGCGAGGCAGTCTTACCTGACATTGATGAGGTAGTGTGCCACACTGATGCTGGTCGGAGAGCCTATGATCGTGACTTGGCGCATGGGCGATCCGTCCGCGGCACTGGCTATCTTAATGTGAGCTCCTGACACCTGGCGAATCTCATTGATCTTGCTGCCTTGTCTGCCAATTATGCTGCCAATAAACTGAGGAGGAAAAGATAGGAAAGTGAACATTTAAGTCAAAAGATGTGTCACGTGTTGCTCATGCATTATCAGTCCAATTAAAAACATCTGTATCCTCCATAATGTTATGTCCACAATTTGGACATCTGACAAACATTCTCTCCAGTTTGGACATCTGACAATTGGAAATCTGTCTACCTAAAGATTAGAATAGAACATCATGTAAAGATACAGCATTCAGTTGGCTTACATATCACAAAAAACAACAACTTCAGCTGTCATTCTCATTTTAGAGCAGCGAAAGCGGTACCTAAATGACTGTGATCTGTATATTGTATGATGCTGATGAGACTGAGCAAGACTTACATCATTGGGTATTGCCAGCTCCTGAGAACTTGTGGGGACAGAGGCATCCATTCCTGCAGAGTAGGACATAGCATGGTAACTACAGTACTGTTTCCATATGCACTGAAAGTCATGGCATTGCATGTTACTGTATGTATGATGCCTGAGACATTACATTCATCAGTTATTTGGTCACTGTAAAGAATTCAAGTCACATTGCATGTTCATCTAACATGATGCCATAAAAGCACAAAGTGACATAACAGCTTTGATGTAAAACACATATAATTATACATTATGATAGATTATGAATAGACCTTAGCATTTCAATTTGTGAATGTATCCTTTGAAATGCATACATTTTCAGCAATACTCTGTCTTTTTATCAAACAATTGTAATAATTCAATAATTCTCACTGTTTGAATATTGTGTTATTTCAATTTGCTGCTTCTTTGTTGTAGGATAGAATACATGGGGTGGTATAGGGCAGGGATGGTATGGGGGATGTTAGAGACAGAGGATAATCATTGCCAAGGTCACGGAGAGGGGTCTGTGAGATGAGGGTTCTGTAAGATGTAGGCTACCACCTCATAAAAATGTCTCTATCTTTACAGACATACAGTAAAACATAACCGTGTAAGAGAAGATGTGTTCCTTCCAGAAGCAGAAGAGGGTTTTTGATTGGTGTGATGAGCACAGAAGAAGAGAGAGGAGCACAGAGAGAGAGGGATAGATGGACTTCCCCAGGGAGCCTTGGGTACGTACCAGGGAAGGTAGGGTTGCTTTGCCCAAGGGAAGGGAGGGGGATATGCTGCATAGCCAACTGGTGAAGCTTGGTCAACTGCAGGGTAGGAAGGAAGTTAGAACTAACCAATCAAACTGGATTATTTCAGCGGAGCTGACAGCTATAGCTACAATACAGAGCCAATCTTAAGTTCAAACACAGAGTTCAAAATGTGTGTTAGTTTGGTGAAGAATTTGACGTTTGACATCAGAATTATGCTGGCTTGTCATGGAAGTGATGAGATTCGTCAATATTACATGTGGTATTTCTATGAGCAAGAGGGGCCAAGTCACCGTTAGCATTGTTTTATGGTCCCCGTCTTTGCTCACACTCTTTTGAAAAAAGCAAGCTGCTATGTTAGTGTTAATAAACACTACAGTACAATATAGTGTTAGTGTTTCATCCTTGCTAGTGTGTGCACTGAGGGCATAGTGGTGGCTTGGAAGGTGGTGGTGGTGGGTAGGAGTAGGTCATTAGGGTGGGTGTTATTGGATCAGACAAATACACTTACATCTTGATGTGGAAAAGCATACTGTCCTTGAATTGTGAAGGCCTGCAAAAATGGTATACATGAGTGGGGTATTATAACTGTTTGACCATTTGTCCTCTTGTCCCTTTTTGATTATTTTCTAAATGGTTGCAACACATCAGGATTTGATGTTGTTTCCATGCTGCTTTGGTCACATCCCCAAAATCTGTAACTACTACTACGTCTATGTTTCGATCCACCTAATTTAATCTAAAGGTTACTCATTTCATTTTTTTTAAACTTGTGCCCAGGATGTCCAATCGGACACACACATTTGTGAAAGGTCATAATGGATTTTGCTATATGTAAAATGGGAGCCATAATGCATAATGCCACATGACAAAGTGAGATGCTTAAGTGTTATATTTGTCTAGCGTTGATGCACATCGGTACACTGACGTAATTTCTAAAGGGGCGATGTGCTTACTAACTGCTGTGTAGTTATATGACAGCTCTGACCAGAGACTATAGACGTTTAAGTCAACTGGCTGTGGCAGCAATTTCTCATCTGGCCACTCACAATCTACAAATAGTGGAGAGATTTCATTATATGCGGATGCGGATGCTTCCCTCTGGTGGTGAAAAGATGCCCTGGTTGTTTTTTGGCTAAATGAGCATTGTGTGTCACTTCAGAATGTTTTTGTAGCCTTAACTCCAATTACATTTCCTAACTTGGTAACTCTGAATCAAAAAAGGCCAGGAAGATGCAGAATCTGCATTTTAATTGGAATAACAGGAAATGCAATTAATTTCCATGAAATTCCTAGAATGAGCGGAATGAGTGCCTAGTTTGCATTTTAATTACATCTTTAATTACAAGCAGGTATGTTAATGAATATACAATAACAACATTATGTGGCTAGTAGCTGTCCTTCCAGCCTTCCATCGTCATATAACAGGTTCTTGTATATCATTTTCAAGGAATGAATTGGAATGTACACACACATTAACATTTCCAATGGAAGTGACCTAACCTCAAAACAATGCAGAATGCCCTGAACATGCAGGCTTTTTGAACAAGGTTATCGTAAATGTCCTGAACATAATATCATCACCCTTAGAAGGATATTTGATCACCTGCCATCACTTGCCAATCATCAGTACCAAAGGGCTGATGTGTATATTTTTTTTATCTTACTGTATTGTATTCAAGTGTAACTTTTGTACATACAAAAAAAAATGACTCACTTGTGAAGCATGTTGTTGCTGTTGTTGTTGTTGTTGAAATACTGGATGGCCGGCTCCTGGCATGGTCCTGGGGCGATATGGGATAGTTGCTCCTTTGGGTGGTGACTGAAGACCAAACAACAGACAGCAATGACTGATCGGACAAACACATCACTATCAACTACAACTAGTTAGATTCTATTGTTTCTTGGATGACTTGTCCCTGATATGGCTGTAGCCTTCATTATTATGGCGTGGTTTGATACCATCATTATCAAGCCTTGAGCCATTTCAGGTCTGGATATCAATTTGAACAAACTGATAATTGGATGCTATAATAATACTGTATGTTAATTGTATTGGTTGCTTACCTCCAGCATGACAGAGCAGATGTGTCTGACACACTGTGTGATGGCCTGAGGAGTGCCTGAGATAGTGACAGCTCTCTCAGTGGATTCTGGCAGCATGTCCCCTGCCACCTGCACCTGAGCACCTGTGGTCTGAACATTACATACAATGGGAGTCAATTATAAAGATAGGCCATTATATGTCAAAAGATTCCTTTTGATCATATATTATTCATATATAATTGTACAATGTCTGATTATTCTTTTTACATGCACAACATTCATGTTGTACAAATTAGTCTCTCGTGACACTGCTAGCCAGTGCACACAAGATTTGGTTTCTGTGTTCCGAGATTATGTCAACATAAATATTTGACATCCAATTATTTGGAGAGTGCAATCCTCCTTCATAGTTCATTTACTATGTTTACTATGAGGATTCAGCACCCCATTCCTTTGATGAATAAGAATGTTTGGTACTCCAGGCTTATCAGTCTCCCTGAATAGTGTTGTGTGGTGCTGGTGCTTCACTGTAATTAATTTACCTGAGGCCGTTTCATTGGGTGATTGAAAGGTTAGGATGGGATCATCAAATGTAGCCTGATCCCAGATCTACAGTGAGGGAAAAAAGTATTTGATCCCCTGCTGATTTTGTACGTTTGCCCACTGACAAAGAAATGATCAGTCTATAATTTGAATGGTAGGTTTATTTGAACAGTGAGAGACAGAATAACAACAAAAAAATCCAGAAAAACGCATGTCAAAAATGTTATAAATTGATTTGCATTTTAATGAGGGAAATAAGTATTTGACCCCCTCTCAATCAGAAAGATTTCTGGCTCCCAGGTGTCTTTTATACAGGTAACGAGTTGAGATTAGGAGCACACTCTTAAAGGGAGTGCTCCTAATCTCAGTTTGTTACCTGTATAAAAGACACCTGTCCACAGAAGCAATCAATCAATCAGATTCCAAACTCTCCACCATGGCCAAGACCAAAGAGCTCTCCAAGGATGTCAGGGACAAGATTGTAGACCTACACAAGGCTGGAATGGGCTACAAGACCATCGCCAAGCAGCTTGGTGAGAAGGTGACAACAGTTGGTGCGATTATTCGCAAATGGAAGAAACACAAAATAACTGTCAATCTCCCTCGGCCTGGGGCTTCATGCAAGATCTCACCTCGTGGAGTTGTAATGATCATGAGAACGGTGAGGAATCAGCCCAGAACTACACGGGAGGATCTTGTCAATGATCTCAAGGCAGCTGGGACCATAGTCACCAAGAAAACAATTGGTAACACACTACACCGTGAAGGACTGAAATCCTGCAACGCCCGCAAGGTCCCCCTGCTCAAGAAAGCACATTACAGGCCTGTCTGAAGTTTGCCAATGAACATCTGAATGATTCAGAGGAGAACTGGGTGAAAGTGTTGTGGTCAGATGAGACCAACATTGAGCTCTTTGGCATCAACTCAACTCACCGTGTTTGGAGGAGGAGGAATGCTGCCTATGACCCCAAGAACACCATCCCCACCGTCAAACATGGAGGTGGAAACATTATGCTTTGGGGGTGTTTTTCTGCTAAGGGGACAGGACAACTTCACCGCATCAAAGGGACGATGGACGAGGCCATGTACCGTCAAATCTTGGGTGAGAACCTCCTTCCCTCAGCCAGGGCATTGAAAATGGGTCGTGGATGGGTATTCTAGCATGCCAATGACCCAAAACACACGGCCAAGGCAACAAAGGAGTGGCTCAAGAAGAAGCACATTAATGTCCTGGAGTGGCCTAGCCAGTCTCCAGACCTTAATCCCATAGAAAATCTGTGGAGGGAGCTGAAGATTCGAGTTGCCAAACATCAGCCTCGAAACCTTAATGACTTGAAGAAAATCTGCAAAGAGGAGTGGGACAAAATCCCTCCAGAGATGTGTGCAAACCTGGTGGCCAACTACAAGAAACGTCTGACCTCTGTGATTGCCAACAAGGGTTTTGCCACCAAGTACTACGTCATGTTTTGCAGAGGGGTCAAATACTTATTTCCCTCATTAAAATGCAAATCAATTCATAACATTTTTGACATGCGTTTTTCTGGATTTCTTTGTTGTTATTCTGTCTCTGTTCAAATAAACCTACATTCAAATTATAGACTGATCATGTCTTTGTCAGTGGGCAAATGTACAAAATCAGCAGGGGATCAAATACTTTTTTCCCTTACTGTATGCTGTGTAAACAACTCCTACGGTCATTAATTGGCTATACAGCACAAACAGATCTGGGACCAGGCTAAATCAAATGAGCTCCCGCTGGACAAAATTGTTGTCAAAAGATACAGGAAGTAAATGAGAGATGCTTCAGGCCTAGCTTCTTCTACCTCTCTGATCTCCTTGATCTTGGAGCCTCCTTTGCCTATCAAGGAGCCACACTGACTCCCTGGGAACACAAGGCGGAGTGTCACTGGAGGATGGCTTGTTACAGTGCTGTTTGTCATTGCAGCTGTAATGTCCTGAAATAGTGGTTTAGACAACAGTTTTCATGTTATCAAAATATAGGGGGTCCTGACAAAATCTTTTGTATTGTATCATTCATTGAAGTCAATGGAAGTTTTGAGTGAAATGTTGCCCAAAGTGAGGAAATTAGTACATTTTTACTTGTAAGATATTAACATAAAGATACACCAGAGTACATGGTACCAGAGTCTTTTGTTACCTCCTCAAACTTCTCAGCGATCATAGAGAAAGCTCTGAAGATGCCCTCTGTTGGTCCTGTGATGGTAACAATCCTCTCTGGAGAAGATCCCTCCGAAATGTTGATGCGAGCTCCACTCTAGAAACACAGATGTAATTTTAGGTGTCATGTAAAAATACAATTTTTCTATTGAAATTAGCATTTTATTGCATTTGTTATGTCAGAAAATATATGTGTACCTCCTCTCTCATCTTTTTTACGGTTTCCCCTTTCTTTCCAATTATGCTGCCCACTTCCTGTTAACAATGAGACACCAAACAAATATATAAATCAATAAAATTATAACATTTTCAATCTGATCTGACAATGGGAATA
This sequence comes from Coregonus lavaretus, assembly GCF_964263955.1. Classification (NCBI taxonomy): domain Eukaryota; kingdom Metazoa; phylum Chordata; class Actinopteri; order Salmoniformes; family Salmonidae; genus Coregonus; species Coregonus lavaretus. Next base: position 23,509,908 of record NC_140023.1, read on the forward strand.
TTATAAAAGAATAGGGATATGTTGCAATGATGAGACGTGTTTACCTTCCCATGCATCAGAAGCCGTAAAGTGAGGGTAACATTCAGCCCCCCCTCTGAGGCCCCACCTTCCTTGTCAGACATATTCACACTTATCAACGGTCTAGACACTCAGCTTCCTACAACACTCTGTAGACACAAACAGGGACCAATTCACATGAAACTGGCATAGTCAATTGATTTTTGTTCAGTCAGTCATAAAATGAAATTAGAATTCGAAAGCCCTGCACGACCCTTGAAATGTATCCAATGTAACAGGCAATCAATATAACTATATTTGGAGGCTTTCCCAGAATTAATCAGACAATTAATTTGTCATTTTACGATTAGAGAGTTGTCCCTACAGTGAATGCTATTTTCTTTGATTTTGACCTCAGGTTTTTACCACATAATAACTTAAAAGTGAAATCCAAGCCTCCAGAGTTAATTGTGTCCATGTACTGGTAAGCATACATGGTTACATATGTCTTTATCATTAGCCCTATGATGCAAGGGTTATCCCTATGATCCTGTTTTACTGGTTGATAGCTGTGACTGGGTAAAATTAGCGTTTGCCTCTGGTGTGATGCTCACACGGGACTCCCTCATTAGTTCCGGCTAAACAGAACTTGTGAGACTGTTCTTTGATTAGATAAAAATGCAAAAGGAGCTGTCTGTGTCCTACAGGGCTGGAGATCAAGTGATGTCTGTGTGACCGTCTCTAATAATACCCTAGTAATATCACACTGTGGGAGCACAATGTCCCACTGTTCCCATGTACCCTTCATCCTGTACCCAGAACCACATAGGAATGTCTCTGAATATAAGTCGGACAGGAGTTGGACACTCAAATATGAAAATACTACTTTAGTCTGTTGGTGAATGTGAATGGACAGAATCCTTCTTTCCACAATCCTAAATTCTATCAAAACTTGCCCAAAGCTACAGATGTAGGATAATTTTTTATCACTCTTTTGTTGCTGAGAATATTAACTTGTAGTGTATTTGAGGTTCATAAAGGCTTCTAAAGTTTGTAATTTCCATTTTAAAATGTCAGACTTGATTTACCCTAATGAAAAACCCCTAAAAAAAAATTATCCATTAATTATAATTCACACAACAAACTGGCTCAAATTAAGATCCTACATCAGTACACCAATGCTTTAAACATAACTGTATTTGTCCTTTTTGTATCTTACCAAGTGTGTCATGCATGACCTTTGACCAGGGACGGACTGGCCATCTGGCATTTCGGGAAAATGCCAGATGGGCTGTCCATTTCTAGCCCAGTGGACCTGTCTAACTTGGGTTTTTCGCACAAAATGATCATTATATGGCTAATAATGGGGGCCTCAAGGAAAGAAATGGGCCAGTGTGGGGGCCTCGAGGGGTGTGTTAGAAATGCCAGGGACGATTTCTGGTCCAAGTCCGCCCCAACCTTTGACCCAACTCAGATACTTACCTACACCAATAGATGACCGCCATGCCACACCTAAGAAAGACATGGAAGCAACAAGGATTACACACAAGGGTGATGGGTAAAATGTTTGAGTTTGACATTAACATATCATTACATTCAAACAGCATATGATTCTTTAATTATAATTGCTTCAACATTCATTGCTAAGTCAAGCCTGGGTCAATTCCCAGCAAGCAATGCAAATGTCTTCACACATCTTCACGCCATATAAAAAATTATAGAATATTGCTGCAGACAATAATATTAGGAATTCAACGAGTTGTTGAGCAGCAGGGTATATATAGCCTAACAAGAGTGATTATCTTCTCTGTGTCATTATAATATAATAATATAATATGCCATTTAGCAGACACTTTTATCCAAAGCGACTTACAGTCATGCGTGCATACATTTTTACGTATGGGTGGTCCCGGGGATCGAACCCACTACCCTGGCGTTACAAGCGCCGTGCTCTACCAATTGAGCTACACTAAATGCATGCGACAGACAGCAACATCCCAGGCTAATCCTATAGGCCAGGATTTGTTTGGTTAATGCTTAAGACCCCTTTGACCCATTTCAGTCACCTCTAGTATGTCAGCACCCACTCAAGATTACAGAACAAAACGCTAATACTCAGGAGCAGCCATAAACATGATTTAACAATTAAACATCTAGTGACAAAAGTTGTTGATACAAATCTAATCTTTGTAAGCAAACTGGAATTAGACTTCAGGGAACACATGTACTCTTGACTAGCTGATCTTTAGAACAATATCAGGATTTTGATCTTGTTGAAGAAATGGATATTCATTAAATATTAATTTCTGGAAGGTATTCATATTGAAATTGAAAGTTTATCATGAGACAAGTGACTTTTCTCAGAGACTATGTTGTGTGCTTCAACACTCTCCACCCCATAATTGTGTGTTATAGGGACTAAATACTGTTGTATTACATCTGAGCATTTTAAAACCTTCCTCTCACATCATAAAATGAGATTAGGCCAATCAAAATGTGTGGATAAAGGTTATTCCTGGAATACAAGGGCATAGAACATTGGCAAATATATGTATCCTCAAAACCACAATATTTGACCAAAAGCCTTGCTTTAGTTCCATCAATTAAATGCAGTACTGTAGAGAAAATGTAATTGTATTGCATATAACAATAAGGGTATAGAAATTCAATGACATGGGTAGCTAAGTCTGTGTCAACTCAGGGCAACCGGCTATTGAGGGTAATTTACTTGTAAATTGTTAAAAGAACGGGATTAAAGTCTACGGTTGAATAAGACTTCTGTAATTTTCTTATTTGCAATATTATTACCAAGGGAAACATGAGTCGCTGTAAAGCCTAATCCTCTGTCAGCCCCATTAGTTGAGGCGCCTGTAATGTAACAAGAACTATTAGTATAAAACACTAACCTGCTATTTTAGTATGAATATTTGTTCCTCTTCCTCTCTTTGTCACTCCAGAATGAATAGTCCTCTAGTTTTACAGTCCTAGTTAAATGTTTGACCCCTTTGTTGTCAGTTATTGCACAGAGAATGGACAGATGGCTCTCTGTGCCCTTAGACCGGCTGGCTGGAGTGAGGCTGGCTTTGCTATTTGTCCGCCCCCATAGCTTAGCCCTAGATAAGCCCCTACGCAGGGCAAGTGAACCTGCATCTCTCCATGTCAGTGACACAAGAGAGGCATTGCTCTGTGGAGAGATCCACTAGCCGCTGAGGCCTGAGGCCAGAGCAAAGTGGCTCTTCTGCAGGACACTGTCCAGAGAGAGCAATGATTACAGTGACTGCGTGCGAGACATTGTGGAAGTCTAACCTTTACAGTCAACAAAAGCACAATAGAGAAGCTACAGTAGAAACTCTTTGTAAATTAAGTTGCTGGTCGTCATTAAGTTGCTGCACAGTAAAAAATGGGGTGTTAATATTTCAGAGTAAAGTTATTTTAACCCAGATAGAGTATTTTCAACATTTTTGAGAGTAAAGTTGCTCTATCAGTGGAGTTAAAAGTGAGTGTAAAAATCTGCAGATACGCAGTGACAATTTCAACTCTACAGCAGTGATGAATACCCGCCACTCTGCTTTGCTGAAGTTTGGCACGTACGTTGGTGGAGGAAGATTGCGAAGGAGTAGCTAGGCCACAGATATTGCTAGGTAAGTTACATCCCCGTTTTTTCAACACCAAACCGGTATTTTTTAACTTTACATAATTTTAGAGTTGTGCTGATGTCAAGGTCATATTTTAAGTTACGAGTTCCATGCGGCGGTCCCCCTTGCAGTGAGCTCGTCATCAGCCAGCTAAATTAGCTTGTAAGTTCAGATGGTTGACAGTAATAACTGTTATATGATATACCCATGGAATATGTTTGATATTTTTGTGAATGGCTTGCTGTTTCATATGGCTAAAAATAGGTAACGTTAACTTAGCTAATCAGTTCGTTTGAAGGACACCACCGTTTGGCATGAGCGCAGATTGTGCTTGTCATGCGGTTAGCTAGCTTGCAATCAGTATCGGTAACTGTCTTTCTTTGTGTTGCAATATTTTCACGAATGAAGTTTGTCAGAATGGTAAATACGTAAAATAACGTTCGCTAACAACAAAACATTTATACAGATAGTATTGTTAGCTAACGTTATTGTATAGCTTCCCAGGCTTCCTTACACTAACGTTAACTGTTTTTTATAAAGCTATATATAACGGTAATGTTAGCATGCTTCTGATAGTTAGCCAGCTAATGTTGGTGTTATAAAACGATAACTTAGATCACTGATTTGCATGACGGGTTTGTTTAACATTGCTTAACCATTTTAATGGTTAGCTACTGTTCGAACTAAAATGGCTAATGAGCTAGCTAACTTTGACACATAGCTAGTTATTTGGTAGCTAATGGGACAATGTGCCTCTAAACTTGAACTAGCCTACACCCATTTGCTGCAGAAAATGGCAGCTTAACGTTATATTCAACCAGCACAACTTTGTCTACTTCAGCCTTTGTAATTGCAGTGTAACGTCTAAGTAATGCATAGTGCATTGCGTAGCTAGTACTACTGAGATAAATGGATAGTTAGCTAACGCTTAGTTGAACCAGCACTAAATGATGATTTTGAATATATATTTTCTTTGTTAACAGAGGCAAAATGCTGTTGCGTGTTCAGCTCGGGGAAGAGCAGAAATACGTCAAGCTGTCTGAGCTGACATTCAATGCTTTCTTGAAAGAAGGTAGGTATAATAGGTTAAAGCAATACATATCACCCTAATGACAAAATAATACAGCATTAAGCTATTATCTTATGATATCTATTTAGGTCTATAGTCATTTCTGCTGTGCTTTATATTTTCAGTAACATAAAATCAGGTGCAGATCCTTGTCTTTCATCATTTTGTGAACACATGAGGCAACCTTAAGTATGAACTTGGATTCTTGTGAGAAGGGAATGCATGTTTTTCTTTTTTTTCTTCTTTTTTTAACAGTGTGTCTAAAATTCAACATACCAGAAAGCAGAAAGCCAGACATTAAGGTGTATGACCAGTCTGACACAGAAGTTGACTCAGATGTTTTTGAAGAATTAGTAAAGGAGTCACCTGGAACTTTCAGAATCATGCTGGGCAATGGACTTGGTATTCATTCATTCAATTAGTTGTTTAGTTTAAAGGCCAGAATGAGAACCTTTATTGTCTTAAAAATAACAGTTTATTGTAATATGTTTTGCACAAATTTCATAATGAACAGATACCTCTCATTCATCATCATGCTCGGGTACATCTGATGACACCATCATTCTGAATTTCACTGTGTGTGACGATGTTGAAGAAGTAGCGGCTGGCGAAGGAAGCCAGCCTAAAAGGCCATGCCACATAAACTATGAGGCAAAAGCAGTAAGTGGTGAACATTGCTGTTAAGTCCAATCTGAATGTTGTTTCATCATGTGACAGCATTACATATTGTTTTACAATTACGGAAAGCACATTTCTTTCCACCTATAGCTGATTGAAAAAATCCTAACATCAAAGCCTGGTGGTGAACGCATTATGCAAGAGTATGGAAAAACCAAATCTCTGACAGATGCCACCAGAAGACAGATGATCAACATACTTGCTGCTGAGATGACAGAAACACATGGGTAAGCATTAAGCATATAGATGGGCTGTAAAGAAACATTGTTATTATTTTCCGGTTATTAATTATGTAAAATGTGTTGTGCAATATCAATTCAGTGTGATGTTAACTTTGAATTCATATGCTAGGACATCCCCCCCCAAAAGTGTCAGAGTGATGTATGCACAGGGGATAGTAGCTTTGTTTCCCTATCTAGAAGACCCATACTCACAACATGGATATGTAAGTAAATGGGTTATTGCAACATTATGCACATATTCACTCTATGAAATGGGAATAGTACTCCTTTATAATTTATTTATAATAATATAGGATCATTACTACGATCCGGAGAGTGGTTCCGGATACCTTGCATGGCGATTGAAGACCATACAAAGAAAAACAGCAGAGGAAAGAGGTGCCTCAGTCAGCAAATCTCCTAAAGGTATGTTTTCTGATCAGTGACATGTAATTATAATGGTGACCTGTGAATTGTACAGAAAGGATTTCTTAACACTGTATTTTGTCTTAAGTTGGTGGGCCAGGCCGTGATCGTCAGCCCTTCACCTATGACAGAGAGCCATCTGATGAGGATGTGGAAGCAGCTATTGCTGTTTTGAGACACTCTGCTGATGAAAACACTGTCCGTGAGAAGATGAAAATGACCTTCATATATCGGCAAGCAATGGTCAACGATGAAGCCAAATCATCAGATGTCTTCTCGGTCTTCCCAAGATTTCTGGACACACCAGGACTGGTATGACAACTTAATTCACTGCATCACCAAAAATATCCAATGAAGAATAAGGTAACACTCATTATTTCTGTCTTTGTGTGTTACATTGCAGATAGAACAAGATTTCAGACTTCTGTTTGGTGAGGCCACAGCCAACAAATTCTTGGAGAAGTGGCCAACCACTTTCAAAGCAAAAGTAATAAAGGAAAGCCATGGACTTGTATCCACCACAGAACTCTTGGATTTGATGCGCAATGCTGAGTCAGCTGCTGAAGTTGAGAATGGTATGAATGAACTGTTTTACTTTTTATGTGGATAATGTAGGTGTGCATTATATGTCCATAATGGTGCAAGTTGTGAATAAGAATGTTATGCTACGGCACAATGTTAACCAGGTTTTTATTTACTTATTTGTAGGCTGGGACAGTGACATGTCTGCCATCTTGCTGCTGCTACATTTGCTACCACCATCTGCACAAGGTAGAAAGAGGCCGGGAAAGATGTCTGCATATCAAGCTGTAGATCAGCTCATCAGATTTCAAAAGGTATGCTTAACAGTTGTTTAAAATATATATTCCATCATCTCAATCTTGTGCACAGTTTGAGGTGATCTTATCTATTGTCAGAGGTTAGTCACCAAAACAATTCTGTTGAATGTGTTTTTTTTGTAGGTTGGAACCAGTGTGCAGCAGCATCTTGACAACATCACCCAAAGCAGTCAGCCCTACCTTCTCGCCCAGGGATCCACACAGAGCAGCATTCACTCCTACTTCATTGTGGTTGACAAGCATGCTCTTCCATGCAAGGCAACAGGTTCAGTAGGAGCTTTTGACGAAGTCTTTAAAGCCCATTACGTATTTGGTACGTCATACAGTTCTTCCTTGAGCAGCTTTTTCACTTTTGTGCAAACAACCATCTATAACATCGACATGGGGGAAACAAAGGAGACTCCTAGAGTTGCTGAGTTGCGAGCAAGAATGGTGCGTTAGTTGAGATAAAACTATGAAGTGTTTTCTTTGCAAAAGTGACCATGGAAGTCCAAACAACCTTGTTAAGCACCTTAAGATAATTCATGGGCTATGTACAGGCAGGACTCTTTTTCTGAAATGTGGTCAAGAAGGATGCTCACGTTCTTTTGGTAGCTTTTCTGGTTTTAGAAAACATCTTAACAAGTGCCACGGAGAAAGTTTAGTAGATTCTATAGAAGATGATCTTTCAGACCCTCAAAGTACCGTCAACACCAGTAATATTTCTCATGTTGAAGTGTCGACTGAATGTTTAGAGGCTGAGTCAGATTTATCTTCACCATACATTGTAAATAGTTGTGCAGCTGTTATTTCTGATCTAAAGGCAGCAGGTGTTGGTCAAAGTACAGTAAATACTGTAGTGATTTCCATGGAAGAGATTGTTCAAGATATTCATCAGCATGCTAAAGAAACAGTGATAAAGCATGTATTTAGTAATGAAAGAGAAACAGAAATGTGCAAGAAAGTTGAGGCGTGTTTTGAGGGGTTAGAGAATCCTTTCACAGTTCTAAATTCGGAATACAAGCGATCAAAATTTATGACTGCCAAGTGGGAAATAGTAGAACCAGTTGAATGTGTGATTGGTTCAAGATTTGACACAAGACGAAATAAAAAGACTGGAACATATGATCAGGTAGTAGTTCAAGATAAATTCATGTATATTCCAATTTTATCTACACTGCAGTCAATATTTAAAAGTCAGTATTTTGCAGAAATGTTGCAAAGCTCAGCTACCAGCAACTCTAGACTGAGAGATATTTGTGATGGATCTTTTTTTAAAAGTCACCCCCTGTTCTCAACTGAGAAGCAGACAATACAGGTCCAGATGTTCTATGATGATTTTGAGGTCGCCAACCCATTGGGTTCCAAGTGAGGTATTCATAAATTGGGTGGAGTATATTTTACTTTAAGAAACTTCTCTCCAAAATGGAATTCTTTTTTGGCTAACATACACCTGTGCGCCTTATTTCATACTCAAGATGTTAAACGATATGGTTTTAGTGAAATTTTTGCTCCCATTGTTCGAGACATTAAAGTGTTAGAGAGCGATGGTATTGAGATTCCATTATACAGTGGTTATGTACGTGGCACTGTAGTACAGGTAACAGGTGATAATTTGGGTTTGCATAGTTTGTTTGGTCTGGTGGAGTCTTTCAGTGCAAGGTACTGTTGCAGGTTCTGTTTAGCAGAAAAGGAGGACTTTCAAACAGAATTCTCTGAAGATTCTTCCAAAATAGTTTTACGCACCAAAGATATGCATACTGCTCACTGTCAAGAAATGGCTTGTAATCCATCCCTTCCGTATGTTTTTGGTGTGAAAAGGTCATGCATATTAAATTCATTGAGTTATTTTCACACAACTGAGAACTTCTCAGTTGATGTGATGCATGATGTGTTAGAAGGGGTTGGCCAGTACGAATTGAAGTTATTATTTCTGTATTTGAATGAAAAACATGTTACATCAGGAGAAATACATTCAAGAATACAAAGTTTTGATTATGGTTTCACAGAGAG